>NW_028275164.1:15340989-16774652 GCF_013281855.1 Momordica charantia | reverse complement strand
TTCTTCTTCTTCTTGGAGCAGTCTCGCCGACGGCCCCTTCTTCTCCGGCGAAGCGGCACCCAGCAGCAGCACTCTCCACGCCGGCGGCCCGACTAAAGACTCCGAACAGCAAGCGCACGAACCAAGCGCCATCAGCAAATGTTCTCCACAAGCGGCGCGGCGTTTCGCACGACCCACGGCGCGTGGCTCTCTGACGACCCTCCACGACCGGCCGGCACGCTCCCGAACCACGAACGGCGGCGGCGCTGAACAGCCACCGAATCCGATGCCTTCAGCACTCCCTTCGACGTGAACGTAGCCTTCCGGTGAAGTTCGACGCTGACTCACACGTAATCGAAGCCCAATCTATTTACCCACTCTTTTCGGCATGGGTTCGACGTTGACCCACCTCTAATTGGACTCAAATCAGCATTACTCCATTTTTAGACGCGGACAGCAAGCTTAGGCCTTTTGACTCAGATTGGGAGCCCGAACCCCTTCGACGTCAACCCACTCCTAACCAAGTTGTTTTAGTGTGAGTTAGTAGGTAACGACTCTACCTAAACTCGGTTTCGTTTATAACTAAATGTTTCTAATTGGTTACTAACCTCGAGATCATGCTCTTTTGCAGTAGGAAGTGTTCAACGAGCTTAGGAGCTTTAGGACAAGTGTTTGTAAGTAGCACGGGGGCGGGTGCGTGCGTTGATGTTTGTTATTTGGTTGCCGATGTGCTCTTTATGATGCTTAATATTGGTTCTGATACGTGGTTGTGTAGTATAATTCTTGTTTATGTTGTTTTGTATGCCTGGTTGTGTTGAATGTCCGTCGGTGATAATAGTGGGAATTTTGTATTGTTCAACTGCTGAAATCTATTGTAGAATGATGTATGATTGTAGGGAATGTTCGTTAAGGTGAATTTATTTTGGAAATGTTTGTTGTCTGAATTTGTATGAAGTGTTTGGCGTGTCTCATGAGTTTTATTATATCTAGCAGTGCTTATGGAATATGGACGTTGGATATTAAGTGTTTGGATGAATTGTGTTGGGCTCCAATCGTTTGCAATTTGTTGACTATGCTCTGTTATGACTAAACTCACTGTGGCTCTACTGTTAAGATTTGGTATGTTGTGAAAGCATGTTTGGTTTATTGTTTTGCTATTAGAATGAGGTTTATGTATTGGAAGCATGCTGAATTGTGTTGGTAAGCTGAGAGATGCATTGAAATCATACTAGTGGTGGTTTTGTTGATGGGCGTTGTTGTGGTTGGTGCTATTAGGAAAGTAGTACGGAAATCTTGGTTGGAGGCTAGAAATGTTATGTGGAATTATGAAAGTTATGAAGTGAATGGGTGAATGTCAGGCCTCGGGTATAAATGGTCGGGGCCTGATACGTCACTATTGGGTATCGAGGCCTCGGGTATAAATGGTCCGGGGTCGATACGCCAATATTGGATAAAGATGAGCGTCCGGGCCTCGGGTATAAATGGTCGGGGGCCGATGCGAGAAGTCTTTCGAAAGGAGAACTATTGGGGGTGCCTTGGGTATAAATGGTCAAGGGCCAATAGATGGTAAGACATCGAGGCCTCGGGCAATTAAATGGTCGAGGGTCGATGCACTAGTGTCGGGGCTCTGGGTATAAATGGTCGGGGTCGACACTACCATAGAATGGTTCCGAAGAGCTTGAAATAGCTGAGGCGAACATAGATGTTATCTGAGGTGTTAGGGAGCCAAGTGGACGGTGTTGTTTTTTATATGAGTGTGGTTAGCATCGGGTCTTATAGAGCTGTTTATGGTGTTGATGTATAATGTACTAGTAGAGCATGTCTGTGGTTATTTGTCATATTGTAATGATGAGAGCATGACAATGTATGTTTCCTTTATGGTTATGAGCATGATGTTTGTGTGTGCTTGGTGAGGGCTACTTACGGAGTATATTTTATATACTCACCCCCCCCCCCTCTACAATGATTGTTTCAGGTGAAGGATGACTGGGATGTTTATGCTGAACGCACGCGCTAAGCGTGGTAACAATTATATAGATGCAAGCGCACACCTGTCAGAGTAATATAAAATGGATGGAGTATCCAAGTATCGATCCTCAAGGACTTCTAAACAATTCCAAACTCTAAAGTTTTAAAGAATAGTGAATGTTGGAATGAGTGATTCTTGTAAAATGGGAAGTGGTCACAAATAATGGTTTTGGATTTGGGATTTGGACTTATAATGATAAAACCTAGCCCGAATTTACTTCAAGTTAGCCAACAAAGAATCAAGGACACGCTAAGGATAATATGCATTTTACTTTAGAAACTAACGACTACGCTTTTCACTTTACTTATGTCTAAGCAAGTTCAAAGTCCTAAGACATTCCCTAATATGTCTATTATGAGATATATCTTAGTTTTAGGATGGAAATAGTCGCAACCTCGGGTTAAGGTCCTATGTCTAGGCTACTTAAGCGGAACCCTTATGTCTAAGGCGCTCCTCTCCTCGGTTTAAATCACTCAACAATGCAAATAAGCAACCTTTTCAGTATTGACTTGTTAAGACTTACAGTGGCCTTCTCTAAATCCTAACTTTTTGGGAAAACATGTTGAGCAATGAATGGAAAGTAAAACACTACTTCTTAGCAACCCTTTTTAGACATAAAAGGCTAACTATCCATAACCGGGCTAGAGACGGGAATTTAGAAAGACATATTGAAGAAAATACAGCAAGTAAAATGGTTGAATGTGGAATGCATGTTGTGAAACAACAAGTTATCTAATGGAGAGTTTTTATCGGGATTGAGAGCTTCGCCCTTCTCTTTCAAGCAAGGGAGAGTGTCACGTGCTCTTTCCTCCAAAAACACAACTCTCTTAACTGAAAATAAAGTAAAGGCAAAGAGAAGATAAGCAAAGTGCTAGATTTTTATATATTTGAATAAGTAGAAAATAACTAGTACAAATGGAAACAAAACAAAGCTCAATAAAAGAATGTAAAGTGCTCGGGATTTAAAAAACCAAAAGCAACTAATGAAAGCAACTCAAAAGTACTTAGAAAGCAACAAAGAAACACTAAAAATGATCAAGAGAAGGAAGCAAGGCTTGATGATTTGGTGGAGAAGTTGCTGGAATTTATAGCTGTGCAGAATTGGTTAGGTAGGTCCTAAAACGATGGTGAATCACCCATTTCCAACTTCTTTGACTGACCAAATCGTGCTCAAACTGATAGTGGAAACACTTCTTCTACACGTATGCATCGGTTGGAACCACCAAAACGCATTGGAAGACGCGTTTCATTAAGGGCAAAGTTGGAAGAAAAACTGTTTTTCTGCAGGCTTCCCAGGCGCCTGGCGCCTCCTGAGGTGTTTTTCGTCTTTTTGCGCTTCTTTTGATTAATTTGCACTCCAAATGGTCCTAAAATGTCATAAATACAATATAACCACCACAACCATATATATGAATTTTGCATGAATTCGAACTCAAACGATCGAGAAAGTCCGAAAACAAAGCTGAAACATAGTAAAAACAGCATCTAAAACCTTCTTTTTACGCATGTAAACAAGCGTAATCACACCCCCCAAACTTAACTTTTTGCTTGTCCTCAAGCAAAACTTAGCAACTTTAATCAGCTTTCTAACACATGGACAAGGAAAAGCAAAAGCAAACCGAGATGTTCATCATAAATTGTCTCAAGGAAAAGATGTACAAGCCTACACATCTAACTAGTCCAAGTAACCTACCATTCTATTGTTTGTAATGTCATATAAACCAAGTTTGAAATGAAAAAACTTTTTCTTTCAAAATCTTTTTTTCTCTTTCAAAAACAGAAAACGTTTTCAAATACCCCTAAGGAATCTGCACACTCCCTCCTTACACTAAGACTTTTACATCTGAAAGACCGGCTACTAGCCCCTGAGGTTTTCACACACTAACATCGGTTTCAACCACAGCTACTCGTAGAAAGACTTTGAAACTAACAGCTAGGTCATAAAACGACGACAATGAGAAACACGAAGTCACTTATCACCATCCTTACTGCTATTTTCAAAGTCAACACCCAACCTAAAACTAAATGGGTGTCTACAGTAGGACTCGGAAATCATAACTACATTTTCTTTAACTCTCAATGTTTTTACCACTCTTTTCTTTCTAACACAAGTCTTTTCCCCCTCTTATTTTCTCTCACAAGACTCTTTTTACTCTTTTGCAACTTTTTTTTTTCTTCTTTCTTTCGTTTTTTTTTCTTTTTTTTTTAGCTAAGTGCTTTTTCAACATTTTCTTTCTTTCAACTGACTCTTCTTTTTCAAAAGAAAATAGCATGATTTTTTTAAATATAATACACCTTATCTTTTTGAAACAACGACTGACACAACGACTGTCCCCCCCAAACTTAAGAGAGACAGTGTCCTCACTGGGAAAAGACTTTTGCATCGGATGAAAAAGGCTTAACAGTAAAAAGGACAAGGACTTCCTATATAGGGGCAAAGAAAAGCTTAAAGTTTGTAAAGATCAAAAAGACATAAAAGAAAATGAGTTTATCATAAACAAGGAAATAGCTCAAAGCTTAGTCAGGCATAGAACAGAAAACTCAACAATCTCTTATAATCATCATCGACATGAAATCACATGCACAGCACAGATGCTTCAAAATAGGCATGTGAAAAGCTAAACTAAGGTTAAGTGAAGGCATACTTTAAGTGATCAGAAGATAAACGATACTAATTTATTCATGCTTCAACTGAGCTCGAAACATAATCAATACAAAAAAAACATGCGTAGTAATGCTAGAATATGCAAACTACGTCATTAACCAAAAGAAGAAAACACAAAAAATAGCAAAGAAGGAACCTCCCCTTCATGAAGTCGGAGGTTGTGTACTAGGATCAGTGTCAGTACTGGGAGATGGATGACCAAGGATAGCAGCTAGCGCTGGAGGCCATGAAGGTAAAACCGCAAAATCCAATGAAGCCCTTAAGTTGTAGATATGTTGTTCACGACTTCTCGAACCTGATCTCGCAGCTGTTGGTTCTCCTCTCGAAGACGACGGATCTCCGATGTAGGAGACATCCCAGTACCTTCCCTTCTTTGTAACGCATGGGCGATAATACGCCGAATATTCTTCTCTTCCACAATTGGGGCATCTCTCTTAATTTGATCCTCAGGGAGCTGTACACCTTGTCGCAAGCATAAAGAAGTGACCAAACGTGGGTGATAAAGCTTACCACGTGTCCGGTGGGCACACTCATGGATACTGGTATTGATCAATTCTCCATAATTCACATCTATGCCCTTTAGCATGGCATAAACCAGCAATGCCCTATCCTGAGTGACATGCTCATCATGCTCCGTTGGCAGAATTCTGTTTTTGACTATGTATAACCATCCTGCAGCAGCTAGGGAAACATCCTCGGGTTTTAGTCGTACCTTGCCATGAGTAGTCAAATCCCAAGTGGCAGAGGGCTTCCCAACACATTCTAGAGCCTCATCAAGCTGTTCCAGAGTCGGAGTCACTAACATCTTATTGCCCAGCATCTCTGATATTCTCAATGTTAAGGTGTAGTTGATCTGAGTGGCATCAAACCGTATTTCCTTCCCGCGCACTATGGCTATATGTGACTGGGGATGGACAGCAGCATAGAACTCTCTGACTAACTCCAAAGCCTCACATTGTATGGCTGAATGAGTGGTCTCCATTCTTTGTCTCTAGCGGTCTCCCTCCAATCATCAGGCACATCTCCTAGAGTGAGATCGAATCCCAATTCTGTCATAATCTTACGGGATTTCATTAATGAAGTTCGAGTGGCTAAATTTGCCGCGTTCCATTTCGTCTCGACCTCCTCTCCCCCCTCAGACAAGTCGAGTTCAATTGTATCAACTGGCCCAGGTGCCACTACCTTTTTCTTAGCTTCAGCTTCAGCTGCTTTAGCTTTCGCAGCTCTCGTTTTAGGTTCATTCACGGGCACTGTTGGCTTCTTAGCCTGAACTGCACGTCGTTTTGAACTCTTTTTCTCCCCGCCTCTTGTATTGAAACATTTCCCTTATCGTCTGCGTGTCCTCAGGATCTTCTTCGCTGGTAGGTTCTTGAGTACTATTCTCCCCCACCTTGGATCTACCTGTATCACACCCAAGCGGGTAACTGTATTAGAAGGAATAGTGTGAGCATCCCTTACCCCTGGTAGAGTGGCCATCGGTGTGACATACTCATCCGTTGCCAACGGAGTAGATCCAGTTGCCCCAGTAGGCAACTCTTGGTGACTACAAAATGCTCCTTCTGTAGGTGTATCCAATGGGGAAGTTTCCTGAGTATCTGTTCTCACCACTTCGTTCTCGATCCTCTGTTTCTGGCATATTTGAACAATGTCCTCGTGAAACCAGTAGAAAATCATCATTACCATCTTCCGGTGTAATAATCAATGGAGATGAATAAAACTGCTCCTCGTCCCTGTTCTCCATAGATGAATCCTTAGGCGTCAGACGCCTACTACTCCCATCTTCCTCAATTTCTGGGTCTATCATCACCCCTTGCCCTTCCTCTTTTGCCCTATCGAAACCCCGGGCTCTAGCCTATGGCTATGGCTCTTCTCTTGCTCTCCTCCATGCTCATCTCCTGCATCCATTGGCATATTGGTTGGGGTTGGCATCCTAGGAGGCTCTAAGGGTTTTAGTTGTCCCATGTTGAAGGTACTCTCGATATGTTAGGGTTCAATTGGGGTGCTTGAGGTCCTCTTTCTAGGAATGGAAGTTGAGCTGGTGGGGGAACCCTAGGTGAAAGCATCCCATAATTGGTTGGGTACCCAATGACCCATTCCATAATAAGGTGGAAGGCTAGGAAATAGAGTAGATGGGTTTGGCATTCCATAAGGATGAACACTAGCTGGAATTTGCATTTGGACAAGGAAAATGATAGGAAGGAACCGGGTTAAACATAAACGGTTGGTACATACCCGGATTGATCATTGGAGGAAGTTGTTGAGGATTTTCAGCCCTAAACTCACTGTTTTGAGGTATATTAAAGGTGGGTAGTTGCTGAAAATTAACATAACCATGTGGGCTCATTATAGGATGTTGTGTAGGAGCTTGGGATGGAGGACATTCAAATGTTTGAAGCGGGTTTCCTCCCCTAACAGCAGCTAGCCTAGAATCTGAACCCATGTGGTGTTGGAAGTTCTCCAATGGTGGAAAAGGAATGCTTGTGGCATTTGGAGCTTGAGTGGAAGAGGTAGGAATTGAAGTATGTTGAGAAGAGGAAGCCATAGATGTAAGCAAATGCTGGAAATTTCTTCTTCTCTTTTGGTGGCTGAAAATCGAAAACAAGGGTGATGAAGGGAGTGGGTTTTGCCGAAAAAACAAGGGGAAGAAGAGAGTTGTGTGGGTTTTGGTGGAGTTGTAAAGCTTAGGCAATGGGTCTATTTAAAGCTTTCCCCAAACTAAATCCTAAATGGAAAGGGATTGACATTTAAGTTCAACTAAGTTTCCTAAACCTAAAAGGAAAAGAAAACAAATTTGAATACAAAATAGGATTAGGGAAACAAAATTTGAGTTTGAAGAGAAGTTCTTAAAGCTAAATCATAGAGGATTAATGTTTGACCCAAAATAAAGCCCATGCTATCGAAAATTAAACCCAAACCGTGAAGGAAAACGAAACTCGAACTGCTGGAAACAGGGCAGGCGCCAGGCGCCTGCGTGATTTATTTTCGCAAAGGGCAGGCGCCAGGCGCCTGCGTTAAATTTTTTCATGTTTTTTTTTTTTTTTCTTCTTTCTTTTTGTTTTTCAACGTTTTCCAAAAACATTCTTAATAAGCAAAACTTTTTATAATTAGACAAAAAGAATGTAAATACAAAATTTCCTTCCTTTACTTTTGTTCTTTCCAAACGGATAAGAAGGAAACATTTTTTCGCAAAATTTTATTGACCTGAAAGTTGAATAGAGGTTTTTCCTCTATCCACTGGTTCTCCAAAATACGGCTTAAGTCTCTGCCCATTTACTTTAAAAACATTTCCCTTAGAGTCAACTAGATCCACTGCCCCATATGGGTAGACTTTAAAAATTTGAAAGGGACCAGACCATCTAGACTTAAGTTTTCCAGGGAAAAGTTTCAACCTAGAGTTGAATAACAGAACCAGATCACCTTCTTGAAGATTGTTCGGCCGAAGACGCCTATCATGCCACTGTTTAGTTTTTTTCCTTAAACAACTTAGCATTCTCATAAGAAAAGTGCCTGTGTTCTTCTAATTCCAACAATTGTAACTTCCCCGCTTCACCTGCAGCCAACAAATCAAAATTTAATTTCTTAGTAGCCCAAAATGCTTTATATTCTAGCTCAAGAGGCAAATGACATGCTTTTCCAAAAACTAGCCTATAGGGGGACATGCCGAGGGGAGTCTTAAATGCTGTCCTATATGCCCAAAGTGAATCATCAAGCTTAAAAGACCAATCCCTACGGTTAAGATTTACAGTTTTTTCTAAAATGTTTTTTATCTCCCTATTAGATATTTCGGCTAACCCATTCGACTGAGGATGATATGCTGTTGCAACCCTATGACGCACATTGTATTTAGTCAGCAACTTTTGCATAGACCTATTCACAAAATGAGCCCCCCATCGCTTATCAGACAACGCGGGGTTCCATAACGCGTAAAAATGTGCTTTTGCAGAAAACGAATGACAACTTTGGAATCATTGGTAGCAGTTGCAATGGCTTCTATCCATTTCGAAACATAATCTACTGCTAACAATATATAAAGCTTACCATTAGAAGATGGAAATGGACCCATAAAATCTATACCCCACACATCAAATATTTCAATCTCCAGGATCGGGGTTTGAGGCATTTCGTGGCGTTTAGATATATTACCTGTCCGTTGGCATTTGTCACAAACCTGGGCAAACTTATGTGCATTTTGAACAGAGTGGGCCAAAAGAACCCACTTTGCAAAACTTTGGCTGCGGTTTTGTGTCCTGCAAAATGTCCTCCATATGGAGACATATGACAAGCGTCTAATATCGCCTCGTGCTCTTCTTCTGCGACACACCTGCGTAAGATATTGTCAGGTCTCTAGCTTAAAAAAAAGGTCTCATCCCAAACGATAACATCGAACTTCATTTAAAATTTCTTTACCTGTTGCTTGTTGAACTCATAAGGAACTATTCGACTTACCAAATAATTTGCTATATATCGGCATACCACGGAACTGAATCAACTCGCAAGTTGCTCGTCAATAAACTGTTCACGTATAACAGTTCCATCATCACAGAGCGGGGATTCCAATCTAGACAGGTGATCAGCAACTTGGTTTTCAGTACCCTTCCTGTCCCTAACTTCAATATCAAACTCTTGAAGTAACAAAATCCACCGTATCAAACGTGGTTTAGCATCTTTTTTAGCAAATAAATATTTTAAAGCAGAATGGTCAGTAAAAACAATGACTTTTGTGCCTATCAAGTAAGACCTAAACTTATCAAAGGCGAACACAACTGCTAACAGTTCCTTTTCAGTAGTAGTGTAATTGAGTTGTGCACCGGTCAGAGTCTTACTAGCATAATACACAGGATGCAAGATCTTGTTTTTACGTTGTCCTAACATAGCTCCTATTGCATAATCACTAGCATCACACATGAGCTCAAAAGGTAAATCCCAATTAGGTTCGATAATTATAGGGCTGAACTTAGAGCAACTTTCAACATTTCAAATGATTTTAAACAGTCATCATCAAAAACAAATGGTCTATCATGTTCTAACAATTGACACAAGGGTTTAGAAATTTTAGCAAAGTCTTTTATAAAGCGGCGGTAAAATCCCCACCCCCATGCCCTAAAAAACTTCTAATCCCTTTGACATTTGTAGGAGGAGGTAGCTTTGAAATGATGTCTATCTTAGCGTGGTCTACCTCTATTCCTTGCTTGGAAATTTTGTGACCCAAAACAATACCCTCTTGTACCATGAAATGACACTTCTCCCAATTTAGGACTAGGTTTGTTTGTTCACATCTCTCCAATACTCTCTCCAAATTAACTAAACAAGCGTCGAAAGAATTTCCAAAAACAGAAAAGTCATCCATAAAAACTTCTAGAATATTTTCTACCATGTCAGAGAAGATGGCCATCATACACCTCTGAAAAGTCGCGGTGCATTGCATAGTCCAAAGGGCATTCGCCTAAAAGCGAACGTACCATACGGACACGTAAATGTTGTCTTCTCCTGGTCTTCTGGAGCAATAGTAATTTGATTATAACCCGAATATCCATCTAAAAAACAATAGAAATCCTTACCTGCCAGACGGTCGAGCATCTGGTCAATAAACGGGAGAGGAAAATGGTCTTTCTTTGTTACCTTGTTGAGTTTGCGATAGTCAATGCAAACTCTCCACCCGCTCACAGTTCGGGTTGAGATGAGCTCATTCTCCTCGTTGGCCACCACGGTTATACCCCCCCTTTCTTTGGTACACACTGTACTGGGCTTACCCAGCTGCTGTCGGATATTGGGTATATAACACCGGCGTCAAGCCATTTAAGAATTTCTTTCCTTACAACCTCTTTCATCTTCGGGTTCAACCGCCTTTGACTCTCAATAGAGTTCTTAGCATCTTCTTCCAATAGAATTTTGTGCATGCAAAAGGCTGGGCTTATCCCTCGGATATCTGCTATCGTCCATCCAATGGCCTTTTTGTGCTTCTCTCCAAAATCTGCAATAAAGAATATTCATTAGTAGGTGATAAATTGGAAGCTATAATAACTGGTAAAGTGTCGTTATCCCCTAGATACGCATATTTCAAATGCGACGGCAATGGCTTCTGCTCCAACGTGGGTGGTTCCACTATGGACGGAAGTAACGACTTGCATTCTTCTTTTTGTATTTTTTCAATAGGATTAGCCACATCTTCTGGTCCTTCTGCTATCTTATCAAGCTCTTCTTCAATCTCTGTAACTAAGGAGTCATAAAACTCATCAAACATAATAGGATTCAAGCTATTTATAGCAGAGCACTCTTCAAAGTCTCCTGGTAATTTCATGGCATCTAGAACGTTAAATTTAACTTCTTCATTATTTACCCTCATTGTAATTTCTCCCTTCCTTACATTAAAACTGTATCCCCAGTGGCTAGGAATGGTCTTCCCAAAATAATGGGAACGTCTAAGTCCGCCTCGCAATCTAGAATGATAAAGTCCGCAGGGAAAATGAATTTGTCCACCTGGACTAAAACATCTTCTATCTTTCCCTCAGGTCTTATGATAGATCTATCTGCTAGTTGGAGGGTAACCGTAGTAGGTCTAGCTTCTCCTATGCCTAAAGATTTGAAAACTGATAATGGCATAAGATTAATGCTAGCGCCTAGATCACATAATGCCCTACCTAAGTTTTTTCCTCCTATGGAACATGGAATGGTAAAACTGCCAGGATCATTACATTTCATGGGCAGCGGGCTGCCTACAGCTTCACTACTACATTTTGTCATGGCTACCAGTTCATGCTCTCCTATTTTTTTCTTCCTAGAAACTATATCTTTCAAAAACTTAGCATAATTTGGCATCTGTTCTAGAGCATCTACTAATGGTATATTTATATGCAATTGTTTTAAAATATCTAAAAATTTTCTAAACTGGGAATCATTATTTTTCTTAACTAATCTTTGTGGAAACGGGGAGTAGGGGTAAAAGAAGGCTGTACCTGTGGAGGAACACTCGGGTGTTTCTCATTACCTTTTCTAATATTTTCTTTTTCTGGTGTTGTTGGATTTTCTGGTATCTTTACAATTGGTTCAGTGGACGGAATCTGTACATCTGTTGTTGGCATTGTTGGTCCATCATATGCCAGTCCACTCCTGAGGGTGACAGCTTTGCACTGTTCTTTCCCTTCTCGTTTTGGTAATTCAGTATGGCCTGGAAAAGAACCTTGTGGTCTATTCTTCAATTCATTGGCGAGCTGTCCCAATTGGGTCTCGAAATTCCTCATTGATGCCGCTTGGGATTGTATCACTGCGTCGGTTCGGGCCATGTACTCCTTCATCATATTCTCAAGATTTGAGTTGTTATTTTGAACTGGTGGAGTCTGTGTTCTCTGATTGTACTGCTGTTGCGGTGGTGGGATGTATTGCTGTGTAGGTGGAACATAGGGCTGCTTGTTCTGTTGGCTCTGCCCTTGATTAAAACCGCTCGAACCTCCTTGTCCTCCCCATGAGAAATTAGGGTGGTGCCTCCAACCTGGGTTGTAGGTGTTCGAATATGGGTTAAAGTTCCTATTGTTCCCATGTCCTACAAAAAACAAAGAAGCAGGGTTATGTGGACAATTATCATAATATGGTTTTCACTGCAGAATGAACAAATGAGATCGTTGACTTGGCAAACAGGGGCAGGAGTGCAATAATCCGACTGCACAGGTTGTATCGGCGTGGCTAATGGATTTTTTATTCCCAATGCCATCTCTTTCTCTTTAGCCTCTGGTTCATTGTAACCATCTCTTTTTGCATCGAGGTCGCAATGTCCAATGCCAAAACTCCAGCTGGATCTTGCTTCTTTGGTGCTGCCCTAGATCTTTGCGAACACCATAGTTCGTTATGTGAAGCTAAGTCATTTAGGATGTCAACTATCTCGTTGAATGTCTTCTTTGTAAAGGCTCCGTTGGCAGCATTGTTTAGCATCATCTTAGTAGGATGATCTAAACCTCTAAAGAAATGTTCTATCTGGATGCATGCCGGTAAGCCATGGTTCGGACATTTCCTGATTAGTTCTTTAAATCTCTCCCACGCCTCGTGAACAGTTCACGATCATACTGTCTAAAGGAGATGATCTCCTCTCTGATATCAGCGTGCGAGAGTGGTGGAAGAATTTTGTTAAGAACTTCTCCACTAACGACCCCCATGTGGTGATGGATCCCGGTGGAAATGCATTGAGCCATGCTCTAGCTTGGTCCTTCAAAGAAAATGGAAAAGTGTTAACCTCAGAGCATCGTCTGTTATACCAGGTAATCGAAATGCATTTGCAATTTGAATGAATGATTTCAGATGATCATGTGGATCCTCATGTTCCTGCCCTCCAAAATGTCCAATTGTCTGCAACATTTGGAACATCATTGGTTTAAGCTCAAAGTTTGCGTGGGCTGGAATAGGGTTGACTATCCCTGAATCAAAGTTCTGAAAAGCCGTGGCGGCATATTCTCGCATTGCCACGTCTCTGTTGTCCGCCATCTGGATATGGTTGAATTCATCATTTCTTGCATGATCCCTCATATTACCGTTAACAGCAGCAGGTGGATCAACCGGATCACGAGGTGGAATATCTGCCATTGATGTGCTCGTACTCTCTACCTCACTTTCAGGACTGATTTCACCTTCTCTCTCTTTTTGCTTTTCTAGTTGTTTTCGAAGTCTTTGCTCCTTTCGAGTTTTTCGAAGGGTCCGCTCAATCTCAGGGTCAAGGGGTAGAAGAAAAGATCTTGTGCTCATGCACTTTAACTTACCCTTGTGAGATAAACGACCAAAAATATAGAACAAAAACGGTGGATGGAAATTACACCCAACAACAATTCACAAAAATAAAAACTAAAAGAATTTGAAAATAATTTTAAACTAAAGTCCCCGGCAACGGCGCCAAAAACTTGACTGGGATGTTTATGCTGAACGCACGCGCTAAGCGTGGTAACAATTATATAGATGCAAGCGCACACCTGTCAGAGTAATATAAATGGATGGAGTATCCAAGTATCGATCCTCAAGGACTTCTAAACAATTTCCAAACTCTAAAGTTTTAAAGTATAGTGAATGTTGGAATGAGTGATTCTTGTAAAATGGGAAGTGGTCACAAATAATGGTTTGGATTTGGGATTTGGACTTATAATGATAAAACCTAGCCCGATTTACTTCAAGTTAGCCAACAAAGAATCAAGGACAACGCTAAGGATAATATGCATTTTACTTTAGAAACTAACGACTACGCTTTTCACTTTACTTATGTCTAAGCAAGTTCAAAGTCCTAAGACATTCCCTAATATGTCTATTATGAGATATATCTTAGTTTTAGGATGGAAATAGTCGCAACCTCGGGTTAAGGTCCTATGTCTAGGCTACTTAAGCGGAACCCTTATGTCTAAGGCGATCCTCTCCTCGGTTTAATCACTCAACAATGCAAATAGCAACCTTTTCTTTTCAGTATTGACTTGTTAAGACTTACAGTGGCCTTCTCTAAATCCTAACTTTTTGGGAAAACATGTTGAGCAATGAATGGAAAGTAAAAACACTACTTCTTAGCAACCCTTTTTAGACATAAAAGGCTAACTATCCATAACCGGGCTAGAGACGGGAATTTAGAAAGACATATTGAAGAAAATACAGCAAGTAAAATGGTTGAATGTGGAATGCATGTGTGAAAAACAAAAGTTATCTAATGGAGAGTTTTTATCGGGATTGAGAGCTTCGCCCTTCTCTTTCAAGCAAGGGAGAGTGTCACGTGCTCTTTCCCTCCAAAAACACAACTCTCTTAACTGAAAATAAAGTAAAGGCAAAGAGAGATATAAGCAAGTGCTAGATTTTTATATATTTGAATAAGTAGAAAATAACTAAGTACAAATGGAAACAAAACAAGCTCAATAAAAGAATGTAAAGTGCTCGGGATTTAAAAACCAAAAGCAACTAATGAAAGCAACTCAAAAGTACTTAGAAAGCAACAAAGAAACACTAAAAATGATCAAGAGAAGGAAGCAAGGCTTGATGATTTTGGTGGAGAAGTTGCTGGAATTTATAGCTGTGCAGAATTGGTTAGGTAGGTCCTAAAACGATGGTGAATCACCCATTTCCAACTCCTTTGACTGACCAAATCGTGCTCAAACTGATAGTGGAACACTTCTTCTACACGTATGCATCGGTTGGAACCACCAAAACGCATTGGAAGACGCGTTTCATTAAGGGCAAAGTTGGAAGAAAAACTGTTTTTCTGCAGGCTTCCCAGGCGCCTGGCGCCTCCTGAGGTGTTTTCCGTCTTTTTTTCGCTTCTTTTGATTAATTTGCACTCCCAAATGGTCCTAAATGTCATAAATACAATATAAGCCATCCACAAACCATAGTATATGAATTTTGCATGAATTCGAACTCAAACGATCGAGAAAAAGTCCGAAACAAAGCTGAAACATAGTAAAAACAGCATCTAAAACCTTCTTTTTACGCATGTAAACAAGCGTAATCAAAGGACTCGTGGGTGACCATGGTGATGGGACGGAGGAGACATGACGAGCGAGGACCATAGGCTGCTTAGTTATTCCTGTTTAGTTAAGTCATTGGTTAAGTGTAACGCCCGCGTCTCAGGTTAGCTTGCCCCGAGTTCCGGGGAATTTTATAACAAATGGATTTTTAGTCTTGATTTATTTATTTATTTCATTTTTTTTTATTTGATTCACCAGTGATCTTTATTTAATTTTAGTGTGGCATCTCGGCTATGTGTGTTGTTACAAATTTAGTGGTGAGTTAGTAGCGTGTAGTATTTATTAAGTATGTTTTTTTACGGATTCCGCTATGTGACACTTTGCTCTGGGCCATTGGATCAACTACGAAATTATATTATTGGTTTTGTTAACAAGGTGTGATTGGGTAATGGGCCTTAAACAAAAGAAACTAGCCCAAGTGGGTCTATGTTGCAAAGCAAAAGGAAAAGGGGAATTTAAAACAAACACACCCTAGCCCACCTTGTTCTCCTTCCTCATCTTCTTCCACCCTCCCCTTTCGTTGGAGCCGCCAGCCCCCCTCCGAATCCGAATTCTTTCTCCGACGAAGCAGTACCGACGACGGGACAGCAGCAGGCGCGGGCGTCGGTAGCAGCAGGTGCAGCGTCGGGCAGCAGCAGCGCGGCGTTGGGCAGCGGCAGACGTCGGCAGCGCGCGACGGGCAACAACGATGTGCGACGGGCAGCGGCGGCGCGTGGCGTTGGGCAGCGGCAGACGGCGGCGACGTACGACGGGCAGTAGCGGCGTGCGACGGGCAGCGGCGGCGCATGACCTTCGGACTGCTGCAGGCGGCATCGTTACGTGTGGCTATTTTTCGCGGCGTCCCTTCTCCGATCCAACGAGCCTAACAACCTCGAATAGCTTAGATCCGTGGAACCCGGTAATTTTTCTTTGACCCACATTTATTCGAAGTTAGATTTAGATTACCCACATCCAAACGAAACCGAAGGAATACCCGCACCTAAGCGAAGTTGTTTTGTAGTAACGGGCATCAAAACGAAGTCGTTGGAGGTCGTTTTGGGCACTTTTCGCTGCTGCAAAAACGTGGACAGCAGTGTTTTGGTGGTGTTCGGCGATTATTTTCATCCGTTCGAAGCCCGATTTATGCTACCCACACCTTTGCAAGCTAGATCTAATTTACCCACACCTACACGAAGTCGTTTTGCGGTAACGAGCCCTTTGAACCCTCGTAGAGTCGTTTTTCGAAGGCTGAACCGTACATTTAAATTGCTGTATTTTTTTTCTGTTTTTGGTTCTTAGGTGTGAGATCGATGCAAACTTGAAGACGTGGTTGTGTAAGTAGCACCAGGGGCGAGTGCGTTGCGTTATTTAGCGTTAAGAGAATGGTTTTGATGCTGATTTTTAGTTTAAAATAATTTAATTGTGCATGTAGGGACTGTTAGTTTTGATTTGTGAACTTCTAGTGATTTGTTGCCGTCTTTCTATTATTGAACACTTATGAGGGAACATGCTTTCTATTCCTTTTGTTGGAGGTGACTGGTAGATTCTGAATGTGTGGTTACAAATAATTGGCTCATGACGTTTTGCAACATGTTGTAAAGGAAATGCTCGCGTTGTTAAACTGATAATTATTTATATTGTTTTAGTTGTGAGATGTTGGGTGGTGACTTGTTTATTGCAAAGAAAAGCATGCATGTGAACTGTGCAGTAAATTGGAATGTGGGACATACACTTGTAGGTGGTCTTGGGAGGGTTAGTGAAGTGGTGAAGGGTGAAGGGTGAAGGGACGGGTTGGCAGTCCGTTAAACTATGGGTGGTCTGGTCGGAAGATGCATATAAATCGCTTGGAGGTTCAAAACCTTGAGTAGTTGCCTTGGAATAAATGACAAGCCGAACGTCAAATTTTTGTAAATGAGTATTGGGGTCTTGGGAATAAATGTCAAGGACCAATACGCTGGGAAGTCATCGGTACCTTGGGATAAACGGCAAGGACCGGTGCACAGTTCAGGCCTTGGGAATAAATGGCAAGCCGAACATCAAGTTTCTGTAGAGGAGTATTGAGGCCTTGGGGATAAATGTCAAGGGCCAATGCGACTCGAGGAGTTAGGCTTGAAGGACTAAAGTAGAGTGGTGCTTGCGAAGTAGTGGTGCTAGGCCTTGGGAATAAATGGCAAGGTCGAACATCAAGTACTGTAAAAGGAGAGGGCACGGTGACTTGGGAATAAATGTCAAGAACCGTCATGCCTCGAGAAGTTAAGTGGGGAGTAGCACAGGGGGGGGGGGTGCAGAGGAAGGTTTAGTACTATGAGACAAGGGCTAGCGAATCATGGGTTGTGGTATTGGTAGTTTCGACGCTTGGTTGTTGTATGTAAATGTCAAGTGTTTTGTTCCTATCTCTCACTGCTTATTTGATTGCCTTGCTCTTGTTTTGTTCTAAATGTCAAGTTATTTGTTCGCTATCTCTCACTGCTTATTTGATTGCCTTGCTATTGTTTTGTTCTAAATGTCAAGTCATTTGTTCGCTATCTCTCACTGCTTATTTGATTGCCTCGCTATTGTTTTGTTCTTTACGTTGTGACTGTGAGCATGATTTTTTTTGTGCTAGTTAGGAAGTGCTACTTACGGAGTACCTTATGTACTCACCCGCCTTTGTACCCTTATATGTTTTCAGGTGTGAACGGGGTCGATCGCGGTGATGACGTGGAGAGGGCTTGACCGAGGAAGGATCACTAGCTTAGTTAGTGAGGATAGAGGGAAGGGTCGTTGGTACGAGTAGCCTTGAGATTTATGTTATTGCTAGGTGTGAACCGCAGAGGAATTTTGTATTCTTTAGAACTACTTTAATTGTTCTGGATGTTGCTGGTAAACGCGTCGTTGTTGTCATTGGAGTTTAGGTGCACGGTTGTTTTTATTTATTTAATAATTTTTACCACTGAGGCGAATATGAGATGTTGTTGTTTTTAAATTGCCCACAGAGGGCGAAGTTCTGACAGTTTATGACATTTATATTTCTGATAGAACGTATGGAAGTCGAAGCTTTATTTCATCTAAATTATTTTCCAGGAGGTTCCTTATCTCGTGTTTAGAGTTAAGGTTAGCCAGAAGAATTATTTAGCGTTGCCTAGGATGTTTATATGAAATCTTGGGGCGTTACATTAAGGTCTTATGTTGTGGCCATAAACGGTTTTATTTGTATTTGAATAATTGTGAGATTTTTCCGTGTGGTTAGTTTGCTTTGGATAGGTGCCTTTTTGAGTTTTCCATTTGTTTAGTTTTTATAGATTGAATAATAACTTGCCTCGTGAGTGGTTCACGAATGTTGTTGAATGTTATTCCATGAGATTTGATTTATCGTTTTGATATGAATTGATTAGAAGTTGTAGGAAGTTGCCTGTGTAGGAAAGTTGGTTGCTATGTGCAGATTGGTTGACTGTATTGACATTGATTGATTGTGTTTCGTAAGTTGTGTCATAGAGTGTAGTCAGGGATTAATGGGTACGTTACAGACTCCGAAACTTGAACAAAGGGTCCCCACCTTCTCACTAGCTCGAGAGGGACTTCCGGTTATTGCGAACCATAACCACGTTGTTCATTAGAGGAGTAGTGGTATTTAAGGAATAAAAACGTAAGTCAAGGATAAATTTGACCCAGTTTGAGTTACGAATACTCGTGAAGCATTGACTTGCCGTTAATGGTAGATATCCATCGACATATAAATATTCTATAGTGAGAAGATTGCAGTGGCAGGTTTTAGGGGAGTAATTCGTAGTTAACGTATTGATTAAGGTGGTTACTGAGCTTAACTAATTAATGTCGTGACGTTGGAGCTTATGATCTATACGTCCATTAGGTCCCCTTGCTAGCTCGTAAAGGGTCATAAAGGAGCAATACCAATCCTCTTGAGAAGACATTAATTATTGGAAGGAATTTGAATTGTTCAAATTTAATTAAAGAAATTTTGAGTTAATTGTGTAACACACAATTTAATTTAATATGAGATGATACATTATAAAACTATATTATGAGAGAATAATATGATTTTGATTCATATTAAAACTATAGGTTAAGTTTAATGTGAATTAGATTCATATTAAATAATATAGGTTAAAGTTTAATGTGAATTAGATTCATATTAGATATTATGGGTTATGAGGGAATGTATATTTGAATATGATTCAGATATTGATTAGTTTAATTAATTGTGTTTATTAATTAAATTAAATAAGATCTGATTAATTATTAATTAAATTAAAATGGTTTTTGTAACGCCCAAGAATTTCACCCATTTCCAAACAGGGACCGTTACTAAGCCTACCTAAAATTTTCGCATAAACAAGAGAATTTTCTTCACAACAACTTAAGCAATAAAACTACCACGCTTCTCTGCCGTGCTACTCTGATTTCCACACTCACGAGAGCTTGAACAATTAGAACAACAACACTAATGTTTTAAGAGAAGCTCACATCCTATACAGATAAACCATTTAATACCGACTTCACATTAACCAAACCCTTCAAGGAAACCTTACTAACTATAAACCATCCATTAAATGAATATTAACATCTCGAACGGCAATGAAGCAAAAGCTAATTCAAGTACGATCAACTTACACAAATGTATTCATAAATATCCTAAGTAGATTACAATCCCGTAGTTCAAGAGGCTAACAAATTAATGCTCTAAAAGAATAATGAATCGGCAACCTTACAACATCCTTTAGACAATAAAACTAAACAAAACCAGCCACTACCAACCAACTCAACTACAACATTAAATGGCCACAACTATCTTAACTAAAAGAAATTAATTGCACACAGCATAGCTAATGGTCTTTCCGATCAAGCCTCCTCCTCGCCATCACCTCCGAAGAGCTAGCTCGATACCTGCAAACTGGAGGGGAAAAGAGGGATGAGTACAACCACAGTACTCAGTAAGCAAGCCTTATCTGAAGGGTCACACACACACACATGCTTATCAAGGAATAACGTGTCATGCTTATTAAAGGATCAACACACACACATTATGCTCAACCAAATCATGAAACATTCACAGTCATGCTTTTCATCACATTATGCATTTAAACATAGACACATTCTATAAAATTCAGTGACAACCACAACCAGGAACACATTAACTTCCAGTACTAACCTCTAGTCTCCCTAACATTCAAGTACCTCTACGCTTATCACAGCTACTCTAGCCTTTCACAGTTAAACTCCTTTGAGCAGAGTCGGCCCCTGACCATTTATACCCATAGTCCGCCCCGACCCTGCAGCATCGGCCCTCGACCATTTATACCCGAGGCCCCGATGACTTCACCGTCTATTGGCCCTTGACCATTTATACCCAAGGCCCCAATATTTCTCCTTTCGAAAGACTCCTCGCATCGACCCCCACATTTACCGATCCGAGCTCGACACTCATCTTTATCCAATATTGGCGTATCGACCCCCGACCATTTATACCCGAGGCCGCGATACCCAATTAGTGACGTATCAGCCCTCGACCATTTATACCCGAGGCCCTGACACACACCCATTCACTTCATAATTTGCAAAACTCCACATATCTTTTCTAGCCTCCAACCGAGATTTCAGTACTACTACTCTTACCTAATAACAGGAACCACCACAATGCCCATCACGACCACAACCACTAGTATGATTTCAATGCATCACAGATCTCAAAAACACAAAGTTTGACAGCAACCAACCTGATCACAACATAGAGCACACAAAAGCTTCAACAAATAACCCTATGGCATGCTTCACATAACATACATTTCACATAGCGGTTCAGAAAACTTTTAAGAACACGCCCAACACAATTCACATCCAAACATTTAATATCCAACATTCGAAGAAATCATCCAACATCAGTATTCAATAAGCATTGCTAGACATAAATAAACACATCAGACACGCCAAACATCTTATGCAAAATTCAGACAACACATCTTCACAATAACTCCACTTTAACGAGCATTCCCTGCAACATACATCATTCCACATCAGATCTCAGCAGCTCAACAATACAAAATTTCCACTATTGTCACCGACGGACATGCTACACTTCTCAGGCACATAAACCAACAAGAGTTACATTTTCATTACTCGATAGGCCACCAATTCCAATCTTTCAAATGCATCGACAAACCATTCACATATCAAATCAAAACACAATTATCCAACATGCTCTTCATCGTACAAAACAATAAGATAATCCCGTAGCTTCCAACTAAGCAAACATAACTAAATAACATAAAACTATCACGTGCATTTTCATCAACCCCAAGACATGCTTTCAAACATCAAAGCTTAATCACTTCCAACCATATCAAGCAGCAACATTCAAGGCACATCCAATAATCATGACACAGATATTTTCCTAATATGTAAAAGGAAAGGAAGAAAAGAAACAACAGGGATGGAACCCACAATAACAACTAGAAGTCCTCAAATGATACGCAACAAACTCTAAATACATAGAGATTCAAGTATAGCAAAGTTAAACACGAACCATCTCAATAACACCTATTAACTTACATATTAATAATAATAAACACACACCGAAAGCACCACACAATTCATACATATTCAATCAACAAACATCCCCCAAGTAAGAACTACTTACTACAAAGTTCTAATGCGCTACCAAGTTCACCGAAGGGTCCCTAAATCCAAAGCAAACCAAACTCGATTAGAATTCACGTTAGAAACACTTAGTTTGCATCGAAAGTGAGTTTAGATGATCTGTTACCTACTATCTCACCACAAAACCTCTTGGGTAAGGAGTGGGTCGACGCCGAGGAGGTTCGGCGCGTCCAAAACAGAGTTTGAATCACAACTTTTGACTTCATCACAAACTCCAAAGAGGTGCAATCTGCAAAGGCACCTGTTCACAAATCTGCACACTTTTTTTGTCCTCCGTGCCATCTCTCAAACTAGACAACTTTTTCCCGTGCCATCTTTGCTCCATTATCTCTTGACTCATTGAATTAACATTATGAATAAATTCGGGCTTAAAACTCTTTGTTGGTTCTTGTGCATTAACAGCTTTTGAAGGTGCAGTGTGAAAGCCTCTTGAATCTTCCTTGCCTTTCTTGTAATAATGCTCCTTTGATATATGTAATTGGTCACAAATGGATTCGTATCAGGAAGCAAAGGCCACAGATCGGGTTTGTGGGTGGTCGTCGAGCGCGCATGGCCACGGGCCGCCGGAAATCTCACCACGAATCGCGCCTGACGCTGCGCTGCTCGCTGCTTCTCGAGATACCACGCCGCCCACGAAATCGTCGGATCTGGGCGTAGCTGCTGTGGAACACCCCGAGGATGAAGCTCGCGCCGTCGGAGCCGCTGTGCGCTGTCACCGTTGGTTGGTCGAGCGCCGCCGCCGGTTGGGTTCGAGGAGACGCCGTCGCCGCTGGTTCGAGGAACGCCGGCCGCTGCTGCTACGGGTTCGCCGAATGGAGAAGCGCCAACCGATCGCCGCTGTTGCCGTGGGTCGTCGCCGGAGAAAGAAAAACAGGGAGGCCGGCGGCTGGGGTGGGGGGTGTGAAGAAGAAGAAGACCTAGGGTTTGTTTTAATCTCCTTTTCTTTTGTTTATTTTATTTATTTTACAATTAAACCCAAAAAAAACCCACATCTTATTCTTGAAGGTGGCCCAACTAAATAACACAATGACCCAAAACAAAAGCCCAATAATTATACTTTATAAATGAAAATAAACCCCACAAAAAAACCCGAATAAAATAGTTAACTTAAACTTTAAAACCCAAGAATAATAATTCAAAGAAAAGTAGATTTAGGAAGGAAAATCCTAAAACTCGTGAATTTAGAATTTAACTAAAAATCTCCTACACAGGTCGAGAACTTAAATTATCTTAATCCAAAGAAATTAAACTTAATTCTAATTTAGCCAAAAATTAGAATTTCAAAGTTAGAAAATCCAAGAATTAAGTTATCAACTTAGGGAAAAATCCAAAGACAATTTTATCTCATAAAATAAACGAGTCAGAGAACGCGGGGCGTTACAGTTTTAATTGAATTAATTATTTAATTTATTTATTAAATTAAACATAATAATTAATGATTTTGTTGATTATGTTATTTAATAACATAATTAATGATTTTGTTGATTATGTTATTTAATAAAATAGTTAACAAAATCTCACCACTCCCAAGCATTTTTACTAGAAAGTAGTGAGGTGGAGAGTGGGAAGTTATTCTCACTCTCTCTCTTCCCTCATATGGTTAAATCAGAAGTCTTTTTGTGATTTGGTTGGTTTTCTTCTTTTTGGCAAGTTTGGTAGAGAACGCAAAAGAAAAAGGATAACCTCTCCCTCACAATTTCATTTCCCGATTTTCCCTTATCTAATAGTCAAGATCCCACAATCCGAGTTCTTAATCCTTGAGACATAGCAAGGTTACTAAGTGGTGTTGTTCAATCACACATTCGGGAACGTTTGTTCGTGTTGTCACAAGATCTGTGCTCGGGGAAAAATATTTGCCAATGGTCTTCAAGTGTGAGTCTTTTTCTTTCCAAGAGGGCCTAACTTCGAGTTGAATCACAAGCGGTCAACCGCTTCCGCTAGGGATTCGATCCTTTCAGATCGAAGACGCCTGTGTGTTGAGAGATTCCCTAGGTCATGGGTCGCTTAAGCAATGGAATTGGATTTTCCTTAATCTAAGAAATTCAAAATGAGAATATATACTTTTGACCACAGATTTTCTACTAAAGGTATAAACTCATTTCTTACTATGCTTAATATAAACCAAGCTCTAACTTAAGCATCGATGTGTTGTATGGCTAGCACCACATCGATGTGTAATCTTAATTTTTACAGGTTTTGTTGATTATTTTTGTTTTTTTTCTAGAGCCAAATTTACACATCAACAATGTGAGTGAACATATGTAACATCAAGGGTAATGGACATCGACATCATTTCAATATTTTTATAAGTAATATATAAATGAATATTATATATTAACACCGAGTTTGTCTTGCATGGATACATAGTTAGGGGTGTAAGGACTCAACCGCCCATAAGTCAACTCAACCCAAATTGAATCCGGTAGGTTATTACAAGAGTCTGTTCAGGTGAAGGTAACTGAGTTTAAAAAGAATTATAAGCCTACCTCATTGTTCGCCGGCTTCCTCCCATTTCTATCTCATGGCCTCCTATTAGGATTGATTTTTTGCTGTAGAAATGTGACTGTCTAGCCTGTTTGAGCATAAAACTAACCTTTTCCCTTCATTTTAGCTAAACATGTTTACATATTCTTAAAGTAAAACATGCATAGAACATTTCTAGATAAGTTGCAATATATATTATTGTAGGTCTCCCTAGCCTCATTAGCAACCAAAAGTGGTTCGTGAAGAGTAGAACTTAGATTGCTAGGATTAGCTAGATAGTGGTGGGCGCTTTTTTTCCCCAATGTGTGCATCTTCCATATTTTTCTATCAAACTAAGGTAGGAAACAGAGAGGTCGTATTATATAAAATAACTTTATATTTGCAACTCCAAACAACAACTTTATCAGCATTTTCCATAACCGACAATTCCATTTTTTTACCATTTCACTTTATAAAATCATTTTGAAAGCAAAAGTCCACGGGGAGTCGACCTTGGATTACTTCTGAGTATTAATTGTGGTCGTGTATGCTTGCACATATCTCTTATCTTTTAAAGATAGAGAAAGCCCCAACAAGTTTTTGGCGCCCTTGTCGGGGACTTAATTTTCAAAATCATTTTTTCAAAAGTGAATTGTTTCATATTGCGATTGCTATATATCTCTGTTCTTTGAGATCATTTGTTATATCTCTTAGACGACAATTTTTTGTTTTATGTTTTTAGCATTAAAGCTTTATTGCAGGAGTCCATAAGGAGGTTAAAGTGAAGTGAGAACTGATCAAAAAACAAACAAAAACTTGAAAAAAAAAGTAGAAGAGATTACTTGTATTGAACCAAGAAACCAGTAGGAGTGTTTGAAATGGATGCGCAAATGATGTATAATTTAGAAATGGGAAGTAACATGCCCATAGCTCCTGTTAATCAATTTTGTTGTCATGTTGTGGTGATAGTCGTCATTCATTTTAATACTGTCCATCTAATCCTTCATTTTTCTATTATTTAGGCAAGCAAAGGATAAAAAAGATTTCAACCCTCGTTCAATTCCATACAACCAAGATTAGAGGGATCATTAAAATTTCTTGTGGGGAGAACATAAACCTTAAAATATCCATCCATATGAGCACGCACTCCCCCAGAACTCCCGACACAACTCTAATAGGATTATAAACAACCATGGATGCCAAAGCAAATACAATATTAAAAAAATGTAGACTTGAAGAAATGATGATAGATTATATGGGTAGAAGTGATGAAGCAGTACGCAAGCTGCAGATCCAAGGAGTAGATCGTCGATATGTTGATGAATAGTCCACTAGAAGCATTACTTAACTATATAGAAGAGCAAGTCGAGACAATGAAAGTTTGGAGCGATCTTTAATATGATGAAGCTGAGCTCCTAGTGACAACGATGATGAAGGGATCAAATCCCGCAGCAAAAGCACGTGAACGCGTGTGCTTCGATCTTGTTTTAGAATTACAATAAAGAAAAGACATAAGCATTTGTTTGGAAGTTAGTGATACATACATTGAAGACGCCTCTTCAATGTAGACACCAACGCCACCAAAAAGTCTTCCTCGCTATCCTCAAGGTGTTAAGAACTCGATTTGTGGAAACTGTCTTATAATTGAAAGGGAAATCGAGAGATCAAGAGAGAGCATTTCTAATTGAAGTTTCGCAAACTCAACAACCGATGACCGGGGGACCAAACAGAATGGGATAACCTCCCTTTTTATAAGGGAGGAAGAGTGGTGGGGAAGTCACAACTTCCCCACTCACCACTTTCCCACTTCCCCTTCTTCCCACTATTAATGGTGGAAAGTGGGACATTTTTCCTCCCATGTTTCATTTTCTCTGTTTTTTTTTTGTCCTTTATTTACTTAATTAAAATAATTTTAATTAATGATTTAAAAGAATTAGTTATTTAATTAAATTAAATCTAATTTAATTTAACAAAATTAATATATATCACTTTAATTCAATTAAATCATATTTAATTAAATTAAACTTCAATTAATCAACTATATAGATTTAAATTCTAACGTCCATCTCTCTCACAATTTTGAATCCAATTCAAAATCAACTTTATATTATAATGTATTAATATACATTATATTAATTGCATCTCATACAATTATCTTTAATTTATTTTAACAAATTTGAACAATTCAATTATTTTCAAGACTAATGTTCTTAACTATCCTTTACGAGCTAGCAAGGGAACTTAATGGACCTACGATCGGAACTCCAACGATACGAGATTAATTGATTAAACTCATTAACCATATTAATCACATTCGTTCCTGTCGGTCACTCCACTAAAGACCCACAACTGCAATCCTTCACGAGTCTCATAACCATAACTTAGTCAAACTATCGTTTTACCCCTGTGTTACATCTTGGACCTTAAGTACTGCTGATCCTCTAATAAACAACCAGTTATGGTCCAACAATAATCAGAAGTCCCTCTTGGGCAGTGAGACTGTGGGGCCCCTTGTTCAAGTCTCGGAGTCAGCATTTAACAGAACACACTCATCTACTTACCTTGAAATCGGGAAGGAGTGAATTCCATATTGTGTAGTTATGTTTCCATCTCCCTACACGGTCTCGTCCCCAAAATGGTAGGAATATTGAGTCGGCGACTTGGACCACTCTCACCATACAATTCAAAGACGAGCTCTAATAGGTAGGAGTCCATAACTCACTCAGGATTGAGATCAAGTTACCTGGTCATCCTATTGAAATATTAATCTATTAGTTAACGGTATTATAATTAAAGATTAATTATTTCGGGTTCGGTCTTATAAACTCATTGTATAGGATACCCTCACTCGCATGTCTCCTCACGAACGACCTGGATCAAGTCATACGTAACTATTACAAAGTGGGTCATATCCATAGTGTTATCAGGATAAGTACCCAACCTTATCTATATACTATAGACCCATTAGCTTACTATTGGAACATTATCCACCTGTATATCGAATATATACTGTATATGTATACACTGTATATCAAATATATATGTTTTATATTAAATATATATTGTATATCTTTTATATACTGTTCCAGTTACATGACATAACCTCGGATGTTAGTTTATTGGATTTGGGTTTATGCAATGCTAAATGAAACGCCATTAACAACTTTATTGAATAATTATTTGTTTTTTGTTTTCAAACCACGATTTTAGGGCATGAAGCCCAACAAACTCCCACTTGAACTACAGTTTAGTGGGGTGTACAAAATCTAGATGCAACAGTGGGTTCTACAATAATGTACAAATACAATAAACGAGGGCATACATCATACCCTTTACAAGTCTCCCATTGCCCTGGACTATATTGTTCATATCTCGTAGGCCTAGACTTTCTAGACAACCCTCAAACAGTTTAGTCGTGAGAGACTTTTGTAAATAGATCATCCATATTATGCTCAAACACTACTATTATAAAACAATAAAGGGTGATGGGTAAATTCATGTTTGGAAGAAATTCCAAATCAGTTAAGAACTTCCTAAGCCATATAGCCTCTTTTGCTGCTTGACAAGTGGAAACGTACTCGACCTCCATTGTCGAGTCTGCGATGCATCCTTGTTTGATGCTTCGCCATACTACAACTCCTCCATTAAGAGTGAACACTGATCTCGAAGTGGATTTCCTCGAATACTTATCACTTTGGAAATAAGGTATGACGACCTGGGTTTCTGTTAAACCCACATGACGACCAGGTTGTGTCACAATCCTCCCACTACGTCGAGACACTCTCAACGCTTGAGATGGATATGACTGACGTGATGTACTAGCACCATCAATGACTCTTGTTGAAGTACTGGCTTTATCAACAACTCTTGTTGATGTATTTGTAGCTTCATCGGAAATCTCATTTAACACAACCTTACTTCGTGGTTTATGAACTCTCATGTGGTATTCTTCCAAGAATGTAACGTTTGTTGATACAAATACTATATTTTCTGTGGATCGAAGAAGAGTCACCTTTTGTTTCCTTTGAGTAACCTATAAATAGGCACACTTTTGAACGAGATTCTAGTTTCTTAGGGTTTGTCACTAACACATGTGCTGGACATCCCCAAATTCTGAGTGGTAACGTAACTAGATTTACGTCCTCTCCATTGTTCAAAAGTATTTCAGAAACACTTTTCATGGAACCGTGTTAAGAATGTATATTGCAGTTTCTACTCATAACCTCAAAACGAGGCAGCAATTAAGCATAGCTTATCATAGATCGAACCATATCTAACAGGGTTCTATTTCTCCTTTCCGATACACCATTCTGTTGAGGTGTACCAAGTGCTGAGAGTTGGGATGTAATTTCATGTTCTATCATATGGTCCTAGAATCTTAAGTTCATCTACTCTCCACCCCGATCAGATCGAAGTGTCTTTATCGTCTTACCTAATTGGTTATCAACTTAGTCTTGTACTCCATAAACTTTTCATGGGCTTCAGACTTATGTTGCATTAGGTAAAGATATCCATATACCTTGAATAATCATCTACGAAAAAGATGAAATACTTATACCCTTCCCCGAGTTTAACATTCATCAGATCACAAAGGTCTGAATGTACCAGCTCCAAGGGTTCTTTGGCTTCGTAACCTTTTCCAGTAAAAGGTCTTTTAGTCATCTTGCCTGCAAGACAAGATTCATGGGAGGTAAGAAGTCATCTTTTAACTTGCTGAGAAGTCCAGTTTTAACCAATCTCCCAACCTAGTGAGATTTATGTGACCTAATCTTAAGTGTCAATGATAGGTATTTTCTTTTAGAAGTTTTTTGCCTTTTGTGTTGAGTTTTATCATTTTTGAACAAATCTGTATTTAAATTGTTGTAGTTATGGTTGGTCTTAACACATATAAGCTGTTTTCAGTATTGTAGAAAAAATATTAACACCATTTTGTGCAATGAACAGTTCATTTAACGAAAAAGAAATAGAATAACATTGTTCCAGTAGATAAGAAATTAAAATTAAGTTCCTCTTTATTTTGGGAACTACATACACATTATATAATAATATATTTATTATTGTCAAAACATAACTTTAGGTCTCCCATTGCGACTGTTGAGATGACATCTCCCTTTTTGACTTTTAGTGTCGTCCCTCTACATGAAGCAGCCTCCAGGAGCTAATTTCCTGCAAAGAAGAACAAAACATGGTTAGTGGCCCCTGAATCCAGTATCAAGGTAGAATCATCATTCTCTAGTAAGCAAGTTTCAAGAACAAGTAAATCATATTTAACTTCCCTGACTTTCTTCTTTTCGGTCAAGTATTTTGGGTAGTTTCTTTTCCAGTGCCCATCCACGTTGCAATGTCAACATTTTTCTTTGTCTGCAACTTTGGCCTTGCGCTTCTTGGTAGCAGCATTAGCAGTAGGGTCAACTTTCACCCCCTTACCACTATTTTTCTTCTTTTTGAAAGTCTTACTTCAAAAAGAAGAAAGTACATATTTGGTTCATGAGGTCGAACCTCGATGGACCCGTTTTGAGGTGACAACGTTTGCCTCCCCATCCTATCCCTTAATTTTCGTAGAGACTGGAAAATATGTAGGTCATTTAAGAGCGTGGTAAGGTTGTACTCTATCTTGTTCATCACACCAGCATTGCTGCGAAATTGTAGGAAACTTTTCGAAAGAGATTCCAAGGTAAAGCTGACCTAGCTCCCCTCTTTTATGACAGCGTCGTTCACTTCAGCCACATTAAGTGGACCATCAGATTCAGAACATGTTTTCGCACTGATGTTCCCTCTTTCATGCGGGAATTGTGAATGAACTTGAGGGCATCGTGCCGGGCTTGAATGGACGGCTGTCCAAACATGTCTCGAAATAAGTCCATGATCTTCCTTGTTTGTGACCATGTTCTCACACTTTAGCCAGCCACATCAGATATGCTTGCCAAGATGTAGACGTTAGCCTTGATTCATCTGTCATAGGCATCCCGACTGGCTTCGGCTGTATTAGGCGTGGGAGCCTGATGACACTCCTCAGTCAAGACAAACGTAAGATCATCTACCATGAGTATCATGTAAGGTTCATTTTCCATTGTGTGTAATTTTCGCCGTTAAGTTTTTCTACGGCAAGTAAGGCAATAACGGAAGTAGACATGCTGAAATACAAACAACTCTATATTAGACATTTTCACTACCCATTAAAAACCCAATCAATTTTAGCAAACAGTAATAATGCACCCTATAATCAAGATTATTTTTGCACGATGCTTCAGTGATTTAGAGCAATAGCTACCATGGGACAGTCAACTACTCTTTCACTGAATTGAGACATTCTTAACTAAATATTACACCACTCATATATAATATCTCCTATCCTTACATAGTTAGTCATCGTTTGTTGAGTCAAGAAGTTATTAACTAACTTAACAACTTCCCTAAGTGTGACCCGCCAAGTAGAGGTGTTCCTTTAGTGTCAGCTTAAGTACCTCAACCTAGACAGAACCTTCCTTAGACAGGGATTCCTTATAGCCAATATTTTATATTAACCTTTTATTTCATCATTTTAAACCTATTTAAAACTAAAAAAAAAGTATATAACCTAGGATATATTCAATTTCAAACCCCCTTAAAATTAACTATTCAAGACCTAGTGTTTGCATGCAATTATTGATTATAGACTTTAATTTCTATCCATTAAACTTATAACACTTATAAATTTAAAGAAATTGAAACTATAATCATGTATCAATGACATACATAAATATAACATTGTATTTACTAAAGTAATGTCATGCTCAATGCAACTTTATTTTCATAATTAATACAACAGTTATATTCGTTAATTATGAAAATAGAACATGTTATCATACATTATAACTATTATACATATGACGCATGAGCATGCTTGACCTATGATGAAATTTTCAACTATATAACATACTTTATGCAACATATACATTAAAAATGCATAATAATTAAATAGAAAAATAGACTGGTTTTTGGCTTCCTATAAGAGATGAAACAAAAACAAAACAAAAACATTTAAAAAAAAAAAAAAAACCTGGCGCCGAGGCATCCGGACCCAGTGCTTAGGTGCTGCCCCCCCCCCCACTGCACGTTCGAGCTCTCGGGTTTTTTGCAGTTCTGGTAGCGCCTAGCGCCGTCCACCAAGTTTCTCTGGTTTTTCTTCAATTCTCTGGTACTCTTCCAGAGCAACTCCTTGCCACGAACGACACAGACTTACAGACTCGATTTACAAGATTACAGGCCAAAAAATTGGCGCTTACATTGATCAAATAACGAAAAAACTGTAAATCTATTGCCAAAACGAAAACATCTATTTGCAAACACAATACATCAAATGTACAGAAAAAACACCCACCATACTTCTCGTTGAAATTAAAAACAGGATCGAAACCGGAGCCTAGGCTCTGATACCAATTGAAGGGATCAGATCTCGCAGCGGAAGCAAGTGAACGCGTGTGCTTCGATATTGTTTTTGAATTACAACAAAGAAAAGACATAAGCATTAGTAAAAGGAAGTTTATGATGCATACCTTTTCAAGACACCTCTTCAATGTGACACCAATGCCACCAAAAAATATTCCTCGTTATCCTCTGGGTGTTAAGAAATCGGTTTGTGGGAACCGTCTTATAATTGAAAGAGAAACTGAGAGATCGAGGGAGAGAATTTCTAGTTGGAGTTTTGAAAAATCAACAACCGAGGACCGAGGGACCAAAGCGAATAGGAGAAGCTCCCTTTTTAAGGGATGAAGAGTGGTGGGGAAGTAACAACTTCCCCACTCACCACTTTCCCACTTCCCACCATTAATGGTGAGAAGTGCGAAAACCTACCCCACTTTCCACCATTGGGGTTTTTCGTTCCATGTTTCCTTTCCTTGTTTTTGTTTTTGTTTTTTTTGTTTTTACATTAATTAAGATAATTTTAATTAAAATAATAATTAATTAAATCAAATTGAATTAATTTAAATAAATTAAACTTAAATTAATCAACTATATTAAAATAAATTAAACTTAAATTAATCAACTATATAAAATAAAATTATATATCCATCTCTTTCATAAGTTTGAATCCAATTCAAAATAAGCTTTATATTAAAATTTATAAATAGGCATTATATTAATTGCATCTCATACAATTAACATTATTCATTTTAACAAATTTGAACAATTCAAATTCTTTTTAAGACTAAATGTTCTCAACTATTCTTTACGAGTTAGCAAGAGGACCTAATGGTCCAACACATTGGAAGCCTAACGATACTAGACTAATTGATTAAACTCATTAATCTATTAATCAACATTCGTTAACTTTCGGTCACTCCACTAAAGATCCACAGTTGCATTCTTCCCATTGTAGTATATTGTGCGTCCATGGATTTTGACCATTAATGGTAAATCAATCCTTCACGAGTGTTTGTAACCATAGTTGGGTCGAATTATCGTTACCTCTGTTTTACATCTTCGACCTTAAGTACTGATAATCCTCTAATGAACAACCCGGTTATGGTCCAACCAATAACCGAAAGTCCCTCTCAGGCCAGTGAGAGGGTGGGGCCCCTTGTTCAAGTCCCGGAGTCAGCACTTAAGAGAACACTCATCTACTTACCTTAAAGTCGGGAATGAGTGAATTCCATCTTGTGTAGTTATGTTCCTAGCTCCCCACTCGGTCTCGAAGCCAAAATGGTAGGAATATTGAGTCGGCGACTCGTGCCACTCTCACCCATACAAATCAAAGGACGAGTCTTAATAGGCAGGAGTCCATAACTCACTCAGAATTGAGATCGAGTTACCTGGTCATCCTATTGAAATATCAATGTATTTGCTACCGTACGGTATTATAGCTAAAGATTAATTCTTTCACGGTCCGGTCTTATAAAAACTCATTGCATAGGATACCCCCACTCACATATCTCCACACAAACGACCTGGATCAAGTCATTTGTAACTATTACAAAGTGGGTCATATCCATAATGTTACCATGATAAAGTACCCAACCTTATCCATATACTACCTACCCTTTAGGTTAGTACTGGAACATTATCCACTTGTATATCGAATATATACTATATATATATTGTATATCTGTTATATACTGTTCCAGTTACATGACATAACCTTGGATGTTATTTTATTGGATTTGGGTTTATGCAATGATAAATGAAACACCAATAACAACTTTATTGAGTAATTATTTGTTTTATGTTTACAAACCACGAGTTTAGGGCATAAAACCCAATAGATGATCCACCAACCCTTGATGCAATGAATGAGGTCGGGAAGGATAAGGAAGTTGAACAAGAGGAACCTGTAGAGGTAATCGAGCATAAGGTTGCAATGGACCTAAACCCATCACCTTTCAATATGGACCACTTTTTCCTCTCCCTCAACATTTTGTAGAGACAAATCAAGACGTAAAGAAGGAAGAACTGATCACACATTGCAAGGATCAGGTAGAGGAAGAAATAGGTGAAGATGAGATAGGTTGAAATGAATAATTTTATGCATAAGAGAAAACCACAATTCAACTTTTCAAAAACAATTTAATACAAGTAAGCCACATCCCTCGTGGGGACCTTCAAGCTTATTGTGTTTTGAAGAAGCTAAACTACGACATGGTAGTAGCATAAGAGAGAGTGAATGAGCTTAAGGAAATGAATGAAAGGTGAAAGCCTCCAATTTTCTTTCAAGTAAAATTAATATGAGGGAAGTTTATAGATGATAGTTTCATGCTTGTTACTTTCCAGTTTTTTTATTTCATGAACATTTAATAATCTTATTTCTTAGTACATGATGAAAGTTCCCAAGAAATTAAGGTATGAGGCAAAGAGCAGCGAACATTCTTCCATAAGAAGAAAACAAAACAAGACTTAAATATGGAATGCCCAAAAAAAATATCGCTTGGTGGCTGTTGTTTTTTTTTTTTTTACTCATTAGCTCAATCGAGGGAGTTTTCTAACCCGTTTAGTTGTTGTTGAAGCATGTTGTTTTGTAATCTGTGCTTAATCATGTTCTTTTGTAGGTAGAAATATTTGCTTTAACTAGACGGCTGAGATGTCCTGTGGATAACATATTTCATATTTAATCTTACAAGTTAGAGTATACAAGCATTGAAATTCTGTGGATCTATGCTCCTTATATTCATGCCTTGTTTGCTTTGTCATTTGAATTTTGCAGGTACGAGATTTTGATGCCTCAAAAATTGCGCAGGCGCATTTAAGAGCCCTATGCTCCAATTATAGATAAATAAAAACTAACGGGCTTATGTTCTTAATTCGAATGATTACCCGATCTAATTAGACATTAAAACTATATTAGTGCTTGATACGGGAAGGACTTTTCTCATGAGTGAGTTATCAATGTTTTTATAAGTCCTAACTATTAGTTACTCTACATTATCGGGTAGAGGAAATGTGTAGAAGAAGTGTATATTGATAAAGAGCTTTTTTCCAAAATCAAAAGAGAAATTCTGTTGAAAAAATAAAGGATTTCTGACCATCTTTTTTATCCTAAAAATATAAAACCCATTGGATGGGAAAAGAAAGAAAATTGAGGAAAGATAGTCCGTCGATAAGTCTTACCTATTTACGAGGTATCTATTATTATTTTTTATTGTAATACCTTGTTTTGACTATATCGCACTATGTATCATTTGATAACCCAATATAGCAAGATTTGGGAATTTTTCAACAACTTTGTTGGCCTTATTTTTGGTTTAATTTTAAATGGGCTTTGGGCTAATCGAAATGTATAAATGCTCATTTATCAAACCCTTGTTTAATTCAAATGAAAACAAAACCCTATAATCCCTCATTGTTTGGGATTTTCTCCTCCCAAAACTCAACTCCCATTCAATCTTTTTTCCCATAAAATCTTTGAAGATTCCTAAAATCCCTCCATCCTCTCTCATTTTTGGTAAACATAGATCAGGGTTGACGAATTTTTGTGTTAGCGTTTTTAGCAAATAATAAAACACCCATGGAGGCTCTTCTTCATCCAAACCAGCGACAAATAGAAGAGGAAGAATAAGATCGTGCTGCCACCATCTATTGCACCGAGTTTAGTTCCTGTTCAACCCACCTCTACCTCTCAGGAGTAAGGTACATTTCGATCCTAACGATATTTGCCTCATTGGATGTTGGAAAAACTAGAACAATTCTATAAATTGTATCGTCACCTAAGAAATAGTTCATCCATGGGTATTAAAGAATCCAAAATAGAGATTTGAAAGGTCATATGGCTAGAAGCAGTGAAGGAGTCGACAATGCGAGAATATAGAAAAATAGATAGATTAGGATGAGGATTTTGTGACCGTATATAGTGGAATTAAATGAAAAATGACAAAGATATGTGTAAAATTCAAGAAAATTGAGTGAACAGTTTCAAGTTATGCTAAATGAGATGAAAAGTCGCCCAGGGTTTGATTTCACTAAAAACCCCATATCCGAGTCTTTAGAGTTATCCATTCCACCCCGATCCTCCATCCTCCGTTACTGTTAATATAGGTGTAGAAGAAGAAGAACCTAATAGTGGTGACTCCAAGCATGATTCTGAGCTACTAGAACACTCAAATTCGGCCACTGTCGAAATGACTGTGAAATTGCGCCAAACGCAATGTAGAGAGCACATCAACGTCCAGAATACAAAGTATTTCGTCTCCAAACTTTCCAGATCTCAATGTTACAAAAAAAAACTTAATTGTTTGGTATGTACAAAGTTTCATTCTCAATGTTACAAAGTATTTTATTATTAGATACTTGTAATGTTAGGATTATATATGTTGTTCAATGATATTTTTTATATTTTTAAATTAGCAACAAATTTTGATGACAAATTCTGTTATTCTGATTTAATTATTATGGAAAAATTCTTTATATTTGTGAACTTCCGAATGGAAGATGAAGAACATTAAAATGTAATTGTATGGAAATCTTGAAAATTCAGAATTGCAAATTATGAAACAAGAAAATAGTGAAAAAATATATTAATAATAATAAAAAAAGAGCGACAAAAATTGAGTTCTGTTGCTAATTTGCAACGAAAGTGTGTTTTTGTTGTTGATTTTCTTTAGCGACACGTATTCGGCGACAAAACTAGCGACACATCCCATTTCGTCGCCGAAAATTATCAGCGACGAATTTCAGCTTTCAACGACGAAAAATTTTCATCGCTGAAAGCCTTAAATTTTGTAGTGAAGAACATAACTTAAAAGTATATGACAGAGGCAAATGCAGTCGTGGACGATGCCCAGGTCTGTTTTAAGAGTAACAGAAAGCATAAACCAATCATCGTTGTGGGCAATAGATAGTGCAACTTCAACACATATCTTCAAATAGAAGATTATTCATATCTTTCAGAAGAGGCAATCACAACCATGTGAGGATGGGAATGGAGAAATTTTGTAGACTAAACGGATTGAAAACATACGATTGAAGACCAATAGTGGGACTGAGTTATTACTGCGAGATGTCAGGTATGTACCCAATATTAGAATGAAACTTATACTCTACAGGTAAGTTCACCGGTAAGTTCGACGATGATGTTTATTAGAGTGAGTTTGGCAAAACAATGAAAGCTCACCAAAGGATCCAAGTTAGTGACAATTGCCACAAAAGATTATAGTTTACACATTGCGATGAGTGTTGCCAGAGGATCATTGAAACAACGGATGCAAGCTGCATATGATTTTCAAAGAGGTAGTATGAGTCAACAACAAAGAAACCAGAATATATCAAGAGGAACGTCAATTGGAAGTCAAGGAACAAAATTAGGTTCTTTAGGTTGTCAAAGATTATCCTAGTTATCAAACATGAGTGAATTGATGAAGTCGCGTCAGCGAACATTTGCATCAGAGAAGATTAACCTAGTAGATGCCTGAGGTAAAGAATGGCGTTTAATTCTAGCACATACTGAATAAAGTTATCAAGTCATCAGTGAGAAGTTCTTTCTTTAATAATCAGTGGTTGAGATGAAAGAAGGAAGCTTCAGATATCAATACTTAGTTTGAGTGAGAGCACGTGGATGTGTCTTCTACGTTTGGGATACAAGACGACGTTGATTGCTCGACCTCAGGGCAAACACAGATGGGAAACAGTGATTTCTTATATTTGTTTTACAAGTTTTACTTGTAGGAGAAGCCTTAAGATTCGTCAGAAGATCATAAGTTTTTGCAGAAGAAGGCTTAGAGTTTCCAAGATTATCAGAGACTACTATTGCAGTAGGAGACAATCAATGCTCTATCTCCAAGAGGGAGAATACTGAGATAATGGAGCCCAAATAGATGACCCATGTCATATGAGAAGAAATGTTTTCAACATTACTACAATTCCTACAACGAGTAGGATATTTTTGTCTTATAAGGATTACAACATTTTTTTTATTAAAAGATTTAGGATATTTGGCTTCCTATAAAATAGCACTTTGTTAAGGTTTTATTTGTACATAATCCAAATAAAAAAGACTTGAGTGGTTTTGGGCATGTATGACAAAAATCAGTGGGTGGTTGTAACCTATTGTTAAGTGAGGGTGTTTTCAATTATGTAATCCCAGATAGCCATTGTTAGGGTACTTAAAGCAAGATAGTCGTTGTATAGTGATATCTTAAGTAAGATTTTCATTGTAATGTTCTCAACTATAGTAGAGCTTTTTTATTTATTATTTTTTTTTCAGAAGACTGGACGTAGTCCCAAGATTGGGGTGAACAAGTATAATCCCTGTGGTTTAAGCATTTTCTATCCTATCTCTTATTCTTTGTTTGTTGTACTTACTATGTAATGAACCCAATTGTATATATATGTTTAATAATATGAAATTGAGATCATTACTTACAAACATAGTATAAGATAAAAACTATTCTTTTCATTCTTTCATTTAAAATGAAAACAATATCTTAATAAAACTTAACTTATAAATTTCTAGTAGCGAAAATCATAAATTATAATCCTAAATAAAACAAATAAAAATGTGGTCAAGTCATAATTAAAGTACAAATTATAAATAAATTAAAGTGTGTCTCGTATCTCTTCCCATTAATGGCAAGGTCATCCTTGACGTTGTTCTCGTCATCTACATAACTATCTATAAAAAAAATTATAACCACATAGAGTGAGTATGAAAATACCGAGTAAGTAATTCCCATGATAAGGGTCTTTATGCATAAACACACACATCATGCTTAAATACATGCATACCTCAACCTAACATATATACCACTGAACATCACAGCCTAATTTAACATACTTGTGCTGCTAGCATAGACTTACATATCAATCATTAATTTGGCGCTGCATTACATAACTGCTTAATTTAGGTATTTCATGCATAACATTAATCTTACCTAAATCTATGACACCTAAGACTACTAACTTACTACGAATCCAATGCATCACACATTGTCATGCTTCTCATGAACATGATTTGCTATTGAACATACTTAAAATGTAATGATAAAGCCACATAATTATAACTTATTTGTAATACATCAAATTTAACTACAATAATCATTCAAAAAAATATATTTAAGCACATGAATACATAATTCAATAACAACCAAGGCAACATATCACATAACTCACTTGAAATCAATCAATAATACAACAAAACAAAGAGGCGGTAACTTATGATAAAATCCACCTATCTGAACTTCGTAAAGTAAAAGTAATCCCTTAAGCTTCACAATAACAAGCAACACACTAAAATTAGGACTCAATTATCTAAAATAAGCTTTCTCCAATAAGTCCTCATAACTAGATACATTCATTATTCTACTAGTATAAATCCCATAATAATTAACTTAGTCCATCATAATCATAAAATTAATATTGAAATTTGTGAAAATAAATTTTAATCTCCATATTAACCTATGATTTTTCTATTATAATATCTATAAAAAATGATTTACTAATTTTGAAAATTTATAAAAACTAAGAGAAAACATATAGCAATCGTTTTTGACAATTTAAGGCTATGTAAAATAATCATAAAAATAATTTTAACACATTCAAAATACAATTTAGGTTAGTTTAAAGGTTGGTCAATATCACCAAAATTAAAAATTAACAAATCCTATTTTTCATGCTAAACAACTAGAATTATGAAAGTATATAAACCGTTAAAAACCGTTACAAGCAATTTTATGAACATTTTTAGGATCTTTTAATTATGATTTTAATACCTAAATTAACAAAAATAAGGCCTAAATATTACCTATTTTTTAATAATTAATCCTAAAAATAATTTACATAGTAATTAACGTTAGTGCGTGTTCCCTCTACTAAACCTTACCGTAAATGAAAGAATGACCTAATTTCCAATAACAATGAGAGCATGAAATGATACTAAAAACCTTAGAAAATGTATATGAACATCCTTAGGGTTCTGTAACGCCCCAGGAATTCCACCATTTCCAAACAGGGACCGTTACTAAGCCTACCTAAATTTTTCGCATAAACAAGAGAATTTTCTTCACAACACACTAAGCATAAAACTACCACGCTTTTCTGCTGCGCTACTCTGATTTCCAACACTCACGAGAGCTTGAACAATTAGAACAAACAACACTAATGTTTTAAAGAAAACTCACATCCTATACAGATAAAACTTTAATACCGACTCACATTAAACCAAACCCTTCAAGGAAACCTTACTAACTATAAACCATCCACTAAATGAATATTAACATATCGAATGGCAATGAAGCAAAAGCTAATTCAAGTACGATCAACTTAAACAAATGTATTCATAAATATCCTAAGTAGATTACAATCTCGTAGTTCAAGAGGCTAACAAAATTCATGCTCTAAAAGAATAATGAATCGGCAACCTTACACATCCTTTAGACAATAGAACTAAACAAAACCAACCACTACCAACTCAACTACAGGATTAACTTGCCACCACACTGTCCTAACTAAAAGAAATTAATTGCAACGCAGCAAAGCTAATGGTCCTTTCGATCAAGCCTCCTCCTCGCCATCACATCCCAAGAGCTAGCTCGATACCTGCAATCTAGGGGAAAAGAGGGATGAGTACAACCACAGTACTCAGTAAGCAGCCCTTATCTGAAGGGTCACGCACACAACAGCATACTTATCAAGGAACAACGTGTCATGCTTATTAAAGGATCAACACCCACACATCATGCTCAACCAAATCATGAAACATTCACATTCAAGCTTTTCATCACATTATGCATTCAAACACAGACACATTCTATAAAATTCGGTGACAACCACAACCAGGAACACATTAACTACCATACTAACCTCTAGCTCCCTAACATCTCAATTATCTCTACGCTTATCACAGCTACTCTACCCTCTACACAGTTAACTCCCTTCGAGCAGAGTCGGCCCCTGACCATTTATACCCAGAGCCCCGACCCTGCAGCATCGGCCCTCGACCATTTATACCCGAGGCCCCGATGCCTTCACAGTCTATGGCCCTTGACCATTTGTACCCAAGGCCCCAATAGTTCTCCCTTTCGAAATACTCCTCGCATCGCCCCCGATCGCCCCCCGACCTTTATACCCCCGAGGCCTCGATACCCATTAGTGACGTATAGCCCTCGACCATTTAACCACCCGGCCCTGACACTCACCCATTCACTTCGTACCTTTCATAACTCCACATATCATTCTTCTCTAGCCTCCACCAGGATTTCAGTACTACTCCTTCTAATAACTCCAACCAACCGCCATAACGCCCATCAACAACACCCCCACTAGTATGATTTCAATGCATCTCGCAGCTCACCAACACAATTCAGCATGCTTCCACAACATAGACATCATTATAATAGCAAAATAATAAACCAAAATGCTCTCACAACATATCAATTTTTAACAACCGCGCCACAGTGAGTTTTGTCATAACAAAGCATAGTCAACAAATTGCAAACGATTGGAGCCCAACACAAATCATCCAAACACTTAATATCCAACGTTCATATCCAATAAGCATTGCCAGATATAATAAACAACTCATGAGACACGCCCAACACTTCATACAAATTCAGACAACAAACATTCCCAAAATAAATCCACTTTAACGAACATTCCCTATAAACATACATCATTCTACAACAGATCTCAGCAGCTCAACAATACAAAATTCCCACTATTATCACCGACGGACATTCAACACACTACCCAGACATACAAACCAACATAAACAAGAGTTACACTGCACAACAACATATTAGAACCAATATTAAAACGTCATAATCAGCACATCGGCAACCAAATAACAAACATCAACGCCGCACCCGCCCCCCCCGTGCTACTTACTTTGTTATGTCCCAAAATTCTCACAAGAGTCCTACTTGCTACTACGCCATGCTCCTCATGCATCCACAATCTCATAACAGTCCAATATGCAACACACCAAAATGATCGTATGTAAAAGCCAATCAATCTAAAATAGTCCAACATGATCCAACAGCTCCAACATGCATCGTTCACAGAAAAGCACAATAAACCACTAAATCAAAATATAATTGATAAATACCCAGCATACATCAAACAACCACGTAATTTTCCCAAGATATCAAACAGTTTTATCAACAATGACGTTTATTAAATGATATCAACGACAAGCAACATGCAAGTATCACACATGGGCACACGAGCAACAACCATATCATCTCAGCACACAACAACCAATCCCTCCAGTAAGAACTACTACTTACAACAAAGTTCTAATGTGCTACAAGTTCACCGAAGGGTTCCTAAATCCAAAAGCAAACCAAACTTGATTAGAATTCATGTTAGAAACACTTAGTTTGCATCGAAAGTGAGTTTAGATGATCTGTTACCTACTATGTCACCATAAAACTTCTTGGGTAGGAGTGGGTCGACGCCGAGGAGGTTCGGGCATCCAAAACTGAGTTCGAATGTCCTATGCTTGCTGTTCCGATGTCAAACGCGATGGGTAATGCTGGCTTGAGTCAAATAGGGGTGGGTACCGCGAATCGAACTCCGGACAGGTGTGGGTAAGCAAAGGCCACAGATCGGGGCTGTGGGTGGTCGTCGGAGCGCGCACGGCCACGGGCTGCCGTCGGAAAACGGCACAGCCACTGCAGAACTGAAGGTGCGCCGCTGCTGCTCAACCCGTGCGCAAAAACCGTCGCGACGTCGCACAACGCCGGAGGAGGGAGTCTCGCGCGGCCGCTCGGGATCGCCGGATCTCTCTCTGCAGAACCCGCGCGTTCGCGCCGTCGATCGCCGCCTGAAGGCCTCGCCGCCCGTGGATCTGCAGTCCGTCGCCGCCGAGTGTCGCTGTTCGTGGAGCTGCTACGCCGCCACTGCCGTCGGGGTTGCCGGAAAACGAAAATGGGTTGGGGAGATGAAGAAGAACAAACGGGGGGGGGGGGGGGGCTGGACAAGTGAGGAAAAGAAGATGAAGTGGTTTAGGGTTTTTTTTTTTATTTTTTTTATTCTTTCCTTTGTTTTAAAACCTATAGCCCAATTCCCAAATCTTAATGAGGCCCAACTAAAACTACAATGGTCCAAAACAAAAGCCCAATAATTATGCTTTATAAATAAAATAAACCCCACAACACAACCCGAAATAAAATAGTTAACTTAAACTCTAAGACCCAAGAATAATAATTCAAAGAAAAGTAGAATTTAGGAAGGAAAATCCTAAAACTCGTGAATTTAGAATTTAACTAAAAATCTCCTACATAGGTCGAGAACTTAAATTATCTTAATCCAAAGAAATTAAACTTAATTCTAATTTAGCCAAAAATTAGGATTTCAAAGTTAGAAAATCCAAGAATTAAAGTTATCAACTTAGGGAAAAATCCAAAGACACTACTTATCTCTTAAAATAAACGAGTCAGAGAACGCGGGGCGTTACAGGTTCTATAAAAATTATTAGGAAATACCTGCTACTACCAAAGATAGATTAAAAAAATAGAAGATGTTTCTTACCGGAAAGACGAACCGATAAACAATCTTTGAAGGACTTGGAAAAGCAACCACAATTTCTCTAAGGTGTGATTTACAACAATAGGATAGAGGTGGAGAGGAATTTTCAGATTTGTTTAGAAATATTATTGGAGGAACATAGAAGAAATATCATTTGAAACTTAAAAGAGGAAAATTTAAGAAGATGAAATGAACTCTCATCTCTCCCCTCCTTGCATGACTCAAAACTTAATGAGGAAGACGAGAACTTTTGTATTCCTAGCAAACTTAATTAATCAATGCGTCTCTTGGATGGAAGGTGAGTTATTGCGGAACTATGGTTATGAGTTGAGTAAGACTCTCTATATATTCCCCCAATTAACTTAATTTGACTAAGATAAAACAATAATAATAAAAGAAAGAAAGATAATTTGAGGTTTCACTCGGGTAATTATCATATATAAACTTTAGGTAAAATGTACGAAACTTTAAATTACTCAAATAACTCCACCATTACTATTACATTAATTTAACACGTTTTTAATTACTAAAGTACTCTTGCTAATTTTGTTACTTAAATGCAAGTATAATCTTGGTAAGCTTATTAATCTGTTTATACATATTTATTTTTAATTATCACATAATTAATTAAAGATGGATAAGAAAATCGATAAATTTTGTTGTAAGTTTCTTTTAAATAAATAAAATTAACTTGAGATTAATTAGTTAGAGTATAAGGAGCCTACAATTATTAACTAGGACTGATCAAAGTTTAATTGAATTTGACTATCTTAGCAAAAATAATAATAATATAAAATCATGAAAATACTCTGAAAGGTAATGGGGGGCATTACAACTTATCTGCTTCTGCTTGTGGAGGAGAAAATCAAATAGTTTATGTTTGAACTTATAGAAGGATCGACTCATCTATATTTTTTTTTCCATCACTGCTACGTACTCGCAGTTTCGCTTCATCAAACCCAAATATGCTTGATGGTTAAACTCGAGAGGTAGGTTACATGCTTTTCTGTGTTTAACTTATAGAACTGAGATTGTGGTTGCTCCATCACATCCTTCATCTTAATCTAATTGTTCCTCATCTATTTCTTCCTTTGCTTTATCCTTGACATGGATGGTCAATTCTACATTATGTATGTCTTAATTTTCTCTTCAGAAAATGCTGAAGGAAAGTGAAGATTGCTCTAATGTTAATCAAATTCGAACGTCTCTCACATCTCTCTCACATCAATTTTGAATCAATTCAAATCTTTATATTATAATGTATCAATATACATTATATTATTACATCTCATACAATTATATTTAATTCATTTTAAGAATTTGAACAATTTCAAATACAATTTTTTTCATTCACAGACTAAATGCTTAACTATCTTTACAGACTACAGATGAACTCTAATACTATCACGACTCTATAGAGGAAGCTCAAATTAAACCACAGATAAGCTCAACATTATTGATAAACTCATTAACCATATTAATCACATTCGTTAACTGTCAGTCACTCCACTAAAGACACACAGCTGCAATCCTCACCAGTCTTCGTAACCATAGCTTAGTCAAATTACCGTTTTACCCTGTTGTTACATCTTGGACCTTAAGTACTGCTGATCCTCTAATGATCAACCCGGTTATGGTCCAACCAATAATCGAAAGTCCCTCTTGGGCCGGTAAGAATGTGGGGCCCCTTGTTCAAGTCTCGGAGTCAGCACTTAAGAAAACACTCATCTACTTACCCTAAAGTCGGCAAGGAGTGAATTCCATATTGTGTAGTTATGTTTCCATCTTTCTACACGGTCTCATTCCCAAAATGGTAGGAATATTGAGTCGGCGACTTGGGCCACTCTCACCCATACAAATCAAAGGACGAGCCCTAATAGACAGGAGTTCATAACTCACTCAGGATTGAGATCAAGTTACCTAGTCATCTTATTGAAATATTAATCTATTAGCTAACGGTATAAAAAGATTATTATTTTTCGCGGTTTGGTCTTATACAAAGTCATTGTATAGGATACCCCCCACTCGCATGTCTCCACACCAACGACCTGGATCAAGTCATATGTAACTATTACAGAGTGGGTCGTATCCATAGTGTTATCAGGATAAGGTACCTAACCTTATCCATATACTATAGACCTATTAGGTTACTACTGGAACATTATCCACCCGTATCGTACATACTGTGATAAGAATCATGGTGTTCCGCACGTCTCCACAGGACCTATTACACGAGCCAACGCTAAGAAGCTCAACAAGCATTCCTTATTCACGTACAAATTTGATAGGAGTAGTTTAACCTTTATTTCAGATGATGCAAAATAATCCAAGAGAGGACGATGTTGTGAAGGTCAACGTTTGCAAGATTGACGTTGTGCCAACATTTTAAAGATTCATTTGTTGTTTCTAAGTCATCAAATTTTGCTTGTAATTTTTGAGTTTTTGGTCTTCCAAATTATGGTTTCAACTTTAGAGTTCAATTCTTGGAAGTTATTAAGTAGACCAATTGTGGTCATTACTACTTATGAGTTTTATTTTGGAAAGTGAAGGGTTGGGGGTTTCACTCATATAATGGCTATAAAAAGCCCCATCCAAGCTATGTAAAAGGCAGATTTTAGCTGAATGAAATTTGATCTCTCAAGAGACATTTTCTTTAGAAATCACATTGCCATTTCTAAGGTTTCTTGCAATTCTTGTGATAGATTGCATTTTGAGCTATTGAATCCAGCCTTGATCAAGTTTGATTGTGGAATGAGTCATTCTAGAACAAGATTTCCATTATTGCTTCTAGATCTTTGATCATAGAGGTAACCAATTTCTAGCCTTTCTCTTGGTTGATTCTAACTTGTTTAAGGAGGTGTTAATTTCTTTGATTCAAGGGTTCTTACTCAACAAAAGCTTGGATCATTGGGCTGAGAATTAGGATTGCCTTATCATTTGGTATCACAGCACAGGTTGCATCTTTGTTGCCTACTCTAGAATTGATTCTATCTTTCATTTCAATTGTTCGTTGTTGATTTCTTGAAAAAAAAAATTATCCAAAAGTTGTTCAAGTAGTGTTCTTGAGTTGTTCATTCATATTTCTCTCCAATCAGTTTCAAAATTGCACGAAACTTTGTTGTACATTGATAGTTAAATCAAATATTGTTGTGACTGTCCAAATTCGTAACTGCAGCATTTAATGATTGTAATGCTTATTGAAACTCCTTGATAACGTTCGAATTTAATTGTTTCTTCTGAAGTGAAATGTTAGATCTGAATGTTACCTCTCAAAGTTAAGAAGACCATTTCGTAAAAAACGTAAAGTAATATTCGTTTTGGATTTCTGTCTCTGTGTGCAAGTTTAACGAAAAATCCTGCTTTGCTCTATACTTTATTCTTTTCAGATTTGAAGGAATTTGTCATTCAAATTTATTATCTTTGATTCATAAAGACTAATTTCATCATATTTACGGCTGTCTCTTTATTGTGTGGCACATATATCTGAATTCGTAGAAGGTATCCTATCGTTGTTTTTCTTTGTTATAGTGAGATTTCATAATTATCTTGTCTGGCTGTTTTGTCATGTTCACTATTGCAAGAATTGCTTGGACCACAAGTTATCCTACCCAATATCAACATTTAGTCACTTTCCCAAATAGCCTAGCTTTGTGTGTGATAGACACGAGTGTTCCGAGTGAAAATCAGTGAGTTGAGTGTGTGAGGTCCTAAACATATTTAACTACTGTTTGTAACGTCATGAATCCAGATGGGGGAAATGGAGCGTATATTAGTGAAGCTAGGTGGAGAGAAGCACAAACCGGGGCCATTACTCGTTTAACCAAGTAATTAGTACCTTGGCAGACCGGATGGAGCGAATTGAAGTAGCTTTAGGAAATCCTCAAGGAAGGGAAGTTAATGAAGGAGTTGAAAATGAAGAAGAGATGACAATGTAACCCTTTTAGCTGGGCACAATCCAAGGGGAGTAGAGGTGCAGGCCGGGGGAGAGGAAGGGAAGAAGAGTGGGAAGAGAAATGTTACCACTAAGAAGGGTTGAAAGGGAGTAACCAATATGAAAGAGAAGAGAGAGGGCTGGGGGAGTGAAGCTTAAAACTCCATCCTTTCATGGGAGATCAGATCCGGAGGAGTGTTTGCAATATGAAAGCAAAATTGAGCATGTATTTGATTGCAACAATTTTAGTGAGGAAAGAAAGTTGAAACTTGCAGTGGCTGATTTTGTGATTATGCCATATTTGGTGGACATCTTTGAAATCAGAATGGAGGAGAAACTATGAAGAACCAATTGAAACTTGGGAAGAATTAAAGGCCTTAATGAGGAAGAGGTACATTCCTAAGCATTACTCTCGATAACTCAAGCAAAAGCTCTATACGTTTGCAACAAGGATCCAAAAGTGTGGAAGACTATTACAAAGAAATCGAGGCCCTTATGAATAGAGCTGGAATTGATGAAGATGCGGAGGATACAATGGCTAGTTCCTTGGCAGGTTGAATCGACCGTTGGCTCATCAAGTGGATAGACAAACTTTTTTTGATATGAAAGAGTTGTTACACACTTCCTGTCAAAATTGAAGGCCAATTAGCATGGCAGAAGGAGAACTCCAAGAGGTATACTTCTTCTAATCAACTTCTTTTTCTACTAATACTTGGAAAAAGAATGCAGATTTCAAACCTAAAGGAAAGTATGATCTTGATAAAAAGGACAAGCCTGAGAGCTCCAAGGGCAAGGAAAAAGTGGAGGGATCTAAAGAGGTTCGAGAGAGAAACAGGGACATCAAATGTTGGAAATGTCACGGGATTGGTCATATATTAGCCGTGGTTGTCCAAACAAGAGAGTCATGATCATTAAGAATGGAGAAGTTGTTACGGATGGTGAGGAAAGTGACCAAGATGAGCTAATTGAAGAAAAGCTCCAGGAGGATGAGGAGGAATTGGAAGATGGGAGTCATTTGGCACTTGTTACAAGGAGACTTCTTAACACTCAAGTTAAGGGGGATGATGTTAATGACCAAAGAGACAACCTATTCCACACACGGTGTTTAGTTAATGGGACTCCATGTAGTCTTGTTATCGACAGTGGAGTTGCACCCATGTAGTAAGTACATTCTTGATCAAAAGCTACTAATTACAACTCAACACCATCCTAAACCTTACAAGCTTAAGTGGCTCAACGATAGTGCAATGAAGGTTGTTTCTCAAGCTTTAATTTCTTTTACCTTAGGAAAGTAAAAGATGAGATTTTATGTGATGTATTACCTATGCATGCCGGTGACATCTTGCTTGGTCGACCTTGGCAATTTGATAGGAAGGTCATCTATGATGGTTATTTGAATAGGTACTCTTTTACCAAAGATGGTAAAAAACAATATTGTACCTTTGCGTTCGGAAGATGTATTTCATACCGAGGGCTACCATTCCAAATAGGCCAGCTTATAGAGCAAATCCAACTTAGACAAAGGAAATTCAAAGGCAAGTGGAGGAGTTCATGGAGAAAGGCTATGTTCGCGAAAGTTTGAGTCCATGTTCTGTACCGGTCATATTGGTGCCAAAGAAGGATGGAACTTGGCGCATGTGTGTGGACTGCAGGGCCATCAATAAAATCATTGTAAAGTATCGTCATCCTATTCCTAGGCTAGATGATATGCTTGATGAATTGTATGGTTCTTGTCTATTTACAAAGATTGATTTGAAATCTGGATATCATAAAATTAGGATGCATGTAGGAGATGAATGGAAAACAGCTTTCAAAACTGAATTTGGATTGTACGAATGGCTTGTTATGCCTTTTGGGTTAACTAACTAATGCTCCTAGTACATTTATGCGCTTAATGAATCATGTTTTGAGAGAATACTTGGGGAAGTATGTTGTTGTGTATTTTGATGATATTTTGATTTATTCAAAGACTTTGCTTGAGCATGTAGAGCATGTTAGATCTGTTTTGATTACAGTTAGAAAAGAGAGGCTTTATGCTAATTTTAATAAGTGTAGCTTTGCATGGAAAGGTTAACTTCTTGGCTTCATAATTGGTAAAAATGGAGTTGAAGTTGATGAAGAGAAAGTTAAGGCAATTAGGGATTGGCCAACACCAAAAAATGTCAGTGAGGTTCAGAGTTTTCATGGCCTAGCTAGCTTCTATAGAAGGTTTATAAAGGACTTTAGTACCATAGCTGCACCATTGAATGACTTAGTGAAAAAGAATGTTGTATTTGAATGGGGGGAAATGCAAGAGAGAGCTTTCAATGAACTTAAGGAAAATTAACCAATGCACCATACTTGTCTTACCTAACTTTGATAAAACTTTTGAAATCAAGTGTGATGCAAGTGGTTTGGGCATAGGTGCTGTTTTGATGCAAAATGGTAAGCCCTTAATGTATTTTAGTGAAAAACTAAATGAGGCTTCGTTGAACTATCCTAGCTATGAAAAAAATTGTTTGCTTTAGTTCGTACATTGCAGGTATGGCAACACTACCTGTGGCCGAGAGAGTTTGTGATCCACACCGATCATGAAGCTTGAAGCATCTTAAAGGTCAAAGCAAGCTAAATCGTAGGCATGCAAAGTGGGTAGAGTTTATTGAAACATTCCCCTATGTTATCAAATATAAACAAGGTAAGGACAATGTGGTTGCTGATGCATTATCAAGAAGGTACAATCTCTTTACTTCTCTTAGTGCAAAAATTCTTGGATTTGAGCATATTAAGGATTATATAGAGATGACCATGACTTTGGAACTATTTATGCATCTTTTCTGGTGGGAAAGCTGTGGATGATTATTATGTGTTTCACGACTTTTTTGTTTAAAAAAAGTAAGCTTTGTGTTCCTAAATGTTCTATACGAGCTTTTCTTGTGAAAGAAGCCCATGGGGTGGATTGATGGGACATTTTAGGATTCATAAAACTTATGATATGTTGCATGAACACTTCTTTTGGCCTAAAATGAAACATGATGTGTATAAGGTTTGTAGCCAATGTTTTAAATGTAAATCGGCTAAGTCTAGATCACAACCAAATGGTTTGTATACTCCCTTGAATGTACCTAATGAACCTTGGACTAATATATCTATGGATTTCGTTCTTGGTTTGCCTCGAACTTAAAAGGGTAGAGATAGTATTTTAGTTGTGGTGGATAGATTTAGTAAACTGGCTCACTTCATAGCATGTAACAAGACAGATGATGCAAAGCATGTGGCTGACTTATTCTTTAGGGAGGTGGTAAGGTTGCATGGCATTCCTAGAACTATTGTTAGGATAGGGATGTTAAATTTTTAAGCCACTTTTAAAAGGGTGGTGGGGTAAGTTGGGTACTAAATTATTGTTCTCAACTACATGTCATCCTCAAACTGATGGGCAAACCGAGGTGGTTAATAGAACATTGGAGCATTACTTAGGACTATTATTTCTAAGAATATTAACTCTTGGGAAGAAAGTTTGACATTTGTAAGTTTGCATATAACAGGGCAATTCATAGTACCACACATTGTTCTCCTTTTGAGGTTGTTTATGGATTCAATCCACTTACACCCCTTGATTTGCTTCCTATTCCATCTAATGAATTTGTGAGTGATGCAGCCACAAGTAAGGCCGATTTGATCAAAACCTTACACAAAGAGGTTGACTGGGCGTTTATGCTGAACGCACGCGCTAAGCGTGGTAACAATTATATAGATGCAAGCGCACACCTGTCAGAGTAATATAAAATGGACGGAGTATCCAAGTATCGATCCTCAAGGACTTCTAAACAATTTCCAAACTCTAAAGTTTTAAAGAATAGTGAATGTTGGAATGAGTGATTCTTGTAAATGGGAAGTGGTCACAAATAATGGTTTGGATTTGGGATTTGGACTTATAATAATAAAACCTAGCCCGAATTACTTCAAGTTAGCCATCAAAGAATCAAGGACATGCTAAGGACAATATGCATTTTACTTTAGAAACCAACGACTACGCTTCTCACTTGACTTATGTCTAAGCAAGTTCAAAGTCCTAAGACATTCCCTAATATGTCTATTATGAGATATCTTAGTTTTAGGATGGAAATAGTCGCAACCTCGGGTTAAGGTCCTATGTCTAGGCTACTTAAGCGGAACCCTTATGTCTAAGGCGCTCCCTCTCCTCGGTTTAACCACTCAACAATGCAAATAAGCAACCTTTTCAGTATTGACTTGTTAAGACTTACAGTGGCCTTCTCTAAATCCTAACTTTTTGGGAAAACATGTTGAGCAATGAATGGAAAGCAAAAAACACTACTTCTTAGCAACCCTTTTTAGACATAAAAGGCTAACTATCCATAACCAGGCTAGAGACGGGAATTTATAAAGACATATTGAAGAAAATACAACAAGTAAAAAGGTTGGATGTGGAATGCATGTGTGAAAAACAAAAGTTAACTAACGGAGAGTTTTTATCGGGATTGAGAGCTTCGCCCTTCTCTTTCAAGCAAGGGGGAGTGTCACGTGCTCTTTCCTCCAAAACACAACTCTCTTAACTAAAAATAAAGTAAAGGCAAAGAGAGAATAAGCAAAGTGCTAGATTTTTATATATTTGAATAAGTAGAAAAATAACTAAGTACAAATGGAAACAAAACAAAGCCAAAAAAGAATGTAAAGTACTCGGGATTTAAAAATCAAAAGCAACTAATGAAAGCAACTCAAAAGTACTTAGAAAGCAACAAAGAAACACTAAAAATGATCAAGAGAAGGAAGCAAGGCTTGATGATTTTGGTGGAGAAGTTGCTGGAATTTATAGCTGTGCAGAATTGGTTAGGTAGGTCCTAAAACGATGGTGAATCACCCATTTCCAACTCTTTTGACTAACCAAATCGTGCTCAAACTGATAGTGGAACACTTCTTCTACTTCTACGTATGCATCGTTGGAACCACCAAAACGCATTGGAAGACGCGTTTCATTAAGGGCAAAGTTGGAAGAAAACCTGTTTTTCTGCAGGCTTCCCAAGCGCCTGGCGCCTCCCATGTAAGTTTTTCCGTCTTTTTGCTTCTTTTGATTAATTTGCACTCCCAAATGGTCCTAAAATGTCATAAATACAATATAAGCCAACCACAAACCATAATATATGAATTTTGCATGAATTGGAACTCAAACGATCGAGAAAAATCCGAAACAAAGCTGAAACATTGTAAAAACAGCATCTAAAACCTTCTTTTTACGCATGTAAACAAGCGTAATCAGAGGTCAAGGAGAGGATTGAAAAACAGAATTCGAAAGTTGCTTCACGTATTAACAAGGACGGAAAGAACTGATTTTTCAACCGGTGATTGGGTTTTGGATACATTTTCGCATAAGCGCTTTCCCTCGAAACGGAAGACAAAGTTACATCCACGAGGGGCTGGTCCTTATCAAGTTCTTGAAAGAATTAACAATAATGCATACAAGATTGATCTTCCGGGTGACTTTTCAGTAAGTTCTACTTTCAATGTTGCTGATTTGAGTGCTTTTGATGTAGGTGATGACTTATCTCATTCGAGGACGAATCCTGTTGAAGAGGGGAAGATGATAAAATCATGGTGTTCCGCACGTCTCCACTGGACCTATTACACGAGCCAACGCTAGAAGCTTCAACAAGCATTCTTTATTCACGTACAAAATTGGATAGGCTCAGTTAAACCTTTATTTCAGATGCTGCAAATAATCCAAGAGAGGACGATGTTGTGAAGGTTAACGTTTGCAAGATTGACGTTGTGCCAACATTTTAATGATTCATTTGTTGTTTTTAAGTCATCAAATTTTGCTTCTAATTTTTTAGTTTTTGGTCTTTTCAAAATATGGTTTCAACTTTAGAGTTCAATTCTGGGAAGTTATTAAGTAGACCAATTATGGTCATTACTACTTATGGGTTTTTATTTTGGAAAGTGAAGGTTGCGGGTTTCACTCATATAATGGCTATAAAAAGCCTGATCCAAGCTATGTAAAAGGCAGATTTTAGCTGAATGAAATTTGATCTCTCGAGAGACATTTTCTTTAGAAATCCATTGCCATTTCTAAGGTTTCTTGCAATTCTTGTGATAGATTGCATTTGGAGCCATTCAATCCAGCCTTGATCAAGTTTGATTGTGGAATGACTCATTCTAGAACAAGATTTCCATTCTTGCTTCTAGATCTTTGATCATAAAGGTAATCAATTTCTAGCCTTCTCTTGGTTGATTCTAACCTGTTTAAGGAGGTGTTAATTCTTTGATTCAAGGGTTCTTGCTCAACAAAAGCTGGATCATTGGGCTGAGAATTAGATTGTCTTATCATACTGTATATGTATACACTATATATCAGATATATACGTTGTATATTAAATATATATTGTATATCTTTTATATACTGTTCTAGTGACATGATATAACATCGGATGTTAGTTTATTAGATCTGGGTTTAGGCAATGCTAAATGAAACGCCATTAACAACTCTATTGAATAATTATTTGTTTTATGTTTACAAACCACAAGTTTAGGGCATAAAACCCAACAAACTCCCACTTGAACTACACTTTAGTGGGGTGTACAAAATCTAAATGCAACAGTGGGTTGTACAACAAAGTACAAATACAATAAACTAGGGCATACATTATACCCTTTACAAGTCTCCCAGTTGCCCTAGACTTTAATGTACGTATCTCGTAGGACTAGACTTTCTAGACGACCCTGACACACTTAAGCCGTGAGAGACTTTTGTAAATAGATCATCCATATTATGCTCAAACAAAATTATTATAACAATAAAGGGTGATGGGTAAATTCATGTTTGGAAGAACTTCCAAATCAGTTAGGAACTTTCTAAGCCATACAGCCTCTTTTGCTGCTTCACAAGTGGAAACGTACTCGACCTCTATTGTCGAGTCTGCGATGCATCCTTGTTTGATGCTTCGCCATACTATAGCTCCTCCATTAAGAGAGAACACTGATCTCGAAGTAGATTTCCTCGAATACTTATCACTTTGGAAATCAGGGTTAGTGTATCCTTTAAGGATCAAATCCTTCGCGCCATACACAAGCATATAGTTCATCGTTCTCCTAAGATACTTGAGGATTCCCTTAACGACAGTCCAGTGATCATATCCTGTATTGAATTGATACCTACCGACAATCCCTACTGCATAGCCAATGGCAGACCTAGTACACAACATGGCATACATCAGGTTGCCCACTGTTGAAGCATAAGTAATGCTTCTCATATCCTTAACTTCTTGAGGTGTCTTAGGACACTGTTCCTTAGACAGAGACATTCGATGTATGAATGGTGGTAAACCTTTCTTGGAATTCTGCATCGAATATCTGACAAGCATTTTGTCGATATAAGTTTCCTGAGACAAGGCTAGCATTTTGTTATTTCGATTCTTCATGATTTGAATCCCCATAACAAACTGAGCATCTCCCAAATCTTTCAGTTGGAATTCAGTTGCTAGCTACTTCTTAATAACAGTTAGGAAACCCTACATCATTCCCAATGAGTAGGATATCATCCACATACAACACCAAGAAAGCTACGGTGTTGTTGATGATCTTCTTGTATACACAAGGCTCATCAACATTCTCGTCAAAACCATAAGACTTGATTGCAGTAACAAATCTCATATTCTAAGATCGAGATGCTTGTTTTAATCCATGAATAGATCATTTAAGCTTGCAAACCTTTTGCTCTTGACCTTTCTTAATGAATCCTTCTGGTTGAGATATGTAAATACTCTCTTTAAGATTAACATTCCGAAAAGCAATCTTGAAATTCATTTGCCAAATTTCACAGTCATAAAATGTGGCAACGGAGAATAGTATTCTGATAGACTTTAACATGGCAATGGGGGAAAAGGTTTCCTCATAGTCCACCGCTTTCGTTTGGGTGTAACCCTTTGCCACGAGTCTAGCCTTAAAGTTCTGTACCTTTCCTTCGACGTCCGTTTTCTCTTGTAGATCCACTTACAACCTATATGTTTGACCCTGTCAGGTTGATCTACAAGATCCCAGATGGAATTGAAGTACATAGACTCCATTTAAAGGTACATAACTTTGACACATTTGTCATTATCAATTTTTTGCAGGTCAATGGATCATCAACGTCATCATCAGGTATGACGACCTGGGTTTCTGTTAAACCTATATAACGACCAGGTTGTGTCACAATCCTCCCACTAGTTCGAGACACTCTCAACGCTTGAGATGGATATGATTAACGTGATGTACTAGCGCCATGAATGACTCTTGTTGAAGTGTTGGATTTATCAACAACTCTTGTTAATGTATTTGTAGCTTCATCGGAATCTCATTTAACACAACCTTGATTCGTGGTTTATGAACTCTAATATGGTATTCTTCCAAGAATGTAACGTTTGTTGATACAAATACTCTATTTTCTTGTAGATTGAAGAAGAGTCTACCTCTCGTTTCCTTGGAGTAACCTACAAATAGGCACACTTTTGAACGAGATTATAGTTTCTTAGTGTTTGTCATTAACACATGTGCTGGACATCCACAAGTTCTGAAGTGACGTAAACTAGATGTACGTCCTCTCCATAGTTCAAAAGGTATTTTAGAAACAGTTTTTCATGGAACTGTGTTCAGAATGTATATTGCAGTCTCTACTACATAACCCCAAAACGAGGTAGGCAATTGAGCGTAGCTCATCATAGATCAAACCATATCTAACAGGGTTCTATTTCTTCTTTCCGATATACCATTCTTTTGAGGTGTACCAAGTGTTGAGAGTTGGAATGTAATTTCATGTTCTATCATATGGTTCTAGAATCTTAAGTTCATATACTCTCCACCCCAATGAGATCGAAGTGTCTTTATCGTCTTACCTAATTGGTTATCAACTTCAGTCTTCTACTCCGTAAACTTTTCATGGGCTTTAGACTTATGTTGCATAAGGTAAAGATATCCATACCTTGAATAATCATCAATGAAAAAGATGAAATACTCATATCTTTCCCCGACTTTAACATTCATCAGACCATAAAGGTTAGAATGTACCACCTCCAAGGGTTCTTTGGCTTTGTAACCTTTTCCAGTAAAAGGTCTTTTAGTCATCTTGCCTTCAAGACAAGATTCATGTAGAGGAAAGAAGTAATCTTCTAACTCGCTGAGAAGTCCACTTTTAACCAATCTCCCAATCCTATTGAGATTTATGTGACCTAATCTTAAGTGTCAAGGATAGGCATTTTCTTTTAGAGAAGTTCTTTGCCTTTTGTGTTAAGTTTTAGCATTTTTGAACAACTCTGTATTTAAAATTGTTGTAGTTATTGTTGGTCTTAAGACATATAAGCTGTTTTCGAGTTTTGTAGAAAAAATGTTAAGACCGTTTCGTGCAATGAACACTTCATTTAACAAAAAGGAAATAGAATAACATTATTCTAGTAGATAAGAAATTAAAATTAAGTTCCTCTTTATTTTGGGAACTACATACACATTATCTAATAATATATATTATTATTGTCTAAAAATAACTTTAAGTCTCCCAGTGCGACTGTTGAGACGACATCTCCCTTTCTGACTTTGAGTGTCGTCCCCCCATCATCAAGCTGCCTCCAAGAACTAATTTTCTGAAAAGAAGAACAAACATAGTTAGTGGCCCCTGAATCTAGTATCCAGGTAGAATCATCATTCTTCAGTAAGCAAGTTTCAAGAACAAGTAAATCATATTTAACTTCCCTGACTTTCTTCTTTTCGGCCAAGTATTTTGGGCAGTTTCTTTTCCAGTGCCCATCCTGAAGGGATGTGAATCCCGGAGCGGAAGCGGATCTTCGTTGCTGATTTTTGGGATACAAAACCGAAATTGAAAGAAGGAAATACAGGGGAAAAACCAAACCTTTGAAGAACGTTTCTTGAGTGAGTTCCCCTCGAAAACCACCACCGGATCTTCCTCGTTATCCTCTGGGTACAAGACCGTGCTTGTGGGAGCAGTTCTTTGGAATGAGAGGGAGAGATTGAGAGAGCTCTTGAGAGAAATGGTGGGAGTTTTCCTTTTTCTGTTCTGTAAAAAAAAAAAAAAGTTCTTCCCATTATCCAACACTTGAAGAAGAAAAAGAAGAAGGGTGACGTGGGGTAACTCCCCACGTCATAAAACCTCCCACTCCCCTGCAATTTTGCATGGGAGTTTAATATTATTATTATTATTATTAATAATAATAAATAATAATATATAATATATATATATAAAAATATATACATATAATAACTAATATATATATATATATAATTAATTAATCAAATTAATTAATAAATATAATTAATTATTAATCTAATTAATAATTAATAAATATATATATACATAAATAATTAACACTTAATTATTTATTATAAAATTAGAATCATATTCTAAAACATTTCTCTCGTATAACCTATAGTTTTAATGTACATCTTATGCACATTATTTTTAACCTATAGTTTTAATATGAATCTTATTCATATTAATTTTATTTGAATCTCATTCAAATAATATCTTTCATAATATATAGTTTTAATTTACAATTAACTCTATATTATAATGTATCAATTTACATATAATCTCTTAAGTAATTTGAACAATTCAAATTCTTCCAAAAACTAAATCCTCATTTTACCCGTTATGAGCTAGCAAGGGGACCTAATGGACCTACAGATCCGAAGCTCCAACGATGCTAGATTAATCGGTCAAACTCATGGACCGAGATAATCTAGATTCGTTAAGTATGGGTCATTGCACTAAAGACCCGCAGTTGCACTCTTCTCACTGCAGAATGTTTTCCTGTCCATGGATATACGACCATTAATGACGAGTCAATCCTTCACGAGTGTTGGTAACTCAAGTTGGGTCAAATTACCGTTTTACCCCTGAATTACATCTTACACTTTAAACACCACTGCTCTTCTAATGAACAACCCGGTTATGGTCCAACCAATAACCGGAAGTCCCTCTCGGCCAATGAGAGGGTAGGGCCCCTTGTTCAAGTCCTGAAGTCAGCATTTAAGGGAACACTCATCTACTCCCCTAAAATCGAGGAGGAGTGAATTCCATCTTGTGAAGTTATGTTCCCAGCTCCCCACTCGGTCTCGTCCCCAAAATGGTAGGAATGTTGAGTTGGCGACTCGAGCCACTTTCACCCATACAGATCAAAGGACGAGATCTCACGGGCAGGAGTCCATAACTCACTCAGGATTGAGAATGAGTTGCCTGGTCATCCTAAGAAATAACAACCTATTAGTTAACGGTGTTACATCTAAAGATTGCCTATTTCGTGGTCCGGTCTTATACAAACTCCTTGTATAGGATACCCACACTCGCATGTCTCCACACGAACGACCTGGATCGAGTCGTGTATAACCTTTACAGAGTGAGCCAAATCCATAGTGTTGCCAGGATAAGGTACCCAACCTTATCCATATACTATAGACGCTTTAGGTTATTCACGGGACATTATCCATTCATATATCAAGGGTATATCAAATTTATACCCCGTATATGAACTATATACTCAGTATATACTGTCCCGATTACATCAAAATAACCTTGGATGTTTAGTTTATTGGATTTGGACAATGCAATGCTATGTTTCAACAACAAATTTATTGAATAAAACTTTATTGAATATACATTTGTTTTTACATAATACAAACTACGAGTTTAGGGCAGCACACCCAACACATCCACGTTGCAATGTAAACATTTCCTTTGTCTTCATCTTTGGCCTTGCACTTCTTAGTAGTAGCATTAGCAGTAAGGTCAACTTTCACCCCCTTACCACTGTTTTTCTTCTTCTTGAATGTCTTACATCAAAAAGAAGAAAGTACATATTTGGTTCATGAGGTCGAACCTCGATGGACCCATTTTGAGGTGACAACGTTTGCGTCCCAATCCTGTTCCTTAATTTTCATAAGAGACTGGAGAATATGTAGTTCATTTAAGAGCGTGGTAAGGTTGTACTCTATCTTGTTCATCACAGCATTGCTGCGAAATTGTAGGAAACTTTTCCGAAGAAATTCTAAGATAAAGCTGACCTAGCTCCCCTCATTTATGACAGCGTCGTTCACTTCAGCCATATTAAAGTGGACCATTAGATTCAGAAAATGTTCTCGCACGGATGTTCTCTTTTTCATGCGGGAATTGTAAATGAACTTGAGGGCATCGTGTCGGGCTTGAATGGACGATTGTCCAAACATGTCCCGAAATAAGTCCATGATCTCCCTTACTGTGACCATGCTCTCATACTTCTTGGCCAGCACATCAGATATGCTTGCCAAGATGTAGACCTTAGCCTTGATCCATCTGTCATAGGCATCCTGACTACCTTGGGCTGTATTAAGCGTGGGAGCCTGATGACACTCCTCAGTCAAGACAAACGTAAGATCATCTACCATGAGTATCATGTTAAGGTTCGTTTTCCATTGGTGTAATTTTCGCCGTTTAGTTTTTCGACGGCAAGCAGGGCAATAACGGAAGTAGACATGTTGAAATACAAACAAGTCTATATTAGACATTTCACTACCCATTAAAACCCAATCAATTTAGCAAACAGTAATATGCACCCTATAATCAAGATTATTTTTGCACGATGCTTCAGTGACTTAGAGCAACACCTACCATGGGGGCAGTCAACTACTCCTTCACTGAATTGAGACATTCTAAACTAAATATAACACTCTAAACTAAATATTACACCAGAATAACTCTTATTCCTATAATAGTTAGTCATCGTTTGTTTGGTTAAGAAGTTATAACTAACTTAACAACTTCCCCAAGTGTGACCTGTCATTTTCGAACCTCAGAGGTCCGCCCCAATAAGTCTGCTGTAAAGAAGGACACAATATTGGTGCAAAACCTAAGAGACCTTATCCATTTATGGAGTTCGCCCTGATTTTTATTCCATACAACAGATCCTCCGTCCAGGATGACACGCAGGCTGTGTATGAAACCTTACGTTGCAAACTAAGAGAGGAGACAGCAGGATGTGTTGTCACACGTCCTTCTCCCACATATACAATACTTTATATCCATTCACCTTGGTATTGAACAATGTAAACGCCTTCTGTAGGGAGGCCGCGTCCAGGGCGACACGAGGTCGAGCATGGAACTCACGGTGTGAATTTCTACGGAGAACGTGAGGAAAGAATATATATAAAATATATATCTTATATATCTATATACTTGGTATATTTATATATACCTAAATCCTCCCACTTAGTATTTTAAAACTATGGTTTATTACTTAGGTAAAATCCAACTAAATGAAATTATCTAAGTTTATTAGTTTGCCCAATATTACTTTTATTTGGATTTGTGTAACACTAATGTTTTAGTTCATTAAACACTTTAACGAACTAACCACATTATTGCATGTTTAAAACATTGACTAATTCAACCCCCAGGTTGGTTCCAAGCAGAGGTGTTCCCTTACGGTCAGCTTAAGTACCTGAACCTAGACATAACCTTCCTTAGATAGGGTTCCCTTATAGCCAATATTTTATATTAAATTTTATTTCATCGTTTTAAACCTATTTAAAACCAAAATAAAAAGTATATAACATAGGATATAATCAATTTCCAACCCCCTTAAAATTAACTATTCAAGACCTAGGTTTGCATGCAATTATTGATTATAGACTTTAATTTCTATCCACCAAACTTACAACACTTACAAATTTAAAGGAATTGAAACTATAATCTTGTATCAATGACATACATAAATATACAATTGTATTTACTAAGTAATGTCATGCTGAATGCAACTTTATTTCATCTAATTAATACAACACTTATATTCATTAATTATGAAAATAGAACATGTTATCATACATTATAACTATTAGATACATATGACGCATGAGCATGCTTGACCTATAATGGGATTTTTAAACTATATGACATACTTTATGCAACATATACATTCAAAATGCATAATAATTAAATAGCAAAATAGACTGGTTTTGGCTTCCTATAAGAGATGAAACAAAAAAAACAAAAAAGAAACATTTTAAAAAAAGAAAACTTGGCGCTGAGGCGTCCGGACCCAGCATTTAGGTGCTGCCCCACTGCTGCAGGTTCGAGCTCTCGGGTTTTTTGCAGTTCTGGTAGCGCCTAGGCGCCGTCCACCCGTTTTGTCTGGTTTTTCTTCAGTTCTCTGGTACTCTTTCAGAGCAACTCCTTGCCATACGAACGACAGACTACCGACGACTCGATTTACAGGATTAACGCCCAAAACAATGGGCCCTTACATTGATCAAATCAACGAAAAAACTGTAAATCTATTGCCAAAACGAAAACATCTATTTGCAAACCACATACATCAAATGTACAGAAAAAACACCCACCATACTTCTCGTTGAAATTAAAAAACAGGATCGAAACCGGAGCCTAGGCTCTGATACCAATTGAAGAGATCGATCTCGCAGCGGAAGCAATGAACGCGTGTGCTTCGATATGTTTTTTGAATTACAACAAAGAAAAGACATAAGCATTAGTAAAGGAAGTTAATGATGCATACCTTTGAAGAAACCTCTTCAATTTGACACCAATGCCCACAAAAAGTATTCCTCGCTATCCTCTTGGTGTTAAGAATTTGGTTTGTGGGAACCGTCTTATAATTGAAAGAGAAATCAGAATCGAAAGAGAGAATTTCTAGTTGGAGTTTTGAAAAATCAACAACCGAGGACTGAAGGACCACAGAAAATGGGAGAACCTCCCTTTTTACAAGGGAGGAAGAATGGTGGGGAAGTCACAACTTCCCAACTCACCACTTTCCCACTTCCCACCATTAATGGTGAGAAATGGGAAAACCTACCCGACATTCCACCATTGAGGTTTTTCTTCACATGTTTCTTTTTCCTTGTTTTTCTTTTTCTTTTTTCTTTTTAATTTAATTAAGAAAAATTTAATTAAAATAATAATTAATTAAATCAAATTTAATTAATTTAAATAAATTAACTTAAATTAATCAACTATATTAGAATGAAATTATAACATCGATCTCTTTCATAAGTTAATCCAATTCAAAGTAAACTTTATATAAAATGTATAAATATACATTATATTAATTGCATCTCATACAGTTAACTTTATTCATTTTAACAAATTTGAACAATTCAAATTCTTTTCAAGACTAAATGTTCTCAACTATCCTTTACGAACTAGCAAGCGGACCTAATGGACCAACACATCGGATGCTCTAACGATACAAGATTAATTGATTAAACTCATTAACCATATTAATCAACATTCGTTAACTGTCGGTCACTCCACTAAAGATCCACAGTTGCATTCTTCCCACTGTATAATATTGTGCATCATGGATTTGACCATAACGGTAAGTCAATTCTTCACGAGTGTTCGTAACCATAGCTGGGTCGAATTACCGTTTACCTATGTGTTACATCTTGGACCTTAAGTACCGATAATCCTCTAATGAACAATCCGGTTATGGTCTAACCAATAATTGAAAGTCCCTCCCTCTTGGCCTGAGAGGGTGGGCCCTCTTGTTCAAGTCCCGGAGTCAGCGCTTCAGAGAACACTCGTCTACTTATCTTAAGTCGGAAGGAGTGAATTCTACCTTGTGTAGTTTATGTTTCCCAGCTCCCCACTCGGTCTCGAACCCAAAATAGTAGGAATATTGAGTCGGCAACTCGTGCCACTCTCAGCCATACAAATCAAAGGACGAGTCTTAATAGGCAGGAGTCCATAACTCACTCAGGATTGCGATCGAGTTACCTGGTCATCCTATTGAAAATTTAATGTATTCGCTACCAGTGTTATAGCTGAAGATTATTATTCGCGGTCCGGTCTTATAAAACTCATTGCATAGGATATCCCCACTCACATGTGTCCACAAGAACAACCTGGATCAAGTCATTTGTAACTGTACAAAGTGGGTCGTATCCATAGTGTTACCATGGTAAAGTACCCATCTTATCCATATACTACCGTCGTTTTAGGTTAGTACTGGAATATTATCCACTTGTATATCGAATATATACTTTATATATTGTATATCTGTTATATATTGTTCCAATTACATGACATAACCTTGGATGTTAGTTTATTGGATTTTGGTTTAAGCAATGATAAATGAAACACCAATAACAACTTATTGAGTAATTATTTGTTTGACGTTTACAAACCACGAGTTTAGGCATAAAACTCAATAGATGATCCACTAGCTCCCTGATGCAATGAATTGGATAGGGAAGGATAAGGAAGTTGAACAAGAGGAACCGGTAGAGGTAATCGAGCATAAGGTTTGCAATGGGCCTAAACCCATCACCTGTTAATATTGGACCACTTTTCCCTTTTCCCTCAACATTTTGTAGAGACAGATAAAGACGTAAAGAAGGAAGAACTGATCACACATTGCAAGCATCAGGTAGAGGAAGAAATAATGAAAATGAGATAGGTTGAAATGAAGAATTTTATGCATAAGAGAAAACCACGATTCAACTTTCAAAAACAAGTTAATACAAGTAAGTCACATCCCTCTCGTGGGGACCTTCAAGCTTATTGTGTTTTGAAGAAGCTAAACTGCGACATGGTAGTAGCAAGAGAGAGTGAATGAGCTTAAGGAAATGAATGAAGTTGAAAGCCTCAATTTTCTTTAAAGTAAAATCAATAGGAGGGAAATTTATAGATTAGTTTCATGCTTGTTTACTTTCCAATTTTTTTTTTCATGAACATTTTAATAATCTTTTTTCTTAGTACATGATGAAAGTTCCCAACAAATTAAGGTATGGGTCAAAGAGTAGCGAGCATTCTTCCATAAGAAGAAACGAAACAAGACTTAAATATGGAATGCCCTTTTTAACCCTAAAAAAATACCGCTTGGTGGCTGTTGTTTTTTTTTTACTCATTAGCTGAATCGAGGGAGTTTTCTAACCCGTTTGGTTGTTGTTGTTTGACAGCATGTTGTTTTGTTAATCTGTGCTTAATCATGTTCTTTTGTAGGTAGAAATATTTGCTTTAGCTGGACAGCTGAGATGTCTTGTGGATAACATATTTCATATTAATCTTACAAATTAGAGTCATACAAGTTGTATCGTCACCTAAAATAGTTCATCCATGGGTATTAAAAGAATCCAAAAATAGAGATTTGAAGGGTCATATGGCTAGGAGCAGTGAATGAGTCGACAATGCAAATAATATAGAAAAATAGATTAGGATTAAGGGCCATGAGGATATTTGTGACCGTATAAGCAGAATTAAATGAAAAATGACAAGATATGTGTAAAATTCAAGAATTTGAGTGAACAAATTAAGCTATGCTAAATGAGATGAAAAGTCGCCCTAGGTTTGTTTCACTAAAAACCCCCATATCCGAGTCTTTAGAGTTATCCATTCCACCCCAATCCTCCGTTACTGTTAATATGGGTGTAGAAGAAGAACATAATAGTGGTGACTCCAAGCATGATTATGAGCTACTAGAACACTCAGATTTGGCCACTGTTGAAATTGACTGTGAAATTGCGCCAGACGCAATGTTAGAGAGCACATCAACGTCCAAAATACAAAGTATTTCGTCTCTAAACTTTCCAGATCTCAATGTTACTAAAAAGCCTTAATTGTTTGGTTATGAACAATGTTTCATTCTCAATGTTACAAAGTATTTATTATTAGATACTTGTAATGTTACGAATGATATATGTGTTCAATGATATTTCGTATATTTTTAATTTAGCAACAAATTTGATGACAATTATTTTATTTGTGATTTAATTATTATAGAAAAATTATGTATATTCGGGAAATTCCGAATGGAAGATCAGGAACATAAAATGTATTGTATGGAAATCTTGGAAATTCAGCATTGCAAACTAGGAAACAGAAAACAACAATGAAAAAGACTTGAGTGGTTGTTGGGCATGTCTGAAAAAGATCAGTGAGTGGTTGTACCCATTGGTTAAGTGAGGGTGTTTTCAACGGTGTAATCCCAACTAGCCATTGCTAGGGTACTTAAAAGCAAGATAGTCTTTCTATAGTGATATCTTAAGTAAGATTTCATTGTAATTTCTCAACTATAGTAGAGCTTTTTTTTTATTTTTATTATTTTTTTTTGTCAGAAGACTGGACGTAGTCCCAAGATTGGGGTGAACAAGTACAATCCCTATGGATTTTAGCATTTTCTATCCTATTTTTCTTATTTCTTTGTTATTGTTACTTACTTATGTAATGAACCCAATTTTATATATATGTTTAATATATCAAATTGAGATAATTACTCATAAAACATAGTATAATATAAAAACTTATTCTTTCATTTAAAATGAAAACAATATCTTAATAAAACTTAACTTATAAATTTCTAGTAGCCAAAATCATAAATTATAATCCTTAAATAAAACAAAGTAAAAATGTGGTAAAGTCATAATTAAAAGTACAAATTATAAATAAATTAAAGTGCGTCTCATATCTCTTCCCCATTAATACCAAGGTCATCCTTGACGTTGTTCTCGTCATCTATGTACTATCTATAAAAAAAATTATAACCACATAGAGTGAGTATGAAAATACCCAGTAAGTAGTTCCCATGATAAGGGGTCTTTATGCATAAACACATGCATCATGCTTAAATACATGCATACCTCAACCTAACATATATAATCCACGGACAACCTAATTTAACAGACTTGGTGCGTGCTAGCATAGACTTATATATCTAAATCATTAATTTGGCGCTGTATTACATAACTGCTTAATTTAGGTATTTCATGCTTAAATACATGCATACCTCAACCTAACATATAATCCACGGAACAACCTAATTTAACATACTTGTGCTTGCTAGCATAGACTTATATATCTAAATCATTAATTTGGCGCTGCATTACATAACTGCTTAATTTAGGTATTTCATACGTAATATTAATCTTACCTAAATCTATGACACCTAAGACTACTAACTTAACTACGAATGCAATGCATCACACATATGTCATGGTTCTCATGAACATGATTTGCTATTGAACATACTTAAAATGAAATGATAAAGCCACATAATCATAACATTATTTGTAATATATCAAATTTAACAACAATAATCATTCAATAACAAAATATATTTAAGCAACATGAATAACACAATTCAATAACAAACCAAGGCAACATATAACATAACTCACTTGAAATCAATCAATAATACAACAAAACAAACAACGCGGTCACTTATGATAAAATCCACCTGAACTTCGTAAAGTAAAAGTAATCACTTAAAGCTTCCAAATAACAATCAACACAACTAAAATTAGGACTCAATTAGCTAAAATAAGCTTTCTCCAAGAAGTCCTCATAACAAGATACGTTCATTATTCTACTAGTATAAATCTCATAATAATTAACTTAGTCCATGATAATCATAAAATTAATATTGAAATTTGTGAAAATAAATTTTTAATCTCCATATTAACCTATGATTTTTCTATTATAATACCTATAAAAAATAATTTACTAATTTTGCAAATTTATAAATACCAGAGAAAACACATAGCACTCATTTTTACAATTTTAAAGCCTATGTAAAATTAATCATAAAAATAAATTTTAACACGTTCAAAATACATATTAGGTTAGTTTAAAGGTGCTGGTCAATATCACCAAAATTAAAAATTAACAAATCCTATTTTTCATGCTAAACAAGCTAGAATTATGAAAATAATATAAACCGTTAAAAACCGTTATGAAGCAATTTTATGAACATTTTTAGGATCTTTTTAATTCTGATTTAATACCTAAAATTAACAAAATTAATGCCTAAATATTACCTTTTTTTTTAATAATTAACCCTAAAAATAATTTACATAGTACTGAATGTTAGTGCGTGTTCCTCTCTACCGTAAAGGACAGAATGACCGAATTTCCAACAACAATGAGAGCATGAAATGATACTAAAAACCTTAGAGAATGGATATGAACATCCTTAGGATCTATAAAAAAAATTATTAGGAAATACATGATACCAAAGATAGATTAAAAAAATAGAAGATGTTTCTTACCGGAAAGACGGACCGATGAAGAATCTTTGAAGGGACCCTGAAAAGCAACCACAATTTCTCTAAGGTGTGATTTACAATAATAGGATAGATGGTGGAGAGGAAATTTTCATATTTGTTTAGAAATATTATTGGAGGAACATAGAATAAATATACATTTGAATTTAAAAGAGGAAAATCTAAGAAGATGAAATGAACTCTCCTCTCTCCCCCTCCTTGCATGACCCAAAACTTAATCAGGAAGAGGAGAAACTTTGTTCTTCCCAGTAAACTTAATTAATCAATGCGTCTCTTGGATGGCAGGTGAGTTATGTTTGCCTACCTATGTTATGAGTTAAGTAAAACTCTCTATATTCCACAATTAACTTATTTGACTAAGATAAAAAAATAATAGTAAAAGAAAGATAATTTGAGGTTTTCTCAGTTAATTATCGTATAATAAAACTTTAGGTACAATGTACGAAACTTAAATTACTCAAATAACTCCACCATTACCATTACATTACATTAATTTACCACGTTTATTAATTACTAAAGTACTATTGCTAATTTTTTTACTTAAATGCAAGTATAATCTGGTAAGCTTAGAATCTGTTTATACATATTTATTTTTAATTATCATACGTAATTAATTAAAGATGGATAAGAAAATCGATAAATTTTGTTGTAAGTTTTCTTTTAATAAGTAAATAAAATTAACTTGAGATTAATTAGTTAGAGTATAAAGAGCCTACAATTATTAACTAGGACTCATCAAAGTTTAATTAAATTGTGGCTATCTTAGCAAAAGAAATATAATATAAATCATGAAATAGTTTTATTTTGAAGAACCTCATAGCAGAGGCGACTCATCTATATCTTTTTTCCATCACTGCTACGTCACATTTCGCTTCTTCAAACCCAAATATGCTCGATGGTTAAGCTCGAGAGGTAGGTTACAATGCTTTTCTGTGTTAACTTATAGAACTGAGATTGTGGTTGCCTGCGTCGCATCCTTCATCTGAATCTAATTGTTCCTCATCTATTTCTCCTCTGCTTCATCCTTGACATGGATGGTCAATTCTACATTACGTATGTCTTAAGTTTTCTTTCAGAAAATGCTGAAGGAAAGTGAAGATTGCTCTAATGTTTAGAAACGGTGGGTTTGCGCCTGTTGAAAAGTTTTCTACACACTACTAGAAATAACATTTTTACCAACTCCAAAATTTTGTCGTGGAAAAACGTCAGGAGAGACACGTCGCGATGGCCTTCTCCCAACAAAAATATACAAACATCCCAAGAAGGCATCTATTCTGATGTTGCCCAAACTTCGGGAGAAGGCTTCTCGACCGACGTTTGTCAAAATGTAGGGGAACGCGATTATCCAAGGTTTTGCAAAATGTCGGGAAAGGCATCTATCCCGATGTCGTACATGCCTCGACGTTTCTATAAATGTCATGACCTATATATCGATATTTTTATAAACATCGATATATACATATGTCGGCGTTGGTATAAATGTCGGAAGTACTTTTTATATCGTGACGCTTTGTTTCTTCACAATATATCCCTTGTTTTAAATATAATTTATTCAAAAACCTTATTTAGAAATCTAACCAGAAATATGTTCATAACCGACCTTTCAATTCATACTAATCTAAAGCTTAATAGTTTGTTGGAATGTCCTGGCACATATGCAAATTTATATAAATAAAAAAATGAATCCTTAACCATTTATACAAAATATTTAGATTAAAAAATCACAAAAGTCATGATCTACAAAAAAATGTCCACACTTAATCGATCTATAAAGGAGATTACCGAGTTTGTCATCTATAGACTTCGATTGGAGAATAATATAAAACGAACTTGAAAAGTAAATGAAGAAATTGTATCATACTGAACCTAAGAAGTGTTCAACCAGACAAAATATATTACCTAAATATATGATATAAAAGTAACCAAAAAAAAAATTCTTATGATATATATGTACAATTATAAAGAATTATCCACTACTCAGCAGTTTTAGTTTATTCATTACCTAAACATATAAAAGACATAATTATGTTTATGTTTAATCAAACCAAAAAAAAAATAAATCATATTTATAGCACCAGCAAATTAAATCAAACAACAACATCAACACATTCATAACCAAAATAGCTACATTTAAAGCTTAAATTAATCATGCAACACCGTCATTATTATAATCGAACTAGTTCATATTTACATATTAAATCAAACAGGCAACACCAACATGCTCACAACTAAAAAATTAGCGAGTTCGCATAATCAATCTAAATACAAGTTAGTTCACGGTGTACCTTCAACATAAAGCAACATCAAACGTTTGGATGCACCATGAGGAAAATATGTTACTTATCGTGCTATAACAATACTTAGAAAGTATGAATGCATTCTCAGTTCATCTAAACCTCTTTACAACACAATTTATAACGAGCTAGATACTTTTTTATAAAGCTTAATGTATTTGAGTAGGTTGAAATCAATCTTTATGTAAAACTTCATTTTAAGTCCCAACACCGCATGCATCCCCTTGATGCTCGCCCACACGCATGTCCTGGCTGCTCGCTCCCCCTACCACAAACGCCTATAACTGCACGCCCTATATCCATGTGCGTAACGCCATTTCCACGCTCCAACCGCCTCACCTGCCCGCGCGCCTACACCATACTGCCCACATCCGTGCTCACCCCATGGGCCAAGCATGTGCCAGCCCTTGTCGCCTCACCCATCACCACGCCAACGAAACCTCTTGTCACCTATTTTGTTGCTTGCCACCCATGGGTAAGAAAATAAGGAAAATATTTTCCTTAAATTGTTAACTTAGTTTTTACTATCTTTAGATTTATTGTGATAATTATTTTTCGTTGGTTTTCGACAATATTGTTTTTCTATTTTAGGAAAGAATTTTGCAATTTATTAAATTTAGATTTTTGTTTTATTGATTTATTTTGCAAATTCTTGTAAAGGTCTTTCGCCTTTGCCTATAAATAAGCGTTCCATTGTAGTTAGAAACCAAGTTGATAGGATCATAAATGGGTAAAATCATTGGTACCAAATATTGCCAATAAGAGAGCACAATCACACACTCAACGGCCACACGATTCATACCTATGCCATCAACAGTGCGCTAACCTCGCTGGCCATCACCATCAGCAACCCCTGGCACAACACTGCACTCTACACAAGTGCCTTTTACGAACTGTCAAACGCTGCACACGCCAACGCCTAGCTCTCGCGCGCCTGGGCATCATGTTGCTTACCCTGCGTCCATACGGCCTAGCACACCATCCTTGTCTGCATGCTCTAACACTCATCTACTTCTGCCTCAACACTCAGGTTGCCTGCACGCCACACTGCCCGTGCCCGTCGCCTGCCTTTGCTATGTGCCTACATGCGCTTGTCTGCCTAAACACCCCATCGCATGATGCCTACCATCTACACTTGCGTGTCTAGCCTAGCCCCAACTGCCCATTTTGTGCGCCAACTCAAGCCGGCAAGCCTTTTTTCCCTCGTCCACACGCTAGCCCATGTCGCCAGCCTATGTCGCTTCGCCAATCCGCTCGCGCCAGCCCAATTTGTCTCCTGTTTCCGTTTTGCTTGCTGCTTAAGTATAACAAAATGAAGAAATGTTTTCCTTTATTTGTTAAATTTTTTTTATTCTCTCTATAATTATTTTGAGAATTAATTTGTTATATAGTTTAACGAGTAGTATTTTGAAATTTAGGAAAGATCTTTTACTTTTCATCTTCCTATAGATTTTAGGATTTGTTTATTTTGCAAAATATTGTAAAAGGCCTTGGCATTGGCCTATAAATAAGCATCCTCTCATGTAGTTTTTGTTGAGTTTGGTGCCTTTAGCTCGTATATTTGAAATTTATGAAAAAATTATTTATTAAAAACAGAGTTATCTTATTATTTACCTACATTAACCGTATTCCAATAAACTAAGATCCAAGGTTAGTTAATGTAAATGGAACAATATATATTTGATATATAATATATATTTAATATTCAATGTATATATTTGATGTATAGTATATATTTAATATACAATGTATATATTCAATATACAAGTGGATAATGTTCCAGTAATAACCTAAATGGTATATAGTACACGGATAAGATTGGATACCTTATCCTGGTAACACTAGGGATACAAGCTGTTTTGTAATAATTACAAACGACTATATCCAGGTCGTGCATGTATAGATATGCGAGCGGGGGTGTCCTATACAATGACATTGTATAAGACCAGACCACAAAATCATTAATCAATAATTGTAACATCGTTAACTATTTAGATTAATATTTCACAGGATGATCATGTAACTCAATTTTAATCTTGTGTGAGTTACGAACTCCTATCTACAACAGTTCGTCCTTTGATTTGTATGGGTGAGAGTGGCCCGAGTTGCCAACTCAACATTCCTACCATTTTGGAGATGGACCTGAGTAGAGAGTTGGGAACGTAACTACACAAGATGGAATTCATTCATTCGCGACTTTAAGGAAGCAAATGAGTGTTCCCTTAAGGACTGACTACGGGACTTGAACATATTATTTTGAGATTAGTAAAATTGAGAGATATCTCTTTTTCTCGCCTTCGTGCAAACCCCTCGCCCCTCAGTTATTGTTATCATCACATGGTTTAATTTAGGCTACATGTTTGCTTCGGAGCATGCCTCTTTGGTTGGTCACTAGACTCATGGAGTGTTTTCAGCCTCGAGCATAGTGAGTATTTTGTCTACTATTGTTTTGACTACAAAAGTTATCCATCTAAGCTTTCCATTTCAGGTTGAACCAACTATATGAATAGATTGAAGTGGATAGAGGCTCGAGAAGTCCATACGCTTGGGTTTTCGGTATCATAAGTTTTGGTTCTTGAGATTTGTCATGTAGCTCATGAAAGGAGAAAAGATCACCACTAGTGGTTACTTTGAGATCTCAACCCCTAAACTTCCTAAGTTTTATGGATGCACTGAGCCACAAGAGTATCTTCATTTCGAGGACCAAGTCGAGAGCATCTTTGCGAAATACCATTATTGGAGTGAAAGCATCAAGGTAAAACTTATAAATAATTGTTTCAAAGATTATGCTATAACATGGTGGTATGCATTGTTTTAAAGTTGGAAAAGGAATCGAGATCATCAAATCACCTCATGGAGAGAACTCAAGCCCATAGCGAGAAGACAATTTGTTCTTGAGTCGTTAGTTAAGTCGAAAATCTTGTGGCAAACGGACAAAAGTGTAGAAGCCTACTGTGATGAGAAATGCTCATTGCTTGAGGAGCTTAAATTTTATGATGATCAGGAGACCATCATAGATCAGTTTTACAATTGACTAAATGTAGAGATTGCTAAGGTAATTGCGGAACGAGAAGTGATTTGACCTTATACTAGGTTGGAAGAAATGTTGAACCTTGCCAGAAGAGTTGAGGGAAGGCATCAAAGAGAATTGTCAATGTATGCTTATCCTAAACCTATTACTTAGGTAATTTCCAACTTTAGGAAAGATTGATTTAGTCCCAATTGTAGAAAATAAAGAGCATGACTGTCGCAACGTCATCGCGACGCGGAGCGGCCGACGTCATCTCCTTTAGGGTCTCTTTCGAGATATGAGTTTGGAGTCGCCACCAATCATCTGCGAGGTGTGATTGGTCACCTAAAAATAAAGACAAGGTCTGTGAAAACAGATTGTTGGTTCGGGAGTCGACTGAGCGTAGGGAAGGTGTTAGCACCCTACGACACCCGTTCGAAAATGGTACCACATTTTGTCATAAATTATCCTATTATTTTATTTGGTCCAAGGAAAAAAATATTTTTGTGCTTTGATTGAAATGTCCCATGTTATATTAATTCACACCTTGTTATAAGATTTGAATTAATAGGTATGAGTGGCACGAAGGCCATTAGAAAAATTTATCACCTCGAGAATATTGGAAGTTTCCAATTTCCATCATTGGAGTTTTCGAAATAATTATTTAGTAAAAAGAAGCAATGATAAATAAAAAAAGAAATAAAATGAAATCACGGCACACATAAAGACTCGAACTTTTTTTTATAATTGTCAATATCCTAATGTAACGCCCCGCGTTACTCAGGTTAGGTTACCCTCGAGTCTCGGGGCCTCTTTTCTTAGAAACCTTTTTAATTTAATTTAATTGTTCCATTTCATTTTATTTCGAGCTGCTGCGGTAATTGTTATGAGTTATTGGCGTGTACGTACATATCTAATTATTGTTTAACGAGTAGTTTGCTTTCTCTGGCAATTGTCCTGAGTCGTTGGGCCAACTACATAAATTCTATTATTGAAAATATTTAAGCTTAGGGAGGTTGGAAATAGGATTCTAAATTCTTGTTCGTGGGCGTTGTTTGGTTTTAACAAAATAAGTATTTGGGTAAGTGGGCCTTCCTTGTTTTAAAACAAAAGGGAAGTAAGGAGAAAACCGTAGCCCAAGCGGGTCTCCTTTTTTAAAAAAAAAAACAAAAGAAAAGTAGAAAAAAAAACCCTAGCCCCCAAACCCATCTTATTCGTGAAACACCCACCCCCCCATTTTACTTCTTTTCGTTCTTCCTTCTACTGTCACCTCATCCCTCCCCGAAGCGTGCTCAATGGTCGACGACCTCCGACTCAGCGGCTCACAATCTCCGGCGGACAGCAGCAGACGGTGCGGCTCAGGCAGCAGCGGGCGTGCGTGGGACGTCGGGCAGCAGCAGGCGGCGGCGGTACGCGTGGGTGCTGTTTTCGGGGTGTTTTTCAGCGGTTCAGCCCCCCCCCCCTCGCGAGCGGGTTCAGACTCCCTTGGTGGTCAAAAATCGTGGCGCGCGTCCTTGCTGCATACAGTGTTGTGGGTATAGATTTGGTGAGTTTTTGCTGATAAAATAGTTCGGACATAGCATTTTCTTATTTTGGCGCCTACTCATAACCATTAAAGGCTCAATATACGCAACCCACATTTATTCGAGTTAGGCTTGAGTTACCCGCACCTAGACGAAGTCGATTTTTGCGGTAATCGTCATTGCAAGATCCCTTATAATGAATTTAGATGGCTGGAAATTTTGTATTAATTATTTTGTTTGTCTATTGTTGATTACGTGTTGAATTGACGCAAGATATAGGAGCACAGCAGTGGGTAAGTAGCATCAGGTGGCGAGTGCGTGCGTTATTTAGTGTTAACGGAATAGATTTGTGCTGATTTTTAGTTAAAATAATTTATTTCATGCATATAAGAATTGTTAGTCTTGGTTTTGGGAACTCCTAGTGATTGTTGTTGAGTTACGTGTTACTATTTTTATTGTTAGACATTATGAGAATGCATGGTTTCTTATCGTTGGAGGGGACTGGTCAGTTCTGATTATTGTGGTTGTGAGTAATTGGCCTATGACGTTTGTAAACATGTCGGAGATGAAATGCACGTGTTGATAGCTTGTTATTTAGTTTTATATTGTTTTTGTTGGAAGCCGTTGTGTTAGTGTTTTGTTTGGTACGATGAAAAGCATGATGGTAAATTGTGCTGTGAATTAAAATGTGGAAGACTTACTTATAGGTTTGTCTTGGGAGGGTTAGTGGGAATTGTCAAGATGATGGGATGGGTTAGTGGTTCGTTAACCTGTGGGTTGTCTGAAGTGAAAATGCATACTAGTCACTTGGTTATTCAAAGCCTTGAGTGGATGCCTTGGGGATAAATGGCAAGGCCGAACATCAGGTTTCTGTAGAGGAGTATTGGGGTCTTGGGGATAAATGTCAAGAACCAATACGCCGGGTAGTCATCGGTACCTTGGGGATAAATGTCAAGGACTGGTGCACAGTTCAAAGCCTTGGGGATAAATGGCAAGGCTGAACATCAAGTTTCTATAAAGAAGTATTGGGGTCTAGGGGATAAATGTTAAGGGCCAATACGACTCGAAGAGTTAGACTTGGAGGACTAATGTAAAGTGATGCTTATGAGTAACAGTTCAAGGCCTTGGGGATAAATGGCAAGGTCGAACACCAAGCGTCGTAGAGGGAGGTCGGTATCTTGGGGATAAATGTCAAGAGCCGTTACGCCTCAAAAAGTTAGACTTGGAGTACCAACATAGGGTGTAGAGCGAGTGGTAGCTCAAGTGGGGCAAAGGCTAGTGAGTCGTGTGGTTGAAGTCCCGGAAGTCCCGGCGTTTGGCTGCTTGTATGGTAATGTTAATCTACTGTTATTATCCCTTGCTGCCTATCTGTTGGTTCTGCTATTGTTTTGATGTGGTTGTGATTACGAGCATGCTGTTGTGTTTCGTTAGGGAGGGCTACTTACGGAGTAATTTATGTACTCACCCCCCCCTACCTTAATTGTTTCAGGTGTGAACAGGGTCGACCGTGGTGATGACGTGGAAGGGGTTTGATCGAGGAGGGATCACTTGTTGTGTTGGTTAGGATAGTGGATAATGTCGTTCATTGCGAGCAGCGTTAGAAACTTATTGCTAGGGGAAATACTAGACATTGGGTTAACTTACGGGACGTTTTCTTTTTCTATTCCTTCATCTTAGGTGAATTATTGTTTTGCGGATATTATTACTATTCAAATCACTGGTGTATTTTGGATTACTAGACTAAACGATTGTTTTCTTTTAATTGGATTCCTAGCCACTGAGGCGGGCATGAATTTCTTTTGGAATTGGTTTGCTATGAGCCCCGATTATCCTTAAAGTAACCGTTTCACGTCATTATAGTAAAAGGGGAAAAGAACAGGAAAATGATCGCGTACCTCCATATTTCAGGTTGCATTTTGAGGACATTACACTTTACGTTACCTTTAATGGGAGGTATTAGTAAGTATTATAGGGACGTTACCTCGTTAAACGTATCGAAAATTCGGGTCGTTACAGTTGGTATCAGAGCCGAAACGTTCCTGTACACTGACCTAGTAACTCGGGTATTTAGGAGTAATGATCCCGATCGGCCTCCTTGTCATCACCAGGTATGCCTCATGCTTGCTCTTGTGAACTTATACGTTCCCCATGAATTGCTTTTGCGTTTAATTCTTTCCTCATCAGTTAAGGTTGCAACTCTGCTTCGTTAGGCTTAGGGTGTTCACTGAGTGTACTAGCTAGAATGTAATTGACCTTGCGCTTGTGTGGGAGTTTCGACTGCCACATTCCTGTTAGTCTATGCGTAGAGTAACGTGCTAACGTCTTACTTAATTGTTGTGCTCTTTCATCCAGACAATTCTACCCCGTCGTAGTATAAGATTACGTGCAGACGTCGACCCAGCTCCCGGAGGTGAGAATGTGGCGGACCCACCGCCCCCTCCTACTGGTGATCAGGTAGGGGTAGTTCCTCCATTTCCTCCAGCAGCAGCTCAGGAGCGGGTAAATCCCCCAGTTCCCCCGCAGTTCCCCAAGTAAACCCTCAGTTGGCGTTGTGTGGAGCCATTGCAGGCATTGATCAATAACACAGCGGGGGTTGGCGGTGCACAAGCTCAGCCACCCCGACATTTTCATACTCCCCATAGCGAGGCTCAATTCATCAAGGATTTCAAGCGTTACGGACCCCCTACCTTTGACGGGGGAAGTGTGAGAGCGATAGCAGCAGAAGAGTGGGTCAGAGAGTTGGAAGCCCTTTACGCGTACCTAGGTTGCGAGGACCAATTCAAGGTTAAGGGTGCGGTTTTTATGTTGAGGGGCGAGGCCCTGAATTGGTGGGACTCAATAGCAGCGGCAGAAGATCATGCTAATGTACCAGTTCCGTGGGCAAGGTTCAAGGACTTGTTGTACGACTACTATTACCCGGAGACTGTGAAAGATATGAAGAAGGCAGAATTCCTCCATCTCGTCCAAGGAACCTTAACGGTAGCACAATATGAAAGGAAGTTTACGAAACTCTCCCGTTTTGCTCTGGAATTAATTCCCACGGAGGCAATGAAGATCAAGAGGTTTGTTAAAGGCTTGCGGAAGGGAATCAGAGGACCAGTGGATCTTCAGCGACCCGTCACCTACGCTGAAGCAGTTAGAGGTGCCTTAATTATGGATAAGGATGTCTCCAACAAGGCCCAACCTCTGATAGAAGTCGGATCGTCTTCAGGTGTGAAAAAGAAGGTCCCTCCGACTTATGCCGACCAGACATTTAGAGCACCCCAACGCCAGGCTCAGCAACAAGGCATGCCGCCAGTGTGCCCATCCTGCCAGAGAAGACATGCGGGGCAGTGTTAGACGGGAATTAAGGGTTGTTTCATGTGCGGAAGAGAGGGGCATTTTGCAAGGGAATGTTCTATGTCGGCCGCGAATACCTAGAGGCTAGACCAGAGGGCTCCCCCAACAGTTTCGACGCAGGGAGGTAATCAGAGGGCTCGTGTCTTCGTACTTACTCGCAAGGAAGCGGCGGATGCCGAAACCGTTGTCACAGGTATTTCTTTCTCACTTTGGTTTTTATTTAGGGTTTGCTGTATGTCTACCGCATTATCTCCTAGCGTCCAGGTGCGTATATGCTCGTTGTCCTTTATTAGGGTAGAGTATGGGTGTATTATGTATTGTTTGACGTCGAGGTCAGTATCCCTTATGTGCTTTGTGTCGTCAAGAATGTCGAATTAGAATTATGTTGTTTTTGTTACATCTGTACGAACTAGCCGTTAGGGTTTTTGTTGTCATTTTGTACGCCTTCAGGGTCAATTTTGATTACTACTCAAATGGCGAGAGCAGGTGAGTTATCTTTTGACAATCAGACCCTAAAGGCAAGATTGATCCAACTGGACATGCAAGATTTTGACGTCATATTGGGCATGGATTGGCTAGCTACCAACCAAGCCAACATTAATTGCTCGAGAAGGGAAGTCTCCTTCCAACTACCTTCGGGTCGGATCTTTACGTTTAAAGGAGTTACGGGTGGAGTTCCAAGGGCAGTTTCGGTGTTGAAGGCAAGACGCCTATTACAGAATGGTGCTTGGGGTTATTTGGCCAGTGCCGTCGACATTAGTAAGACTCCACCCAGTATCGACTCCGTCCACGTGGTCAAAGAGTTCCCAGACGTGTTCCTTGAAGACCTTCCGGGGCTACCCCCTGTCCGTGAACTGGACTTTTGCATCGACTTATTACCCGGGACAGCCCCCATTTCGAAGGCACCGTACCGCATAGCTCCAGCGGAACTTAAGGAGCTTAAGGCTCAGCTAGAAGAGCTCTTAGACAAGGGCTTCATTCGCCCGAGCGTGTCTCTTTAGGGTGCTCCAGTGCTTTTTGTTAAAAAGAAAGACGGATCTATGCGACTTTGTGTTGACTACCGAGAATTGAACAAGGTGACAACAAAGAATAGGTACCCCCTTCCTCGCATCGATGACCTCTTTGACCAACTAAAAGGAGCAAGGGTGTTCTCGAAGATAGACCTACGATCGAGATACCACCAGTTGAGAATTAAGGACGCCGACATACCAAGGACAGCCTTCAGGACCAGGTATGGGCATTTTGAGTTTACTGTAATGTCTTTCGGACTCACTAATGACCTGCGGCATTCATGGATCTCATGAATCGAGTTTTTAAGGAATTTTTGGACCTGTTTGTGATCGTGTTTATCGACGACATTTTAATTTACTCCAAGACAGAAGAACAGCACGAAGGACATCTACGACAGGTCCTTATCGCCTTGAAGGGGAACAGCCTGTATGCGAAGTTCTCGAAATGCGAGTTTTGGTTAGATAAGGTGGCTTTCCTTGGCCACATAGTCATCAGATAAGGTATTGCCGTGGACCCGGCCAAAGTGGAGGCGGTCAGTGGTTGGCTAAGGCCTCGCACAGTGACCGAAATCTGTAGTTTTCTCGGACTAGCCGGCTATTATAGAAGATTCGTCCAAGATTTCTCCCGATTGGCGGCGCCTTTGACTCAGTTGACCCGTAAGAATGCCACATTCGCTTGGAGCGATGGGTGCGAGAAAAGTTTTCAAGAACTAAAGGAGCGTTTGGTCACAGTCTCGGTGCTAACGGTATCGGATGGGACGGGAGGTTTAGTGGTGTACAGTGACGCTTCATGGAGAGGTTTGGGTTGCGTTCTGATGCAACATGGGAAAGTCATTGCCTATGCCTCGCGGCAGTTAAAGGTACACGAGCTTAATTACCCCACCCATGATTTGAAGCTTGCTGCGGTAGTGTTTGCCTTGAAGATATGGAGACACTACCTGTATGGAGAAAGGATTCAAATCTTCACCGACCACCAAAGTTTCAAATATTTCTTCACTTAGAAAGAACATAACCTAAGGCAGAGGAGGTGGTTAGAGTTGGTAAAAGACTATGACTGTGAGATTAATTACCATCCGGGGTAAGGCGAACGTGGTGGCCAATGCACTCAGTAGAAGGGCAACGAGCGTAGCACCTCTGGCAGTGCCTCATAGACCAGTATTAGACGAGTTGGATCGTTCTAAGGTGGAGTTAGCGGTGGAAGATGTCTCGGCAGTGTTAGCTCGACTCTCGGTTGAACCCACTTTAAGACAGCGGGTAATCGCTGCACAAAGGGGAGATCCCAGCCTAAGCAAGGGTTTCGGTATGGTGGGTCAAGGGGATTTCTCTCTTTCAGAAGATACGGCCCTGCTTTATCAGGGGAGACTGTGTGTGCCAAGAGACTTCCCTTTAAGGAAAGATTTACTAACCGAGGCTCATAGTACCCCGTTCTCGGTGCATCCGGGGAGTACCAAGATGTACAGGGATCTTAAGAAACATTATTGGTGGCACAACATGAAGCGCGAAATTGCCCAGTTTGTTAGTAGATGTCTGACGTGTCAACAGGTGAAAGCCTTAAGATAGAGACCCGCCGGGTTGTTGCAACCTCTAAGTATACCTGTGTGGAAATGGGATGACATAGCCATGGACTTCATTACAGGGTTGCCAAGGACGGCTAAAGGTTTCACAGTGATCTGGGTGATTGTGGATCGCTTAACAAAGTCTGCGCATTTCATACCAGGCAAGGCCACTTATTCAGTAGAAAGGTGGGCGGAACTGTATCTGCAAGAGATAGTTAAACTCCATGGCATACCAGTGTCCATAGTGTCAGATCGGGTCCCCCGTTTCACGTCAACTTTTTGGCAAAGTTTGCATAAAGCACTTGGGATGCAGCTCAATTTTAGTACGGCGTTCCATCCCAAGACCGATGGCCAGACTGAGCGTCTGAATCAGATTTTGGAAGATATGTTGAGGGCTTGCATATTGGACTTCGGTGGTTCTTGGGACAAACACCTGTTCTTAACGGAGTTTGCCTACAACAACAGTTACCAGGCGACCATTGCCATGGCCCCATATGAAGCTTTGTATGGGAGAAAGTGTAGGTCGCCGGTGCATTGGGACGAGGTCGGTAAGAGAGTCCTGTTGGGATCGGAGTTGGTGTAGGAAACTAATGGCGTCATCCAAAGGATTAGGGCTAGAATGCAGACGGCTCAGAGCGGACAGAAGAGTTACGCAGATGTTAGGCGAAGGGCATTGGAGTTTGACGTCGGCGACCACGTTTTTCTTCGTGTGGCACTGGTGAAGGGAGTTCTACGTTTTGCGGATATTATTACTATTCAAATCACTGGTGTATTTTAATTGGATTACTAGACTAAACGTATCGAAAATTCGGGTCGTTACACGTAAGCTCTTGCCACTACGCCAATACCTTAGGATATAACTTAATTGCTTTTTAAAGTACAAATGTTTTATTTTTTAATTTGTTTAAAAAAAATAAATGAAAAAAATTTCATTTAAAAAGGGGGAAAAAACCTTTTATGTAAAATAATTATTTAGTAAAAACAATATTTAAAAAAAAATAAAACAAAACAATCATTTTTTAAGAAATGCAAGAATTCGAACTTGGATCATGTATATTAAAACTCAAATGTGTTACCACTATGCCAATACCCTAAGATACAAACATTGAATCTATTTATATAATTAAAACTTTTAATTTCTTTTTTAAAACTAAAAAAAAAACTTATGAGTTTTGTTAAATTAAAACAAAAAAACGTTTTATTTATTTCGAAATTAAAGAGATTCTTTAAAAGAAAAAACTTGTATTTCAAAATTTAACAAAATAAGATCAAATTTACTCAAGATTGATTTCTGGGTTAAGATTCGTTTCAAAATCATAATGACCAAACCATTAAAAGAAAATAAAAAAATGAGATTTTATTATAGAAAGACTCTACTTTTATGTAACGCCCCAAGATTTCATATAAACATCATAGGCAGCGCTAATTAATTCTTCTAGCTAACCTTAACTCTAAACACGAGATAAGCAACCTCCTGGAAAATATTTTAGATGAAATAAAGCTTCGACTTCCATACGTTCTATCAGAAATATAAATGTCATAAAGTGTCAGAACTCCGCCCTCCGTGGGCAATTTAAAAGAAAACAACAACATCTCAAATTCGCCTCAGTGGCTAAAATTATTAAATAAGTAAAACAAGCATAAAAATGACAACACGACGCGTTACACAACATTAAACTTAAGTACAACAACGATAACCAACAAAATATATACACCTTTAAATAATTAATAACCTCCTTCCTCCTACACCACCTAGCAATAACATATGTCTCAAGGCTACTCGTACCCAACTACCCTCCCCTCCCCTCATATCCTCACTAACTAAACTAGTGATCCTTCCTCGGTCAAGCCCTCTCCACGTCATCACCGCGGTCGACCCCGTTCACACCTGAAACATATAAAGGTACAAAGGGGGGTGAGTACATAAGGTACTCCGTAAGTAGCACTTCCTAACTAGCCCAAAATAAATTATGCTCACAGCCACAACATAAGAACGAACAATAACGAGGCAATCAAATAAGCTGTGAGAGATAGCGAACAATTATCTTGACATTTAGAACAAAACAAGAGCAAGGCAACCAAATAAGCAGAGAGAGATAGCGAACAAATAACTTGACATCTACATACAACAACTAGCGTCGAAACAACTACCAATACCTCAACCCATGAATCGCTAGCCCTTGTTTCATAGTACTAAAACTTCCTCAACACCCCCCTTTATCACTCCCCGTATCACTCCCCGCGCTTACTTCTCGAGGCATGACGGCTCTTGACATTTATTCCCAAGTCACCGTACCTCCTCCTTCTCCAGTACTTGATGTCCGACCTTGTTATTTATTCCCAAGGCCAAACAACCACTACTTCGCAAGCTCCACTCTTCTTTTAATCTGTCAAGCCTAACTTCTCGAGTCGTATTGACCCTTGACATTTCCCCCAAGGCCTCAATACTCCTCTCCAGAAACTGACGTTCAGCCTTGCCGTTTATCCCCAAGGCCTGAACTGAGCACCGGTCCTTGCCGTTTATTCCCAAGGTACCGATGACTTCCCAGCGTATTGGTCCTTGACATTTATCCCCAAGACCCCAATACATGTTTACAGAAATTTGACGCCTGGCCTTGTCATTTATCCCCAAGGCCACTACTCAAGGCTTTGAACCTCCAAGCGATTTATATGCATCTTTCAGGTCGGAGCACCCATGGTTAACAGACTATCATCCCGTCCCTTTACCCTGCACCCTTCACCACTTCACTAACCCTTCCATGACCACCTACAAGTAAACCTCTCACATTCTAAAATCACTGCAACCGTTTACAAACATGTTTTTCACGTAACAAACAAAATTCATCCAACAGCTCACAACCAGACAATATGAATTAAATTATCGGTATAACCAAGCTAGCATTTCATCTACATCCCATTTGCAAAACGTCATGAGCCAATTACTTCTAACTACAACAGTTCAGAATCTACTAGTCACCTACAACAACAAGAACAAGAAGCATGTTTCCTCAAGAGTGTTCAATAATAGAAATACGGCAACAAGATCGCTAGAATTCACAAAACAAACCAACAATCCTTAACATGCTCATTTAAATTATTTTAACAAGAAAAACAAACAAAAACAAAAAAAAAAAAACAGCATCAAGAACATTCCGTTAACGCTAAAAACGCACGCACTCGCCCCCTGGTGCTACTTACACAACCACGTGTTAAAGTTTGCGTCGGCCTCACACCTAAGCATAAAACAGGAAAAAAATACAGCAATTTAATGTACCATTCAGCCTTAAAAAAACATCTTTAAGAGGGTTCAAAGGGGCTCGTTACCACAAAACGACTTCGTAAAGGTGTGGGTAAATTAGATCTAGCTTGCCAAGACGTGGGTAGCGTAAATCGGGTTTCAAACGGATGTAGATAATCCGAACGAACACCACCAATACGCTGTTGTCCACGTTTTTGCAGCAGCCGAAAACGTCCAATACTATCTCCAACGGCTTCTCAATGTCCCTTGCTACAAACCACCCCCCACCCGCTTAGGTGTGGGTATTCTAAATCGATTTCGTTTGGGTGTGGGTACTCCAAATCTAACTTCGAACAAAGGTGGGTCAAAGAAAAGTTACCGGGGTTTCACGGATCCAAGTTGTTCGAGGTCGTTAGGCTTGTTGAATCGGAGAAAGACGCCGCGAACACAGCCCTGCGTGTATTGATGCTGTCTGCAGCTGCCGAACGTCACGCACCACGCGCACCGCCCTCTGATCGTCGCACGCCGCCAGCTGCCCCGCCTCACGCCGCCGCCGCCCGTCACGCCTGTTGCTGTTGACGCTGCACCTGCTGCCGCTGTGTCCGCCGGAGATGGCCGCCGTCGGTGCTGCTGCGTCGGAGAGGGAGAGCCGAGTGGAGGGGGTGGCCGACGGCTTCAACAAGAGAGGAAAAGGGGAAAATGAGAAGAGGAACTAGAACAAGTGGCTAGGGTTCCCTTTTCTTGTTTCAAACTCTTAACTCCTTTGGGCTTGGGTTCTTTTCCTTATGTTTAAGGCCCACTTACCCAACCCTTCCTTGTTAACACAACCAATAATAGAGTTTCGTAATTGGCCCAAAGATCCAAAACAAGTGTCGCATAATGAAAATCCGTACTAAATGTAACTTGATAAATAACTACACGCTACTAACTCACCACTAAAACTGTAACAATACACACTAGTCGAGATGTCACATTTAAATTAAATAAGATCACTGATGAATCAATTAAAAATAACAATGAAATAAATCAATAAGTCAATAAATAAAAATCCATTTTGTTATAAAAATTTCCGGAACTCAGGGCAAGCTAATCTGAGTAATGCGGGGCGATACATTTTATCTCCTCTTTTTTTTTTAAAAAAAAAATCCTTGCAGCATAAGAAGACTCTTTTTAATTAAAAAAGTAAAACAAGGTTGACAAAATAATAATAATAATAATAATAATAATAATAAACCTTGTTAAAAAATTTAAATAAAAAACCAACTTTTTAACTTTGTATTGAAATTTAAAAGAATCCAAATTTTTTTTAAAAAACAATATTTATTTCATAAAACTCTATTTTAACCAAGATTTTAAAGTAATATCTTTTATTTAAACAAAATTAACTTTATATTTATTTAAATAAAGAAAAACAAACTTTCTTTATTAGAAAAAGAAAAACCTTTTTTATTTTAAAATAAAATTTAAAATATCAAAATCTTTATTTTCTTTTCAAAACTTATTTAAAATTTCTTTGATCTTTTAAAAAAAGGTTTCTTAATATAAGAAAGTTCTTTCCAACGGATTTTTTACTCACTTAATGAACACATCAGGAAGGAGGTTACCGTAGTGCAGCGGACTTGGAAGAAGCTGTGAAGAAGGCTGTTACTGCTGCGTGGTCGTCGGAGGTCGCTGGAGTTCGTGGTTGGAGGTCTTACACCATTAGCTTGCATCGCCTGGGGTAGCTGGAGTTCGTGGTTGGAGGTCTTACCATTACCTTGCATCGCCTGAGGTAGTCGTGGGTATGAAGGAGAAAAAGTGGTGGTGGTGGGATGTGAAAGCAGAAGAGATTGAGTGGTGGTTATGGATGAAAAAAACAATTTTAGAGAGAGAGAAGAAGAAAAGATGAGGGGTTTGTAGTGAGTATTTAGGGGGGAGGCGATCCTCCCTAAAAAGAACTTGAAAAAAAAAAACTTTAACGAGGCTTCACTATTTTCTTTCTAACTCTTTCCACTGTATCCTTCTATGCGTTGTGTGCCCTTTAAATACACAAAAAAAATATTTTCTTTCTAACTCTCTCCACTGTGTCCTTCTATGCATTGTGTGCCCTTTAAATACACAAAAAAAAAAAAATAACATTAACAATGAGATGGTTAGAGAAGAGAGGGGAAGGAAAGGAAGGAGAAGATGACACGTTACGTGCCTTCGACCACGAAAAAATCAAAGAGGAAAAAGGGTTAAGAATCAAAGGTTTTGTTAAAATAAAATATTTATTTAATTAAAACAAAATCTTTTTTTAAAATAAAATTATTTACTTAAAAACAAATCATTTTTATTTTAATAATAAAACAAAATCTAAACAAACCATTTTTTTTATTTTCTTATTAATAAAATTAAACATTTAAATAAACCTAACATTTTAATTTTAGTTAATTTAAACTTTATATTAAAACTAATAATAAAGTAAATCTATGTTATTCTTTAATTAAAATAAAACTCAATAAAGTAAAATACAATAATATAAATTAAAATAAAAAATAAGCTGGACTAAATAGGGTGTCTACAATGACATACTTTGTGATAACAAAGCGTTGCATTAATTTATATATATTTTTCAGAAAAAAGTATCAAGACCGAAAGGGAAATACTTTGTTATACTATGCATGTTGATCCTATTCAATTAGAATGTAAAGTATTACGTGATTGTATGCATATTGTTGAAAAGATAAATGGTATAATTGAAGATAAAATACCTTTTGAATCCACACATGAAATTACTATTCTGATGGATTACAAGTTGTCGCATGACACCTTATCTTTTGCTCAGGAAGAATGTGGTGAAAAATCTACTCTTATACCATTAATGCATGAAGAATCAATTGTGGATGTTCTTGAGTTGAGAAATATGAGAGAAAGGGAAGAAGAGGACTCGACAGAGAAGAATGAAGAGACGAAGAGTAAGATCAACTCTAATCGGCCTCACAAACCAAATGATACTATCATATTTGGCAACAACTTCTTTGAATCATGTCATAACACGAAGATGACACCATCGCATGCTCAAGGTCCACAACATGCACGCATACGGCCTCACCACCGCACTGACCTCATTAGAGCTTGCCCTCCATGTGCATGCTTTTGCTCAATTACTTATCTCTGCGCGTGCCAATGGTCCGCACACACAAGCATGCACCCAGCTCATGTGCTCCAATTGCTCGCCCGTATGCTGCCTTAGTCTCACGCACCATCCACGATCTACTGCACCGACCAGCCTCGCACATCGTCCACCGCATGCATCACGTGCCCATTAGCCTGAAACCCCACATGCCCTGCTGCTTGCCCATTGTCGCGCTTACTGCACGCCTTCGTGCAAGCCCCTCCCCCTAACCAAACTCGTGGAGTGCTTCTCGCCTCGAGCATAGTGAGTATTCTATATACTCTTTGTTTTCGATAGTAAACGTAATCCATCTAACATTTCCCTTTTGGGTTGAACAAACTATACAATTGAATTTAAGTGGCTAGAGACTTGAGAAGTCCCTACGTTTGCGCCGGGTGTGGCGCGCACAGGCGCAGGCAGCAAGGGGTGCACGTGAGGTTGCAGGAAAGCGCAATAGAGCACGAAGGCAGGGGGCATGCGCTAGGATGAAACGATGCAAGGGCGCGTGCGTGGGGTGCTAGCATGTGTGCAGAAGCTGCAGAAGGTGATGGCGGGCGCATATGGGGTAGTTGCTCGTGAGGTTAGCGTACTTATAATGGCTTTGCTCGTGCAGTTGTGCTATTCTCTGTGTGAGCAATGACTTTGTACCAAATATGATCATATGATAAAATTTTAAGTATTGAGATAAATAATTGAGAGGTTTCTCATTCCTTGCCCACCCCCCCCAAAAAAAAAAAAAAGGCTATCCTTTGTGTTGGCGAACTTAGGGTGCATTGTTAGAGGAACATGGTTGTTTTGTTGGTCACCAAACTCGTGGAGTGTTTCCACGATCGAGTATAGTTGAACCAACTACGCGATTGGGTTAAAGTAGATAGGGGCTTAAGTAGTCCATACGCTTGGGTTGTCGCGTATCAACGTCTCATGTGATACGAATCCATTTGTGACCAATTACATATATCAAAGGAGCAATTATTACAAGAAAGGCAAGGAAGATTCAAGAGGCTTTCACACTGCACCTTCAAAAGCTTGTTAATGCACAAGAACCAACAAAGAGTTTTGAGCCCGAATTTATTCATAATGTTACTTCAATGAGTCAAGAAGAGAATGGAGCAAAGATGGCACGGGAAAAGTTGTCTATTTTGAGAGATGGCACGGAGGACAAAAAAAGTGTGCAGATTCGTGAACAGGTGCCTTTGCAGATTGCACCTCTTTGGAGTTTGTGAAGTCAAAAGTTGTCAAACCATATCCAAATGTGAAGCGCCTCCTACAGCACATAGATAAGACCATTTGAAGCATGACTACGTTTTCTGATCCGCGTTTAAGTGTCTAGAATGATGTGCAATCAAGTTTTAATTTGCATGTCTTATTTTCTACAATTTGCATTAAGTAGTATTTTGAAAAAACTTTTGGTGTTCTTATGTTGAACGACCATTTGGCCTATTTAAAGACTTGTAATGCTCTTGTTATGGATAACTTAAGATTAAAAAAACATATTGAAATTCAAGAACTTTTGTTCCTTAACACTTTTGGTGTTGCTTCTTTCAAATCTTGCTTTAGGTTTGATGTTAAACCGATTCATTGGATTAGTCTCGATCAAGCTAATTCTGGAGTGAGTCGTCTTAGGATCTAGGAGTGACCATCGTAGATTCTAAGTCCGATCTAAGAGTGATTCATCTTCTAACCTTACTCTTGGTTGGAATCATTCGGTAAGTTAGTCGTTTTTGTGAATGTTTGCAAGGATCCTAGAAGGACCTCTAGCTTTGTAAACCCGAGCAACCTTGGCGCTTATCATCATGCCTCTTTTGCTTTGATTTACATTGGTTCCATTAAAAATTTCATGACAAAGAGCTTTACTATTGCAATTTGACAGTTTGTCCTCTTCAACCGACCATTCTATTTCGGGCTTGGCGAGAGGTGTACATCTGATCAATATGGATTTCCAGGCCTTTTCATCCATAGTTTTGATAAATGCACTCATTCAGAAAATGGATAGTTGTTTCCTGTAACATTCTGAAATAGACATTTTATCCCAAAAAATTAGATAAATGAAATTCTAAAAAATCTCAGTAAAAGAAATTAGTTCACTACTCTAAAACCAATGATAAGATCTAATTTGCTTGCCAAAATATTACTCTATTTATAAAGTTTAAATTGTTTGGATCTACGAAATTAGAACAATTAAGCATGTGCAATTGTAGCAGTAATTAAAAGACAATATCATAAAGAGAGATGACACAAAGATGTTTTTAACCTGGTTTGGTTTCCCAACCTACTCCATGAAAGCATGCCCATGGAATAAGATTTACAATCAAAAGTTTGTATAATTTGCAATGAATATTGAGATATGCATAAAAGAACTCCTTTCTTAAATCAATGCCCCAATACTTGATCAATTCATCATTCAATTGAATAGTTTCAAACACAAGCTCCCCTTGTGTTAGACCATCGCTTGACCTCCCTTCGACGGTGAGTGCATCTTCTCCTCATACTTGATACAAATCTCACAAAAGAAAAACAACTTACATAATTTCAGTTATCAAATTACATAAAAAATTTCTCTCTCAAAATATTACACAATAAACCATGCTTGAATAATTTTAGAAAACAAATAGACTTTGCTCCACATTTTTTGTTTGCTATCTTCCAAGACTACACAAAAAAAATAGACAAAAAGAATTGACACAAGATGATAATATAATTTACCACATTTCCAATTAAACCACCACTCTCTCTCTACAATTAAACCATAATTCTCACAAATAAATTAGTAAGACTTTTAAAAAAAGAAACTAGCAGTTGGAAAGATTCAAGAGCTCACATTCAAATTCAAATAAATTCAAATTCAAAGACAAATTTGAAAAGACAGACAACTAATTAAATTAGACACATATAACAAACCAACAAAATAATTAAAAGAATGTTAAAGTTTTTCCCAAAAAAATACCAATAAATAAAGTCCATTTCACAAACAATGGGAAATAGAATTTTGACATAGCACAAAACACGCTTAACCGTAGTCAAATATTCCCTAGAAGGAGAGTGCATATAATGTGAGAGTTTTCTCACAACATAAGCGATATCGGGCCGAAGAAGAAGAACAATTACAAGTAACATGTTTGGAAGCCAAAGGCATCCTTACCATATGACGTTTCAAATTTGGTTAACAAATAAGTAGCATATTTGGTTTCATTAACACAAATTCCACTAGAAGTACAAGATACTTCCAAACCGAGAAAAACTTCAAGTAATCGGAATAAGTCATGTTAAACCAAAGTCGCAGTTGAGAGATTAAACTACCAATTAAGAGGGATGACTTCCAGTTATACTAATGTCGTCCCGATAAAGAAAAAGATAAGTAACAGAACAAACGCTTTATAATTAAAGAATAATCAGTATCTGATGCAACAAAGCGGATAACAAGGAGATGAGAGGTAAAGCTTAAATCATGCTCGCGGTCTTGCTTAAGACCATAGAGAGATTCATGCATCTTGAACACAAAACGAAGGTGGGCGGAATCAACAAATCCTTGAGGTTCGTGTATATAATCTTGTTATTGAACAACACCATGTAGAAAGACGTTTTTTACGTCAAGCTGTCATAAAGACCAATCAAACAGAGCTATCAAGGAAAGAATGATTGACACAGTTGGATTTTTTACATTTGGACAAAAGTTTTCGTCATAATCGATGCCATCTTCTTGGTGATAACCTTTAGCAACAAGGCGTGCTTTGCAGCGAAATATACTACAACTAGAATTTCTCTTAATACGGAAAATCCATTTACACCCAATAGCACTTTTGCCAAGAGGTAGAGGAGTAAATTCACAAGTTCCTTGCTTAATCAAATTTGTATATATATCCATCAGTCCTTACTTATTTCCACTTGGGAACAAGAGAGGTTTTGGTACATGATGAGGGTTCAATAGTATCATGGAGACAAGAGGCAATGGTAGGCGCAAAGATTTTATTCTTGAAAATACCCATTCCACTACGTGTTAGTATAGGATTATTCTCTCTCTAAAATTTTCTATCTCCCAAATATTTAGTATTATTTCTCTCTCGCCAATATCTTCATATGTATTTAACATATCACCCCTATCTTTATCTCTCTCAAAATATTATATCTGTCCTAACCTTTTTTTCTGTCTCAAATTTCACTTTTTATCACCTTGAATTCTATTTCTAATATATTTTTTATGTAGTAAATATATCTCAAACTTTTCACTGTCTAAATTTTTATTTTCAATTTTCTTTTACTAAACATTTCTGGCTCTTTTTATTTACTCGTTTTTCTGTAAAAAATATGTCTTGATTTTTTTATCTAAATTTCATTCTCACTTATATCTTCTCTCAATAATATTTATCTCACAATCTTTTTATTTAGTTCTCTAATTTTACTGTCTAAAACTTCTTTTTTAAAAAGACTTTTTATCTCTCGAAATTTTTATTTTCAAGTATCTACATTAGGGATAATAAAAATTCTCGTAGGATCGGGTACCTGCTCCATAAAAAGGGAATGCATTTACCACTACGCCCCGACACCGTCCCTAATTAAATTTTTTAAATAATTACTATATATTTTATTACTATTTTACTAAATCAAGAATAAAATGTTAAAGATATTTTAAAATAGTTATTTATAATAGTAAATAATAATTCTAATATATTTATTTCTCTTTTTTATTTTTTAAATTCTAAAAAAAATAAACTTAATTACTAAACCAAAAATTTTCCAACGAAGATCCGCTTTCCCAAACAGGGATTACTCGGACATCTATACTATTGCATCACGATTTGAGAAATGCTGGCATGTTGTTTGTTTATGCAAGGATATGCACAACAGTGTACTTCTGATTGCAGCTCGAACTCCGCCTCCGGACCGATCTGAATACTTGGGCGGACCTGCACAAAAAGGTGAGCACTCCGACGATCAAGTCAGTATAGGTCGGATTCCCAGTTTAGTTTGAGGTCAGAAATCATCGTACCTGATCGTGGAGTGAGGTTCTCTACTTATGGGTGGTAGTCCCGCTAATCTCGCGACGGTTACACCCGGTAATCTCGGGACCGTCGGTTACACCCGGTAATCTCAGGACTGACGGTTACACCCGATAATCACGCCGCTGACAGTAGCTCACGTCGGCCCCCACTAAGCTTCCCGGTAGATTGGACCTCGGCCAGGTTCACCTCGGCCCTCATACTTAGCACCTGTCAACACGAGTGGTGGTGATCTCGGCGGTCCGAGCTGAGGCATGACTCATGGGTCACCTTAGAGCACCAATGGTTGTCCTCCACGTGTCCAGGGTATTCTTTCCCTCAAACATTGGCCCCCTCTCTGTCTGGTCCGATCTCGACCTGGCAGAGAAGTTCATTCGATTCGCTTCGAACACGTGGCGGCTTCCTATTCGTGGGAAAACATAACCGTTGCAGTGGATTTATCATCGGAATATTCAAATATTCCGAAGCTTCGGATCTTCGGGAGGATCCTAGCCGCTCGTTGATTACACGTGTACGGTGGGGAAATTTTCCGACGAGCTATAAATACCCCCAACCCTTCAGGTCATACCTTACGTTTCCTAAATTCTTGGAGTTCGATCTGAAGGCAGCTCGAACCCTTGGTAGGTCGGTCTCTTCCCTCACTTTCTCTTTCGAACGTAGTTGCCATGTCGTCCTCTTTTAGCAACGACTTAGGATCCGATGAGGATTTAGCTCGTAGGTTAGAGTCCGAGCTCGAGGAGATAGAAAACTTTAGGTTCTCCGATTACGGGGAGGATAGTGATGCCTCCACCTCGGGTCAGGGGTTTGGAATACCCTTCTAGGATACCTGAGCACTACCTCGGATCCCTTCGTAGGGGGTTCGCTATCCCTGAGAACATCCTCCTTATGATTCCGGAGGAGGGGGAGAGAGCTGACAATCCTTCAGAGGGATGGGTCACTCTCTACTTCAAAATGTTTGAGTACGGCCTCAGGCTTCCCCTTCACCCTTTTGTCCAAGAATTTCTCTTCCGAACTGGGTTGGCTCCGGCTCAAGTGGCCCCCAATGGGTGGGGTGTCATTTTCGCTTTGGCCATCCTTTTTTGGCTACGAGCTCGGGATAGTGAAGAGGTCGAGCTGTTGGACGTAGACCAGCTCCTCGCATGCTTCGAAGCGAAAAGGATAGCTAAGAAGCCTGGTCGGTTCTATATGTGCGCAAGGAAAGGCGCAGGCGGTATAGTTAAGGGGCCGACCTCCATCAAGGGATGGGTGAGGAAGTGGTTCTACGCTTATGGGGAATGGCTTGCGAAGGACGAGTCAGGTCGTTCCTTCTTTGACGTTTCCACTAGGTTTGGGAACCTAGGTACGAAGTAGTTCTTACTTTTTGTGATTTTCTTTCCTATCATTCAGGTCTAACAACGGATGTTGTCTTCGTGCAGTTTCAATCCGACCGGTCTCCGAGCTTACGCAAGCCTCCTTCGACACGTTGAAATATTACAAGGAGCATTTTCTGAGGGGTAGGAAGGTCGGAACCTTGGTGACCGACAAGCTGCTGCTTGAGTCCGGGCTGCTAGATTACAAACCTGCAGTTCGTTCCATTTAATCCTCAAGGCCAAACTCCGAACTTGGTATGCCGAGCTTGCTTCCCCCCCTTTTTCCTCTAACTTTGTGTTGACTTCTGTTTTTGTTTTGCAGCCATGGTTTGCGGATTTGCAAGCAACGTGAAACGCAAGTCCAAGGGCCGAGCCCATGCTCTTGAGGCCACCCAGAGTTCGGAACCGGCCACTCCTGCCGTGGCAGGGCCAACCTCGGAAGATCCAGCCCCAGTGATCTAGCTGGAGTCTTCTGGGGGTCATTCGAGGGAGAAGCGCCCTAGGGGTCAGACCGAGGCGGCGGACGTCTCGTCCTTGGGCGAGGAGGTGAGGGAGGAGGCCCCTCTGAAGCGAAGGAGGAAGAAGAAGAAGACACCACCCCCCCCCCTTGGAGGTCGGAGCTCGTGGGGCCCTACCTGCGAGCTTCGCAGATCGAGTGGACGATCCTGAGGCCAGGATGGGCGAGACGTCCGACGTGACAGCACGGTTCAGAGTCGAGCCGTCAAGTTCTGGAGTGAGGGACCAGGTGTCCCGCATCTCGGCTGCAAGTTTGGACCGCTGCCTCAGAAGAGCGTCCAAACTTGTAAGTGACCCGGGGTCCGTCCTGCAGAGGACCATCGACTACGCCGCTGAGGTAAGATTGGTGTCTTCATTTTTGCTCAATTTACCCAACAGGTAGCTCGATCTAACTTTCTTCTTTGTACCTTTTCTCAGGCGTTTGTTGCTTCCATTCAATCAGCTCTGGTCGTGAAGGCCGAGCTGGATGGGAGGGAAGCTCTGGCAGCGAGGGAGAAAGAGGAGTTATCTCCTGCCTTGGAGGCTGCCTCTTCCACCATGAAGGATGAGCTGCTGAAAGCTCACTCTGAGGTGGAAATTTTGAAGGCTGAGGTGGAGGCCAAGGCCGAGCTGCTGAAGAAAGAAGAGGACAGACGCAAGGCCCAGCTCCGAGCTGCCCATGCTATCACCAAGGGCTTGGAGAAGGAGAAGTTCCAACTCCTCAAGGAGAAGGACGACATGCTCCAGGCGCTTGAAGCGAAGGAGGAGGAGCTGAAGCACGCGACTGCTGAGCTGGAGATGGTGAAGGAGCGTCTCAGCAATGGAGCTCTATTGGAGGAATCGTTCAGGCAACATCCTGACTTCGATGGATTTGCCAAAGACTTCTCTGACGCGGGCTTCAAGTTTCTCATGAAGGGCATTGCTTCCGACATGCCTGACCTTCAGATCGATCTCGGTGGTCTGAAGAAGAGGTATGCTGAGCAGTGGGCGTCTGGGCCTAGTGGCACCCCTGGCCCCCAAGCGTTGGTGGATGAGTACGTCAGAGATCTGGACTCTGACTACTCCGACCTCGAATAAGATCAGGTCGGCACCACTCAGGAGGGCGCTCCTCAAGCAGGCTCTTAGGCGATCACCTTTCATGAGGCCTTTCTCTGTCTTTCTTCTCTTCTTTTGTAAGTGTTAGGGCAGAGCTGCAAGGTCTATAAGCCTTGGCTCTGCTTTTCATTCAATAAAGAGGCTTCTCATTCGTTTTTACTTTGTTGCCTTCTTTCTTCGTTTTTTCTTCAAATTGAAGCCAATGTCACTTTGCGCCTCGTACCTTTGAGGTCGCGCCATTAACTAAAATACTTGAAATTTTGAACTCGGATCGCTGTCTAGTATTCAATGCATTGTACCGACTCTGGACTTTTTAACATCACACCTTTAACTTAAAAACATTAAAAGACTAAAATCCTAAGTCCATAACTGTTCTTCATATCGCATCTCGTACCCTTAGGTTCAAAGGCTTGATCATTCTGAACTTTTCACATCGCCCCCTTGCCTTGAAGGTTTGAATTTTAAGTTCACCAACGGTTTTGGCATCGCACCTCGTACCCTTAGGTTTTGAAGGATTGAATTTTAACCGACTGCTGGAATGTGATCGTGTGGGAGTCCGTGGCCCCCATTTAATTTCTGGTCAAATTCGGAATCATGAAATTAAATCATCACATTGATTCCGATCATAATTCTTTTGAAACAGTTTTTACAGATCCATTGAAAACCATTTTGGCATTTCAAGGATAATAACGCTTCAGGTGCTCCGCGTTCCACTGGTGTGCGAGGACGTCTCCTTTCAGATCGGCCAATATGTACGTCCCAGGTCGGACTATTCCCTTGACCTCAAACGGCCCCTCCCAGGTCGGGTCAAGGGCACCCACATGGGTTTGGACCTTCCTTAAGACCAGATGTCCGACTTGGAAGGTCCGAGGTCGAACGCGGGCGTTGTAGTGTCTGGCCATTCTGCCCTGATATTCTGCCAGGCGTAGCTGGGCCATTGCTCTTGTTTCTTCCAGCAAGTCGAGGTTGAGGAGCAGCTCTTCCTCATTTGCTGTAGGCTCGTAATGCTCTACTCTGTCAGATGGCATGTCGATCTCAACCGGGACTACAGCTTCGGAGTCGAAGGCCAGGGAGAACGGGGTCTCACCCGTCGATTCTCTTTGGGTGGTCCGGTACGACCATAGAACCTCTGGTAGCTCCTCGGCCCACCTGCCTTTCTTGGAGTCCAGTCTAAGTTTGATGCCTCGCTTGATGATCTTGTTGACTGCCTCCACCTGCCCATTTGCTTGCGGATGTGCGGGGGACGAGCTAAGGTGACTTATGCTAAGCTTGCTGCAAAAGTTTTTGAACTTCGCGTTGTCAAACTGCTTCCCATTATCTGTCACAATGGCCTTCGGTATACCAAAGTGACATACGATATTTGTCCATACAAAGGACGTGACTCTGGATTCTGTTATGTGGGAGAGTGCCTCGGCCTCGACCCACTTTGTGAAGTAGTCCACAGTAACCACAGTGAACTTGGTCTGGCCTTTGCCTAAAGGGAAAGGACCAATGATATCTACCCCCCACTGCGCGAATGGCCACGGGGCCGAGATGGGGTGAGCAGCTCGGGAGGTCGGTGGATTATGTTTCCGTAGCGTTGACAATTGTCACAAGTTCTAACGAACTTCTTGGCGTCCTGGCTGAGGGTCGGCCAATAGTATCCTTGTCGGATCACTTTGGCTGACAGAGACCGGGCGCCTGAGTGATTGCCGCACACCCCTTCGTGGATTTCTCTGAGGACGTATAGGCCCTCTTCAGGGGTTAGGCATTTCAATAGAGGCAGGGAAAAGCCACGTCGGTACAATGCTCCACCTCGGACCACGAACCCAGCTACTTGCCTTGCCAACCTTCTGCGCTCCTTAGGGTCTTGTGGTGAATTGCCTCTAATAAAGTCCACAATCGGGTCCATCCATGACGACTCTGGAGCGTCGATATCCATCAGATCTGGCTCTGAGATCGAGGGATTATCTAAGATCTCGACGGGGACCGACCTGGCCAGGTCGGTCTCGTACGCTGATGCTAACTTGGCCAAGGCGTCGGCATTAGAATTTTCTGCTCGGGGAACCCAGCTTACTTCGTAAGTTCGAAATTGGACGAGGTACGATCTGACCTTGCCCAAATACTTCTCCATTCGGGAGTCCCTGGCTTGGTACTCTTCCGTGATCTGGCTCACAACCAGCTGGGAGTCGCTGAAGATCTTAACGCAAGAGGCCCCCAATGCTCTGGCGATTCGTAGACCGGCAATAAATGCTTCATACTCAGCCTCGTTATTGGAAGTCCGGAAGCCGAACCTCAAGGCATATTCAAATCGCTCGCCTCCTGGTCCGAGCAAGAGGACCCCGGCCCCGCACCCCTTCTCATTGGAGGATCCGTCGACATAGATTGTCCATGGTAGGTCGGACTCGCCAGGCTCGGAAGGTGGTGTGAGCTCGGCTATGAAGTCTGCCACTGCTTGCCCTTTCAACGCAGCTCTGGGTTCGAACTGGATGTCGTACTCACTTAGCTCCATTGCCCACTTCATCAGGCGTCCAGAAGCTTCTGGCTTATGGAAGATGTTTTTTAGGGGCAAGTTAGTGAGCACCACCACAGTATGGACTTGGAAGTATGGTCTAAGCCGTCGAAAGCCAACTTTTCCATCTGAGGGTATCTAGTCTCGGCTTTGGTCATAGCTTTGCTTGTGTAGTAGACCGGGTTTTGCCGCGCTTCCTCTTGCCTGATTAGGGCCGAGCTGACGGCACTGTCAGACACTGCTAAGTACAATTGGAGCTTGTCCCCTGGCAGGGGCTTGGCGAGCAAAGGTGCCGAACAAAAGTAGCTCTTCAATTGCTGAAATGCTTGTTCGCACTCTGCTGTCCATTCAAACGGCCCTTTCTTTCGTATGACTTTGAAGAAAGGGAGGCACTTATCTGTCGATCTTGACACAAACCGGTTCAAGGCTGCAATCCTGCCATTGAGGCACTGAAGCTGTTTCAGCGTTTTGGGTGCCTCCATCTCGAGCACGGCTTTAATCTTTTCGGGGTTGGCCTCGATCCCCCGGTGGTTCACCATGAAGCCAAGGAATTTTCCCGAAGAGACTCCAAAGGCAAATTTAGCTGGGTTGAGCTTCATTTGATATGTCCTTAGAACCTCGAAGGCTTCGGTCAGATCGGAAAGATGCGACTTAGACCGCTTGCTCTTGACGAGCATGTCGTCCACATACACTTCCATATTCCGGCCGATCTGATTGGCGAACATTTTGTTCACCATTCTCTGGTAGGTCGCTCCTGCGTTCTTTAAACCGAAGGGCATGACCTTGTAACAGTACAGACCTTGGTCTATTATGAATGTGGTATGATCTTGATCTGGGACATGCATCTTGATTTGGTTGTATCCAGAGTAGGCGTCCATGAAGGTGAGCAGTTCGTGCCCGGCTGTGGCGTCCACGAGCTGATCAATCCTCGGCAGTGGGAAGCAATCTTTCGGGCATGCCTTATTTAAGTTCGTAAAATCTACGCACATTCTCCACTTTCCGTTAGATTTTTTAACTAATACAACATTGGAGAGCCACTCGGGATACGAAATTTCTCTTATGTATTCAGCTTTCAAAAGTTTACTAACTTCCTCAACAATTACATTAATCCTCTCCTTGTTTATAGGTCTTATTTTTTGCTTTACAGGTTGGAATGATGGATCTATGCTGAGGCAATGCGTCATAATCTTTGAGTCAATGCCAGACATGTCCTCGTGAGACCACACAAAGACGTCCGAGTTGGATCTGAGGAAGTGGATCAGCTCCTCTCTGTCGGTGGCCCCCAGCTTGGTTCCTATGCTTACTTGCTTCTCGGGACTAAGCAGAGGAACAAGCTCGAGCTCCTCAGTGGGTGCGACAAACTCCCTCCTCGGCAGGTCAGCCTCGAACTCGAGCGTCCCATCCCCACTGGCGAGAGTTTCGATGGCGCAGACCGATGAGCCTTTGAGCGCGGAGGCATAGCACTCCCTCGAAGCGGTCTGTTCTCCTCGGACCGTGCCCAAGCCATTGGGGGTGGAATACTTCAAAACTTGATGAAGTGTTGAGGGAATGGCCCGAAATAAGTGGATGGTGGGTCTCCCAAAGATGGCGTTATAGGCCGATCTACCGTCAATTACCACGAACTCGGCCATTTGGGTGACCTGAGTTTGGTCCTGCCCAAGTGTGACCGGCAAGTCGATGCAACCTTCTGGGATGACCGATTCTCCAGAGAACCCAACCAGCGGTATCGGGCTTTTCTTCAATCGCGACCTCGTCCATCCCAGGGCGAGGTAGGTCGGTAAGGACAGGATGTTAGCAGATGCGCCTCCGTCTACCAGCACCCTCCTGACCACCACATGATCAATCAAGGGAGCGATCACAAGTGCATCATTGTGGGGCAGGTGGACCTCCTCTAAGTCTGTACTGTCGAAGGTGATTGGGCAGGTCGACCTCTGCTCCCTGATGATGCACACCTCGCGCCTGGCTGCACGAGCTAACTCCTTTCTTTTCTGTCCGGACTAACCCCCGCTTGGCCCTCCGAAAATGGTATTCATGACCGCAGGTCGGTCAGTGCGCCGGGACGGCGTCTTCGAATGCTTCCGCTCTTCCTTTTTCTCTGCAGAGCTGGTCCTGGGCTTTCCCACAAATTTCTTGAAGAAGCCATCTTGAATTAGATGCTCAATTTGGCATTTCAACTCCCAGCAGTCCGACGTGTTATGGCCGTGCTCCCGATAGAAGCGGCAATACTTGTCCTTGCTGCGCCTCTCAGGGGCTCCCCGAAGCTTCTCAGGACGTTTGAGTAGTTTTTCCATTCCAGACTCCTCGATGTTCGTTAGGATCTCGGAAATTGGAATCGTGGTCGGGGTGAAGCGTTCGTAAGGTCGGCTCCTGGTAGGTCCGTTCTCTCCGCCTTCGATACTCAGCTCGGCCGCTCGGAGAAGTTCTGGATCCCTTGTCCTTGGACTTGGGATCTGCTTTTTCTATATCTTTTCCACTTCTGCCCCGACCGATCTTTCGTTCGGGTCGGCCGGTTTTGGTTCGGAGGAGCTCCTGTCCATCGATGACTTTCTTCGCCTTCTGAAGCACCTCGGCGAAGGTGGCCGGGGCCTCCTCTCCAAGCTTCACCGTGAGGGCTTCGTCGGCTAGACCGGTGAGAAAATAGCACATGGCCGAGTCATCGGAGCAGTGTGCGACCTTCAATTGCTCCTCCTGGAATCTGGTGACATATTCTCGCAGCGTCTCACCCTCCTTCTGTCTGATGGTGGCGAGATGGGTCGCTGTCTTTTTTCATAATGCCGAGAAGAGAACTGGGCGAGGAACTTCCTTCTCAGCTGAGAGTAGGTCGAGATCGACCTGGCTGGCAGTCTCCGATACCACAATCGCGCGCTGCTAGTAAACGCGATCTGAAAGGCACGGCATTTGATTGCGTCTGATGCCGCTTGGAAATCCATGAGGCCTTCAAAGACCTCAACATAATCCTTGGGGTCCTTTGACCCATCATAAGGTTTCACGGTAGGAGCTTTGAACTTCTGAGGGATCGGTGCTTCCAAAACGTCCGAGGTGAAGGGCGATTCTCCCAAGTCGCCATCGTTCAATGGACCTTCTTTCTGCTCACATTTGGCCTTTAAGGCCTCCACCTGAGCGTCGAGCTGGCCCCTCAGCTGGTCGAACTCCTCCCTTGTAATCACTCCTGCAGGAGTTGCTTGATTGCGAAAGGATTCAGCCTGCTGGTTGGAGCTCATGTGTGAGCGGGATGGTGACTGTCCTTTTCGGAGAGATGAGCCTCTCTTTCTGTTGAGGTGTTCACGGAGGTCTCCTCTCTGGCGAGTGTGTCCCTCGCTCTCGTTGTCCTCGGGATGTTCCTCTTCGACTGGGCCGAGGTGGGAACCCCTTTGCTCGCGTATGCCAACGCGCACGTCACTCGGTTCTCAGATCGGGACCCTGCGCCTGCAGCTAATATCATTTCGTTATACATTTCCTCCATGGATCGCATTTGCGTGCGCATTGCCTCCATTTCTCTCTGGAGTGCGTCCAAGTTCTCACTTGTCGGGGCCGGGGCTGGACCCCGGGCGCCCTTCTTAGAGGTTCCACCTCGGCCACGGGTGGCTTTGAATGTCCTTGGGTGGTGCGCAGGTGGTAGAACAGGCGCGGTGATTCGTGCCGACCTGCGGAGGGGTTCTGTTGCTAGGCCGTCGTGACCTTGCCCCTCTACCACTGCTGCTCCGACCTCCCTCTGGTGGGCATCGCTGGCAGCTAGGGTCCTTCGATCTGCCGTATTGATCGAGTTTGCGGGTTGAACCATTTTCGCTTGCGTGTTGGTTTAAAAGAATTGGGATGACTTAGATTGTCGTATTCCCACAGACGGCGCCAAATGTTTATGCAAGGATATGCACAACAATGTACTTCTGATTGCAGCTCGAACTCGGCCTCCGGACCGATCTGAATACTTGGGCAGACCTGCACAAAAAGGTGAGCACTCCGACGATCAAGTCAGTATAGGTCGGATTCCCAGTTTAGTTCGAGGTCAGAAATCATCGTACCTGATCGTGGAGTGAGGTCATCTACTTATGGGTGGTAGTCCCGCTAATCTCGCAACGGTTACAACCCCGGTAATCTCGACCCGTCGGTTACACCCCGGTAATCTCGGGACCGACGGTTACACCCGATAATCACGCCGCTGACAGTAGCTCACATCGGCCCCCACCGAGCTTCCCGGTAGATCGGACCTCGGCCAGGTTCACCTCGGCCCTGATACTTAGCACCTGTCAACGCTAGTGGTGGTGATCTCGGTGGTCCGAGCTGGGGCATGACTCATGGGTCACCTTGGAGCACCGATGGCTGTCCTCCACGTGTCCAGGGTATTCTTTCCCCCAAACATTGTTCATGTTAAAGCTCTTTTCAAAGAAGAACTTGTAGTTCAAAATCTCCTTAAACTGTTTAAATGTGAATCGATTGAAGTTAGCCCAGTGGGAGGGGGGTAATGATTTTCACTTTCTTCCCCATCTTCGCTTCTGGCTTAGGCTCCTGCAAAATAAGTTTAGAATGTCGGTTCTCCTCAGATGGGGAAATGGTCTTTCCCATTTTTAGCTTAAACTTCCCTTTTGGCAGTTGATAAGACTAGTTTTTTGGCTGTTGGTACGGGAGGAGAAAGAGAGTCATCTGGAATCTTGCGAGCTTTGGAGGTTGCACGTGAGGTTTTGGCCTTTTTCCCAGTCCAACGCGATGGCTGGTCACATGCCCTCTTCTTCTTTCGCGTCCTTGAAACTGGACCTCCTCCTCTTGCCCATGACCCTCTCTTAAGGGCTCACAACTTTAAGGGTCAGGGTGGGTCTCCTCATAATCTTCACTCGCGAGCGTAGTCGCTTGAGCATCACAGTATGTCTCTTCGTCATGCTCATTTTTTAGAGTTGAATTTTCGCTACTCTCTTCCTGTTGGTCTTCTGCTCATAGCAGGCACAACATTAAAAGTTAAGTGACTCGTTATAAAAACACACTAGTTTAATCATCACACTTATAATTTTATCATTTATCAAAATAAAAAATTATAATTTAACCAAATAAAACTAAAATGTCTTTTAAGTTTTTCATTGAGTACTACATTTTTTATATATATATATATATATATTTAACAAATTGGGTAGGATCCAAAATGGCTTAGTCACAAATATTAAACAATAAAATATAACTTTAAAAGTTATACCATACTAATAATATAACCAAAATTGAGTATAAGAAGCGAGCATTCATAATGGAGAAAGGTAGAGGCAAGGTTTAGCCAACCGATAAAAACTAAAGTGATTAGAGTTTTCGAGGGAGAGTAGTTGTGTCTGTGCAAATAGACACAAAGGAAAGTTTCCATTTTGTTAGACAATTAAAAGTCGTTTCCATCCATTTACACTTTCCTTTTGTGTCTATTTGCACAGACACAAAGGGTCAATATGGCTATATTGAGACTATCGATCTTGTTATGTATGATGTTATGTGGCCCTTCCCTTTCAAGGGCAACTTCTTCTAAGAACATATTCATCCTCGCTGGTCAGAGCAACATGGTTGGCCGATGTGGGGTTGAGAACGATCGACCAGGCCACCTTGTGTGGGATGAGTATGTCCCACCCGAGGTTCAACCCGACCCATCCATCCTTCGATTAAACCCAGAGCACCAATGGGAGGTAGCACGAGAGTCTATCCATGAGGGAATTGACATAAATAAGACAGTCGGAGTTGGTCCAGCAATTGCATTTGCTCGCAAGCTACAGGCCAAAGGCAGGTCAAAGGTCGGCTCCGTAGGCTTAGTTCCTTGTGATAGAGGTGGCACTCTAATCGAACAATGGGTAAAAAACCCAAGCAATACTAGTGCGACTTTTTACAAGAATTTCATTGAACGAATCCAAGCATCGGATCGTGAAGGTGGAGTGGTTCGTGCTCTTTTCTGGTTGTAAGGGGAAAGCGACGCAGCCAGCAGGGACACTGCTAATAGATAAAAAAAAACTTGAAGAAGTTCTTTACTGACATTCGCAATGATATCAAGCCTCGATTTTTACCCATCATTCTTGTAAAAATAGCCGTCTATGACTCATTTATGAAGCATGACACTCATGATTTGCCAGCAGTGAGGGCAGCAGAAGATGCAGTTCAACGAGAGCTACCGAATGTGGTGACCATCGACTCCTTGAAATTGGTGAACACTACCACCGCAGAAGGCTTTAATTTGGATCGTGGTCATTTTAATATCAACACCGAGATTGCTTTGGGCAAATGGTTGGCTGACACCTACCTCTCTCAATACGGCCATTTGCTTTGATCCTATTGGGTTTCCATGTTTAATATCTGTTGACTTTTTTATGCTATCCCAATAAAATCATCCTTCCGCTCTCCTTCTTACCTCTCATTTCCATTTAATCTCAACATAATTAACATATCAGTTGAATTCAATAAATAAAATAATCATATAACTAGTATTATAACTAAAATATATAAATATAACTTTTAATATTAAACTTTTTCATCAAAAGATAAAGTAATCTATTTTAAACTATTTTTGTCTAACGTACTATAATTAATAGTCATTCGGTATCATACTAAAATTGAATTTCAATAATAAAAAAGAATGGAATAACCATAGCGTTTTGTAATATATTTATAAGTTATTGGTTACCTAATAAATATTTAGTTTAATCTAAAACATTATTATCTAATTTATTAACATAAATGTTGTTAGAGTTAGTATTTTACAATATGACATTATATTTGACCAATATTTATTTTAAGAAAAAGATTAAATAAGTGTATAACATGAAATAGTGTATTTATCAAATTTTTATCTTTTTAAATATAATTTTTCATTTTAAAGTATTGGATTCGAAATCTTAAAATAGTGAAAATATAAAAAAGTTGTTTTTAGCATTTCCACTCCCTGTATTACACATAATCGGATTTTAAGAAACAATCCAAACAAATATTCATTGATTTTATTTGATTGGTGAATCTAAGAACTAAAAACAGAACATGAATTCTCTACGGGTTCAAATTCTCGCACTCCACATGTTGAATAAAAATATAGCTTCCTTGTCTAATAATAAATCCTACATTAAATCATAGCTTAGAGGATAAATATAGAGATTAATACATTCTTCAAGACCAAAAACAACTACAAAATATGATCTATTCACAATGCCAGAATTACAAATGTCTTTAATTTGTTGAAGTAAGAAATTTATCCAAATTTTTTAGTACAAAAAAATATATATATCAAATTTTCGAGAAAAATGTTAGATTTTAAAAATATTATTGAAACTGGAAAATTAGATATTTAATTAATTAAAAATATATATTAAAATCTAAAAATTAAAAAAAACGCATAAGATTGTAACAATATATGAAGATTGTTTGATCACAAAAATGAGCAGGCTTACGAACCTTGGCTAGGACTAGAAGATGGTCTCGAGGATGAGCTGAAGAGAGCTGGACAGGAGATTTGCAAAGAAAACACTCTGATGTCCAATTCAGGAAGAATCTGAGCAGTATCTAGAGAGAAATATTGTGTTCGAGTACCTGGTATAGAGGCAAATGACTCCTATTTATAGGCGAAATTTTCGACAAGGTCCCCGTTAAGGCCTCAACGGCTCTTTAAGGTAAGCGTGGATCACGACATGTTGTCGTGGAGTCAGTCGAAATATAGGCTGAGCCGAGTAGGTCCAAGCCGATTTGGCCAAAGAATGGGAACACGACCCAAAAGGAATCTTGGTCGGCTCGACCCTAGAGGGCGTCGGGTCGGTATTAAGATTTAATACCGAGGTAAGTAGACTTGGCCTTATCATCCCAATGCCATGTATGTCTTTTTCCTCCAATCAAGATATGTTACATGCGAGGCTAAAAATTACCTCCCACAAAGATAAAAAAGTAGATAATTTTGGTCTTTATGCCAACTAGAGCATAGCTTATCGGTTAAGGTCCATGTAGTCTACCATGAGGTTGAGAGTTTGAATCTCCACGTTCACATGTTGTACTAAAAAAAAATTATGGTCTCTAAATTTTTAAAGTTGTGCCTATTTAGTTCTTATAATTAGAAAGTTTTTAATCCATCTTTAAACTTTTCACATTTATGTGTATTGGATTCTTAATTAACAAGGAGAATTAACTTACATTAGAGAAAGACATTTGAGAATTGAGAGTTATTGACTTACAGAATTAGCATATCATTCAAACTTGAGTAATTAATTGATTTCTTCATAAATTAATGTGAAATAAATTCACTAGGACCTTCCTGCCATTAATTTTATCTTTATTATTGTTAATTTATTTGCATTGACTTATTCTTTCATTCTGACATGATTCTCTAAATAAATTGAGTGATAGTATATGTGGTATTAATCTAAGCTAGAAACCCAAATATAAATGTAACGCCCCAAGAATTTCACCATTTCCAAACAGGGAGCGTTACTAAGACTACCTAAAATTTTCACATAGACAAAAGAATTATATTCACAACAATACTAAGCAATAAAGCTGCCACGCTTCTCCTGCACTACTCTAATTCTCAACACTCACGAGGGCTTGAACAATTAGAACAATATCACCAAAGATTTAAGAGAAACTCACATCCTATACAGATAAACCATTTAATACTGACTTCACATTAACCAAACCCTTCAAGGAAACATTTACTAACTATAAACCATCCACTAAATGAATATTAACATCTCAAATGGTAATGAAGCAAAAACTAATTCAAGTACGATCAACTTAAACAAATGTATTCATAAATATCCTAAGTAGGTTACAATCCCGTAGTTCAAGAAGATAACAAAATTAATCCTCTAAAAAGAATAATGAATCGGCAACCTTACAACATCCTTTAGACAATAAAACTAAACAAAACCAACCACTAACAACTCAACTACAAGATTAAATAGCCACAACTATCCTAACTAAAAGAAATTAATTGCACGCAACATAGCTAATGGTCTTTCCGATCAAGCCTCCTCCTCGCCATCACCATCCCAAGAGCTAGCTCGACACCTGCAAACTGAAGGGGGAAATAGAGGGATGAGTACAACCACAGTACTCAGTAAGCAGCCCTTATCTGAAGGGTCACGCACAAGAGCATACTTATCAAGGAAACAACATATCATGCTTATCAAAGAAACAACGTATCATGGTTATTCAACACCACTCCAAGTATACCGATTAATACAAACGAGAGTTATGTAGCACAATGACGTATCAAAATTAATATTAAACGCCACAAAACCAGCATGTTAGAACCTATTTAACACACATTAACACACGCACACGCCCCTTGTCTACTTAGTTTGTTATGTCTCAAAACTCTCACAAGAGTATTACTTGCTACTATGCCATGCCTCATGCATCAATAATCTCATAACAGTCCAATATGCGATACACCAAAATGATCAGATGTAAAAACCAATCAATTTAAAGTAGTCCAACATGATCCAACACCTCCAACAGGCATCGTTCACAGAAGAGGCACAACCAACAACTTAACCAAAATATAACCGATAGATACCCAACATACATCAAACGCAACTGATTTCTCATAAATCTTCAATATGCTTTCGAAACAACAGATTATAATACCAGTATACAATTTTCATCATGAAAACCAATTAAAACATAACAACAATTCAAACATAGTCATCCAAGATTACTTGGTTACAATTTATTCACACAACGACATAATTTTCCCGAGATATATCAACAGTTTTATCAACAATGACGTTTACTAAATTATAACAACGATAAGCAACCATGCAAATATCACACATGGGCACACGAGCAAACAACCATATCATATCAGCACACAACAACCAATCCCTCCAGTAAGAAACTACTTACTACCAAGTTCTAATGCGCTACCAAGTTCACCGAAGGGTTCCTAAATCCAAAAGCAAACCAAACTTGATTAGAATTCATGTTAGAAACACTTAGTTTGCATCGAAAGTGAGTTTAGATGATCCGTTACCTACTATCTCACCATAAAACCTCTTGGGTAAGGAGTGGGTCGATGTCTAATAAGCTCGGCACTTCCAAAATTGAGTTCGAAAAGTCTCGGGCTTGCTGGTCCTACGCTGAAAAGGAATGGGTAACTCAAATCAACCTTCGTTTGAGTATCGACAAATGTCGAAAGGATGCCGAAAGGGTTGGGTATGATGGATTTGGCTTCAAACACCCGTGGGTATCAATATTCCAGCTCCGTACAAGGGTGGGTAAGCGTCGAAACCATCGGAAAGCCACTATCCACGAAAACCAGAAGAGGAGACGCGATACCGACGCTATTGTGCGCGTTTAGGGGACGGGGACGTTGCTGCCACCAAAAACAAAATCCCGCTACTCGTCTTACTGTGCAATGTCGTCGAATCCACTGGCACAGGCTGGGGATTGCGCTGCCGGAGAAGAACCTGAGCTACCAGAAATACTGTTGTCTAGGCCGCCGAAGAATCTGTGCGCGAGGTTGCCGTCGAAATCGCCGAATGCCGCACGAAAACGCTACAGTAAATCACCGTGAGGTCGCCGTCACTGCTGTTATGGGTTCACCGGAGGGAGAAACGATGAAGCTGTAGAGGTCTGCCGCGAGTAAACCGAAAAAGTCGGATTTGGGGCTGACCGTCATTGTTGTGGAAGAGGCTACGCCCGTGGATGAAGCTCGCGTTGCCGTATCTGCCGTGCGCCATCGCTGCTGGTTCGCTGAGTGCCGCCGCTGCTTGTCAATGACCGTCGGAGGGAGGTGCTAGTCGGAACCGTCGTCGACGTGAAGGCTGCTGAATGGGGGTGACGGCTGGGAAGGATTGAGGAAGAAGAAGATGAAGATGGGGCTAAGGCTTTTTTTTTTATTATTCTTTCCTTTGTTTTAAAACCTATAGCCCAATTCCCAAATCTTAAATGAGGCCCAAATAAGTAACACAAAGTCCCAAAACAACAAGCCCAAAATTTCACTTTAGATATAAGAATAAACCCTACAACAACCCAAAATAAAATAGTTAACTTAAACTCTAAAACCCAAGAATAATAATTCAAATTTAGGAAGGAAAATCCTAAAACTCGTGAATTTAGAATTTAACTAAAAATCTCCCACAAAGGTAGAGAACTTAAATTATCTTAATCTAAAGAAATTAAACTTAATTCTAATTTAGCCAAAAATTAGAATTTCAAAGTTAGAAAATCCAAGAATTAAAGTTATCAACTTAGGGAAAAATCCAAAGACACTATTTATCTCTTAAAATAAACGAGTTAGAGAATGCGGGGCGTTACACCGCAGCGGTCCTCCGCAAACGGCAGGTCCGACGAGAGGCGCACGGGTTCTACAGCAAACTTCTCCCTCGGCCTCCTTTTCCGACGATACCCTGCAGCGGCGCGTCTACCTTCTGCGGCGTCCTCCAGCGAGGCGTCAGAACTTCCCCTCTGGCAACGTTGCTGCAGATCAGGCGATTCCACGAGCAGCATCACGTTACTTTCGGTGGCTGCAGCAAACCACGGACTCCGACAACCACCTTGACCCGCAACAACCCGAATTTGGTGACCACGCGCCCGATTTTGCGAGACCTAGCGTGTTTGGTGACGTTTTCCTGCCTACCGGCTACGTTCGGTGTTGACCAACACATAAACAAAGTCAGTTCCATGATACCCATCCTTGTGTGAAGCTAGAATTAAGTTACCCACACCCCTACGAAGTCGATTTTGGTGGTAATGAGTCATTTGAACCCTTTTAGAATTTATTTCGAAGGCCGAATATCGTACGTAACATGCTGTATTTTTCTGTTTTAGTGCTTAGGTGGGAGATCGACGCAAAAGTCAAGGGCGCGGTTGTGTGTAAGTAGACAAGGGGCGCGTGCGTGCGTTAATGTGTGTTAAATGGTCTCTAATGTGCTGGTTTTGTGGTGTTTAATATTAATTTTGTTACGTCATTGTGCTAAATAACTCTCGTTATGTTAATCGGTATACTTGGAGTAGTGTTGGATATTTATCAGTGAAAATTGTGAGATTTTTTCTTTGCTAAACTGTTGAGTATTACTGTGGAAACGTTTGTTGTCTAAATATGCATGAATTGTTCGGTGTGTTGTGTGTTATTATACTTAGTAATGCTTATTGAATATTGATGCTGGATATTAACTGTTTTCGGTGAACTGTGTCAGGCTCTAATGGTTTAAAATTTGTTTGGTTATGCTTTGTTGCGATAAAACTCATTGTGGAGCCGTTGTTAAGAAAAGTTATATTGTGAGAGCATGATTGGTGTATTATTTCATTAGTAGAATGTTGTTTATGTTGTGGAAGCATGCTGAATGGTATTTGTGAGCTGAAAGATGCAGGGGTCATGGTTTAAGAAAGTATATAGTAAGACTCTGGTGAGAGTTGGATTCTTGGAGTAAAGAAATGAGTGAGTGTCAGGGCCTCGGGTATAAATGGTCGGGGGCTGATACGTCACTAATTTAGTATCGAGGCCTCGGGTAAAAACGGTCGAGGGTCGATGAGAGGAGTCCTTTGGAAGGAAGACTATTGGGGCCTTGGGTAAAAATGGTCAAGGGCCAATAGATGGTGAAGTCATCGGGACCTCGGGTAAAAATGGTCGAGGGCCGATGTAGTAGTGTCGGGGCTCTAGGTAAAAATGGTAAGGGGCCGACTCTACTCGAAGAAGTAACCGTGGAAGGCTAGGATAGCTGCGATAAGCGTAGAGGTACTTGAGTTGTTAGGGAGACTAGAGGTTGGTAGTTAATGTGTTCCTGGTTGTGGTTGTCCCGAATTTTATAGAATGTATCTATGTTTGATTGCGTAATGTGATGAAAAGCATGACTATGAATGTTTCATGATTTTTTTTAGCATGATGTGTGTGTGTTGTTGGTGAGGGCTACTTACGGAGTATATTTATATACTCACCCCCCCCCCCTCTGCAATTATTGTTTCAGGTGAAAGATTTTTTGGTGACCGTGGTGATGAGACGGAGGAGACATGACGAGCGAGGACCATAAGCTGCGTAGTTACCTTTGCTTAGCTTAAGTTTTAGTTGGATAAGACCCTTTGTTTGTTTCCATAAACTATTTGATCTTATCTGAATAATTGGGAGGTTCCCACTTGTTGTTTATTTTATTTCAGGATAGGCGTTTATTTAGTTTTCTTCCATTCATTGAGGTTTGCCTAGTTGGAATAATAAGATTGCTTCGTGAGGTTGTCCACGGATGTTGTTGATTGATATTCTATGGAATTGATTTATTGTTAAATTAATGAGAGGTCAAGCTTGATTTTATATAGTTATTGCACAGGGAGTTGATATCTCGTGTTTGGGGTTAAGTTTAAACAGTTGGGTAGTTAACGTGACCTAGAAGTATGTGGGAAATTCTAGGTTGTTACAAGTCATCTGTCTACTCAATGTAACAACTGCAAAGGTAATCCCTCTAACCTTGACCTTTCGAGTTAAACCAACTATACGATTGGATTCAAGTGGCTTCTGGCTCGAGTAGCTGAATACGCTTCTATTGTCGCATATCAGCGGGTATCTTATACAATGAGTTTGTATAAAACCGGACCTCCAAATAGTCAATCTTTAAACGTAACGTCGTTGATTAACAGATTGCTATTTCATAGGATGACATGCAACTCATTATGAATCCTCAGAGAGTTATAGACTCTTGCCTGTAAGGGCTCATCCTTTTAACTTCATAAGATGAAATTCATTCGTCCCCGACTTTAGGAGAGTAGATGAGTGTTCTCTTAAATGCTGACTCCGAGACTTGAACAAGGGGTCCCACCTTTTCACTGGCTCGAGAAGGACTTCCAGTTATTGCGGACCATAACCGCGTTGTTGATTAGAGGAGTAGTGGTATTTAAGGAGTAAGATGTAACTCAAGGATAAAACGGGTAATTTGACCCAGTTTGACTTATGAATACTCGTGAAGGATTGACTTGTCGTTAATGGTAGATATCCGTCAACACATAAATATTCTATGGTAAGAAGATTGTAGTGACGGGCTTTTAGGGGAGCAACTCGTAGTTAACGTATGTTGATTAAGGTGGTTACTGAGTTTAACCAATTAATCTTGTGACGTTGGAGCTTCTGATCTATAGGTCCATTATGTCCCCTTGCTAGCTCGTAAAGGGTAATTGTAACGCCCCAGGCCCAGGATTCGGATTCAGGTTTCGGCACCTCTCGCCCCGCCCGCATTCCCCTGCGACCTGGCTGCGCCACCGTCAAGTTCTAAGCCACTTAGAAGAGCATAGACTGCCCCTACAGACCAACACGAGTCCTTCCAGCATGCTTTGTTTGCTCCAAGCCAAGCACGCTTATGTTCTTAATTCAATTGATTACCCGATCTAATTAGATGTTAAAACTATATTAGTGCTTGATGCGGGAAGGACTTTTCTCATGAGTGAGTTATTGATTTTTTTATAAGTTCTAACTATTATTTACTGTACATTATGGGGTAGAGGGAAATGTGTAGAAGAAGTAGTATATTGATCAAGAGCTTTTTCCAAAATCAAAATATCAAGGATTTCTGACCATTTTTTTATCCGAAAATATAAACCCATTGGATGGGAAAAGAAAGAAAATAGAGGAAAGATAGTCCATCGATAAGTCTTAACTATTTACAAGGTATCTATCTATTATTTTTTTATTGTAATACCTTGTTTTGACTATATTGCACTATGTATCATTTGATAACCCAATATAACCAGATTTGGGAATTTTTAAACAACTTTTTTGGCCTTATTTTTGGTTTAATTCTAAATGGGCTTTGGGCTAATCGAAATGTATAAATGTTCATTTATCAAACCCTTGTTTAATTTAAATGAAAACAAAACCCTATAATCCCTCATTGTTTGCGATTTTCTACTCCCAAAACTCAACTCCCATTTAATTTTTTTTCCCCATAAAATCTTCAAAGATTCCTAAAATCCATCCATCCTCTCTTATTTTTGGCAAACATATATCAGGGTTGACGGATTTTGTGTTAGGGGTTTTAGCAAATAATCGAGAAACCCATGGAAGGCTCTTCTTCATCCAAACCATGCGACAAATAGAACGGGAAGAAGAAGATCGTGCTGCCACCATCTATTGCACCGAGTTTAGTTCCTGTTCAACCACCTCTACCTCTCAGGACTAAGGTACATTTCGATCCTAACGAACATTTGCCCTATTGGATGTGGGAAAAAACTAGAACAATTCCATAAATTAGAACAACTTCAGTACACATATCTTCAAATAGGAGATTATTCATATCTTTTAGAAGAGACAATCACAACCATGTGAGGATGGAGAATAGAGAAATTTTCAAGAGTAAAGAGATTGAAAACATACGATTGAAGACCAATAGTGGGATTGAGTTATTAAGATGTCAGGTATGTACCCAGTATTAGAATGAAACTTATCTCTACAGGTAAGTTCACTGGTAAGTTCGACAATGATGGTTATTAGAGTGAGTTTGGTGGAAACCAATGAAAGCTCACCAAAGGATCCAAGTTAGTGACAATTGCCCACAAAAGATTTATAGTTTACACGTTGCGATTGAGTGTTGCCAGAGGATCATTGAAATAACGGATGCAAGTTGCATATGATTTTCAAAGAGGTAGTACTGAGTCAACAACAAAGAAAACCATAATATATCATGAGGAACGTCAATTGGAAAGTCAAGGAACAAAATTTGGGTTCTTTAGGTTGTCAAGGATTATCCCAGTTATCAGACAAATGGGTGAATTGATGAAGTCGCGTCGGCGAAGAGTTGCATCAGAGAAGATTAACCTAGTAGATGTTGAGGTAAAGAATGGCGTTTAATTCTGGCAGCATACTTGAATAGAGTTGTCAAGTCATCATTGAGAAGTTCTTTCATCAATAATCAGTGTTCGAGAACAAAGAATGAAGCTTCAGATATCGACACTTAGTTTGAGTGAGAGCACGTGGATGTGTCTTCTGCGTTCGGGATACAAGACGACGTTGATTGCTCGACCTCAGGGCAAACACAGATGAAAATAGTGATTTCTTATTTTTTGTTTTACAAGTTTTTAAACTTGTAGGAGAAGCCTTAAGATTTGTCAAGAAGATCAGAAGTTGTTGTAGAAGAAGGCTTAGAGTTTTCCAAGATTATCAGAGACTACTACTGCAATAGGAGACAAGATCAATGCTTTATCTCCAAGAGGGAGAATATTGGGATAATGAAGCCAAAATAGATGACCCATGTCCTATGAGAAGAAATGTTTTCAACATTACTACGAATTCCTACAACGAGTAGGATATTTTTGTCTTACAAGGATTACGACATTGTTTTCTTAAAAGGTTTAGGATATTTGCCTTGTTATAAAATAACACTTTTGTTAAGGTTTCATTCGTACAGAATCCAAATAAAAAAGACTTGAGTGGTTGTTGGGTAGTGTATGAAAAAGATCAGTGAGTGGTTGTACCCCATTGGTTAAGTGAGGATGTTTTCAATTGTGTAATCCCAGGCAGTCATTGTTAGGGTACTTAGAAGCAAGATAGTCGTTGTATAGTGATATCATAAGTAAGATTTCCATTGTAATGTTCTCAACTATAGTAGAGTTTTTTTTTTAATTTTTATTTAATTTTTTTTTCACAAGACTGGACGCAGTCCCAAGATTGGGGTGAACAAGTATAATCTCTGTGGGTTTCAGCATTTTCTATCCCTATCTCTTATTCCTTTGTTATTGTTACTTACTTATGTAATGAATCCAATTTTATATATATGTTTAATAATATCAATTTGAGATAATTACTCATAAAACATAGTATAAGATAAAAACTTATTCTTTCATTTAAAAATGAAAACAATATCTTAATACAACTTAACTTATAAATTTATAGTAGCAAAAATCATAAATTATAATCCTTAAATAAAACAAAGTAAAAATGTGGTCAAGTCATAATTAAAAGTACAAATTAAAAATAAATTAAAGTGTGTCTCATATATCTTCCCCATTAATACCAAGGTCATCCTTGACGTTGTTCTCGTCATCTACATAACTATCTATAAAAAAAATTATAACCACATAGGGTAAGTATGAAAATACCCAGTAAGTAGTTCCCATGATAAGGGGTCTTTATGCATAAACACATGCATCATGCTTAAATACATGCATACCTCAACCTAATATATAAACCACGGAACAACCTAATTTAACATACTTGTGCTTGCTAGCATAGACTTACACATCTAAATCATTAATTTGGCGCTGCATTACATAACTGCTTAATTTAGGTATTTCATGCATAACATTAATCTTACCTAAATCTATGACACCTAAGACTACTAACTTAACTAGGAATGCAATGCATCACACATGTGTCATGGTTCTCATGAACAGGATTTGCTATTGAACATACTTAAAATGAAATGATAAAGCCACATAATCATAACATTATTTGTAATACATAATATTTAACTACAATAACCATTCAATAAAAAAATATATTTAAGCAACATGAATAACATAATTCAATAACAAACCAAGGCAACATATCACATTACTCACTTGAAATCAATTAATAATACAACAAAACAAACAAGGCGGTAACTTATGATAAAATCCACCTACCTGAACTTCATAAAGTAAACATAATTCCTTAAAGCTTCCAAGTAACAATCAACACAACTAAAATTATGACTCAATTACCTAAAATAAGCTTTCTCCAATAAGTCCTCATAACTAGATACGTTCATTATTATACTAGTATATACCCCATAATAATTAACTTAGTCCATGATAATCATATAATATTGAAATTTGTGAAAATAAATTTTTAATCTCCATATTAACCTATGATTTTTCTATTATAATATCTATAAAAAATGATTTACTAATTTTGCAAATTTATAAAAACTAGAGAAAACACATAGCACTCACTTCGACAATTTTAAGGCGTATGTAAAATTAAGCATAAAAATAAATTTTAACACATTCAAAATACATATTAGGTTAGTTTAAAGGTGCTCGTCAATATCACCAAAATTAAAAATTAACAAATCCTATTTTTCATGCTAAACAAGCTAGAATTATGAAAATAATATAAACCGTTTAAAACCGTTATCAAACAATTTTATGATCATTTTTAGGATCTTTTTAATCCTGATTTTAATACCTAAAATTAACAAAAATAAGGCCTAAATATTGCCCTTTTTTTATAATTAACCCTACAAATAATTTACATAGTACTTAACGTTAGTGCGTGTTCCTCTCCACCATAAAGGACAGAATGACCGAATTTCCAACAACAGTGAGAGCATGAAATGATACTAAAAACCTTAGAAAATGGATATGAACATCCTTAGGTTCTATAAAAAATTATTAGGAAATACCCGCTACCAAAGATAGATTAAAAAAATAGAAGATGTTTCTTACCGGAGAGACGAACTGATGAACAATCTTTGAAGGGACTTGGAAAAGCAACCACAATTTCTCTGAGGTGTGATTTACAACAATAAGATAGATGGTGGAGAGGAAATTTTCATATTTGTTTAGAAATATTATTGGAGAAACATAGAAGAAATATACATTTGAAACTTAAGAGAGGAAAATCTAAGAAGATGAAATGAACTCTCCTCTCTCCCCTCCTTGCATGACCTAAAACTTAATTACGAAGAGGAGAAACTTTGGTATTCCCAGCAAACTTAATTAATCAATGCGTCTCTTGGATGGAAGGTGAGTTATGTTGCCTAACTATGGTTATGAGTTGAGTAAAACTCTCTATATTCCTCCAATAAACTTAATTTGACTAAGATAAAAAAATAATAATAAAAGAAAGATAATTTGAGGTTTTACTCGGTTAATTCTCATGCAATAAAACTTTAGGTAAAATGTACGAAACTTAAAAATTACTCAAATAACTCCACCATTACTATTACATTAATTTACCACGTTTATTTAATTACTAAAGTACTATTGCTAATTTTGTTACTTAAATGCAAGTTCAATCTTGCTAAGCTTATTAATCTGTTATACTTATTTATTTTTAATTATCATACATAATTAATTAAAGATGGATAAGAAAAATCGATAAATTCTGTTGTAAGTTTTTTTAATAAGTAACTAAAATTAACTTGAGATTAATTAGTTAGAGTATAAGGAGCCTACAATTATTAACTAGGAGTGATCAAAGTTTAATTAAATTTGACTATCTTAGCAAAAAAGATAATAATAATATAAAATCATGAAAATATCCTGAAAGGTAATGCGAGGCATTACAACTTATCTGCTCAGTGGAAGGAGAAAATCAAATAGTTTATGTTTGAAGAACTTATAGGAGGATCGACTCATATATATTTGTTTTCCATCATTGCTAGGTCGCAATTTCGCTTCTTCAAACCCAAATATGCTCGATGGTTAAGCTCGAGAGGTAGGTTACATGTTTTTCTGTGTTTAACTTATAGAACCGAGATTGTGGTTGTTGCATCGCATCCTTCATCATAATCTAATTGTTCCTCATCTATTTCTTCCTCTACTTCATCCTTGACATGGATGGTCAATTCTATATTATGTATGTCTTAATTTTTTCTTCAGAAAATGCAGAAGGAAAGTGAAGATTGCTCTAATGTTTAGAAACGGTGGATTTCTACGGCTGTTGAAAAATTTTCTACACACTACTAGAAATAACATTTTTACCAACGCAAAATTTTTGTCGGGAAAAACGTCAGGAGAGACTCGTCGCGATAGATTTCTCCCAACAAAATTATACAAAACGTCGCAAGAAGGCATCCATTCTGACGTCTGACGTTTGTCCAAACGTCCAGAGAAAGCTTATCGACCGATGTTTGTCAAAATGTAGGGAGAAAGGCAATTATCCCAAGGTTTTGCAAAATATCGGGAAAATGCATGTATCCCGATGTCGTACATGCCTCGACATTTCTATAAATGTCATGACCTATATACCGATATTTTTATAAACATCGATATATACATATGTCAGGTGTTGGTATAAATGTCGGAAGTACTTTTTATATGGTGACTCTTTGTTTATTCAGAATATATCCCATGTTTTAAATAATAATTTATTCAAAAACCTTATTTAGAAACCTAACCAGAAATATGTTTCAAAGCCGACTTTTTAATTCACACTAATTTAAAGCTTAATAGTTTGCTGGAATGTCTGTATATATGCAAAATTATTTAAATAAAAAAATGAATCCTTAACCGTTTATACAAAAGTATTTAAATTAAAAAATCCACAAAAGTCATGATCTACAAAAATGTCCACTCTTAATCGATCTATAAAGGAGATTACCGAGTTTGTGATCTATAGACTTCGATTGGAGAATAATATAAAATGAACTTGAAAAGCAAATGAAGAAATTGTATCATACTGAATCTAAGAAGTGTTCAGCGCGTGTGTGGGGTAGTTGCTGGTGATGTTAGCATGCTTATAATGGCTTTGCTCGTGCAGTTGTGCTATTCTCTTTGTCTGATTTGGTTGCAATGACTTTGTGCCAAATATGATCCTATGATAAAGTTTTAAGTATTGAGATAAATAATTGAGAGGTTTCTCATTCCTTGCGTTCATACAATCCCCCCCCCCCCCAAAAAAAAAACAGCGCTATCCTCTGTGTTGGCGAACTTAGGGTGCATTGTTACAGGAGCATGGTTTTTTTGTTGGTCTTCAAACTCGTGGAGTGTTTACAGCATCGAGTATAGTTGAACCAACTACGCGATTGGATTAAAGTGGCTAAGGGCTTAAGTAGTCCATACGCTTGGGTTGTTGCGTATCAACGTCTCATGCCTCTTTTTGCTATGATTGACATTGGTTCCATTAATAATTTCATGACAGAGTTTTACTATTGCAATTTGACAGTTTGTCGTGTTCAGCCGACCATTCTATTTCGGGCTTGGTGAGAGGTGTACATCCGATCAATATCGATTTCGAGGCCCTTTCATCCATACTTTTGATAAATGCACTCATTCAGATATTCCAAAATGGACAGTTGATTCCTGCAACCTTCTAAAATAGACATTTTATCATAAAAAATTAGATGAATAAAATTCTAAAAAATCTCAGTAAAAGAAATTAGTTCACTACTCTAATACCAATTATAATATCTAATTTGCTTGCTAAAATATTACTCTATTTATGAAGTTTAAATTTTTTGGATCTATGAAAATAGAACAATTAAACATGTGCAATTGTAGCGGTAATTACAAGACAATATCAAAAGAGAGACGACAAAAAGATGTTGTTAACGTGGTTTGATTTCCCAACCTACTCCACGAAGGCATGCCCACGGAATAAGATTTACAATCAAAAGTTTGTACAATTTGCAATCAATATTGACATATGCATAAAAGAACTCCTTTCTTTAAATCATTGTCCCAATACTTGATCAATCCATCATTCAATTGAATATTTTCAAACACAAGCTTCCCTTGTGTTAGACCATCATTTGAACTCCCTTGGAAGCCAAAGGCATAGAGCATGCCTTACCATATCACGTTTCAAATTTGGCTAACAAATAAGTAGCATATTTGGTCTCATTAACACAAATTCCAGTAGATGTACAAGATACTTCCAAACTGAGAAAAAACTTCAAGTGACCAGAATAAGCCATGTTAAACCGAAGTCGCAGTTGAGAGATTAAACTACCAATTAAGAGGGATGACTTCTAGTTATAATAATGTCGTCCAGATAAAGAGAAAGCTAAGTAACAGAACCAACGCCTTATAAACAAAGAATAATCAGTATCTGATGCAACAAAGCCAATAACAAGGAGATGAGAGGTAAAGCACTTAAATCATGCTCGTGGTGCTTGCTTAAGACTATAGAGAGATTCATGCATCTCGAGCACAAAACGAAGGTAAGAGGAATCAACAAATTCTTGAGGTTGATGTATATAAACTTGTTATTGAAGAACACCATGTAGAAAGACATTTTTTACGTCAAGCTATCATAAAGACCAATCAAACAGAGCTATCAAGGAGAGAATGATTGACACAGTTGGCTTTTTTAACATTTGGACAAAAGTTTTTGTCATAATCGATGCCATCTTCTTAGTGATAACTTTTAGCAACAAGGCGTGCTTTGTAGCGAAATATACTACAACTAGAATTTCTCTTAATAGGGAAAACCCACTTACACCCTATAGCACTTTTGCCAAGAGGTAGAGGAGTAAATTGACAAGTTCCTTGCTTAGTCAAATTTGTATATATATCCATCAGTCCTTACTTATTTCCACTTAGGAACAATAGAGGCTTTGGTACATGATGTGGGGTCAATAGCATCGTGGAGACAAGAGGCAATGGTAGCCGCACATATTTTATTCTTGAAAATACCCATTCCACTACGTGGTAGCATAGGATCATTCTCTCTCTAACATTTTCATCTCCGAAATATTTAGTATTATTTCTCTCTCGCCAATATTTTCATATGTATTTAACATATCACTCCTATTTTTATCTCTCTCAAAATATTATATCTGTCCTAACTTTTTTTTCTTTCTCAAATTTCACTTTTTATCACCTTGAATTCTATTTCTAATATATTTTTTATGTAGTAAATATATCTCAAACTTTTCGCTGTCTAAATTTTTTTTTTCAATTTTCTTTTACTAAACATTTCTTACTCTTTTTATTTACTCATTTTTGTGTAACAAATATGTCTTGATTTTTTTGTCTAAATTTTATTCTCACTATAATTTATTTTTTTCGTTTTCTTTCTTCCTCGGACTCTCATTATTTTTTTTTTCTTTTTTTGCCCTATCTTTTCTCTCAATAATATTTATCTTGCAATCTTTTTATTTATTTCTCTAATTTTACTCTCTCTAAAACTTCTTTTTGAAAAGATTTTTTATCTCTCGAAATTTTTATTTTCAACTATCGACATTAGGGATGATAAAAATTCTCGTAGGATCGGGTACCCGCTCCATAAAAAGGGAATGCATTTACCACTACGTCCCGACCCCGTCCCTCATTAAATTTTTTAAATAATTAATATATATTTTATTACTATTTTACTACAGCAAGAATAAAATGTTAAAGATATTTTAAAATAGTTATTTATAATAGTAAATAATAATTCTAATATATTTATTTCTCTTTTTTATTTTTTAAATTCTAAAAACAAATAAAGTTAATTACGAAACCAAAAATTTTCCCACGAAGATCCCCTTCCCCAAAGGGGGATTACTCGGACATCTATACTATTGCATCACGATTTGACAAATGTTGGCATGTTGTTCGTCTTAAAGCCCTTTTCAAAGAAGAACTTGTAGTTCAAAATCTCCTTAAACTGTTTGAATGTGAACCGATTGAAGTCAGCCCAGTGGGAGGGGGGTAATGATTTTCACCTTCTCCCCATCTTCGCTTCTGGCTTAGGATCCTGCAAAATAAGTTTAGAATGTCGGTTCTCCTAAGATGGGGAAATGGTCTTTCCCATTTTTAGCTTAAACTTCCCTTTTGGCAATTGATAACACTAGTTTTTCAGCTGCTAGTAGTGGAGGAGAAGGAGAGTCATCTGGAATCCTGCGAGCTTTGGAGGTTGCACGTACGTGAGGTTTTGGCCTTTTTCCCCGTCTAGCACGATGGTTGGTCACTTGCCCATGCCCCTCTCTTAAAGGCTCACAATGTAACGACCCAGAATTTTCCGCACACCTCTAGGTCACATTAACTACCCAACTAATCAAATTTAACCCCAACTACAGCCTGCCAACTTCCTATGCACACAAACTTATGAAATCAAGTTTCAATCCCCATCAATCTAACGATAAATCAATCTCATGGAATAACATTCAACAACATTTGTGAACCACTTCACGAGGCAAGTTTATTATTCAATCTATATAAAACTAAACAAATGGAATGAAACTCAAACAGGCACCTATCTTGAAGCAAAACTAACCACAAGGAAAAAAATCTCACAATTATTCAAATACAAATAAACCCTTTATTGGCCACAACATAAGGCCTTAACCAATGACTTAAACTAAACAGGAATAACTAAGCAGCCTATGGTCCTCGCTCGTCATGTCTCCTCCGTCCCATCACCATGGTCACCCATGAGTCCTTCACCTGAAATAATCATTGTAGAGGGGGGGGGGGTGAGTATATAAAATATACTCCGTAAGTAGCCCTCACCAAGCACACACAAACATCATGCTCATAACCATAAAGGAAACATACATTGTCATGCTCTATCATTACAATATGCGAATAACCATAGAAATGCTCTACTATTACATTATACATTCAACCATAAACATGCTCTATAAGACCCGATGCTAACCACACTCATATAAAAACAACTACCGTCCACTTGGCTCCCTAACACCTCAAATACATCTATGTTCGCCTCAACTATTCAAGCTCTTTGAAACCATTCTATTGGTAGTGTTGGCCCCTGACCATTTATACCCAGAGCCCCGACACTAGTGCATCGACCCTCGACCATTTATACCCGAGGCCTCGATGTCTTACCATCTATTGGCCCTTGACCATTTACACCTAACTTACCCGAGGCCTCGATGTTTGTTATCCTATGTTTTGTCTATAGTGATAACGTAACTAGTCGTTTGGTTGTTCGTAGTCGATATTGTGGGTGACTTGGGAATGATGTGATTGAATCTTAGCAGAGGGCCATGATTGGAATTGGTGGCCTATCAAGTAATGAAAAGTGAGTAGACGAGTTTCATGGCATCGCGGACAAATGGTTGAAGTTGTTACGTCACTACTGGGTATCAAGGCTCCGGGTACAAAAGGTCGGAGGTCGATAGGCCAGTCTTGGTAGAGATTAGTATCGAGGCATTGAGTACAACAGGTCGGGGGTCGGCACGATGAGTCTATCTGATGATTAGTATTCGGTCTTGACATGGTGGCGGTCAAGGACCAATACGCCTAGTAGACATCGAGGCCTTGGGTACAAATGGTCAAGGGTCAACGCACAGTTCGAGGCCTTGGGTATGAAGGTCAAAGTCGAACGCCAAGCCTCTGTAGAGAACTGTCGGGGCCTTGGGTACAAAAGGTCAAGGACCGATACGATTCGAAGAGTTAGACATAGAGGACTAACATAGTGTGATGGATAGAAGTAGCTTAAATGAGCTATGTGGGTCTTGTGGTCGAAGATACGTGAGTCTTAATATTTTGGGATGCTTGTATGTGTGTATTGATTAATTGTTATGACCTATTAATGCATGATTTCTAGTTATCGCATTTTGATGATTGATGAGATTACGAACATGCTGTTTTGTGTATAGTTAGTGAAGGCTACTAGCGACTTTCTGGTCGGGGTTAGTTTGATTGCATGTGTGGATTAATGAGTGTTAATCATTTCTTGATGCATGGATGCTAGTTTAATACTTCGTAGCGAATGTCGTGTGCTAAACATGTTGTTTGTGTGTAGTTAGAGAGGGCTACTTACGGAGTATTCTTAATACTCACCCCCCTCTGAAATTATTGCTTTCAGGTGGAGATCAGGTTCACGGTGATGGTGATGGTGCGGGGGAGACTCGAGAAGAAGGACCATAGTTAACTTCCGTTTAGTTTTAACTTGTCTAAAATAGGTCTTTAGGAGTCTTGATGGTTTAGTTTATTTCTTATGTTTTGAGTATCGACTTGTGTAAAGCTCAGGGGTTTGGTATAATGTTTTAGATGACTTTTCTTTTAAGTATGGGCTCCTGTAAAGATTATGTCATTGGTTTCATTGAGAAGCTTAGGGAGTATGTTTAATGTTGTTGGATTCACTAACTTTTTAAGATTGAAGCATGGATTAATCGTTTTGGTTTGGTGTTATTGTCAGAGTGGCGCAGTGGAAGAGTGGTGGTTTTTATTTACTTAGTTGATTTTTATTAACTTGTAGGGTTATGCTTCTGTTGGATAGGTTGTTTGTCTGTAACGCCCCGCGTTCTCTGACTCGTTTATTTTAAGAGATAAATAGTGTCTTTGGATTTTTCCCTAAGTTGATAACTTTAATTCTTGGATTTTCTAACTTTGAAAATCTAATTTTTGGCTAAATTAGAATTAAGTTTAATTTATTTGGATTAAGATAATTTAAGTTCTCGACCTATGTAGGAGATATTTAGTTAAATTCTAAATTCATGAGTTTTAGGATTTTTCTTCCTAAATTCTACTTTTCTTTGAATTATTATTCTTGGGTTTTAGAGTTTAAGTTAACTATTTTATTTCGGGTTGTTGCGGGGTTTATTTTTATTTCTAAAGTATAATTATTGGGCTTTTGTTTTGGGTAATTGTGTTATTTAGTTGGGCCACCTTCAAGAATAAGATTTGGGCTTTTAGGTTTTTGAAACAAGTTAAAGAAAAGGGTTTTAAAACAAAGTAACCCTAGCCCATTTTGTTTTTCTTCCTCTTCTTCTCCCCCCTTCCCTTTCTTGTTGCAGCCGCCAGCCCCCCCTTCGAACTTCTTCTCCGACGAATCAGCACCGACACGGCTCCCTCCAGCGACCCAGCTCTCCTCCGACGGCGACGAAGAAGAGCCCTAGCAACGGCAAAGTATGCGTGGTGTACCGGCTTCAGCGACGCTCGGGTTTTTCGGCGACCACCACAGGAGTCTGCCCCAGCTTCGCGGCAACCCGATTCGCGTCAACTCCGGCGTCCTACACCAGTTCCACGGCAACGCATCCTCACGAATCAGCCAATTCCACCATCGAAGCAGCAGCAGCGACTCGATTTCTGGCATCCATTGTGGCCGTCCGCGGTGACCACCACGAACAACGACGATACCCAGCGGCCGGATAATGGCGGGACGACGAGAACCACGACCTCCTCCGGCGACATCCAACGTTCAGCCCGAACAGCCCAGTTCCGTGACGTTTTCTTTGTTCCGGCGAGTTTCCGTGTTGACCCATCCTTGTTAGGAGCTAGATTATCGTTACCCACCCCTCCCGATGTTGGACCAGCAAGATCGAAGCCACACGACGTCAGTTACGGGATACCCACTCTATTCGACATTGGTTCGGCGTTGACCCACTGCTAATCGGACCCAAATCAGCGTTACCCATTCCTTTTTGGTATCGGACCAGCAAGCATAAGCCCGTTCGAGCTCGGATTTGGGAGCCCGAACCTCCTCGACCCAGGAGTTTTTAATGTGAGTTAGTAGGTAACGAATCACCTCATGGTTTCAATTAATTTAAGTGTCTCCAATGGATTTCTAATGCAAATGTAATCTTGTTTGTTTTAGGAAATACTTCGGCGAGTTTAGTAGTATTATGGCCATTGTGTAAGTAGTTTCTTACTAGAGGGAATGGTTGTTGTGTGCTGATATGATATGGTTGTTTGCTCGTGTGCCCATATTTGCATGTTGTTTGTCGTTGTTATCACTTAGTGAACGTCATTGTTGATAAAACTGTTGATATATCTTGGGAAAATTATGTGGTTGTGTGAATAAATTGTAGTCAAGTAATCTTGGATCACTATAATTGAATTGTTGTTATGTTCTAATTGGTTTTTCATGATGAAACTTGTATATCGGTACTATAAGCTGTTGTTTCGAAAGCATGTTGAATGTTTATGAGGAGTCGGTTTTGTTTGATGAATGCTGGGTATCTATCAATTATATTTTGGTTAAGTTGTTGGTTGTGTCTTTTCTGTGAACGAAGCCTGTTGGAGCTGTTGGATCACGTTGGACTATTTTAAATTGATTGGTTTTACATATGATCATTTGGTGTATCGCATACTGGACTGTTATGAGATTATTGATGCATGAGGCGTGGCGTAGTAGCAAGTAGGACTATTGTGAGAGTTTTGAGGCATAACAAAGTAAGCAGCACGGGGGCGGGTGTGTGCGTTGATGTGTGTTAATAGAAATTGTTCTTGCTGATTTTAAATTATAAACATGTTTCTGTTATTATTTTAATTGTTGGACAGGTTTGTGACGTCGATGCTGTTATTGTAACTTGCGGTTATTTTATATATTGGATATGTATATGACTGGTATTCATGTTTGTTGTCTGCAACTTTAGGAACTTACTGATATTGTATGGTTGGTTGGAAGTGATTAGAATTTGTTGTGTTGTGAAAAGCATGTTATGTGAAGAAGGTCATAGGGTTGTTTGTTGAAGCTTTGTGTGCGCTATGCTGTGAGCAGGTTGGTTGTTGTCAAACTTTGTGTCATTGAGACCCGTGATGCATTGAAATCTTACTAGTGGTTGTGTTGTTGTTGGGCTTTGTGGTGGTTGGTGTTATTAGGGAAGTAGTACTGAAATCCTGGTTGGAGGGTAGAAATGATATGTGGAGTTATGAAAGTTACGAAGTGAATGGGTGAGTGTCAGGGCCTCGGGTATAAATGGTCGAGGGCTAATACGTCACTAATTGGGTATCGAGGCCTCAGGTATAAATGGTCGGGGGTCGATATGCCAATATTGGATAAAGATGAGCGTCGAGGCCTCGAGTATAAATGGTCGGGGGTCGATGCGAGGAGTCTTTCGAAAGGAGAACTATTGGGGCCTTGGGTATAAATGGTCAAGGGCCAATAGATTGTAAGACATCGAGGCCTCGGGTATAGATGGTCGAAGGCCGATGCTGCAGGGTCAGGGCTCCGGGTATAAATGGTCAGGGGCCGACTCTACTCGAAGGAGTTAACTGTGGAAGGCTAGGATAACTGTGATAAGTGTAGAAGTACTTGAGATGTTATGGAGACTAGAGGTTGGTAGTTAATGTGTTCCTGGTTGTGGTTGTCACCGAATTTTATAGAATGTGTCTATGTTTGAATGCATAATGTGATGAAAAGCATGACAATGAATGTTTCATGATTTGGTTGAGCATGATGTGTGTGTGTTGATTCTTTAATAAGCATGACACGTTGTTCCTTGATGAGTATGCTGTTTGTGCGTGACCCTTCAGATAAGGGCTGCTTACTGAGTACTGTGGTTGTACTCATCCCTCTTTTTCCCCTCCAGTTTGCAGGTATCGAACTAGCTCTTGGGATGGTGATGGCGAGGAGGAGGCTTGATCGGAAAGACCATTAGCTATGCTGCGTGAAATTAATTTCTTTTAGTTAGGATAGTTGTGGCCATTTAATCTTGTAGTTGAGTTGGTAGTGGTTGGTTTTGTTTAGTTTTATTGTCTAAAGGATGATTGTAAGGGAGCCGATTCATTATTCTTTTAGAGCATTAACTTTGTTAGCCTCTTGAACTACAGGATTGTAATCTACATAGGATATTTATGAATACATTCGTTTAAGTTGTTCGTACTTGAATTAGTTTTTGCTTCATTGCCATTCGAGATGTTAAAATTCATTTAGTGGATGGTTTATAGTTAGTAAAGGTTTCCTTGAAGGGTTTGGTTAATGTGAAGTCGATATTAAATGGTTTATCTGTATAGGATTTGAGTTTCTCTTAAAACTTTAGTGTTGTTGTTCTAATTGTTCAAGCTCTCGTGAGTGTTGAAAATTAGAGTAGCACAGCGGAAGCGTGATAGTTCTATTGCTTAGTATTGTTGTGAAGAAAGTTCTCTTGTTTATGTGAAAATTTTTGGTAGGCTTAGTAACGGTTCCTGTTTGGAAATGGTGAAATTCCTAGGGCGTTACAGTTTGTCTGTCGTTATTTACTTGTTTTGGCTCTGCTTGACTTACACGGGAAAGTTAGGTGTTGTTTGTCCATGAATGACAAGTTGTTTAGTCTACTTGAAAAGTAAAGTGTTCACAGGTTTAACTTGAGCAAATGAAAAGCTGAAATTTATAGGTTCGTTTAGTTGCCTTTATGCCTTGGAAGGAAGTTTGGAGCACGTAGGTTTAGTAATTGTTTATGGAAGGATATGCACAACAGTGTATTTCAGATTGCAGCTCGAACTCGGCCTCCGGACCGATCTGAATACTTAGGCGGACCTGCACAAAAAGGTGAGCACTCCGACGATCAAGTCAGTATAGGTCGGATTCCCAGTTTAGTTCGAGGTCAGAAATCATCGTACCTGATCGTGGAGTGAGGTCCTCTACTTATGGGTGGTAGTCCCACTAATCTCGCGACGGTTACACCTGGTAATCTCGGGACCGTCGGTTACACCCGGTAATTTCGGGACCAACGGTTACACCCGATAATCACGCCGCTGACAGTAGCTCACATCGGCCCCTACCGAGCTTCCCGGTAGGTCGGACCTCGGCCAGGTTCACCTCGGCCCTCATACTTAGCATCTCTCAACGTTAGTGGTGGTGATCTCGGCGGTTCGAGCTGGGCATGACTCATGACTCATCTTGGAGCACTAATAGGGGTCCTCCACGTGTCCAGGGTATTCTCTTCCCCAAACATTGGCCCCTTCTCTGTCTGGTCCGATCTCGACCTGGCAGAGAAGTTTATTCGACTTGCTTTGGACGCGTGGCGACTTCCTATTCGTGGGAAAATATAACCGTTGCGGTAGATTTATCATCGAAATATTTGAATATTCCGACGCTTCGGATCTTAGGGAGGATCCTAGCCGCTCGTTGATTACACGTGTATGGTAGGGAAATTTTTCCGACGAGCTATAAATACCCCCAATCCTTCAGGTCATACCTTACGTTCCCTGAATTCTTGGAGTTCGATCTGAAGGTAGCTCGAACCCTTGGTAGGTCGGTCTCTTCCCTCACTTTCTCTTTCGAACGTAGTTGCCATGTCGTCCTCTTTTAGCAGCAACTTAGGATCCGATGAGGATTTAGCTCGTAGGTTAGAGTCCGAGCTCGACGAGATAGAAAACTTTAGGTTCTCCGATGACGGGGAGGATAGTGATGCCTCCACCTCGGGTCAGGGTTTGCAATACCCTTCTAGGATACCTGAGCACTACCTCAGATCCCTTCGTAGGGGGTTCGCTATCCCTGAGAACATCCTCCTTAGGATTCCGGAGGAGGGGGAGAGAGCTGACAATCCTTCAGAGGGATGGGTCACTCTGTACTTCAAAATGTTTGAGTACGGCCTCAGACTTCCCCTTCACCCTTTCGTCCAAGAGTTTCTGTTCCGAACTGGGCTGGCTCCGGCTCAAGTGGCCCCCAATGGGTGAGGTGTCATTTTCGCTTTGGCCATCCTTTTTTGGCTACGAGCTCGGGATAGTGGAGAGGTCGAGCTGTTAGATGTAGACCAGCTCCTCGCGTGCTTCGAAGCGAAAAGGATAGCTAAGAAGCCTGGTCGGTTCTATATGTGCGCAAGGAAAGGTGCAAGCGGTATAGTTAAGGGGCCGACCTCCATCAAGGGATGGGTGAGGAAGTGGTTCTACGCTTCTGGGGAATGACTTGCAAAGGACGAGTCAGGTCGTTCCTTCTTTGACGTTCCCACTAGGTTTGGGACCTAGGTACGGAGTAGTTCTTACTTCTTGTGATAACATTCTTTCTTGTTATTCAGGTCTGACTCAAATTTTGTCTTTGTGCAGTTTCAATCCGTCCAGTCCCCGAGCTTACGTAAGCCTCCTTCGACACTCTGAAATATTACAAGGAGCGTTTTCCGAGGGTAGGAAGGTCGGAACCTTGGTGACCGACAGCTGCTGCTTGGTCCGGGCTGCTAGATTACACCCCGCAGTTCGTCCCATTGAATCCTCAAGGCCGAACTCCGAACTTGGTATGCCGAGCTTGCTTCCCCCCTGTTTCCTCTAACCTTGTGTTGACCCCTGTTTTTATTTCGCAGCCATGGTTTGCGGATATGCAAGCAACGTGAAGCGCAAGTCCAAGGGCCGAGCCCATGCTCTTGAGGCCGCCTAAAGTTCGAAACCTGCCACCCCTGCTGTGGTAGGGCCAGCCTCAGAAGATCAGCCCCATTGATCGAGCTGGAGTCTTCTGGGGGTCCTTCGAGGGAGAAGCGCCCCAGGATCAGACCGGGCGGTGCCGTCTCGTCCCTGGGCGAGGAGGTGAGGGAGGAAGTCCCTCTGAAGCGAAGGAGAGGAAGAAGAGACCACCTCCCCCTTGGAGGTCGGAGCTCGTGGAGTCTTGCCTGCGAGCTTCGCAGATCGGGTGGACGATCCTTAGGCCAGGATGGGCGGGACGTCCGATGTGACGACACGGTCAGGTTGAGCCGTCAAGTTCTGGGTGAGGGACCAGGTGTCCCGCATTTCGGCCGCAAGTTGGACCGCTGCCTAAGGAGGGCGTCCAAATTTGTAAGTGACCCGGGTCCGTTCTGCAGAGGACCATTGACTTCGCCGCTGAGGTAAGATTGGTGTTTTTGCTCAATTTACCTAACAGGTAGCTCGGTCTAACTTCTTATTTGTACCTTTTCTCAGGCGTTCGTTGCTTCCATTCAATCGGCTCTGGCCGTGAAGGCCGAGCTGGATGGGAGGGAAGTTCTGGCAGCGAGGGAGAAAAAGGAGTTCTCTGCTGCCTTGGAGGCTGCTTCCTCCACCATGAAGGATGAGCTGCTGAAGGCTCACTCTGAGGTGGAAATTTTGAAGACCGAGGTGGAGACCAAGGCCGAGCTGCTGAAGAAGGAAGAAGACAGACGCAAGGCCCAGCTCCGAGCTGCCCATGCTATCACCAAGGGCTTGGAGAAGGAGAAGTTCCAACTCCTCAAGGAGAAGGACGACATGCTCCAGGCCCTTGAAGCGAAGGAGGAGGAGCTGAAGCACCTTAGCATAATTTGGCATCTGTTCTAGAGCATCTACTAATGGTATATTTATATGCAGTTGTTTTAAAATATCTAAAAATTTTCTAAACTGGGAATCATTATTTTTCTTTACTAATCTTTGTGGAAACGGGGGAGTAGGGGTAAAAGAAGGCTGTACCTGTGGAGGAACACTCGGGGTGTCCTCATTACCTTTTCTAATATTTTCTTTTTCTGGTGTTGTTGGATTTTCTGGTATCTTTACAATTGGTTCAGTGGACGGAATTTGTACATCTGTTGTTGGCATTGTTGGTCCATCATATGCCAGTCCAGTCCTGAGGGTGACAGCTTTGCACTGTTCTTTCCCTTCTCGTTTTGGTAATTCAGTATGGCCTGGAAAAGAACCTTGTGGTCTATTCTTCAATTCATTGGCGAGCTGTCCCAATTGGGTCTCGAAATTCCTCATTGATGCCGCTTGGGATTGTATCACTGCGTCGGTTCGGGCCATGTACTCCTTCATCATATTCTCAAGATTTGAGTTGTTATTTTGAACTGGTGGAGTCTGTGTTCTCTGATTGTACTCCTGTTGCGGTGGTGGGATGTATTGCTGTGTAGGTGGAACATAGGGCTGCTTGTTCTGTTGGCTCTGCCCTTGATTAAAACCGCTCGAACCTCCTTGTCCTCCCCATGAGAAATTAGGGTGGTGCCTCCAACCTGGGTTGTAGGTGTTCGAATATGGGTTAAAGTTCCTATTGTTCCCATGTCCTACATAAAAAACGGAAGCAGGGTTATGTGGACAATTATCATAAATATGGTTTTCACTGCAAAATGAACAAATGAGATCGTTGACTTGGCAAACAGGGGCAGGAGTGCAATAATCCGACTGCACAGGTTGTATCGGCGTGGCTAATGGATTTTTTTTTCCCAATGCCATCTCTTTTAGCCTCTGGTTCATTGTAACCATCTCTTTTTGCATCGAGGTCGCAATGTCCAGAGCCAAAACTCCAGCTGGATCTGCTTCTTTGGTGCTGCCCTAATCTTTGCGAACACCATAGTTCGTTATGTGAAGCTAAGTCATTTAGGATGTCAACTATCTCGTTGAATGTCTTATTTGTAAAGGCTCCGTTGGCAGCATTGTTTAGCATCATCTTAGTAGGATGATCTAAACCTCTAAAGAAATGTTCTATCTGGATGCACGCCGGCAAGCCATGGTTCGGACATTTCCTGATTAGTTCTTTAAATCTCTCCCACGCCTCGTGAACAGGTTCACGATCATACTGTCTAAAGGAGATGATCTCCTCTCTGATATCAGCGTGGCGAGTAGGTGGGAAGAATTTTGTTAAGAACTTCTTCTCCACTAACGACCCCCATGTGGTGATGGATCCCGGTGGAAATGCATTGAGCCATGCTCTAGCTTGGTCCTTCAAAGAAAATGGAAAATGTTAGTCTCAGAGCATCGTCTGTTATACCAGGTAATCGAAATGCATTTGCAATTTGAATGAATGATTTCAGATGATCATGTGGATCCTCATGTTCCTGCCCTCCAAAATGTCCAATTGTCTGCAACATTTGGAACATCATTGGTTTAAGCTCAAAGTTTGCGTGGGCTGGAATAGGGTTGACTATCCCTGAATCAAAGTTCTGAAAAGCCGTGGCGGCATATTCTCGCATTGCCACGTCTCTGTTGTCCACCATCTGGATATGGTTGAATTCATCATTTCTTGCATGATCCCTCATATTACCGTTAACAGCAGGTGGGTCAACCGGATCACGAGGTGGAATATCTGCCATTGATGTGCTCGTACTCTCTACCTCACTTTCAGGACTGATTTCACCTTCTCTCTCTTTTTGCTTTTCTAGTTGTTTTCGAAGTCTTTGCTCCTTTCGAGTTTTTCGAAGGGTCCGCTCAATCTCAGGGTCAAGGGGTAGAAGAAAAGATCTTGTGCTCATGCACTTTAACTTACCCTTGTGAGATAAACGACCAAAAATATAGAACAAAAACGGTGGATGGAACTTACACCCAACAACAATTCACAAAAATAAAAACTAAAAAAATTTGAAAATAAATTTTAAAACTAAAGTCCCCGGCAACGGCACCAAAAACTTGACTGGGCGTTTATGCTGAACGCACGCGCTAAGCGTGGTAACAATTATATAGATGCAAGCGCACACGTGTCAGAGTAATATAAAATGGATGGAGTATCCAAGTATCGATCCTCAAGGACTTCTAAACAATTTCCAAACTCTAAAGTTTTAAAGAATAGTGAATGTTGGAATGAGTGATTCTTGTAAAATGGGAAGTGGTCACAAATAATGGTTTGGATTTGGGATTTGGACTTAGAGTGATAAAACCTAGCCCGAACTACTTCAAGTTAGCCAACAAAGAATCAAGGACATGCTAAGGACAATATGCTTTTTACTTTAGAAACCAACGACTACGCTTCTCACTTGACTTATGTCTAAGCAAGTTAAAAGTCCTAAGACATTCCCTAATATGTCTATTATGAGATATATCTTAGTTTTAGGATGGAAATAGTCGCAACCTCGAGTTAAGGTCCTATGTCTGGGCTACTTAAGCGGAACCCTTGTCTAAGGCGCTCCTCTCCTCGGTTAACCACTCGACAATGCAAATAAGCAACCTTTTCAGTATTGACTTGTTAAGACTTACAGTGGCCTTCTCTAAATCCTAACTTTTGGGAAAACATGTTGAGCAATGAATGGAAAGCAAAAACACTACTTCTTAGCAACCCTTTTTAGACATAAAAGGCTAACTATCCATACCGGGCTAGAGATGGGAATTTAGAAAGACATATCGAAGAAAATAGCAAGTAAAATGGTTGAATGTGGATGCATGTGTGAACAAAAAAAACAAAGTTAACTAACGGAGAGTTTTTATCGGGATTGAGAGCTTCGCCCTTCTCTTTCAAGCAAGGGGGAGTGTCACGTGCTCTTTCCTCCAAAAACACAACTCTCTTAACTAAAAATAAAGTAAAGGCAAAGGGAAGATAAGCAAAGTGCTAGATTTTTATATATTTGAATAAGTAGAAAAATAACTAAGTACAAATGGAAACAAAACAAAGCTCAATAAAAGAATGTAAAGTGCTCGGGATTTAAAACGGAAAGCAACTAATGAAAGCAACTCAAAAGTACGTAGAAAGCAACAAAGAAACAACACTAAAAATGATCAAGAGAAGGAAGCAAGGCTTGATGATTTTGGTGGAGAAGTTGCTGGAATTTATAACTGTACAGAATTGGTTAGGTAGGTCCTCAAACGATGGTGAATCACCCATTTCCAACTCTTTTGACTGACCAAATCGTGCTCAAACTGATAGTGGAACACTTCTTCTACACGTATGCATCGGTTGGAACCACCAAAACGCATTGGAAGACGCGTTTCATTAAGGGCAAAGTTGGAAGAAAACCTGTTTTTCTGCAGGCTTCCCAGCGCCTGGCGCCCTCCCATGATGGTTTTTCCGTCTTTTTTTGCTTCTTTTGATTAATTTGCACTCCCAAATGGTCCTAAAATGTCATAAATACAATATAAGCCAACCACAAACCATAATATATGAATTTTGCATGAATTGGAACTCAAACGACCGAGAAAAATCCGAAACAAAGCTGAAACATTGTAAAAACAGCATCGAAAACCTTCTTTTTACGCATGTAAACAAGCGTAATCAGAGACCAAGGCCGAGCTGCTGAAGAAGGAAGAAGACAGACGCAAGGCCCAGCTCCGAGCTGCCCATGCTATCACCAAGGGCTTGGAGAAGGAGAAGTTCCAACTCCTCAAGGAGAAGGACGACATGCTCCAGGCGCTTGAAGTGAAGGAGGAGGAGATGAAGCATGCGACTGCCGAGCTGGAGACGGTGAAGGATCGTCTCAGCAATGGAGCCCTATTGGAGGAATCGTTTAGGCAACATCCTGACTTCGATGGATTTGCTAAAGACTTCTCTGACGCGGGCTTCAAGTTTCTCATGAAGGGCATTGCTTCCGACATGCCTGACCTTCAGATCGATCTCGGTGGTCTGAAGAAGAGGTATGCTGAGCAGTGGGCGTCTGGGCCTAGCGGCACCCCTGGCCCCCAAGCGTTGGTGGATAAGTACGTCAGAGATCTAGACTCTGACTACTCCGACCTCGAAGAGGATCAGGTCGGCACCACTCAAGAGGGCGCTCCTCAAGCAGGCTCTTAGGCGACCACCCTTCAAGAGGCTTTTCGCTGTCTTTCTTCTCTTCTCTTTTTTTTTTGTTTGTAAGTGTCAGGGCAGAGCTACAAGGTCTATAAGCCATGGCTCTGCTCTCCATCCAATAAAGAAACTCCCATTTGTTTTTACTTTGTTGTTGGCAACATCTTTCCTTTCTTTGCTTTTTCTTTGAACTGCAGCCCATGTCACCTCGCACCTCTTACTTTTGAGGTCGCGCCTTCAATTAAAATAATTTGAAAGTTTGAATTTGAATCTCTGTCTAGCATTCAATGCATTGCACGAACTCTGGATTTTTTAACATCGCACCCTTAACTTAAAAACGTTAAAAGGCTAAAATCCTAAGTCCGTAGCTGTTCTTCATATCATACATCGTACCCTCAGGTTCAGAGGCTTGATCATTTTGAACTTTTCACATCGTCCCTTTACCTTGAAGGTTTGAATTTTAAGTTCATCAGTGGTTTTGGCATCACACCTCGTACCCTTAGGTTTTGGAGGATTGAATTTTAACCGACTGCTGGAATGTGATCGCGTGGGAGTCCGTGGCCCTCATTTAATTTCTGGTCGAACTCGGAATCATGAAATTAAATCATCACATTTATTCCGATCATAATTCTTTTGAAACAGTTTTTACAGATCCATTGAAAATCCTTTTGGCATATCAAGGATAATAACGCTTCAGGTGCTCCGCGTTCCACGGGTGCGCGAGGACGTCTCCTTTCAGATCGGCCAATACGTACGTCCCAGGTCGGACTATGCCCTTGACCTCAAACGGGCCCTCCAGGTCGGATCAAGGGCACCCACATGGGTTTGGACCCTCCTTAAAACCAGATGTCCGACCTGAAAGGTCCGAGTGATACGAATCCATTTGTGACCAATTACATATATCAAGGGAGCAATTATTACAAGAAAGGCAAGGAAGATTCAAGAGGCTTTCACACTGCACCTTCAAAAGCTTGTTAATGCACAAGAACCAACAAAGAGTTTTGAGCCCAAATTTATTCGTAATGTTACTTCAATGAGTCAAGAAGAGAATGGAGCAAAGATGGCACGGGAAAAGTTGTCTATTTTGAGAGATGGCACGGAGGACAAAAAAAGTGTGCAGATTCGTGAACAGGTGCCTTTGCAGATTGCACATCTTTGGAGTTTTTGAAGTCAAAAGTTGTCAAACCGTATCCAAATGTGAAGCGCCTCCTACAGCACATAGATAAGACAGTTTGAAGCATGACTACGTTTTCTGATCCGCATTTAAGTGTCTAGAATGATGTGCAATCAAGTTTTAATTTACATGTCTTATTTTCTACAATTTGCATTAAGTAGTATTTTGAAAAACTTTTGGTGTTCTTATGTTGAACGACCATTTGGCCTATTTAAAGGCTTGTAATGCTCTTGTTATGGATAACTTAAGATTAAAACATATTGAAATTCAAGAACTTTTGTTCCTTAACACTTTTGGTGTTGCTTCTTTCAAATCTTGCTTTAGGTTTGATGTTAAACCGATTCATTGGATTAGTCTCGATCAAGCTAATTCTGGAGTGAGTCGTCTTAGGATCTATGAGTGACCGTCGTAGATTCTAAGTCCGATCTAAGAGTGATTCATCTTCTAACCTTACTCTTGGTTGGAATCATTCGGTAAGGTAGTCGTTTTTGTGAATGTTTGCAAGGATCCTAGAAGGACCTCTAGATTTGTAAACACGAGCAACCTTGGCGCTTATCATTTGGTATCAGAGCATTGGTCGACATCCTTTGGCCGGCTCTAGAGGTGAAATATCTTTACTTTGTCTAATTTTATATTCTGTCATTTTTTCTTTTTTCGAAAGTAGTTCTTACAAAGTGTAACAAGACATACTACAACTTGCCTTGAAATTCCTGTATTTTTGCTCTCGGATTATTAGCAAAGAAAAAAAAATAGAAGCAAAAGAGAAAAAAAAACAGAAGCAAAAGAAACAAAAATCAGTAGCAAAAGAAAGAAAACAGTAGCACAAAAAAAGAGCATTCGAAGATCCGAGGCACATGAAAAGTTCTTTTCATTATGTTGTGTTTTGTTTAAATTATCAAGTTTTTTATCCTAAGATTGAGTTGCTGTAGTCTTAGTTTGTGAGAGTTGATCATTGAATTAGTTATATCAAGCTTTAAGCAAGATTGCACCAAAATTTAAGCCAACCCTTACATCTTTGACCTAGTACCAAAAGCCTACCCTCGAGTGATAAACACGAGTGTCCTTGAGTGAAATCCTAGTGAGAGGAGTGGAAAGGTCCTTATTTTGTTATTTTATTTTTCTAACAAATGTCACAGGGAGTACCGCAAGATCCTACTATGGCCATTCTTCAATCAATTCAAGGTATGGTGGAAATGATGAGGGAAGATAGGCAGGAAAGAAGGGTGCAACAACGAAGAGAAAACGAGTCTTACAGCAAGATGAAGGTATGTTTTACTTCGATGTACAAAAAGAACAAGTTGGGAGTAGAGGAAGGAATAACTTTGCCAACATTATGCAATCGAGGAGATGGGAAAGAGTAATGAAAATAGAGATGGCGGAGCTAAACTCAAAATTCCACCATTTAGTGGAACGGCGGACCCCGATGCTTACTTGCGATGGGAAAGGAAGATAGAACGTGTATTTCATTGCTCTACATATAGTGAAAATAAGAAGATGAGACTTGTCATTGCCGAATTCATTAATCATGCTAATGAATGGTATCAACACTCAAATCCGAGAAAAGAAGGAAAGATGAGGATCAAATAGAAACTTGGGAAAACTCAAAGAAGCCATGAGAATGAGGTATGCTCCCAAACATTATAAAATGATTTGAAAACTAAACTGCAAGCTTTGAGGCAGGGAACAAAAGTGTTGATGAGTATTATCAAGAGATGATGATTTTAATGGAAAAAGCCACATTCGAGAAGAAGAGGAAGAAACCATGTCTAGATTCCTTGGAGGTTTGAATCTGGAAATTGTTCATCATATTGATAGCAATCCACTACCTTACTTGGAAGATATGTATCACCATGCTATCAAAATTAAAGATCAATTGAGGAAAGAAGAGGAGCATTCCAAATGGAATGAATTCATGCAACCAAAAGGAAAGTTTGGTGATGTCAAAAGAGTGAAGGCCGAGAGCTCCAATGCCAAAAACAATGAAGTTCCAAAGGAGGTAAGGGAGAAGACTAATTCTCTTACATGTTGGAAGTGCAAAGGGTTTGGACACATGAGCAAAGAATGTGTCAATAAAGAAGTCATGGTGATAAGAAATGGTGTTGTTGGATTCAAATGATGCTGGTGAGAAATATGATGCAAAATTTGAGGAAGATTCTAAAGCACATGTTGATGAATTTATTGAACAAGATCGCAAAGATTCTGATTTTGATAAAAGTGAGTTTGTTAAGAAACCCTTGAGAGTTGGATCTAAGAACCTTGCTAACGAACAAGACCCATAGAACTCAATCCCAAAAACCCCGAAAACAAGTATGGAATCAACCCAAGGAAGAGTTCTAGAACGGATTACCTTGATGATCAATATCAAGAGTAGAGAAAACTTGTTTCTAAACTCGTGATTCGAATCACTTCACAAGAGGTATGATCAACACCGCTTGAATGATCCTAACATGCAAATTCTAAAGACACAAGAAATTACACAAGAAATGGGAGATAAAGCTCTCAACCAAGCTAATGAGAAAACTCACTTTTCATTCAACTTCAAAATTGTGTTTACAACAAGATATCTCAAGGTTATATATAGCCATCCTAGCAAGCCATATGAAAAGTCTTAAGCAAATGAAAAGACTTGTAACTTACAAGAAATGAAAAGACTTGTAAATGAAAAGACATAACTTACAAGAAATAAAAAGACAAGCAAATGAAAGGTTAAGAACATGGAAAGTCAACAAAAATAAGTGCGATCTCGTCCATAATGAGGGATGTGAGTGTTTGACTTGGTTTTTGAATTGAATGAGTTGACTTTGACTTGTCTTGATGGAGTTGACTTTGACCTTGACCAAGTAGACTTTGACTTGCCTTAAAAACACTTAAAAATGCATAACTTGCACCAAATTGAAGTGCATAGTTCCAACTTCTTGCACATCTTCCTTTTAATTCTCTTGTCGAGTTCATGAACGCTTGGACACGAAGTAGTAAGGCTTGTTGAAGTTTTCGAGCTCTTGATCTTGTAATTGGTCCATGAGGCATGACAAAGAGAGCTCCTTGGTTCATATCATCCTCCCCTTCTTCAGAAGGATTCGTCCTCGAATCTATAAGATCTCCTTGCAATGCAACCTTGTACTCGGCATCTTGAGCTCGTTCAAACATGTTGATAAGATAATAAATTTGTATGGTAAACTTGTAATTGCTTGTAGCAAAGAAAAACCTTGCAGTCTTGTTCCAAATTCCTGGTTTAAATCCCAAATACAAGGGCATTGAAGCAATGAGTGAATGTGGCTTCTGAGTGTTGCCGAGGTCTTCATTTTGCAGTTGCATGCTTTTCTTACTCTCCCCAATTTGCAGAATATTTGTAATCTCGATCGCTTTCTCAATAAGTACCTCCTCTGTGGTTGTGTACTCATCAGGCGTCAAAACCTCAACATGCACATCTTCTTCAGCATCATAAATAACAACATCAATATTAAAATCTTCTTGTTGGGCATGCAGAATAGTTTGAACATTCGCATCAATGACATCTTGATTCTCTGCCTCATTTGGAATTTGTTGATGATTTTCCTCCTGAGGCGGACAATCGTCCTCTTTTTGAACCGATTTTGTAGCATGCCTCTTCATGTCTTCGTATAGCATTTTGAACTCTTGGCACAATTCATTGAGGTCATTTATGTTTTTGCGAATCCCGACCAATTCCTTCGTATATGGATCATCGCCATGGTGGTTATCATGATATCGCCGGCTATTGTGGAACCGCGATTTCTGTGAACGTTCAGTGTGAAACATGGCTGCAAAACAAAGTTAAAGCAACAAAGAAAAAAAATGGATCTCACAAGCACTCCCCCACTAATTCTCTCATTAGTGAAGTTCACTCGTGCTTAACCCTCAACACTCAAAATAATGTATCGCTCCCTTACAATCTCTCCCTCACAACTTAGTACACTCTTATGCACTTCAAACAAATCGGTAAGTGAGTCTAGCAAAGTTAAAAGCTATGTGCATTTCAAGTGGTTTAGACAGCACATAAGAACTCAAACAAGAGTGTGATTTTAGGAGTAACCCGAATAACAACAAAGAAACAAGTTAAGAAAAAAAAAATTAATGGACAGAATTATAATGGAAGCTAGAAAGAAAAGAAAGTAGAGTTAAAGATAAAGATGTTGGGAATTAAGCAACAAGAACGTAGCATGAGATTTCAATGCAAGGCTACACAAAGAAGTAATGACAAATGGGGTGTTCTATGCTTTTTCCTCTTTCTTTCTTTTTTTTTTTATCAGTTATGGATCAGCAAAAGCACAATAATGCTAACAATAAATGCTTTCACGTTCAGTTTTTTTTTTCTTTTTTTTTTTTTGAAATCAATCAGCAAAGTTCACGAATTTCACCACTAAGCAAGTCGAATTAGAAGACTTCAAAGAAGACAAATTTGTAGATAAGACCCAGATCTATAATAATGCAGAGAACGAAAATTGGAAAAGATGAACGAAATTGATACTTTTTTTTTATTTTGTAATTTTAGATAGAATGCTAATATGCTTAGATATAATCAAACATAAGCAAATGAATAAGGAATTCAAAGAGATAAACGCAAGGAAACATATATCCGATCAAAGAGCCTAATGGCTCTGATACCAAAATGTTAAGAAACCCTTGAGAGTTGGATCTAAGAACCTTGCTAACGAACAAGACCCATAGAACTCAATCCCAAAAACCCCGAAAACAAGTATGGAATCAACCCAAGGAAAAGTTTTAGAACGGATTACCTTGATGATCAATATCAAAAGTAGAGAAAACTTGTTTCTAAACTCGTGATTCGAATCACTCCACAAGAGGTATGATCAACACCGCTTGAATGATCCTAACATGCAAATTCTAAAGACACAAGAAATTGCACAAGAAATAGGAGATAAAGCTCTCAACCAAGCTAATGAGAAAACTCACTTTTCATTCAACTTCAAAATTGTGTTTACAACAAGACATCTCAAGGTTATATATAGCCATCCTAGCAAGCCATATGAAAAGTCTTAAGCAAATGAAAAGACTTGTAACTTACAAGAATTGAAAAGACTTGTAAATGAAAATACATAACTTACAAGAAATAAAAAGACAAGCAAATGAAAGGTTAAGAACATGGAAAGTCAACCAAAATAAGTGCAATCTCGTCCATAATGAGGGATGTGAGTGTTTGACTTGGTTTTTGAATTGAATGAGTTGACTTTGACTTGTCTTGATGGAGTTGACTTTGACCTTGACCAAGTAGACTTTGACTTGCCTTAAAAACACTTAAAAATGCATAACTTGCACCAAATTGAAGTGCATAGTTCCAACTTCTTGCACATCTTCCTTTTAATTCTCTTGTCGAGTTCACGAACGCTTGGACACGAAGTAGTAAGGCTTGTTGAAGTTTTCGAGCTCTTGATCTTGTAATTGGTCCATGAGGCATGACAAAGAGAGCTCCTTGGTTCATATCATAGTTCAAAGAAAAGAGAGAAAGAGAAGAGTTAAGAGAAAGGAATTCAAAGGAGAAAGAAGAAGAAAATAGCAAGATCCAATCCATTTGTCAATATAAGTCAAATCTTATAGCATTGTTGCATAAGGACCCTTACTATCAAGCTCAAATATTTTATCCTAGTCTTTCTACTTTTCTAAGATTTTTGCAGGAAGTTCCAACTTTTCAATTCAAGCATGATCGAATACAAGAAACAAAGGAAGCTATAAAGGAGCCAAGAAGAGTTATCCTATCATCTTCTCATGATCTTGAGATTGTCTTACAAGGTAAGTATAAAATATATCTTGATTTTAACGATACTAACTTGCTTCCTTATTGTGTATGTAACCATGGACATAAGAAACCTAAGGTGAAAGGCATTGTGGAAAACTACTTATCCAAGAATTTGTATAAAGAATTCCATGGTCGAGAAAGCAGAATGTTATGTTGGAGAATGCAAATGCAAAGTACCAAGTGGAGGAAAAATAAATCCGAGCACAATTTCAACAAACCAAGTGATTGGGTTTGGAAGCACTTTGGAAGGAACGAAGAATTTGTCCAAGTCCAAACATAAGAAGACTAAGAAGGATGATATTACATGAAGACTTCAAGATTGCACTTCAAGGAAGTCAAAAAGTGGTGTTAACTCAAAGAAGGCAAACAAGAAAGGGCCATAGAAATTTTCAAGAAGAAAGAAGTGACATCTCCAACGAAGAAAATCATAAATCTTCAAGCTCCAATATACAACTCACAAGGTAAGGAACAAGTTGTTAAGGCTTATCATTGGACTAACTTGATTCGTTTTGATGAAGGAAATGAAAACCTTGATTTGAGGACAAATCCTTTTAAAGAAATGGGGGATGATACGAATCCATTTGTGACCAATTACATATATCAAAGGAGCAATTATTACAAGAAAGGCAAGGAAGATTCAAGAGGCTTTCACACTGCACCTTCAAAAGCTTGTTAATGCACAAGAACCAACAAAGAGTTTTGAGCCCGAATTTATTCATAATGTTACTTCAATGAGTCAAGAAGAGATTGGAGCAAAGATGGCACGGGAAAAGAAGTCTATTTTGAGAGATGGCACGGAGGACAAAAAAAGTGTGCAGATTCGTGAACAGGTGCCTTTGCAGATTGCACCTCTTTGGAATTTGTGAAGTCAAAGTTGTCAAACCATATCCAAATGTGAAGCGCCTCCTACAGCACATAGATAAGACCATTTGAAGCATGACTACGTTTTCTGATCCGCATTTAAGTGTCTAGAATGATGTGCAATCAAGTTTTAATTTTGCATGTCTTATTTTCTACAATTTGCATTAAGTAGTATTTTGAATAACTTTTGGTGTTCTTATGTTGAACGACCATTTGGCCTATTTAAAGGCTTGTAATGCTCTTGTTATGGATAACTAAAGATTAAAACATATTGAAATTCAAGAACTTTTGTTCCTTAACACTTTTGGTGTTGCTTCTTTCAAATCTTGCTTGAGGTTTGATGTTAAACCGATTCATTGGATTAGTCTCGATCAAGCTAATTCTGGAGTGAGTCGTCTTAGGATCTAGGAGTGTCTATCGTAGATTCCAGGTCCGATCTAAGAGTGATTCATCTTCTAACCTTACTCTTGGTTGGAATCATTCGGTAATTAGTCGTTTTTGTGAATGTTTGCAAGGATCCTAGAAGGACCTCTAGGGAGCCAAGTGGACAGTAGTTGTTTTCATATGATTGTGGTTAGCATCGGGTCTTATAGAGCATGTTTATGGATGAATGTATAATGTAATAGTAGAGCATGTCTATGGTTATTCGCGTACTGTAATGATAGAGCATGACGATGTATGTTTCCTTTATGGTTATGAGCATGATGTTTGTGTGTGCTTGGTGAGGGCTACTTACGGAGTATATTTTATATACTCACCCCCCCCCCCTCTACAATAATTGTTTCAGGTGAAGGACTCGTGGGTGACCATGGTGATGGGACGGAGGAGACATGACGAGCGAGGACCATAGGCTGCTTAGTTATTCCTGTTTAGTTTAAGTCATTGGTTAAGGCCTTATGTTGTGGCCAATAAACGGTTTATTTGTATTTGAATATTGTGAGATTTTTTTCCTTGTGGTTAGTTTTGCTTCGGGATAGGTGCCTGTTTGAGTTTTATTCCATTTGTTTAGTTTTATATAGATTGAATAATAAACTTGCCTCGTGAAGTGGTTCACGAATGTTGTTGAATGTTATTCCATGAGATTGATTTATCGTTAGATTGATGGGGATTGAAACTTGATTTCATAAGTTTGTGTGCATAGGAAGTCGGCAGGCTGTAGTCGGGGGGTTAAATTTGATTAGTTGGGTAGTTAATGTGACCTAGAGGTGTGCGGAAAATTCTAGGTCGTTACACATCACACCTCCCTCACTTTAGGGGAGTAGATGAGTGTTCCTTTAAATCCTGACTTCGGAACTTGAACAAGGGGCCCCACCCTCTCATTAGCCGAGAGGGACTTCCGGTTATTGGTTGGACCATAACCGAGTTGTTCATTAGAGGAGCAGTGGTGTTTTAAGGAGTAAAACGATAATTTGACCAAACTTGAGTTACAAGCACTCGTGAAGGATTGCTCGTCATTTATGGTCGTATATTCGTGGACACGAAAACGTTCTGTAGTGAGAAGAGTGCAACTGCGAGTCTTTAGTGAAATGACCTGTAGTTAACGAATCTTGATTAACTCAGTCAATGAGTTTGACCGATTAATCTCGCATTGTTAGTGCTCTGATCTGTAGGTCCATTAGGTCCCCTTGCTAGCTCATAACGGGTAAAACGAGGATCAAGTTTTTGGAAGAATTTGAAATGTTCAAATTACTTAAGAGATTATATGTATATTGAAACATTATAATATATAGTTAATTATAAATTAAAACTATATATTATGAGAGAAATTATTTGAATGAGATTCAAATAAAATTAATATGAATAAGATTCATATTAAAACTATAGGTTAAAAATAATGTGCATAAGATGTACATTAGAATTATAGGTTATACGAGAGAAATGTTATAGAATATGATTCTATTTTTATGATAAATAATTATGTGTTAAATATTTATTTGATTAATATATATATGTTAATTAATTATTAATTGGATTAATAATTAATAATTATTTATTAATTAATATGATTAATTAATAAATTATTTTTATATTTTAATTATTATATATATATTATTAATATTAATTATATTAATATAATAATATTATTATTATTATTAAACTCCCCTGCAAAATTGCAGGGGAGTGGGAGGTTTCTGGGACGTGCCCCACGTCATACTTCTTCTTCTTCAAGTGTTAAAGAAAACAAAAAGAAGAAACACAGAGATACAGAAAAAAAAAACTCCCACCAATTCCCTCAAGAGCTCTCTCAATCTGTCCCTCTCGTTCCAAAGAAATTCTCCCACAAGAATGGTCTCGTACCCAGAGGATGGCGAGGAAGGCTCGGTGGTGGTGTTCGTTGGAAATTTGTTGAAGAAACGTTCTTCAAAGGTATTGAGTTTCCTCTATATTTTCCTTCTTTCAATTTCGGTTTTGTATCCCGAAAATCAGCAACGAAGATCCGCTTCCGCTCCGGGATTCACATCCCTTTCATGCCAAATCAAATACAATCATAAATAAAATCTAGACTTGAAGAGATGGCGATCGATTATATGGCTAGAAGTGATGAAGCTGTATGCAAGCTGCATATCCAAATGGAGTAGATCGTTGATATGTTGATGAGTAGTCCACCAGAAGCATTACTTAACAATATAAAAGAGCAAGTCGAGACAATGAAGTTTGGAGCGATCCTTAATATGATGATGCTGAGCTCCTAGTGGACAACGATGATGAAGGGATCAGATCTCGCAGCAGAAGCACGTGAACGCGTGTGCTTCGATCTTGTTTTAGAATTATAACAAAGAAAAGACATAAGCATGAGTTTGGAAGTTAAGTGGTACATACCTTTGAAGACACATCTTCAATGTAGACACCAACGCCATCAAAAAGCCTTCCTCGCTATCGTCTAGGTGTTAAGAACTCGATTTTCGGAAACCGTTTATAATTGAAAGGGAAATCGAGAGATCAATAGAGAGCATTTCTAGTTGATGTTTCCGAAACTCAACAACTGAGGACCAGGGGACCAAAGATAACGAGATAACCTCCTCTTTTTATAGGGAGGAAGAGTGGTCAGGAAGTCACAACTTCCCCACTCACCACTTTCCCACTTCCCACCATTAATGGTGGGAAGTGGAAAACTACGCCAGTTCCCACCATTAGTGGTGGAAGGTGGGAGGTTTTTCCTCCCATGTTTCATTTTCTTTGTTTTTTTTTCTTTTACTTTAATTAAAACTATTTTAATTAATGATATAAAAAGAATTAGTTATTTAATTAAATTAAATCTAATTTAATTTCAGAAAATTAATATATATCACTTTAATTCAATTAAATCATATTTAATTAAATTAAACTTCAATTAATCAACTATATTCGAATCAATTCTAACACCTATCTCTATCACAATTTTGAATTCAATTCAAAATCAACTTTATATTATAATGTATCAATATACATTCTATTAATTGCATCTCAGATGGGACCTAATGGACCTAGCGTGCTAGCAAGGGGACTTAATGAGCTAGCAAGGGGACTTAATGAGCTAGCAAGAGGACCTAATGGACCTAAAGATCGGAAACTCCAACGATACGAGATTAATTGACTAAACTCATTAACCATATCAATCAACATTTGTTAACTGTCGATCACTCCACTAAAGACCCACAACTTCAATCCTTCACGAGTCTTCTTAACCATAACTTAGTCAAATTACCGTTTTACCCCTGTGTTACATCTTGGACCTTAAGTATTGCAGATCCTCTAATAAATAACCCGATTATGGTCCAACCAATAATCGGAAGTCCCTCTTGGGCCAGTGAGAATGTGGGGCCCTTTGTTCAAGTCTCGGAGTCAGCACTTAAGAGAACACTCATCTACTTATGCTAAAATCGGGAATGAGTAAATTCCATATTCTGTAGTTATGTTTGCATCTTCCTACTCGGTCTCGTCCCCAAATGGTAGGAATATTGAGTCGGCGACTCCGGCCACTATCACCCGTACAAATCAAAGGACGAGCCCTAATAGGCAGAGTTCATAACTCACTCAGGATTGAGATCGAGTTACCTGGTCATCCTATTGAAATATTAATCTATTAGCTAACGGTGTTACAACTAAAGATTAATTATTTCGCGGTTCGGTCTTATACAAACTCATTGTACAGGATACTCCCATTCGCATGTCTCCACACGAACGACCTGGGGTCAAGTCATATGTAACTAATACAAAGTGGGTCGTATCCACAGTGTTATTAGGATAAGGTACCCAACCTTATCCATATATTATAAACCCATTAGGTTACTACAGGAACATTATCCACATGTCTATCGAATATATACTGTATATGTATACACTGTAACGCCCCAGGATTTTCAACCTTTCCAAACAGGACTGTTACTAAGACTACCTAAAAGTCCCACTCGTACTAGAGAATTAAACCACTAGACACACAAACTATGACAAACTCTCACCACGCTTCCGCTGTGTTACTCTGAATAATAACACTTACAAAAACTTGCACTAAACAAACCAAACACCACTAAAGTTCTAACGAAACTCAAATTCTTCTCGGTTAATAATTTAGTAACAATCCACCTTATAGAAACTTTGCACCAAAATCTTCACTAACCACAAACTATCCACTACACCAAACTTACTTTCTCGAATAACAACAAAGCAAAGGCTATTTCAAGTCCAGCTTGAACAAATGTATAATCGTGATAAATAACCTCAATAGATCAGATGATCAAAGTTCAAGTAGCTAAACAAAATTAATTTTCTCAAAAGAAAAGTGAACTGGCAGCCCTAAAACATCCTTTAAACATGTAACTTCACAACCGAATTTAATAATCTAACAACAGACTCAGTTACAAATAAACAACTATAACTATCCTATCCTAATTGAAACTTAACAACGCAGCGTTAAATGGTCTCTCTAGTCAAATCTCCTCCTTGCCATCACCATCCCCAGAGCTAGCTCGATACCTCCAAAACTGGAGGGGGAAAAATAGGGATGAGTACAACCACAGTACTCAGTAAGCAGCGCTTATCTGCAGGGTCACGCATAACAACATGCTTATCAACGATACAATGTGTCATGCTTATCAAAGAATCAACACATCATGCTTATCATTAATCTCAAGCCTTAAATGAACGAAATATATTTCAAGAAGCAGTTTATGTATAAGTTTAACTAAAAATGTACCATACATGTCAAACTCAGCCTCACATCTTAACTCACTAGTTCTCTTTCTTGATTCTTCCAAGACTTACTCCTTCGAATCGTACCGGCCCCTGACCTCGCGTAGCTAAAGCATTGACACTTCTCTACGTGCTCGGTGTTAGATGATTTACGCTTGTTTACATGCATAAAAAGAAGGTTTAGATGCTGTTTTTACTATGTTTCGGACTTTTTCTCGGTCGTTTGAGTTCCAATTCATGCAAAATTCATATATGATGGTTTGTGGTTGGCTTATATTATATTTATGACATTTTAGGACCATTTGGGAGTGGAAATTAATCAAAAGAAGCAAAAAGATGGAAAAGTACCTCAGGAGGCGCCAGGCGCCTGCGTGCCTGCAGAAAAACTGGTTTTCTTCTTCCAACTTTGCCCTTAATGAAACGCGTCTTCCAATGCGTTTTGGTGGTTCCAACCGATGCATACGTGTAGAAGAAGTGTTCCACTATCAGTTTGAGCACGATTTGGTCAGTCAAAAGAGTTGGAAATGGGTGATTCACCATCGTTTTAGGACCTACCTAACCAATCCTGCACAGCTATAAATTCCAGCAACTTCTCCACCAAAATCATCAAGCCTTGCTTCCTTCTCTTGATCATTTTTCGTGTTTCTTTGTTGCTTTCTAGTACTTTTGAGATGCTTTCATTAGTTGCTTTTGGTTTTTAAATCCCGAGCACTTTACATTCCTTTATTGAGCTTTGTTTTGTTTCCATTTGTACTTAGTTATTTTCTACTTATTCAAATATATAAAAATCCAGCACTTTGCTTATCTTCCCTTTGCCTTTACTTTATTTTTAGTTAAGAGAGTTGTGTTTTTGGAGGAAAGAGCACGTGACACTCCCCCTTGCTTGAAGAGAAGGGCGAAGCTCTCAGTCCCGATAAAAACTCTCCGTTAGTTAACTTTTGTTTTTCACACATGCATTCCAATTTCAACCATTTACTTGATGTATTTTCTTCTTTCAATATGTCTTTCTAATTCCCGTGTCTAGCCCGATTATGGATAGATAGCCTTTTATTTCTAAAAAGGGTTGCTAAGAAGTAGTGTTTTTGCTTTCCATTCATTACTCAACATGTTTTCCCAAAAAGTTAGGATTTAGAGAAGGCCACTGTAAGTCTTAACAAGTCAATACTGAAAAGGTTGCTTATTTGCATTGTTGAACGGTTTAAACCGAGGAGAGGAGCGCCTTAGACATAAAGGTTCCGCTTAAGTAGCCTAGACATAGGACCTTAACCCGAGGTTGCGACTATTTCATCCTAAAACTAAGATATCTCTCATAATAGACATATTAGGGAATGTCTTAGGACTTTGAACTTGCTTAGACATAAGTCAAGTGAAAAGCGTAGTCGTTGTTCCTAAACTAAACTGCATACCGTCCTCAGCGTATCCTTGATTCTTTGTTGGCTAACTTGAAGTAATTTGGGCTAGGTTTTACCATTATAAGACCAAATCCCAAATCCAAAACCATTATTTGTGACCACTTCCCATTTTACAAAAATCTCAATTCAACGTTCACTATACATTAAGACTTTAGAGTTTGGAGATTATTTAAAAGTCCTTGAGGATCGATACTTGGATACTCCATCCATTTATATTACTCTGACAGGTGTGCGCTTGCATCTATAGAATTGTTACCCACGCTTAGTGCGTGCGTTCAGCATAACGCCAGTCAAGTTTTTGGCCCCGTTGCCGGGGACTTTAGTTTTAAAATTATTTTCAAATTCTTTGTTTTTATTTTTGTGAATTGTTGTTGGGTGTAATTTCCATCCACCGTTTTGTTCTATATTTTTGGTCGTTTATCTCACAAGGGTAAGTTAAAGTGCATGAGCACAAGATCTTTTCTGGTACCACCCCTTGACCCTGAGATTGAGCGGACTAGAAAGGAGCAAGACTTCGAAAACAACTAGAAAAGCAAAAAGAGAGAGAAGGTGAAATCAGTCCTGAAAGTGAGGTAGAGAGTACAAGCACATCAATGGCAGATATTCCACCTCGTGATCCGGTTGATCCACCTGCTGTTAACGTAATATGAGGGATCATGCAAGAAATGATGAATTCAACCATATCCAAATGACGGACAACAGAGACGTGGCAATGCGAGAATATGCCGCCATGGCTTTTCAGAACTTTGATTCAGGGATAGTCAACCCTATTCCAGCCCACGCAAACTTTGAGCTTAAACCAATGATGTTCCAAATCCAGCTGGAGTTTTGGCTCTGGACATTGCGACCTCGATGCAGAAAGAGATGGTTACAATAAACCAGAGGTTGAAAGAGATGGCGTTGGGAAAAAAAATCCATTAGCCACGCCGATACAACCTGTGCAGTCGGATTATTGCACTCCTGCCCCTGTTTGCCAAGTCAACGATCTCATTTGTTCATTTTGCAGTGAAAACCATATTTATGATAATTGTCCACATAACCCTGCTTCCGTTTTTTATGTAGGACATGGGAACAATAGGAACTTTAACTCATATTCGAACACCTACAACCCAGGTTGGAGGCACCACCCTAATTTCTCATGGGAGGTCAAGGAGGTTCGAGCGGTTTTAATCAAGGGCAGAGCCAGCAGAACAAGCAGCCCTATGTTCCACCTACACAGCAATACATCCCGCCACCACAACAACAGTACAATCAGAGAACACAGACTCCACCAGTTCAAAATAAGAACTCAAATCTGGAGAATATGATGAAGGAGTACATGGCCCGAACCGACGCAGTGGTACAATCCCAAGCGGCATCAATGAGGAATTTCGAGACCCAATTGGGACAGCTCGCCAATGAATTGAAGAATAGACCACAAGGTTCTTTTCCAGGCCATACTGAATTACTAAAACAAGAAGGGAAAGAACAGTGCAAAGCTGTCACCCTTAGGAGTGGACTGATATGTGATGGACCAACAATGCCAACAACAGATGTACAGATTCCGTCCACTGAACCAACTGAAAAGATACCAGAAAATCCAACAACACCAGAAAAACAAAATATTAGAAAAGGTAATGAGGACACCCCCGAGTGTTCCTCCACAGGTACAACCTTCTTTTACCCTCTTCCCCCGTTTCAACACAAAGATTAGTAAGAAAAATAATGATTCCCAGTTTAGAAAATTTTTAGATATTTAAAACAATTGCATATAATATACCATTAGTGGATGCTCTAGAACAGATGCCAAATTATGCTAAGTTTTTGAAAGATATAGTTTCTAGGAAGAAAAAGATAGGAGAGCATGAACTGGTAGCCATGACAAATGTAGTAGTGAAGCTGTAGGCAGCCCGCTACCCATGAAGTGTAACGATCTTGGCAGTTTACCATTCCATGTTCCATAGGAGGAAAAAACTTAGGTAGGGCATTATGTGATCTAGGCGCTGGCATTAATCTTATGCCATTATCAGTTTTCAAATCTTTAGGCATAGGAGAAGCTAGACCTACTACGGTTACCGTCCAACTAGCAGATAGATCTATCAAAAGACCTGAGAGAAAGATAGAAGATGTTTTAGTCCAGGTGGACAAATTCATTTTCCCTGCGGACTTTATCATCCTAGATTGCGAGGCGGACTTAGACATTCCCATTATTTTAGGAAGACCATTTCTAGCCACTGGGGATACAGTTTTTAATGTGAGGAGGGAGAAATTACAATGAGGGTAAATAATGAAGAAGTTAAATTTAACGTTCTAGACGCCATGAAATTACCAGGAGACTTTGAAGAATGCTCTGCTATAAATAGCTTTAATCCTGTTATGTTTGATGAGTTTTATGACTTGTTAGTTACAGAGATTGAAGAAAAGCTTGATAAGATAGCAGCAGGACCGGAATATGTGATTAATCCTGTTGAAAACATACAAAAAGAAGAATGCAAGTCGTTACTGACTGGGCGTTTATGCTGAACGCACGCGCTAAGCGTGGTAACAATTATATAGATGCAAGCGCACACGTGTCAGAGTAATATAAAATGGATGGAGTATCCAAGTATCGATCCTCAAGGACTTCTAAACAATTTCCAAACTCTGAAGTTTTAAAAAATAGTGAATGTTGAAATGAGTGATTCTTGTAAATGGGAAGTGGTCACAAATATGGTTTTTGGATTTGGGATTTGGACTTATAATAATAAAACCTAGCCCAATTTACTTCAAGTTAGCCAACAAAGAATCAAGGACACGCTAAGGATAATATGCATTTTACTTTAGAACTAACGACTACGCTTTTCACTTTACTTATTCTAAGCAAGTTCAAGTCCTAGACATTCTCTAATATGTCTATTATGAGATATATCTTAGTTTTAGGATGGAAATAGTCGCAACCTCGAATTAAGGTCCTATGTCTAGGCTACTTAAGCGGAACCCTTATGTCTAAGGCGCTCCTCTCCTCGGTTTAATCACTCAACAATGCAAATAAGCAACCTTTCAGTATTGACTGTTAAGACTTACAGTGGCCTTCTCTAAATCCTAACTTTTTGGGAAAACATGTTGACCAATGAATGGAAAGTAAAAACACTACTTCTTAGCAACCCTTTTTTAGACATAAAAGGCTAACTATCCATAACCGGCTAGAGACGGGAATTTAGAAAGACATATTGAAGAAATACAACAAGTAAAATGTGAATGTGGAATGCATGTGTGAAAAACAAAGTTAACTAATGGAGAGTTTTTATCGGGATTGAGAGCTTCGCCCTTCTCTTTCACAGCAAGGGAGAGTGTCACGTGCTCTTTCCTCCAAAACACAACTCTCTTAACTGAAAATAAAGTAAAGGCAAAAGAGAATAAGCAAAGTGCTAGATTTTTATATATTTGAATAAGTAGAAAAATGACTAAGTACAAATGGAAACAAAACAAGCTCAATATAAAAAAATGTAAAGTGCTCGGGATTTAAAAACAAAAGGAACTAATGAAAGCAACTCAAAAGTACTTAGAAAGCAACAAAGAAACACTAAAAATGATCAAGAGAAAAAGAAGCAGGCTTGATGATTTGTGGTGGAGAATTGCTGGAATTTTAGCTGTGCAGAATTGGTTAGGTAGGGTCCTAAAACGATGGTGAATCACCCATTTCCAACTCTTTTGACTGACCAAATCGTGCTCAAACTGATAGTGGAACACTTTCTTCTACACGTATGCATCGGTTGGAACCACCAAAACGCATTGGAAGACGCATTTCATTAAGGGGCAAAGTTTGGAAGAAAAACATTTTTTCTGCAGCTTCCCAGGCGCCTGGCGCCTCCCATGATGCTTTTTTCGTTTTTTTTTTTGCTTCTTTTGATTAATTTGCACTCCCAAATGGTCCTAAAATGTCATAAATACAATATAAGCCAACCACAAACCATAATATATGAATTTTGCATGCAATGAATTGGAACGCAAACGATCGAGAAAAATCCGAAACAAAGCTGAAACATTGTAAAAACAGCATCTAAAACTTCTTTTTACGCATGTAAACAAGCGTAATCAGTTACTTTCCGTCCATAGTGGAACAACCCACGTTGGAGCCAGCCATTGTCGTCGCATTTGAAATATGCGTATCTAGGGGATAAACGACACTTTACCAGTTATTATAGCTTCCAATTTATCACCTACGAATGAATATTCTTTATTGCAGATTTTGGAGAAGCACAAAAAGGCCATTGGATGGACGATAGCAGATATCCGAGGGATAAGGCCGGCCTTTTGCATGCACAAATTCTATTGGAAGAAGATGCTAATAACTCTATTGAGAGTCAAAGGCGGTTGGACCCGAAGATGAAAGAGGTTGTAAGGAAATAAATTCTTAAATGGCTTGACGCCGATGTTATATACCCAATATCCGACAGCAGCTGGGTAAGTCCAGTACAGTGTGTACCAAAGAAAGGGGGTATAACAGTCGTGGCCAACGAGGAGAATGAACTCATCTCAACCCGAACTGTGAGTGGATGGAGAGTTTGCATTGACTATCGCAAACTCAACACGTAACGAAGAAGAACCATTTTCCTCTACAACGAGAATCTTATTTGACCATCTCTCGTTTATTCATGTCGATGGCTGGGCAGGTAGGATTTTTATTGTTTTTTAGATGGATATTCGGGTTATATCAAATTACTATTTTCTCCAGAAGACCAGGAGAAGACAACATTTAGGTGTCCGTTGGTATTCGCTTTCAGGCGAATGCCCTTTGGATTATGCAATGCACCCGCGACTTTTCAGAGGTGTATAATGGCCAGCTTCTCTAACATGGTATAAAAATATTCTAGAAGTTTTTATGGATGACTTTTCTGTTTTTGGAAATTCTTTTGACGCATGTTTAGTTAATTTGGAGAGAGTATTGGAGATGTGAACAAACAAACCTAGTCCTAAATTGGGAGAATGTCATTTCATGGTACAAGAGGGTAATGTTTTGGGTCACAAAATTTCCAAGCAAGGAATAGAGGTAGAACACGCTAAGATAGACATCATTTCAAAGCTACCTCTCCTCCCACAAATGTTAAAGGGATTAGAAGTTTTTTTAGGGCATGGGGGATTTTACCGCCTCTTTTATAAAAGACTTTGAAAAATTTCTAAACCCTTGTGTCAATTGTTAGAACATGATAGACCATTTTTTTTATATGACTGTTTACAATCATTTGAATAATGAAAGTTGCTTTAAGTTCAGCCCCTATAATTATCGAACCTAATTGTGGATTTACCTTTCGAGCTCATGTGTGATGCTAGAATGTATGCAATAGGAGCTATGTTAGGACAACGTAAAAAACAAGATCTTGCATCCTGTGTATTATGCTAGTAAGACTCTGACCGGTGCACACTCAATTACACTACTACTGAAAAGGAACTGTTAGCAGATGTGTTCGCCTTTGATAAGTTTTAGGTCTTACTTGATAGGCAAAAAAGTCATTGTTTTTACTGACCATTTCTCTGCTTTAAAATATTTATTTGCTAAAAAAAGATGCGAAACCACGTTTGATATACGGGGATTTTGTTACTTCAAGAGTTTGATATTGAAGTTAGGGACATGAAGGGTACTGAAAATCAAGTTGCTGATCACCTGTCTAGATGGGAATCCCCGCTCTGTGATGATGGAACTGTTATACGTGAACAGTTTTATTGACGAGCAACTCTTGCAAGTTGATTCAGTTCCGTGGTATCGATATAAGCAAATTATTTAGTAAGTCGAATAGTTCCTTCCTTAGAGTTTAACAAGCAACATGTAAAGAAATTTCTAAATGAAGTTCGATTTTATCATTGGGATGAACTTTTTTATATAAGCTAGGATCTGACAATATCTTACGCAGGTGTGTAGCAGAAGAATAGCACGAGGCGATTATTAGACGCTTGTCATATGTCTCCATATGGAGGACATTTTGCCAGGACACAAAACCGCAGCCAAAGTTTTGCAAAGTGGGTTCTTTTGGCCCACTCTGTTCAAAGATGCACATAAGAAGTTGCCCAGGTTTGTGACAAATGCCAACGGACAGGTAATATATCTAAACGCCACGAAATGCCCAAACCCCGATCCTTGAGATTGAAATATTTGATGTGTCGGGTATAGAATTTATGGGTCCATTTCAATCTTTAATGGTAACTTTATTTATATTGTTAGCAGTAGATTATGTTTCGAAATGATAGAAGTTGTTTCAACCTGCTACCAATGATTTCTAAAGTTGTCTCCGTTTTTTACAAAAGCACATTTTTACGCGTTATGGAACCCCACGTTGTCTGATAAGCGATGGGGGGCTCATTTTGTGAATAGGTCTATGCAAAAGTGCTGACTAAATACAATGTGCGTCATAGAGTTGCAACAGCATATCATCCTCAGTCGAATGGGTTTAGCCGAAATATCTAATAGGGAGATAAAAAACATTTTAGAAAAACTGTAAATCTTAACCGTAGGGATTGGTCTTTGAAGCTTGATGATTCACATTGGGCATATAGGACAACATTTAAGACTCCCCTCGGCATGTCCCCCTATAGGCTAGTTTTGGAAAAGCATGTCATTTGCCTCTTAGCTAGTAAAGCATTTTGGGCTACTAAAAATTTAAATTTGATTTGTCGGCTGCAGGTGAAGCGAGGAAGTTACAATTGTTGGAATTAGAAGAACACAGGCAATTTTCTCAGAGAATGCTAAGTTGTTTAAAGGAAAAAACTAAACCTTGTGATGATAATGTCGTCTTCGACCGAAAAATCTTCAAAGGTGATCAGGTTGTATTCAATTATAGGTTGAAAGAACTTTTTCATGGGAAACTTAAGTCTAAATGGTCTGGTCCCTTTAAAATTTTTTAAGTTTACCCATATAGGGCAGTGGATCTAGTTGATTCTAGGGAAGTATTTTTAAAGTAAATGGGCAGAGACTTAAGCCATATTTTGGAGAACCAGTGGATAGAGGAAAAACCTCTATTCAACTTCCAGGTCAATAAATGTTTGCGAAAAATGTTTTTTTTTTTTATATTCCGTTTTTGAAAGAACAAAAGTAAAAGAAGGAATCTTTGTATCTTGTATATTTCTTTTTGTTAATTATAAAAAGTTTTTCTTATTAAGAGAATGTTTTTTGAAACCGTTAAAAAAAAAAAAAAAAAAAAGAAAAAAGAAAACGTTGAAGAACAACAAAAAAATGACCCAGCGCCAGGCTCCTCGCCTGCTCTGTTTTTTCCATATTATTTCGAATCTTTTTCCCTTCGGATTTGGGTTTCATTTTTTCGACTTTTATGGGTTTTATTTTGGGTCAAACTTAATCCTTTGTGATTTAAGTTTCAAATCTCCCTTAAACTCAAAAATACTTCAATTCTTGTTTCCCTAATCTTATTTGGAATTCAAACTTTTTTTTTTCCTTTTAGGTTTAGGAAAACCTAGTTGAACTTAAATCTCAATCCCTTTCCATTTAGCATTTAGTTTGGGGGAAGCTTTCATAGACCCATTGCCTAAGCCTTGCACCTCCACCAAAACCACACAACTCTCTTCCTCCCCTTTGTTTTCGAAAAAAAAACCACTCCCTCCCCACCATTGTTCTCAATTTCAGCCACCACACCAAAAGAAGAAGAAATTTCCAGCATTTGCTTATTTCTATGGCTTCTCTTCTTCAACATACTTCACTTCCTACCTCCTCTACAGTCTCAAGTTCCAAATGCCACAAGCATTCCCTTTCCACCATTGGAGAACTTCCAACACCACATGGTTCCAGATTCTAGGCTAGCTGCTGTTAGGGAGGAAACGCGCTTCAAACACATTTGAATGTCCTCCATCCCAAGCTCCTACACAACATCCTATAAGAGCCCACATGGTTATGTTAATTTTCAGCAACTACCCACCCTTAATATACCTCAAAACAGTGAGTTTAGGGCTGAAAATCCTCAACAACTTCCTCCATCAATGATCAATCCGGGTATGTACCGACCGTTTTGTTTAACCCGGTTCCTTCCTATCATTTCCCTTGTCCCAATGCAAATCCAGCTAGTCTTCATCCTTATGGAATGCCAAACAAACCCATCTACTCTATTTCCTAGCTTTCCACCTTATTATGGGAATGGGTCATTGGTACCTCCAACCAATTATGGGATGATTTCACCTAGGGTTCCCCCACCACCTCAACTTCCATTCCTAGAAAGAGGACCTCAAGCACCCCAATTGAACCTTAACATATTGAATACCTTCAACATGGGACAACTAAAACCCTTAGAGCCTCCTAGGATGCCAATCCCACCAATTTGCCATGAATGCAGGAGTTGAGCATGGAAGAGAGCAAGAGAAAAGCCATAGCCAGAGGCTAGAGCCCGGGGTTTCGATAGGGCAAAAGAGGAAGGGCAAGGAGGTGATGACAGACCCAGATTGAGGAAATGGGAGTAGTAGGCATCTGACGCCTAAGGATTCATCTATGGAGAACAGGGATGAGGAGCAGTTTTATTCATCTTCATTGATTATTACACCGGGAGATGGTAATGATGATTTCTCTACTGGTTTCCCGAGGCAATTGTTCAAATATGCCGGAAACAGAGGATACCGAGAACGAAGTGGTGAGAACAGATACTCAGGAACCTCCCATTGGATACACCTACAGAAGGAGCATTTGTAGTCACCGAGAGTTGCCTACTGGCGCAACTGGATCTACTCCGTTGGCAACAGATGAGTATGTCACACTGATGGCCACTCTACCAGAGGTAAGGGATGCTCACACTATTCCTTCTAATGCAGTTAACCCGCTTGGGTGTGATACAGGTAGATCCACGGTTGGGGAGAATAGTACTCAAGACCCTAACCCGAAGAAGATCCTGAGGACACGCAGACGATAAGGAAATGTTCCAATACAAGAGGCGGGAGAAAAAGAGTTCAAAACGTCGTGCAGTTCAGGCTAAGAAGCCGATAGTGCCCATGAATGAACCTAAAACGAGAGCTGCGAAAGCTAAAGCAGCTGAAGCTAAGAAGAAGGTAGTGGCACCTGGGCCAGTTGATACAATCGAACTGGACTTGTCTGAAGGCGAGGAGGTAGAGACGAAATGGAACCCGCAAATTTAGCCACTCGAACTTCATTAATGAAATCCCGTAAGATTATGACAAAATTGGGATTCGACCTCACTCTAGGAGATGTGCCTGATGATTGGAGGGAGACCGCTAAAGATAAAGAATGGAGACCACTCATTCAGCCCATACAATGTGAGGCTTTGGAGTTAGTCCAGAGAGTTCTACGCTGCTGTCCATCCTCAGTCCCATATAGCCATAGTGCGTGGGAAGGAAATACGGTTTGATGCCACTCAGATCAACTACACCTTCAACATTAAGAATATCAGAGATGCTGTGGAAAATAAGATGTTAGTAACTCCGACTCTAGAACAGCTTGACGAGGCTCTAGAATGTGTTGGGAAGCCCTCTGCCACTTGGGGATTTGACTACTCATGGCAAGGTACGACTAAAACCCGAGGATGTTTCACTAGCTGCTGTAGGATGGTTATACATAGTCAAAAACACAATTCTGCCAACGGAGCATGTTGAGCATGTCACTCAGGATAGGGCACTGCTGGTTTATGCCATGCTAAAAGGGCATAGATGTGAATTATGGAGAATTTTTGATCAATACCAGTATCCATGAGTGTGCCCACGGACACGTGGTAAGCTTTATCACCCACGCTTGGTCACTTCTTTATGCTTGCGACAAGGTTGACAGCTCCCTGAGGATCAAATTAAGAGAGATGCCCCAATTGTGGAAGAGAAGAATATTCAGAGAATTATCGCCCATGCGCTACAAAGAAGGGAAGGTACTGGGATGTCTCCTCTATCGGAGATCCGTCGTCTTCGAGAGGAGAACCAACAGCTGCGAGATCAAGTTCGAGAAGTCGTGCAACATATCTACACTTGAGGGCTTCATTGGATTTTGCGGTTTTACCTTCCTGGCCTCCAGCGCTAGCTGCTATCCTTGGCATCCATCTTCCAGTACCGACACTGATCCTAGTCCACAACCTCCAACTTCATGAAAGGGAGGTTCTTTCTTTGCTATTTTTTTTTCTGTATTACTCTTTTGTTAAAATGACGTAGTTTCATATTCTAGCATTACCACGCATGTTTTTTTCTGTATTGATTTGTTTCGAGCTCAGTTGAAGCATGTATAAAATAGTATCGTTTATCTTCATATCACTTAAGTATGCCTTCACTTAGCCTTAGTTAGCTTTTCACATGCCTACTTTGATCATCTGTGCTGTGCATGTGATTTCATGTCGATGATGATTATAGAGATTGTTGAGTTTTCTATTCTATGCCTGACTAAGCTTTGAGCTATTTCCTTCGTTTATGTGATAAACTCATTTTCTTTTATGTCTTTTTGATCTTTACAAACTTTAAGCTTTTTCTTTGCCCCTATATATGAAGTCCTTGTCCTTTTTACTGTTAAGCCTTTTTCATCCCGATGTAAAAGTCTTTTCCCAGTGAGGACACTGTCTCTCTTAAGTTTGGGGGGGACAGTCGTTGTGTCAGTCGTTGTTTCAGAAAGATAAAGTGTTATTTATATTTGAAAACTCATGCTATTTTCTTTTGAAAAAGAGTCAGTTGGAAAAACAAATGCTATTCCAGAAAGAAAGTTTGAAAAGCACTTAGCTTGAGAAAGAAAAAGAAAAAACAATGAAAAAAAAAAGTTGCAAAAGAGTAAAAAAGAGTCTTGTTGAGAGAAAATAAGAGTGGGGAAAATATTTGTGTTAGAAAGAAAAGAGTGGTAAAACAATGAGAGTTAAAGAAATGTATTTATGATGTCCGAGTCCTACTGTAGACACCACATTTAGTTTTAGGTTGGGTGTTGACTTTGAAAATAGCAGTAAGGATGGTAATAAGTGGCTTCGTGTTTCTCATTGTCGTCATCTTATGACCTAGCTGTTAGTTTCAAAGTCTTCTACGAGTAGCTGTGGTTGAAACCGATGTTAGTGTGTGGAAACCTCAGGGGCTAGTAGCCAGTCTTTCAGATGTAAAAGTCTTAGTGTAAAAAGGGAGTGTGCAGATTCCTTAGGGTATTTGAAAACGGTTCTATTTTTGAAAGGAAAAGGATTTTGAAAGAGAAAGTTTTTAATCATTTCAAACTTGGTTTATAGTGACTAAGCTTACAAAGGCAATAGAATGGTAGGCTTTGACATCTTTTCCCTGAGACAATTATGATTGAACATCTTGGTTGCTTTTGCTTTACCTTGTCCATGTGTTAGAAAGCTGATTAAAGTTGCTAAGTTTTGCTTGAGGACAAGCAAAAGTTAAGTTTGGGGGTGTGATTACGCTTGTTTACATGCGTAAAAAGAAGGTTTTAGATGCTGTTTTTACTATGTTTTAACTTGTTTCGGACTTTTTCTCGGTCGTTTGAGTTTCATTCATGCAAAATTCATATATGATGGTTTGTGGTTGACTTATATTATATTTATGACATTTTAGGACCATTTAGGAGTGAAAAAATTAATCAAAAAGCAAAAAGACGGAAAAGTACCTCAGGAGGGGCGCCAGGTGCCTGCAGAAAAACTGGTTTTCTTCCAACTTTGCCCTTAATGAAACGCGCCTTCCAATGCGTTTTTGTGGTTCCAACCAATGCATACGTGTAGAAGAAGTGTTCCACTATCAGTTTGAGCACGATTTAGTCAGTCAAATATGTTGGAAATGGGTGATTCACCATCGTTTTAGGACCTACCTAACCAATTCTGCACAGCTATAAATTCCAGCAGCTTCTCCACCAAAGTCATCACGCCTTGCTTCCTTCTCTTGATCATTTGTAGTGTTTCTTTTTTGCTTTCTAAGTACTTTTGAGTTGCTTTCATTAGTTGCTTTTGGTTTTTAAATCCCGAGCACTTTACATTCCTTTATTGAGCTTTGTTTTTTTCCATTTGTACTTAGTTATTTTCTACTTATTCAAATATATAAAAATCCAGCACTTGCTATCATCATCTCCCTTTGCCTTTACTTTTTTTAGTTAATAGAGTTGTGTTTTTGGAGGAAAGAGCACGTGACACTCGCCCTTGCTTGAAAAAGACGGCGAAGCTCTCAATCCTGATAAAAACTCTCCGTTAGTTAACTTTGGTTTTTCACACATGCATTCCAATGTCAACCATTTTACTTGTTGTATTTTCTTCAAATATGTCTTTCTAAATTCCCATCTCTAGCTCGTTATGGATAGTTAGCCTTTTATTTCTAAAAAGGGTTGCTAAGAAGTAGTTTTTTGCTTTCCATTCATTACTCAACATGTTTTCCCCAAAAGTTAGGATTTAGAGAAGGCCACTGTAAGTCTTAACAAGTCAATACTGAAAAGGTTGCTTATTTGCATTGTTGAGTGGTTAAACCGAGGAGATGAGTGCCTTAGACATAAGGGTTCCGCTTAAGTAGCCTACACATAGGACCTTAACCCGAGGTTGCGACTATTTTCATCCTAAAACTAAGATATCTCTCATAATAGACATATTAGGGAATGTCTTAGGACTTTGAACTTGCTTAGACATAAGTCAAGTGAAAAGCGTAGTCGTTGGTTCCTAAAGTAAACTGCATACCGTCCTCAGCGTATCCTTGATTCTTTGTTGCTAACTTGAAGTGATTCGGGCTAGGTTTACCATTATAAGACCAATCCCAAATCAAAACCATTATTTGTGACCACTTCCCATTTTACAAAAATCACTCAATTAAACGTTCACTATACATTAAAACTTTAGAGTTTGGAGATTATTTAGAAGTCCTTGAGGATCGATACTTGGATACTCCATCCATTTTATATTACTCTGACAGGTGTGCGCTTGTATCTATAGAATTGTTACCACGCTTAGTGCGTGCGTTCAGCATAACGCCAGTCATTAGACAATGACATTTATCCCCAAGGCCTCAACTACTACTCAACGTATTGGTCCTTGGCCTCGCAGCAACTCCTAACCTATCACACTATGTTAGTCCTCTAAGTCTCTCCTCGAATCGTTTCGGCCCTTGCCATTTATCCTCAAGCTCGACATTCATCTACAGAGGCTTGGCGTCCGCCTTGCCATTTATCCCCAAGGCTTTGAACTGTGCATCACATTATGTTAGTTCTCCAAGTCTCACTCCTCGAATTGTTTCGGCCCTTGCCATTTATCCCCAAGGCCCGACATTCATCTACAGAAACTTGGCGTTCGACCTTGCCATTTATCCTCCTCAAGGCTTTGAATTGTGCATTACATTATGTTAGTTCTCCAAGTCTCACTCCTCGAATTGTTTCGGCCCTTGCCATTATTATCTCCCCAACCCAGCATTCATCCACATAAGCTTGGCTTTCGACCTTGCCATTTATCCCCAAAGTCTTGAACTGTGCATCAACCCTTGACATTTATCCCCAAGGTATCGACGACTACTCAACGTATGGTCCTTGGCCTCCCAGCAACTCCTAACCTATCACAAACTATGTTAGTTCCTCAAGTCTCACTCCTCGAATCGTTTCGGCCCTTGCCATTTATCCCCAAAGCCCGACATTCATCTACAGAGGCTTGGCGTTCGATCTTGCCATTTATCCCCAAAGATTGGAACTGTGCATCGACCCTTGACATTTAACCCCAAGGTATCGACGACTATTTCAACATATCGGTCCTTGACCGCCACCACATTAAGAACCCAATACTAAATCAACAAAATAGAATCACCATGCTGACCCCCGACCTTTTGTACCCGGAGCCTCAACACTCATCTCTACCAAGTTGGGGTATCAATCCCTGACCTTTGCACCTGGAGCCTCAATACCCAACTAGTGACGTGCCAGCCTTTTTGGCCCTCTTAGTTCTCCATTTACTTTATTACATCCCGGAATTCTCACGAGAGACGTACATGATTTTCAGCCATGACCCATGCAGAAACTATCTCACAACAATGGAACATACGTTATACACAAAACCTATGTCACTATCATCCAGACATGGTCATCCAACCTCACGAGGACACCCTTTTCTCAACACTCAGTATGCTTTACACACACACAGCGCAGATAATTCACAAAAGAGACGTAGCCGACATATATCCATATGCGCATCCAACACTCTAAAAAATTTCATAGTAATCAGAACACAACATAACCCATTCACTTCATTAAGGACCAAACTCTCACCAGAGTCATACTACATACTTTCTAGGCCATGACCCATGCAGCACTCAACTCACAATAAAACCAGTATGCTTCCAGAACGAAAAACAGTAAGCTAAAATGAAATGACATGTCCAACATGCATGCGCAACACCACAGATTTCTTCCACATTGTTTCCACACTGTTTCAGTATGCTTTTATGAACACAACCATACAACGATAAAACCATTCATAATCCATAATGCTTTCATAAATACCACTACATCAAATTCAACAACACAAAGCAAATCAGTTATGAACAACCAGAACCAACATGATTTGATTCAAACTACGTATAATCATTAGCCAATATTCACAAAGACACAATAAACTTACATATTAATAATAATAAACACACCGAAAGCACCAACAATTCATACATATTCAAACAACAAACATCTCCCAAGTAAGAACTACTTACACAAGGTCCTAAAGCTCCTAAACTTCACCGAAGGCTCCCTAAATCGAAAGAGACCAAGCTTTGGGTTAGAATCCGACTCAAAAAAAACACTTAACTTGCATCAAAACTAAGTTGAGGTGATTCGTTACCTATTACTCACCCTAAAACCTCGTGGGTTGGGAGTGGGTCGACGCCGAGGATGTTCAGGCTCCCAAACGAAAATCGATGGCCTTAGGCTTGCTGTCCCGATGCCTAAAACTGATGGGTAACACAGATTTGGGTCCGATTACAGGTGGGTCAATGCCGAACCAATACCGAAAAGAGTGGGTATCATCATGAATAAAACTCTCCGATTATGTGTGGGTAATTGTCTAACGTTGCCGGAAAGGAGCAAAAGCCACAAATCGGAGTTGTGTTCGTGGTCATTGGAAACACACACAACCGTGGGTCGCCAGAAAAGCAGAAACGCCGAAACATAACCACCAGAACCGCCGCAATCCGCTGCTACCCAAAGGAGAACGCTGCTGTGGTGGGCTGGGTCACGCAAATCTTCTGTTGCAGCTGCTGGTTTGGCGAGACGCCGCCGCTGCCGATTAGGGGAGATGCAGCCGCTAAGAATTTCGTGCACGAGTCGAGAACTTTAAATTATCTTATTCCAATGAAATAAAACTTAATTCTAATTTATCAAAAAATTAGAATTTCAAAATTAGAAGTCCAATAATTAAAGTTATCACTTAGGAAAAATCCAAAGACATTATTTATCTCTTAAAACGAGTCAAAGAACGCAGGTGTTACATACACTGTATATCAAATATATACATTGTATATTAAATATATATTGTATATCTTTTATATACTGTTCCAATTACACGACATCACCTCGGATGTTAGTTCATTGAATCTTGGTTTATGCAATGCTAAATGAAACACCATTAACAACTTTATTGAATAATTATTTGTTTTATGTTTACAAACCACGAGTTTAAGGCATAAAACCGAACAAACTCCCACTTGAACTACACTTTAGTGCGGTGTACAAAATCTAAATGCAACAGTAGGTTCTACAATAAAGTACAAATACAATAAACTAGGGCATACATTATACCCTTTACAAGTCTCCCAGTTGCCCTAGACTATATTGTACATATCTTGTAGGCCTAGACTTTCTAGACGACCCTCAAAGACTTTAGCTGTGACAGACTTTTGTAAATAGATCACCACTCTTATGCTCAAACACCACTATTATAACAATAAAGGGTGATGGGTAAATTCATGTTTGGAAGAGCTTCCAATTCAGTTAAGAACTTGCTAAGCCATACAGCCTCTTTTGTTGCTTCACAAGCGGCAACGTACTTGGCCTCCATTGTGGAGTCTGCGATGCATCCATGTTTGATGCTTCGCCATACTACAGCTACCTCCCTCCTTAGAGTGAACACTGATCTCGAAGTGGATTTCCTAGAATACTTATCACTTTGGAAATCAGGGTCAGTGGATCTTGTAAGGATCAAATCCTTAGCGCCATACACAAGCATATAGTTCATCGTTATCCTAAAATACTTGAGGATTCCCTTAACGACAGTCCAGTTATCATATCCTGTATTGAATTGATACATACTGACAATCCCTATTGCATAGCAAATGGCATATCTAGTACACAACATGGCATACATCAGGTTGCCCACTATCTCATATCCTCAACTTCTTGAGGTGTCTTAGGACATTGTTCCTTAGACAGAGACATTCCATGTCTGAATGGTGGTAAACCTTTCTTGGAATTCTGCATCGAATATATGATAAGCATTTTGTCGATATAAGTTGCCTGAGACAGGGCTAGCATTTTGTTTATTTCGATTCTTTATGATTTGAATCCCAAGAACAAACTGAGTATCTCCCAAATCTTTCAGTTGGAATTCAGTTGCTAGCTACTTCTTAATAATAGTTAGGAAACCTACATCATTCCCAATGAGTAGGATATCATCCACATATAACACCAAGAAGGCTACAGTGTTGTTGATGATCTTCTTGTATACACAAGGCCCATCAACATTCTGGTCAAACCCATAAGACTTGATTGCAGTATCAAATTTCATATTCCAAGATTGAGATGCTTGTTTTCATCCATAATGGATCGTTTAAGCTTGCAAACCTTTTGCTCTTTACCTTGCTTGATGAACCCTTGTGGTTGAGACATGTAAATACTCTCTTTAAGATTGCCATTCAGAAAAGCAATCTTGAAATCCAATTGCCAAATTTCACGGTCATAAAATGTGGCAATGGACAATAGTATTTTGATAGACATTAGCATGGCAACTGGGGAGAATTTTTCTTATAGTCCACCCCTCCCCTTTGGGTGTAACCCGTTGCCACGAGTCTAACCTTAAAGGTCTATACCTTTCCTTTGGCCTCTCGTTTTGTCAAAGCCCAGATTTATGGCATGGTCCACGAAGTAACGGTCCTATATAGTTTACTGAACCCTCCCGTTTAAAGTGATGAAAAGTAATGTTCCTCTAATGCAACAAAAAAAAAAATGGAGATACACAATACTAGAATACTAGGAGATAAACCTCGCCTCAGTGGTCAGGTCTCCAATCAATAATATAATCATTTTGACTCGTAATCCCAACACGACAGAATTTAAAAAAAAAACAGAAACAAATACCCATAAAGCAATAAGAGAAGGTCCTTGACGTTAGCCCAATGTCTAATTCCCTTTTTTATTTCATAGTGGTGGAATCTTAACGATGTCTGCATTGCACGACATTATTCCCTAGCCTAACCGACACAGCTAGTGGTCAATTCTCTTGTCTAACCGACACAGGTAGTGATCCCGTCTCAGTCAAACCTTCTCCACGTCATCGCACGGCCGGCCCGGTTCACACCTGAAACAATAAGGTAGAAGGGGGTGAGTACATAATTACTCCGTAAGTAGCCCACCCTAACTAGACATCACAACATGCTCGTCAACACACCACATCAAAGACAATAGCAGAACAAACAGATAGGCAACACGAGACAATAACAATGAATTAACAATACATACAAGCAACCCAACGCCTAGACTCCCGGGACCCCCACACTATGTTAGTACTCCAAGTCTAACTTTTCGAGGCGTAACGGCTCTTGACATTTATTCCCAAGATACCGACCTTTCTCCACCACGTTTGGTGCTCGACCTTGCCTTTTATCCCCAAGGTCTAGAACTATTACCCTTTAGCACCCCCTTCGCGTTAGTCCTTCGAGCCTAACCCCTCGAGTCGTTCTTGATAAGCGCCAAGGTTGCTCGTGTTTACAAAGCTAGAGTCCTTCTAGGATCCTTGCAAACATTCACAAAACGACTAACTTACCGAATGATTCCAACCAAGAGTAAGGTTAGAAGATGAATCACTCTTAGATCGGACTTAGAATCTACGATGGTCACTCCTAGATCCTAAGACGACTCACTCCAGAATTAGCTTGATCGAGACTAATCCAATGAATCGGTTTAACATCAAACCTAAAGCAAGATTTGAAAGAAGCAACACCAAAAGTGTTAAGGAACAAAAGTTCTTGAATTTCAATATGTTTTAATCTTAAGTTATCCATAACAAGAGCATTACAAGCCTTTAAATAGGCCAAATGGTCGTCCCCGACACGTTTACAACGTCATGGTTTAGCTACCTCCAAGTACAATAATCAGGACCCAACCAAATACAACCAACAACACGAAAACATGAATTCTCATAATGTCTAGCAATGAAATGACAATACGTAACAACTTCCACTACAATAATCCGGACCAACCAAGCACAACCAACAACAAGAAATCATGCATTCTCATAATGTCTAGCAATGACGATAACACGTAACGCAACGATAATTACTGTGAGTGCACAACCACGTCTAACTATTTTCCTAAGGCATGAAATAATTTATTTCAATTAAAAATCATCACCAAAACCATTCAACTAACTAAAAATCAGCACCAACACCATACAACTAAATAAAAATCAGCACTAAAATCCCTTCAACTAATTAAAAATCAGTACCAACACCATGCAACTACATAAAAATCAGCACCAAAATCCATTCCGTTAACACAAGGTACACACGCACTCGCCCCCGGGCTACTTACAACACTATTATGCTCCTGTATCCTGTGTCAACTCACCACCTAAACAACAATAAGCAATAAAGTAATTAATATAAATTTCCAGCCATCTAAATTCATCCTAAAGGATTTTGCAATGTTCATTACCGCAAAAATCGACTTCGTCTAGGTTAGGTAACATAGGCCTAACTCGAATGGTTGTGGGTTGTGTAAATCAAGCCTCTAATGGGTATGGGTAGGTGTCGGGATCGAAAACTCTGCTGCTGTCTGGACTAATTTATCAGTAAAAATCGTCAAACGATGCCCACGACGCTGCGCGCAGCAAGAACCCGCGCCACGATCTGCTGCTGTAAGAACCACGCCCACTGTTGCTGTCCGAACGCGCGTGCACCTCCGCCGCTGCCCGGAACCCGCGCGATGCTGCTGCTGCCCCCCCCAGCCTGGTCACCGCTGCTACCGCCGTCCACGAACTGCTGCCGCTGTCACCCGCGGGCAGCTGCTGTGCCAGTTGCTGCTGACGCCGCACGTCGCCGTTGCCCGAAGTCACCGCCGCCGTCGCCTACCGTTGCTGCTGTCGAGTCGCCGGTGGTCGCCGCCGTCGAGTGTTTCGGTGAGGGTTGAGGCGCCGGTAGAAGAAGGAACACACGAAAACTAAAATGGGAAGGGAGAGAAGAGGCTCACGAAAAGGAGGAGGGATGTTGGGGGCTAGGGTTGCCTCTTGCCTTCTTTTTGTTCCCCTTTTTTTAACAAGAAGGGCCCACTTAGGCTAGGCCCTTTTCTCCTTCCCTCCTATTTTAAAACAAGAAAGAACCCACTTACTTAAATACTCAAATTGGGCCCAACGGACCAGAACAATTATAGAGAAAGCAATTTCCTCGTTACCAATAATTGGATACGTAACTGCTACTGCACTTCGACACTATAACAATAACCCACGCGGCTCGAACTAAAATGAAATGAAGAATGAAATTAAATAAAAAGAAATTTCTAAGAAAAAAAAAGGTCCGGAGACTCGAGATAACTAACTTGAGTAACGCGGGGTGTTACACGTTTCTATTGTAGATCCACTTACAACCTATATGTTTGACCCCATCAGGTTGATCTACAAGATCCCAGATGGAATTTAAGTACATAGACTCCATTTAAAGGTACATAACTTTGACCAATTTGTCATTATCAACTTTTTGCAGGTCAATGGATCCTCAACGTCATCATTAGGTATGACGACCTAGGTTTCTGTTAAACTGACATAACGACCAGGTTGTGTCACAATCCTCCCACTACGTCGAGACACTCTCAACGTTTGAGATGGATATGAATGACGTGATGTACTAGCGCCATCAATAACTCTTGTTGAAGTACTGGTTCTATCAACACTCTCGTTGATGGATTTATAGCTTCATCGGAAATCTCATTTAACACACCCTGCTGCGTGGTTTATGATCTCTCTTGTGTTATTCTTCCCAAGAATATAGCGTTTGTTGATACAAATACTCTATTTTCTTGTGGATCCAAAAAAAGTTTCCTCTCGTTTCCTTCGAGTAACCTACAAATAGGCACACTTTTGAACGAAATTCTAGTTTCTCAGGGTTTGTCACTAACACATGTGCTGGGAGGGGGTAGTTAGCAATCACATCTATTTTAGCCCTATCAACCTTGATTCCTTTTTCTGAAATTCTGTGACCTAAGACTATACCTTCACGTACCATAAAATGACACTTCTCCAAATTAAGCACAAGGTTAGTTTCTTCACCACACCTTTTTAAAACATTCTCTATGTTCTCTAAACAAACATCAAACAACTCACCAAATACAAAAAATCATCCATGAAAATATCTACCGTGCTTTCTATCATGTCTAAAAAAATAGCGGTCATGCATATCTGGAAGGTAGCGGGAGCATTACAAAGACCGAACGGCATCGTCCGGAATGCAAATGTCCCGTAAGGACACGTGAACGTGGTCTTTTCTTGGTCCTCCAGAGCTATAGTAATCTGGTTGTAACCAGAGTACCCATCGAGGAAACAATAGCACTCTTTCCCTGTAAGACGATCAAACATTTGGTCAATAAAGGGTAATGGAAAATGGTCTTTTACGAGTTACCTTGTTTAACCGACGGTAGTCCATACACACTCTCCAACCAGTCACCGTTCTAGTTGGGATCAACACGTTGTCGTCGTTTGTAATCACCATCATACCACCCTTCTTGGGAACGCATTGGACCGAGCTAACCCAGCTGCTATCCGAGATGGGGTAGATCACTCCAGCATCTAACCATTTTATGATTTCCTTTTTGACCACCTCTTTCATTTTGGGGTTCAGCCTCCTTTCGCACTCGATAGAATTTGTGGCTCCTTTCTCCAGGATGATTTTGTGCATGCAAAATGTAGGGCTAATTCCTCTTATATCTGCTATGGTCCATCTGATATCCCTCTTGTACTTTGATAAAACCTGCAAAAGCAAAAATTCATGTTCATTAAACAAAAATGAAGAAATGATAACGGGCAAAGATCGTTCAAACCTGAATAAGCATATTTTAAATGAGAAAGTAGGGGTCTCTTCTCCAATTCTGGAGGTTCAATGATGGAAGGTTGCAAGGCCTTCAAATCCACTATTATCGGGCAGCAAAAACTCAAAATGCTCAAATTGGGGCAAAATTGCGCCAGGCGCAATTTTGGATTCTTTTTCTACGGCCTCCAAATCTACTTCTAAGTATTCCACCATCATTTACTTGAGTTCTTTCATGATTGCCCCTATTGTAGAGCACTCCTCGACTTCATCCGGGAGACGCATCGCATCGAGGACATTTAAGGTTACTTGCTCATCATTGACCTTCATCGTGATCTCTCCTTTCCTAGCATTGAAAATCGTATCTCCAGTTGCTAAAAATGGCCTCCCAAGAATAATCGGCACCTCAAGATCTGCTTCACAATCCAAAATTATGAAATCGGAGGGAAAAATAAACTTATCAACTTTAACAAGCACATCTTCATCATTTTTTCCTTCCGGTTTCTTTATTGATCTATCAGCTAGTTGTAAAGTGACAGTAGTGGGACGAGCTTCTCCTATATTTAACTCTTTAAAGACAGAAAGAGGTATAAGATTAATGCTTGCTCCTAAGTCACACAATTATCTTCCTAGGTTTTTACCTCCTATTGATCAAGGGATAGTAAAACTACCTGGGTCCTTACACTTAACAGGCAATGGATTCCCTAGAGCATCACTACTACACTTTGTTAAGGCTACCGTCTCATGCTCACCTAACTTCTTAGCCAGATATGATGTCTTTTAAAAACTAGTGTAGTTAGGCATTTGTTCTAAAGCATCTATGAGAGGTATATGTATATACAACTGTTTTAGAATCTCAGAGAACTTCTTAAAATGACTATCCTGATTTTTTATCTAACCTTTGGAGGAAAGGTGGAGGAATCTTAATATTACCTCCCTGTGGAGTAGTGTTGGCTACTATGCTTACCTTTTTCCGCTTTCTTACCTGTTTCTTCTGAAACTTACGGTTCTGCTTTCTCTTCTTGTTGTGGATTGGAGGTGGATGCAGGAACAGGTGTAACTGCATCAATTTCTTCGTTTGGGAGTGAAGGTCCATCATAACTCCGCTTCTCGTGATAACCGCCTTACAGTGCTCCTTTCCCTAACGATCTAGCTTTGGGTTTTCTGTGTGTCCAGGTAATGTACCTTGGGGTCTACATTTCTGGTCATTAGCTATCTGCCCCACTTGCATCCCAAGCTTTTTATCGCAGCATCAGTTCTTGTCACGAACTCTTTCATCATGGCCTCCAAACTTGCATTGCTACCACTTTGGTGAGTAGTATTTTGACCACTTTGCTGATTGTATTGTTGAGGCTGCGACGCTGGTTGAGTTGGAAAGCAGAAGGACTGTAGTTTTGCTTGTATTGTTGAGCGGGTGCTTGCGCACCGCTACTAGCTAGTGTTTCAATATGGATTGAAGTTCCACTGGACACTTTGACCTACATAGAAAATAGACATTGGATTAGCTGGATAGTTCTCATACAAATGGTTATCGCCACAATAGACACAAGATATATCCGAAATTTGTAAAACATGAGAGGGTTCAGGTATCGCCGAACGACGGTTTTTGTTTCCTTCTCCATTGTCAACTGCTTTAAACATCTGGTTCATAGCTGCAATTTGGGCTTGCATTGAAGCTACTGTGTCTAACTCAAAGACTCCGGCTGATATTTGCTTCTCTAGTAATGACCTTCCTATTTCGCCTTGGTCATTAATGTCTGTCATCTTATTCAAGATATCAACGATCTCATTTACCAACTTCTCTAACAACGAGCATTGGCTGCGGTGTTTAACATCATCCTTGATGAACGATCCAGTCCTCTATAGAATTGTTCAATCTGCACACATGCGGGCAATCCATGGCTCGGGCATCTTCTCAGTAATACTTAAACACTCTCAGGCTTCTTGAACTGCTACGTTCTCCTCTCTTCTGTGAAAAGACACAATGTCCTCTCGAAGGTCCATGTTCCTAATCAAGGTGTGGTACTTTGCCAAAAATTTCTCCGTAAGCTCCGCCCATGTGTTGATAGAATTTGGTTCTAACGCGTTTAGCCAAGTCCTTGGACCTTTCCTAAGAGAAAAAGGAAACATTTTTAATCTTAGTGCATCCTTAGAGACGCCAGGAAGTTGAAATGCACTAGCTATTTCAATAAAGGATTTGAGATGGAATTAAGGATCTCCATTAGTCAATCCTCCGAACTGGCCCATTGTCTGTAACATCTGGAACATGACTGATTTGAGCTCGAACTGTGCGGCTTGGGGTAAAGGCTTACTTATCCGTGAATTTAGGTTGTGGAACGCATGAGTGAAATAATTCCGCATGGCTACATCTCGATGTCTGCTAAAAGGATCAGATTGGGAATTTCTCCTGCTCGGTTTAATGCTCCTTCACCTGCCATATCTCCATTCACAGGTGGATTTTGTGGTGGTGGAGGATCTTGTGGATTTCTATTTATCTTGATGGTCTCTTCTTCTTCAACTTCTTTCTCTTTTTTTACTTTCTTTCTCTTTTCTCAACCTCTGCTCATGCCTTCTCTCCTCTTAAGGGTTCTTTCCATCTTTGGATCAAAGGTCAACCAATCAGACCTTGTGCTCATACACAACTCCCTTAAATGTTAGATATAACAATTAAGTCCAATGACAGAGGTATGCAACAACACACAATGAAACAATTCACTTGATAAGAATATAATTTGAAAACTTAAGTCCCCGGCAACGACGCCAAAAACTTGTTGGGACTTTCTCCCTTTAAAAAGATAGATACTCTCGTGCAAGTGCACACGGTCACAAGTAATACTTGGAAGTAATCCAAGGTCGAGTCCTCAGGGACTTGTTGCTTTTCAAAATCAAGTAATGCAGTGAAATAGTTCAAATATGCAATTGTGATGTAGGAAGAAAAAATGTGATGAAATGTTGTCGATTGAGGTTTTAACTAACAAGCAATTTAATGAAACTCAACCTCCTTGTCTCCTACCTTAGTTTTGATGCAAAACATGGAAAACACACTATGTTGGGAAAATGCACCAGGCACAATTCCTGACTTTTCTTGGGATTTGAGTTCTACTCTTTCGCTACTGCTTTTGGTTGATGCACAGACTAAGGTAACCTACAATCATATTCCTATGTGTGATTACAATCTTAGAGAATATCTACCAACTCATTTGCATTATGGGTCAGAGGGCCTATGCCTACGACCATGTTTTATGCGCTTATTCCTAAGTCAAATCCCATATTGGTTTCCTATTATTTTACCTAACTCACCTTTCCCAAGGTTGGACTTTAGTGTATGAATAAAGTTCCCACTGGCCAAATGGAAAAAGGACTAAATAGAAGTTTTTAGAAACCACCCAAAAAAGTGTCAGGCGCAATCTAGCCAAAATCCCGAGCGTGTTGAAAATCAAATCATTTGACGAAGGCATTCAACAAGGAGGTTGATAACTAATTTAGAACATAATTAAATGAAAGTAAATGCACGAAAACATAAAGAAAGTATTTTTCGTTGAATTTAAATGAATAATAAGTCGTACAAGGAGTTATAGCTTGACCCTCTTCTCTCTCGAGCGTGAAGGGAGTTGAAACTCGCTAAAGAACTTTAAAAGAACAAAATGAACAAATAACGGAAGTAGGAACTTGAATTAAAAGCAATACAAAGGTAAAGCGTGAAATACAAAAAATTAACAACTAGAACATGAATATAAACCCTAAAAACGTGTTCTACAACTAGAGAGTATCTAAAAGAAGATGAAATGAAGCTTGGAAAGGATGATTTGCTCATGGATGGATGGCTTCCTTTTTATAGCACCATAGGTTGGTTGAAACTCCCTTCCATTTTAGGTGGAAAAGGGTTGAGATCCACCTGACCACCTCACTTGGACTTGGACTCACGCGTTTTGAACATGTGGGAAATGTCCTCCTTGCCCTTCATTAATCAAAACGTGCGTTTTGACAATTTGTCCTCCAAAAATGCGCTCGGGCGCAATTCTGCAAAAACAGAATTCTGTTATTTTCTTCCAACTTTGACTGCATTTATCTCATATTTTTCCTAAAGTAACATAGTTTGACTTTTATGCAGAATAATCTATGCATGTTCTACTTTAAGAAAATGTGGTCCTTTTTGGTAAATAATAATTGGGAAAGGAGTAAAAAATGTGGTCAAGCAGGGCTACCGACACATGTTTCTACAGTAAAAAGTCAACCCTAACACAAAAGCACTAACAGCAGCAGTTGGTGGCTTTCGGCATCTATCCATAACACTTAGAAGCTCGATATACGCAACCCACATCCACTCGAGTTAGGCCTGAGTTACCCGCACCTAAACGAAGTCGATTTTGCAGTAATGGATGTTGCAAGACCCTTTATAATGGATTTCAACTGGAATTTTTGTTTTAATTATTTTTGTTTGTCTATTGATGCTTAGGTATTGAATCAACGCAAGATTTAGAAGCGTAGTTGTGGGTAAGTAGCACCAAGGGGTGGGTTCGTGCGTTATTGAGTGTTAATGGAAGGGTTTCGTGCTAAGTTTTGTATCTTAATTTATCTCATGTATATAGAAATTGGTAGGCTTGGTTTGTCAACTAATAGTGGATAATGTTGGGTTGCATGTTTTTTTTTATATACATTATGAAAACGTATCGCTTTTAATTGTTAGGTATGACTGGAAAGTTTTTTATTAGTATGGTTGGAAGTGATTAATCTCTGACGTTTGAAAACATGTTTTAGATGAAATACATGTGTAAATTTTATATTATTTAGTTTTAGGATTACTTAGTTGAAGCTGTTGGGTTATTGCTTTTGCTTTGTACGATGAAAACCATGCTGGAAAATTGTGTTGTGACTAGAAGGGTGAATGGCTTATAGATGTCTTGGAGGGATTAGTTAGAGTTGTCTAGAGTGGTGGAACGGACTAGTTGCTTGTTATTCTGTGATATGCCTAAAGTGAAAATGCAGATTAGTCGTTTGGTTATTCAAAGCTCTTACAGTGGGTGAGTTTCGGATTATGTGATAGAATCCTAGCGGAGGACTATGATTCAAATGTGTGGTTTATCGTGTGATGAAAAGTTGATATACGAGTTTCATGGCCTCGTGGGCAATGGTCGAGGCAGTTACATCACTACTAGGTGTCGAGGCTCCAGGAGCAAAAGGCTGGGGTTTGATAGACCAGTCTTGGTAGAGCTGAGTCTCGAGGGTGTTGGGCGAGAAGCAACTCAAGGCCTTGGGCATGATGAGTCTAATTGATTATGAGTATTGGTTCTTGACGTGGTGGCGGTCAAGGACCAATACGCTGAGTAGTCGTTGGGGCCTTGGGCATAAATGTCAAGGGTCGATGCACAGTTCAAGGCCTTGGGGATAAATGGCAAGGTCGAACACCAAGTTTCTGTAGATGAGTGTCGGGATTTTGTGGATAAATGTCAAGGGCCGATATGACTAGAAGAATTAGACTTGGAAGACTAACATAGTGTGATGGTTATAAGCAACAGTTCATGGCCTTAGGGATAAATGGCAAGGTCGAACGCCAAGCTTCTGTAGAGGGATGTCGGTACCTTGGGGATAAATGCTAAAGGCCGATACGCCTCGAAGAGTTAGGCTTTCAGTACTAACTCAGGGTGTTGGGCGAGAAGCAACTCGAGGGAGTTAGAGACTAGTGGACCGTGTGATCGAAGCCACAAGAGTTCTGGCGTTTGGATGTTTGTGTTGAAATGTTAATTTACTGTTAGTATTTCTCGATGTTTTATTCTCTAGTTATTGTGTTGGATGTTGCTGTGATTACGAGCATGTTGTTTTGTGAATAGTTAGTGAGGGCTACTTACGGAGTATTTTATATACTCACCCCCCCCCCTCTACCTTAATTGTTTCACGTGTAAACAGGATCTTTGACCGTGGTGATGACATGAAGAAGGTTTGACCGAGGGAGGACCACTAGCTGCGTTTTGTCTAGGATAGCTGAATTGTAGTTTCATTGCTAGGCGTTAGGAACTTATTGAAATGGTGTACTAGATATTGGTTTTTGACTCACGGAACGTTTTTCTCTTTTTGGCGAACCGTTATTTTTTTTTAATTACTTGAGTCCCTAATGTATTTTGGGTTTGTTGGACAAATTGATTGTTCTTTTTCTCTTATTAGATTACTAGCCACTGAGGCAGAACATGCGTTCTTTAGGAATTGGTTGTGGTATGAACCCCACGGTTGTTCTTAAAACAATTGCTTTGTGTCTTTTTGTTGGAGAGGGGCTGAATAGGGAAGGTGATAGCATTACCTCGAAATTTCATGTCGAAAATTTCAAGGACATCATACTTTATGTTTCCCTTAATGGAAAAGGGTGAATAGGTAATATGTTAACGTTACCTCGTTTGTCGTAGTGAAATTCGGGGGAGTTACAATTCTTTGGCTAATCAACACGCAACGTGTGAGTTTATCAACAAGCTATATGGAGATGGTGCGCCTTCCCTCCCGAACGAGCTCAAGGTTGATTTGAATGGATGTTAATCCCACGACGGAAACAAAGATCTTGTTCTTGAATTTTGAGGAACAAAACACACAAATGAAAAGGGTGAAGAGATGTGAACCAACCCGGAGCGGAAGCGGATCTCCGTTGCTGTTTTTCGGGATACAAAATCGGATTTCAAAGAAGAAAAATACAGAGAAACTTTACCTTTGAAGAACGTTTCTTCAACACGAGTTTTCCTCGAACACCACCACTAATTTGGTACCGAGCTCTTTGAGGGCCTTTCTTTATCCATTCACGCTAAAAGGTAGCTAACTCTTTCTTGCTTGAAAGAAAGAAGACATGCCTCGACTTGCCCCACGGACCGATGGGGTCTTTTCAAAGCACGAATAGAACGATCTAAAGGGGATTTCTTCACGCTATCCTCTTGGGTCTCGGGATCGTATTGGTGGGAGCAATCCTTTGGTACGAGAAGGAAAAATCAAGAGAAAGAGCTTGATTTTTTAGAGAAAAACAATGGTCTTTTTTTCCTTAGTTGTGTTCTGTTTTCTCCAACCATTGAAGAAGAAGAACAATGACGTGGGATAACTCCCCACGTCACAGCAAACCCCCCACTCCTCTGCAATTTTGGAGGGGAGTTAATATTAATAATAATTTAATATAAATATATATATAATATATATATAATAATTAAAATATATATATAATAATTATTATTATATATATAATTAATTAATCAAATTAATTAATATAATTAATTATTAATCCAATTAATAATATATATATACATAAATAATTAACACTTAATTATTTATTATGAAATTAGAATCATATTCTAAAACATTTCTCTCGTATAACCTATAGTTTTAATGTACATCTCATGCACATTATTTTTAACCTATAGTTTTTAATATGAATCTATTCATATTAATTTTATTTGAATCTCATTCAAATAATATCTCTCATAATATATAGTTTTAATTTACAATTAACTATATATTATAATGTATCAAAATACATATAATCCCTTAAGTAATTTGAACAATTCAAATTCTTCCAAAAATTTGATCCTCGTTTTACCCGTTATGAGCTAGCAAGGGAACCTAATGGACCTACAGATCCGAAGCTCCAACGATGTAAGATTAATCGGTCAAACTCATTGACCGAGTTAATCTAGATTCGTTAACTACGGGTCATTCCACTAAAGACCCGCAGTTGCACTCTTCTCACTGCATAATGTTTTCGTGTCCATGGATATACGACCATTAATGACGAGTCAATTCTTCACGAGTGTTCGTAACTCAAGTTGGGTCAAATTACCGTTTTACCCCTAAGTTACATCTATTCTTAAACACCACTGCTCCTCTAATGAACAACCGGTTATGGTCCAACCAATGACCAGAAGTCCCTCTCGGCCAATGAGAGGGTGGGGCCCCTTGTTCAAGTCCCGGAGTCAGCATTTAAGGGAACACTCATCTACTCCCCTGAAGTCGGGGAGGAGTGAATTCCATCTTGAGAAGTTATATTACTAGCTCCCCACTCGGTCTCATCCCCAAAATTGTAGGAATGTTGAGTCGGCGACTCGGGCCACTGATTGGCGTTATGCTGAACGCACGCACTAAGCGTGGTAACAATTCTATAGATGCAAGGGCACACCTGTCAGAGTAATATAAAATGGATGGAGTATCCAAGTATCGATCGCAAGGACTTCTAAATAATTTCCAAACTCTAAAGTTTTAATGAATAGTGAACGTTGAAATGAGTGATTTTGTAAAATGGGAAGTGGTCACAAATAATGGTTTTGGATTTGGGATTTGGTCTTATAATGGTAAAACCTAGCCCGAATTACTTCAAGTTAGCCAACAAAGAATCAAGGATATGCTAAGGACGATATGCATTTTACTTTAGGAACCAACGACTACGTTTTTTTTCTTGACTTATGTCTAAGCAAGTTCAAAGTCCTAAGACATTCCCTAATATGTCTATTATGAGAGATATCTTAGTTTTAGGATGGAAATAGTCGCAACCTCGGTTAAGGTCCTATGTCTAGGCTACTTAAGCGGAACCCTTATGTCTAAGGCGCTCCTCTCCTCGGTTTAACCACTCAACAATGCAAATAAGCAACCTTTTCAGTATTGACTTGTTAAGACTTACAGTGGCCTTCTCTAAATCATAACTTTTTGGAAAAACATGTTGAGCAATGAATGGAAAGCAAAAACACTACTTCTTAGCAACCCTTTTTAGAAATAAAAGGCTAACTATCCATAACCGGGCTAGAGACGGGAATTTAGAAAGACATATTGAAGAAAATACAGCAAGTAAAATGGTTGAAATTGGAATGCATGTGTGAACAACAAAAGTTAACTAACGGAGAGTTTTTATCGGGATTGAGAGCTTCGCCCTTCTCTTTCAAGCAAGGGGGAGTGTCACGTGCTCTTTCCTCCAAAAACACAACTCTCTTAACTAAAAATAAAGTAAAGGCAAATGGAAGATAAGCAAAGTGTTGGATTTTTATATACTTGAATAAGTAGAAAATAACTAAGTACAAATAGAAACAAAACAAAGCTCAATAAAGGAATGTAAAGTGCTCGGGATTTAAAAACCAAAAGCAACTAATGAAAGCAACTCAAAAGTACTTAGAAAGCAACAAAGAAACACTAAAAATGATCAAGAGAAGGAGCAAGGCTTGATGCATTTGGTGGAGAAGCTGCTGGAATTTATAGCTGTGCAGAATTGGTTAGGTAGGTCCTAAAACGATGGTGAATCACCTATTTCCAACTCTTTTGACTGACCAAATCGTGCTCAAACTCATAGTGGAACACTTCTTCTACACGTATGCATCGGTTGGAACTACCAAAACGCATTGGAAGACGCGTTTCATTAAGGGCAAAGTTGGAAGAAAACTGTTTTTCTGCAGGCTTCCCAGGCGCCTGACGCCTCCCATGATGTTTTTTTCGTCTTTTTGCTTCTTTTGATTAATTTCCACTCCCAAATGGTCCTAAAATGTCATAAATATAATATAAGCCAACCACAAACCATCATATATGAATTTGCATGAATTGGAACTCAAACAACCGAGAAAAAGTCCGAAACAAAGTTAAAACATAGTAAAAACAGCATCTAAAACCTTCTTTTTACGCATGTAAACAAGCATAATCAGCCACTCTCACCCATACAGATTGAAGGACGAGCCCTCACGGGCAGGAGTCCATAACTCACTTACGATTGAGAATGAGTTGCCTGGTCATCCTAAGAAATAGCAACCTATTAGTTAAAGGTGTTACATCTAAAGATTGCCTATTTCGTGGTCTAGTCTTATACAAACTCATTGTATAGGATACCCCCACTCGCATATCTCCACACGAACGACCTGGATCGAGTCGTCTGTAACCTTTACAGAGTGGGCCGTATCCATAGTGTTGCCAGGATAAGGTACCACAGCCTTATCCATATACTATAGACCCTTTAGGTTATTCACGGGACATTATCCATTCATATATCAGGGTATATCAAATATATACCCGTATATCACTATATACCCAGTATATATTATGTCCCGATTACATTCAAATAACCTTGGATGTTTAGTTTATTGGATTTGGACAATGCAATGCTATGTTTCAACAACAACAAATTTATTGAATAAAACTTTATTGAATATACATTTATTTTTACATAATACAAACTACAAGTTTAGGGCAACACACCCAACAAAGGGAAATAAAGGGGAAGAAATTAACTTACTTTTGAAGACATTTTCTTCAAGATTCCCCAATAATCAATCCATTTCACCACCACCGATCTTCTCGGCTATTTCTGGGGTACGAGAATCTGCTTGTGGAAGCAACGAACTTGAAAAAATGGGTTAGAGAGAGCTTGAGAAGAGAAAATTGTTGGAGAGGTTTTCCCTTCTTCTATTATGTTTTATGTAGAATGTTTATGCAAAAAACAATATGACATGGGGAGTTACCCCACGTCATAGCAAACCACCCCACTCACCTTAAATTAAGCAGAGTAATGATTAATATTAATATAATTGATATTAATAATTAATAATTAACATATATGAAAATTATTAATCTTATTAATTAATCAATTATTAATCTAATTAAAATTAATTAATTAATTATATATATATTAATTGAATAAAAATTTAACACTTAATTATTTATTCCCAAAATAGAATCATATTCTAAAGCAATTATCATGTATAACTTATAGTTGTAATGTATGTCTTACACATTATTTTAACCTATTTTTTAATATCAATCCTATTCATATTGATTTTTATTTGAATCTTATTAAAAAAATTTATCACATGGTATATAGTTTCAATGTGGAATTAACCATATATTATAATTTACCATTATACATATAATCCCTTGAGCAATTTGAACATATAAAAATTTTCCAAGAAACTTGATCCTCATTTTACCTGTTGTCAGCTAGCAAGGGGACATAATAGACCTACAGATCAGAAGCGTCAATTATACGAGACTAATCAGTCAAACTCATTAACCGAGTTAATCAACATTCGTTAACTACGGGACACTCCACTAATGGAAAACGAACCTTAACACCATATTTGTGGTAGATTATCTCAACTTCATCTTAATTAACGAGTGTCCTCAGGCTCCCATGCCTAATGCAGTCCGATCGAATCGGGATACCTATGACAGATGGATCAGGGCCGATGACAAGGCGGTCTACATCTTGGCAAGCATATATGATGTGCTAGCCAAGAAGCATGAGAGTATTGTCACCGCAAGGGAGATCATCGCTAATTGCGGGACATCTTTGGACAACTGTCCATTCAAGCTCGGCACGATGCTCTCAAGTTCATTTAATTCCCATATGAAAGAGGAAACATCAGTGCAAGAACATGTTCTCAGTCTGATGGTCCACTTTAATGTGGCTGAAGTGAATGGGGCCGTCATAGACGAAGGGAGCCAGGTCAGCTTATCTTGGAATCTCTTCCAAAGAGTTTCCTACGATCCCGCAGCAATGCTGTGATGAACAAGATAGAGTACAACCTTACCACGCTCTTGAATGAGTTGTAGATCTTTCAGTTTCTAATGAAAACTATGGGACAGGAGGGGGAGGCAAATGTGGCCATCTCAGGTTCGACCTCAGGAACCAAATCTATGCATTTTCTTTTTGGAAGTAAGACTCTCAAGAAGAAGAAGAAGAACAGTGGTAAGGGGGTTAAAGCTGACCCTACTGCTGCTGCAAAGAAAGGTAAAGCCAAAGTTGCACACAAAGGAAATTTTTCTACAATAACGTGGATGGGCACTAGAAAAGAAACTGCCTGAAATACTTGGCTGAGAAAAAGAAAGCCAAAGAAGGTAATATGATTTACTTGTTCTTGAAACTTGCTTAGTAGAGAATGATGATTTTGCCTGGATACTGGATTCAGGGGCCACTAACCATGTTTCCTTTTATTTTCAGGAAATTAATTCCTGGAGGTAGCTTGATGTTGGGGAGATGTCGTCTCAACAATCGTAGTGGGAGACCTAAATTTGTTTTTAGACAAGAATACATATATATTATTTGATAATGTGTATGTAGTTCCCAAAATAAAGAGGAACTTAATTTCAATTTCTTGTCTACTGAACAATGTTATGTTATTTCCTTTCCATTATGCGCGAGTGTTCATTTCATGAAATGATGTTAATATTTGTTATGCAAAACTCGAAAACAACTTATATGCATTGGGTGTGTTGCCCTAAACTCGAAAGTTGTAATTATGGAAAAACAAATTTATATTCAATAAAGTTGTTGTTTAATATTCAATAAATTTTTTGTCGACTTTATAGCATAGCATTGTCTAAATCAAGTAAACTAAATATCCAAGGTTATTATCATGTAACCGGGACAGTATATATACTAGGTATATTTTGATATACTCTCGATATACAAGTGGATAATGTCCCGGAAATAACCTAGAAGGTCTATAGTATATGGATAAGGCTGGGTCCCTTATCCTAGCAACATTACGGATAAGGCCAGCTATGTAAATGTTACAGACGACCCGATCCAGGTTGTTCATGTGGAGACATGCGAGTGGGGGTATCCTTTACAATGAGTTTGTATAAGATCGAACCACGAAATAGCCAATCTTTAGATGTAACGCCGTTAACTAACAGCTTGCTATTTCATTGGATGACCAGGCAATTCATTATCAATCCTGAGTGAGTTATGGACTCCAGCCTATAAGGGCTCGTCTTTTGATATGTATGGGTGAAAGTGGCCCGAGTCGTCGACTCAACATTCCTACTATTTTGGGGACGAGAACGAGTGCAGAGCTGGGGACATAACGACACAGATGGAATTCACTCCTCCCCGACTTTAAGAGAGTAGATGTGTTCTTTTAAATGTTGATTCCGGGACTTGAACAATGGGCCCCACCCTATCACTGGCCAGAGAGGGACTTCTGATTCTTGGTCGGACCATACCCGATTTGTTCATTAGAGGCGCAGTGGTATTTAAGGAGTAAGATGTAACTCAGAGGTAAAATTGTAATTTGACCAGCTTGAGTTACGAGCATTCGTGAAGGATTGACTTGCCATTAATGGTTGTACATCCGTCGACATGAAATTATTCTGTAGTGAGAAGAGTGCAGTTGTAGGTCTTTAGTGGAGTGACTCCTAGTTAACGAATGTTTATTAACTCGGTTAATGAGTTTGACCGATTAATCTCGTATTGTTGGAGCTTCTAATCTGTAGGTCCATCAGGTCCCCTTGCTAGCTTAGAACGGGTAAAAACGAGGATCAAGAATTATGAAATAATTTGAAATGTTCTAATTAGATACAGCGAATGTATATATATGTATATTGATACATTAATATATAGTTAGTTCTAAATTAAAACTATATATTATGAGAGAAATTATTTGAATGAGATTCAAATAAATCAATATGAATAAGATTCATATTAAACTACAGGTTAAAAATAATGTGCATACGATGTACATTATGACTATAGGTTATACGAGAAAAACATTAGAAATGATTCTATTTTTGAAATAAATAATTAATTGTTAATTATTTATTATTTGATCAATATATATATATATATATATATATATAATTAGATATATATTAATTGTTTTTAGATAATAATTAATAATCTTAATTAATTAATAAGACTAAATTAATTTATATAAATTATTAATTATTAATATTAATGTAATTAATACTAATTTGATAATAATATTAATATTAACACCCCTTTGCTTAATTGCATAGGAGTGGGAGGATGGTTATGACGTGGTGAGTTACCCCACGTCATCTTTGTTTTGTCTACAGAATAGTTTTACAAAAAACAGGACTGATGAACTTCCGTCCACGATTTCTCTCTTGGAAAAAACGCTATCAAAATCCCTTTAGGCTTCCAATTCGTTGCTCCCAGAAGCAAAGATTCTCGTTCCCAGATGATAGCAGGAATGCCGGTGGTGGTGTTCGTTGTTGATTTAACAGGAGAAAAGTTCTTCAAATATAAAGGAAAAACTTTCCCCTGTATTTTTCCTCTTTTCCATATGTGGGTTTGGTTTCTCAAAATTCAAGAACAAGATCGTCGTTTCCACTGCACATTTGTACCTTCAATATGTGTTAAGACGAACCATAACTACAACAATTTAAATACAATGTTGTTTAAAAATGCTAAAACTCAACACAAAAGGCAAAAAACTTCTCCAAAAGAAAATACCTATCTTTGCCACTTAAGATTAAGTCACATAAATCTCAATAGAATTGGGAGAATGGTTAGGAGTGGACTTCCAAGCGAGTTAGAAGATGACTCCTTACCTCCATGTGAATCTTGTTTTGAAGATAAGATGAAAAAAGACCTTTTATTAGGAAAGGTTATAGAGCCAAAAAACCCTTGGAGCTGGCACATTCAGACCTTTGTGATCTGATGAATGTTAAAGCAAGGTGAGGGTATGAGTATTTCATCTCTTCATAAATGATTTTCAAGGTATGGATATCACTACCTAATTCAACATAAGTCTGAAGCCCATTAAAAGTTTAAGGAGTACAACTGAAATTGATAACCAATTAGATAAGACGATAAAGACACTTTGATCTGATCAGGGTGGAGAGTATATGGAGTTGCGATTCTAAGACTATATGAGAGAACATGAATTATATCCCAACTCTCAACACTTGGTACACCTCAACAAATAAGTGTACAAAAAAAGAGAAATAGAACCCTGTTAGACATGGTTCAATCTATGACAAGCTATGCTTAATTGCCTGCCTCGTTATGTGATTATGTAGTAGAGACCGCAGTATTCATTTTGAACACAGTTCCATCAAAAGTGTTTATGAAACCCTTTTGAACTATGAATAGGACATAAATCTAGTTTACAACAATCGCTTCAGGATTTGGGGATGTCCAGCACATGTGTTAGTGACAAATCCGAAAACTGTAATCTCGTTCAAAAGTGTGTCTATTCGTAGGTTACCCCAAGGAAACGAAAGGTCGACTTTTCTTCGATCCACAAGAAAACAAAGTGTTTGTATCGACAAACGCTAGATTCTTGGAAGCTACACATACATCAACAAGAGTTGTTTATAAAGTTAGCACTTCAACAAAGTTGTTGATGGCTCTAGTACTTAACGTCAGTCACATCCATCTGAAGAGTTGAGAGTGCTTCGACGTAGTAGGAGGATTGTGTCACAACCTGATCGCTACATGGGTTTAATAGAACCCAGGTCGTCATACCTTATGATGGTTTGAGGATCCATTGACTTACAAAAAGCAATGGAAGAAGTTGATAAGGACAAATGCGTCAAAGTTATGGACTTTGAAATGGATTCTATGTACTTCAATTCCGTCTGGGACCTTATAGATCAACCTTATGGGGTCAAACCTATAGGTTGTAAGTGGATCAACAAGAGACACGAGGCATCGAAGGAAAGGTACAAACCTTTAAGGCTTGACTCGTGGCAAAGGGTTACACCCAAATGAAAAGGGTTGATTATGAGGAAACCTTCTCCCCGGTTGCCATGCTAAAGTCTATAATAATACTCTTGTCCATTGCCACGTTTTATGACTATGAAATTTGGCAAATGGATGTCAATACTGCTTTTCTTAATAGCATTCTTGAAGACAGTATTTATATGTCTCAACTAGAAGGGTTCATTAAGCAAGGTCAAGAGCAAAAGGTTTGCAAGCTTAAAAGATCCATTTTATGGATTAAAATAAGCACCTTCATCTTGGAATATAAGATTTGATACTGAAATCAAGTTTCATGGTTTTGACCAGAATGTTGACGAGCCTTATTTATACAAGAAGATCATCAACAACACTGTAGCTTTCTTGGTGTTGTGTGTGGATGATATCCTACCTATTAAAAATGACGTAGGTTTCCTAACTGACATTAAGAAGTGGCTAGCAACTGAATTCCAAATGAAATATTTCGGAGACGCTGAGTTTGTTATGGGGAATGACTTATTTGATAACATGCTTGTCATATATTTGATGCATAATTTTAAGAAAGGTTTACAACCTTTTAGGCATACAATCTCTCTGTCTAATGAACAATGTCCTAAAACACCTCAACAAGTTGAAAACATGAGATGTGTTCCCTATGCTTCAGTCGTGGGCAGCCTGATATATGCCATGTTCTGTAATAGGCCTGTCATTTGCTATGCAATAGGGATTATTAGTATGTATCAATCCAATCCAGGATATGATCAACTGGACTGCCGTTAAGCGAGTCCTCAAGTATATTAGGAGAACGAGGAACTATATGCTGGTGTACGGCGCTAAGGATTTGATCCTTACAAGATACATTTACTATGACTTCCAACGTGATAAGGATTCAAGGAAATCCACTTGGGGATCAGTTTTTACTTTTAATGAAGGAGTTGTAGTACGACGGAGCATCAAACAAAGATGCATCGCAGACACCACAATGGAGGTCAATATGTTGCCACTTTTGAAGCAGCAAAGAGGCGATGTACTAAAAAGTTCTTAACTGATTTAGAAGTTGCTCCAAACATGACTTTGTTGTTGCTTTAGGGGATAACATTACTGATCCGTTTACACAGGCTCTTACGGCTAAAGTGTTCGAGTGTCATCTAGAAAGTCGACCGACGAGATATGTAAAATATATTATAGGGCATGTGGGAGACTTGTAAGGTGGTAGTCTATGCCCTAGTTTATTGTATTTGTACTTTATTGTACAACCCGCCGTTACTTTTAGATTTTGTACACCCCACAAGAGTTTAGTTCAAGTGGGAGTTTGTTGAGTTTTATGCCCTAAACTCGTGAGTTGTAAACATAAACAAATATTCATTCAATAAGGTTGTCATTGAGGTTTCTCTTAGAGTTGCATTAATCCAAATCCAATAAACTAACATCCGAGGTTATGTCATGTAACTGAAAGAGTATATAACAGAAATACAGTATGTATTTAATATAAAACTATATATTTGATATACATGTATATATATACATTATATATCGGTATACAGGTGGATAATGTTCCAGTAGTAACCTAAAGGTCTATAGTATATGGATAAGATTGGGTATACCATATGCTAGTAACACTATGGATATGGCTCACTTTGTAATAGTTACAAATGATTTGATCCAGGTCGTTCATGTGGAGACATGAGAGTGGGGGCATCCTATACAATTAGTTTGTATAAGACCAGACTGCGAAATATTAATCTTTAGCTGAAACACCGTTAGCTAATAGATTAATATTTCATACGATGACCTGGTACCAAGCTCGATCTCAATCTTGAGTGAGTTATGAACTTCTGCCTGTTAGAGCTCGTCCTTTGATTTTGTATGGGTGAGAGTGGCCCGAGTCCGCCGGCACAATATTCCTACCATTTTTGGGACGAGACCAAATGGGGAGCTGGAAACATAACTACAAAAGATGGAATTCACTCATTCCTAAATTTAGGGTAAGTAGACGAGTGTTCTGTTAACTGGTCAAAATCTGAGGCCTAAGAGGGACTATAGGACTTGAACAGGGCCACATCCCTAACTGTCCTGAAGGGACTCCCAGTTAATGGTCGGACCATAACCAAGTTGTTCATTAGAAGATCAGCGATACTTAAGGTCCAAGATGGTGAAACGATAATTTGATTCAGTTGTGGTTACGAACACTCGTGAATGTTTAACTTGCCGTTAATGGTCAAAATCCATGAACGCAAAATATTTTACAGTGAAAAATGCAATTGTGGCTCTTTAGTGGAGTGACCAACCGTTAACGAATGTTGATTAATATGGTTAATGAGTTTAATAAATTATCTCGTATCGTTGGAGCTTCCGATCTGTAGGTCCATTGGGTCTCCTTGTTAGCTAGTACAGGAAAGTTGAAAATATTTAGTCTTTAAAAGAATTTGAATTGTTTCAAATTAGTTAAAGGGAATTAAGGTAATTGTATGAGATAAAATTAATATAATGTATGTTGATATATCATGGTATAAGATTAATTTTGAATTGGATTCAAAATTATGAGAGATCGATATTATAATTGATTATAAGATGATTTATTAATTTAGTTTAATTTAATTTAATATGATTTATTAATTGATGGAATATAATAATTTGGTTGAATTAAATTTTTTTTTGTAATTAATAAATTATTTAACTGATTATTAATTCAATTAAAATGTTTTAAAAATTAATTAAATAACAAAAAAAATGGGAGGAAAAACTCCCACTTTCCACCATTAATGGTGGGAAGTGGGGAAATGGTGGGTAGGGAAGTGGTGACTTCCCCCTCACTCTTCGTCCCTTATAAAAGTGAGATTCTCTCTTATACCAAGTTTTAATAAGTTTCCCAAAACTCTAACTAGAAAACGCTTTCTCCATCTCTTGATTCCCTCTCAATTTATAAGACGGTTCCTATAACCGAGTTCTTAACATCTGGAGGATAGTGAGGAAGACTTTTGGGTGGCGTTGGTGTCTACATTGAAGAGGTGTCTTCAAAAGTATGTTTCACTAACTTTCTTTTAAGCATGCTTATGTCTTTTATTTGTTGTAATTCCAAAACAAGATCGAATCACACGCATCCACACGCTTCCGATGTGGGATTCGATCCCTTCAGACCTAAGATCATATATCATTAGTATAGTGTTTAGGTTCGATTTCCATTGTTTTGTAGTTCTCACCGTTAAGTTTTCCCGAGGGTAAAGTGTGTATCGATGTAGACATGCAGAAAATAAAACAAACTTATATTAGTTTCATCAATTGTCCTTTAACCCAATCAAATTGAGCAAAAATAATTAAGCACCCTAACAAATTGTTTTGCAACGATGCATCAGTGATTTAGAATAATAAGCCATCGTAGAGCATATAGTTACTCTCCCTTACTGAATTGAAATGTTTTCACTAAATCTTACACTAGAATACTCTTTATTCCTATAATCTTTAGTCACCGTTTATTCGGTCAAGAAATTTCTAACTAGCTTAACTACTCGCCATAAGTATGACCCACAATTTTCATACCTCAGAGGTCCGCTCCAATAATCCCAGTGTAGAGAAGGAAAATATTGGAGCGAAACTTATGAAACCATTGTCCATTCTGTAGTTTGCCTTGGTTTCGATTCCATACAATGGACCATCCGTCGGGATGATCGCTTCAGGACGACACGCAGGTCATGTATGAAATCTCACGGTGCAAACTAATGGTGGAGACTGTATGATATGTTGTCACACGTTCTTCCCCCACTTACTATGGATACTATCTCCATTCACCTTAATACTAAACCATGCAAACACCTTTTGTACAGAGGCCGCGCCCAAGGCGACACGAGGCGGAGCATGGAACTCATAGTGTGAACATTTAGGAGAATTGTGAGAGAAAAAAGAATGCTATATATACCTTGTATATCAAGAATATACGTGGTATATTACACATTCTCTTTTACTCTCACTTAGTATTTTAAGACTAGGGTATATTACTTAGGTAAATTCCGGCTAAATGCGATTAACTAAGTGAATTTTTAGTCAGTCCAATATAACTATTTATATTGGAAGTTTTACATTAATGTTTTTGTTTATCAAACGTGAAATTAACGTTTTAAAATATTGACTAATTCAACCCCCTGGTAGAGGTGTTCCCTTATGGTCAGCTTAAATACCTCAACCTAAATAGAATCTTCCTAAGATAGGGTTTCCTTATAGGCAATATTTTATACTCGGTATTTTATTATTTCATTTTAAACATATTTAAAATAATATAAAAGACTATCATGTAATCATCTTAGAAGATATAACCTAAGGTCTAATTAATTTTAAACGCCTTTAAAATGAATTAACTTGGACCCTATGTTTGCAGACAACTCTTTATTATAGATTTTAGTTTCTATCTACCAAAATTTCTATCTACCACAACTTAGCCCAGACAAGAAGGTCAGTAGTGGCACCGAGCTGGGGGCAGAGATAAAGACCGAGCTCATTGAGTTTATATGAGCAAACGCTGATGTATTTGCGTGGTTACGTGAGAATGTGTCAGGGATCGGCCCGAGCATTATGGTGAATAGGTTAAATGTAGATTTGTGCTTTAGACCTATAAAGCAAAAGCGTCGACCTGTCGATGCCGAGTCTGAATAAAGCCTGTTCGAAGGACAACTTTCCTCTTTTTCAGCTAGATCAACTCATCGATGCCACCGTCAAGCATGAGATACTGACGTTCATCGACACGTACTCAAGCTACAATCCAATCAAAATTCATGTACCTGACCAAGAGCAAACCTCGTTCCTGACCGACCAGGGCTCTAATACTACAAAGTTATGTCCTTCAGCCTTAAAAACACGAGAGCCATATATCAGCACAAGGTGAATACAATGTCCATCAGGCAAATTGGCATAAACATGGAAGTTTATATGGATGACATGCTGGTTAAGAGCAAGTATGTCAACTCAAACATAGCCGACCTAATTGAAGCTTTCGAAGTCCTCCGATGTTGTAACATGACGCTGAACCGAAAAAGGTCTGCGTTTGGCATTCGGGTAAGTTTCTAGGCTTCATGGTGAACCAACAAGGAATTGAAGCAAACCCATGTGATATTCGAGCTGTGCTTGAGATGGACCCATCCAAGAACTTGAAGCAGATTCAACGCCTCAATGATCGCATAGCCTTGCTGAACCGATTAATTTCAAGGTCCACCAACAAGTGCCTCCAATTCATCAAAGTATAGAGGAAGAGGGAAAATTTGAGTGGATAGTACAATGCTTAGAGGCGTTCGAGCAACTTATGCTCTACCTCGGCTCAGCTCCACTACTGGCCAAACCACTCCCACATGACAAGCTACTGATGTACCGTGTTGTGTCAGAGAAAGCCATTAGTTCGGTTCTCATCAAAGAAAATCACGCCCAACAGCACCCGGTGTATTATACGAGCAAGTCTCTGACTGATGTTTAGATCAGGTACCCGTGTATCGAGAAGCTAGCCTTAGCCATTCTAACATCGAGTCGACATCTTCGACCGTTCTTCAAAGTACATCACATGACAGTTCGAACGAACTTCCCCCTAAGGCAAGTCTTCCACAAGCTCGATACATCAGGACGGCTCAGTAAGTGGGCTTTGTAACTCACCAAGTACGACGCTGGCTTTGAACCCATAGCCGACATGAAGTGACAAGCCGCAACTGACTTCATCGCCAAATTGACCCCTTTCAGGCCTGTGGCAAATGATAGGGACCAGTGGACTTTATACGTCGATGGTTATTCAAACGACAATGGGTGTAGGGTTGGTTGGTATGCTTATGCTCGATCCAGGAGAACGTCAGTTAGAGTATACTCTTAGGTTTAGCTTTTGAACGTCAAATAACGATGCAGATTATGATGCACTGATCTCTAAACTCATAGTTGCTAAAGGAATCGGGGTGAACCACCTCCTCATCCTCAGTGACTCGCAACTCATAATTAATCAGATTAAGGATAAGTACCAGGCGAATGATATCTGGATGGAACGCTAGCTGAGCAAAGCAAAGGAGCTCCTCAACGAATTTTCGGAGTATGTGATTCGGTAGGTGCAAATATCAGAAAATTTCATTGCCTACACACTGGCTCGCCTCGCGTAAGCTTACAAAATTGAGCAACCTTGTTCCGTCCCGATGGAAGTCCTGAATGAGCCATCCATTGACCAGGTAAAGGTATTTGATGTCCAGCCTACGTCCCTTATTTGGGTGGACCGCATCAAAGACTACCTAAAGGGAAAAATTCCTGATAACCAAGATGAGACGAGGAAACTAGGGCGGAGAGCCGCCAATATGTAGTCGAAGAGGGAAAACTTTACAAGTGAGGCTTCTCTCTCCCCCCCCCCCTATGGTACCTCGACTCAGACGAGGCAAACTACGTGATGAGAAAAGTTCACGAGGGTGTTTATTGAAACCACTCTATAGCTCTGTCCATGGCAACCAAGATAATACGTCAGGGTTACTATTGGCCAGGCCTAGACCACGATATGAAGCAATTAGTAAGGAAGTACGACAAGTGCCAGTGGTTTTCTACCATACTGCACCGACCCTCGGAGTTGCTCACATCGATTGTGAGTCCTTGGCCCTTCGCTCATGGGACTTGGACATGATCAAACCTCTTCCAACAGGCAAAGGTCAGGTGAATTATGCTATCGTCGTGACCGATTCCTAGTGTGTCAAGGCCGACCTACTTGCCAAAATCACTGAAGTAAAGGTTACAAACTTCATATGGAAGACCATCATTTGTCGGTTCGGCATTCCATATGTCCTGCTAAGTGAAAATGGGAAGCAGTTCGACAACTATCGTTTCAACAAATTATGTGACGACCTCGGCATCAAACACTTCAGCTCGTCCTCAGCTCATCCCCAATCGAATGGCCAGATTGAGGCTATAAACAAAATTATAGAGAGGGGACTGAAGACTAAATTGGAGGCACTGAAGGGTCGCTGAGCCGAGGACCTCTCCGTTGTACTATGGTTGTACCGAACCACCGTGTGAAACCTTGTTTAGCTTAGCATTCATCTCGAAGGTCGTCATTCCTATGGAGATCGACTTGTCGACGTTGAGAGTTGAGAATTTTGTTTAGCGGGCAAATGATGAGCCTCTTATGCCTAACCTCGATCTTCTTGAAGAGAAGTGAATTCAGTCACAGTTCCGAGTACCAAAACCGCATGGCTCAGTACTACAATGTCAGGGTAAAGCCTCGAGTGTTCAAGGCAGGAGAACTTGTCCTCAAGAAAGTTCTGAACCACGTCAGTGCCGTATAGTCGAATTGGGAAAGCCCGTACATAGTCCATGAGGTGGGTCGGCATGGACCTACATCATCGCCGACCTGAATGGTAACAAGCTACCTCACCCTTGGAATGCTGACAATTTACGTTTTTATTATCAATAGTAAAAGAATCTAAGTGTAACTATGTCGTATACATTGTTAATAAATGCAAACATTCAAATAGTTAAGTACACTTAAAGATCCATGAGCTACAATTAAATGGGGCCGAAGAATAACATCAGAGCTGAGCATGAGAAAACGGTTCATGCCTCAACCCGGGTCATACCTCTTTCACTAACAGGGTTAAAAAGACCAACTTAACACGCGACACAAATCAAAGATCAGGTCGGCCGTACATTCCAAATATAAGCAGAAAGGATAACAAAAGGGAATTTTCAATAATTCTCAAAATAGATGATTGAGGCGTAAAGACCTCAGCCTAGTACAAACGCGAGCAAAAAAGAGCCGAAGTAGAACAAGCTCAAACTCGTTACAAAAAAAAAATTTTGAAAGCATGAAAAGTGTCGCCATCGAGCTGTCAACACATGACTGGGCCTTCAGCTCGGACCTCCACCTCATCCTCCTCATCATCCAGTTGGGCTAAGCCTTATAGATTAAAGCGATATCCAGCTCAGGACAAAGTTTCCTCACACCGTCGGTGCTGAAATCAAAGCATCGGTCTGCAATGTTTCTTACTAGATCACCGAACTCTGGCAAAACCATTATGGCCTTCTCCATCTAATCGAAAGAAGAGCACTTATTGGCTTGAGCTACATGTTCGGCCTCCAGCTCGTTCATAGCCTTGTTGGCTTGTTCTTCAGCCTCCTTAGCTTAGTCTTCGGCCTTCCAAACATTCACCCTGGCAAAATCGAACTTCTTCACCACCACAGCAGGTTCTTCCCCCTCAGACCTCAAGTAATTGCCTTGGGAGGTAAACGCGACGAGGCTTCGTTGATACTAATCAATTTGTGACCAATTACAAGAAGCAAAGTAAAGAAGATTCAAGAGGCTTTGTGATGTCAAAACATGTCAAATCTCATCCAAACATAAAGCGCCTCCTACATGTGATTTCCAAGACAATTTTAAGCAATTCTACGTTTTTGGATTAACATTTAGTTGTCTAGTTTGATGTGCAATCATGTTTTGATTTGCATGTCTTATTTTCTACAATTTGCATTAACTAGGATTTGAAAGACTGTTGGTGTTCCTCATGTTGAACGACCCTTTTGCCTATTTAAAGGCTTGTAATCACCTTGTTTTGGCAGATTAAACATATTGAAATTCAAGAACTTTTGTTCCTTAACACTTTTGGTATTGCTTCTTTCAAATCTTGCTTTAGGTTTGATGTTAAACCGATTCATTGGATTAGTCTCGATCAAGCTAATTCCGGAGTGAGTCGTGTTAGGATCTAGGAGTGACCATCGTAGATTCTAAGTCCGATCTAAGAGTGATTCATCTTCTAACCTTACTCTTTGTTGGAATCATTCGGTAAGTTAGTCGTTTTTGTGAATGTTTGCAAGGATCCTAGAAGGACCTCTAGCTTTGTAAACCCAAGCAACCTTGACACTTATCATTTGGTATCAGAGAATTGGTCGACATCCTTTGGCCGGCTCTAAAGGTGAAATATCTTTATTTTGTCTAATTTTATTTTCTGCTATTTTTTTTAAGTTGTTTCTTACAAAGTGTAACAAGGCATACTATAACTTGCCTTAAAATTCTTGGATTTTTGCTCTCGGATTATTAGCAAATAAAAAAAAACAGAAGCAAAGGAAACAAAAATCAGTAGCAAAAGAAAACAACAGTAGCACAAAAAAAAACATTCGAAGATCCGAGGCACATGAAAAGTTCTTTTCATTATGTTGTGTTTTGTTTAAATTATCAAGTTGTTTATCCTAAGATTGAGTTGCTGTAGTCTTAGTTTGTGAGAGTTGATCATTGAATTAGTTATATCAAGCTTTAAGCAAGATTGCACCAAAATTTAAGCCAACCCTTACATCTTTGACCTAGTACCAAAAGCCTACCCTTGAGTGATAAACACGAGTGTTCTTGAGTGAAATCTTTGTGAGAAGAGTGGTGAGGTCCTTATTATTATTGTTATTATTGTTTTTAACAAAATGTCACGGGATGGAGTACCACAAGTACAAGATCCAAATATGGCGATTCTTCAATCAATTAAAGGTATGATGGATAAGATGAGGGAGGATAGGCAAGAAATAAATGCACAACAACAAAGAGAAGAACGAGTCTTACAAGAAGATAAAGGCATGTTTGACTTCGATGTCCAAGAAAGACAAGTTGGAGGAAGAGGAAGGAATAACTTTGCCAACATTATGCAACCGAGGAGATTGGAAAGAGTTCATGAAAATAGAGATGGCAGAGTTAAACTCAAAATTCTACCGTTTCGTGGAACAGTGGACCCCGAGGCTTACTTGCAATGGGAAAGGAAGATAGAGCACGTGTTTCATTGCTATACATATAGTGAGAATAAGAAGATGAGACTTGTCATTGCCGAATTCATTAATCATGCTAATGAATTGTATCAACATCTCAAATCCGATAAAAGAAGGAAAGAGGAGTTTCCAATAGAAACTTGGGAAGAACTCAAAGAAGCCATGAGAAAGAGGTATACTGCCCAAACATTATAGAAATGATTTAAAAACTATATTGCAAGCTTTGAGGCAGGAAACAAAAAGTGTTGCTGAATATTATCAAGAGATGGAGATTTTAATGAAAAAGGCAAAGATCCAAGAAGAAGAAGAAGACACCATATCTAGATTTCTTGGAGGTTTGAATCTGGAAATTGCTCATCCTATTGATAGAAATCCATCGCCTTACTTGGAAGATATGTATCACCATGCTATCAAAATTAAAGATCAATTGAGAAAAGAAAAGTTGCTGCATTCCAAACGGAATGAATCCATGCAACCAAAAGAGAAGTTTGGTGCTGTCAAACAAGTGGAGATCGAGAGCTCCAATACTAAAAAGAATCAAGCTCCAAAGGAGGTAAGGGAGAAGACTAATTCTCTTAAATGTTGGAAGTGCAAAGGGTTTGGACACATGAGCAAAGAATGTGTCAATAAAGAAGTCATGGTAATAAGAAATGGTGTTGTTGATTCAAATGATGCTTGTGAGAAATATGAAGCAAAATTTGAGGAAGATTCTAAAGCACATGTTGATGAATTTATTGAACAAGATCGCAAAGATTCTGATTTTGATGAAAGTGAGTTCAAATAAAAGAGAGAAAGAGAAGAGTTAAAGAGAAAGGAATTCAAAGGAGAAAGAAGAGAAAAATAGCAAGATCCAATCCATTTGTCAATATAAGTCAAATCTTATAGCATTATTGCATAAGGACCCTTACTATCAAGCTCACATATTTTATCCTAGTCTTTCTACTTTTCTAAGATTTTTGCAGGAAGTTCCAACTTTTCAATTCAAGAGTGATCGAATACAAGAAACAAAGGAAGCTATAAAGGAGCCAAGAGGAGTTATCCTATCATCTTCTCATGATCTTGAGATTGTCTTACAAGGTAAGTATAAAATACATCTTGATTTTGAAGATACTAACTTGCTTCCTTATTGTGTAGGTAACCATGGACATAAGAAACCTAAGGTGAAAAGCATTGTGGAAAACTACTTGTCCAAGAATTTATATAAAGAATTCGATGGTCGAGAAAGCAGAATGTTATGTTGGATAATGCAAATGCAAAGTACCAAGTGGAGGAAAAATAAATCCAAGCACAATTTAAACAAACCAAGTGATTGGGTTTGGAAGCACTTTTGGAAGGAACGAAGAATTTGTCCAAGTCCAAACATATGTTGGGAATTCTCTACCTCGATAGGTAACAGAAGGCGTGCGAGCACACACGGCCACAAGTAATACAGGAAAAAGTAAATTTCAAGTTAGTATCCTCAAGGATATTCGGTTTGAAATGAATTCAACGAAATGTTTCAAACTGTAATCAGGTTTATTGGTAGAAATAGTTGACAAAGTCGTGAGTTGATTTTGCAAATATCAAGATACTCGATAACTACAACCCCTATGCTTTATGCCTTAGTTTTAGACAAACTGTCACACTGGTGAAAAAAACGTCGGGCACTACTTGACACATTTCGATAAACACAGTTCTACTCTTATCACAAACCGCTTTTGATTGCTTCGGAGCCTAGGGTAGCCTAGTGTCATATGTGTATGCGTCGTTACAATCCAATAAATTTATTACCAACTCACCTAATTTTATGGGTCAGAGGACCTATGTTGACGATCATGTTTTATATGTTTATGTCTAAGTCACATCTCATATTAACCCTCAACTATTTTACATAACATAACCCTTTAAGTATTAGGCTTCAGTTTAGCAATACTCCCAAGTGGCCGACTTAAGAAATTGCTCTGAGAAATTAGTATGTTGAGAAGCTAACCAATAAAGCGTCGGGCATTAACTGTGTTTTTTTATCCCATGTTAAATTAAAAAACATTTTTCCTAAGCCAATATTTCACAGAGATATTGAAAACTAAATTAGTGCATAACTAAAGAATGGAAATTGTTTATTGAAATAAGAAAATAATTGTCATGGGTTGAAATTAAAGAATAACAAAGGTATAAAGAGTCCTGACATACCCTTATTCTCTTTCGAGCTTGGAGGGAGATCAAACTCGCTAGAAAGGGTTTAAGGAGTTAAATAAACAAAGTACAAATGACATTAAACTTTAAACGAATTAATAACAGAATCTAACAAATAATTTGGTAAAAGACTATGCTTGAGAACCCATAAAATGTAGCAATGTAAGAATGAAAGAGTTCTAGCTATGAACTAGGACTAAAACGCCGTCAATGAATTATGAATTATGCTAAGGAAACTCTCCATTTTATAGGCTTGGAGTTGGGTTAAACTTCCCACCAAAATATGAGGAACGTGGAGCTCAAGTCTATGAATTTGTTCAACAAATTGATTATTCGATTCAGATCAAGTCGATTTTGACTGAAGCAACTGATTTGGGAGAAGTCATTTGTGCCCTTATACCAATACGTATGTTTCATTAGAAAAAAATAAAAAATAAAAAATAAAACTTAGAAAGTGGCAGCAATTCTCTCATGGATAATAGAAAAACGTGAGTTTCTGCTATGTTTGACCACAAAATATCTACCTTTATAACAAAATTTTTTAATTTACATTTTATACAAAAATAATAAGTTCTTTTCACTCTTTAACAATATGTAATAACTTTTAGCAAAATATGATAAGAAATCGGTCATTTTCATATCCAAATATACCAATAAAATAAATTTTTTACTTTGTGAAGTCAAACTCATCATCCCCTAAACTTATGATATGCTTGATCACACTGCATCTTACAAAAATATGCATATCAATAAAGAACATATCAACTATCCAAATTCTAATATAGAAAGAAACTAACCTATCTAACTAAGTTAAGTAAAACAGTCACAAGTCAGTAAACAAAGATATAGAAAGGGGACTCTCGTAATTCTCATTGCAATCATCATTAGAAGAAGCGGATGATCAAGAAGAAGATAGGAGATCGACCTTCATGTCATATGGGATGGAATATGCTTCTTCTCCCTAGGTTTCTTAAGGAACTCACAAGTGACATGTTGAACCACCAACAAATGAGCATACATCATTTCCAACGCTTGATACTGGTCTCGGGTCTTAGGTGCTGCAACATTAGTAGGAGTATCCTCATCTTGCACCAAGGAGTATCCTCGAACTCATCTTACTGACGTGGCCGATTTTCTCGGAGTTACTACATCCACAGCATCTACAATTACCCCTACTTTAAGGCATAATTTAATTATTAATTCAAGAAAACATAGTGCCCTATCGTATTCTCAGCACAAAGTCAAATCTTATCTCAAATCAATTGTCCAAAGTCAAACTTAATTCCTTTCATCAAACAATAGACGAAGAAGACCCGAGTCGTCTTGAGGGACGCATCGTGGGTAGTCAGGATCAAGCGGTTTTTGACCATGTACGCCCAAGCTATTGCTTGCTCGTTTTTTGTCAAGTGGCATCAATTATACAATTCCGCTCTTTGATACAGTTTAAGAGCATTTAGGCCGACACACGAGGTTGCAGGTTTTCTCTATTTGCACATCAGATGGGTGCACGATAATCTCGTTCCTTTATGCACTGGATACGTATGGCAAACCCAAATGCGTGTTAATAACTTTAAAGGAAAACTCGCCGACTTAGCCTTTACTCGCATAGAGTCTCCTCGATGTAGGTGGATGGCCGCGTAGAATTCTTTCACCATATTTTATGATATGTGCTGGAGTGGTGCAAATAGTATTTCCCATCCTTGCTTCTCGAGTTGACGTTTCACATACTCGGGGATAGGCTCCTGGTCATCATCAAAACCTTTTTCTACTATAAGTTTTCTCTTATCCGAGTCTATTTTCTTCACCTCAATACGGACCCTCTTGCCTTGAACCAGTTGTTGTCCGATCACCTCTGGTTCACATCCTTTGTCATTTTCAAGTGCAACTAAGTGGGATGTACTTCCTCCAACAAGATTGGACCATTTGGTTTTTTGGGAGGGACCTGCACAGGCTTGTGTTTAGGCTGCCAATCCAGCTACACTATCTCTTGGTTGTGGTCTCGAAGTAGCGCCACGCACTACTTTGGCCGTTTTCTTCCTTTTTTCAAGTTTCTTTGCTAGATATGCTAAACATATTCCATCTTCTAAGCTCTCTACATCGGATCAAAATCAGTAAAACTATAGTGTGAATGACACAATCCTCGAGGTGAGGATTGGGTAGCATCCTAACTGTATCGGGGCTCATCCACTGGAGCAGATGAACCTTACACAACAGGGGAAGTGATATCTTCTTCTACATCGGTATCTTCATGCTCATGGTGCTCTGGTGTTCACGTTCTAACCTTAAATCTCAAGATATCGTCATCACCCTCACAATCATCTCCCTCCCTCTCATGAATTTATCAAAAAATCTATTGAAGGCTAACTTCATGCTATTCATCACCACCAAGTGGGTTGCTGGTTGTTCATCAATGTCCATTCTTTCATCATCATCCAACACATCATCACCAAACGTCTCTCCCACGACCTCATGCCTTTCACCAATTTTCAGACCTGCTTGTTCCTCTTCTGTAGCATCCAGGCTTAAAGGAAATTTTGTAATAAGCTGCTCAGACAAATTTAAAAAGGAAATATTCAAAATTGAGGTTGGTGGTTTATTAAACAAAATTGCACTATTTACTTCTTCGCCTTGTAACTCTACAACACCAGAATTGGAGTGAGCAAGTGGTTCTGTGTTGTGGTCAGATTGTTCATTGTCTTGCTCTGCCTCTCCAACACATTCATTGACAATAATGGAAGTAGAAGGTGGAATGGATGATGAAATAGGCTCGGTTTAGGGTGAAGTTTGAAGGGTCACTTGTTGGGGGCCTCACTCGATTTCTTCTAAAGCCTCTTACATCATCTCGTTGATTTGTAGGGACATCTCCATTGTGACTTACCATTGTTTAGTTAAATCTTCAATTTCCCCGAGACTAGACCATTTTCTTTTACCTAATGTGCCAACATTTTCTCCTATGTTTTCTGGAATGTTTTTCCCCTAAGTGTAGCCACACCACCTACATTCTCCCTTGGCACAGATTCTTCCAAGGTTTTTTGTGGATTGAATGTAGGAACATGCAGTATTCTTTTACTATTCTCCACAATTTTTATGACAAGGGTGAAGTGAATTGATCGAATCCCGTAGTGGAAGCGCATGAAAGCTTGTGCTTCAATTTTGTTTTAGGAAAAACTACATAGAAAATAAATAAGCTACACAAAGAAGGAGAACCTACATTTCAAGACCGTTCTTCAACAATAGCACCAACGCCACCAAAAAGTCGTCCCCACTATTCTTTTTGTAAAGACCGATTTATGGGAAGTGTCTTTTGAATGTGCAATTTTGCTCCAAAATGCACCAATCTTTCCATGATCAAAACTCTTTGCATTGAATTTGAACACTTCAAATTCTTAAAAAAAATAATAAAAAAAAATTGATCATTATTTTACACATTGTGAGCTAGCGCGGACCTATAGATTATAAGTTCTAACGGTCCGAGATTAATTAATTAAACTCATTAATTACATTAATTAAATTTAATTGACTATGGGGCACTCCACTAAAGACCCATAGATGCACTCTTATGCAGTTTAGAACATGTTGCGTCCATGGATATCGCCTTTACAAGTAAATTGATCCTTCACACGAGTCATTCATAGCTACAGTTGGGTCAAACTATCGTTTTACCCCTATAATTATCTCTTGCCCTTAAGTACCACTGACCCTCTAATAAACAATTTGTTTATTATTCTACCATAAAACGAAGCCCCTCTTGAACCAATGAGAGGGTGGGGCCCCTTGTTAAATACTCAGAGTCAGCACTTAAGGGAACAACTCTTCTACTTACCCTAAAGTCGGGAAGGATTAAATTCCATCTTCTGTAGTTATGTTTCCAGCTCCCCACTCGATCTCGTCATTGAAATGGTTTATTAAGTCAATAACTCAAGCCACACTCACCCATACAAATTAAAAACGATCCCTCATAGATAGGAGTCTGTAACTTGCACAGGATTAAGATCGAGTTATTTATGGTCATCATGTGAAATATTAATCTATTCATTCAACGGTGTTGCAAAGAGAGATTAATTATTTTGCGGTCCGGTCTTATAGAAACTAATTGTATAGGATACCCCCACTTATATGTATCCACATGAACGATTGGGATCATATCGTTTGTATATAATACAAAGTTGGTCGTATCCATATTGTCACCAGGATAAGGCCCCCAACCTAATTCATATACTATTACCTAAACATGATCCACCCATATGTAAACTACATACCATTCAAGTTACATTAAATGTCTTTGGATGTTCATTTATTAGATTTTGAATTACGAAAGTCTAAAAAATAATGAAAGTCAAAACAACCATTATTTGATTCACTAAATAAATTGTTTAAACTACAAACCACGAGTTTAGGGCACAAAACCCAACCTTCTCCCACTTGACCTGAAGCTAGCGGGGTGCACAATACAATAGAGTATAATACAATAAACTAGGGCATACATTATATACCCCGTAAAATCTCCGACTTTCCGTAGACATGATGATGTATCTCGTAAATGAATCAGTAATATTGTGCTCCAAAGCTATCTTCGTGACTATCACGTCCCTCATTTCACTATCTCACGTATCAAGTGATATTTTATCTTGATATTCTTGCCTCTATTGTGACTTCGAGGTTCGTTTGAGTTTGCCACAACACTACTATTATTACTATAAAGCGTGATGCAGAAATTTATATTTGGAAAAACTTCATAAAAGCGAAGAACTTCCTATGCCACACAACCTCTTTAACCATATTCACAATCAGCTACATATTCAACCTCCATGGTGGAGTCTGCAATGCATCCTTGTTTGATGCTCCACCATACTATAGCCCCTCATTAAGAGTGAACTGTAACAACCCGTATTTTCCAATACGGTCATTCTGACAAAATGCGGAAGCGTAAACAACTAAACACTAAATTAACGGAAAGACTTCTTTATTTAATACGATACTATGACAAAAGATAAGGATAAGTCCAACTTTGAAACAAAAAAAAAACCTACACTATAATAAAGCCAAAGAATAACTACCAGAACTAAGTTATCATAAGCTAATAACAATGGAAAATACTAAAGATTTCAACTCCTCATGCCAGAACGCTATTCCTCAATCACTATCTGAGCAGTCACTTGAACCTTCATCTGAAAACATTTAGAAAACCGAAAAAAAAAATTACTACAAAAATACTCAATAAGCAATTTCCATATTGAATTTCGAAATTCATTTTCCTTTCAAAACATTCGTAAACAAAAATACGAACAAATCAAAACTTTTAAAGTCCTTTAAAATGTTTAATACAACTTTCAAAACTTTCAAAATAAACTAAATTTTCAGAAACAAAAGTCTTCAAATAAGATAAAATTTCCAGTCAATCAAAACAAACTTTCATTCTTTCAAAACAAACTTCCATTCATTCAAAACAAACTTTCATTCGATCAAACTTCAAATCCTTCAAAACAAACTTTCTTTCACTCAAAACTTTCAAAGTTCATTCTAAAACACTTGGTACAACTTTCAAACTTTTGAATAACTAAATCATTCAAACATTCAAAACAATTTTACATTCATTCATACTTTCAAAATCAGAGTGGAATATTGCATTATTTGGGTAGCCTACAGAACATATGTGGTTACTGGTCGGTAACACCAAATCAATCAGAAGCTTCTATTAGAGTTGTAGAATTAATATCGACCAGAACAGAGTTGTAGAAATAATATCGACAAGAACAGAGTTGTCGAAATAATATCGACCAGAACAGAGTTACTTAAGTGTCAGGCCATGTGAGTGAATAACACACTCATGAATCTTCATTCCCAAGGAATGTCAAACCACAAAAGTGTCTTCCCACAAATAAGCCAGAACAGAAATCCATCAATTCCAAATTAGGCTACTACCCCAAATAAGCAAAACATTCCTCAAAACAAAATCATGGCATATCCGGATAGCCGTATCAAATCAATCCAAATATCTTTCAAATAAAATGCAAAACAAATACTTACTTTTAATATTAAATTAATTCCAAACATTGAACTAATTTAAACAAACTTTATCAATCCTCTAAAACATGATTTCAAATACTTCACAAATAAACAAAATATCAATTTCAAACCTTTAAATAAATCTAAACAAAACATTATCAAATCATTTAAATACTTCAAATACTTTGCAGATAAACATAATTTCAATTGCCAAATTAGTTTTCAAATCCATATGCAAGATATCAATTTCAAATCTTCCTATCAAATCCAAAATACATTTTAGTTTTTGAAATATGACAAATCACTTACAACACTTTTCGAAGGGATACGGTAAATCACTTACAATACTTTTTCGAAGGGATATGACAAATTACTTACCTCTTTCAGAAATCCTATGAATCTAATTTACTTCTTCCTTGGTAGTTGTCAACTTAGAAGCCTAGAAACAACCAGTATCCAAAATCAATTCTTAAATCCTATCCAAGGATTCAAAATTCAACCAATTACTAACTCAAATCTTATCTACCCAATTTTCCCATTCAAAACACTTTTTTATGTAAAATAATTAGGAAAGTATGGATTTGGGGCTACAAAACCAGATCTGAAAACTAGGTTAAAAAGCCTCTAAATTCAACAATAACAAATTTTAAAATTAGAAGAATCGATATAAATCAATACGAACTAAATTTACAAAAAGTTTCTCAATAAAATCAGCTTAAAAACCTTCTAAACAATTGAAAATTTGGGGATTTTAAATCTGAAAAATTTTCCGTTTTATAAAATAAAACTTCCAAGAATTTTCCATAAAACAATTAACAATTTACTAATTTCTATAGAAAAATCAGATCTGAAAACCGTATATAAAACCTTTAAAACTTGGTAAAAACATATAATTTTTCATGTAAAAATCATAACAAACTATAATTTATAGGATACAAATAGGTAAACTTTTTATGCAAAAAGAGTCTCAAAATAGCCCAAAAACAATCTCATAAACAAAAAGATTCAAACCAAAAATCCTGGAAAATTTTTAGGACAAAAGTCCTTAAAATCTTTTATTCTAAAAAGCAAAGACCTCAAAACTTTTCCCAATAAACTGAATTAAAGAATTACAAATCAAGAAAAATAAAACTAAAACAATGAGAAGAAAATCTTACCAATCTTTGAGAGAAAATACCAAACTCTTCTTCCTTTCTTTTCTTTTTCTCTTTGAGAGAAAACTAGGTCTAACCGTTTAAGAAAATAAAATCTAGGGTTTAAGGGCTTTTATAACAAACCCTAATGAATCCTTATTTAAAAAGGATAATAAAAAGATAAAGATTTAATAAAACTCTTTCTTTTTATTTTCTAAATTCTAAGAACAAAGTATCTTTTAAAAATAATTTCTAAAACAAAAAAGGTTTATCTTTGAGAAAATAAAAGAAAACAACTAAAAAAATAATAATTTAAATATATGTATACTTATATATACACATATATATATATATATATATATTTTTTGGTTGTTACATGAACACTGACCCTTATGTGAATTTCTTAGAATCCCTATCAGTCATAAAATCATAGTCAGCTTATCCTGTAAGGATCAAATCCTTAGTGTCATACACTAGCATATAGTCCATTGTTCTCCTAAGATACTATAGGATCGTTTTAACTGTAGTCTAGTGATAAAATCCTGGTTTGTATTGATACCTACTAACAATCCCAACTGCATAGCATAAGGCCTAGTATACAACATGGCATACATAAGATTGACAACAGTTGAATCATAGGGGATACGTTTCATATCCTTAATTTCTTTAGGTGTCTTAGAACATTGTTGCTTAGATAGAATAATTCCATGTCTGAAAGGCAGTAAACCTTTATTGGAATTTTGGATTGAATATATCTCAAGCATTTTGTCAATATACGAGATGCCTGAGACAAGGTCAACGACTTGTTCTTACAATTCCTAGTGATTTGAATCCAAAGAATAGACTCTTATTCTCCTAAATCTTTCATTTGGAATTGAGCAGCTAGCAATTTCTTAACGTCAGTTAGAAATCCTACATCATTCCCAATGAGTAGGATGTCATCCACATACAACACTAGAAAAGTTAGAGTACTATTGATGACCTAATTGTAAACACAACGCTCACCAACATTCTGATCAAAGCCATAAGATTTGATTGCAGTTATCAAACCTTATATTTCAATATCTAGATACTTGTTTCAATCCATAAATAGACCGATTAAGCTTGCAAATCTCCAACTATTGAACTTGTTTGATGAATCCTTCTAGTTTAGATATGTAGATACTCTCATAAAGACTATCATTAAGAAAGGCAGTCCTGATATCCATTTGCTATATTTCATAGTCATTATATGTGGCGATGGACAAGAGAATTCGAATTGGCTGAAGCATGACAATGGGTGAGAAAGTTTCATCATAGTCCACTCCCCCCCTGGGTGTAACCCTTTACCACAAGTCATGCCTTAAAGGTTTGCACCTTTCCATTTACATCATTTTTCCTATCATAGATCCATTTCAAAACCTATAGGTTTTACCCCATCGGGTTGATCTACAAGAACCCACACAAAATTGAAGTACATCGACTCATTTTCACGATCCATGGCTTTCATCCACTGATCCTTGTCAACACCATTCATTGCTGTTCAAAGGACAATGGATCTCCAATGTCATCATCAAGTACGACGACCTAGGCTTCTGTTAAGCATATGTAATGATCAGGTTGAGATACAACCCGTCCACTACATCGAGGAACTCCCAACTCTAGAAAATGATGTCCTTGACTCGATGTACCAGCACTATCAACAACTCTCATTGACGTGCTAGTATTACCAACAACTTTTATTGATGTACCAATAGCTTTCTGGAAATTTCATTCGCACAATTTTACTTCGTGGTTTATAATCCCTAATGTGGTCTTCTTCCTAGAAGGTGGCATTTTTCGATACAAATATTTTATTATCTTTTGGACCGAAAAAGTATCCACCTCTCGTTTCTTTGGGATAACCTACAAATAGACATACTCTTGAACGAGGTTCCAATTTCCTTGGGTTTGCTATTAGCACGTGTGCTGAACATCCCTAAATTCTATTTTTAAAAATATTTATTTCAAAAATAAAAAGAATGACAAGTTGCACAAACCACCCGTAAATTAAGTTTAAATGATTGTTAGAATTGCACCCACAAACTTTTAATTGTAAAAATTAAATTAAACCATTGAACTTTTACAAGTGGACAAAATGTAGCAATCGATTTTTAATGGTTAAAATTAAACCACCAAACTTTCGTGATTGAATAAATTGTATGCTTTAACTTTCAAATAGTAAAAATTATACACAAACAATCGTGATTGAAAAAATTATGGGCACTTGCAAATATAGAAAAACATTTTGTAAAATTAGTAAAACAACAACCACATTTAGTTTTTTCAAATATAGCATTTTTTTTATATAAAAAAACAAAAGTCGAATTAAAAAATGACAATTTTACCCAAGTGATATATATCTGTAATATATATGTAATATATCTATAACATATTTGTAATATATCTATAATATATTTGTAATATATCTGACTACTAATATATATGTGATATACATTTGATATACTAGTGATATGAGTGTCTGATATACTTACAATATGTACATGATATACATCTGATATACTACTAATATGAGTGGCTGTACAATACGCATGTGATATACATCTAATATACTACTGATATGAGTATCTGATATACTACGTATACATTACTGATATGACCATCTGATGTACCACTGATATAAGTGAAAATTTTTGCTAGATTTAAAAATTTTAAAAATACGTGATATATTTTGAAATACATAAATGATTTTTGCTACCCATTGCAATTTATCTTAATTATCTATTTTTTTCCGCTCCCTCCCCTCTCCTCTCTTACTACCCCTCTCTCCCTCTTCATACTTAATGAACAAAACATAATTGTATAGCTTGAATTTTTTCTACCCAAAATCGTCATTTTAGTTAGAAATCAACTCTAAATGATGTAAAATTGTCTTATATGCATGTATAACCTTAGATAACTCCGAATGAATGGTTTTAGATACTAAAGTAAGCATAAAATACGGTTTCTAAATGTAAAATGTTAAAAAATAGCATCAAACTAGCTTTTTTTATCCTTGTAAACAACGGAAATCACACCTCCAGAGCAACTCTTCTCAAAATCTCAAAAGGTACTGAGTTAGAATCCCATTATAATTAAGGATTCTTGTGGTTCTGGAGAATCCAGCTACAGGAGAACCAAGAACGGAGAGCTTTCCCCCCTTTTCCGCCCGCCTCTTTGGTCTTAGGAATGCTGGTTTTAAGAATGAGTGATTGCGAGCTTGTTGTAGTCGGTCAACAAAAGAGAATCTTGCTGCTTACTTGCTATATCCTTAACGCATTAGATATTTACCTAAACCAATAGGTCCTTGAGCGAATCCAACGTTAGCTCCAAGACGTTGGTCTCTAACTAGAAAAGTAAATACGCAAACTTAACAGATAATATCTCTTAAATCACATGCGAGAACCATAAGCAACATCGAACATAAGGATAAACTAGACTTGTTTTTCATGCGGTGTCTCAGGAAGATCATCAAAACCTTATCTTCTCCCTATCTTCAAAAGCCAAATTACTAGACCTTGAGGTAGATGATGTGTCCCCTTTTTTTCTTTTTAAACATTAGTGTTTAAGAGTTTAGATTAATTAAACAAAAACCCCTCTGGAAAAAAGAGACTTACAAAGATTTGAACAATTAAAAGCCCACTTTCTTCATTTCTAATTAAAGCCCAAAGAACACATACTTTTTTTTAAACCTCCTAAACTTGATTAAAAACGAAAAATGATTGCACCCTCCTTTATTTCAAGTCAACACTAACTCCCAAAATTAAAGTCATAATTTTTCGAATATTTGGAACGGGACGAGGAGCCAGGCCCCTTCCATAAAAGATTCGAATTTTCCAAAATTTCACCCGAACAACTTGTTAAAACCTTAATATCAGCCCAAATCACCTAACTACAATTGAAAACAAGTGGAATTCAAAAATAAAAATAAAAGAAAACTAAGTTAAACTAATTTCCACACAAAAAAAAAAATCCTTTAAAAGATATTTACAATTAAACAAGGAAGGGGCAAAAAAAAATTTTTTTTTTCAATCTCTTACTTTTCTGAAGAATGGATAGAGGTTTTTCCTCTATCTAATTATTCTCCAAAATACCTTTCTACACGCTGGCCAATAACTTTAAAAATGTTACCTCTAAATTCTTCAAGTACAATGGCACCATGAGGGCAAATTTTTTAAACTTTAAATGGTCAAAACCACCTGGACTTTAGTTTTCCTGTGAATAATCTCAAACGAGAGTTGAAAAGCAACACTAAATCTCGTACTTGAAAAGATTTAGGCCTAAGCCTCCTATCATACCATTGCTTAGTTTTTCTTTAAAAATCTTTGCATTTTCATAAGAAAAATTTCTATGCTCCTCAATTTCCATGAGTTGGAGCTTCCTTGATTTTCTTGCAGGAAAAAAAGATCAAAATTCAGTATTTTTGTCGCCCAAAAAGCTTTATATTCTAACTCTAACGACAAATGACAAACTTTACCAAAAATCAATCTATATGGGGACATGCCGATAGGAGTCTTAGATGTTGTCCTATATGTCCATAGGGAATCGTCTAGTTTTAAAGACCAATCTTTTCTATTGATATTGACATATTTTTCTAAAATTGACTTCCTCTCCATTTGACACCTTAGCTAACCCATTGGATTGACGGTGATAAGTTATGGATATTTTGTGACGGACATTATACTGGGACAACAACAAGCTTTTTACCGCTCTATTAAAAAAATGAGTCCCTTCATCACTTATGAAATATCGTGGGGTTTCGTAGCGAGTAAAGATATATTTTTGTAAAAACTGAACAACTACCCTAGCATCATTCGTGAGGGTAGCAACAGCTTCTATCCACTTGGACACATAATCGACAGCTAATAAAATATAATTCCTACCTTATGAATGATGGAATGAACCCATGAAATCATTACCCCATACATCGAAAATTTATACTTCCAAGATGGCGTTCAAAGGCATCTCGTTGTTTAGAAATATTACCTGTCGTTTGGCACTTATCACAAACCTAGGGGAAGCTATGGGCGTCACTGAATAGAGTGAGCCAGAAAAACCCACTTTGAAGTACCTTTGCTGCGGTCTTTTGTCCTGCAAAATGACCTCCATATGGAGACGTATGACAAGCTTCCATGATTGCTTTTTGCTCTTCGGATTCGAACCTACGTAGAAAAACTTCAACAAATTTACAGTCTTTCGCTTTCTATTGATTTAATGATTCGTGGCTTGCTTGCCCCCCTTAAACAAAGGCACATCACTTAGACGACTACAAACTGATGCAAGCAAAGTTCATCACTACTATGGGTCGAAGCATTTCATAAAGTAGTGCATATTAATTACTGATTGCCATCATCGACTATTGCTGGTGATTCCCCTCATCAAAAACTTTTTCAAAAGATTCCAAACTATTCCTATTTCAAAGCCTAAGATTTCCTTGTTTCTTCACCGCGGATTCTCGCGCCATTTTCTTGAAAAGATATTAGCAGCTACACGCCTGCGTAAGATTCCATCAGAACCAAGTTTGTAAAAAAAAAAGCTCATCTTGCCTATAATACCTAACATCATGAAGACACGTTTTTACCTCCTGCAGGCTGAATTCATGGGGAATAATTACGACTTACCAAATAATTTGCAATGTCGGCATTCTGAAGGACATTTTCTACATGAAGTAACTACTCATCTATGAATTATTCCCCAATCTTTGCTTGATCTTCCTGAAGTGGGGACTCCGAGCCTAGACAAGTGGTTGGCCACTTGGTTCTTCGTTCACTTTCGGTCCCTTACTTCTATATCAAATTCTTGAAGTAGCAAGATCCAGCGTATCAAACGCGGTTTTGCATCCCTCTTTGCAAACAAATACTTCAAAGTAGAGTGGTCAGTATAAACAATTACGTTTGTTCCTATCAAATAAGACGTAAATTTATCGAAAGCAAATATAATTGAAGAGTAACAAACCAAAAAATAAAGAATGAACTTGAAATAAGCAAAGTTTAAAAGAACAACAACTAAAAACTTAAAGGAAAAACGTAAATAAGTTGAGTGTAAAATATCTAAAGCTGTAATGATCACTTTAGGGATGATGAATGATGAGAGAGAGATACTATGTTTATAGGGAGCTTGAAGTCACTAGGAGGTCGAGATTTTCATGGAGGGTCATTCCTTTGATAGATCTTTAAGTTGGGTTTGTTGTTGAATTAGCCATCATCAATACATGGAAGACACGTGGAAGGGCTGGGGGAAGCTTCAAAATACACCGAATCTTACGTTTACATTAAGGGCATTCTCGAAATTGGGCAAGGCATCAGGCGCCTAGCTTGGATTTTTCCTACACAAAATCACCATTTCAGTTAGAAATCAACTCTAAATGATGTAAAAATGTCCTATATGTATGTATAACCTAAGATAACTCTAAATGAAAAGGTTTTGACACTAAAGTAAGCTTGAAATACAGTTTCAGAATGTAAAAAGTTAGAAAACAGCACCAAAATAGCTTCTTTTTACCATGTAAACAAGGAAAATCAGTTATGCTCAAAGCGAACAATATTATACAATTGTGGAGATACTTAAGGGTATGAGGACACCGTTGTCCTTAATAGTCAGTAGTGGAAGAAAGATCGAATGGCCATGAGTTGAGTTGAAAGTCGAAAGCTAGCCTCCAAACGTTCTTAAAAGTAAAATCTATAGAATGGATGTTCTTTACTTTAGTTTAATGTTTATTTAAAATCTAGTATTTTCTTTTCTGAACATTTCGATATGTGTGTCTTCGTAGTAGATGATGTTATTTTTCAAGAAAATCCAAGAGAAAATAAACTAAGTGGTGATGCACTCATTGCATCTAAAAAATAAAAAATCACTACGCCATGAAAATTGAAGCAAAACTTCTGCTGATGATAACTTTTTATAATTGTTTATCAATTTATTAGAATATATAGTTTCGAATAATACCTTCTCATTAACTTTTTATATTTATTTTAAACAATCATTTTACCAAATCAATTTGAATCCTCGAATTTATGTTTGATTACATTAAACTCTAAACTTGAAAGATGACAAAGAAACTAATATCTCTCTGACTTAAATTAGAATTTTAGCCTCTGAATTTCTCACCAACATACATGAATATAAATAGATAAACATATGAGTATATGAAAATATTTAGGAATAAATTTTTGTAATGTTCCACTTCCCATTTATGGTTTATTGTTTTTAACTTATTAGAATATTTACATGTAAAAAAAATTATTAGAATATTTGTTTTATCATAACTATTCACTCTTTCTTATTTATAATTTTTAACAAATATTCTCAAAATTGTATTCAAATTGTTAGAGGAAAGATGTTTTCAGTTTAAAATATTTTTTATTTATCATCTTTAAGAATATTTTCAAGATTGTATTCAAATTTTTCGAGAAAGATCTTTTTAGTTTAAAAATAATGTGTGAGATTCAAAGAATCTTGAAAGATAAATCTAAAGTTTGGTTGAAACCACCATTGAGCTTAAACTCTAGCTAGTTGGGTACAAAACCTTGAAGTAGTGGGTGTACGATAGTACAAACAATAAACTATTGCATAGACTATGCCCATTACAAATCTCCCACCTGCCCGAAACTACATTGTACATATCTCCTAGACTTTCTAGATGACCCTCGAACACTTTATCCGTGAGAGCCTTCGTAAATGGATCGGCAATGTTGTACTCCGAAGCGATCTTTGTGACAATCACGTCCCCTTGTTGCACTATTTCCCATATCAAATGATACTCCCTTTCGATGTGATTGTCTCTTTTGTGACTTCAAGGTTCTTTAGAATTTGTTACAGCACCACTATTATCACAATAAAGAGTGATGGGTAAGTTTATATTCGTAACAACTTCCAAATCAGTTAAGAACTTCGTAAGCCATACAGCCTTTTAGCAGCAACGTGTTCGACCTCCATAGTGAAGCCTACAATGCATCTTGTTTGATGCTCAGCCACACTACAGCCCTTCCGTTAAGAGTGGCCACTGATTGTGATGTGGATTTTTTGTACATTTACAAACCACGAGTTTAGGACGGTTTCCATTCATCCGTTGACTCACGAATAGTGGAACTAGTAAATCGCGATGGAGTACTGTGCCAGGTTTTGGAACCATTGCCTAGCACAGTCAATGAGTGTTCCGAAGAAACCTCGGTACTTCTCGACATCGATGTATCCTACCTTTCTCATGGCATCGTTATATGAGGTTTTGTGATCTACAAGATATGTCAACTCGTCATATTTGTCAAATTGCGGTCTTTTGAAGCCTTTTGAGAGTTCGATGGGTAGGACGCTGGCGGTGAATAGCTCCTACGCTATCTTTGAAGGCTCATAATGGATCGTGGGTCCTCTACTCCCAGTCTCGAGCTTGATTCGCACCTGGTTGAAGATTTCCTACTTGATGCGAACCAACTCCTCCAAGTCGATCCAAACGTGGGACCCACTCGAGTGGTTGGATGTCTTGGTACCGCTTTGGGATTCCACGTTCAAGCCAGTCAACCCACATTGTTTTTGCTTGGCGTTGACCTTGTTTTGGAGGTCCCTCGATCCCTTGGGGAGTTCGAGTGTCATGATGGGGTCCTCGTCGGTAGGGCCCTCTTTTGGAGCCATCCGGGGCTCCCCTTCAGTGGTTTCGTTGTTATTCCCATTTTCGTTCTCGGGGTTTGGGGCTCTCTGAGCCCAGTCAGTCAAGATCACTTCGATAAATTTCCCAATGGGTGGACATTTTGGCATTCATTCCCCATATTTCGCTCTGAAACCCCAGCTTCTCCTATGGGGGTTTCCTACTTTTCATTTTCCGAGTTGACCAAAACGGCAGAGCGGGTAGGCAGTATCCCTAGCTCCTTTAACCTTGTGCAGAGCATGGGGAGTAGGGACTGCCTTGTCGATAGGCTCATCGTGTTGACGCTCATCGTCAACGGATTGTTTGAAGGATGACTCCTTGTCCGCAGTCATCGTCTAGGTGTCTTAGTGATGGGAATGAGCTTTTGTTTGGCTTGAAAACATTGTTCCCACAAACGGTGCCAATTGTTGATGGTGATTTTGGAGAGGTCCACGTGTCTCACGGATGAGTGTGTTCGCCAAGGAGTAAATGAACTTACAACCAGAAAACACGACCTCGATGCGATGTCCCACCTAATCGGAGTAAAGTAGAGTGTGCGCCTTGGGATTTCAGTGATAGATTTTTCACTTACTTAGTGTTAGTGAGAGTCCTTCCCTTTTATAGGTGCAAATGGCCAACGAGGAAGGAGGTCAATTGTAGATGGACAGGGGTGCCGAGCTGTACTAGGCTCTAACAGAGGATGGACATTCCTGACAGACCGTGGTTGGTGCCTTCATCTGTAGGTGTGTAAGCCTGCCGCTTGTAGGTTTCAAGCTGGAGTCCTCTATATATATATATATATATATATTATGAATTTAGGAAACAAAAAGGCTACCTAAGGCGGCTTTATTTGGAAAGCAAAAGATATATGTTTGTACGTACATACATGCATACATCCAACTTTTGCCATAATAATATATTTGGCGTAATTTTTCACCTAATAAAATATTTTACAAGAATAGCATAAATGTAAAAATTCATATATAAATACATTAACAATGATATTAATTGATAGATTGCCGTTTGTCACGAAATAAAATATTTTACGAGAATATCATCAAAAATCGAGATTTGTCGACGTGAACGCAAAATTATTTTTTTTTATAACAAAATTGTAAATATTGCAATCAGTTTGACCACGATTTTAATTTCTTTCTACATGCATGTATAACAACTACTAAATCAGTATTTCAGGGGAAAAAATAAACTACTAAATCAGGATTAATTATTGAGAAATCTAAATTATATAACAATAACTTAATAAAATTATTATGAGCTTATTAAATTTTAAATAATATATATTTAATAATTCATGTAAGTAAATTTATAATAACGTACAGGTTAGATAACCGACTATAAGGTTGACTAATTAATGCTGATCCAATACAAAAAGGAAGTCTTTATAAAAAAATTAAAAATACAAAAATATTTACAAAAAGAAGTCTTAATGATGTTTTTTTTTTCTTGGAAAATGGCTTACTAAATTTAAAGCTTTGTATCAAAAAATAAAATAAAATAAATTTAAAGCTAGTGGTTATGTAGTTATCTATTTGTTAGAAATAATTTTTAAAGAATAGAATGAAATAGAAAACTTGACACATTATAATGGCCTAAAATGTAAATCGACATGGATACTTATCTTTTATGATATGGTGGGAAAATTTAACAAGTCATAACTAAATCCAATGAGAAACAAAATCAAAATTGGTCACGTTTGCTTCATTCCTTTGATACATAATAAAATATAGAATTATAAAGAGATACCGATACAAAGTACAAATATTGTGACACGAATTCAATAATTTAGTTAAAGATAAAAAAGTTCGGTTCATATTTAATGTGTTCTATTCGTGTTTCACATGTATCTATTGAATTTTTAAAGAGTTCCAATAATACACTCAGGTTACCTCAATTAAATAATTTCTATTTCATAATTAATGAGTGGTAATCTATCATTTTGGAGTAGCTTTCTTGGCTTGGGACCATCACAAAGAAATTCATTTACTTTTGGGTTTAAAAGTTAGCACTTCTTGGGCTTCTTTTATGCAGCTGAGCCTTGCTTCTAAAATCAACTCTAGCTAGTAAGTTTTCTCTTATTTTTGCTGTAATATTTGGTTGTTGGTCTATTAGAAAGAGAGAAAGCTTCTATCTTTTTCTTGTGGTTTCTACCACTTATATTCTTTTATTTATTTTATAATGTTCTCGTTACTTTTTTTTTCTCTTTTTCCTATTATTTATAAAATTACAAGAACATCGACAATGTCGCATTGGTTAAATATATATATATATATATATATATCTTTATTTATTTATTTATTGTGGATATCATGTTTCTCAAAAATTGTAAAGAAATATAAAATATGAAATGAAAGATTAGGTTGATATTTATTGTTTCCAATTTATGAGAAATATTTGATCGGTGGCTATTCTCTGTTGTTAGTTCTTCATTTGTTAGCTATTATCCATCTAGCAACGCTTTCGTCTTCTTTTTTTTCCCTCCATTTTTCCCGTTTCTTATTTAACATTTTATCTTTCTTGCAACTAGAAAGATAATGTTATTAACAAAAAAAAAAAACTATTTGTTTAAATGACTAATGTTCCTTTAAAGTTTGATCTCTACAAGCTGGCAAAGATGTCGAGTAGAATTGTAGATCTACGGTCTGACACCGTGACGAAACCGACCGAGGCAATGCGAGCTGCGATGGCGATGGCCGAGGTTGACGATGATGTGTTGGGAAATGACCCCATAGCCTTGGAGTTGGAAGAAGAGATGGCAAAGATGATGGGGAAAGAAGCAGCTCTATTTGTTCCATCAGGCACTATGGGAAATCTCATAAGTGTCCTTGTTCACTGTGAGATTCGAGGGAGTGAAGTAATTTTAGGAGACCGTTCCCATATCCATATATTGGAAAATGGAGGCATTGCCACCATTGGAGGAGTTCATCCAAGAACAGTGAAGAATAATGCTGATGGAACAATAGACATTGATTTGATTCAAGCTGCCATTAGAAATCCAAAGGGCGAGCTTTTCTTCCCAACAACAAGGCTCATATGAATTCACATGCGAAGTAAGGATAGTGTAATATCTATGACTTTCATGTTCATTTTAAACTTTCAAATATTTTATTTTTACTCTTGAAGTTTACGTTAAAAAAAGCTACCTACTTTACTAATTGTCGTTAATTTTTTAGAATTATTTAACAAAACCTGACATTTTTATATGTTTGTTTAGTTACCCGATATGTGATGTCTACATTTGGAATCCAGATGTAGTAGTATAGTACTTGAGAAAAGGAATAGTTTAAGATTTTTTTAAATGCTTATCATTGAAAAGGTGACGATGAAGTGAACTTTTAGGGTGATGTTTAGAATTTTGTCTATACAGTCCTTGTACTTTAAAAGGGTTTCTAATAAGATCAATAAAATAGGTCTCTATCATTTACTCCATTAGTGTAATGCTTACACAACCCAATGCTTAAACCGACTTGAAATGAATTTGCCATGTAATACTTAAATAGTTATATGATATAAGTCTTAAACTGACGAAACTAATGAACTATTAGCCACAATTTAGATGGTAGAAAGGTTGCTTTTCTCTTAAACGATATAGTTGATTAATGGAAACTATACGGTGAAATGCAGTTCTGGAGGAAAATGTCTTTCGGTAGAATATACTGATGAAGTTGGAGAGTTAGCTAAGAAACATGGTCTGAAACTTCACATCGATGGAGCTCGTATTTTCAATGCCTCAATTGTGAGTACTACCAAATAAAGGGAGTTTCTTTTTTTTAGTTCAATAATATGTAGGAATGAATTAGATCTATACCTCCTATCTTTTGATGGATATATATACATATATATATATATGCATTAACTAGTTGAGTTAGGCTCTGTTCTTAGTTTCAAGATTATTTTAAAATAAATATATTTTTTAGTCTATAAATTTTAACTAATAGGGTTTTTTTAATCTCTCTACTCGAGCTTGAGCTTCTCTTTCTCTTTCTCTCACTCTCCTATTCAACTTCAGATTTTCTTCACAACCATGTCATGATTTTTCTTTCTCCCACCGTTGGTAGTCATGCTAGGTTTAGTTTGGGATTACGGTGGAAGTTTAAAAGTAATGGTCGGCAACTGTACTGTAGAAAAATCAACTGTATTATTGTCCTTGTATGTTTTCATTTTGAATATATGAAAATGAAAGTTACGGCGGTTTGGTAAATTAACACTAAATTATTGTGATTTATTGATACTTTATTATCTAAATTTGTCATAACTCTAAGATAATTATTTTAAATTTTATATACTTTAACTTACAATTATTCTCTTTACTCTAAATTATTTTGTAAAAGATTACGCAAACAATATTGTTACACAAAATTAAATTGATCAAAATCTGGATTCAATTTAAACATAAAAAAACGGGATATAGGACGGAAAAATATGTGAAAACCTATATACGGAACCGTGCAGCTGTCAATTTTTTAAGGAAAATACTCGCTACTTAACAACGGTTAAATCATTGTCTCACTACTATTGAAAATTTGACAATTCATTACTATTTAAAAAAAATCTGTTTTTTCATTTGTGTCTCTTGATTGTCAATCAAACATTGAAAGGTGGTTAAAATTAGTTCTGGCTTATATGTAACAAAGTATTTTCCTTTATTTAATTTGGTTAGAGAATGTGGTAGATTCATAAACAATATAAATTAATAAACAAACCTAAGCACATCTTTTCTTCTTTTTAAACTTATTTAAATATAGCTTTTGAACCATCTTTTCCTTCATACAAAAACAATCATCTTATAAAAGAGATTTTCATATGTTTAACAAAAAATATTCTCAGGCACTTGGGGTTCCAATTGATCGATTGGTACAAGCTGCTGACTCAATATCAGTATGTTGATCTACATTAATTGTTTTTTGAATATTTCTCGAGCTTTTATATTGTCTCGACTAAACGATTCTTTGACTCAGGTATGCTTATCAAAAGGTTTGGGTGCACCGGTTGGATCGGTTATTGTTGGTTCCAAAAGTTTTATTGCCAAAGTAAACATTTAAATTTAATTTTTTAGTGATATTAATACTATGTTTGGGAATGCTATTGGGATGTATTACTGCGTTTTAAATAGAATACTTTTCAGCATGACTTCTGAAAAGATTGAATATAATATATAACCGGTTTAAATGTTGCTTATGATATTTTTAAAATCTTAATTCTATGTTGAGTCTTTTAACATCATTAAATATTTTAATGGAACTTGTTCGTAAAAAATTTTCTTTGAAATAAATTGAGAGATTGGGGTAATCTTGAAAGTTTTAAAGCTGTTAAGAGTAGAATTATAACTCTTACCATAGATTAAGAACATTAGCTAAAAAAAATACATTAATTAAGTGATTTCTCTAAACGCACCTTTGAAATTGCTTTTCCAGTGTTTTTAGACAATTTTCACAACATTTTTTACTGTAGAAATCAAACAGTAAACATCATACAAAATTCAAAACGTGATTTTGCCTAGAAAAAACTCTTTCCACTATTCCAAAAATATCTTCCCCATTTTCTAAAGTGATCTACCTTTTGATATATGTGACGAAAAATGGTGAAAAATTGAAACATGGTTGTAATTAGTAAAAACTATTAGGCGGCTAACTGTTAAAAAAAAAAAAAAAGAACCCGTGAAGTTTGTCATAAGTTTAAAAACTTACCCCTATCCTTTCAAAATTTCAATATTACTCTTGACATTTCATAAACATTTCAAAAATATCATTTAAACAAACATCCAATAATATTTTGAACAGAAAGTTGACATCGCAGAATCTAAAAAACATGTGACAATTATGTGAAAATTTACCTAAATTAAGTATGAAAAGAGAAAAAGTGGGTAATAAACTATTGTTTCTAAAAGAGCCAAATTTGGCAGGCAGCTGAGAAACAAACTCTCCCAAAATAAGAAGACTTTTAGGACAAAAATGAATGGTTAATTTGCAGGTTGTTGTAGATTATGTCGTGTCAACTTTTCATTCAAAGCATTTAACCGTTCTTTGCTAAAACAATATTTTTATACTAATTTATGGAAGCTCAATACAATTACTTAAACTTTTAAACTTTTGAAACAATAGAAGTATTTTTGTAGCAGAGACAAAGTTCAGAGAATTTTTTTTTTTCCTTTTTGGTAATTTTTCCAAATTATATATATATGTAGACACACGCGTACGTTTATTATATTCTCACATATATAAGAGATTTTATGTATGTTGAAATTGTTCTGTCTTAAATATTAGGCTAAAAGGGTTAGGAAAACTTTGGGTGGTGGGATGAGGCAGATTGGCATCCTTTGCTCTGCTGCACTTGTAGCAATAAAAGAGAATCTTCCAAAACTTGAAGATGATCATCACAAAGCCAAACTACTTGCTAGTGAGTGTTCACTTTCTTCACTCATTCATATCTACATTTTAAATTATTCACTTTCTTTTTTCTTATTCTATTTTGGGTCAATTTAGGTGGGTTGTCTGAAATCAATGGATTAAAGGTGGATCCGAAATCAGTTGAGACAAATATTGTGAGTATCCTTAATAAAATTGAAATCTTTCGAAGATTTATGGATAGTAATTAAAATCTTTCAAAGATTTATTGATAGCTGTATTGGAGAGCATGCTTTTTAACTACTGTAAATTTGTTTTTTAATTTCTTATACGAAATATCGTTCATATTTGGATAGAAATAAGTACTTTTAGAAAGTTTAGACACTTAAAAAGTAACTATCATAAGTGGCTCATTGGTCTCGAGTACAAATTGTTGAATATGGTTAAACAATTTAAAAGTATCAATTTTAGGTGATTAAATGTCATCCTTTTACCTCAATATTTGAAAAAGTAGCAAAAAAAACAAGTATCTATTTGCAGAATTAACAATCACATTTCAATTTTACAAAAATAGTAAAATTTGAAGATACAGCTCATACATCATATATGAAAAAGTCTGATTTACCCTTATAAGAACACTTAGCCCAACAATTATAACTAAGGTACTTTTTGTACAAGGTAAATCAATTATAATTTATATACCTTGTATTCAGTACATTAAGGTAAATTCATTTTAACAATATATTTTATATGAATACTGGTATATCAATGATATACTTGATATACCTGATTTTATATACCATTGATATATCTGAAAAATCTAGAAGGATGAAATAAATAAATAAATATATATATATGTATTAAAAACCGAAAAATGATCATATTTAAGATATTTTTCGTAAAAGCCAAATATTTACAAAATATGACAAATATTTTCCTTATTTAATTATTGATACATATGTGTGTTGATATCCGATTGAGTCATACTATTGATATACCTTATTTAATTACTGATATATATATGCGCTACAATTGAAAAAAAATAATTTTATATATCATTGATATACCTCATTTCAATTTGATTTCAATGCTAGTATACTATATACTTTATGTTAAGTTTTATTCCACCAACAAAAGTTCATTTAGAATTTTGGGTTAAGGAGCAAAAATTTTAAATTTTAAATAACATTAGAAAATTAGAAAAACTCTTTCCCCGAGACGAACTATTTAGTGAAGGAACCTTTTGAAATTTGTTATCATTTAGAATTAAAGGATGTCTTTCAAGTGATACATTGGCCTTTAATTAACATTAAGTAAATATAGCAAGGTTTTGCCTAAAACAATTTATTTTATAAAGTAAATCAGTTATAATTGATATATACATATTATATAATACATCAAGTAAATAAGTTATAACGATTTACCTTATTTGATATACCATGAATATATTTAAAAATCTAGAGGTTAAAACATATTTAAGACTACTAAATTTTTTATCCATACAAAGGTATATAAATATACGAAATATATAAATGATATACGTTTTAGAAGGTAAATCGGTTATAACTGATATACTTTGGTGTTCTACATTCTACGTATTATATCATTGATAATGATTGATATGTGACATACTTTTGTATAAGTTAAATAAGTTATAATGTATTTCAATACTAAGTATATTAATTAAAACTGATATATCTAGTACGTAGTACATTTGAATTAACGTATATACGTTATAACAAATATACGGAATATAAAATATATCATTAGTATAATATTTGAATATGGTATAACAGTGATATACTTGATATATCTATATCATTTATATGAAGTATTTCGAATAACGTATATAAGTGATATATTTGATATACCTAATATGAAGTATATCAAGGTACATGAGTAACTGATATACCTAGCATTGAGTACATCAATACCTATATACCAGCTTAATGATATAGATATAAACCTAATGGTAAAATTATAACCAGCAAAACTTCGAGAATAAAAAATTAAATATTTTATCATATTTGCAAAAGGGTTACCATATTTGTAAACATGGCGAAACAATTTAGCTACCCATCACAAATACCCATATTTGTTTGTGTATTAATGAATTGATCAATTTTCATTTTTGTTTTTTGTTTTGTTTTTTTTAAGTAAGGAATATCATTACAAGATCTAAAACTTGTCACTTTTTTTTCCTTTAATTTTTTTTATGACCAGATATTCTTTGAGTTAGAAGACGTTGACTGCAAAATCTCAGTGGAAAAATTCTGTAGAAGTTTGGAAGAACGAGGCATTTTTATGATGCAAGAAAGCTCAACAAGGTCTACTCTTAAAATCCAATCCCTTTTATGTTGTTATCCTCATTTTGAATACTTGCATTCATGATAGTTATTTTTTCTTGTTTTGGATAAATTAAAAGCAACTTACTTTAAGCCTAAGTGCTTCATTGGAACATACTCAAAATTATTTTTAAAAGTATAGAAAAAATATAAAAAATTAGTCACTTCTTACGAAGGTTTATATAATTAAAATATTTTGCCAACATAAACATAGTTCAAGTGGTTAAGGCACGAGCTCGACTCTTCATTCCCACATGTTGTACTTTACACACACATATATTAAAGATTAGTAACATATTTTGAAAATACTCCCAAATATATCTTTTATGGGAACGGTTGAAAAAAAAAAAGAATTAGTCAAATAATTTCTTTAAAAAGTAATTCAATTTATTTTTATTTTTTACTTTAATTACAAATATTTGTCCCTAAACAATATGTCTAATTCACTCGGTCTTAATAATAGGCTTTCCGTTTTGATTTTTCTTAGCTATAAATATAAATTTTCGTGTGCACATGGTCTAAAAAAAAACCAAAGTAAGTTTGATAATGTTTTATTTTCTGGTCTCTTGTTTCATGCTTCTGTTTTCAAAAAAGAAAAAAACATGTTTAATAACTTTGATTTTTCCTTGTTCTCTCGAATTTTAAATGAACAAAATAAAAGTTTTACATGAAAAATATGTTTTAAAAAATTTAAAAATTAAATTGTTCTATTTAATTGTTGGTATATACATGCATTTTAAATTATTCAACTATTATTTTGATTTATGATTTTACAAAATTTAAATGGAAAATAAGAAAAAACAAATGAATTATTTTCCCACTTCATTTATACATATGTCCATACAATAATATTTACTATTTTTAAATCGAAAAGATAATTCTCAGATATTTTTAAAAAAATGAGAAATGGAAATATTACAAAATTTTACACCTAAATATTTTCCTTTCATTCATATATTTCAAGGTGATGAAAAAATCAGAGGCTAAAATTCTAATTTAAGTTTGAGAGAGTATTAGTTTCATCATTTTTCAAGTTTAGAATTTAATGGAAATGAAACTTTAATTTCAGGAATATTAAAATTAACTCGGAAAATGACTTTTTACGAATTTTTTTTAAAAAAATTAATTAGAGGGTATTATTCAAAACTATGCTAATAAAGCCATTCATCCAAAATATATGTATACTTTTTTTTTATGCTCCGTTTGCTCGTAGTAAATGATTTCAAATTCCGAGATTTTAAATAATAGAAATAGTTTCAAATTCATGATTGAGTTTGGAACAAATTGATTTTAAATTATTGAAATTAAAATTTCTTATTTGAAGAGAATTGAAAAAAAATATAACATTTGACTATTATGCCGTTATTATTTTATATGGTATTCTATTAATAATAATATAATATTTTAATACGAAACCAATATAAAATGTAATCCTTTAATTAAATCAACTTAATAAATTTAATCTTCCAATGAAATTAAAGAAAAAACAAAAAAATGTGTATATATTTCAATTCATATATATATATAAATGTAAGCGCATTATGTTTATAACTAAAATTCCTTAAACCATAAACCAAAATTTCCTCATATTTTTCACTATTTTCTTCTTATTGTCCTGATTCTAATTCTTTATTTATTAGGAAAAAAACCAATCAACATAACAAATGTCATACTAAAAACAAGAATATGCAAAAAAAAAAAAAAAACAAACAAAAACAAAACAATACTTCAACTAATATATGTGTACACATATACATACATATGTATCTATATATATATATATAGATATATATATATATGTGTGTGCGTGCACGTCCATGAAAACAAAAGAGAAATTTTAAATGTATCAAACTATCGACTTCATTGCAAATCCATCGTATTTGGAACGAAAATTCTTTTAACTCAAATTAGTGTTAAAAAAAAAAGATTGAATGGTGATCCAAAAAGATGTATGGGGAAGGGCAAAAGAGAAAACAATTGTAATATGTTTGAAAATTTTTAGCACAGAAAAGTTCATAAATAATTATCAAGGTGTAAGGTGGAGTGATGTGAATAAATTAAAAGAAATTAAATATCTATTTTTTCTCCTATAGAATAGCATAAATTTGGGAGTTGTTAGGTTTTAATTTCAAATCATTCCAAATCCAACCTATTTGAAATGAAAATTTTCTTTTGACAAAAGATGTGATTTCTAATTGGTTAATTTTTTTTTTCAAACCAAATAGTCTAAATGATTTAAAAATCAGTATGATTTGCCAGGGATTGCAAATCAAGGTTCCAAACAATATGAAACCAACACAACAAAAATATTGTTCTCAGAATTTTCACTATTTAGATTACAAAATTCGAAAACATTTTTTAAAAATAAATCTGACAAATGCATATTTACCGAATAAATTGATTAAGTGTCTCTAAAAAGGATGTAGATTGCCACCCAAACAGCCCCTTAAACATGGACTAAAAAATATATTCTAACATTATAATTTAACACATCTCAGCCTAGGTTTAAATTCTCACCCTATATTTATGATATAATATAATTCCAAAAGAAAATATTGAATTTGTCATCAAATTGATTTATTATTTACGCAAATTAATTTTTGCAGGGCTAGAATTGTTGTCCATCATCACATATCAATAAGTGATGTTCATTATACTTTATCTTGCTTCCAGATGATCTATACTAATTCTTGGATTCTTTAATAACAATGTTATATATTTTCAAATGCTATTCTTAAAAGTACAGTACCTCTTTTAATATATCAAAAGATCACACGTTTTTAACAGAATAATTTGTTTAATAAGATCTAGATTTATATATCTATTTTGAGGAATTTAAAAATTGTTTGAATTTCAATTAATAGTTTAAAATATTTTACAACCTATGTTAGATATTTATTTTTTAAAAAGGACTTAATAATAAGTTTTCTTCACAAACCTACCCCTTGTAATTCTTCTTTCAACAGGTAACTTATAAACTCACTCCTCTCCTTTGACTTTTTGGAGCAAACTCTGAGTGGAATATTAGTTGGAAATGGCAATTAGTCGCAACTTTCCCTCTCTAATAAAAAGAATGAAAATTCTCCCCCTCTAATAAACAGAGTGGAATCTGTTGCTTCATAATATAATCTCTCCATATCTATATCTATATCTATCATAAAGATCTATGATACATAAAAGCGTGAACATGGAAGAAATTATCCTTAACTTTTTATTAAATACCATGTATATCTTTTATACTCCATTGCGTTAATTTTTTATTTCATTAATTTGTTTGTTTGTTTTCTTTTACTGTTTAATACTTCTATAGGTTGTAAAGATTGTGACAAGTGCTTTCATTAATTTTTTTACTTTTTTTTTAATAGGTATTAAACGACTTGTGATTTCATTTTTTAGTTTTACTTGTTTTTTTTTTCCTTTTTTAACACGGCATTGGTTAATTTTTTTTTCCTTTATTTCAACAATTCTATGTTGTGTTTTCCTAAAATTTTTTACTTTTTCTTTAACAGTTCTAAAGATATTAAATATGGCCACAAGCTTTGATTTCATTAATTTTTTCAGTTTTTATTTTTTGACACTTCTATAGATATTAAAAATTTTTAGTTTGTTTTTTAAAATTCTATCCGCATTCATTTTGTTTTGCATATGAAAAATTATATCATCATTATTTAATAATAATTAATTATAGAATATTATACAAGTTGTACAATATAAAAAAAAAACTATAAAAGCAAAAAAAAAAAAAAACTTTCTTAATCACCTTTTGTTGTCCATACCCCGTATTCAATCTACCCTACCTCATTTATTTATAAAAACTCATACAAAAGTTTTTTATTTTCTCCCAATACACAAACATATTTTGACATTAAAAAAGAAACTTCTCAAACTTCATAACTTTGTCGGTAAGTTTTGATTTCATTAAAATTTTTACCTTTTTTTTTTAAAAGTTTAACACTTCTATATAATTAAACATGTTTAATTGGTTTGTCTCTTGAAATTCTATTTGCATTCATTTTGTTTTACATTTAAAAAGTTAGGATGTGACAAATTCTCTCATCATTATTTAATAGTGGAGTTTGTCTCTTGAAATTCTATTAGCATTGATGTCTCCATAGTAAAGATTTTAACATCATTATTTAATAATGTTTAATTATAAATATTAAAAGCGGTGGGATCTCAAAAGTTTTAAAATTTCTTCATCCATTTCAACTATAAAAAGGACTCTCTCCCACTCATTTCTAACACAATAATTTAAGGTTGGTATTTTCTTTCTTCTTCTTCTACTTTTATTTTCTTATTATTGTTTTCACTTTTCTTCTCATGATTTTTAATTCGTAAGGTTTCTTAATTTTGAAATTGCAGTGGATATCATTCAAATTTATCATAGCAACATTGTTTTGTAGTCTTGAACATCGATAAATGGTGAATATACGTACACACAATTCATTAGAATATCATAATTGATCATGTTTAAATATTAAAAATTTTGTTTATTATAAATATGTTTATTTTGAGCAAAAGATTAATAATAATTTTTTTGAACCAAAGAGTAATAATGTTTTTAAACCTCTTTAGCATTCTTTTATTTGATATTCTCACCTTGCGCGCGAAGTGCTATGGGTCAGTTTTGGGGCGGAGGAGGATTCGTTCTCTATTCCTGCGGCTGAGAAGCCTCAATGATAAAGGAACTAACTCAATTATGCATGACAACTCTCTTATACAAGGTCCCCACAACAATAATAAGAATAACCCCAATAACAAGATAATGAATCAACCCCAAGAAAGCTAAACATATTTGTGCTTGGAAAAGATGATCAAAGATCAAGAAGAAAAAAGAACTTGTTCCTATCTTCAAGATTTCGAACTCTCCACAACCTAATTGATCAAACTAGATTGAAAGTTCTAAACATGCATTCTAAACACAAGAATACAAAGAAAGCTTAAAACTTGAGAGAGACTAAACTCAATCTGAAATTTCATTCATCAAATGTTGTATTTGAAAAGCAAATGTACATCCCTATTTATAGTAATTGAAAAGACACAATGAAAAGATACAACCCTTGGATGAAAAGACACAACCCTTGAAAAATACATAATAAGTTAAATATGTGGATGAATCTAGATTTTTAGATTCATGAAGTTTCTTGGATGACAAGATGTCTTTTCAAGCTTTAAGGGATGCAACTCTTCACCAATTGTTAACACCTTAGTTTGGAAGTGACCATTCAACCCTTCTTGTAGTCTTTTAGCTCTAGCTCTTGTGATTGGACCTTGTGGCATAATGATTGGCTCATGATTGGGTTGACTTTGAGCATAAGCTTCATTTGAGCTGATTTGAGCATCCTCCTCTTATAGGCTTTCCCCGTGCACTCCGTGATCACTCATTTACAATGTCCAATCACAAGAGCTAGAGCTAAAAGACTACAAGAGAGAAAACACGTGAGGGAGTGCTTGTAAGGTCCATTTTTACTTTGTGTTTGTTTTTGCAGCATGGCAAATGAAGAAAATGAAGGTAACATATCGAATGGTAGGATGAGAGAGGCCCAACAAAGAGCTATGGAGCGAATGATTTGTACCATGGAAGACATATCGGAACGAATGCATAGGTTGGAGATTCAAAACCAAGCGTAGGAGAGGACACCACCACCACCACCACGTGTTATGGATGACCATCTTTTATATCGAGTGAATGAATCTAAGGAAGGTGGGTCTGATCAACTAGAGGATGACCAAGTTACCTTGTTAGCCGCGCATAGAAGGGGAGATAGACGTGCTGGACATCGCTTGGATAGAGGGAGAGGTCGTGGAAGACAACACAATTATCAGAGGAGAGCTCCGAGAGAAGAGGCTCAAGTTGATCGTAATCTAGGGAGCATCAAATTGAAGATTCCAAAGTTCTTTGGCATGACTGATCCAGAAGAATATATCCAATGGGAGAAGGAGGTGGAGTCGGTTTTTGTATGCCATAATTTCAATGAAGAAAAGAAGGTACAACTATGTGTCGCTCGATTTAAACAATATGCACAAACATGGTGGGATAAGCTAATGTCTCGTAGAAGAAGGAATCTTGAAGCACCAATTGTTTCATGGTACGAGTTCAAGGAGTCTTTGGGGAAGCGGTTTGTTCCAAAACATTTTGAAAGGGACATGGCACAAAAATTGCAAGCGTTGAGACAAGGAAACAAGTAAGTGGAGGATTATTACAAGGAGATGGACACTTTGATGGATCGACTTGATCTAGATGAGGACATGGAGCAACTCATGGCGCGTTTTCTTAATAGCCTAAACAAAGAGATTGCTGACAAGGTTGATCTACAACCTTACTTTGACATTGAGGAGATGTTGCATTTAGCAATCAAGATCGAGAGACAAATCCAACGGAAGTCCCAACGGTATTCTTCTAAATAATTTTCCAACTCTAGTGCTACATGGAAGAAAGGATAGTAAGAATAGTGATGTTTATCATGGAAATCGAGAGGGGAATGAGAAACCTAAGAGGAAAATTGAGAAATGGGAGAATTCAATGAAGGGGAAAGAGAAGGTAGATGAACATAAGGAGAGAACTAGGGATATTAAATGCTGGAAATGTCACGGGGTAGGGCATGTAAGTAGGGATTGTCAAACGATTAGGATTGCCTACAACACCACATCCTAGACCATACAAACATCAATGGTTGAACAATTGTGGGGAAGTTAGAGTTAATAGACAATGCATTGTGCCATTTTCTATTGGAAGATATAAGGATGATGTTCTATATGATGTTGCACCCATGCATGCTGGAGAAATTCTTTTGGGAAGACCATGACAATTCGATAGAAGAACTGTGCATGATGGTTATCTTAATCGCTACAAATTCACCAAGGATGGGTGAAAGATAATTCTTCTTCCTTTGTCAACCAAGGATGTATTTGAAGAGTAATGTAAGGTAGAGAAAATGAGAGTGGAGGTTGAGGAAATAGAGCAAGAGAGTAAAAATATTTTGAGTGAAAAGAGCAAGAGAGAAAAGAATTTCAAAGAAAAAAATAGTGAGAAAAACAATTGTGGAAAAAAGAAAAGAGCAAAGAGAGTGAGAAAGTGCTCAAAGAGAGAAAAGTAAGAAATGAGAGTTTGATAGCTAGAAACAGTGAGGTTAGGAAAGCTTTGTTTTCAACAAAACCGATCTTTGTACTTTTGTGCAAAGGACCTTGTTTTCTAACTTGTGACTTAGAAACTTCTTTGCCTAGTATTTTTCTGAGTTTGTTGCAGGAATTCAAGGACATATTTCCTAAAGAACTACCAGGTGGATTGCCACCACTTAGGGGAATTGATCACCAAATTGATTTCATCCCTGGAGCAGCCATTCCAAATAGGCCAGCTTATCAAGCTAATCCTACTGAGTCAAAGGAGATTCAACAACAAGTTGATGAGTTGCTTGCCAAAGGATATGTGAGGGAAAGTCTTAGTCAATGTTCAGAAGATTACGGTAAAGTATCGTCATCTTATACCGAGACTTGATGATATGTTAGATGAATTACATGGGTCTATTTTATTTAATAAAATTGATCTGAAATCTGGATATCATCAAATTAGGATGAAAGTTGGTGCTGAGTGGAAAACTGCCTTTAAGACCAAACATGGATTGTATAAATGGTTAGTTATGCCTTCTGGTCTTACCAATGCACCTAGTACGTTTATGCATCTCATGAATCATGTTTTGCGTGAATTTCTAGGAAAATTTGTGGTAGTTTACTTTGATGATATTCTTGTTTATTCCCAGTCATTAGAAGAGCATGTCGAGCATGTTAGAAAGGTTTTGCTTGCATTGAGGGAAGCTCAATTGTTCGCCAATTTGAAAAAGTGTTCATTTTGTTTGGATAGGATTAATTTTCTTGGATTCGTTGTTTCTGCAAATGGTGTTGAAGTTGATATTGACAAGGTTAAAGCTATTAAGGAGTGACAACAACATAAAAATGCTAGTGAAGTGAGATCATTTTATGGCTTAGCTAGTTTTTATAGGAGGTTCATTAAAGATTTTAGTACCATTGCTGCACCACTTAATGAAATGGTTAAAAAGAATGTTGTTTTCAAATGGGGAGAATCTCAAGAAAAGGCATTTGCTATTTTAAAAGAAAAATTAAGTTCTCCACCTTTTTTGTCTTTGCCAAATTTTGAAAATACATGAGTGTAACGGTAGTGGAATAGGAATTGGAGCAGTTTTAATGCAGGAACAAAAACCCATTATGTACTTTAGTGAGAAGTTGAATGAGGCTGCTTTGAGCTATCCAACATATGATAAAGAGTTGTTGCTTTGGTAAGAGCATTACAAACTTGGCAACATTACCTATGGCCAAAGGAGTTTGTGTCTGCATTTCACTTATAATATACATACATCTTTATTGATTATATGAAAAAATTTTCCATTAATAATGTTTGGTTAAATAATATTAAAAAAGTTTAGAATCTCAACAGTTTTTAAACCTTTTCTTTCAACCATAAAAGACTCTCCACCCTACCTCATTTATTTATAAGAACTCATACAAAAGTTTTTCATTTTCCCTCAAAACACAAAAATATTATATTTTGACATTAAAAATAAACTTCTCAAACTTTATATTTTGCTGGCAAATTTTGATTTCATTAAATTTTTTAACTTTTCTTTATTTATTTTTAGCACTTATATATAATTAAACATGTTTAATAGGGTTGTCTCTTGAAATTCTATTTACATTCATTTTGTTTTGAATTTAAAAAATTAGGATGTGAAAAAATCTCCTATCATTATTTTATAATGTTCGCATTTTGAAATTCTATTAGCATTCGTTTTTCCATAAAAAATATTTTTCACATCGTTAGTTAATACTGTTTCATTATAAATATTAAAAGAGGTGAGATCTCAAAAGTTTTAAAACTTCTTCATCCTTTTCCTTTCAATTATAAAAAGGACTCTCTTCCATTCATTTCTAACACAATAATTTAAAGTTGGTTTCTTTCCTTTTCTTCCTCTACTTTTATTTTGTTATTATTGTTTTTACTTTAGTCTCTAATGATTATTAATTTGTAAGGTTTCTTGATTTTGAAATTGCAGTAGATCACATTCAAATTTATCATAGCAACGTTGTTTTGTAGTATTGAACATTGGTGAAAGGTAAATATAGGTACACACAATTCGTTAGAATATCATAATTGATCAGGTTTAAATATTCAAAAATTTGTTTATTATAAATATGTTTATTTTGAGCAAAAGAGTAATAATTTCTTTTTGTTTTTTTTATCAAAGATTAATAATGTTTTTAAACATATTTAGCATTTTTTTTACTTGATATTGTCACACACAACTGCATTTCACTTATAATATACATGTATGTTTATTGATTGTATGAAAAATTTCAATTAATAGTGTTTAATTAAAGGATATTAAAATAGTCTATAATCTCAACATTTTTAAAACCTCTTCCTTCCTTTCAACTATAAAAGACTCTCTTCCAATCACTTCCTACACATAATTAATTATTTGAGGTTTGTTTGTTTCTTCTTCTTCAACTTTTATTTTATTATTTGACGTTGGTTTCTTTCCTTTTCTTCTTCTACTTTTATTTTATTATTATTGTTTTTACTTTAGTCTCTGATAGATTTTTAATTTGTAAGGTTTCTTAATTTTGAAATTAGAGTAGATTACATTCAAATTTCTCATAGCAAAGTTGTTTTGTAGTCTTGAACATCGATGAAAGGTAAATATAGGTACACACGATTCTAGCTCACTACCTTTTAGCTAGAGATAGGTGTCAATTACCATTGAACTCATATTGGTCGTTGTTCAGTGGTCATGAACTTTGGTAAAAGGTAAATATATATATGCACACATAATTCATTACAATATAATTGATCATATTTAAATATTAAAAAAATGGTTTATTAAAACATGTTTATTTAAAGTAATTATAATAACAACTATTCACTTAGATTAAAAGAATTAAAGTACAACGTGCCTTGCACGTGCTAAGATACTAGTATATGCTAAAAATTCATTTTCTTTGTTATGGCAGATTTCTAATTCCTATATTTTGCTAGGGTGATATTTCATTTTTTTACTCTTTCCAACATATAAAAACAAAATGAAGAAAATAAAAGAAACGAGAAAAACAAAAACACATGTACAAATAAAAATGAATTTAAGTTATCGTTGAATAATAAAAGGCAAAATTCACGTTTCAGTGTAGGCATTATGCATAGAAAAAGCAAAAGAACCAAACCACTCGATTTATTTATATTTAGCCATCATCCAAAGGATTCGCAGTCAGCTAAAACAAAAGATTTTTAGAGTTAACACGAAGATTACATTCACTTTATTCATAAACTCAAAAAACACAAGAACGTGATTTTTTATTTTTTAGATGCGGTGAGTGCATCACCACTTAGTTTCTTTTCTCTCGGATTTTCTTGAAAAATAGCATCATGTACTACAAAGATAAACATATTAAACTGTTTCGCTACTATCGTTTGCTTTTGGTTTCACCTAAAAGCCCCTTTTTATCAATGGAGATAATTGTACTCATCTATATTGAGACTTTGTTTGCAAACTTTACAAACCTAACAATCTTCCCAATGAACAACGTGCCACTTGTATCTTGCCTCGAATAGTCATGCATTCATTTACTCCCGGCTGACAACGAGAGTCTGTTTCTATCGAGCCCTTCAAGATATATCACTTGCTACACGGACCAACGTTTTGCAAACACCAAGTGTCGTTCTATCGCACCTTCAATCTCCTTCCCTCGAACAAAGATGCCTCATTATTCCTATCAATCTACTCGACTATGATAGGCTGACTATCAATCTACCCTAACTTGATAGGGCATGTCTTACTCGTCACCCGAGTAGTTTTTGTTCAATTTTGAGATCGATCCACAAGTTCGTAATGACTATGAGGCTTACCAGTTAATATTGTTCGGCCCCTAAGGATTCCTCCCACATAACTAGGTTTTTTTTACCATGACTCTGATACCACGTTTTAAGGGAAACGGTATCCTCGTACCCCCAAGTATCTCCACAATGGTATATATTATTTGTTTTGGGCATAACCCTCACGGCTTTGCTTTTGGTTTCACCCAAAAAACCTCATACTAATGAAGATAATTGTCCTAATCTATATACCATGGATCACTCTCTTCCTTATCCAATGTGGGACTTTGTTTACACATTTTAAAAACCAAACAATTGTTAGGATAATTGAACCAAAACAGATGACCCATGTCCTACGTGAATAAGACTTTCCAACACTACTATGAATTCCTACAAGCAGTAGGATATTTTTTGTCTTATAAGGATTACAATATTATTCTTTTTGATAAGGTTTAGGATATTTAGCTTCCTATATATAAAGTTCTTTTGTTAAGGTTTATTTGTACAGAATCCAAATATAAAAGCCTTGAGCGGTTATGGGCAGTGTGTGAAAAGGAGTATGTATCCCGTGAGTTTAGTGAGGTGTTTTCAATTGTGTAATCCTAAGTAGCCATTGTATAACGATATCTTGAGTGAGATCTTCATTGTAATATTCCCAACTATAGTGGAACCTGTCTTTTTTGTAGAAGATTGGACGTAGTCCCACGATTGGAGCGAACCAGTATAATCCGTGTGGTGTTAAGCTTTTTCTATCCCTATTTCTTATTCCTTTGTAATTGTTACTCACCTATCTATTTTTAGCCTTAAAGAGGAAAATAAAATAGTTCCTATTTGAAAAACTTTCTATATTTCCCCATCAATTGCTATTAGAGCGTTAGGTTCAGACGGTCGTGGGATCAGCAAAGAGGTAAGGTTTTGAAGGAATCATGAAGTTTGATGGGATCAATTTCAGATATTGGAATATGCAGATGAAGGATTTTCTAACATGCAATAAGTTACAAAAAGCTTTAAAGGAATGACCAGCAAGGATGAAAAATGAAGATTTGGTAGAGACGAACGAAGATGTAGTTGCCATTATCAGATTGTATTTGTCGATGAATGTGGAAAGTCTGGTGGCAAATTACACTGCGGAAATAGGTCTCATGAATGCAGTGGATAATAGGTACAAAAAAACCCTTAGCTAATAATAAGGTATATCTCGTAAGGAGATTTTTTAACATTTGCATGGAAGAGAATACTTTTGTCAATCCCCATATAAGTGAGGTATTAAATTTAATCAATGAATTGATATAAGTTAAGATTACTTGCAGTGATGAAGTAAATGTTACTTTTTTGCTAACATCTTTACTTGAAAGTTGGGAAACAATGAAGACTGCAGTGTGCAATTCATTATGACATAAATATCACAAATATTTCAGAAATTTGTGATTCAGCAATTGCTGAAGAAATTCATACGAAGGAGATCGAAAAAGAGTCTACTTCCAAACAAGACTCAACATTTACTGTTCAAGAAGGTAAAGAGAAGGTTGTAACCGACGACCGACACCAAAAGCATAGCAAGTGGAATCGAAAGAAAGAGGTCGAATGTTTTTACTACTGCAAGAATGACCACATCAATTAAAAAAGTGGAATATTAAAGTATGATCTTAAAATGTATATGACGGAGGTAAATGCAGTTATTGAAGATGCCCTTGTCTGTGTTGAGACCAACACTAAAACATTAACCAATCATCTGTTGGGTGTGTTGCCCTAAACTCGTAGTTTGTATTTTGTAAAAACAAATGTCTATTTAATAAAGTTTTATTCAATAAATTTGTTGTTGAATCATAGCTTTTCATTATCCAAAATCCAATAAACTAAACATCCAAGGTTATTTATGATGAATCGGGACAGTATATATACGGGGTATATAGTTGATATACGGGGTATATATTTGATATACCCCTGATATATGAATGGATAATGTCCCGTGAATAACCTAAAGGGTCTATAGAATATGGATAAAGCTGGGTACCTTATCCTGACAAGACTATGGATATGGCCCACTCTGTAAAGGTTACAGACGACTCGATCCAGGTCGTTCGTGTGGAGACATGCGAGTGGGGATATCCTATACAATGAGTTTGTATAAGACTGGACCACGAAATATGCAATCTTTAGATGTAACACCGTTAACTAATAGGTTGCTATTTCTTAGGATGACCCGACAACTCATTCTCAATCCATAGTGAGTTATGGACTCCTGCCCGTGAGGGCTCGTCCTTTGATCTGTATGGGTGAGAGTGGCCCGAGTCGCTGACTCAACATTCCTACCATTTTGGGGACGAGACCGAGTGGGGAGCTGGGAACATAACTTCACAAGATGGAATTCACACCTCCCCGACTTTAGGGGAGTAGATGAGTGTTCCCTTAAATGCTGACTCCGGGACTTGAACAAGGGGTCCCATCCTCTCATTGGCCGAGAGGGACTTCCGGTTATTGGTTGGACCACAACCGGGTTGTTCATTAGAGGAGCAGTGGTGTTTAAGGAGTAAGATGTAACTTAGGGGTAAAACGGTAATTTGACCCAACTTGAGTTACGAACACTCGTGAAGGATTGACTCGTCATTAATGGTCGTATATCCATGGACACGGAAACATTCTGCAGTGAGAAAAGTGCAACTGCGGGTCTTTAGTGGACTGACCCATAGTTAACGAATCTAGATTAACTCGGTCAATGAGTTTGACCGATTAATCTTGCATCGTTTGAGCTTCTGATCTGTAGGTCCATTAGGTCCCCTTGCTAACTCATAACGGGTAAAACGAGAATCAATTTTTTGGAAGAATTTGAATTGTTCAAATTACTTAAGGGATTATATGTATATTGATACATTATAATATATAGTTAATTATAAATTAAAACTATATATTATGAGAGAAATTGTTTGAATGAGATTCAAATAAAATTAATATGAATAAGATTCATATTAAAACTAGAGGTTAAAAATAATGTGCATAAGATGTACATTAGAACTATAGGTTATACGAGAGAAATGTTATAGAATATAATTCTATTTTTTAAATAAATAATTAAATGTTAATTATTTATTTGATTTTTATATATATATATATATTAATTATTAATTGGATTAATAATTAATAATTAATTAATAAATTAATTTTATATTTTAATTATTATATATATATTATATATTAATTATTTATATAAATATAAATATATATATATATATATTATTAATATTATAATATTAATAATATTAAACTCCCCTGCAAAATTGCACGGGAGTGGGAGGTTAGTGTCACGTGGGGAGTTACCCCATGTCACTGCTTTTGTTTTTTGCAGTTCTACAAAAGTTACAGAACACAGAACAAAAAAGTGGAACTCCCAGATCTCTCTCAAGAAAAAAGTTCTCTCTCTCAAAATTCTCTCTTACGTTCCAAATCGACGCTCCCACAAGCACGATCCTGAGACCTAAGAGGATAGCGAGGAAGACATAGTGGTGGTGTTCGAGGGAAACTCGTTGAAGAAACGTTCTTCAAAGGTAAAGTTTCCTCTGTATTTTCCCTCTTTCAATTTCGGTTTTGTATCCCGAAAATCAGCAACGAAGATCCGCTTCTGCTCCGGGATTCACATCCCTTCAATTGGTATCAGAGCCAGGTTGTAGTTATGATTTTTTGGGATCAAAATCGCTAAGTTTGGTGGGTGATTTCATATTTTAGAAATATGGGTTGTTGGAAAATTTCTGATTTTTGGTACTTAGATAGTGTTTTTCTTCGTGATTCGATCATGTAAGGGCCCGGTGTTTTGGGCATTATGTTTCTGCAAGTCCGGGTCGCTCGAAAGTCGTTCGTGGCGTCGGATTGGACAAAAGTTGCAGAAAAGAGCGAAGTAGACGAAGCAGACTGCGCAGACAGCGCCATGGCGCTGCGGGGACAGCACACAGCGCCATGGCGCTGCACTGTAGCGCCGCGGCGCTGCTGCTGCAGCAGTGCCGTGGCGTTGCCCTTAGGCACCGAGGCGCTGTCCCGGGTGTTTTTCGACGCGGTTCCGAGGCTCCAGTTCGCGGTTCGAGGGCGGATGCAGTCGGTTTTCTTATTTTTTATTATTTCGTTTTCTTAGGGTTCCAAAAACCGTTCCAACTTTGCTATTTAATTATTTTATGCATTATGAATGTATATTTTAATTAAAATCATATAGCATATTGTATGCCATATAGTTTTAAAATCCCACCATAGGTTACATGTATAATATGTATGTTTGATATATAGTATGTATGTATGGTCATGGATCATATAGTTATAAATGTTATAATGTATGTATGCATGTTTTATTTACATAATTAATATAAGTGTTGTATTAATTAGATGAAAATAAAGTTCCATTGAGCATGACATTATTTTGGATAATATAATTGTTATATTAATGTATGCTTTCAATGAATGTTTATAGTTTTAATTTCTTAAAATTTTATAAGAGTTATAAAATGTGGTAGATATAAATTAAAATCTATAATAAAGAGTTGCATGCAAACATAAGGTCTAAGTTAATTAATTTTAAAGGGGTTTAAAATTAATTAGACCTTAGATTATATCTTCTAATGTGATTAGAGGGTAGTCTTTTATTTTGTTTTAACTAGGTTTAAAATGAAATAACAAAAGACTAAATATAAAATGTTGTCTATAAGGGAACCCTGTCTAAGGAAGGTTCTGTCTAGGTTGAGGTATTTAAGCTGACCGTAAGGGAACACCTCTACGTGGGAACCGACCTGAGGGTTGAATTAGTCAATATTTTATATACAAGCAATAATGTCGTTGGTTTATTAAAGTGTTTAACGAACTAAAACATTATTGTACAACTTCCGATATAATAGTTATATTGGGCCGACTAAAAATTCACTTAGTTAATTTCACTTAGCTGGGATTTATCTAAGTAATATAGCCTAGTCTTAGAATACTAAGTGGGGGCAAAAGAGAATATGTAATATACAGCGTATATATTTGATATACAAAGTATATATAACATACTTTACTCTCTCTCTCACGTTCTCCTTTAAATTCACGCTGTGAGTTCCATGCTCGGCCTCGTGTCGCCCTGGGTGCGGCCTCCCTACGGAAGGTGTTTGCATGGTTCAATATCGAGGTGAATGGAGATAGTGTTCATAGTAAGTGGGAGAAGGACGTGTGACAACACATCCTGCGGTCTACGCCATTGGTTTGCACCGTGAGGTTTCATACATGACCTGCGTGTCGTCCTGGAGCGACCATCCCTATGGAGGGTTCATTGTATGGAAATCAAAATCAAGGCAAACTCCAGAAATAGATAGGAGTCTCTTAGGTTTTGCTCCAATATTTTCCTTCCCTACGGCAGGATTATTGGGGTGGACCTCTAAGGTCCGAAAATGTTGGGTCACACTTACGAGGAGTTGTTAAGTTAGTTAGCAATTTCTTGACCAAATAAACGATGGCTAAAATTTATAGGAATAAGAGTTATTCTGGTGTAAAATTTAGTTGAGAATGTCTCAATTCAGTGAAGGAGTACCTGTCCGCCCTACAGTGGCTGTTGCTCTAAATCACTGAAGCGTCGTTGCAAAACAATTTTGTTAGGGTGCTTAATTACTTTTGCTAAAATTTTGATTGGGTTTATAAGGCTAACACATGAAACTAATATAGAGTTGTTTTTAGTTTCAGCATGTCTACTTCTATTATTGCACTCTTAGCCGCGCAAAGACTTAATGGCGAAAATTACAAACAATGGAAGTCAAACCTAAATACTATTCTCGTGATAGATGATCTTAGGTTCGTCTTGTAAAAGGATTGTCCTCAAGCTCCTGCGCCTAACGCCACTGTGGCGGTGCGCAACGCCTATGACAGGTGGATCAAGGCCAATGACAAGGCCAAGGTCTACATCTTGGCGAGCATATCTGATGTGCTTGCCAAGAAGCACGAGGACATGGTCACCACTAAGGAGATCATGGACTCGCTGCAGAGCATGTTTGGACAACCGTCCTCACAGGTTCGACATGAAGCCCTTAAGTTCATTTACAACTCCTGCATGAAGGAGGGTTCAACAGTGCGAGAACACGTTCTCAACCTGATGGTCCACTTCAACGTGGCTGAGTCGAATGGGGCCGTCATAGACGAGCAGAGTAAAGTAAGCTTTATTCTGGAATCTCTTCCGAAGAGTTTCCTTCCATTCTGTAGCAATGCGGTTATGAATAAGCTGGAGTACACTCTTACCACGCTCCTAAACGAGCTGCAGACCTACCAGTCTCTTATGAAATGTAAGGGACAAGAAGGGGAGGCAAATGTTGCCACCTCAAAGTGGTTCAACAGAGGATCGTCCTCTGGAACTAAGTCTGCGCCCTCTTCTTCTAGAAGTAAGACTTTTAAGAAGAAGAAAGCTGCTGGTAAGGGGTCTAAACCTGACTCAGCTGCTGCTGCCCGAAAGGCAAGGTCAAGATTGCAGAGAAAGGAAAGTGTTTCCACTGCAATATGGACGAGCAATTGGAAGCGCAACTGCCTAAAATACTTGGCCGAGAAGAAGAAAGCCAACGAAGGTAAATATGATTTACTTGTATTGGAAACATATTTAGTGGAGAATGATGACTCCGCCTGGATACTGGATTCAGGAGCCACTAATCACGTTTGTTCTTCATTTCAGGGAATTAGTTCCTGGAGGCAGCTTGACGCCGGAGAGATGACTCTCAAGGTCGGAACGGGAGAGGTCGTCTCAGCTGTGGCGGTAGGGGAGCTCAAGTTGTTTACAAACAAGAATATGTATATATTATTAGATAATGTGTACGTTGTTCCTAAAATTAAAAGGAACTTAATTTCAATTTCTTGTTTGTTGGAACAGATGTATTCAAGTTCATTTCATTTAAATGAAGCGTTCATTTCAAGAAATGATGTTAATATTTGTTGAGCTTTATTTGAAAACAACTTGTATGTGCTAAGACCAACCATAACGAAAGCAGTTTTAAATACCAACTTGTTTAAAAATGCTAGAACTCAAAATAAAAGGCAAAAAGTTTCTCAAAAGGAAGATACCTATCTTTGACACTTAAGATTAGGTCACATTAATCTCAATAGGACATGAAGGTTGGTTAAGAATGGCATTCTAAGTAAGTTAGAAGACGATTCTTTACCACCATTTGAGTCTTGTCTTGAAGGCAAGATGACTAAAAGACCTTTTAATGGAAAAGGTTATAGAGCCAAAGAGCCCTTAGAACTTATACATTCAGACCTTTGTGGTCCGATGAATGTTACAGCTCGAGGAGGGTATGAATACTTCATCTCTTTTATCGATGATTATTCAAGGTATGGTTATTTATACCTAATGCAACATAAGTCTGAAGCCCTTGAAAAGTTCAAGGAGTACAAGACTGAAGTTGAAAATCAATGAGGTAAAACCATTAAAACACTTTGATCAGATCGGGGTGGAGAGTATATGGACTTGAGATTCCAGGACTATATGATAGAACATGGAATCACGTCCCAACTCTCAGCCCCTGGTACACCTCAACAAAATGGTGTATCAAAAAGGAGAAACAGAACCCTGTTGGACATAGTTCGATCAATGATGAGCTATTCTCAGTTGCCTAACTCGTTTTGGGGTTATGCAGTAGAGACTGCAGTTTATATTTTGAACGTAGTTCCATCAAAGAGTGTTTCGAAACACCCTTTGAGCTGTGAAAGGGTCGTAAACCTAATTTACGTCACTTTCGCATTTGGGGATGCCCGACACACGTGCTCATGACTAACCCGAAGAAACTGGAACCTCGTTCAAAAGTATGCCTATTCGTAGGTTACCCTAAAGAGACGAGACGTGGTCTCTTCTTCGATCATAAAGAAAACAGAGTGTTTGTATCGACAAATGCTACTTTCTTAGAAGAAGGCCATGTTTGAGATCATAAACCACGAAGTAAGGTAGTAATTAACGAGATTTCCAAAGAGGCTACAAACACGTCAACAAGAGTTGTTGATCAAACTGGCACTACAATAAGAGTTGTTGATCAAGCCAGCACATCGCGTCAGTCACATCCACCTCAAGTGTTGAGGGTGCCTCGACGTAGTGGGAGGATTGTGTCACAACTTGACCGCTACGTGGGTTTAACTGAAACTCAAGTTGTCATACCTGATGACGGCGTCGAGGATCCATTGATCTATAAGAAAGCAATGGAAGATACTGACAAGGACAAATGGGTCAAAGAAATGGACCTGGAAATGGAGTCGATGTACTTCAATTCCGTTTGGGAACTTGTAGATCAACCTGACGGGATAAAACCAATAGGGTGCAAATGGATCTATAAGCGAAAACGAGACGCCGAAGGAAAGGTACAGACCTATAAGGCGAGACTTGTGGCAAAAGGCTACACACAAAGGGAAGGGGTGGACTATGAAGAAACCTTCTCCCCTGTAGCTATGCTTAAGTCTATTAGAATACCTCGGTCCATTGCCACATATTATGACTATGAGATATGGCAAATGGACGTCAAGACTGCTTTTCTGAATGGCAATCTTGAAGAAAGTATTTATATGTCTCAACCCGAAGGGTTCATAGAACAAGGTCAAGAGCAAAAGGTTTGTAAGCTTAAACGGTCCATATATGGACTCCAGCAAGCATCTCGATCTTGGAACATAAGGTTCGATACTGCGATCAAATCTTATGGTTTTGACCAAAACGTTGATGAGCCTTGTGTATACAAGAAGATCGTCAACAACACCGTAGCCTTCTTAGTGTTGTACGTGGATGATATCCTACTCATTAGGAATGATGTAGGATACCTCACTGACATAAAGAAGTGGCTAGCGACTGAGTTTCAAATGAAAGATTTGGGAGAAGCTCAGTATGTTCTTGGCATCCAAATTCTAAGGAATCGCAAGAACAGAACGCTAGCCCTGTCTCAAGCAACTTATATCGACAAGATGCTTGTTTGATATTCGATGCAGAATTCCAAGAAAGGTTTGTTACCCTTCAGGCATGGAATTCATCTGTCTAAGGAACAATGTCTTAAGACACCTCAAGAAGTTGAGGATATGACGTATACCCTATGTTTCAGCAGTGGGCAGCCTGATGTACGCTATGTTATGCACTAGGCCTGACATTTGCTATGCGGTAGGGATAGTCAATAGGTACCAATCCAACCCAGGAAATGATCACTGGACTGCTGTTAAGGGAATCCTCAAGTATCTTAGGAGAACGAGGGACTACAAGCTCGTGTATGGCGCTAAGGATTTGACCTTACAGGATACACTGACTCTGACTTCCAAACAGACAAGGATTCAAGGAAATCCACGTCGGGGTCAGTATTCACTCTTATCGGAGGAGCGGTAGTTTGGCGAAGCATAAAACAAGGATGCATCGTAGACTCCACGATGGAGGCTGAGTATGTTGCAGCTTGTGAAGCAGCAAAAAAGGCGGTTTGGCTTAGAAAGTTCTTGACAGATTTGGACGTCGTTCCAAACATGAACTTGCCCATCACACTTTATTGTGATAACAGTGGTGCTGTGGCAAATTCTAAAGAACCTCGAAGCCATAAGAGAGGCAAACACATCGAAAGGAAGTACCACCTTATACGGGAGATAGTGCAGCGAGGAGATGTGATTGTCACGAAGATCGCTACAGAGCACAATATTGCTGATCCTTTTACAAAGGCACTCACGGCTAAAGTGTTTGAGGGCCATCTAGAAAGTCTAGGTTTACGAGCTTTGTACAGTTAGTCTAGGACAAGTGGGAGAAATGTAATTGGGTATAGTGTATGCCCTAGTTTATTGTTTTTTCCTTTGCTTTATGATAATGTACACCCCACTCGAGTTTAGTTCAAGTGGGAGTTTGTTGGGTGTGTTGCCCTAAACTCGTAGTTTGTATTTTGTAAAAACAAATATCTATTTAATAAAGTTTTATTCAATAAATTTGTTGTTGAATCATAGCTTTGCATTGTCCAAAATCCAATAAACTAAACATCCAGGGTTATTTTAATGTAATCGGGACAGTATATATACTGGGTATATATTTGATATACGGGGTATATATTTGATATACCCCTAATATATGAATGGATAATGGCCCGTGAATAACCTAAACGGTCTATAGTATATGAATAAGGCTGGGTACCTTATCCTGGCAACACTATGGATACGGCCCGCTCTGTAAAGATTACAGACGACTCGATCCAGGTCGTTCGTGTGGAGACATGCGAGTGAGGGTATCCTATACAATGAGTTTGTATAAGACCGGACCGCAAAATAGGCAATCTTTAGTTGTAACATCGTTAACTAATAGATTGCCATTTCTTATGATGACCAGGCAACTCATTCTCAATCTTGAGTGAGTTATGGACTCCTGCCCGTGAGGGCTCGTTCTTTGATCTGTATGGGTGAGAGTGGCCTGAGTCGCCGACTCAATATTCCTACGATTTTGGGGACGAGACCGAGTGGGGAGCTGGGAACATAACTTCACAAGATGGAATTCACTCCTCCCCGACTTTAGGGGAGTAGATGAGTGTTCCCTTAAATGCTGACTCCGAGACTTGAACAAGGGGCCCCACCATCTCATTGGCCGAGAGGGACTTCCGATTATTGGTTGGACCATAACCGAGTTGTTCATTAGAGGAGCAGTGGTGTTTAAGGAGTAAGATATAACTCAGAGGTAAAACGGTAATTTGACCCAACTTGAGTTACGAAAACTCGTGAAGGGTTGACTCGTCATTAATGGTCGTATATCCATGGACACGAAAACATTCTGCAGTGAGAAGAGTGCAACTGCGGGTCTTTAGTGGAATGATCCGTAGTTAATGAATCTAGATTAACTCGGTCAATGAGTTTGATCGATTATGTAACGCCCCGAGCCCCTCATATTAGTTAGTCTCGAATCAGGAGATTTTTCATTTAATTTCTAAATTAATTGTTAATTAAATTTATACATATTTATCGGGCTCTAAACTCCAACTAAATTTATATTTATCGGACTCCGTGTGGTGGGTCTTGTTTTAAAGGGGGATGAATTTCTTATGTTTTGGGCTTGGACTTGTTGGGCCTCTATTTGGTTAATTTGGTTTTAAAACAAAGGAAAAAGAAAACAAAAAAGGGAGGGACTTCATCTTCTTCTTCTCGTTCTTCCTTTTGCCCTAGCCACCGTCACACCCACCCCCTCATTCTCGTTGAAAACTTTCGGCAGCCACAAGTCCGTTTTCCGGCGAGGTGCAGCGGCGGCCGACGACACCCTCGAGCGGCGGCGCTTCTTCGGATCGAACAGCAGCAGCTGCGACGCTCCTTTGGACCAAACAGCAGCAGCAGCTGCGCTCCTTCGGATCGAACAGCAGCAGCGGCGGCGCTCCATCGGCAGTCGTCGACGGCAGCAGCGGCGCGCGTTCAGTTTGCGGTGGCAGTGCCGTTTCTGCGGCATTCGGACGGCGGCCCTTGGCCGTGCGCGCTCCGACGACCACCCACAGCCCCGATATGTGGTTTTTGCTTCCCCTCGACGACTTTAGACGCTTACCCACTCCTATCCGGAGTTCGATTCGCGGTACCCACTCCTATTTAGACTCAAACCAGCATTGCCCATCGCTTTTGGCATCGGAACAGCAAGCCTAAGGACATTCGAACTCAATTTTGGACGCCCGAACCTCTTTGGCGTTGACCCACACCTGTACGAAGTCGGTTTTGGTGGTAATGAGTCATTTGAACCCTTTTAGAATTTGTTTTGAAGGCTAAAATAGTGTACGTAACTTGCTGTATTTTTTTGTTCTAGTGCTTAGGTGTGAGATCGACGAAAAACTTAAGGGCGCGGTTGTGAGTAACTAGACAAGGGGCGTGTGCGTGCGTTAATGTATGTTAAATGGTCTCTAATGTGCTGGTTTTGTGGCGTTTAATATTAATTTTGTTACGTCATTGTGCTAAATAACTCTCGTTGTGTTACTCGGTATACTTGGAGTAGTGTTGGATATATGTCGGTGGAAAATGGTGAGGTTTCTTCTTTGCTAAACTGCTGAGTAGTGCTGTGGAAAGGTTTGTTGTCTGAATATGCATGAGTTGTTTGGTGTGCCTTGTGTGTTATTATACTTAGTAATGCTTATTGAATATTGATGTTGGATATTAAGTGTTTTGGGTGAACTATGTCGGACTCCAATGGTTTAAAATTTGTTTGGTTATGCTTTGTTGCGACGAAACTCATTGTGGAGCCGTTGTTAAGAAAAGTTATTTTGTGAGAGCATGATTGGTCTATTAGTTCATTATTAGAATGTTGTTTATGTTGTGGAAGCATGCTGAATTGTATTTGTGAGTTGAAATATGTAGGGGTAATGGCTGAAGAAAGTATATAGTAAGACTCTGGTGATGGTTGGATTCTTGGAGGAAATGAATGAGTGAGTGTCAGGGCCAATAGATGGTGAAGTCATCGGGGCCTCGGGTAAAAATGGTCGAGGGCCGATGCAGTAGTGTCGGGGCTCTGGGTAAAAATGGTCAGGGGCCGACTCTACTCGAAGGAGTTAACTGTGGAAGGCTAAGACAGCCGTGATAAGTGTAGAGGTACTTGAGATGTTAGGGAGACTAGCGGTTGGTAGTTAATGTATTCCTGGTTGTGGTTGTCACCGGATTTTTATAGAATGTGTCTATGTTTGAATGCATAATGTGTTGAAAAGCATGACTATGAATGTTTCATGATTTAGTTGAGCATGATGTGTATGTATTGTTGGTGAGGGCTACTTACGGAGTATATCTTATATACTCACCCCCCCCTTCTACAATTATTGTTTCAGGTGAAGGACTCGTTGGCGACCATGGTGATGAGGCGGAGGAGACATGGCGAGCGAGGACCATAGGCTGCTTAGTCACTCTTGCTTAGCTTAAATTATTAGTTAAGACCTTATGTTATGGTCAATAAACTATTTGCTCGTATTTGAATAATTGGGAGGTTCCCACTTGTTGTTAATTTTATTTCGGAATAGGTGCCTATCTCAGTTTTCTTCCATTCATTGAGTTTTGCCTAGTTTGAATAATAAAATTTGCCTCGTGAGGTTGTCCACGAATGTTGTTGATTGATATTTTATGAAATTGATTTATTGTTGAATTGATGAGAAGTGGAACTTGATTTTATATAATTGTTGCATAGGGAGTGGCATGACGTGTTTGGGGTTAAGTCTAATCAGTTGGGTAGTTAACGTGACCTAGAAGTGTGTGGGAAATTCTGGGTCGTTACAGGTTAATCTTGCATCGTTGGAGCTTCAGATCTGTAGGTCCATTAGGTCCCCTTGCTAGCTCATAACGGGTAAAACGAGGATCAAATTTTTGGATGAATTTGAATTGTTCAAATTACTTAAGGGATTATATGTATATTGATACATTATAATATATAGTTAATTGTAAATTAAAACAATATATTATGAGAGATATTATTTGAATCAGATTCAAATAAAATTAATATGAATAAGATTTATATTAAAACTATAGGTTAAAAATAATGTGCATAAGATGTACATTAAAACTATAGGTTATACGAGAGAAATGTTTTAGAATATGATTCTAATTTTATAATAAATAATTAAGTGTTAATTATTTATGTATATATTAATTAATTTGATTAATTATATATATATATTTATTATATATATTATATATATTATTATATATTATATATATTAATATTAATATTAATATTATTATTAATATTAACTCTGCAGGGGAGTGGGAGGTGTTGTGACGTGGGGAATTACCCCACGTCACCCTTCTTCTTTTTCTCCAAGTGTTGGAGAAGGTGAAGGATAGTGTTACAGAACCAAAAAAAAAATAAAAAAAATCTCCCAGAGCTCTCAAAAGAAAAATTTTTCTCTCAATCTCTCCCTCTCGTTCCAAAGGATTGCTCCCACCAGAACGATCTCGAGACCCAAGAGGATAGCGAAGAAGACATAGTAGTGGTGTTCAAGGGGAACTTACTGAAGAAACGTTCTTCAAAGGTTTGTTTTTCCCCAGTGTTTTTCTTCTGTAAAATTCGATTTTGTATCCCGAAAAACAGCAACGAAAATCCGTTTCCGCTCAGGGATTCACATCCCTTCACTACAAGCGAAAACGAGACGCCGAAGGAAAGGTACAGACCTATAAGGCGAGACTTGTGGCAAAAGGCTACACACAAAGGGAAGGGGTGGACTATGAAGAAACCTTCTCCCCTGTAGCTATGCTTAAGTATATTAGAATACTTTTGTCCATTGCCACATATTATGACTATGAGATATGGCAAATGAACGTCAAGACTGCTTTTCTGAATGACAATCTTGGAGAAAGTATTTATATGTCTCAAGTCGAAGGGTTCATAGAACAAGGTCAAGAGCAAAAGGTTTGCAAGCTTAAACGTTCCATATATGGACTAAAACAAGCATCTCGATATTGGAACATAAGGTTCGATACTGCGATCAAATCTTATGGTTTTGACCAAAACGTTGATGAGCCTTGTGTATACAAGAAGATCGTCAACAACACTGTAGCCTTCTTAGTGTTGTATGTGGATGATATTCTACTCATTGGGAACGATGTAGGATACCTTACTGACATAAAGAAGTGGCTAGCGACTGAGTTCCAAATGAAGGATTTGGGAGAAGCTCAGTATGTTCTTGACATCCAAATTCTAAGGGATTGCAAGAACAGAACTTTAGCGCTGTCTCAAGCAACTTATATCGACAAGATGCTTGCTCGATATTCGATGCAGAATTCCAAGAAAGATTTATTACCCTTCAGGCATGGAATTCATCTGTCTAAGGAGCAGTGTCCTAAGACACCTCAAGAAGTTGAAGATATGAGACGTATACCCTATGCTTCAGTAGTGGGCAGTCTGATGTACGTTATGCTGTGCACTAGGCCTGACATTTGCTATGCGGTAGGGATAGTCAGTAGGTACCAATCCAACCAGGATATGATCACTCGATTGCTGTTAAAGGAATCCTCAAGTATCTACGGAGAACGAGGGATTACAAACTCGTGTATGGCGCTAAGGATTGGATCCTTATAGGATACACTGACTCTCACTTCGAAACAGACAAGGATTCAAGGAAATTCACGTCGGGGTCAGTATTCACTCTTAACGGAGGAGCGGTAGTTTGGCGAAGCATCAAACAAGGACGTATCGCAGACTCCACCATGGAGGCTGAATATGTTGCAGCTTGTGAAGCAGCAAAAGAGGCGATTTTGCTTAGAAAGTTCTTGACAGATTTGGAAGTCGTTCCAAACATGAACTTGCCCATCAAACTTTATTGTCATAACAGTGGTGCTGTGGCAAATTCTAAAGACCTCGAAGCCACAAGAGAGGCAAACACATCGAAAGGAAGTACCACCTTATACGGGAGATAGTGCAGCGAGGAGATGTAACGCCCTGCGTTACTCAGTGACTGGGCGTTTATGCTGAACGCACGCGCTAAGTGTGGTAACAACTATATAGATGCAAGCGCACACCTGTCAGAGTAATATAAAATGGATGGAGTATCCAAGTATCGATCCTCAAGGACTTCTAAACAATTTCCAAACTCTAAAGTTTTAAAGAATAGTGAATGTTGGAATGAGTGATTCTTGTAAAATGGGAAGTGGTCACAAATAATGGTTTGGATTTGGGTTTTGGACTTAGAATGATAAAACCTAGCCCGAACTACTTCAAGTTAGCCAACAAAGAATGAAGGACATGCTAAGGACAATATGCTTTTTACTTTAGAAACCAACGACTACGCTTCTCACTTGACTTATGTCTAAGCAAGTTCAAAGTCCTAAGACATTCCCTAATATGTCTATTATGAGATATATCTTAGTTTTAGGATGGAAATAGTCGCAACCTCGGGTTAAGGTCCTATGTCTAGGCTACTTAAGCGGAACCCTTATGTCTAAGGCGCTCCTCTCCTCGATTTAACCACTCAACAATGCAAATAAGCAACCTTTTCAGTATTGACTTGTTAAGACTTACAGTGGCCTTCTCTAAATCCTAACTTTTTGGGAAAACATGTTGAGCAATGAATGGAAAGCAAAAACACTACTTCTTAGCAACCCTTTTTAGACATAAAAGGCTAACTATCCATAACCGGGCTAGAGACGGGAATTTAGAAAGACATATTGAAGAAAATACAGCAAGTAAAACGGTTGAATGTGGAATGCATGTGTGAAAAACAAAAGTTAACTAACGGAGAGTTTTTTATCGGGATTGAGAGCTTCGCCCTTCTCTTTCAAGCAAGGGGGAGTGTCACGTGCTCTTTCCTCTAAAAACACAACTCTCTTAACTAAAAATAAAGTAAAGGCAAAGAGAAGAGAAGCAAAGTGCTGCATTTTTATATATTTGAATAAGTAGAAAATAACTAAGTACAAATGGAAACAAAACAAAGCTCAATAAAGGAATGTAAAGTACTCGGGATTTAAAAACCAAAAGCAACTAATGAAAGCAACTTAAAAGTACTTAGAAAGCAACAAAGAAACACTAAAAAATGATCAAGAGAAGGAAGCAAGGCTTGATGATTTTGGTGGAGAAGTTGCTGGAATTTATAGCTGTGCAGAATTGGTTAGGTTGGTCCTAAAACGATAGTGAATCACCCATTTCCAACTCTTTTGACTGACCAAATCGTGCTCAAACTGATAGTGGAACACTTCTTCTACACGTATGCATCGGTTGGAACCACCAAAACGCATTGGAAGACGCGTTTCATTAAGGGCAAAGTTGGAAGAAAAACTGTTTTTCTGCAGGCACGCAGGCGCCTGGCGCCTCCCATGTAGGTTTTTCCGTCTTTTTGCTTCTTTTGATTAATTTGCACTCCCAAATGGTCCTAAAATGTCATAAATACAATATAAGCCAACCACAAACCATAATATATGAATTTTGCATGAATTGGAACTCAAACGACCGAGAAAAATCCGAAACAAAGCTGAAACATTGTAAAAACAGAATCTAAAACCTTCTTTTTACGCATGTAAACAAGCGTAATCACACCCCCAAACTTAACTTTTTGCTTGTCCTCAAGCAAAACTTAGCAACTTTAATCAGCTTTCTAACACATGGACAAGGAAAAGGAAAAGCAAAAGCAACCGAGATGTTCAATCATAAATTGTCTCAGGGAAAAGATGTCAAAGCCTACCATTCTATTGCCTTTGTAAACTTAGTCACTATAAACCAAGTTTGAAATGATAAAAACTTTTTCTTTCAAAATCTTTTTTCTCTTTCAAAAACAGAAAACGTTTTCAAATACCCCTAAGGAATCTGCACACTCCCTCCTTACACTAAGACTTTTACATCTGACAGACCGGCTACTAGCCCCTGAGGTTTCCACACACTAACATCGGTTTCAACCACAGCTACTCGTAGAAAGACTTTGAACTAACAGCTAGGTCATAAAACGACGACAATGAGAAACACGAAGTCACTTATCACCATCTTTACTGCTATTTTCAAAGTCAACACCCAACCTAAAACTAAATGGGTGTCTACAGTAGGACTCGGGGAATCATAAATACATTTTCTTTAACTCTCAATGTTTTTACCACTCTTTTCTTTCTAACCCAAGTCTTTTCCCTACTCTTATTTTCTCTCAACAAGACTCTTTTTACTCTTTTGCAATTTTTTTTTTATTTTTATTTTTTTATTTTTTTTTGTTTTGTGTTTTTTTTTTCAACACTTTCTTTTTTTAATAGCATTTGTTTTTCCAACTGACTCTTTTTCAAAAGAAAATAGCATGATTTTCAAATATAAATAACACCTTATCTTTCTGAAACAACGACTGACACAACGACTGTCCCCCCCAAACTTAAGAGAGACAATGTCCTCACTGGGGAAAAGACTTTTGCATCGGATGAAAAAGGCTTAACAGTAAAAAGGACAAGGACTTCCTATATAGGGGCAAAGAAAAAGCTTAAAGTTTGTAAAGATCAAAAAGACATAAAAGAAAATGAGTTTATCACATAAACAAAGGAAATAGCTCAAAGCTTAGTCAGGCATAGAACCGAAAACTCAACAATCTCTTATAATCATCATTGACATGAAATCACATGCACAGCACAGATGCTTCAAAATAGGCATGTGAAAAGCTAAACTAAGGTTAAGTGAAGGCATACTTTAAGTGATCAGAAGATAAACGATACTAATTTATTCATGCTTCAACTGAGCTCGAAACATAATCAATACAAAAAAAACATGCGTAGTAATGCTAGAATATGCAAACTACGTCATTAACCAAAAGAAGAAAAAACACAAAAATAGCAAAGAAGGAACCTCCCTTCATGAAGTCGGAGGTTGTGGACTAGGATCAGTGTCAGTACTGGGAGATGGATGACCAAGGATAGCAGCTAGCGCTGGAGGCCATGAAGGTAAAACCGCAAAATCCAATGAAGCCCTTAAGTTGTAGATATGTTGCACGACTTCTTGAACCTGAGAGTTTTCGAAATGCTGGAAAAACAGGGCAGGCGCCAGGCGCCTGCGTGATTTATTTTTTTTTTTCAACGTTTTCTTTTTTTCTTTTTTTTTTCAACGTTTTCACAAACATTCTCTTAATAAGAAAAACTTTATAATTAAACAAAAAAAAAAATACAAGATACAAAGACTTCCTTCCTTTACTTTTGTTCTTTCAAAAACGGATAAGAAGGAAAAAACATTTTTCGCAAAAATTTATTGACCTGAAAGTTGAATAGAGGTTTTTCCTCTATCCACTGGTTCTCCAAAATACGGCTTAAGTCTCTGCCCATTTACTTTAAAAACATTTCCCTTAGAGTCAACTACATCCACTGCCCCATATGGGTAGACTTTAAAAATTTGAAAGGGACCAGACCATCTAGACTTAAGTTTTCCAGGGAAAAGTTTCAACCTAGAGTTGAATAACAGAACCAGATCACCTTCTTGAAATTGTTCGGCCGAAGACGCCTATCATGCCACTGTTTAGTTTTTCCTTAAACAACTTAGCATTCTCATAAGAAAAGTGCCTGTGTTCTTCTAATTCCAACAATTGTAACTTCCTCGCTTCACCTGCAGTCAACAAATCAAAATTTAATTTATTCGTAGCCCAAAATGCTTTATATTCTAGCTCAAGAGGCAAATGACATGCTTTTCCAAAAACTAGCCTATAGGGGGACATGCCGAGGGGAGTCTTAGATGCTGTCCTATATGCCCAAAGTGAATCGTCAAGCTTAAAAGACCAATCCCTACGGTTAAGATTTACAGTTTTTTCTAAAATGTTTTTTATCTCCCTATTAGATATTTCGGCTAACCCATTCGACTGAGGATGATGATATGTGTTGCAACCCTATGACGCACATTGTATTTAGTTAGCAACTTTGCATAGACCTATTCACAAAATGAGCCCCCCCATCGCTTATCAGACAACGCGGGGTTCCATAACGCGTAAAAATGTGCTTTTGCAGAAAACGAATGACAACTTTGGAATCATTGGTAGCAGTTGCAATGGCTTCTATCCATTTCGAAACATAATCTACTGCTAACAATATATAAAGCTTACCATTAGAAGATGGAAATGGACCCATAAAATCTATACCCCACACATCAAATATTTCAATCTCCAGGATCGGGGTTTGAGGCATTTCGTGGCGTTTAGATATATTACCTGTCCGTTGGCATTTGTCACAAACCTGGGCAAACTTATGTGCATCTTTGAACAGAGTGGGCCAAAAGAACCCACTTTGCAAAACTTTGGCTGCGGTTTTGTGTCCTGCAAAATGTCCTCCATATGGAGACATATGACAAGCGTCTAATATCGCCTCGTGCTCTTCTTCTGCGACACACCTGCGTAAGATATTGTCAGGTCCTAGCTTATATAAAAGGCTCATCCCAACGATAACATCGAACTTCATTTAGAAATTTCTTTACCTGTTGCTTGTTGAACTCATAAGGAACTATTCGACTTACCAAATAATTTGCTATATCGGCATACCACGGAACTGAATCAACTCGCAAGAGTTGCTCGTCAATAAACTGTTCACGTATAACAGTTCCATCATCACAGAGCGGGGATTCCAATCTAGACAGGTGATCAGCAACTTGGTTTTCAGTACCCTTCCTGTCCCTAACTTCAATATCAAACTCTTGAAGTAACAAAATCCACCGTATCAAACGTGTTTTAGCATTTTTTAGCAAATAAATATTTTAAAGCAGAATGGTCAGTAAAAACAATGACTTTTGTGCCTATCAAGTAAGACCTAAACTTATCAAAGGCGAACACAACTGCTAACAGTTCCTTTTGAGTAGTAGTGTAATTGAGTTGTGCACCGGTCAGAGTCTTACTAGCATAATACACAGGATGCAAGATCTTGTTTTTACGTTGTCCTAACATAGCTTCTATTGCATAATCACTGGCATCACACATGAGCTCAAAAGGTAAATCCCAATTAGGTTCGATAATTATAGGAGCTGAACTTAGAGCAACTTTCAACATTTCAAAATGATTTTAAACAGTCATCATAAAAAACAAATGGTCTATCATGTTCTAACAATTGACACAAGGGTTTAGAAATTTTAGCAAAGTCTTTTATAAAGCGGCGGTAAAATCCCCCATGCCCTAAAAAACTTCTAATCCCTTTGACATCTGTAGGAGGAGGTAGCTTTGAAATGATGTCTATCTTAGCGTGGTCTACCTCTATTCCTTGCTTGGAAATTTTGTGACCCAAAACAATACCCTCTTGTACCATGAAATGACACTTCTCCCAATTTAGGACTAGGTTTGTTTGTTCACATCTCTCCAATACTCTCTCCAAATTAACTAAACAAGCGTCGAAAGAATTTCCAAAAACAGAAAAGTCATCCATAAAAACTTCTAGAATATTTTCTACCATGTCAGAGAAGATGGCCATCATACACCTCTGAAAAGTCGCGGGTGCATTGCATAGTCCAAAGGGCATTCGCCTAAAAGCGAACGTACCATACGGACACGTAAATGTTGTCTTCTCTGGTCTTCTGGAGCAATAGTAATTTGATTATAACCCGAATATCCATCTAAAAAACAATAGAAATCCTTACCTGCCAGACGGTCGAGCATCTGGTCAATAAACGGGAGAGGAAAATGGTCTTTCTTTGTTACCTTGTTGAGTTTGCGATAATCAATGAAAACTCTCCACCCGCTCACAGTTCGGGTTGAGATGAGCTCATTCTCCTCGTTGGCCACCACGGTTATACCCCCTTCTTTGGTACACACTGTACTGGGCTTACCCAGCTGCTGTCGGATATTGGGTATATAACACCGGCGTCAAGCCATTTAAGAATTTCTTTCCTTACAACCTCTTTCATCTTCGGGTTCAACCGCCTTTGACTCTCAATAGAGTTCTTAGCATCTTCTTCCAATAGAATTTTGTGCATGCAAAAGGCCGGGCTTATCCCTCGGATATCTGCTATCGTCCATCCAATGGCCTTTTTGTGCTTCTCCAAAATCTGCAATAAAGAATATTCATTAGTAGGTGATAAATTGGAAGCTATAATAACTGGTAAAGTGTCGTTATCCCCTAGATACGCATATTTCAAATGCGACGGCAATGGCTTCTGCTCCAACGTGGGTGGTTCCACTATGGACGGAAGTAACGACTTGCATTCTTCTTTTTGTATTTTTTCAATAGGATTAGCCACATCTTCTGGTCCTTCTGCTATCTTATCAAGCTCTTCTTCTATCTCTGTAACTAATAAGTCATAAAACTCATCAAACATAACAGGATTCAAGCTATTTATAGCAGAGCACTCTTAAAGTCTCCTGGTAATTTCATGGCGTCTAGAACGTTAAATTTAACTTCTTCATTATTTACCCTCATTGTAATTTCTCCCTTCCTCACATTAAAAACTGTATCCCCAGTGGCTAGAAATGGTCTTCCCAAAATAATGGGAACGTCTAAGTCTGCCTCGCAATCTAGAATGATAAAGTCCGCAGGGAAAATGAATTTGTCCACCTGGACTAAAACATCTTCTATCTTTCCCTCAGGTCTTATGATAGATCTATCTGCTAGTTGAGGGTAACCGTAGTAGGTCTAGCTTCTCCTATGCCTAAAGATTTGAAAACTGATAATGGCATAAGATTAATGCTAGCGCCTAGATCACATAATGCCCTACCTAAGTTTTTCCTCCTATGGAACATGGAATGGTAAAACTGCCAGGATCATTACATTTCATGGGTAGCGGGCTGCCTACAGCTTCACTACTACATTTTGTCATGGCTACCAGTTCATGCTCTCTTATTTTTTTCTTCCTAGAAACTATATCTTTCAAAAACTTAGCATAATTTGGCATCTGTTCTAGAGCATCTACTAATGGTATATTTATATGCAGTGTTTTTAAAATATCTAAAAATTTTCTAAACTGGGAATCATTATTTTTCTTAACTAATCTTTGTGGAAACGGGGGAGTAGGGGTAAAAGAAGGCTGTACCTGTGGAGGAACACTCGGGGTGTCCTCATTACCTTTCTAATATTTTCTTTTTCTGGTGTTGTTGGATTTTCTGGTATCTTTACAATTGGTTCAGTGGACGAAATCTGTACATCTGTTGTTGGCATTGTTGGTCCATCATATGCCAGTCCACTCCTGAGGGTCACAACTTTGCACTGTTCTTTCCATTCTCGTTTTGGTAATTCAGTATGGCCTGGAAAAGAACCTTGTGGTCTATTCTTCAATTCATTGGCGAGCTGTCCCAATTGGGTCTCGAAATTCCTCATTGATGCCGCTTGGGATTGTATCACTGCGTCGGTTTGGGCCATGTACTCTTCATCATATTCTCAAGATTTGAGTTGTTATTTTGAACTGGTGGAGTCTGTGTTCTCTGATTGTACTGCTGTTGCGGTGGTGGGATGTATTGCTGTGTAGGTGGAACATAGGGCTGCTTGTTCTGCTGGCTCTGCCCTTGATTAAAACCGCTCGAACCTCCTTGTCCTCCCCATGAGAAATTAGGGTGGTGCCTCCAACCTGGGTTGTACGTGTTCGAATATGGGTTAAAGTTCCTATTGTTCCCATGTCCTACATAAAAAACAGAAGCAGGGTTATGTGGACAATTATCATAAATATGGTTTTCACTGCAAAATCAACAAATGAGATCGTTGACTTGGCAAACAGGGGCAGGAGTGCAATAATCCGACTGCACAGGTTGTATCGGCGTGGCTAATGGATTTTTTATTCCCAATGCCATCTCTTTCAGCCTCTGGTTCATTGTAACCATCTCTTTTTGCATCGAGGTCGCAATGTCCAGAGCCAAAACTCTAGCTGGATCTTGCTTCTTTGGTGCTGCCCTAGATCTTTGCGAACACCATAGTTCGTTGTGTGAAGCTAAGTCATTTAGGATGTCAACTATCTCGTTGAATGTCTTCTTTGTAAAGGCTCCGTTGGCAGCATTGTTTAGCATCATCTTAGTAGGATGATCTAAACCTCTAAAGAAATGTTCTATCTGGATGCATGCCGGCAAGCCATGGTTCGGACATTTCCTGATTAGTTCTTTAAATCTCTCCCACGCCTCGTGAACAGGTTCACGATCATACTGTCTAAAGGAGATGATCTCCTCTCTGATATCAGCGTGGCGAGTAGGTGGGAAGAATTTTGTTAAGAACTTCTCCACTAACGACCCCCATGTGGTGATGGATCCCGGTGGAAATGCATTGAGCCATGCTCTAGCTTGGTCCTTCAAAGAAATGGAAAAAGTGTTAGTCTCAGAGCATCGTCTGTTATACCAGGTAATCGAAATGCATTTGCAATTTGAATGAATGATTTCAGATGATCATGTGGATCCTCATGTTCCTGCCCTCCAAAAGGTCCAATTGTCTGCAACATTGGAACATCATTGGTTTAAGCTCAAAGTTTGTGGGCTGGAATAGGGTTGACTATCCCTGAATCAAAGTTCTGAAAAGCCGTGGCGGCATATTCTCGCATTGCCACGTCTCTGTTGTCCGCCATCTGGATATGGTTGAATTCATCATTTCTCGCATGATCCCTCATATTACCGTTAACAGCAGGTGGATCAACCGGATCACGAGGTGGAATATCTGCCATTGATGTGCTCGTACTCTCTACCTCACTTTCAGGACTGATTTCACCTTCTCTCTCTCTTTTTGCTTTTCTAGTTGTTTTCGAAGTCTTTGCTCCTTTCGAGTTTTTCGAAGGGTCCGCTCAATCTCAGGGTCAAGGGGTAGAAGAAAAGATCTTGTGCTCATGCACTTTAACTTACCCTTGTGAGATAAACGACCAAAAATATAGAACAAAAACGGTGGATGGAAATTACACCCAACAACAATTCACAAAAATAAAAACTAAAAGAATTTGAAAATAATTTTAAAACTAAAGTCCCCGGCAACGGCGCCAAAAACTTGACTGGGTGTTGATGCTGAACGCACGCACTAAGCGTGGTAACAATTATATAGATGCAAGCGCACACCTGTCAGAGTAATATAAAATGGATGGAGTATCCAAGTATCGATCCTCAAGGACTTCTAAATAATTTCCAAATTCTAAAGTTTCAAAGAATAGTGAATGTTGAAATGAGTGATTCTTGTAAAATGGGAAGTGGTCACAAATAATGGTTTTGGATTTGGGATTTGGACTTATAATGATAAAACCTAGCCCGAATTACTTCAAGTTAGCCAACAAAGAATCAAGGACATGCTAAGGATAATATGCATTTTACTTTAGAAACCAACGACTACGCTTCTCACTTGACTTATGTCTAAGCAAGTTCAAAGTCCTAAGACATTCTCTAATATGTCTATTATGAGAGATATCTTAGTTTTAGGATGGAAATAGTCGCAACCTCGGGTTAAGGTCCTATGTCTAGGCTACTTAAGCGGAACCCTTATGTCTAAGGCGCTCCTCTCCTCGGTTTAACCACTCAACAATGTAAATAAGCAACCTTTTCAGTATTGACTTGTTAAGACTTACAGTGGCCTTCTCTAAATCCTAACTTTTTGGGAAAACATGTTGAGCAATGAATGGAAAGCAAAAACACTACTTCTTAGCAACCCTTATTAGAAATAAAAGGCTAACTATCCATAACCGGGCTAGAGACAGGAATTTAGAAAGACATATTGAAGAAAATACAGCAAGTAAAATGGTTGAATGTGGAATGCATGTGTGAAAAACAAAAGTTAACTAACGGAGAGTTTTTATCGGGATTGAGAGCTTCGCCCTTCTCTTTCAAGCAAGGGGGAGTGTCACGTGCTCTTTCCTCCAAAAACACAACTCTCTTAACTAAAAATAAAGTAAAGGCAAAGAGAAGAGAAGCAAAGTGCTGGATTTTTATATATTTGAATAAGTAGAAAATGACTAAGTACAAATGGAAACAAAACAAGCTCAATAAAGGAATGTAAAGTGCTCGGGATTTAAAAACCAAAAGTAACTAATGAAAGCAACTCAAAAGTACTTAGAAAGCAACAAAGAAACACTAAAAATGATCAAGAGAAGGAAGCAAGGCTTGATGATTTTGGTGGAGAAGTTGCTGGAATTTATAGCTGTGCAAAATTGGTTAGGTAGGTCCTAAAACGATGGTGAATCACCCATTTCCAACTCTTTTGACTGACCAAATCGTGCTCAAACTAATAGTGGAACACTTCTTCTACACGTATGCATCGGTTGGAACCACCAAAACGCATTGGAAGACGCGTTTCATTAAGGGCAAAGTTGGAAGAAAACCAGTTTTTCTGCAGGCTTCCCAGGCGCCTGGCGCCTCCCATGTAGGTTTTTCCGTCTTTTTGCTTCTTTTGATTAATTTGCACTCCCAAATGGTCCTAAAATGTCATAAATACAATATAAGCCAACCACAAACCATAATATATGAATTTTGCATGAATTGGAACTCAAACGATCGAGAAAAATCCGAAACAAAGCTGAAACATTGTAAAAACAGCATCTAAAACCTTCTTTTTATGCATGTAAACAAGCGTAATCAGTAACTTCAGCTCTTTCAACTCTGCAGGAGGCATTCGATATGGTGCTTTCGAGATGGGGGTCGTCCCTGGCAGCAACTCTATACAAAAGTCCACTTCGCGAAACAGAGGCAAGCTGGGAAGGTCTTCAAGGAACACGTCAGTGAACTCCTTAACTACACGAACCGCCTCAATGCTTGGCACAACCTTTCTTGCATCCACAACGATAGCCAAATAGGCCCAAGCACCACGCTAGAGAAGATAGCTGGCCTTCAATGCCGACACCACCGTTGGGACCCCGGCCTTAACTCCTTTAAAGGTCAAGTTTTGTTCGGAGGGCAAGCAAAAACTAACTTCCTTCTTCGAGCAATTAATATTAGCCCGGTTAGCAGCTAACCAGTCCATGCCTAGTATCACATCGAAATCCTACATATCCAGTTGAATTAACTTTACCTCCAAGGTCTGACCATCAAAGGAATGTTGGCCTCTTTTCACCACTTGGCTAGTAACTAACACAGATCTTGACGTGTGGATACCGACAACAAAAAGCCTAACGATTCTAGCTCTAGGTCCGCATGTCGACCAAAGGTAGAAGCAATGAAAGAATGACTAGATCCAGAGTCAAATAATGCGTAAGCAGGCATACTAAGCACTAAAATAGTCCCTGCAAAAGTAACACGCATGCAATAAAGCACAAGCATATACACACAACTCAAGACTCACAAAGAGAAGGTACCTGTGACCACCGCCTCGGCATGCTCAACCGCCCCCTTGGTGAGAGCGAAGACGCGCGCCCTCTGGGTTCCACCTTGAGCTGCAGTTGCCGCAGGGGTCTTCTGGCCTAACGCTTGGGTATTCGAGTCAGTCATCGGACACTCCCTTGCGAAATGTCCTTCCTTCTGGCACCTGAAACATATTCTCTATCCCAACCAACATGGCCCAGCATGGTTCTTCTTACAAGAAGGGCACACCGGAGGAGCAGTCTGTCTTTGCACATGGTGCTGGTGTCCTCTTGAGGGTTGACTGAAGGAGAACGATGCAAATTTCCTCTTGACCCTTGAGCTGGAGCCCATTACCTATTGAGACTGAGGCTCCTCGAGACATTTGTCCATAACCAACGCACACCTGACTGCCGCTGCGTATGTAGTTGGTTCCTTGAGAACAACTAGGCCCTTGATCTCCCTATGCAAACCGTCGATGAACTTGTTCATCTTTAATTGCTCAGTAAGAATATATTGCATTCCAAAACGGGATAGTTCAGTGAACTTCCTTTCGTATTGGGCCACGGTTAGGCTCCCTTGAATGAGATGAAGAAACTCTGCCCGTTTTTCATTCCTGACAGTCACGGGGAAATAGTACTCATAAAGTAGGTCTTTAAATCTTGTCCACGTGACGGGTACGTTGGCGTGATCCTCCGCTGCTGCCACTACTGACTCCCACCAATTTACTGCTTCTCCCCGAAGCATAAACTGCTCCCCAGACCTTGAAATCGTCAGAGCATCCCAAATACACATAAAGGGCTTCCAGCTCCCTGACCCATTCCTCGGCCGCAGTACGCCTCTCACTCACCCCGTTGAAAACGGATGGCCCAAAGCGTTTGAAATCCCTGATAAACTGGACCTCATCTTGTGGAATTTGTGCCCGGCGAGGCTGCTGCACTTGACCTCCACCGACTCCATTCGCATTATCTAGTAGTACTTGCAATGCCTCAGCAAGCAACGCCCCCTGGGGATTCACCTCGGTAACTCCCTGAGGAGCTGCCTGAGGGACCGGGGGTGCTACCCCTCCAAGAACTTCCGGGGGAACATTTGGATCTGCTGCTCCATCACCCCTAGGATTCGGATCCTCATAGTTGTGAGCTCTCGTGTTCCGCCGAAAAGCCATTATCTAAAAAGAACAGAGCACCAAGGTCATTATCGCACTAACCGGGGCAGAACACAAGTGCAAAGTTCAAGCAAGTCTATATAATGAACCAAGGAAACACGCCAACCTATTTAATATCAGACAACAATGATATCTCAACCATAAGCAATGTAAGACATTCATGATCGAACAAACATAACTAGGAAACATACCTGGTGATGATGAGGAGACTGACAAGGACCATACACTATCGACCTAGATTCTAGGACAGTCTACAGGAACAACTCCGCTCTGATACCAATTGTAACGCCCCAGGACTTCCTACACACTTCTAAGTCACATTAACTACCCGCCTGTCTAAACTTAACCCCAAACAGGAGATGACAACTCCCTGTGAAATATTTATATAAAATAAAGCTTCCCCTCTCATCGATTTAACGATGAATCAACTCTATAGAATATCAATCAAACATCATTCGTGGACAACCTCATTAGGCAACTTTATTATTCCAGCTAGGCAAACTCAATGAATGGAACAAAACTAAAATAAACGCCTATCCAGCAATAAAGTAAACAACGAGTGGGAACCTCCCAATTATTCAAATAAGAACAAATAGTTTATTGACCAAAACATAAGGTCTTAACCATCTGAACTTAAGCTAAGCAAAAGTAACTACGCAACCTATGATCCTCGCTCGTCATGTCTCCTCCGTCTCATCACCATGGTCGCCAACGAATCCTTCACCTGAAACAATAATTGTGGAGGGGGGGGGGTGTGAGTATATAAAATATACTCCTTAAGTAGCCCTCACCAACAACACACAAACATCATGCTCAACAAATTCATGAAACATTCATAGTCATGCTCTTCATCACATTATGCCATCAAACATAGACACACTCTATAAGATTCGGCGTCAACCACAACCATGAACAAATTAGTTACCAACCTCGAGTCTCCCTAACATCTTCAGCACCTCTACGCTTATCACAGTTATCCTAGCCTTTCACAGCTAACTCCTTCGAGTAGAGTCGGCCCCTGACCATTTTTACCCAAAGCCCCAACACTACTGCATCGGCCCTCGACCATTTTTACCCAAGGCCCCGATGACTTCACCATCTATCGGCCCTTAACCATTTTTACCCAAGGCCCCAATAGTTTTCTTTCCAACAGACTCCTCGCATCGACCCTCGACCATTTTTACCCGAGGCCTCGATACTCAATTAGTGACGTATCTGCCCCCGACCATTTATACCTGAGGCCCTGACACTCACCCTTTCACTTTTCCCAAGAATCCAACGTTCCTTATCATAACCCACTCCACATCAACCCCTAGCCTGCGAACAGGGTCCGAAAATATACTTTTATTACACCGACATCTGATAAGAAAATAATACGACTTAGACCTGCACGCTCGCATCATAAAGAAACGTTTATATATGCTCAACCAGCACGCTCACATCATAAATGAACATTTATATAAACTATACAAGCACGCCCACATCATAAGAAAGCATAATCACAATATTTCTATTTTAACGTGCATCCTTTGTAAACATACATTAGTCCTGCTAAGATTCTATCCCACGACGTTCAAGCCACGTACCAAAAGGTCTCCCAATAACGAAATCATTAGTCCTGTCTACCACCTCAGACAACTCACAACAAACAAAGCAACCAGTCTGTCCTATCACTTCAAATAAATCACAACTAATCTCTTAAAGGTATCGACAAGTCATTTTCATTCATACAAGGAGAGAAATAAAATTCACAGTTCTCAAACTAGAAAGTACCTGTCTCCTAATTCAACAATTATCATGTCCTAGTAATCATAGAGCTGGCACATACATCTAGATTCAGAACATGCATTCTATCACCAAAATGACCACTTCCAACCATTTTTAATCAGAAACCACCAACTACATCCAACGATCATGACTCAAACATTCACGTAATTTATAGGAACACAGCAAGATGCAAAGCCAACCGTATCTAGCAGAATTTCTCCAACCATGACCCACATCTATAAATATAAATGACACATGATTCATCTTAGAATGCAGCAGCAACAAATCATTCCAATAACACAGCACAACGCACACACCCACCCCTGAAACTACTTACGCAATGGCCCTAACGCTACTAAGCTCGCCGAATGATTCCCTCAATCAAAGGCAACCAAGCTTGAGTTAGAGACGAACTAAAAAAACACTTAGTTTGCACCAACACTAATTTAGGTGAGTCGTTACCTACTAACTCACACCAAAACCTCTTGAGTTAAGAGTGGGTCAACGCCAAAGAGGTTCGGGCTTCCAAAACTGAGCTCGAATGTCCTTAGGCTTGCTGTTCCGATGTCAACAAGCGATGGGTAATGTTGGTTTGAGTACAAATAAGGGGGGGTACCGCGAATCGAACTCCGGATAGGTGGGGTAAGTGTCTAAAGTCGTCGGAGGAGAACGAAAGCCATAAATCGGAGCTGTTTGTGGTCGTCGGAGTACACACGGCCAAGGGTCATCGTCGGGACGCCGCAGAAGCGCCACTGCCACTGCAAGAACGCCGGAACCGCCCCGAGTTTGGGTTCAAGACACAGTGTGAGACGCCGAAATTGGCTGGAAACGCGCCGCTGCTGCCGTCGACGACTGGCGAAGGGGTTTCGAAGTCGCGTCGCCGCTGAAGTTAAAACGCTGCCGTTGCTCGCGAACCCCGCCGATGGAGATCGTCGAGGGGTCGCGCTGCTGCTGGTTCGAGGAGACGTCGCCGCTACAGTTGCTGCCGTGAGGTGTGGTCGCCGGAGAAGAAACTCAACGAGGGGGGGTGACGGCGGCTAGGGCAAGAAAGGAAGAAGAAGATGGAAACCCTATGTCTTTTCTTTTTCTTTTTATCAATATTCTTTTCCTTTGTTTTAAACCAAACCAACCCAAAAAGCTCAACATAACCAAGCCCAAGAGAAAAGAAACCCATCCCAACTTAAGATAAAACCAACCACGCGGAGCCCGATATATATAAATTTAATTAAAGTTTAATTTAAAATTAAATGAAAATCTCCTGATTCGAGACTAACTAACCTGAGGGACTCGGGGCGTTACACGAAGGGAATAGAACGACGGACGGTTGGTAGACAGAAGTGTATGACGACGAAGGGATGATGAACCGCGACCTAAGGAACGACAGACGGTGGGTGAACTGATCGAACAAAAAAATATATGTGAATGATGCCGACGAAATATGATTGCGATGGAGAGAATGATTGCGTAGATCTGCGTAGAGGACGATTGCGATAAGCTGGAGATCGATCAGTGTCGCGACGATAGGTGTGTAAATGTGACACTGCGGATTGACTGTGAGGATGGCAGATTGACGGCAACAGCTGCGTTGCCATGGGGACTTCGTCGGAGGTAGACTTACCAGAAGGAGGAATAGATGATTGCTATGGTTTAAAATTAGGGTTTGGTATTGTTTACAATGGCTACGGTTTAGAGAGTTATGGTTTATTTCCTAAGTTCTAAGAGGAGTAGTTCATGTTTATTATAAACCTATGCAAGGTACTCTTTCTTTTCAATATGGGTTCCTTAACATACCCACACAAGATCGTGGCTCTTTTGGCTCTTGGATCTTGGCTGGATTCCATTTTTGGACCGGTTGCTCATTTGAGCTTGTTGGGCTCTGATACAATGTCAATTTGAGTGAATATAAATATTATGCTATATTCAAACATATAACTTTTCTTATATAGGAGAATTACCTACTACAAACAAGGAAAGTAATAAATACCACAGAGACTAAATATCAACATTAAAGACTAAATATTAACAACTAATATTGACAACTAATATTTACACAAATATTGATAAATCCAACATAGAATTGTGTTAATTTCGCTAGATTAAGATAAATTAAGTTTTCAAAATTTGTAGGAGATTTTTAATTAAATCTTAAATCGAAGGTTTTGGGAAATTTAACTTTTTATTTATGTAATTTAGCGAGGAATTGAGTGAAGCTCCATTGAGGTACCCTACATATGACAAGGAACTCTATGCTTGTGTAAGAGCTCTTCAAACTTGGCAACATTATTTATGGCTTGAAGAATTTGTTATACATATGGATTATGAAAGTTTGAAATACTTAAACGGCCAAGATAAATTAAACCGTAGGCATGCTTGATACGAATCCATTTGTGACCAATACATGTACCAAATGAGCAATTACAAGAAGCAAGACAAGAAGATTCAAGAGGCTTTCACACCGCACCTTTAAAAGCTTGTTAATGCACAATAATCAACAAAGAGTTTTGAGCCCAAATTTGTTCATAATGTTACTTCACTGAGTCAAGAAGAGAATGGAGCAAAGATGGCATGGGAAAAGTTGTCTATTTTGAGAGATGGCACGGAGGACAAAAAATGTGTGCATAATTGTGAACAGGTGCCTTGGCAGATTACACCCCTTGGGAGTTTGTGAAGTCAAAGCTTGTCAAATGTCATCCAAATGTGAAGCGCCTCCTACAGCCCATAGATAAGACCATTTGAAGTGTGACTACGTTTTCTGATCCGCATTTAAATGTCTAGAATGATCTGCAATCAAGTTTTAATTTGCATGTCTTATTTTCTATAATTTGCATTAAGTAGTATTTTGAAAAACTTTTGGTGTTCTTATGTTGAACGACCATTTGGCCTATTTAAAGGCTTGTAATGCTCTTGTTATGGAGAACTTGAGATTAAACATATTGGAATTCAAGAACTTTTGTTCCTTAACACATTTGGTGTTGCTTCTTTCAAATCTTGCTTTAGGTTTGATGTTAAACCGATTCATTGGATTTGTCTTGATCAAGCTAATTCTGGAGTGAGTCGTCTTAGGATCTAGGAGTGACCATCGTAGATTCTAAGTCCGATCTAAGAGTGATTCATCTTCTAATCTTACTCTTGGTTGGAATCATTCGGTAAGTTAGTCGTTTTTGTGAATGCTTGCAAGGATCGTAGAAGGACCTCTAGCTTTGTAAACACGAGCAACCTTGGCGCTTATCAAGGTTCTTTTCCAGGCCATACTGAATTACCAAGACGAGAAGGGAAAGAATAGTGCAAAGATGTCACCCTTAGGAGTGGACTGGCATATGATGGACCAACAATGCCAACAACAGATGTACAGATTCCGTCCACTGAACCAACTGTAAAGATACCAGAGAATCCAACAACACCAGGAAAAGAAAATATTAGAAAAGGTAATGAGGAAACCTCGAGTGTTCCTCCATAGGTACAACCTTCTTTTACGCCTACTCCCCTGTTTCCACAAAGATTATTTAAGAAAAATAATGATTCCCAGTTTAGAAAATTTTTAGATATTTTAAAACAATTGCATATAAATATACCATTAGTAGATGCTCTAAAACATATGCCAAATTATGCTAAGTTTTTGAAAGATATAGTTTCTAGGAAGAAAAAGATAGGAGAGCATGAACTGGTAGCCATGACAAAATGTAGTAGTGAAGCTGTAGGCAGCCCGCTACCCATGAAGTGTAACGATCCTGGCAGTTTTACCATTCCATGTTCCATAGGAGGAAAAAACTTAGGCAGGGCATTATGTGATCTAGGCGCTAGCATTAATCTTATGCCATTATCAGTTTTCAAATCTTTAGGCATAGGAGAAGCTAGACCTACTATGGTTACCCTCCAACTAGCAGATAAATCTATCATAAGACCTGAAGGAAAGATAGAAGATATTTTAGTCCAGGTGGACAAATTCATTTTCCCTGCGGACATTATCATTCTAGATTGCGAGGCGGACTTAGACGTTCCCATTATTTTGGGAAGACCATTTCTAGCCACTGGGGATACAGTTTTTAATGTGAGGAAGGGAGAAATTACAATGAGGGTAAATAATGACGAAGTTAAATTTAACGTTCTAGACGCCATGAAATTACCAGGAGACTTTGAAGAATGCTCTGCTATAAATAGCTTGAATCCTGTTATGTTTGATGAGTTTTGTGACTTGTTAGTTACAGAGATTGAAGAAGAGCTTGATAAGATAGCAGAAGGACCGGAAGATGTGACTAATCCTATTGAAAAAATACAAAAAGAAGAATGCAAGTCATTACATCCGTCCATAGTGGAACCACCCACGTTGGAGCAGAAGCCATTGCCGTCGCATTTGAAATATGCGTATCTAGGGGATAACGACACTTTACCAGTTATTATAGCTTCCAATTTATCACCTACTAATGAATATTCTTTATTGCAGATTTTGGAGAAGCACAAAAAAGGCCATTGGATGGACGATAGCAGATATCCGAGGGATAAGCTCGGCCTTTTGCATGCACAAAATTCTATTGGAAGAAGATGCAAAGAACTCTATTGAGAGTCAAAGGCGGTTGAACCCGAAGATGAAAGAGGTTGTAAGGAAAGAAATTCTTAAATGGCTTGACGCCGGTGTTGTATACCCAATATCCGACAGCAGCTGGGTAAGTCCAGTACAGTGTGTACCAAAGAAATGGGGTATAACTGTGGTGGCCAACGAGGAGAATGAGCTCATCTCAACCCGAACTGTGAGTGGGTGGAGAGTTTGCATTGACTATTGCAAACTCAACAAGGTAACGAAGAAAGACCATTTTCCTCTATCGTTTATTGACCAGATGCTCGACCGTCTGGCAGGTAAGAATTTCTATTGTTTTTTATATGGATATTCGGGTTATAATCAAATTACTATTGCTCCAGAAGACCAGAAGAAGACAACATTTACGTGTCCGTATGGTACGTTCGCTTTTAGGCGAATGCCCTTTGGACTATGCAATGCACCCGCGACTTTTCAGAGGTGTATGATGGCCATCTTCTCTGACATGGTAGAAAATATTCTAGAAGTTTTTATGGATGACTTTTCTGTTTTTGGAAATTCTTTTGATGCATGTTTAGTTAATTTGGAGAGAGTCTTGGAAAGATGTGAACAAACAAACCTAGTCCTAAATTGGGAGAAGTGTCATTTCATGGTACAAGAGGGTATTGTTTTGGGTCACAAAATTTCCAAGCAAGGAATAGAGGTAGACCACGCTAAGATAAACATCATTTCAAAGCTACCTCCTCCTACAAATGTCAAAGGGATTAGAAGCTTTTAGGGCATGGGGGATTTTACCGCCGCTTTATAAAAGACTTTGCTAAAATTTCTAAACCCTTGTGTCAATTGTTAGAACATGATAGACCATTTGTTTTTTATGATGACTGTTTAAAATCATTTGAAATGTTGAAAGTTGCTCTAAGTTCAGCCCCTATAATTATCGAACCTAATTGGGATTTACCTTTTGAGCTCATGTGTGATGCCAGTGATTATGCAATAGGAGCTATGTTAGGACAACGTAAAAACAAGATCTTGCATCCTGTGTATTATGCTAGTAAGACTCTGACCGGTGCACAACTCAATTACACTACTACTGAAAAGGAACTGTTAGCAGTTGTGTTCGCTTTTGATAAGTTTAGGTCTTACTTAATAGGCACAAAAGTCGTTGTTTTTACTGACCATTCTGCTTTAAAATATTTATTTGCTAAAAAAGATGCGAAGCCACGTTTGATACGGTGGATTTTGTTACTTCAAGAGTTTGATATTGAAGTTAGGGACAGGAAGGGTACTGAAAACCAAGTTGCTGATCACCTGTCTAGATTGGAATCCCCGCTCTGTGATGATGGAACTGTTAGATGTGAACAGTTTATTGACGAGCAACTCTTGCGAGTTGATTCAGTTCCGTGGTATGCCGATATAGCAAATTATTTGGTAGGTCGAATAGTTCGTTATGAGTTCAACAAGCAACAGGTAAAGAAGTTTCTAAATGAAGTTCGATTTTATCGTTGGGATGAGCCTTTTTTATATAAGCTAGGACCTGACGATATCTTACGCAGAAGAAGAGCACGAGGCGATATTAGATGCTTGTCATATGTCTCCATATGGAGGACATTTTGCAAGACACAAAACCGCAGCCAAAGTTTTGCAAAGTGGGTTCTTTTGGCCCACTCTGTTCAAAGATGCACATAAGTTTGCCCAGGTTTGTGACAAATGCCAACAGACAGGTAATATATCTAAAGGCCACGAAATGCTTCAAACCCCGATCCTGGAGATTGAAATATTTGGTGTGTGGGGTATAAATTTTATGGGTCCATTTCCATCTTCTAATGGTAAGCTTTATATATTGTTAGTAGTAGATTATGTTTCGAAATGGATAGAAGCCATTGCAACTGCTACCAATGATTCTAAAGTTGTCATTCGTTTTCTGCAAAAGCACATTTTTAAGCGTTATGGAACCCCGCGTTGTCTGATAAGCGATGGGGGGGCTCATTTTGTGAATAGGCCGCAAAAGTTGCTGACTAAATACAATGTGCGTCATAGGGTTGCAACAGCATATCATCCTCAGTCGAATGGGTTAGCCGAAATATCTAATAGGGAGATAAAAAACATTTTAGAAAAAACTGTAAATCTTAACCGTAGGGATTGGTCTTTGAAGCTTGATGATTTACTTTGGGCATATAGGACAGCATTTAAGACTCCCCTCGGCATGTCCCCCTATAGGCTAGTCTTTGGAAAAGCGTGTCATTTGCCTCTTGAGCTAGAATATAAAGCATTTTGGGCTACTAAGAAATTAAATTTTGATTTGTTGGCTGCAGGGGAAGCAAGGAAGTTACAATTCTTGGAATTAGAAGAACACAGACACTTTTCTTATGAGAATGCTAAGTTGTTTAAGGAAAAAACTAAACAGTGGCATGATAGGCGTCTTCGGCCGAACAATCTTCAAGAAGGTGATCTGGTTCTGTTATTCAATTCTAGGTTGAAACTTTTTCCTGGGAAACTTAAGTCTAGATGGTCTGGTCCCTTTAAAGATTTTAAAGTCTACCCATATGGGGCAGTGGATCTAGTTGACTCTAAGGGAAGTGTTTTTAAAGTATATGGGCAGAGACTTAAGCCATATTTTGGAGAACCAGTGGATAGAGGAAAAACCTCTATTCAACTTTCAGGTCAATAAATGTTTGCGAAAATGTTTTTCCTTTTTATCCGTTTTGAAAGAACAAAAGTAAAGGAAGGAAGTTTTAGTATGTTACATTCTTTTTATTTAATTATAAAAAGTTTTTCTTATTAAGAGAATGTTTTTGAAAACGTTGAAAAACAAAAAGAAAGAAAGAAAAAAAAAACGTTGAAAAAATTTTTTTAACGCAGGCGCCCGGCGCCTGCTCTGTTTTTCAGAAGTTCGAAAATATTTTCCTTCACGGTTTGGGTTTTAATTTTCGATAATATGGGCTTTATTTTGGGTCAAATATTAATCCTCTATGATTTAACTTTAAAACTTCTCTTCAAACTCAAATTTTGTTTCCCTAATCCTATTTGGTATTCAAATTTGTTTTCTTTTCCTTTTAGGTTTAGGACACCTAGTTGAACTTAAATCTCAATCCCTTTCCATTTAGGATTTAGTTTGGGGAAAGCTTTAAATAGACCCATTGCCTAAGCTTTACAATTCCACGAAAACCCACACAACTCTCTTCTACCCCTTGTTTTTTTTCGGCAAAACCCACTCCCTTCATTACCCTTGTTTTCGATTTTCAGCCACCACCAAAAAGAAGAAGAAATTTCCAGCATTTGCTTACATCTATGGCTTCTTCTTCTCAATATACTTCACTTCCTACCTCTTCTACTCAAGCTTCAAATGCCACAAGCATTCCCTTTCCACCATTGGAGAACTTCCAACACCACATGGTTCCAGATTCTAGGCTAGCTACTGTTAGGGGAGGAAACCCGCTTCAAACATTTGAATGTCCTCCATCCCAAGGTCCTACACAACATTCTATAATGAGCCCACATGGTTATGTTAATTTGCAGCAACTACCCACCCTTAATATACCTCAAAACAGTGAGTTTAGGGCTGAAAATCCTCAACAACTTCGTCCAATGATCAATCCGGGTATGTACCAACCGTTTATGTTTAACCTGGTTCCTTCCTATCATTTTCCCTTGTCCCAAATGCAAATTCCAGGTCGTGTTCATCCTTATGGAATGCCAAACCCATCTAATCTATTTCCTAGCCTTCCACCTTATTATGGAATGGGTCATTGGGTACCTCCACAAAATTATGGGATGATTTCACCTAGGGTTCCCCCACCACCTCAACTTCCATTCCTAGAAAAAGGACCTCAAGCACCACAATTGAACCCTAACATATTGAGTACCTTCAACATGGGACAACTAAAACCCTTAGAGCCTCTTAGGATGCCAACCCCAACCAATATGCCAATGGATGCAGGAGATGAGCATGGAGGAGAGCAAGAGAAGAGCCATAGCCATAGGCTAGAGCCTGGGGTTTCGATAGGGCAAAAGAGGAAGGGCAAGGAGGTGATGACAGACCCAGAAACTGAGGAAGATGGGAGTAGTAGGCGTCTGACGCCTAAGGATTCGTCTATGGAGAACAGGGACGAGGAGCAGTTTTATTCATCTCCATTGATTATTACACCGGAAGATGGTAATGATGATTTTCTACTGGTTTCACGAGGCCATTGTTCAAATATGCCGGAAACAGAGGATACCGAGAACGAAGTGGTGAGAACAGATACTAAGTAACCTTCTCCATTGGATACACCTACAGAAGGAGCGTTTTGTAGTCACCAAGAGTTGCCTACTGGGCAACTGGATCTACTCCGTTGGCAACAGATGAGTATGTCACACCGATGGCCACTCTACCAGGGGTAAGGGATGCTCACACAATTCCTTCTAATGCAGTTAACCCGTTGGGTGTGATACAGGTAGATCCAAGGTTGGGGAGAATAGTACTCAATAACCTACTAGCGAAGAAGATCCTGAGGACACGCAGACGATAAGGGAAATGTTCCAATACAAGAGACGAGAGAAAAAGAGTTCAAAACGTCGTGCAGTTCAGGCTAAGAAGCCAACAGTGCCCGTGAATGAACCTAAAACGAGAGCTGCGAAAGCTAAAGCAGCTGAAGCTAAGAAGAAGGTAGTGGCACCTGGGCCAGTTGATACAATCGAACTGGACTTGTCTGAGGGAGAGGAGGTCGGGACGAAATGAAACGCGGCAAATTTAGCCACTCGAACTTCATTAATGAAATCCCGTAAGATTATGACAGAATTGGGATTCGATCTCACTCTAGGAGATGTGCCTAATGATTGGAGGGAGACCGCTAGAGACAAAGAATGGAGATCACTCATTCAGCCCATACAATGTGAGGCTTTGGAGTTAGTGAGAGAGTTCTATGCTGCTGTCCATCCCCAGTCACATATAGCCATAGTGCGAGGGAAGGAAATACGGTTTGATGCCACTCAGATCAACTACACCTTCAACATTGAGAATATCAGAGATGCTGTGGGCAATAAGATGTTAGTGACTCCGACTCTAGCACAACTTGATGAGGCTCTAGAATGTGTTGGGAAGCCCTCTACCACTTGGGATATGACTACTCATGGCAAGGTACGACTAAAACCCGAGGATGTTTCCCTAGCTGCTGCAGGATGGTTATACATAGTCAAAAACAGAATTCTGCCAACGGAGCATGATGAGCATGACTGGGCGTTTATGCTGAACGCACGCGCTAAGCGCGGTAACAATTATATAGATGCAAGCGCACACCTGTCAGAGTAATATAAAATGGACGGAGTATCCAAGTATCGATCCTCAAGGACTTCTAAACAATTTCCAAACTCTAAAGTTTTAAAGAATAGTGAATGTTGGAATGAGTGATTCTTGTAAAATGGGAAGTGGTCACAAATAATGGTTTGGATTTGGGATTTGGACTTATAATAATAAAACCTAGCCCGAATTACTTCAAGTTAGCCATCAAAGAATCAAGGACATGCTAAGGACAATATGCATTTTACTTTAGAAACCAACGACTACGTTTCTCACTTGACTTATGTCTAAGCAAGTTCAAAGTCCTAAGACATTCCCTAATATGTCTATTATGAGAGATATCTTAGTTTTAGGATGGAAATAGTCGCAACCTCGGGTTAAGGTCCTATGTCTAGGCTACTTAAGCGGAACCCTTATGTCTAAGGCGCTCCTCTCCTCGGTTTTAACCACTCAACAATGCAAATAAGCAACCTTTTCAGTATTGACTTGTTAAGACTTACAGTGGCCTTCTCTAAATCCTAACTTTTTGGGAAAACATGTTGAGCAATGAATGGAAAGCAAAAAACACTACTTCTTAGCAACCCTTTTTAGACATAAAAGGCTAACTATCCATAACCAGGCTAGAGACGGGAATTTAGAAAGACATATTGAAGAAAATACAGCAAGTAAAATGGTTGAATGTGGAATGCATGTGTGAAAAACAAAAGTTAACTAACGGAGAGTTTTTATCGGGATTGAGAGCTTCGCCCTTCTCTTTCAAGCAAGGGGGAGTGTCACGTGCTCTTTCCTCCAAAAACACAACTCTCTTAACTAAAAATAAAGTAAAGGCAAAGAGAGAATAAGCAAAGTGCTAGATTTTTATATATTTGAATAAGTAGAAAATAACTAAGTACAAATGGAAACAAAACAAAGCTCAATAAAAGAATGTAAAGTACTCGAGATTTAAAAACCAAAAGCAACTCAAAAGTACTTAGAAAGCAACAAAGAAACACTGAAAATGATCAAGAGAAGGAAGCAAGGCTTGATGAATTTGGTGGAGAAGTTGCTGGAATTTATAGCTGTGCAGAATTGGTTAGGTAGGTCCTAAAACGATGGTGAATCACCCATTTCCAACTCTTTTGACTGACCAAATCGTGCTCAAACTGATAGTGGAACACTTCTTCTACACGTATGCATCGGTTGGAACCACCAAAACGCATTGGAAGACGCGTTTCATTAAGGGCAAAGTTGGAAGAAAACCTGTTTTTCTGCAGGCATCCCAGGCGCCTGGCGCCTCCCATGATACTTTTTCGTCTTTTTGCTTCTTTTGATTAATTTGCACTCTCAAATGGTCCTAAAATGTCATAAATACAATATAAGCCATCCACAAACCATAGTATATGAATTTTGCATGAATTGGAACTCAAACGATCGAGAAAAATCCGAAACAAAGCTGAAACATAGTAAAAACAGCATCTAAAACCTTCTTTTTACGCATGTAAACAAGCGTAATCAGAGCATGTCACTCAGGATAGGGCACTGCTGGTTTATGCCATGCTAAAGGGCATAAATGTGAATTATGGAGAATTGATCAATACCAGTATCCATGAGTGTGCCTACCGGACACGTGGTAAGCTTTATCACCCACGTTTGGTCACTTCTTTATGCTTGCGACAAGGTGTACAGCTCCTTCAGGATCAAATTAAGAGAGATGCCCCAATTGTGGAAGAGAAGAATATTCGGCGTATTATCGCCCATGCGTTACAAAGAAGGGAAGGTACTGGGATGTCTCCTACATCGGAGATCCGTCGTCTTCGAGAGGAGAACCAACAGCTGCGAGATCAGGTTCGAGAAGTCGTGCAACATATCCAACTTGAATGCTTCATTGGATTTTGCGGTTTTACCTTCATGGCCTCCAGCGCTAGCTGCTATCCTTGGTCATCCATCTTCCAGTACCGACACAGATCCTAGTCCACAACCTCCGACTTCATGAAGGGGAGGTTCTTTCTTTGCTATTTTTTAATTTTTTTTGTGTATTACTCTTTTGGTTAATGACGTAGTTTGCATATTCTCATTACTACGCATGTTTTTTTGTATTGATTATGTTTCGAGCTTAGTTGAAGCATGTATAAATTAGTATCGTTTATCTTCTGATCACTTAAAGTATGCCTTCACTTAGCCTTTGTTTAGCTTTTCACATGCCTACTTTGAAGCATATGTGTTGTGCATGTGATTTCATGTCGATGATGATTCTAAGAGATTGCTGAGTTTTCTGTTCTATGCCTGACTAAGCTTTGAGCTATTTCCTTTGTTTATGTGATAAACCCATTTTCTTTTATGTCTTTTTGATCTTTACAGACTTTAAACTTTTTCTTTACCCCTATATAGGAAGTCCTTGTCCTTTTTACTATTAAGCCTTTTTCATCCGATGCAAAAGTCTTTTCCCAGTGAGGACACTGTCTCTCTTAAGTTTGGGGGGGACAGTCGTTGTGTCAGTCGTTGTTTCAGAAAGAGAAAGTGTTATTTATATTTGAAAACTCATGCTATTTTCTTTTGAAAAAGCTATTACAGAAAGAAAGTGTTGAAAGGCACTTAGCTTAAAAAGAAAAAAAAGAAAAAAAAGGTTGCAAAAGAGTAAAAAGAGTCTTGTTGAGAGAAAATAAGAGTGGGGAAAAGACTTGTGTTAGAAAGAAAAGAGTGGTAAAAACAATGAGAGTTAAAGAAAATGTATTTATGATTTCCGAGTCCTACTGTAGACACCCATTTAGTTTTAGGTTGGGTGTTGACTTTGAAAATAGTAGTAAGGATGGTGATAAGTGGCTTCGTGTTTCTCATTGTCGTCGTTTTATGACCTAGCTGTTAGTTCAAAGTCTTTCTACGAGTAGCTGTGGTTGAAACCGATGTTAGTGTGTGGAAACCTCAGGGGCTAGTAGCCGGTCTTTCAGATGTAAAAGTCTTAATGTAAGAAGGGAGTGTGCAGATTCCTTAGGGGTATTTGAAAACGTTTTATGTTTTTGAAAGGAAAAAGGATTTTGAAAGAGAAAGTTTTTATCATTTCAAACTTGGTTTATAGTGACCAAGCTTACGAAGGCAACAGAATGGTAGGCTTTGACATCTTTTCCCTGAGACAGTTTATGATTGAACATCTCGGTTGCTTTTGCTCTACCTTGTCCATGTGTTAGAAAGCTGATTAAAGTTGCTATGTTTTGCTTGAGGACAAGCAAAAAGTTAAGTTTGGGGGTGTGATTACGCTTGTTTACATGCGTAAAAAGAAGGTTTTAGATGCTGTTTTTACTATGTTTTAACTTTGTTTCGGACTTTTTCTCGGTCGTTTGAGTTCCAATTCATGCAAAATTCATATATGATGGTTTGTCGTTGGCTTATATTATATTTCTGACATTTTACGACCATTTGGGAGTGGAAATTAATCAAAAGAAGCAAAAAGACGAAAAAACATCATGGGAGGCGCCAGGCGCCTGGGAAGCCTGCAGAAAAACAGTTTTTCTTCCAACTTTGCCCTTAATGAAACCGGTCTTCCAATGCGTTTTGGTGGTTCCAACCGATGCATACGTGTAGAAGAAGTGTTCCACTATCAGTTTGAGCACGATTTGGTCAGCAAAAGAGTTGGAAATGGGTGATTCACCATCGTTTTAGGACCTACCTAACCAATTCTGCACAGCTATAAATTCCAGCAGCTTCTCCACCAAAGGCATCAAGCCTTGCTTCCTTCTCTTGATCATTTTTAGTGTTTCTTTGTTGCTTTCTAAGTACTTTTGAGTTGCTTTCATTAGTTGCTTTTGGTTTTTAAATCCCGAGCACTTTACATTCCTTTATTGAGCTTTGTTTTGTTTCCATTTGTACTTAGTTATTTTCTACTTATTCAAATATATAAAAATCCAGCACTTTACTTATCTTCCCTTTGCCTTTACTTTATTTTTAGTTAAGAGAGTTGTGTTTTTGGAGGAAAGAGCACGTGACACTCCCTCTTGCTTGAAAGAGAAGGGCGAAGCTCTCAATCCCGATAAAAACTCTCCGTTAGTTAACTTTTGTTGTTCACACATGCATTCCAATTTCAACCATTTTACTTGCTGTATTTTCTTCAATATGTCTTTCTAAATTCCCGTCTCTAGCCCGGTTATGGATAGTTAGCCTTTTATTGCTAAAAAGGGTTGCTTATTTGCATTGTTGAGTGGTTAAACCGAGGAGAGGAGCGCCTGAGACATAAGGGTTCCGCTTAAGTAGCCTAGACATAGGACCTTAACCCGAGGTTGCGACTATTTCCATCCTAAAACTAAGATATCTCTCATAATAGACATATTAGGGAATGTCTTAGGACTTTGAACTTGCTTAGACATAAGTCAAGTGAAAAGCGTAGTCGTTGGTTCCTAAAGTAAAATGCATATCGTCCTTAGCATATCCTTGATTATTTGTTGGCTAACTTGAAGTAATTCGGGCTAGGTTTTACCATTATAAGTCCAAATCCCAAATCCAAAACCATTATTTGTGACCACTTCCCATTTTACAAGAATCACTCATTTCAACATTCACTATTCTTTAAAACTTTAGAGTTTGGAAATTATTTAGAAGTCCTTGAGGATCGATACTTGGATACTCCATCCATTTTATATTACTCTGACAGGTGTGCGCTTGCATCTATAGAATTGTTACCACGCTTAGTGCGTGCGTTCAGCATAAACCACCAGTCAGATTTGATTTTCAACACGCTCAGGATTTTGCCCAAATTGCGTCTGATACTTTTTTGGGTTGGGTTTTAAAAACTTCTCTTTACGTCTTTTTTCCAATGGCCAATGGGAACTTGATTTATACACTAAAGCCCAACCCTGAAAAGGATGAGTTAGGGTAAAATAATAGGAAACCAATATGGGATGTGACTTAGACATAAGCACATAAAACATGGTCCTAGACATAGGCCCTCTGACCCATAATGCAAATGAGTTGATAATTATTTTCTAGGATTGTAATCACACATAGACATATGATTGTAGGTTACCCTAGCCTCAACAGCAACCAAAAGTGGTAGTGAAATAGTATAACTCAAAATCCTAAGAAAAGCTAGAATTGTGCCTAGTGCATTTTTCCAACAAAGTGTGTTTTCCATGTTTTGCATCAAAACTGATGTAGGAAGCAAGGATGTTGAGTTTTATTGAATTGCTTGATTGTTAAAACCGCAAACAACAACATTTCATCACTATTTTCTTCATAAACAACAATTGCATATTTGAACCATTCACTTCTTCAAAACTTTTTTGAAAGCAACAAGTCCTTGAGATTTCGACCTTGGATTATTCCCACTTATTACTTGTGACCGTGTGCACTTGCACAAGTCTCTAGAGAAAGTCCCTACAAGTTTTTAGCGCTGTTGCTGGGGATTTAATTTTCAAAATCATTTTCTTTTTAAGTGAATTGTTTTTATTGTGATTGTGCATGCCTCTGTTCCTTCAGATTAATTATTATATCTTACCTTAAAGGGTACATTATTTTTTTAGCATAAAGGCTTTCTTGAAAAGTCCCTAAGGAGATTAAGGCAAGAATAGAGGTCAAGAAAACAAAAGAAAAACGAAAAAAAAAAAGAAATGAAAAAAAGGAGATCTTACTTGTATTGAACCAACAACTAGCAGGAGTGTTTGAAATGAAGTCCCAATTTACGTATAATCTTAAAATGAGAAGTGACATGCTGAAAGTTCCTACTAATCAATTCCATTGTTTAAATTGTGGTGATAATCATTCATTTGAATATTGTCCATCTAATCCTTCATCTTTTTATTATCTAGGTCAGCAAGGGAACTAAGATTTCAACCCTCATTCAATTCCATACAACCAAGATTAGAGGGATGATTCAAATTTCTTGTGGGTAGAGCATAAACCTGAAAGTATATTCCATTCGTATGATCATGCATTCCTGCTAGAATTCCCGTCACAACCTCAACAAGAGTATGAACAACCATGGATACCAAAGCAAATAAAATCATCGAAAATTTCGAGCCTTTAAGAGACGATGATAGATTTTATGGCAAGAAATGATTAAGCGTTACGCAGGCTGCAGATCCAAGTGGAGCTGATGGTCGATGAGTTTAGGAATAGTCCACCATAAGCATTGCCTAACAATATAGATGAGCAAGGTGAGGGAATCAATGTTTCGAGCAAGCTTGAATATGGCAAACCTTAGCTCCTAGTGGACAATGATGATCCACCAACCCCTGATGTGATCAACGAGGTATAGAAGAATAAGGAAGTTGAACCCGAGAAACAGGTAGAGGGAATTGTGCATGAGGTTAAAATGGATCTAAACCCGTCACCTCTCAATAGTGGACAACTTTTCCCTTTTCCTTGACATTCTTTGGAGACCAATGAAGACATAAAGAAGGGAGAGTTGACCCAACATTTCATGGATCAAGTAGAGGAAGAATTAGGAAAAGATGAGATAGGTTCAGACGAATGATTCTACGTCAAAGTGTCACCCAAAATTCCAGTTTTCATAAACCAATGCATACAAATGAGTCACCTTCCCCTTGACCCCCTTCAAGCATATTGTGCTTTTGAAAAAGCAAAACTGCAACATGACAGTAGTAGAAGAGAGGTCGAATGAGTTTGAGGAAATGCGTAAAAGTTGAAAGCCTCCAACGTTCTTTAAAGAAAAATCAGTAGAAGGGAAGTTTATACATTACTTCCATGCTTGGTTACTTCTCAGTTCCTTTTTTATGTCCTGAACATTTTAATAATTTCATTTTCTTAGTACAAGATTGGAGTTCCCAATAAAATAAGTAAGGCATAAGGCAAAGAGCAACAAGCATTCTTCCATAAGAAGGTATAAAACAATATTTAAATATGGAATGCCTAGAAAAAGCGGCACGTGGTGGCCCTCTTTTTTTGTTTTTCTCATCAGATTAATTGAGGGAGTTTTCTAACCCTTGTTTTATTGTTGAAAGCATGTTGTTTTGTTCAGGTGTGCTTAGTTGTGTTATTTTATAGGTAGAAGTATTTCCTTTAGTTAGACAGCATCTTGAGATGTGTTGTGGATAACATGTTTCATATTTAATCTTACAAGTTAGAGTCATATAAACATTAGCATTCCACGGACCCTATGCTCCTCATTTTACTCCATACCTTGTTTGCAGCACTTTAATCTACTGTCTATTTGTTAAGCATGCCTAATAATGAGAAATCACAAGTCTTGATTACCTTGTTGAGGGAATCTTTATGTAAAATATTTTTTGGTCTTATTTTTGCAAACTTTTTGCACTTTCTTTAAGGATTTTTTTTGTATAGGTTTCAAATCTAATATTGTTTTTGCATTTGAATTTTGCAGGATCGAGATCTTGGCCACTTTAAAATTGTGCCAGTCGCAATTTAAGAAAAAAAAGGATTTTCGAAATCTGATTAGGGCTTTTGTGGGCTTGATTTGGGTTATGTTTAAATGGGCTTTGGTGATAAGCGCGAAGGTTGCTCGTGTTTACAAAGCTAGAGGTCCTTCTAGGATCCTTGCAAACATTCACAAAAACGACTAACTTACCGAATGATTCCAACCAAGAGTAAGGTTAGAAGATGAATCACTCTTAGATCGGACTTAGAATCTACGATGGTCACTCCTAGATCCTAAGACGACTCACTCCAGAATTAGCTTGATCAAGACTAATCCAATGAATCGGTTTAACATCAAACCTAAAGCAAGATTTGAAAGAAGCAACAACAGATGTGTTAAGGAACAAAAGTTCTTGAATTCCAATATGTTTAATCTCAAGTTCTCCATAACAAGAGCATTACAAGCCTTTAAATAGGCCAAATGGTCGTTCAACATAAGAACACCAAAAGTTTTTCAAAATACTACTTAATGCAAATTATAGAAAATAAGACATGCAAATTAAAACTTGATTGCAGATCATTCTAGACATTTAAATGCAGATCAGAAAACGTAGTCACGCTTCAAATGGTCTTATCTGTGGGCTGTAGGAGGCGCTTCACATTTGGATGACATTTGACAAGCTTTGACTTCACAAACTCCCAAGGGGTGTAATCTGCCAAGGCACCTGTTCACAATTATGCACACATTTTTTGTCCTCCGTGCCATCTCTCAAAATAGACAACTTTTCCCATGCCATCTTTGCTCCATTCTCTTCTTTACTCATTGAAGTAACATTATGAACAAATTTGGGCTCAAAACTCTTTGTTGATTATTGTGCATTAACAAGCTTTTAAAGGTGCGGTGTGAAAGCCTCTTGAATCTTCTTGTCTTGCTTCTTGTAATTGCTCATTTGGTACATGTATTGGTCACAAATGGATTCGTATCAAGCATGCCTACGGTTTAATTTATCTTGGCCGTTTAAGTGTTTCAAACTTTCATAATCCATATGTATAACAAATTCTTCAAGCCATAAATAATGTTGCCAAGTTTGAAGAGCTCTTACACAAGCATAGAGTTCCTTGTCATATGTAGGGTACCTCAATGGAGCTTCACTCAATTCCTCGCTAAATTACATAAATAAAAAGTTAAATTTCCCAAAACCTTCGATTTAAGATTTAATTAAAAATCTCCTACAAATTTTGAAAACTTAATTTATCTTAATCTAGCGAAATTAACACAATTCTATGTTGGATTTATCAATATTTGTGTAAATATTAGTTGTCAATATTAGTTGTTAATATTTAGTCTTTAATGTTGATATTTAGTCTCTGTGGTATTTATTACTTTCCTTGTTTGTAGTAGGTAATTCTCCTATATAAGAAAAGTTATATGTTTGAATATAGCATAATATTTATATTCACTCAAATTGACATTGTATCAGAGCCCAACAAGCTCAAATGAGCAACCGGTCCAAAAATGGAATCCAGCCAAGATCGAAGAGCCAAAAGAGCCACGATCTTGTGTGGGTATGTTAAGGAACCCATATTGAAAAGAAAGAGTACCTTGCATAGGTTTATAATAAACATGAACTACTCCTCTTAGAACTTAGGAAATAAACCATAACTCTCTAAACCGTAGCCATTGTAAACAATACCAAACCCTAATTTTAAACCATAGCAATCATCCATTCCTCCTTCTGGTAAGTCTACCTCCGACGAAGTCCCCATGGCAACGCAGCTGTTGCCGTCAATCTGCCATCCTCACAGTCAATCCGCAGTGTCACATTTACACACCTATCGTCGCGACACTGATCGATCTCCAGCTTATCGCAATCGTCCTCTACGCAGATCTACGCAATCATTCTCTCCATCGCAATCATATTTCGTCGGCATCATTCACATATATTTTTTTGTTCGATCAGTTCACCCACCGTCTGTCGTTCCTTAGGTCGCGGTTCATCATCCCTTCATCGTCATACACTTCTGTCTACCAACCGTCCGTCGTTCTATTCCCTTCGTGTAACGCCCCGAGTCCCTCAGGTTAGTTAGTCTCGAATCAGGAGATTTTCATTTATTTTTAAATTAAACTTTAATTAAATTTATATATATCGGGCTCCGCGTGGTTGGTAAAAAGTTGGGATGGGTTTCTTTTCTCTTGGGCCTTGTTATGTTGAGCTTTTTGGGTTGGTTTGGTTTTAAAACAAAGGAAAAGAATATTGATAAAAAGAAAAAGAAAAGACATAGGGTTTCCATCTTCTTCTTCCTTTCTTGCCCTAGCCGCCGTCACCCCCCCTCGTTGAGTTTCTTCTCCGGCGACCACACCTCACGGCGGCAACTGTAGCGGCGACGTCTCCTCGAACCAGCAGCAGCGCGACCCCTCGACGATCTCCATCGGCGGGGTTCGCGAGCAACGGCAGCGTTTTAACTTCAGCGGCGACGCGACTTCGAAACCCCTTCGGCAGTCGTCGACGGCAGCAGCGGCGCGTTTCCAGCCAATTCCGGCGTCTCACACTGTGTCTTGAATCCAAACTCGGGGCGGTTCCGGCGTTCTTGCAGTGGCAGTGGCGCTTCTGCGACGTCCCGACGACGACCCTTGGCCGTGTGTACTCCGACGACCACAAACAGCTCCGATTTGTGGCTTTCGTTCCCCTCTGACGACTTTAGACACTTACCCACACCTATCCGGAGTTCGATTCGCGGTACCCACCCTTATTTGTACTCAAACCAACATTACCCATCGCTTGTTGACATCGGAACAGCAAGCCTAAGGACATTCGAGCTCAGTTTTGGAAGCCCGAACCTCTTTGGCGTTGACCCACTCTTAACTCAAGAGGTTTTGGTGTGAGTTAGTAGGTAACGACTCTCCTAAATTAGTGTTGGTGCAAACTAAGTGTTTTTTTAGTTCGTCTCTAACTCAAGCTTGGTTGCCTTTGATTGAGGGAATCATTCGGCGAGCTTAGTAGCGTTAGGGCCATTGCGTAAGTAGTTTCAGGGGTGGGTGTGTGCGTTGTGCTGTGTTATTGGAATGATTTGTTGCTGCATTCTAAGATGAATCATGTGTCATTTATATTTATAGATGTGGGTCATGGTTGGAGAAATTCTGCTAGATACGGTTGGCTTTGCATCTTGCTGTGTTCCTATAAATTACGTGAATGTGTTGAGTCATGATCGTTGGATGTAGTTGGTGGTTTCTGATTAAAAATGGTTGGAAGTGGTCATGTTGGGTGATAGAATGCATGTTCTGAATCTAGATGTATGTGCCAGCTCTATGATTACTAGGACATGATAATTGTTGAATTAGGAGACAGGTACTTTCTAGTTTGAGAACTGTGAATTTTATTTCTCTCCTTGTATGAATGAAAATGACTTGTCGATACCTTTAAGAGATTAGTTGTGATTTATTTGAAGTGATAGGACAGACTGGTTGCTTTGTTTGTTGTGAGTTGTCTGAGGTGGTAGACAGGACTAATGATTTCGTTATTGGGAGACCTTTTGGTACGTGGCTTGAACGTCGTGGGATAGAATCTTAGCAGGACTAATGTATGTTTACAAAGGATGCACGTTAAAATAGAAATATTGTGATTATGCTTTCTTATGATGTGGGCGTGCTTGTATAGTTTATATAAATGTTCATTTATGATGTGAGCGTGCTGGTTGAGCATATATAAACGTTTCTTTATGATGCGAGCGTGCAGGTCTAAGTCGTATTATTTTCTTATCAGATGTCGGTGTAATAAAAGTATATTTTCGGACCCTGTTCGCAGGCTAGGGGTTGATGTGGAGTGGGTTATGATAAGGAACGTTGGATTCTTGGGAAAAGTGAAAGGGTGAGTGTCAGGGCCTCAGGTATAAATGGTCGGGGGCAGATACGTCACTAATTGAGTATCGAGGCCTCGGGTAAAAATGGTCGAGGGTCGATGCGAGGAGTCTGTTGGAAAGAAAACTATTGGGGCCTTGGGTAAAAATGGTTAAGGGCCGATAGATGGTGAAGTCATCGGGGCCTTGGGTAAAAATGGTCGAGGGCCGATGCAGGAGTGTTGGGGCTTTGGGTAAAAATGGTCAGGGGCCGACTCTACTCGAAGGAGTTAGCTGTGAAAGGCTAGGATAACTGTGATAAGCGTAGAGGTGCTCAAGATGTTAGGGAGACTCGAGGTTGGTAACTAATTTGTTCATGGTTGTGGTTGACGCCGAATCTTATAGAGTGTGTCTATGTTTGATGGCATAATGTGATGAAGAGCATGACTATGAATGTTTCATGAATCTGTTGAGCATGATGTTTGTGTGTTGTTGGTGAGGGCTACTTAAGGAGTATATTTTATATACTCACCCCCCCCCTCCACAATTATTGTTTCAGGTGAAGGATTCGTTGGCGACCATGGTGATGAGACGGAGGAGACATGACGAGCGAGGATCATAGGTTGCGTAGTTACTTTTGCTTAGCTTAAGTTCAGATGGTTAAGACCTTATGTTTTGGTCAATAAACTATTTGTTCTTATTTGAATAATTGGGAGGTTCCCACTCGTTGTTTACTTTATTGCTGGATAGGCGTTTATTTTAGTTTTGTTCCATTCATTGAGTTTGCCTAGCTGGAATAATAAAGTTGCCTAATGAGGTTGTCCACGAATGATGTTTGATTGATATTCTATAGAGTTGATTCATCGTTAAATCGATGAGAGGGGAAGCTTTATTTTATATAAATATTTCACAGGGAGTTGTCATCTCCTGTTTGGGGTTAAGTTTAGACAGGCGGGTAGTTAATGTGACTTAGAAGTGTGTAGGAAGTCCTGGGGCGTTACAATTGGTATCAGAGCGGAGTTGTTCCTGTAGACTGTCCTAGAATCTAGGTCGATAGTGTATGGTCCTTGTCAGTCTCCTCATCATCACCAGGTACGTTTCCTAGTTATGTTTGTTCGATCATGAATGTCTTACATTGCTTATGGTTGAGATATCATTATTGTCTGATGTTAAATAGGTTGGCGTGTTTCCTTGGTTCATTATATAGACTTGCTTGAACTTTGCACTTGTGTTCTACCCCGGTTAGTGCGATAATGACCTTGGTGCTCTGTTCTTTTAGATAATGGCTTTTCGGCGGAACACGAGAGCTCACAACTATGAGGATCCGAATCCTAGGGGTGATGGAGCAGCAGATCCAAATGTTCCCCCGGAAGTTCTTGGAGGGGTAGCACCCCCGGTCCCTCAGGCAGCTCCTCAGGGAGTTACCGAGGTGAATCCCCAGGTGGCGTTGCTTGCTGAGGCATTGCAAGTACTACTAGATAATGCGAATGGAGTCGGTGGAGGTCAAGTGCAGCAGCCTCGCCGGGCACAAATTCCACAAGATGAGGTCCAGTTTATCAGGGATTTCAAACGCTTTGGGCCATCCGTTTTCAACGGGGTGAGTGAGAGGCGTACTGCGGCCGAGGAATGGGTCAGGGAGCTGGAAGCCCTTTATGTGTATTTGGGATGCTCTGACGATTTCAAGGTCTGGGGAGCAGTTTATGCTTCGGGGAGAAGCAGTAAATTGGTGGGAGTCAGTAGTGGCAGCGGAGGATCACGCCAACGTACCCGTCACGTGGGCAAGATTTAAAGACCTACTTTATGAGTACTATTTCCCCGTGACTGTCAGGAATGAAAAACGGGCAGAGTTTCTCCATCTCACTCAAGGGAGCCTAACCGTGGCCCAATACGAAAGGAAGTTCACTGAACTATCTCGTTTTGGAATGCAATATATTCCTACTGAGCAATTAAAGATTGACAAGTTCATCGACGGTTTGCGTAGGGAGATCAAGGGGCTACTTGTTCTCAAGGAACCAACTACATACGCAGCGGCAGTCAGGTGTGCGTTGGTTATGGACAAATGTCTCGAGGAGCCTCAGTCTCAGTAGGTAATAGGCTCCAGCTCGGGGGTCAAGAGGAAATTTGCATCGTTCTCCTTCAGTCAACCCTCAAGAGGACACCAGCACCATGTGCAAAGACAGACTGCTCCTCCGGTGTGCCCTTCTTGTAAGAAGAACCATGCTGGGCCATGTTGGTTGGGATAAAGAATATGTTTCAGGTGCCAGAAGGAAGGACATTTCGCAAGGGAGTGTCCGATGACCGACTCGAATACCCAAGCGTTAGGCCAGAAGACCCCTGCGGCAGCTGTAGCTCAAGGTGGAACCCAGAGGGCGCGCGTCTTCGCTCTCACCAAGGGGGCGGTTGAGCGTGCCGAGGCGGTGGTCACAGGTACCTTCTCTTTGTGAGTCTTGAGTTGTGTGTATATGCTTGTGCTTTATTGCATGCGTGTTACTTTTGCAGGGACTATTTTAGTGCTTAGTATGCCTGCTTACGCATTATTTGACTCTGAATCTAGTCATTCTTTCATTGCTTCTACCTTTGGTCGACATGCGGACCTAGAGCTAGAATCTTTAGGCTTTTGTTGTCGGTATCCACACGTCAAGATCTGTGTTAGTTACTAGCCAAGTGATGAAAAGAGGCCAGCATTCCTTTGATGGTCAGACCTTGGAGGTAAAGTTAATTCAACTGGATATGCAGGATTTCGATGTGATACTAGGCATAGACTGGTTAGCTGCTAACCGGGCCAATATTAATTGCTCGAAGAAGGAAGTTAGTTTTCGCTTGCCGTCCGAACAAAACTTGACCTTTAAAGGAGTTAAGGCCGGGGTCCCAATGGTGGTGTCGGCATTGAAGGCCAGCTATCTTCTCCAGCGTGGTGCTTGGGCCTATTTGGCTATCGTTGTGGATGCAAGGAAAGTTGTGCCAAGCATTGAGGCGGTTCGTGTAGTTAAGGAGTTCACTGACGTGTTCCCTGAAGACCTTCCCAGCTTGCCTCTGTTTCGCGAAGTGGACTTTTGTATAGAGTTGCTGCCAGGGACGACCCCCATCTCGAAAGCACCATATCGAATGCCTCCTGCAGAGTTGAAAGAGCTGAAGTTACGTTAGAAGAATTACTCGACAAGGGTTTCATCCGCCCAAGCGTGTCCCCTTGGGGTGTGCCCGTGCTCTTTGTTAAGAAGAAAGACGGATCTATGCAACTTTGTATAGACTACAGGGAACTAAACAAAGTGACGGTTAAGAATAAGTATCCCCTACCACGCATTGATGACCTTTTTTATCAGCTTCAGGGAGCGAAAGTGTTCTCGAAGATAGACTTGCGTTTGGGGTACCACCAGTTAAGGTTAAAGGAGGCCGACATTCCAAAGACAGCGTTCAGAACGAGGTATGGGCACTACGAGTTTATCATAATGTCTTTTGGACTCACAAATGCTCCGGCAGCCGTTATGGATCTAATGAATCGGGTTTTTAGTGATTTTTTAGATGCATTTGTTATTGTGTTCATCGATGACATCCTGATTTACTCCAAGACTGAGGAGTGTCACAAGGAGCATCTCAGGCAGGTTTTGACTACACTACGAGAAAATAAGTTGTATGCAAAGTTTTCAAAGTGTGAGTTCTGGCTGGACAAAGTGGCTTTCTTAGGTCACATAGTCACCAGGTATGGTATTGCAGTAGACCCCGCCAAGGTAGAGGCTGTTAGCAATTGGCCAAGACCTAGTTCAGTTACAGAGATTCGTAGTTTCCTCGGCTTGGCTGGTTACTACAGGAAGTTCATCCATAATTTCTCTCGTTTAGCGGCACCGTTGACGCAGTTGACTCGTAAAAATGCTACCTTCACTTGGAGCAGCGAGTGTGAGGAGACTTTTCAAGAACTAAAGAAGCGTTTGGTGTCTGCACCGGTGTTAACTGTCCCGAATGGGACGGGAGGTTTGGTGGTTTACAGTGATGCCTCGTGAAAGGGCTTGGGATGTGTTCTGATGCAACATGGGAAGGTTATAGCTTATGCTTCTCGACAGTTGAAGGTGCATGAGCTTAACTACCCCACTCATGACTTAGAGCTAGCATAGTGGTTTTCGCCTTAAAGTTATGGAGGCACTACCTTTAAGGAGAGAAAATTCTGCTCTTCACTGATCATCAGAGTTTGAAGTACCTTTTCACTCAGAATGAGCTTAACTTAAAACAGAGACAGTGGCTAGAGTTGGTGAAGGACTATGATTGTGAGATTAGTTACCATCCGGGTAAAGCGAACGTTGTGGCCGATGCTCTTAGTAGAAAGGCGGCAAGTGTGGCATCTTTAGTAGTGACCTGCAGTCTAATGCACAGCGAGTTGGAACGCTTGGAGGTGGAGCTCGCAGTGGATGATGTCTCAGCGTTGTTGGCTCGACTCTCAATGGTACCTAGCCTGAGACAGAGGATCGTTTTTGCCCAAAAGGAAGATCCTAGCTTGGCCAAAGGCTTTAGTATGGTGGGCCATGGAGATTTCACTCTTTCGGGTGAGGCAGCCTTGCTTTTTCGCGGAAGATTGTGTGTACCTAAAGACTATTCTTTGAGGAAGGACTTACTGGGAGAGGCACACAATGCTCCATTTTCGGTTCATTTAGGAAGCACCAAAATGTATCAAGACCTCAAGAAACATTAGTGGTGGCATAACATGAAGAGAGAAATAACTCAGTTTGTTAGCAAGTGTTTGACATGCCAGCAGGCAAAGGCTTCAAGACAGAGACCTGCTGGATTGCTGCAACCTTTGAGCATACCAGTCTGGAAGTGGGACGATGTGGCGATGGGCTTCATTACAAGACTACCAAGGACGGTTAAGGAATTTACTGTGATTTGGGTAGTTGTAGATCGTTTGACCAAGTCTGCTCACTTTATTCCCGGCAAGGCCACGTATACAGTAGAAAAATTGGCGGAACTGTATTTACAGGAAATTGTCAGGCTCCATGGTATACCTGTATCCATTGTGTCCGATCGCGACCAGCGTTTCACCTCGACTTTTTGGCGGAGTTTACACAACTCCCTTGGCACTAAGTTGGACTTTAGCACAACGTTTCATCCCCAAACTAATGGTCAAACGGAGCAGGTGAACCAGGTTTTAGAGGACATGCTTAGAGCTTGCATGTTAGACTTTGGTAGTAGTTGGGACAAGTATCTCTACCTAATAGAGTTCGCTTATAATAACAGTTTTCAGGCCACGATTGGGATGGCTCCATATGAGGCACTTTATGGGACGAAGTGTCAGTCTCCGGTTAATTGGGACGAAGTCGGAGAAAGAGTCCTCTTGGGATCGGATTTGGTGCAGGTGACTAACAGTGCCATTCAAAAGATCAGGGGAAGGATGCAAATTGCTCAGAGCCGTCAGAAGAGTTATGCAGACATCAGGCGTAAGGAACTCGAGTTCATGGTAGGTGAGCGGGTGTTTCTTCTTGTGGCACCCGTGAAAGGAATTTTACGCTTTGGGAAGAAGGGGAAGCTCGGTGCAAGGTTCATTGGGCCTTTTGAGATTTTGGAACGTATCGGCCCAGTCGCGTATAGGTTGGCTTTGCCACCATCGTTGGCTGCGGTTCACAATGTGTTTCACGTGTCCATGCTGAGGAGGTACATTCGTGACCCTTCGCACCTTTTGGATCCTGAACCATTACAACTAGATGAGTCATTGTACTCGAAGGAGTTAGCTGTGAAAGGCTAGGATAACTGTGATAAGCGTAGAGGTGCTTGAGATGTTAGGGAGACTCGAGGTTGGTAACTAATTTGTTCATGGTTGTGGTTGACGCCGAATCTTATAGAGTGTGTCTATGTTTGATTGCATAATGTGACGAAGAGCATGACTATGAATGTTTCATGAATCTGTTGAGCATGATGTGTGTGTGTTGTTGGTGAGGGCTACTTACGGAGTATATTTTATATACTCACCCCCCCCCCCTCTACAATTATTATTTCAGGTGAAGGATTCGTTGGCGACCATGGTGATGAGACGGAGGAGACATGACGAGCGAGGACCATAGGTTGCGTAGTTACTTTTGCTTAGCTTAAGTTTATATGGTTAAGATCTTATGTTTTGGTCAATAAACTATTTGTTCTTATTTGAATAATTGGGAGGTTCCCACTCGTTGTTTGCTTTATTGCTGAATAGGCGTTTATTTTAGTTTTCTTCCATTCATTGAGTTATCCTAGCTGGAATTATAAAGTTGCCTAATGAGGTTGTCCACAGATGATGTTTGATTGATATTCTATAGAGTTGATTCATCGTTAAATCGATGAGAGGTGAAGCTTTATTTTATATAAATATTTCACAGGGAGTTGTCATCTCGTGTTTGGGGTTAAGTTTAGACAGGTGGGTAGTTAATGTGACTTAAAAGTGTGTAAGAAGTCCTGGGGCGTTACACTTCGTGTACGCCACTTATTATCCACAGATCTATTCTTCGTGGACTCAGCAACCGCCACCTCCTCAAAATCCATATGTTAAAAACTAAAAGATTTTAGATTCAAGTGTGTTTCTTTTTTTTTTTTTTAAAAACACTAGATTGGTTCGGTTTATGTGGTTTGGTTAAGTTCTGTGAGTTGGTCCTGCTGGTTTCGTCTACCTCTAGTTTGGTTTGGCTCTCCCTTATCTCTTTATTGCCAGATTCGGTTTAGTTAATTATAATATGTGTTAAGAAACCCTTGAGAGTTGGATCTAAGAACCTTGCTAACGAACAAGACCCATAGAACTCAATCGCAAAAACCCCGAAAACAAGTATGGAATCAACCCAAGGAAAAGTTTTAGAACGGATTACCTTGATGATCAATATCAAGACTAAAGAAAACTTGTTTCTAAACTCGTGATTCGAATCACTCCACAAGAGGTATGATCAACACCGCTTGAATGATCCTAACATGCAAATTCTAAAGACACAAGAAATTGCACAAGAAATGGGAGATAAATCTCTCAACCAAGCTAATGAGAAAACTCACTTTTCATTCCACTTCAAATTGTCTTACAACAAGACATCTCAAGGCTATATATAGCCATCCTAGCAAGCCATATGAAAAGTCTTAAGCAAATGAAAAGACTTGTAACTTACAAGAAATGAAAAGACTTGTAAATGAAAAGACATAACTTACGAGAAATGAAAAGACAAGCAAATGAAAAGGTTAAAAGCATGGAAAGCCAACCAAAATAATTGCAATCCCGTCCATAATGAGGGATGTGAGTGTTTGACTTGGTTTTTTGAATTGAATAAGTTGACTTTGACTTGTCTAGATGGAGTTGACTTTGACCTTAACCAAGTGGACTTTAACTTGCCATAAAAACACTTAAAAATGAATAACTTGCACCAAATTGAAGTGCATAGTTCTAACTTCTTGCACATCTTCCTTTATTTCTCTAGTCGAGTTCAAGAACGCTTGGACATGAAGTAGCAAAGCTTGTTGAAGTTTCCTAGCTCTCAATCTTGTAATCGGTCCATGAGGCATAACAACGGTAGCTCCTTGGTTCATATCAATATGATTTGGTTCAGTTGACAACACTTTGGTTCAAAACAATTTGTTCATTTAAAATGGTCCAAATTTCTACGAACAATAATAGAAGAATGTTCGGTGACAATAATGGTAACTCAAGTATAGAACTGTTGGGACTTTCTCTACCTTTAAATAGATTAAAGACTCGTGCAAGCACACACAGTCACAAGTAATACTCATGAAATGGTTCAAATATGCAATTGTCATTTAGGAAGAAAAATGTGATTAAATGTTGCTGTTTGGGGTTTCAACTATCAAGCAATGTAATAAAACTCAACCTCTTTGTTTCTTACCTTAGTTTTGATGTAAAACATGGAAAACGCACTTTGTTGGGAAAATGCACTAGGTGCAATTCTAGCTTTTCTTGGGAAACTGAGTTCTACTCTTTCACTACCGCCTTTGGTTGCTGCAGAGGCTAGGGTAACCTACAATCCTATGTCTACGTGTGATTATAATCCTAGATAATAATGATCAACTCACATGCATTATGGGTCAGAGGGCCTATGTCTAGAACCATGTGTTATGTGTTTATGTCTAAGTCACATCCCATATCGGTTTCCTAATATTTTTTACCTAACTCAATGGTTGGCTTTTGTGTATAAATCAAGTTCCCACTGGCCAAATGGAAAAAACACGTAAAGAGAACTTTTTTGTAATCAATCCAAAAAAGTGTCAGACACAATTTTGGGCAAATCCCGAGCGTGTTGAAAATCAAATCATTTTGATAAAGGCATTCCACAAAGAGGTTGATAACTAATTTAGAACATTTTTAAAGGAAATAAAATGCATGAAGATATAAAGGAAGTATTTTTCATTTAATTAATACGAATTAACAAGTCGTACATGTTGGGTGTGTTGCCCTAAACTTGTAGTTTGTATTATGTAAAAACAAATGTATATTCAATAAATTTGTTGTTGAAACATAGCATTGCATTGTCCAAATCCAATAAACTAAACATCCAAGGTTATTTTTAATGTAATCGGGACAGTATATATACTGGGTATATATTTGATATACGGGGTATATATTTGATATACCCCTGATATATGAATGGATAATATCCCGTGAATAACCTAAAGGGTCTATAGTATATGGATAAGGCTGGGTACCTTATCCTGGCAACACCATGGATACGGCCCACTATGTAAAGGTTATAGACGACTCGATCCAGGTCGTTCGTGTGGAAACATGCGAGTGGGGGTATCCTGTACAATGAGTTTGTATAAGACCGGACGGCGAAATAGGCAACCTTTAGATGTTACATCGTTAACTAATAGATTGCTATTTCTTAGGATGACCAGACAACTCATTCTCAATCCTGAGTGAGTTATGGACTTCTGCCCGTGAGGGCTCGTCCTTTGATCTGTATGGGTGAGAGTGGCCGGAGTCGCCGACTCAACATTCCTACCATTTTGGGGACGAGACCGAGTGGGGAGCTGAGAACATAACTTCACAAGATGGAATTCACTCCTCCCCGACTTTAGGGGAGTAGATGAGTGTTCCCTTAAATACTAACTCCGGGACTTGAACAAGGGGGCCCCACCCTCTCATTGGCCGAGAGGGACTTCCGGTTATTGGTTGGACCATAACCGGGTTGTTCATTAGAGGAGCAGTGGTGTTTAAGGAGTAAGATGTAACTCAGGTGTAAAACGGTAATTTGACCCAACTTGAGTTACGAGCACTCGTGAAGGATTGACTCGTCATTAATGGTCGTATATCCATGGACACGAAAACGTTCGGCAGTTAGAAGAGTGCAACTGCGGGTCTTTAGTGGAATGACCCGTAGTTAACGAATCTTGACTAACTCGGTAAATGAGTTTGACCGATTAATCTTGCGTCGTTGGAGCTTATGATCTGTAGGTCCATTAGGTCCCCTTGCTAGCTCATAACGAGTAAAACGAGTATCAAGTTTTTGGAAGAATTTGAACTGTTCAAATTACTTAAGGGACTATATGTATATTGATACATTATAATATATAGTTAATTATAAATTAAAACTATATATTATGAGAGAAATTATTTGAATGAGATGCAAATAAAATTAATATGAATAAGATTCATATTAAAACTATAGGTTAAAAAATAATAATGTGCATAAGATGTACATTAGAACTATAGGTTATACGAGAGAAATGCTATATATAGAATATGATTCTACTCATGTAATAAATAATTAAGGGTTAATTATTTATTTGATATATATATATGTTAATTATTAATTAGATTAATAATTAATTAATAAGATTGATTAATAAATTAATTATATATATGAATTAATATATATTATATATATTTTAATTATTATATATATATATTATTATTATTATTAATATTATTTACTCCCCTGCAAAATTGCAGGGGGTGGGAGGTTTTGTGACGTGGAGAGTTACCCCACGTCACCCTTCTTGTTCTTCAAGTGTTGGACAATAGGAGGAGCAGGTGTTATAGAACAGAGAAAGAAAAACTTCCATCCGATTCTCTAAAAATTCTCTCAATCTCTCCCTCTCTTCGATCAAGGTGCTACCATAAGCACGATCCCGAGACCCAATAGGGTAGCAAGGAAGACATCGTGGTGGTGTTCGTGGGAAACAGTAGAAGAAAAGTTCTTCAAAGGTATTTGGTTTCCTCTGTATTTTCCTTCTTTGAAATTCAATTTTGTATCTCGAAAATCAGCAACGAAGATCCACTTTTGCTCCGCGAATCACATCCCTTCCGTACAATGAGTTTTAGCTTGCCCTCTTCTTTCTCGAGTGTGAGGGGAGTGTAAACTCGCTAAAGAACTTAAGAATAACATAATAAATGAAGAACAAATGGTACAACTTGAACTAAAAGCAATAAAGTATGAAAATTTAAGGAAATAATAACTAAAACTTGGATCTAAGACTAATAACGAGTTCTACAACGAAAAGAGAATGTAAACGAAGCTGAAAACGAGTTTGGAAGTGATGATTTGCAAGTGGAGGGATGACGTCCTTATATAGCACCTTGGGTTGGTTGAACTCCCAACCATTTCAGGAGGAAATGGGTTCAGATTCACCTAGCAAACCCTCTTGGACTTGGACTCACGGTTTTGAGTTGCTTTGAACATGTAGAAACTGTCATCCTTACCCTTCATTAATCAAAATGTGTGTTTTGCCAAATTGCACTTCAAAATTGCGCCAGGCGCAATCCCTACAAAATAGAAAACTATTATTTTCTTCTAAATTTGTTCGCATTTGTCGCGTAGTTTTCCTAAAGTACCATAGCTTGACTTTTATGCAAAAATGTTCTATGCATGTTCTACTTTAAGAATATGTAATTCTTTTTCGCAAGTAATGATGGGAAAGGGGTAAAAAATGTGGTCAAACAGGGCTACCAATACATGTTTATGCAGTAAAAAGTCAACCCTAACACACTCCCAAACTTAGTCATTTGCTCGTCATAAAGCAAAAACAGCAACAACAAATCTAAAATACTCAACATGCTAGAAATATGAATGAGCAACAATCCAAAGATTCTAAGTAAATGAATCATATACGTGTGATGAAAGGCTCCACAAGCTAAACGTCCTCACTTTAATCTCAAGACAATAAACCATAGACCATCATTTGTTTTAAAAATAAAAATGATTCTAAATCCTCTTTTTTTTTTTCTAAAACACGAAACTTTTTACAAAACCGAGGAATATGCACACTTCCATTTTGATTCAAAAAGTTTTACATCATGAAGAGAAGTGGAATGGCTACTAGCCCCTGAGGTGTTCCACACACTGACATCGGTTTCAAACCACAGCCACTCATAGAAACTTGTTAGGTAGCAACCTGGCACAAAATGACGTCGACAATGGTTTTCAGGAAGTCATCTTAATATGTAGGCTACTACCCTCCAAGATGCTAACACCACCCATTTAAAGAAAATTAATGTCTATAGTGGGGACTCGCGAAAAAGTAAGTACGTTTTCTTGCCTCTCATGTTTTTTTACCACTCTTATCTTTATCTCACTTTTATTTGTCTTTTCTTTCCCCCACTCTTATTTTCTCTCAAGACTCTTTTTTGACTTGCTTTTCTTCTTTTGAATCTTTTTTCGTACTATTTCTTTCGAAAAAAATGTTCTTACATATGACTCTTTTTGCATAAGACTCTTTTATTGATTGCAGTTTCTTTCTTACTCTTTTTCGAAACATAAAAAGTATTTTCTTTCTAAAATAAAAGACACAGATTGTCCCCCCCAAAACTTAAGAGAAACAGTATCCTCACTGGGGAAAGAACACGGTTTTATAACCAAAACAAGAAACAGAAAATAACTTATGGCTTGATCATAAAACTAGGAAATTTAACCTATTTAGGCCCTTAATTATCCCCATCGACATGATACAAAAACAATGAACAAAGGAAAGCATTTCATTAAAAAGATGAACATGTTGAGAGTTTAGAAAAGATGCATTGAAGAAGCTAAAGCAAAGCTAGTAGCTAGAACAAGGAAGCATGCAAGCTTGAACTTTAAACATATGCAAAAACACACTTTATAAATATTCCTAACAGCACAACATCCCAACAACTAACCTATAACAAAAACTAAGCTAAACAACCTTTTATGCAAAACTATAAACACAAAAACAACCTACACAACCAAATATGCCAACTAATATAAACAACCTAAACTAAACAAGCTATTATACAAAACCAAGATCCAATTATCAAAGCAAAGAGAGGAAGATACTCCCCTAATCATCATATGAAGATTCATCATCGGTGGAATCGGTAGGAAGATGGGAAGAAGATGGTAAGTCGGTCGCAGCTCATCGGAGAAAGAAGGTGCATCATCACCGTATATCTTCTCGAGGGACTCACATGTGGTATATTGAGTAGCCAAAAAAAGCTCGTACTTGTGCCTAAACTGGTCATATTGGTCCCTAGTAACCACTCCTCGGGTCTCGGGATCTGCAGCGATGATGAGAGAGTCTTCCTCTCGAACAATCGAATATCCCCGAACTCTCCTTAGGGATGTGACCGGCTTCTTGAGCGTGTCACTTGATTTGCATCATCAGCCTCTACTCCCGCCTGCAAACATAACTCAGTTATTAGTCAAGGAAAAACAAGGGGAGCTACCATTCTCTCCGAGCAACTCTGTATCTCGTTCCTTATGAGCTCTTCAAAATTGAACTCAATTCCCTTAAGTAGGATGTACACCATCGTCGCCCTATTGTGATTCATTGAAGAATCGTGAAAAGTTGGGATCAACCAATTTTTCACCACATATGACCAAACCGTTGCTTGCTCATTGATGTCAAGGGGCTTTATGAACAGCTTCCCCGTTGTTGAAACGGTACATCTCCTGTGTGGTCTACAAATAAGTCTACATGCCTCCTCCACTTACTCGTCCGATGGATGGACCAATATGTCATTACCTCGATTCGCATACAAGCGTAGTTGGGGTAAAAAACGTCTCCCAACCATTATTCACAAGCCTCCTCCTAACATATTTTGGGACGATGCTCTTATGCTTCATCAAAGCCCCTCTCCACTAGGATATCACGTGCTATGAAGTCGGGCCTTTTCACTTCCAATCTCACAATTTTGACTCTTGATGGTGGTTGTTCAGTAGAATCGTGCTCCTCTTCACTGGCCTCCTCAAGTGTCTCTTTTACCCCTCTTGGCACCCTAGCCCTCCTGGCTTTCTAAGATGGACCAACTTCGGCCTCTTTTTGGGCAATCAAGTGTGCTACAGCGACTCAGGTTCTTGGCCTGGAATTGCACCAGGCACAGTTTCTGCAACATTTTTCTTCTTTCGTGTCTTCTTCAGCACTTAGGCCAAGCACACCTTTTTCTCTAAGGTCTCTACAGTAGCAACAAATTTGGGGTAAAAAACATTCAAACTTGATAAAGAATGGGACATACCTTTTTGAAGAAGAAGATGAATAGGATTCTTCCGTGGCCTCATTAGGGACATCCATAGGACCAGATGTTCCTTCTTACTCTTGTACAGGGGGCTCCTCGTCATCTTGCCGAGATTCGTGCACCGAAGTTCGTACTCTCATTTCATATTGAGATATGTCATCATTTTCTTCTTCGTCCTCAAACTCATCTTCATGCACTTATTGGGGTAATTCTCCAAGATATTCATTCTCTCCATCAACATTCAATTGTTCTTGTGCTGCCCCACTGTTTCTATCATCCTCCAATGGATCTTCTCCCCTCACCTCATAAGAAATTGGGGGCTTTTTAGTCAAGATATGATTTGCAGTGAATTTTGACCGTGGCCGAATCTGAATGCTCCAAGGGCTCCGTGTCATGTTCTAAGTCTCCACCAACTTATTCTTGACCTTCATCATTCATAGCAACAGTAGCGGAAATAGGGGAAGGGATAGATACTTCTAAAAATTCGGAAACGGGGTTATCTTGAGAAGAATTCAACCTACGACGTATACTTGTACTATTTAACTGAAGCTGAATATCCTCACTCACTTTCTTTGAGTTTTCCATGAATTATTGCCATTTTATGTTTAATTCTTCAATCTTAGCACAAACTCTCTCATTCTCTTTATCCCTAATTTCTTTCTTTTTTATTTACCATGTCCGCTCCCTTATTAAGCCTAGCTATTTTGTCATAAAAAACATCACATCTTTCCTCCAAAGATTGATTTTTTTTAAGATAGACCTTACTAACTCCCCCTTATTTCTTCTCACAATGAACGTATTTGTTAACCCCAGCATGATGCGATTCTACATTGATTCTTTTAGAATTTGCACCACCTATGCATAGACTCTTTCTAGGGTTCATTCTTAAAGCTTCCTCATATTTTCTTCTTTGTTCCTTAGGATCAAAACCTAGCTTTCATGAGAAATCATAGTTGGTTCAAGAGGAATCATACCCGATTTAGTTGTGGCGGCAACAACACCCTCTTCATCCCCTTCTCTTTGTCGCAAGGCTTGGAGGAGGAAGAGCCTTCCATAGGTTCGTTAGCTTGCTTCAAGATCAACAAAGAAAATGTAACGCCCCAGGAATTTCACCATTTCCTAACAGGGACCGTTACTAAGCCTACCTAAAATTTTCGCATAAACAAGAGAATTCTCCTCACAACAACACTAAGCAATAAAACTACCACGCTTCTGCTGCGCTACTCTGATTTCCCACACTCACGAGAGCTTGAACAATTAGAACCACAACACTAATGTTTTAAGAGAAACTCAATCCTATATAGATAAACCATTTAATACCGACTTCACATTAACCAAACCCTTCAAGGAAGGCTTACTAACTATAAACCATCCACTAAATGAATATATTAACATCTCGAATGACAATGAAGCAAAACCTAATTCAAGTACGATCAACTTAAACAAATGTATTCATAATTATCCTAAATAGATTACAATCCCGTAGTTCAAGAGGCTAAAAAAATTAATGCTCTAAAAGAATAATGAATCGGCAACCTTACAACATCCTTTAGACAATAAAACTAAACAAAACCAACCACTACCAACTCAAATACAACATTAAATGGCCACAACTATTCTAACTAAAAGAAATTAATTGCACACAGCATAGCTAATGGTCTTTCCGATCAAGTCTCCCCATCGCCATCACCATTCCAAAAGCTAGCTCGATACCTGCAAACTGGAGGAGAAAGAAGAGGGATGAGTACAACCACAGTACTCAGTAAGCAGCCCTTATGTGAAGGGTCACGCACAAACGACATACTTATCAAGGAACAACATGTCATGCTTATTAAAGAATCAACGCACACATATCATGCTCAACCAAATCATGAAACATTCACTGTCATGCTTTTCGTCACATTATGCATTCAATCATAGACACATTCTATAAACTTCGGTGACAACCACAACCAGTAACACTTTTACTACCAACCTCTAGTCTCCCTAACAACTCAAGTACCTCTACGCTTATCACAGCTTCTCTAGCCTTCCACAGTTAACTCCTTCAAGCAGAGTCGGCCCTCGACCATTTATACCCGAGGCCTTAAACTCTGCATCGACCCTCAACCATTTATACCCGAGGCCTCGATGTCTTACAATCTATTGGCCCTTGACCATTTATACCCAAGGCCCCAATAGTTCTCCTTTCGAAAGACTCCTCGCATCGACCCCCGACCATTTATACCCGAGGCCTCGACGCTCATCTTTATCCAATATTGGCGTATCGACCCCCGACCATTTATACCCGAGGCCTCGATACCCAATTAGTGACGTATCAGCCCTCAACCATTTATACCCGAGGCCCTGACACTCACCCATTCACTTCGTAACTTTCATAACTCCACATATCATTTCTAGCCTCCAACCAGGATTTCAGTACTACTTCCCTAATAACAACAACCACCACAACGCCCATCACGACACAACCACTAGTATGATTTAAATGCATCATATATCTCAAAAACACAAAGTTTGACAGCAACCAACCTGATCACAACATAGAGCACACAAAAGCTTCAACAAATAACTCTATGGCATGCTTCACATAACATACATTTCACATAGCGGTTCAGAAAACTTTTAAGAACACGCCCAACACAATTCATCCAAATATTTAATATCCAACCTTCGAAGAAATCATCCAACATCAGTATTCAATAAGCATTGCTAGACATAAATAAACACATCAGACACGCCAAACATCTTATGCAAAATTCAGACAACAACATCTCCACAATAAGTCCACTTCAACGAGCATTCCCTGCAACATACATCATTCCACATCAGATCTCAGCAGCTCAACAATACAAAATTTCCACCATTATCACCGACAGACATGCAACACTACTCAGGCACATAAACCAACATAAACAAGAGTTACATTGCACAATAATGTATCGAAATCAATATTAAACATCATAAAACAGCACAACGGCAACCAAATAATAAACATCAACGCACGCACCCGCCCCCTCGTCTACTTACTTTTCATTACTCGATAGGCCACCAATTCCAATCTTTCAAATGCATCGACAAGCCATTCACACATCTAATCAAAACACAATTATCCAACATGCTCTTCATCGTACAAAACAAGAAAATAATCCTGTAGCTTCCAACTAAGCAAACATAAACTAAATAACATAAAACTATCACGTGCATTTTCAATCCCAAGACATGCTTTCAAACATCAAAGCTTAATCACTTCCAACCATACCGAGCAGCAACTTTCAAGGCACATCCAATAATCATGACACAAGATATTTTCCTAATATGTAAAAGGAAAGGAACAAAAGAAACAACAAGGATGCAACCCAACAATAACAACTAGAAGTCCTCAAATGATGCCCAACAAACTCTAAATACATGAGATATTCAAGTATAGCAAAGTTAAGCACGAAACCATCTCAATAACACCTATTAACTTACATATTAATAATTAATAAACACACCGAAAGCACCACACAATTCGTACATGTTCAATCAAGAAAAATCCCCCAAGTAAGAACTACTTACTACAAAGTTCTAATGCGCTACCAAGTTCACCGAAGGGTTCCTCACTATAAAACCTCTTGGGTAAGGAGTGTGCGACGCTGAGAAGGTTCGGGCATCCAAAACTGAGTTCGAATGTCCTTATGCTTGCTGTTCCGATGTCAAAAGCAATGGGTAACTACGATTTGGGTCCGAATAGGAGTGGGTAACGACGAATCAAAGTCGGAAAGGGGTGGGTAACACTAACCAAGCTTCGTTTGGGTATGGGTCAACACCGAAGGTCACCGGGGGGAAGAAAACGCCGCGGATCTGGGCCAAGCACAAGCTATTCGATTCTGTCCGAGTCGGGGAGAGGTGCTGCAGGTACGAGGCGCCGAAGGACTTGACGTCGAGGGGAAAGCCGCCGTCAAGGCAGCCGGATCTGGCGAGAATCGGAGCAGTCACGCGTCGCCGCCACCGGACTCCCTCGTGGTTTGCCCGAAGGTGTCGGACCTGTGCAATCGTCGTCGCCACCCGCCGCAGCTGCTGCTGCCTACGACGCCGGAGAGAAGGTCGCGCCGCCGTTGGATGGGTCGTCGGGACTGCTCGTGGTTCGCCGTCGCCAAGGTTGCTCGGGTTTTACAAAGCTAGAGGTCCTTCTAGGATCCTTGCAAACATTCACAAAAACGACTAACTTACCGAATGATTCCAACCAAGAGTAAGGTTAGAAGATGAATCACTCTTAGATCGGACTTAGAATCTATGATGGTCACTCCTAGATCCTAAGACGACTCACTCCATAATTAGCTTGATCGAGACTAATCCAATGAATCGGTTTAACATCAAACCTAAAGCAAGATTTGAAAGAAGCAACACCAAAAGTGTTAAGGAACAAAAGTTCTTGAATTTCAATATGTTTTTTTTAATCCTCCAAAACAAGGTGATTACAAGCCTTTAAATAGGCCAAATGGTCGTTCAACATGAGGAACACCAAAAGTCTTTCAAATCCTATTTAATGCAAATTGTAGAAAATAAGACATGCAAATTAAAACATGATTGCACATCAAATTAGACAACTAAATGTGAGTCCAAAAATGTAAAATTGCTTTAAATTGTCTTGGAAATCACATGTAGGAGGCGCTTTACGTTTGGATGAGATTTGACAAGCTTTGACATCACAAACTCCCAAGAGGTGCAATCTGCAAAGGCACCTGTTCACCAATCTGCACACTTTTTTTGTCCTCCGTGCCATCTCTCAAAATAGACAACTTTTCCGGTGCCATCTTTGCTCCATTCTCTTCTTGACTCATTAAATTAACATTGTAAAGAATTTTTGCCTCAGAAATCTTTGTCTCCTCGTGTGCATTAGCTAGCCTTTGAAGATGTATTATGAAAACCTCTTGAATCTTCTTTGCTTTGCTTCTTGTAATTGGTCCCCCGGGTACAGTCAATGGATCCGTGGTTGGATTTGCATCATCCCCCCTTTCTTTAAAGGATTTGTCCCCAAATCAAGGTCTTCATTTCCTACATCAAAAGGAGTCAAATCAGCCACATTAAAAGTAGAACTTACATTATACTCACCTCGAAGATCCAATTTGTACGCATTGTCATTGATCTGTTCAAGCACTTGAAAATGACCATCTCCTCTTGGTTGAAGTTTTGACTTCCTCTGATCTGGAAACCGTTCCTTTCGTAGATGAACCCAAACCCAATCACCTGGGTTAAAAATAACTTTCTTTCTCCCTTGGTTCTTGCGACTTACTAGCTTTCGATTCTTGTTCTCAATCCGTTCCTTGATCTCTTTGTGTAATGTTTTGATGTATTCGGCTTTAGACAAAGCTGCATCACTTGTAAACATATTAGGTGGCAAAGGTGTTAAATCTAAAGGAGTTAGAGGATTAAAGCCATAAACAACCTCAAATGGTGAACAATGGGTGGTGCTATGTACAGTTCTATTATATGCAAACTCCACAAAAGGTAGAGTCTCTTCCCAAGACTTAAGATTTTTAGAAATGAGTGACCTAAGCAAGGCCCCTAATGTTCTATTAACCACCTCAGTTTGACCATCGGTTTGTGGGTGACAAGTTGTAGAAAACAAAAGCTTGGTACCCAATTTGCCCCATAAAACTTTCCAAAAATGACTTAAAAACTTAGCATCTCGATCACTAACAATGGTTTTAGGAACGCCATGTAGTCTAACCACTTCCCTAAAGAAAAGATTAGCTATATTAGTAGCATCATCTGTTTTGTTACATGGAATGAAATGTGCCATTTTACTAAACCTATCAACCACCACAAAAATGCTATCATGATGTCTTCTAGTTTTTGGTAACCCCAAAACGAAATCCATGCTAATGTCAACCCACGGTTCACTAGAAACTTCTAAAGGTGTGTAAAGACCATGTGGTTGAGTCTTAGACTTAGCCTCCTTACATTTGAAACATTGCTTGCACACTTTGTTCACATCTTTCCTCATTTGTAACCAATAAAAGTGTTCACACAACATGCTATATGTTTTAAATTCTCCAAAATGTCCCATAAGTCCTCCCCCATGAGCCTCCTTTACAAGCAACTCCCGAATGGAACACTTAGGAATACAAAGCTTACCTTTCCTAAAAAACATACCGTCAAACACAAGATAATCATGTATATTTTCCCCTTCCAAACATTGCTCATACACATCATAAAATTCCGATTTCTCAACTTTGTACAACTCAATCATATGCTTAAAACCAAGAATTTTTGCACTAAGTGAAGAAAATAGAGCATACCTCCTTGATAATGCATCGGCCACTACATTGTCCTTACCTTTTTTGTAATGAATGACATAAGGAAATGTCTCGATGAACTCCACCCATTTAGCATGCCTCCGATTTAACTTTGTTTGGCTTTTGAGGTGCTTCAAACTTTCATGATCGGTATGGATAACAAACTCTTTTGGCCATAAGTAGTGTTGCCAAACTTGTAAAGCCCTCACAAGTGCATGGAGTTCTTTGTCATAAGTTGGGTAGTTAAGCTGTGCTCTATTTAGCTTTTCACTAAAGAACATGATCGGCCTTTTTTCTTGCATCAAAACAGCTCCTATACCTATCCCACTTGCATCACATTCAATCTCAAAAGATTTGTCAAAGTCAGGCAAAACAAGACAAGGTGCATTGCTCAATTTATCTTTCAATTCATTGAACGCATTTTCTTGCTTTTCTTTCCACTCAAATTTAGCATGCTTCTTAACAAGTTCATTTAATGGTGAGGCTATGCTACTGAAATCTTTAATAAACCTCCTATAAAAACTAGCCAACCCATGAAAAGACCTTACCTCGGTTGCATTGGTGGGTGTTGGCCACTCTCGAATAGCCTTTACCTTTTCCTCATCAACTTTCACCCATCCTTTCCAACAATGAACCCTAAGAAGTTGACTTGATCTTGACAAAAACTACACTTTTTGAAGTTGGCATAAAGCTTTCTTCTCTAAGTTTTAGTAAAATTGTCTTGACATGCAAAATATGATCATTCAAGCTTTTTGAGTAAACAAGAATATCATCAAAGTATACAACAACAAATTTTCCAATGTATTCTCTCAAAACATGATTCATTAGCCTCATAAAAGTACTTGGTGCATTAGTAAGGCCAAATGGCATAACAATCCATTCATACAACCCAAACTTTGTTTTGAAAGTGTTTTCCACTCATCTCCCACATGCATTCGAATTTGATGGTAACCACTTTTAAGATCTATTTTTGAAAACAGATTAGCACCATGTAATTCATCTAACATGTCATCCAATCTAGGAATAGGATGTCGATACTTTACCGTGATTTTGTTGATGGCTCGACAATCAACACACATCCTCCATGTGCCATCTTTCTTGGGTACCAAAATTACCGGAACCGAGCAAGGACTCATACTTTCTCTAACATAACCTTTCTCCATGAGTTCTTCCACTTGCCTTTGAATCTCCTTGGTTTCAGTGGGATTGGTCCTATAGGCAGCCATGTTTGGGAGAGTTGCACCTGGTATAAAGTCAATTTGATGTTAATCCCTCTAAGAGGAGGTAAACCCGTAGGTGCATCTTCATGGGGAAACATGTCATTAAATTCCTGCAAAAGAGACTTAAATGCACTTGGCAAAACATCATGAGATTTTGTTTCAATTGCTAAACACATACCTTTGCACATAAGCACAAAATGTGGCTCTTGGGTTAATAACACATTTCTCAATTCACTCTTTCTTACAATCAAACTCACATTCTTTCTTTTCAACTCATCTTTTTTTTCTTCTTGATTTTTACTCTCATTTTGCCTTTCACTCTTCTCTTTTTTTCACTAGTCTCACTTTTGCTCTCTTCTCTCCTCTCTTTTTCTTCAAATTCTTTTCTTTTCTTCTCTAATTTCAAGTGGTCACAATGTACTTCAAATGGAGACAATGGAAGTAAAGTAAATTTCTTTCCTTTCAAAGTAAAACTATACTTGTTCAACAACCCATCATATGTGACCTCTCTATCATATTGCCATGGTCGGCCCAATAGTATATCCCCCGCATTCATAGGGACAACATCACAAAGGACTTCATCTTTGTATCTTCCCAATGTAAAAGGAATAAGAGCTTGGGAGTTACCTTTAGTTCTCCTTTGTTTGTCAACCATTGAAGTTTGTATGGTTTTGGATGTGGACGTGTAGCAAGTTGAAGTCTCTTAACAAGAAAAACTACTTACCACATTTGTGCAACTTCCACTATCAATCACCAAGCTACACGGATTTCCCTTCAATTAAGCATCTTGTGTGAAACAAGTTTCCCTTTGATCTTCAACTTTCTCTTCCTTAATTTGTACACTAAGTACCCTTCTTGTTATCAAGGATATGAAGTTACCTTATTCAATATACTCTTCATCACGTTCTTCAAATTCTTCATCATGTTCCTCACAATCATCATCCGAGTCAACTACACCATTTCTTATCACCATAACTCTTTTATTGACACAATCTTTACTCATGTGTCCAAACCCTTTGCACTTCCAACATTGAATAGAACTAGTCTTTTCCCTTACCTCATTTGGAGCTTCATTCTTTTTAGTATTGGAACTTTCTCCCTCCATTCTTTTGGCAGCTACGAACTTTCCTTTTGGTTGCAATGATTCATTCCTATTCACAAAACCAGCCTTGTTCCAAGCATTAGAATTGGAATATGTATTAGCTTTAGATGTGTACCTTTTTGAATACTCCTTTTCTTCCTTCAATTGATCTTCAATTTTGACAGCATAATGGTACATATCTTCTAGGTAAGGCAGTGGATTTCTATCAACAGCATGAGCAATTTCTCGATTCAAACCTCCAAGGAATCTAGACATGGTGTCTTCCTCTTCTTCTCGGATTTGGGTTTTTAGCATTAAGGTCTCCATCTCTTGATAATACTCAGCAACACTTTTCGTTCCCTGCCTCAAAGCTTGCAGTTTAGTTTTCAAATCTCTTTCATAGTGTTTTGGAACGTACCTCCTTCTCATGGCTTCTTTGAGTTCTTCCCAAGTGTCTAATGGATCCTCCTCCTTCCTTCTTCTTTCTAATTTGAGATTTTGATACCATTCACCGGCATGATTGGTGAATTCAGCAATGGCGAGTCTCATCTTCTTATCTCACTATTGTATCAGCAATCAACACACATGTATAGCAATCAAACATTCTATCTCCTTTCCCATTGCAAGTAAGCATCGGGTCCGCCGTTCCACTAAAGGGTGGAATCTTGAGTTTAACTCCGCCATCCCTATTTTCATTTAATCTTTCCAATCTTCTAGGTTGCATGACATTGGCAAAGTTATTTCGTCCTCTTCCTCACCCATTTCTTCTTCCTCCAACTGGTTTTCTTGTTCAGCAAGTCAAACGCATCATCTTCTTGTAAGGCTCGTTCTTCTCTTTGTTGTTGCGCTCTCCTTTCTTGTCTATCTTCCATCATCATTTCCATCATTCCTTGAATTGCTTGAAGAATCACCATGTTAGGATCTTGCGGTACTTGTGGTACTCCATCCTGTGCCATTTTGTTAGAAACAATAATAATGATAATAAGGACCTTACCACTCTTCTCACCAAGATTTCACTCAAGGACACTCGTGTTTATCACTCAAGGGTAGGCTTTTGGTACTAGGTCAAAGATGTAAGGGTTGGCTTAATTTTGGTGCAATCTTGCTTAAAGCTTGATATAACTAATTCAATGATCAACTCTCACAAACTAAGACTACAGAAACTCAATCTTAGGATAAACAACTTGATAATTAAACAAAACACAACATAATGAAAAGAACCTTTCGTGTGCCTCGGATCTTCGAATGCTTTTTTTTTCTACGGTTTTCTTTTTTTTTGCTACTGTTTTTGTTTTTTTGCTACTTGTTTTTCTTTCTTTTGCTTCTGTTTTTTTTTCTTTGCTAATGATCCGAGAGCAAAATACAAGAATTTCAAGACAAGTTATGTCTTGTTACACTTTGTAAGAAACTACTTTCGAAAAAGGAAAATAACAGAAAAATAAAATTAAATAAAGTAAAGATATTTCACCTCTAGAACCGGCCAAAGGATGTCGACCAATGCTCTGATACCAAATGATAAGCGCCAAGGTTGCTCGGGTTTACAAAGCCAGAGGTCCTTCTAGGATCCTTGCAAACATTCACAAAAACGACTAACTTACCGAATGATTCCAACCAAGAGTAAGGTTAGAAGATGAATCACTCTTAGATCGGACTTAGAATCTATGATGGTCACTCCTAGATCCTAAGACGACTCACTCCATAATTAGCTTGATCGAGACTAATCCAATGAATCGGTTTAACATCAAACCTAAAGCAAGATTTGAAAGAAGCAACACCAAAAGTGTTAAGGAACAAAAGTTCTTGAATTTCAATATGTTTTTTTTAATCCTCCAAAACAAGGTGATTACAAGCCTTTAAATAGGCCAAATGGTCGTTCAACATGAGGAACACCAAAAGTCTTTCAAATCCTATTTAATGCAAATTGTAGAAAATAAGACATGCAAATTAAAACATGATTGCACATCAAACTAGACAACTAAATGTGAGTCCAAAAATGTAAAATTGCTTTAAATTGTCTTGGAAATCACATGTAGGAGGCGCTTTACGTTTGGATGAGATTTGACAAGCTTTGACATCACAAACTCCCAAGAGGTGCAATCTGCAAAGGCACCTGTTCACCAATCTGCACACTTTTTTTTGTCCTCCGTGCCATCTCTCAAAATAGACAACTTTTTCGGTGCCATCTTTGCTCCATTCTCTTCTTGACTCATTAAATTAACATTGTAAAGAATTTTTGCCTCAGAAATCTTTGTCTCCTCGTGTGCATTAGCTAGCCTTTGAAGATGTATTATGAAAACCTCTTGAATCTTCTTTGCTTTGCTTCTTGTAATTGGTCCCCCGGGTACAGTCAATGGATCCGTGGTTGGATTTGCATCACCTTTGAAGACCTCCATTATAACTTCTTCTCCTCACTCAATGAGACCACCAATGACAAATCCGGGCTATCCTCGGGTTGATGAACACGGTTGTTGGACCGAATTTTGATTGAAAACAAAGGGAAAACACTAATGGCTAGGAGAAGACAACATAAATTTAAGTGAAAAAATTATGCACTTATGCGAGTAAGCATTCACCTTATTCTAGTGATCTTCATCACCTATATAAAGACCAAATGCATGCAAAGACAAGCCTTGCATGCCTTCCAGTTCAAACTCCACTAGCATATAAAACATAGGTGTCATTGCCTTGAAGAAACACTTCAAAAACCACTAATTAGTGGGAAAATCCAACTTTGAAGTTTGACTTTTCCACTAACTTGATTTTTTAAATAAAACTTTGATAAAACTAATTTGTATAAAAAAAAATTGAAATATCAATTTTCTATAAAAACAAAAACCAAGCCAAATCAATATCTCATATTAATTGGTCTTTGACACCTAAGTTTGATTAATCACATTAATCTAATTACAACTCTTTTTCGTGCTTTGAACTTATTTAAAACTAATTTAAATAAGTCATACTCTCCACAATAATTAAATGTCAATTAGATTATATATTATATCTCATATAAAATACAATATTCCCTTAAAAACCGAATTTGAACACTTCAAAATCTTGCTTCACCTAGTTCATCAATTTTATCCTTTATAAGCTAGCATGGAGACCCGTTGGACCTACAGATCATGGGCTCCAACGATTCGAGACTAACCGGTCAAACTCTTTAACTTAGTTAATCAACATTCGTTAACTAACAGGACTATCCACTATAGCCTGTAGATATATTTGTGTCCATTCGATATAACCGTCATCGGTAAGTTGATCCTTCACAGGCCGTTCGTAACCTTAGCTAGGTCAAAAAAAACGTTTTACCCCTGAGTTACATCTTTTCTCCTTAAGTACCACTATCCCTCTAATGAACAATTGATTTAGGATCAAATCACTAAAGCCAATTCCTCTCGGGCCAGTGAGAGGATGGGGCCCCTTGTTCAAGACCCGGGATCAGCCCTTAAGGGAACAACCTCTCTACTATCCCTAAATCGGGTAGGAGTGAATTTCGTCTTGCTAATTCTATGTCCCTAGCTATCTACCCAGTCTTATCCCTGAAATGGGAGGCATATTGAGCAGCGCTGATGAGCTTACTCTCACCTATGCAAATCAAGGGAGAATCCTGAATAAATAGGAGTTTATAAATGGCTCAGGATTTAGATCAAGTTATTTAGGTCATCGATAAACGAAATTAATCAGTGTTATCCGTAAACGGTGTTAATACGTAAGAGTGATTATTTCAGGGTCAGTCTTACACAATCTCATTATGTAGAACACCCCCGCTCACATGTTTCTACATGAACGAATCAGGATCATTTTGTTTATGACACCTTACAACATTTGTAACAATCATAAAGCGAGCCGTATTCAATAGTGTCTCCAGGAAAAGGTACCCAACTTGATCCATGTACTATAAACTGTTTAGGCTATTTACTTGAACTTGATCCAGTTTATGTCTCCACATAAAGTCCAAGTACTCATTATAATAGCCAAGGGTTCGTAGTTTATTGGATTTATTAAAAAAAACAAATTCACTTTCATTTAACATCATTTGTCTGAATAACCTCAGATTAATGTTCATTGTTTACAAACTACGACTTTTAGGACAAAGTACCCAACAGGAAGAACCGTAATCTATATTTGAACAACAAAACTGAGCCTCCATATTCGAAATTCTTATTCATTATTTTCTTATCGTGCCATTTTCTGGTTTGTTCTTTGTACATCTTAGCATTCTTATAAGAAAACTGACGAAACTCATCAAACTTATGTAACTGACTGGGATGTTTTTGCTGAACGCACGCGCTAAGCGTGGTAACAATTATATAGATGCAAGCGCACACCTGTCAGAGTAATATAAAATGGACGGAGTATCCAAGTATCGATCCTCAAGGACTTCTAAACAATTTCCAAACTCTAAAGTTTTAAAGAATAGTGAATGTTGGAATGAGTGATTCTTGTAAAATGGGAAGTGGTCACAAATAATGGTTTGGATTTGGGATTTGGACTTATAATAATAAAACCTAGCCCGAATTACTTCAAGTTAGCCAACAAAGAATCAAGGACATGCTAAGGATAATATGCATTTTACTTTAGAAACTAACGACTACGCTTCTCACTTTACTTATGTCTAAGCAAGTTCAAAGTCCTAAGACATTCCCTAATATGTCTATTACGAGAGATATCTTAGTTTTAGGATGGAAATAGTCGCAACCTCGGGTTAAGGTCCTATGTCTAGGCTACTTAAGCGGAACCCTTATGTCTAAGGCGCTCCTCTCCTCGGTTTAACCACTCAACAATGCAAATAAGCAACCTTTTCAGTATTGACTTGTTAAGACTTACAGTGGCCTTCTCTAAATCCTAACTTTTTGGGAAACATGTTGAGCAATGAATGGAAAGTAAAAAACACTACTTCTTAGCAACCCTTTTTAGACATAAAAGGCTAACTATCCATAACCGGGCTAGAGACGGTAATTTAGAAAGACATATTGAAGAAAATACAGCAAGTAAAATGGTTGAATGTGGAATGCATGTGTGAAAAACAAAAGTTAACTAATGGAGAGTTTTTATCGGGATTGAGAGCTTCGCCCTTCTCTTTCAAGCAAGGGAGAGTGTCACGTGCTCTTTCCTCCAAAAACACAACTCTCTTAACTAAAAATAAAGTAAAGTCAAAGGGAAGATAAGCAAAGTGCTGGATTTTTATATATTTGAATAAGTAGAAAATGACTAAGTACAAATGGAAACAAAACAAAGCTCAATAAAAGAATGTAAAGTGCTCGGGATTTAAAAATGAAAAGCAACTAATGAAAGCAACTCAAAAGTACTTAGAAAGCAACAAAGAAACACTAAAAATGATCAAGAGAAGGAAGCAAGGCTTGATGAATTTGGTGGAGAAGTTGCTGGAATTTATAGCTGTGCAGAATTGGTTAGGTAGGTCCTAAAATGATGGTGAATCACCCATTTCCAACTCCTTTGACTGACCAAATCGTGCTCAAACTGATAGTGGAACACTTCTTCTACACGTATGCATCGGTTGGAACCACCAAAACGCATTGGAAGACGCGTTTCATTAAGGGCACAGTTGGAAGAAAAACTGTTTTCTGCAGGCTTCCCAGGCGCCTGGCGCCTCCCATGATACTTTTTCGTCTTTTTGCTTCTTTTGATTAATTTGCACTCCCAAATGGTCCTAAAATGTCATAAATACAATATAAGCCATCCACAAACCATAGTATATGAATTTTGCATGAATTGGAACTCAAACGATCGAGAAAAATCCGAAACAAAGCTGAAACATAGTAAAAACAGCATCTAAAACCTTCTTTTTACGCATGTAAACAAGCGTAATCACACCCCCAAACTTAACTTTTTGCTTGTCCTCAAGCAAAACTTAGCAACTTTAATCAGCTTTCTAACACATGGACAAGGAAAAGCAAAAGCAACCGAGATGTTCAATCATAAATTGTCTCAAGGAAAAGATGTCAGAGCCTACCATTCTATTGCCTTTGTAAACTTAGTCACTATAAACCAAGTTTGAAATGATAAAAACTTTTTCTTTCAAAATCTTTTTTCTCTTTCAAAAACAGAAAACGTTTTCAAATACCCCTAAGGAATCTGCACACTCCCTCCTTACACTAAGACTTTTACATCTGACAGACCGGCTACTAGCCCCTGAGGTTTCCACACACTAACATCGGTTTCAACCACAGCTACTCGTAGAAAGACTTTGAAACTACAGCTAGGTCATAAAACGACGACAATGAGAAACACGAAGTCACTTATCACCATCCTTACTGCTATTTTCAAAGTCAACACCCAACCTAAAACTAAATGGGTGTCTACAGTAGGACTCGGAAATCATAACTACATTTTCTTTAACTCTCATTGTTTTTACCACTCTTTTCTTTCTAACACAAGTCTTTTCCCCACTCTTATTTTCTCTCAACAAGACTCTTTTTACTCTTTTGCAAAATTTTTTTTTTTTTTTTTTCAGTTTTGTGTTTTTTCTCCTTTTCAACACTTTTTTTTTAATAGCATTTGTTTTTCCAACTGACTCTTTTTCAAAAGAAAATAGCATGATTTTTCAAATATAAATAACACTTTATCTTTCTGAAACAACGACTCACACAACGACTGTCCCCCCCAAACTTAAGAGAGACAGTGTCCTCACTGGGAAAAGACTTTGCATCGGATGAAAAAGGCTTAACAATAAAAAGGACAAGGACTTCCTATATAGGGGCAAAGAAAAAGCTTAAAGTTTGTAAAGATCAAAAAGACATAAAAGAAAATGAGTTTATCACATAAACAAAGGAAATAGCTCAAAGCTTAGTCAGGCATAGAACAGAAAACTCAACAATCTCTTATAATCATCATCGACATGAAATCACATGCACAGCACAGATGCTTCAAAATAGGCATGTGAAAAGCTAAACTAAGGTTAAGTGAAGGCATACTTTAAGTGATCAGAAGATAAACGATACTAATTTATTCATGCTTCAACTGAGCTCGAAACATAATCAATACAAAAAAAAACATGCGTAGTAATGCTAGAAAACTACGTCATTAACCAAAAGAATAAAACACAAAAAATAGCAAAGAAGGAACCTCCCCTTCATGAAGTCGGAGGTTGTGGACTAGGATCAGTGTCAGTACTGGGAGATGGATGACCAAGGATAGCAGCTAGCGCTGGAGGCCATGAAGGTAAAACCTGCAAAATCCAATGAAGCCCTTAAGTTGTAGATATGTTGCACGACTTCTCGAACCTGATCTCGCAGCTGGTGGTTCTCCTCTCGAAGACGACGAATCTCCGATGTAGGAGACATCCCAGTACCTTCCCTTCTTTGTAACGCATGGGCGATAATACGCCGAATATTCTTCTCTTCCACAATTGGGGCATCTCTCTTAATTTGATCCTCAGGGAGCTGTACACCTTGTCGCAAGCATAAAGAAGTGACCAAACGGGGTGATAAAGCTTACCACGTGTCGGTGGGCACACTCATGGATACTGGTATTAATCAATTCTCCATAATTCACATCTATGCCCTTTAGCATGGCATAAACCAGCAATGCCCTATCCTGAGTGACATGCTCATCATGCTCCGTTGGCAGAATTCTGTTTTTGACTATGTATAACCATCCTGCAGCAGCTAGGGAAACATCCTCGGGTTTTAGTCGTACCTTGCCATGAGTAGTCAAATCCCAAGTGGCAGAGGGCTTCCCAACACATTCTAAAGCCTCATCAAGCTGTTCCAGAGTCGGAGTCACTAACATCTTATTGCCCACAGCATCTCTGATATTCTCAATGTTAAAGGTGTAGTTGATCTGAGTGGCATCAAACCGTATTTCCTTCCCGCGCACTATGGCTATATGTGACTGGGGATGGACAGCAGCATAGAACTCTCTGACTAACTCCAAAGCCTCACATTGTATGGGCTGAATGAGTGGTCTCCATTCTTTGTCTCTAGCGGTCTCCCTCCAATCATCAGGCACATCTCCTAGAGTGAGATCGAATCCCAATTCTGTCATAATCTTACGGGATTTCATTAATGAAGTTCCAGTGGCTAAATTTTCCGCGTTCCATTTCGTCTCGACCTCCTCTCCCTCAGATAAGTCGAGTTCAATTGTATCAACTGGCCCAGGTGCCACTACCTTCTTCTTAGCTTCAGCTGCTTTAGCTTTCGCAGCTCTCGTTTTAGGTTCATTCACGGGCACTGTTGGCTTCTTAGCCTGAACTGCACGTCGTTTTGAACTCTTTTTCTCCCGCCTCTTGTATTGAAACATTTCCCTTATCGTCTGCGTGTCCTCAGGATCTTCTTCGCTGGTAGGTTCTTGAGTACTATTCTCCCCAACCTTGGATCTACCTGTATCACACCCAAGCGGGTTAACTGTATGAGAAGGAATAGTGTGAGCATCCCTACCCCTGGTAGAGTGGCCATCGGTGTGTGACATACTCATCCGTTTCAATGGAGTAGATCCAGTTGCCCCAGTAGGCAACTCTTGGTGACTACAAAACGCTCCTTCTGTAGGTGTATCCAATGGGGAAGGTTCCTGAGTATCTGTTCTCACCACTTCGTTCTCGGTATCCTCTGTTTCTGGCATATTTGAACAATGTCCTCGTGAAACCAGTAGAAAATCATCATTACCATCTTCCGGTGTAATAATCAATGGAGATGAATAAAACTGCTCCTCGTCCCTGTTCTCCATAGATGAATCCTTAGGCGTCAGACGCCTACTACTCCCATCTTCCTCAATTTCTGGGTCTATCATCACCTCCTTGCCCTTCCTCTTTTGCCCTATCGAAACCCCGGGCTCTAGCCTATGGCTGTGGCTCTTCTCTTGCTCTCCTCCATGCTCATCTCCTGCATCCATTGGCATATTGATTGGGGTTGGCATCCTAGGAGGCTCTAAGGGTTTTAGTTGTCCCATGTTGAAGGTACTCGATATGTTAGGGTTCAATTGGGGTGCTTGAGGTCCTCTTTCTAGGAATGGAAGTTGAGCTGGTGGGGGAACCCTAGGTGAAAGCATCCCATAATTGGTTGGAGGTACCCAATGACCCATTCCATAATAAGGTGGAAGGTTAGGAAATAGAGTAGATAGGTTTGGCATTCCATAGGGATGAACACTAGCTGGAATTTGCATTTGGGACAAGGGAAAATGATAGGAAGGAACCGGGTTAAACATAAACGGTTGGTACATACCCGGATTGATCATTGGAGGAAGTTGTTGAGGATTTTCAGCCCTAAACTCACTGTTTTGAGGTATATTAAAGGTGGGTAGTTGCTGAAAATTAACATAACCATGTGGGCTCACTATAGGATGTTGTGTAGGAGCTTGGGATGGTGGACATTCAAATGTTTGAAGCGGGTTTCCTCCCCTAACAGCAGCTAGCCTAGAATCTGAACCCATGTGGTGTTGGAAGTTCTCCAATGGTGGAAAAGGAATGCTTGTGGCATTTGGAGCTTGAGTGGAAGAGGTAGGAAGTGAAGTATGTTGAGAAGAAGAAGCCATAGATGTAAGCAAATGCTGGAAATTTCTTCTTCTCTTTGGTGGCTGAAAATCGAAAACAAGGGTGATGAAGGGAGTGGGTTTTTGCCGAAAAAACAAGGGGAAGAAGAGAGTTGTGTGGGTTTTGGTGGAGCTGTAAAGCTTAGGCAATGGGTCTATTTAAAGCTTTCCCCAAACTAAATCCTAAATGGAAAGGGATTGACATTTAAGTTCAACCAAGTTTCCTAAACCTAAAAGGAAAAGAAAACAAATTTGAATACAAAATAGGATTAGGGAAACAAAATTTGAGTTTGAAGAGAAGTTCTTAAAGCTAAATCATAGAGGATTAATGTTTGACCCAAAGTAAAGCCCATGCTATCGAAAATTAAAACCCAAACCGTGAAGGAAAACGAAACTCGAACTGCTGGAAAACAGGGCAGGCGCCAGGCGCCTGCGTGATTTATTTTCGCAAAGGGCAGGCGCCAGGCGCCTGCGTAAAAATTTTTCAATGTTTTTTTTTTTTTTTTTTTTCATTCTTTCTTTTTTTGTTTTTCAACGTTTTCCAAAAAACATTAATAAGCAAAACTTTTTATGATTAGACAAAAAGAATGTAAGATACAAAAATTTCCTTCCTTTACTTTTGTTCTTTCCAAACAGATAAGAAGGAAAAACATTTTTCGCAAACATTTATTGACCTGAAAGTTGAATAGAGGTTTTTCCTCTATCCACTGGTTCTCCAAAATACGGCTTAAGTCTCTGCCCATTTACTTTAAAAACATTTCCCTTAGAGTCAACTAGATCCACTGCCCCATATGGGTAGACTTTAAAAATTTGAAAGGGACCAGACCATCTAGACTTAAGTTTTCCAGGGAAAAGTTTCAACCTAGAGTTGAATAACAGAACCAGATCACCTTCTTGAAGATTGTTCGGCCGAAGACGCCTATCATGCCACTGTTTAGTTTTTTCCTTAAACAACTTAGCATTCTCATAAGAAAAGTGCCTGTGTTCTTCTAATTCCAACAATTGTAACTTCCTCGCTTCACCTGCAGCCAACAAATCAAAATTTAATTTCTTAGTAGCCCAAAATGCTTTATATTCTAGCTCAAGAGGCAAATGACATGCTTTTCCAAAAACTAGCCTATAGGGGGACATGCCGAGGGGAGTCTTAAATGCTGTCCTATATGCCCAAAGTGAATCATCAAGCTTAAAAAACCAATCCCTACGGTTAAGATTTACAGTTTTTTCTAAAATGTTTTTTATCTCCCTATTAGATATTTCGGCTAACCCATTCCACTGAGGATGATATGCTGTTGCAACCCTATGACGCACATTGTATTTAGTCAGCAACTTTTGCATAGACCTATTCACAAAATGAGCCCCCCCATCGCTTATCAGACAACGCGGGGTTCCATGACGCGTAAAAATGTGCTTTTGCAGAAAACGAATGACAACTTTGGAATCATTGGTAGCAGTTGCAATGGCTTCTATCCATTTCGAAACATAATCTACTGCTAACAATATATAAAGCTTACCATTAGAAGATGGAAATGGACCCATAAAATCTATACCCCACACATCAAATATTTCAATCTCCAGGATCGGGGTTTGAGGCATTTCGTGGCATTTAGATATATTACCTCTCCGTTGGCATTTATCACAAACCTGGGCAAACTTATGTGCATCTTTGAACAGAGTGGGCCAAAAGAACCCACTTTGCAAAACTTTGGCTGCGGTTTTGTGTCCTGCAAAATGTCCTCCATATGGAGACATACGACAAGCGTCTAATATGGCCTCGTGCTCTTCTTCTGCGACACACCTGCGTAAGATATTGTCAGGTCCTAGCTTATATAAAAAAGGTTCATCCCAACGATAAAATCGAACTTCATTTAGAAATTTCTTTATCTGTTGCTTGTTGAACTCATAAGGAACTATTCAACTTACCAAATAATTTGCTATATCGGCATACCACAGAATTGAATCAACTCGCAAGAGTTGCTCGTCAATAAACTGTTCACGTATAACAGTTCCATCATCACAGAGCGGGGATTCCAATCTAGACAGGTGATCAGCAACTTGGTTTTCAGTACCCTTCCTGTCCCTAACTTCAATATCAAACTCTTGAAGTAACAAAATCCACCGTATCAAACGTGGTTTAGCATCTTTTTTAGCAAATAAATATTTTAAAGCAGAATGGTCAGTAAAAACAATGACTTTTGTGCCTATCAAGTAAGATCTAAACTTATCAAAGGCGAACACAACTGCTAACAGTTCCTTTTCAGTAGTAGTGTAATTGAGTTGTGCACCGGTCAGAGTCTTACTAGCATAATACACAGGATGCAAGATCTTGTTTTTACGTTGTCCTAACATAGCTCCTATTGCATAATCACTGGCATCACACATGAGCTCAAAAGGTAAATCCCAATTAGGTTCGATAATTATAGGGGCTGAACTTAAAGCAACTTTCAACATTTCAAATGATTTTAAACAGTCATCATCAAAAACAAATGGTCTATCATGTTCTAACAATTGACACAAGGGTTTAGAAATTTTAGCAAAGTCTTTTATAAAGCGGCGGTAAAATCCCCCATGCCCTAAAAAACTTCTAATCCCTTTGACATTTGTAGGAGGAGGTAGCTTTGAAATGATGTCTATCTTAGCGTGGTCTACCTCTATTCCTTGCTTGGAAATTTTGTGACCCAAAACAATACCTCTTGTACCATGAAATGACACTTCTCCCAATTTAGGACTAGGTTTGTTTGTTCACATCTCTCCAATACTCTCTCCAAATTAACTAAACATGCGTCAAAAGAATTTCCAAAAACAGAAAAGTCATCCATAAAAACTTCTAAAATATTTTCTACCATGTCAGAGAAGATGGCCATCATACACCTCTGAAAAGTCGCGGGTGCATTGCATAGTCCAAAGGGCATTCGCCTCAAAGCGAACGTACCATACGGACACGTAAATGTTGTCTTCTCTTGGTCTTCTGGAGCAATAGTAATTTGATTATAACCCGAATATCCATCTAAAAAACAATAGAAATCCTTACCTGCCAGACGGTCGAGCATCTGGTCAATAAACGGGAGAGGAAAATGGTCTTTCTTTGTTACCTTGTTGAGTTTGCGATAATCAATGCAAACTCTCCACCCGCTCACAGTTCGGGTTGAGATGAGCTCATTCTCCTCGTTGGCCACCACGGTTATACCCCCTTTCTTTGGTACACACTGTACTGGGCTTACCCAGCTGCTGTCAGATATTGGGTATATAACACCGGCGTCAAGCCATTTGAGAATTTCTTTCCTTACAACCTCTTTCATCTTCGGGTTCAATCGCCTTTGACTCTCAATAGAGTTCTTAGCATCTTCTTCCAATAGAATTTTGTGCATGCAAAAGGCCGGGCTTATCCCTCGGATATCTGCTATCGTCCATCCAATGGCCTTTTTGTGCTTCTCCAAAATCTGCAATAAAGAATATTCATTAGTAGGTGATAAATTGGAAGCTATAATAACTGGTAAAGTGTCGTTATCCCCTAGATACGCATATTTCAAATGCGACGGCAATGGCTTCTGCTCCACCGTGGGTGGTTCCACTATGGACGGAAGTAACGACTTGCATTCTTCTTTTTGTATTTTTTCAATAGGACTAGCCACATCTTCTGGTCCTTCTGCTATCTTATCAAGCTCTTCTTCAATCTCTGTAACTAACGAGTCATAAAACTCATCAAACATAATAGGATTCAAGCTATTTATAGCAGAGCACTCTTCAAAGTCTCCTGGTAATTTCATGGCATCTAGAACGTTAAATTTAACTTCTTCATTATTTACCCTCATTGTAATTTCTCCCTTCCTCACATTAAAAACTGTATCCCCAGTGGCTAGAAATGGTCTTCCCAAAATAATGGGAACGTCTAAGTCTGCCTCGCAATCTAGAATGATAAAGTCCGCAGGGAAAATGAATTTGTCCACCTGGACTAAAACATCTTCTATCTTTCCCTCAGGTCTTATGATAGATCTATCTGCTAGTTGGAGGGTAACCGTAGTAGGTCTAGCTTCTTCTATGCCTAAAGATTTGAAAACTGATAATGGCATAAGATTAATGCTAGCGCCTAGATCACATAATGCCCTACCTAAGTTTTTTCCTCCTATGGAACATGGAATGGTAAAACTGCCAGGATCATTACATTTCATGGGTAGCGGGCTGCCTACAGCTTCACTACTACATTTTGTCATGGCTACCAGTTCATGCTCTCCTATTTTTTTCTTCCTAGAAACTATATCTTTCAAAAACTTAGCATAATTTGGCATCTGTTCTAGAGCATCTACTAATGGTATATTTATATGCAGTTGTTTTAAAATATCTAAAAATTTTCTAAACTGGGAATCATTATTTTTCTTTACTAATCTTTGTGGAAACGGGGGAGTAGGTAGGAGTAAAGAAGGCTGTACCTGTGGAGGAACACTCGGGGTGTCCTCATTACCTTTTCTAATATTCTCTTTTTCTGGTGTTGTTGGATTTTCTGGTATCTTTACAATTGGTTCAGTGGACGGCATCTGTACATCTGTTGTTGGCATTGTTGGTCCATCATATGCCAGTCCGCTCCTGAGGGTGACAGCTTTGCACTGTTCTTTCCCTTCTCGTTTTGGTAATTCAGTATGGCCTGGAAAAGAACCTTATGGTCTATTCTTCAATTCATTGGCAAGTTGTCCCAATTGGGTCTCAAAATTCCTCATTGATGCCGCTTGGGATTGTATCACTGCGTCGGTTCGGGCCATGTACTCCTTCATCATATTCTCAAGATTTGAGTTGTTATTTTGAACTGGTGGAGTCTGTGTCCTCTGATTGTACTGCTGTTGCGGCGGCGGGATGTATTGCTGTGTAGGTGGAACATAGGGCTGCTTGTTCTGCTGGCTCTGCCCTTGATTAAAACCGCTCGAACCTCATTGTCCTCCCCATGAGAAATTAGGGTGGTGCCTCCAACCTGGGTTGTAGGTGTTCGAATATGGGTTAAAGTTCCTATTGTTCCCATGTCCTACATAAAAAACGGAAGCAGGGTTATGTGGACAATTATCATAGATATGGTTTTCACTGCAAAATGAACAAATGAGATCGTTGACTTGGCAAACAGGGGCAGGAGTGCAATAATCCGACTGCACAGGTTGTATCGGCGTGGCTAACGGATTTTTTATTCCCAATGCCATCTCTTTCAGCCTCTGGTTCATTGTAACCATCTCTTTTTGCATCGAGGTCGCAATGTCCAGAGCCAAAACTCCAGCTGGATCTTGCTTCTTTGGTGCTGCCCTAGATCTTTGCGAACACCATAGTTCGTTATGTGAAGCTAAGTCATTTAGGATGTCAACTATCTCGTTGAATGTCTTCTTTGTAAAGGCTCCGTTGGCAGCATTGTTTAGCATCATCTTAGTAGGATGATCTAAACCTCTAAAGAAATGTTCTATCTGGATGCATGCCGGCAAGCCATGGTTCGGACATTTCCTGATTAGTTCTTTAAATCTCTCCCACGCCTCGTGAACAGGTTCACGATCATATTGTCTAAAGGAGATGATCTCCTCTCTGATATCAGCGTGGCGAGTAGGTGGGAAGAATTTTGTTAAGAACTTCTCCACTAACGACCCCCATGTGGTGATGGATCCCGGTGGAAATGCATTGAGCCATGCTCTAGCTTGGTCCTTCAAAGAAAATGGAAAAAGTGTTAGTCTCAGAGCATCGTCTGTTATACCAGGTAATCGAAATGCATTTGCAATTTGAATGAATGATTTCAGATGATCATGTGGATCCTCATGTTCCTGCCCTCCAAAATGTCCAATTGTCTGCAACATTTGGAACATCATTGGTTTAAGCTCAAAGTTTGCATGGGCTGGAATAGGGTTGACTATCCCTGAATCAAAGTTCTGAAAAGCCGTGGCGGCATATTCTCGCATTGCCACGTCTCTGTTGTCCGCCATCTGGATATGGTTGAATTCATCATTTCTTGCATGATCCCTCATATTACCGTTAACAGCAGGTGGATCAACCGGATCACGAGGTGGAATATCTGCCATTGATGTGCTTGTACTCTCTACCTCACTTTCAGGACTGATTTCACCTTCTCTCTCTTTTTGCTTTTCTAGTTGTTTTCGAAGTCTTTGCTCCTTTCGAGTTTTTCGAAGGGTCCGCTCAATCTCAGGGTCAAGGGGTAGAAGAAAAGATCTTGTGCTCATGCACTTTAACTTACCCTTGTGAGATAAACGACCAAAAATATAGAACAAAAACGGTGGATGAAACTTACACCCAACAACAATTCACAAAAATAAAAACTAAAAGAATTTGAAAATAAATTTTAAAACTAAAGTCCCCGGCAACGGCGCCAAAAACTTGATGATTACGCTTGTTTACATGCGTAAAAAGAAGGTTTTAGATGCTGTTTTTACTATGTTTCGGCTTTGTTTCGGATTTTTCTCGATCATTTGAGTTCCAATTCATGCAAAATTCATATACTATGGTTTGTGGATGGCTTACGTTGTATTTATGACATTTTAGGACCATTTGGGAGTGCAAATTAATCAAAAGAAGCGAAAAGACGAAAAAACACCTCAGGAGGCGCCAGGCGCCTGGGATGCCTGCAGAAAAACAGGTTTTCTTCCAACTTTGCCCTTAATGAAACGCGTCTTCCAATGCGTTTTGGTGGTTCCAACCGATGCATACGTGTAGAAGAAGTGTTCCACTATCAGTTTGAGCACGATTTGGTCAGTCAAAAGAGTTGGAAATGGGTGATTCACCATCGTTTTAGGACCTACCTAACCAATTCTGCACAGCTATAAATTCCAGCAACTTCTCCACCAAATTCATCAAGCCTTGCTTCCTTCTCTTGATCATTTTTAGTGTTTCTTTGTTGCTTTCTAAGTACTTTTGAGTTGCTTTCATTAGTTGCTTTTGGTTTTTAAATCCCGAGCACTTTACATTCTTTTATTGAGCTTTGTTTTGTTTCCATTTGTACTTAGTTATTTTCTACTTATTCAAATATATAAAATCTAGCACTTTGCTTATCTTCTCTTTGTCTTTACTTTATTTTTAGTTAAGAGAGTTGTGTTTTTGGAGGAAAGAGCACGTGACACTCTCCCTTGCTTGAAAGAGAAGGGCGAAGCTCTCAATCCCGATAAAAACTCTCTGTTAGTTAACTTTTGTTTTTCACATATGCATTCCACATTCAACCATTTTACTTGCTGTATTTTCTTCAATATGTCTTTCTAAATTCCCGTCTCTAGCCCGGTTATGGATAGTTAGCCTTTTATGTCTAAAAAGGGTTTGCTAAGAAGTAGTGTTTTTACTTTCCATTCATTGCTCAACATGTTTTCCCAAAAAGTTAGGATTTAGAGAAGGCCACTGTAAGTCTTAACAAGTCAATACTGAAAAGGTTGCTTATTTGCATTGTTGAGTGGTTTAAACCGAGGAGAGGAGCGCCTTAGACATAAGGGTTCCGCTTAAGTAGCCTAGACATAGGACCTTAACCCGAGGTTGCGACTATTTCCATCCTAAAACTAAGATATATCTCATAATAGACATATTAGGGAATGTCTTAGGACTTTGAACTTGCTTAGACATAAGTAAAGTGAGAAGCGTAGTCGTTAGTTTCTAAAGTAAAATGCATATTATCCTTAGCAAGTCCTTGATTCTTTGTTGGCTAACTTGAAATAATTCGGGCTAGGTTTTTTTATTATAAGTCCAAATCCAAAATCCAAAACCATTATTTGTGACCACTTCCCATTTACAAGAATCACTCATTTCAACATTCACTATTCTTTAAAACTTCAGAGTTTGGAAATTGTTTAGAAGTTCTTGAGGATCGATACTTGGATACTCCATCCATTTTATATTACTCTGACAGGTGTGCGCTTGCATCTATATAATTGTTACCACGCTTAGCGCGTGCGTTCAGCATAAACGCCCAGTCAAGTTTTTGGCGCCGTTGCCGGGGACTTTAGTTTTAAAATTTTTTCAAATTCTTTTAGTTTTTATTTTTGTGAATTGTTGTTGGGTGTAATTTCCATCCACCGTTTTTGTTCTATATTTTTGGTCGTTTATCTCACAAGGGTAAGTTAAAGTGCATGAGCACAAGATCTTTTCTTCTACCCCTTGACCCTGAGATTGAGCGGACCCTTCGAAAAACTCGAAAGGAGCAAAGACTTCGAAAACAACTAGAAAAGCAAAAAGAGAGAGAAGGTGAAATCAGTCCTGAAAGTGAGGTAGAGAGTACGAGCACATCAATGGAAGATATTCCACCTCGTGATCCGGTTGATCCACCTGCTGTTAACGGTAATATGAGGGATCATGCGAGAAATGATGAATTCAACCATATCCAGATGGCGGACAACAGAGACGTGGCAATGCGAGAATATGCCGCCACGGCTTTTCAGAACTTTGATTCAGGGATAGTCAACCCTATTCCAGCCCACGCAAACTTTGAGCTTAAACCAATGATGTTCCAAATGTTGCAGACAATTGGACATTTTGGAGGGCAGGAACATGAGGATCCACATGATCATCTGAAATCATTCATTCAAATTGCAAATGCATTTCGATTACCTGGTATAACAGACGATGCTCTGAGACTAACACTTTTTCCATTTTCTTTGAAGGACCAAGCTAGAGCATGGCTCAATGCATTTCCACCGGGATCCATCACCACATGGGGGTCGTTAGTGGAGAAGTTCTTAACAAAATTCTTTCCACCTACTCGCCACGCTGATATCAGAGAGGAGATCATCTCCTTTAGACAATATGATCGTGAACCTGTTCACGAGGCGTGGGAGAGATTTAAAGAACTAATCAGGAAATGTCCGAACCATGGCTTGCCGGCATGCATCCAGATAGAACATTTCTTTAGAGGTTTAGATCATCCTACTAAGATGATGCTAAACAATGCTGCCAACGGAGGCTTTACAAAGGAGACATTCAACGAGATAGTTGATCAAGGAGGTTCGAGCGGTTTTAATCAAGGGCAGAGCCAGCAGAACAAGCAGCCCTATGTTCCACCTACACAACAGCACATCCCACCACCGCAACAGCAGTACAATCAGAGAACACAGACTCCACCAGTTCAAAATAACAACTCAAATCTTGAGAATATGATGAAGGAGTACATGGCCCGAACCGACGCAGTGATACAATCCCAAGCGGCATCAATGAGGAATTTCGAGACCCAATTGGGACAGCTCGCCAATGAATTGAAGAATAGACCACAAGGTTCTTTTCCAGGCCATACTGAATTACCAAAACGAGAAGGGAAAGAACAGTGCAAAGCTGTCACCCTCAGGAGCGGACTGGCATATGATGGACCAACAATGCCAACAACAGATGTACAGATGCCGTCCACTGAACCAATTGTAAAGATACCAGAAAATCCAACAACACCAGAAAAAGAGAATATTAGAAAAGGTAATGAGGACACCCCGAGTGTTCCTCCACATGTACAGCCTTCTTTTACCCCTACTCCCCCGTTTCCACAAAGATTAGTAAAGAAAAATAATGATTCCCAGTTTAGAAAATTTTTAGATATTTTAAAACAATTGCATATAAATATACCATTAGTAGATGCTCTAGAACAGATGCCAAATTATGCTAAGTTTTTGAAAGATATAGTTTCTAGGAAGAAAAAAATAGGAGAGCATGAACTGGTAGCCATGACAAAATGTAGTAGTGAAGCTGTAGGCAGCCCGCTACCCATGAAATGTAATGATCCTGGCAGTTTTACCATTCCATGTTCCATAGGAGGAAAAAACTTAGGTAGGGCATTATGTGATCTAGGCGCTAGCATTAATCTTATGCCATTATCAGTTTTCAAATCTTTAGGCATAGGAGAAGCTAGACCTACTACGGTTACCCTCCAACTAGCAGATAGATCTATCATAAGACCTGAGGGAAAGATAGAAGATGTTTTAGTCCAGGTGGACAAATTCATTTTTCTTGCGGACTTTATCATTCTAGATTGCGAGGCGGACTAACACGTTCCCATTATTTTGGGAAGACCATTTCTAGCCACTGGGGATACAGTTTTTAATGTGAGGAAGGGAGAAATTACAATGAGGGTAAATAATGAAGAAGTTAAATATAACGTTCTAGACGCCATGAAATTACCAGGAGACTTTGAAGAGTGCTCTGCTATAACTAACTTGAATCCTGTTATGTTTGATGAGTTTTATGACTTGTTAGTTACAGAGATTGAAGAAGAGCTTGATAAGATAGCAGAAGGACCAGAAGATGTGACTGATCCTATTGAAAAAATACAAAAAGAAGAATGCAAGTCGTTACTTCCGTCCATAGTGGAACCACCCACGTTGGAGCATAAGCCATTGCCGTCGCATTTGAAATATGCGTATCTAGGGAATAACGACACTTTACCAGTTATTATAGCCTCCAATTTATCACCTACTAATGAATATTCTTTATTGCAGATTTTGGAGAAACACAAAAAGGCCATTAGATGGACGATAGCAGATATCCGAGGGATAAGCCCGGCCTTTTGCATGCACAAAATTTTATTGGAAGAAGATGCTAAGAACTCTATTGAGAGTCAAAGGCGGTTGAACCCGAAGATAATAGAGGTTGTAAGGAAAGAAATTTTTAAATGGCTTGACGCCGGTGTTATATACCCAATATCCGACAGCAGCTGGGTAAGCCCAGTACAGTGTGTACCAAAGAAAGGGGGTATAACCATGGTGGCCACCAAGGAGAATGAGCTCACCTCAACTCGAATTGTGAGTGGGTGGAGAGTTTGCATTGACTATCGCAAACTCAACAAGGTAACAAAGAAAGACCATTTCCTCTCCCGTTTATTGACCAGATGCTCGACCGTCTGGCAGGTAAGGATTTCTATTGTTTTTTAGATGGATATTCGGGTTATAATCAAATTACTATTGCTTCAGAAGACCAGGAGAAGACAACATTTACGTGTCCGTATGGTACGTTCGCTTTCAGGCGAATGCCCTTTGGACTATGCAATGCACCCGCGACTTTTCAGAGGTGTATGATGGCCATCTTCTCTGACATGGTAGAAAATATTCTAGAAGTTTTTATGGATGACTTTTCTGTTTTTGGAAATTCTTTTGACGCATGTTTAGTTAATTGGAGAGAGTATTGGAGAGATGTGAACAAACAAACCTAGTCCTAAATTGGGAGAAATGTCATTTCATGTTACAAGAGGGTATTGTTTTGGGTCACAAAATTTCCAAGCAAGGAATAGAGGTAGACCACGCTAAGATAGACATCATTTCAAAGCTACCTCCTCCTACAAATGTCAAAGGGATTAGAAGTTTTTTAGGGCATGGGGGATTTTACCGCCGCTTTATAAAAGACTTTGCTAAAATTTCTAAACCCTTGTGTCAATTGTTACAACATGATAGACCATTTGTTTTTGATGATGACTGTTTAAAAACATTTGAAATGTTGAAAGTTGCTCTATGTTCAGCCCCTATAATTATCGAACCTAATTGGGATTTACCTTTTGAGCTCATGTGTGATGCCAGTGATTACGCAATAGGAGCTATGTTAGGACAACGTAAAAACAAGATCTTGCATCCTGTGTATTATGCTAGTAAGACTCTGACCGGTGCACAACTCAATTACACTACTACTGAAAAGGAACTGTTAGCAGTTGTGTTCGCCTTTGATAAGTTTAGGTCTTACTTGATAGGCACAAAAGTCATTGTTTTTACTGACCATTCTGCTTTAAAATATTTATTTGCTAAAAAAGATGCGAAGCCACGTTTGATACGGTGGATTTTGTTACTTCAAGAGTTTGATATTGAAGTTAGGGACAGGAAGGGTACTGAAAACCAAGTTGCTGATCACCTGTCTAGATTGGAATCCCCGCTCTGTGATGATGGAACTGTTATACGTGAACAGTTTATTGACGAGCAACTCTTGCGAGTTGATTCAGTTCCGTGGTATGCCGATATAGCAAATTATTTGGTAAGTCGAATAGTTCCTTATGAGTTCAACAAGCAATAGGTAAAGAAATCTCTAAATGAAGTTCGATTTTATCGTTGGGATGAGCCTTTTTTATATAAGCTAGGACCTGACAATATCTTACGCAGGTGTGTCACAGAAGAAGAACACGAGGCGATATTAGACGCTTGTCATATGTCTCCATATGGAGGACATTTTGCAGGACACAAAATCGCAGCCAAAGTTTTGCAAAGTGGGTTCTTTTGGCCCACTCTGTTCAAAGATGCACATAAGTTTGCCCAGGTTTGTGACAAATGCCAACGGACAGGTAATATATCTAAACGCCACGAAATGCCTCAAACCCCGATCCTGGAGATTGAAATATTTGATGTGTGGGGTATAGATTTTATGGGTCCATTTCCATCTTCTAATGGTAAGCTTTATATATTGTTAGCAGTAGATTATGTTTCGAAATGGATAGAAGCCATTGCAACTGCTACCAATGATTCCAAAGTTGTCATTCGTTTTCTGCAAAAGCACATTTTTACGCGTTATGGAACCCCGCGTTGTCTGATAAGCGATGGGGGGGCTCATTTTGTGAATAGGTCTATGCAAAAGTTGCTGACTAAATACAATGTGCGTCATAGGGCATATAGGACAACATTTAAGACTCCCCTCGGCATGTCCCCCTATAGGTTAGTCTTTGGAAAAGCGTGTCATTTGCCTCTTGAGCTAGAATATAAAGCATTTTGGGCTACTAAGAAATTAAATTTTGATTTGTCGGCTGCAGGTGAAGCGAGGAAGTTACAATTGTTGGAATTAGAAGAACACAGGCAATTTTCTTATGAGAATGCTAAGTTGTTTAAGGAAAAAACTAAACAGTGGCATGATAGGCGTCTTCGGCCGAACAATCTTCAAGAAGGTGATCTGGTTCTGTTATTCAATTCTAGGTTGAAACTTTTTCCTGGGAAACTTAAGTCTAGATGGTCTGGTCCCTTTAAAATTTTTAAAGTTTACCCATATGGGGAAGTGGATCTAGTTGACTCTACAAGAAGTATTTTTAAAGTAAATAGGCAGAGACTTAAGCTGTATTTTGGAGAACCAGTGGATAGAGGAAAAACCTCCATTCAACTTTCATGTCAATAAATGTTTGCGAAAAATGTTTTTCCTTCTTATCCGTTTTCAAAGAACAAAAGTAAAGGAAGGAAATTTTTGTATCTTACATTCTTTTTGTTTAATTATAAAAAGTTTTTCTTATTAAGAGAATATTTTTGGAAAACGTTGAAAAACAAAAAGAAAGAAAGAAAAAAAAAACATTGAAAAAATTTTACGCAGGCGCCTGGCGCTTGCCCTTTGCGAAAAATAAAAATCACGCAGGCGCCTGGCGCCTGCCCTGTTTTTCCAGCATTTCGAAAACTCTCAGGTTCGAGAAGTCGTGCAACATATCTCCAACTTGAGGGCTTCATTGGATTTTGCGGTTTTACCTTCATGGCCTCCAGCGCTAGCTGCTATCCTTGGTCATCCATCTTCCAGTACCGACACTGATCCTTGTCCACAACCTCCGACTTCATGAAGGGGAGGTTCCTTCTTTGCTATTTTTTGTGTTTTTATTCTTTTGGTTAATGACGTAGTTTGCATATTCTAGCATTACTATGCATGTTTTTTTGTATTGATTATGTTTCGAGCTCAGTTGAAGCATGAATAAATTAGTATCGTTTATCTTCTGATCACTTAAAGTATGCCTTCACTTAACCTTAGTCTAGCTTTTCACATGCCTATTTTAAAGCATCTGTGCTGTGCATGTGATTTCATGTCGACGATGATTATAAGAGATTGTTGAGTTTTCTATTCTATGCCTGACTAAGCTTTGAGCTATTTCCTTTGTTTATGTGATAAACTCATTTTCTTTTATGTCTTTTTGATCTTTACAGACTTTAAGCTTTTTCTTTGCCCCTATATAGGAAGTCCTTGTCCTTTTTACTGTTAAGCCTTTTTCATCCGATGCAAAAGTCTTTTCCCAGTGAGGACACTGTCTCTCTTAAGTTTGGGGGGACAGTCGTTGTGTCAGTTGTTGTTTCAGAAAGATAAAGTGTTATTTATATTTGAAAACTCATGCTATTTTCTTTTGAAAAAGAGTCAGTTGGAAAAACAAATGCTATTACAAAAAGAAAGTGTTGAAAAGAATAAGTGAAAAAAAAACAAAAAAAAAAAAACAAAACAAAACAAAAGTTGCAGAAGAGTAAAAAAGAGTATTGTTGAGAGAAAATAAGAGTGGGGAAAAGACTTGTGTTAGAAAGAAAAGAGTGGTAAAAACAATGAGAGTTAAAGAAAATGTAGTTATGATTTCCGAGTCCTACTGTAGACACCCATTTAGTTTTAGGTTGGGTGTTGACTTTGAAAATAGCAGTAAGGATGGTGATAAGTGACTTCGTGTTTCTCATTGTCGTCGTCTTATGACCTAGCTGTTAGTTCAAAGTCTTTCTACGAGTAGCTGTGGTTGAAACCGATGTTAGTGTGTGGAAACCTTAGGGGCTAGTAGCCGGTCTTTCAGATGTAAAAGTCTCTATGTAAAAAAGGGAGTTTGCAGATTCCTTAGGGGTATTTGAAAACGTTTTCTGTTCTTGAAAGGAAAAAGGATTTTGAAAGAGAAAGTTTTTATCATTTCAAACTTGGTTTATAGTGACTAAGCTTACAAAGGCAATAGAATGGTAGGCTTTGACATCTTTTCCTTGAGACAATTTATGATTGAACATATCGGTTGCTTTTGCTTTTCCTTGTCCATGTGTTAGAAAGCTGATTAAAGTTGCTAAGTTTTGCTTGAGGACAAGCAAAAAGTTAAGTTTGGGGGTGTGATTACGCTTGTTTACATGCGTAAAAAGAAGGTTTTAGATGCTGTTTTTACTATGTTTTAGCTTTGTTTCGGACTTTTCTCAGTCATTTGAGTTCCAATTCATGCAAAATTCATATATGATGGTTTGTGGTTGGCTTATATTGTATTTATGACATTTTAGGGCCATTTGGGAGTGGAAATTAATCAAAAGAAGCAAAAAGTCGGAAATACCTACATAGGAGGCGCCAGGCGCTTGGGAAGGCTGCAGAAAACATTTTTTCTTCCAACTTTGCCCTTAATGAAACGCGTCTTCCAATGCGTTTTGGTGGTTCCAACCGATGCATACGTGTAGAAGAAGTGTTCCACTATCAGTTTGAGCACGATTTAGTCAGTCAAAGATGTTGGAAATGGGTGATTCACCATCGTTTTAGGAACTACCTAACCAATTCTGCACAGCTATAAATTCCAGCAACTTCTCCATCAAATTCATCAAGCCTTGCTTCCTTCTCTTGATCATTTTTAGTGTTTCTTTTTTGCTTTCTAAGTACTTTTGAGTTGCTTTCATTAGTTGCTTTTGGTTTTTAAATCCCGAGCACTTTACATTCCTTTATTGAGCTTTGTTTTGTTTCCATGTGTACTTAGTTATTTTCTACTTATTCAAATATATAAAAATCCAGCACTTTGCTTCTCTTCCCTTTGACTTTACTTTATTTTTAGTTAAGAGAGTTGTGTTTTTGGAGGAAAGAGCACGTGACACTCCCCCTTGCTTGAAAGAGAAGGGCGAAGCTCTCAATCCCGAGCAAAACTCTCCGTTAGTTAACTTTTGTTTTTCACACATGCATTTCAATTTCAACCACTCTACTTGCTGTATTTTCTTTAATATGTCTTTCTAAATTCTCGTCTCTAGCCCGGTTATGGATAGTTAGCCTTTTATTTCTAATAAGGGTTGCTAAGAAGTAGTGTTTTTTGCTTTCCATTCATTGCTCAACATGTTTTCCCAAAAAGTTAGGATTTAAAGAAGGCCACTGTAAGTCTTAACAAGTCAATACTGAAAAGGTTGCTTATTTGCATTGTTGAGTGGTTAAACCGAGGAGAGGAGCGCCTTAGACATAAGGGTTCCGCTTAAGTAGCCTAGACATAGGACCTTAACCCTAGGTTGCGACTATTTCCATCCTAAAACTAAGATATCTCTCATAATAGACATATTAGGGAATGTCTTAGGACTTTGAACTTGCTTAGACATAAGTCAAGTGACAAGCGTAATCGTTGGTTTCTAAAGTAAAATGCATATTGTCCTTAGCATGTCCTTGATTCTTTGTTGGCTAACTTGAAGTAATTCGGGCTAGGTTTTATCATTATAAGTCCAAATCTCAAATCCAAAACCATTATTTGTGACCACTTCCCATTTTACAAGAATCACTCATTTCAACATTCACTATTCTTTAAAACTTTAGAGTTTGGAAATTATTTAGAAGTCCTTGAGGATCGATACTTGGATACTCCATCCATTTTATATTACTCTGACAGGTGTGCGCTTGTATCTATATAATTGTTACCACGCTTAGTGCGTGCGTTCAGCAAAACGCCAGTCACACCGGTCCTTGCCGTTTATCCCAAGGTACTGATGACTTCCCAGTGTATTGGTCCTTGACATTTATCCCCAAGACCTCAATACACATTTACAGAGATTTGACGTTCGGCCTTGTCATTTATTCCCAAGGCCACTACTCAGGGCTTTGAACCTCCAAGCGATTTATATGCATTTTTCAGGTCAGAACACCCGTGGTTAACGGACTATCAACCCGTCCCTTTACCCTTCACCCTTCACCACTTCACTGACCCTTCCATGACCACCTACAAGTAAAAATCCCACATTCTAAATCACTACACCGTTTACAAGCATGCTGTTCCACGTAATAAACAAAATACATCCAACAGCTCACAACCAGAGCAATATGAATTAAATTATCGGTATAACCACGCTAGCATTTCATTTACATCCCATTTGCAAAACGTCATGAGCCAGTTACTTCTAACTACAACAGTTCGGAACCTACCAGTCACCCACAACAATAAGAACAGGAAGCATGTTTCCTAAAAAATATTCAATAATAGAAAGACGGCAACAAGATCGCAAGAAATCCACAAATCAAACTAACAATCCCTACATGCTCATTTAAATGATTTTAACAAGAAAAAGAACAGCATCAAAACCATTCCTTTAACGTTAAATAACGCACGCACTCGCCCCCTGGTGCTACTTACACAACCACGTCTTTAAGTTTGCGTCGATCTCACACCTAAGCACCAAAAACAGAAAAAAAACAGCAATTTAAATGTACTGTTCAGCCTTCGAAAAACGACTCTACGAGGGTTCAATGGGCTCATTACCGCAAAACGACTTCGTGTAGCTGTGGGTAAATTAGATCTAGCTTGCAAAGGTGTGGGTAGCGTAAATCGGGCTTCGAACGGATAAAGATAATCGCCGAACACCACCAAAACACTGCTGTCCACGTTTTTGCAGCAGCGAAAAGTGCCCAAAATGACCTCCAACGGCTTCGTTTTGATGTCCGTTACTACAAAACAACTTTGCTTAGGTGTGGGTATTCCAAATCTAACTTCGAAACAAATGTGGGGCAAAGAAAAGTTACCGGGTTTCACGGATCTAAGCTATTCGAGGTTGTTAGGCTCGTTGGATCGGATAAGGGACGCCGCGAAAACAGCCTCACGTGTATCGATGCCGCCTGCAGCAGTCCGAACGTCAGGCACCGCCGCTGCCCGTCGCACGCCGCTGCTACCCGTCGCACGCTGCCGCTGCTGCTCGTTGCGCACTGCCGCCGTCTGCCGCTGCCCAATGTCGCGCTGCTGCTGCCCGACGCCCGCGCCTGCTGCTGTCCCGTCGTCGGTGCTGCTTCATCGGAGAAAGAAATCCGGATGGGGGGGGGGGCTGGCGGCTTCAAACGAAAGGGAAGGGTGGAAGAAGATGAGGAAGGATAACAAGATAGGCTAGGGTTGTTTTGTTTTAATTCCCCTTTTTCTTTTGTTTTGCAACATAAACTCACTTGGGCTACTTTCTTTTGTTTAAGGCCCATTTACCCAATCACTCCTTGTTAACAAAACCAATAATATAATTTTGTAGTTGGTCCAATGGCCCAGAGCAAGTGTCACATAGCGAAATCCGTACTAAACCATAACTTAATAAATACTACACGCTACTAACTCACCACTAACTCTGTAACAATACACACTAGCCGAGATGCCATACTTAAATTAAATAAAGATCACTGAGGAGTCAAATAAAAAAAATAAAAAATAAAAAAAGATGAAATAAATGAATAAATCAATAAACAAAATCTATTTTGTTGTAAAATTTTCTGGAACTCGGGGCAAGCTAACCTGAGTAACGCGGGGCGTTACACGAACGACCTGGATCGAGTCGTCTGTAACCTTTACAGAGTGGGTCGTATCCATAGTGTTGCCACAATAAGGTACCCAGACTGGAGAAGTCAGTTTCTCTTTTAACATATTAAATGCTAGCAAACAATCATCAGTAAAAAGAAAAGGAGCATCTTTTTCAAGAAGATTACATAAAGGTTTTACAACGTTTGAAAATTTTTTAATAAAACGCCTGTAAAATCCTGCATGTCCTAAAAAACTCCTAACTCCTTTCACATTTGTCAGGGGATGAAGTTGTTCAATTACTGAAATTTTAGCCCTATCAACTTCCAATCCCTTCTTATAAACTTTATGCCCCAAAAGTTTACCTTATGTGACCATAAAATGACATTTTTTCCAATTTAGAAAAAGGTTAGTTTCTCGACAATGATGCAAAACACGAGAAAGATCATGGAGGCAATTGTCAACTAATGAACCAAAAACAGAAAAATCATCCATAAAAACCTCCATGAAGTCCTCAACCATATCAGCAAAAATAGCCACCATGCATCGCTGAAATGTAGTAGGGATGTTACACAACACAAATGGCATTCGCCTAAAGGCAAACGTTTCATAAGGACATGTGAATGTTGTCTTCTCTTGGTAATCAATCACGACCTGATTATAACCTGAATAACCATCAAGAAAATAGTAGTAAGGATAACCTACTAATCTATCAAGCATCTAATCAATAAAAGGGAGATGGAAGTGATATTTTCTGGTGGCCTTATTTAATTTTCTGTAGTCAATGCACACTCGCCACCCAGTTACTGCCCTTGTAGAGATGAATTCATTTCTTTCAATTTTTATTGTAGTCATCCCTTCTTTCTCGGGCACAACTTGCACAGGACTCACCCAAAAATTATCAGATATAGCATGAATAATCCCTGCCTTAAGAAGTTTTAAAACTTTAACTTTTAGCACATCCTTCATGGCCGGATTCAATCTCCCGTGATGCTGAACTGATGATCGAAAGGTATCCTCCATTAAAATGTTATGCATAACTATCGAATGACTAATTCCCTTTATATCAGCAATGGACCATCCTAAAGCAGATTTATGAGTGCTTCAAATTCTCAAAAAAAAATTTCCTCTTCTAATTGGCTTAAATAAGCAGATATAATAACATGAAAAGTAAAACGCTCACTAAAAAAAGCACAACGAAGATGAGCACGTAATTGTTTCAAATCAAGTGCAGGAACTTTCACAGGTTCATCAAAATTTTGATTTAGCTCCTGATGGGATGTGAATCCTGCAGCGGAAGCGATGATCCTTATACGTCAAGTTTGAGAAACAAAATTCATACGATGAAAAGGAAATATAGGGAAAAAAAATATTTCCCTTACCTTTGAAGAACGTTTCTTCAATAGATTAACCCCGAACACCACCAATAGAACTTCCTTACTATCCTATAGGTACGAGAATGTGCTTGTGGGAGCCTTCGATGTGGAACTAGAGGGAATGGAGAAGAGAGAGCTTGTGTAACGCCCCGAGATTTCATATAAACATCCTAGGCAACGCTAAATAATTCTTCTGGCTAACCTTAACTCTAAACACGAGATAAGCAACCTCCTGGAAAATAATTTAGATGAAATAAAGCTTCGACTTCCATACGTTCTATCAGAAATATAAATGTCATAAAGTGTCAGAACTCCGCCCTCCGTGGGCAATTTAAAAGAAAACAACAACATCTCAAATTCGCCTCAGTGGCTAAAATTATTAAATAAGTAAAAACAACCGTGCACCTAAACTCCAATGACAACAACGACGCGTTTACCAACAACATCCATAACAATTAAAGTAGTTCTAAATAATACAAAATTTCCTCCGCGGTTCACACCTAGCAATAACATATGTCTCAAGGCTACTCGTACCCAACTACCCTTCCCTCTATCCTCACTAACTAAACTAGTGATCCTTCCTCGGTCAAGCCCTCTCCACATCATCACCGCGGACGACCCCGTTCACACCTGAAACATATAAAGGTACAAAGGGGGGGTGAGTACATAAGGTACTCCGTAAGTAGCACTTTCTAACTAGCACAAAAAAAAAATTATGCTCACAGTCACAACATAAAGAACAAAACAATAGCGAGGCAATCAAATAAGCAGTGAGAGATAGCGAACAATTAACTTGACATTTAGAACAAAACAAAAGCAAGGCAACCAAATAAGCAGAGAGAGATAGCGAACAAATAACTTGACATTTACATACAACAACTAAGCGTCGAAACTACCAATACCACAACCCATGATTCGCTAGCCCTTGTTTCATAGTACTAAACCTTCCTCAACACCCCCCTTTATCACTCCCCGCTTAACTTCTCGAGGCATGACGGCTCTTGACATTTATTCCCAAGTCACCGTACCTCCTCCTTCTCCAGTACTTGATGTCCGACCTTGCCATTTATTCCCAAGGCCAAACACCACTACTTCGCAAGCTCCACTCTTCTTTAATCCCTCAAGCCTAACTCCTCGAGTCGTATTGACCCTTGACATTTATCCCCAAGGCCTCAATACTCCTCTCCAGAAACTTGACGTTCGGCCTTGCCATTTATTCCCAAGGCCTGAACTCTGCATCGTCGTTGTTCGTGGTGGTCGCCGCGGACGGCCACGATGGACGCCAGAAATCGAGTCGCTGCTGCTTCGATGCCAGCCGCCGCTGTGAAAGTGGTGCAGGACGCCGGAGTTGCCGCGAATCATCGTGTCTGAAGCAGAGGCCACCGGATCTGCGCACCGAAGGACAACACGTGGCTTGCTGAGTGTCAGATCTGGACAAGCTTTGGATGAGATTGTGCCACCACCGGCTGTACGTCGCGCCACCTACAAACCTCGCTGGAAGTGCGTGGAGCCGTCGGGTTTGCCGCTGTTAACAAAATAAGTGCTGTGGGAATCGAATGCCGTCGCTCGTCGGAGGGGTGCCGTCGCCGGTGAGGATTTGCTGGAGAAGAAGAAGCAAAGGGATGGGGGGGGGGCTGGCGGCTGCAACAAGAAAGGGGAGAAAAGGGGAAGAAAGAGATGGCTAGGGTTTGACTTGTTTTCCTTTTGATTTCCTTTATTTTTTTTTTTAAACTAAAAGCCCAATTCCCAAATTAATAGAAGGCCCATGGGTTTGAAGAATCCAAAATTCTACTTTCAAACAATATAAACTCAACGATCTTCAATAAAAAAAAAAGTAAAACAAATAAATCTAAGGCCCGAAGCGAAAATCCTACAGAAACCATTCCAGTAATTAAATTAAACTCACAACACCCCAAAATGAAATCCAAGAGGAAAAATTAAATTTCCAAAAGTTCAATTAAGTTTTAATTAAAATGTCTTTTCAAAATTTTAGGACTTAATTATCTAAATCAAACGAAAATAACTTGATTCGAAATTATCCAAAATTAAAACTCCAAAATAATAAGTTCCAATAATTTCACTTAACGAAAAAGGAAGAAATCCAAAGGCACAATTTTAAATCATAAAATAAACGAGTCAGAGAACGCGGGGCGTTACATCTTTAGTGAGTTTACACTCCCCTCACACTCGAGAGAGAAGAGGGTCAAGCTAGAACTTATTGTAAGGCTCGTTTATTCATTTTTATTCAATGAAAAATACTTCCTTTATGTTTTCGTGCATTTCTTTCCTTTAAAAATGTTCTAAATTAGTCATCAACCTCTTTGTAAAATGCCTTAGTCAAAATGATTTGATCTTCAACACGCTCGGGATTTGTCCAGAATTGCGCCTAACACTTTTTTGGTTGGTTTCTAAAAACTTTTCTTTACTTCTTTTTTCCATTTGGCCAGTGACAACTTGATTTATACACTAAAGCTCAACCCTAAGAAGGGTGAGTTAGGTAAATATTAGGTAACCAATATGGGATGTGACTTAGACATAAGTGCATAAATATTAGGTAACCATCTGCTCAACATTTGCAGATGATGGGCCAGTTCGGAGGATCGACTAACGAAGATCCTTATTCCCATTTAAAATCTTTTATTGAAGTAGCTAATGCATTTCAACTTCCTGGTGTCTCTCAGGATGCACTAAGACTAGAAATGTTTCCGTTTTCTCTCAGGGACGATGCAAAGACTTGGCTAAATGTGTTAGGACCAAATTCCATCACCACGTGGGTGGAATTAATGGATAAATTTTTGGCAAAATACCACACTTTGACCAGGAACGCGGACGTTTAAGAAGACAGTGTGTCTTTTCGACAAAAGGAGAACGAAACAGTTTAAAAAGCTTGGGAGCATTTTAAAAAGTTACTTAGAAGATGCACGAGCCATGGATTGCCGCATGTGTGCAGATTGAACTGTTCTATAGAGGACTGGATTGTTCATCAAGAACGATGTTGAACACCACAGCCAATGACTCGTTGTTAGAAAAATCGGTTAATGAGATTGTTTACATTTTGAACGAAATGACAGAAATTAATGTCCAAGGAGAGATATGAAAGTCATTGCCAAAAAAGCAAGTATCAGCAGGAGTCTTTAAGTTAGACATAGTAGCCTCAATGAAAGCCCAAATGGTGGTTATGAACCAAATGTTAAAACAACCGACAATGGAGAAGGAGACAAAATCCACCATTTCAGCGATTCTGGAACCCTCTTATGTCTTACAAATTTTAGATATATCTTGTGTTTATTGCGGTGATAACCACTTATATGAGAATTGTCCAGCTAATCCAGCATCTATTTTTTATTTAGGTTATGGTGCCCAGTGGAATTTCAAACCATATTCGAATATCTACAACCCTCGTTTGAGGCACCATCCAAACTTCTGTTGGAGTAACCAAGAAGTAGCTAGTACCAGTGCACAAGCACCTGCTCAACAATACAAGCAAAACTACACTCCTCCTGGTTCTCCTACGCAATGTTCGTTACCGCCACAACAATACAATCAGCAAATAGGTCAAAATAACAACACTCAGCAAAGTTATAACAATGGAAGTTTGGAGGCCATGATGAAAGAATTCATGACTGAAACTGATGTTGCAGTAAGAAACTTGGAGATGCAAGTAGGGCAGATGGCGAATGACCAAAAATATAGACCATAAGGTACCTTGTAAGGACACACGGAGAAAATGAAGCAAGATCGTGAAGGTATGGAGCAGTGTAAGGCGGTCATCACAAGAAACAGACTAAGTTATGATGGACCCTCACTTCCAAATTAAGGAACCGATTCAGTTACACCTATTTCCACTCCACAGCCAGAAGAGAAAGCATAACCCATAAGTTCAGAAGAGATAGGTAAAAAGGCGGACAAAGGTAAGCAAGTAGTGCCTTGCACTACTCCGCAGGTAGGTAATATTAAGATCCCTCCACCTTTTCCCGAAAGACTAGTTAAGAAAAATTAGGATAGTCATTTTAAGTTATTTGAGATTCTAAAACAGTTTTATATAAATAAACCTCTCATAGATGCCTTACAGCAAATGCTAACAACACAAAGTTTTTGAAAAATGTAGATACTAAGGTTGGAGAGAATCCAATGTAATGTATTCTCATTATTAAAGTCTATATATATAGACAAATATAAACGATTGACCTAATCCTATAAGGAGAAGGTAAAGAACAAATTAATATTAATACAGGAATATAAAATATACTAATATCTATACTCTAACACTCCTCTTCCAGTTGGTGCATATATACGAATCATGCCCAACTTGTTAGACAAACAATATATTCGTGCTCTATTCAATGCTTTAGTAAAGATATCTCTTTGCTGCTCTCCAGTCTTCACATACCCTCTAGCCACCAATCCTTGCTGTATTTTCTCACGTATATAAAGACAATCAACTTCAATGTGTTTGGTTCGTTTATGAAATACTGGATTAGATGCAATATGAAGAGCTGCTTGATTATCACACCAAAGTTTCATTGGAGTGGTGATGCCAAATCCTAATTCAGTCAGAAGCTTATGTATGCATACTAATTCACATACCGACTGTGTCATAGCTCTATATTCTAATTCAGCACTCGAACGTGACACCATGTTTTGTTTCTTACTTTTCCAAGAAACTAAATTACCTCCGACAAATACACAATATCCTGAGGTTGATCTTCTATCTTCCTTAGAACCTGCCCAATCAGCATCTGAAAAACGTTCAATATTAAGATGACCATGATCTTTATATAACAAACGATGTCCAGTAGCACTTTTCAAATAACATAGAATATGTTCCAAAGCGATCCAATGGTCAGTCGTAGGAGAACTCATAAACTGACTCATAATACTGACTGGTTAAGCTATGTCTGACCTTGTAACCGTAAGATAATTCAACTTCCCTACTAATCTCCTATATTTCTCAGGATCTTCAACAACTCCCCTTCCTTTGTAAGTATGTTCTTGGCATCCAAATTCCAAGGGATCGCAAGTACAGAACGTTAGCCCTGTCTCAAGCAACTTATATCGACAAGATGCTTGTTCGATATTCGATGCAGAATTCCAAGAAAGGTTTGTTACCCTTCAGGCATGGAATTCATCTGTCTAAGGAACAATGTCCTAAGACACCTCAAGAAGTTGAGGATATGAGATGTATACCCTATGCTTCAGCAGTGGGCAGCTTGATGTACGCTATGCTGTGCACGAGGCCTGACATTTGTTTTGCGGTAGGGATGGTCAGTAGGTACCAATCCAACCCAAGATATGATCACTGGACTGCTGTTAAGGGAATCCTCAAGTATCTTAGGAGAACGAGTGACTACAAGCTCGTGTATGGCGCTAAGGATTTGATCCTTACAGGATACACTGACTCTGACTTCCAAACAGACAAGGATTCAAGGAAATCCACGTCGGGGTTAGTATTCACTCTTAACGGAGGAGCGGTAGTTTGGCGAAGCATCAAACAATGATGCATCGCAGACTCCACAATGGAGGCTGAGTATGTTGCAGCTTGTGAAGCAACAAAAGAGGCGATTTGGCTTAGAAAGTTCTTGACAGATTTGGACGTTGTTCCAAACATGAACTTGCCCATCACACTTTATTGTGATAACAATGGTGCTGTGGCAAATTCAAAAGAACCTCGAAGCCATAAGAGACGCAAACACATCGAAAGGAAGTACCACCTTATATGGGAGATAGTGCAGCGAGGAGATGTGATTGTCACGAAGATCGCTACAGAGCACAATATTGCTGATCCTTTTACAAAGGAACTCACGACTAAAGTGTTTGAGGGCCATCTAGAAAGTCTAGGTTTACGAGCTTTGTACAGTTAGTCTAGGGCAAGTGGGAGAAATGTAATTGGGTATAGTGTATGCCCTAGTTTATTGTATTTTCCCTTTGCTTTATGATAATGTACACCCCACTCGAGTTTAGTTCAAGTGGGAGTTTGTTGGGTGTGTTGCCCTAAACTCGTAGTTTGTATTTTGTAAAAACAAATGTCTATTTAATAAAGTTTTATTCAATAAATTTGTTGTTGAATCATAGCTTTGCATTGTCCAAAATCCAATAAACTAACCATCCAAGGTTATTTATGATGTAATCGGGACAGTATATAGTTGATATACGGGGTATATATTTGATATACCCCTAATATATGAATGGATAATGTCCCGTGAATAACCTAAAGGGTCTATAGTATATGGATAAGGCTGGGTACCTTATCCTGGCAACACTATGGATACGGCCCGCTCTGTAAAGGTTACAGACGACTCGATCCAGGTTGTTCGTGTGGAGACATGCGAGTGGGGGTATCCTATACAATGAGTTTGTGTAAGACCGGACCGCGAAATAGGCAATCTTTAGATGTAACACCGTTAACTAATAGATTGCCATTTCTTAGGATGACCAGGCAACTCATTCTCAATCCTGAGTGAGTTATGGACTCCTGCCCGTGAGGGCTCGTTCTTTGATCTGTATGGGTTAGAGTGGCCCGAGTCGCCGACTCAACATTCCTACCATTTTGGGGATGAGACCGAGTGGGGACCTGGGAACATAACTTCAAAAGATGGAATTCACTCCTCCCCGACTTTAGCGAAGTAGGTGAGTGTTCCCTTAAATGCTGACTTCGGGACTTGAACAAGGGGCCCCACCCTCTAATTGGCCGAGAGGGACTTCCGGTTATTGGTTGGACTATAATCGGGTTGTTCATTAGAGGAGCAGTGCTGTTTAAGGAGTAAGATGTAACTCAGGGGTAAAACGGTAATTTGACCCAACTTGAGTTGCGAACACTCGTGAAGGATTGAGTCGTCATTAATGGTCGTATATCCATGGACACGAAAACATTCTGCAGTGAGAAGAGTGCAACTGCGGGTCTTTAGTGGAATGACCCGTAGTTAATGAATCTAGATTAACTCGGTCAATGAGTTTGACCGATTAATCTTGCATTGTTGGAGCTTCGGATTTGTAGGTCCATTAGGTCCCCTTGCTACCTCATAACGGATAAAACGAGGATCAAGTTTTTGGAAGAATTTGAATTGTTCAAATTACTTAAGGGATTATATGTATATTGATACATTATAATATATAGTTAATTGTAAATTAAAACTATATATTATGAGAGATATTATTTGAATGAGATTCAAATAAAACTAATATGAATGAGATTCATATTAAAACTATAGGTTAAAAATAATGTGCATAAGATGTACATTAAAACTATAGGTTATACGAGAGAAATGTTTTAGAATATGATTCTTATTTTATAATAAATAATTAAGTGTTAATTATTTATGTATATATATATTTATTAATCATTAATTGGATTAATAATTAATTATATTAATTAAATTGATTAATTAATTATATATATATATTTAATTATTATTATATATTATATATATATATATATATTAATATTAATATTATTATTAATATTAACTCCGTTGCAAAATTGCAGGGGAGTGGGATGTTGTGACGTGGGGAGTTACCCCACGTCACCCTTCTTCTTCTTCTCCAAGTGTTGGAGAATGAGTATCAAGGTCTTACAGAACAAAAAAAAAAGACTCCCAGGATTTCTCTCAAAATGCTCTCAAACTCTCCCTCTCTTCTATCAAGGTGCTACCACAAGCACGATTCCGAGACCCAAGAGGATAGCGAGGAAGATCCGGTGGTGGTGTTCGAAGGGAATTCACTGAAGAAACGTTCTTCAAAGGTTTGTTTTTTCCTTGTATTTCCTTCTTCAAAATTCGATTTTGTATCCTGAAAATCAGTAACGAAAATCTGTTTCCGCTCCAGGATTCACATCCCTTCAGGATCAGGCACGGAGGGAGATGTATTGCTAGGATGTTCTTCAGTAGAAGTAGAGACAATAGAATAGACAAGAAAGGTATCATCTTCCTCTGACTGCTCCCCATGATTGGTACCCAAGGACGATGAAAAAGGAGTATTTTCAAAGAACGTAACGTCAGAAGAGACAAGATATCTACTGAGACTAGGACAATAACATCGATACCTTTTTTGAACACGAGAGTAACCAAGGAAAATTCATTTCAATAACTTTGGGTCTAATTTGGTGAGCTGGAGGCGAACATCCCGAACGAAACAAGTGCAACCACATATTTTAGGTTTAATAGGAAATAAAGGTTGCGTAGGACACAGAGTATGATAAGGTATTTCACCCTTAAGAACTAACGAAGGCATTGGATTAATAAAGAAGCAATCCGTCGAAATAGCATCAGCCCAAAAGTATTTTGGAACATGCATTTGAAACATTAAGGCCCTTGTTGTTTCGAGAAGATGTCTATTTTTCCTTTCTGCAACTCCATTTTGAGACGGAGTATCAACACACGAGGATTGATGAATAATACCATGTTCACTTAAATAGGAGCCAAGAGCACCAGAAAAATATCTTAGCATTATCACTCCGTAGAACTTTAAGAGAGCCACCAAATTGAGTTCAAATTTCAGCATGAAAGTTACGAAAATGAAAAAGTACTCATAACGATGTTTCATCAAATATAACCAAGTTACACAAGAGAAATCATCTACAAAAGTAACAAAATACCGAAATCCATTTTTGGACTCAATAGGACAAGGACCCTAAACATCAGCATGAACTAATTCAAAAAGAGCATTAGCTCGTGTATTCACTCTAGGATAGGAACTGAGACGATGAAACTTAGCAAATTGACATGACTCACAATCTAAAGAATGTAAACTATGAAATTGAGGACGGGGACTCTTTAACACGGAGAGAGATGGATGACCCAAAACAACAATGTTCTTCGAAGGGAGTTGGCACTCGAGTGCAAACGGTGGCTGTAGGTATTTGTGCATCAAACGTGTAGAGGCCATTAGATTCACGCCCTTTACCAATAGTCTTCTTCGTTATAAGATCCTGAAATAAGCAATAACCATAAAAGAATAAGACACAACAATTAAGATCACGAGTAAGTTTACTGACAGAGATCAAATTAAAAGAAAATTGTGGCAAATTTAAAACAGAGGTTAATGAAAGAGTTTTGGAGAACATGAGATGGTAGCCTTAACAAAGTGCAGTAGTTATGCCCTAGGGAATCCATTGCCTGTTAAATGTAAGGACCCATGTAGTTTTACTATCCCTTGATCAATAGATGGTAATAACTTAGGAAGAACATTGTGACTTAGGGGAAAACATTAATCTTATGCCTCTGTGTGTCTTTAAAGAATTAAATAGAGGAGAAGCTCGTCCCACTACTGTCATTTTGCAATTAGCTGATAGGTCCATTAAGAAACCGGAAGGGAAAATAGAATATGTGCTTGTTAAAGTTGATAAATTTATTTTTCCCGTTGATTTCATAATTTTGGATTGTGTAGCAGATCTTGAGGTGCCGATCATTCTTGGGAAGTCGGTTTTAGCAACTAGGGACACAGTATTCAACCTTAGGAAAGGAGAGATTACTATGAAGGTCAATGATGAGCAAGTCACCTTTAATATCCTTGATGTGATGCGACTCCAGGATGATTGTGGAAGACTTAGATGCAGATTTGGACTGGGCAGCAAAAGAAGTGAAAATTGTGCCAGGTGCAATTTTACCATCATTTGAGCATTTTAAGTTTTTGCAGCCAACAGTAGCTGATTTGAAAGCTTGCAACCTTCCATCATTGAACCTCTAGAACTAGAGAAGAAACCCCTACCTTCTCATTTAAAATATGATTATTTAGGTTTAAACGATATTTTGCCGGTTATCATTTTTTCGTATTTGTCTAATGAACATGAATCTTTGCTTTTGCAGGTTTTATCTTAGTGCAAAAATGCTATTGAATGGACCATAGCGGACATAAGAGGAATTAGCCCTACTTTTTGCATGCACAAGATCATCCTAGAAGAAAGAGCCACCAATTCTATTGAATGTCAAATGAGATCAACCCCAAAATGAAAAAGGTGGTCAAGAAGGAGATAATAAAACTGTTAGACGTCGGGGTGGTCTACCCCATTTCAAATGGCAACTGGGTTAGCCCAGTTCAATGCATTCCCAATAAGGGTGATACGACGGTGATTACAAACGATGACAACGAGTTGATCCCGATGAGGACGGTGACTGGTTGGAGAGTGTGTATGGACTACCGTTGCCTAAACAAGGTAACTCAAAAAGACCATTTTCCATTACCCTTTATTGACCAAATGCTTGATCGTCTTATAGGGAAGGAGTGCTATTGCTTCCTTGACGGGTATTCTGCTTACAACCAGATTACAATAGCTCTACAGGACCAAGAAAAAACCACTTTCACCTGTCCCTACGGGACATTTGCGTTCCGGAGGATGCCATTTGGTCTTTGTAACGCTCCCGCCACCTTCCAAAGATGCATGACCATTATTTTTTCTAACATGATAGAAAGCACAGTAGAGATATTCATGGATGATTTTTATGTATTTGGTGAGTCGTTTGATGTTTGTTTAGAGACTCTAGAGAATGTGTTAAAAAGGTATGAAGAGACTAACCTTGTTCTTAATTACGAGAAGTGCCATTTTATGGTACGTGGAGGTATAGTCTTAGGTCATAGGATTTCAGGAAAAGGAATTGAGGTCGATAGGGCTAAGATTGACGTGATTGCCAAACTAGCCCCTCTTACTACTCTAAAAGGTGTTAGAAGTTTCTTAGGACACGCGGGTTTCTACCGCCGTTCTATAAAAGATTTTGAAAAAATTGATAAACTTTTGTGCCAGTTGTTCAAACTAGATCGACCCTTTGTTTTTTAATAAAGATTGTTTGAAAGCTTTTGAGACACTTAAAGATGCACTTAGCTCAGCACCTATCATAATTGAACACGATTGGAACTTGCCATTTGAACTAATGTGTGATGCAAGTGACTTTGCTATAGGTGCGATGTTGGGTCAACGAAAAGGTAAAGTTCTTCATCCTGTTTATTATGCAGTAAAGCCTTGAATAGTAATCAGTTAAACTATACCGTGATTGAGAAAGAACTTTTAGCTGTTGTTTTCGCATTTGATAAATTTCGTTCATATTTGATTGGGACTAAAGTGATAGTTTTTACAGATCACTCGGCATTAAAATACTTGTTTGTTAGAAAATAAGCTAAGCCTAGGTTAATTAGATGGATATTATTGCTACAAGAGTTTGATTTAGAGATAAAATATATTATTGGGGCATCGACTTCATGGGTCCATTCCCACCTTCATTCGGCAAGAATTAAATTCTCTTGGCTGTTGACTATGTTTCGAAGTGGGTTGAGGCTCTGGCCATCCCGACTAACGATTCCAAAGTAGTTTCTTTCATCTTGCAAAAGTTTGTTTTCACTTGATATGGTACATTTAGATGCTTGATTAGTGATGAAAGCATGCACTTTTTAAATAGAGCAGTAACTAACTTGTTAAAAAAGTATAACATTCATCATAAGATTGCTATTGCGTATCACCCTCAAACCAATAGATTAGCGGAGGTATCAAATAGGGCAATAAAGTCAATTTTAGAGAAGTCTGTCAATTTGGATAGGAAGGACTGTGCTATTCAACTTGACGATGCCTTATGGGTGTATAAAATTGCTTATAAAACTCCTTTAGGCAGTCCCCTTATGGTATTGTTTTTGGTAAAGCATGTCATCTTCCGTTAGAATTAGAGCATAGAGCATTTAGGCTACGCGGAAACTAAATTTTGATTCTGTTGCTGTAGGTGAAGCAAGATTGCTACAGTTACATGAGTTTGATGAGTTTCATCAGTTTTCTTATGAGAATGCTAACATGTATAAAGAACGAACCAAGAAATGGCACGATAAGAAAATAATGAATAAGAATTTGGAACCTGGAGAATCAGTTTTTTTGTTCAATTCTAGATTTAGGTTGTTCCCAGGTAAGCTTAACTCTAAATGGTCAGGCCCGTTTGTAGTTGAACGTGTTTATCCACAGGGGGAGCTGTGGATTTAAGTGATTCGAAAGGTAATATTTTTAAGGTAAATGGGCATCGAGTTAAGAAATACTTTGGTGAGCATATTGACAGAGGCAAAACCGTTGTACTATTGAAAGATCCATGAAAAAGAAAATAGTGAAAATAGTCCCTCGGTTCGTGTTGAGGGCGTTTTATGTAAAATATTTGTTGTCTTCTTTTTGTTAATTTTTTACATTTTCTTGAAGGCATTTTTGTGTAGATTCCAAATCTATATATATATTTTTTTTTTTTTGCATTTGAATTTTGCAGGGTCAAGATTAGATCCACGTCAAAATTACGTCAGGCACAATTTAAGAGAAAAAATCTATTTTTTAGTTATGGATTAGGGCTTTCGTGGGCTTTATGTAGGTTATGTTTAAATGGGCTTTAGGGTGGTTTGAAATAAAAAAAGGCCCAACTTTAAACCTAATTATGTTTTAATATGTTTTAAAACATAAAACAAAAAGTCCTAAAATTTCAAAACCCTCATTTTCGATTTCCACCTCCCAAAACCCTCACTTGTTTTCAAATCTTCTCTAAAGAAATCTTCAAGAATCCCAAAATTTTCTCACCTCCCTCTCTTTTTCGGCACACTTATGGTTTGTTTGAGGGGTTTTTCTTTGTTCATCGTGAATCAAGCTAAAGAACCCATGGAAGGCTCTTCCTCCTTCAAGCATTGTGACAAAGAAAAGGGGAAGAAGAGGGTGTTGTTGCCGCCACCAACTAAACCAGGTATGATTCCTCTTGAAACTCCTAGGCTTTCTCAAGAAAAGCTAGTTTTTTATCTTAGGGAACAAAGAAGAAAATATGAGGAAGCTTTAAGAATGAACCCTAGAAGGAATCTATCAATAGGTGATGCAAATTCGGAAAGAATAAATGTAAAATTGCATGATTCTAGGGTTGACAAAGAAGTTCATTGTGAGAAGAAATTAGGGGGAGTTAATAAGGTCTATCTTCGAAAAAATCAATCTTTGAAGGAAAGAGGTGCTGCTTTATATGAGAAAATAACTAGGCTTAATGAGAGAGCAGACGTGGTAGATAAAAATAAAGCAATCAGGGATAAAGAGAATGATAGAGTTTGTGCCAAGATTTCGAAACTAAACGTAAAATGGCAAGAATTCATGGAAAACACTTGAAGAGTGAGTGAGGAGATTCAACTTGAATTAAGTAGCATGAGTATGCATCGTAGGTTGAATTCTTCTCAAGATAACCACGTTTCCGAATCTTTAGATGTATCTATCCCTCCCCCTATTTCCACTACTGTTGCTATGCATGTTGAAGGTCAAGAACAAGTTAGTGAAGACTCAGAACAAGACACGAGCCCTTGGATTATTCAGATTCAGCCCACGGTCGAAATCCACTGCCAAATTGTGCCTACAAGGTATTTTCTCTCCATCTTTTCCATATCCCATCTTAACTAAAAAGCCCCTAGTTTTTTATGATTCAGAGCAGGAACAGACAACGTCGAAAGTTACCAAAAAGAGATCAAAGATGGTCCATTTAAGAAAGTCAAAAGGGTTAGGGTGCATAGAGGGGTAGAAGAGCCATTTGAATAGGCTAACGAAGAGGAGCACGAGCCTACCGAACAAACACCATCAAGTGTCAAAAGGGTGAGATTGGATGTGAGAAGGCCTGATTTCACAGCACATGATATGCTAGTTGAGAGGGGCTTTGATGAAGCTCAATAGCCCGTCCCAAAATATGTTAGGAGGAGGCTTGTGGAGAATAGTTAGGAGACGTTTTCCCCAACTACGCATGTATCCGACGCCTTGGTCAAATAGTTTTATGCTACCATCAACCCAAACCGAGGAGATATAGTGAGAGTACAGGGTAAAGTGGTAAAATTCTTGCCTTCCATTATTAACACTCAATATGGTTTGTTGGATGTCTTTAATACAATAGGTAATGAAATTTTGATCCATCCATCAGACGAGTAAGTGGAGGAGGCGCATAGACTTATTTGTAGACCACACAGGAAATGTGCCGTCTCAACCACGGGGAAGCTTTCCTCAAAGCCCCTTGATATCAATGAGCAAGCAACGGTTTGGTCAAATGTGGTGAAAAACCGGTGGATCCCAACTTCTCAGGATTCCTCCATCAGATATATAGTGACGATGCACCTTTCGTTCCCCGACGAGCTTGTGGTCGACTTACCATCTTATTCCCATCTTCCTACCAATTCCACCGACGAGCTAGGTTAGTTGTTGGGATGTTGTGGTGTTAACGATGTATATAAGTTGTGTTTTTGGATATGTTTAAAGTTCAAGCTTGCATGCTTCGTTGTTCTAGCTACTAGCTTGTCCTTAGCTTCTTCAATGCATATTTTTCTAAACTCTCAACATGTTCATCTTTTTAATGAAATGCTTTCCTTTGTTCTTTGTTTTTTGTATCATGTCGATGAGGATAATTCAGGGCATGAATAGGTTTGACTTTCTAGTTTTATGATCAAGCCATAAGTCATTTTCCATTCTTTTTGTTTTTGTTATAAAAATGTGTTCTGCTTCTTTTTGTTTTGAAACCTAAGTTTTTTCATTGCCTTGGAAGTCCTTGTCCTTTTTGTGCCAACATTTTGCATCTCTCAAAATTTCTTTCCACAGTGAGGACACTATTTCCCTCAAGTTTTTGGGGGACAGTGTGTGACTTTCGTTTTAAGAAATAAAATGCTTTTAACATTTCAAAAAAGAGTCAGAAAGAAAATGCAAGCAATAAAGAGTCTTATACAAAAAAAAGTCATATGCAATAATTTTTTTTTCGAAATAAAGAGTACGAAAAATGAGTTAAAAAGAAGAAAAGTAACTCCAAAGAAGAGTCTTGAGAGAAAATAAGAGTGGGGAAAAGAAACGAAAAATAAAAGTGAGAGAAAGATAAGATTGGTAAAATACATGAGCACACTTACTTTTTTATGAGTCCCACTATAGACATTCATTTTCTACGAATGGGTGGCGTTAGCATCTTGGAAGGTAGTAGCCTACATATTAAGGTGACTTAGTGAAAACCAGTGTCGACATCATTTTATGCTGGCTGTTACCTAACAAGTTTCCAGGATTTATGTGTTTTAGAAAATAAGAGGATTTATAATCATTTTTATTTTCAAAACAAAGGATGGTTTATGGTTTGTTGGCTTGAGATTAAAGTTATGATGTTTAGCTTGTGAAACCTTTCGTAAGACGTACATGATTCATTTACTTAGAATCTTTGGATTATTGATCATTTATATTTCTAGCATCTTGAATGTTTTAGATTGGTTGTTATTGTTTTTGCTTGAGGACAAGCAAATGGCTAAGTTTATGGGTGTGTAGGGTTGACTTTTTACTGCAGAAACATGTGTCGGTAGTCCTGTTTGACCACCATCTTGACCCCTTTCCCATCATTATTTGCCAAAAAGGATTATATATTCTTAATGTAGAACACACATAGAAAATTTAAGCATAAAAGTCAAACTATGGTACTTTAGGAAAATTATGATAAAAATGCGGTCAAAGTTGGAAGAAAATAACAGTTTGCTATTTTTGCAGGAATTGCGCCTGGCGCAATTTTGAAGACAAATTAGGCAAAACATGCGATTTGATTAATGAGGGCAATCAGGACATTTTCTATGAGTTTTAATCAAAGTATAACCGTGAGTCCCAGTCCAAGAGGGTTTGTTAGGTGAATCTCAACCCATTTATACGTAAAATGGTGGCGAGTTCAACCAACCCAAGGTGCTATATAAGAGAGCCATGCTTCTAGCGGCAAATCATCCCTTCCAAGCTCGTTTTCAGTTTCATTTACATTTTCTCTTCATTGTAGAACTCGTTCTTAGTCTTAGATTCAAGTTTTAGTTGTTATTTCTTTGTATTTTAGTACTTTTTTGTTTCAAATTCAAGTTCTATCATTTGTTCTTCATTTATTTTGTTATTCTTAAGTTCTTTAGCGAGTTTACACTCCTCGCACACTCGAGAGAGAAGAGGGTCAAGCTATTACTCGTTGTACGACTCGTTTATTCATTTTAATTCAATGAAAAATACTTCCTTTATGTTTTTGTGCATTTTCTTTCCTTTAAAAATGTTCTAAATTAGTCATCAACCTCTTTGATCCTCAACACGCTCGGGATTTGTCCAGAATTGCGCCTGGCACTTTTTTGGGTTGGTTACTAAAAACTTTTCTTTACGTCTTTTTTCCATTTGGCCAGTTGAAACTTGATTTATACACTAAATATCAACCCTGAGAAGGGTGAGTTAGGTAAAATATTAGGAAACCAATATGGGATGTGACTTAGACATAAGCACATAAAACATGGTCATAGACAAGACCCTCTGACCCATAATGACTTTCAATTGATAATTATTCTCTAGGATTGCAATCACACATAGACATATGATTGTAGGTTACCATTGCCTCTGCAGCAACGAAAAGCGGTAGTGAAAGAGTAGAACTCAGTTTCCCAAGAAATTATAGGATTGCGACTGGTGCATTTTCCCAACAAAGTGTGTTTTTCATGTTTTGCATCAAAACTAAGGTAGGAAACAAAGAGGTTGAGTTTTATTAAATTGCTTGATAGCTAAAACCCCAAACAACAACATTACATCACTATTTTATCCATAAACCACAATTACATATTTGAACCATTGACTTCTCAAAAACTGTTGTGAAAGCAACAATCCCTCATGATTTGACCTTGGATTACTTATGAGTATTACTTGTGACCGTGGGCACCTACACGAGTCTCTAATCTTTTTAAAGGTAGAAAAAGTCCCAACAAGTTTCTTAAAAATTTTAAAAAAATTACCAAGTTGAGCATTAATGATATCTTTTTCTTTTTGAAACGTTCAGGATAAGGTAAAGAGTTAGAAGGACTAGAAGTAATAGAACTAGCAGGCTTGCCAACCTGTAGTACATGAGTGGCCTCCTTTACAACTTCCTCCTTTTTTTCATGTTCCTCAGTTGTGATGACTGATTATTCAATTTTTTTCTTTTCAGGCTCATGGAGTTTCTTTCTAGTTCTCAAAGTGATGACTTTGCAATGTTCTCGTGTTCAAGGTGGATGCTATTTACCCTATCTAAACCTCCATATTCTTGATGGCAGTTGTGTTCCCTTCCTATCTAAACTCATGCCCTCTACCTGGTTTTCAATTCGACTAGCTCGACTCTTAGACTCGTTGATGAAGGCCCCAAGTAGATCCTCAACGGATAATTTCTTTTCAGCTGGCTGAGATGTAAAACTTGGTAGAGGTTTCAAAACATTCCTGTTGTTAGCATAAGAAAAATTTTCATGATTCGTCAACCTTGGATGGTAATGTGCTGGCAGCGAGCTTTGTTGCTAATTCCCCTTGTAGCCAAAATTTGTATTTTTAACATACTGAGCTTGCTCGATGGTTGGCTCCTCGTTGTAAGAATATGTATCCGCTGCTACCATCAACTTATTTGAATGCGATGTTCCTGGTCCTGAAAGTTTAGACACAGTAGTAGTCAAAGCTTGAACTTCAGCTTTTAGGGAACTTACCTCATCGATTTCATAGATTCCAACAACTCTCTTTTGGCATTCGATCCTTCATTAGGCCATTGAAAACTATTAGCTGTCATGTCCTCAAGTAAGATGTAAGCATTCTCGGGTGTTTTGGATAATAAACTGCCTCCAACTGCAGCATCCAATATAGTCCTTGTTTGTCCATTCAGTCCATTGTAAAACATCTGAATCTGCAGCCAATCTGGATAACCATATTGTTGACATTTCCTTAGAAGCTCCTTGTATCTCTCCCAGGCCTCAACAATTGATCATAATCATATTGCCTGAATTATCAAATCACTGTTATAAGTTGAACTGTCTTGGCAGGTGGAAAAAGTTTGTGAGAAACGCCTGAACCATCTCCTACCAAGAATTAACACTGCCTGGTTGCAAGGATTTCAACCAATCTCTCGCCTTATCCTGCAAAGAAAAAGGAAAACGCATAAGCGAATAGTATCATCAGTTACTCTGTTCATCTTCACAGTACCAGAAACATCTAAAAAGATTGTTAAATGATTGTTTGGATCCTCTATAGCATTGCTCTTAAATGTATTTTCACGAACCATCTTGATGAGGCCAGGTCTCAACTCAAAATTGTTGGCATTAATAGGCAAATTGGTTACGCCAACATGATTGGAAAAGTTTGGCTGGCAGTAATCTCTAATGGTCCGTCGGTTATTTTGTTCTAATTGGCGTCGTTCCATAGATCGAACAATTTGTAAAAGTGGTGGTGGATTCATCTCTTCGGTCGTCTTCTTTTTCTCCTTTCCATTTCTTTTATTGGTTTTTTCAATTGAAGGATCAAAAGAGACTAAAATGTGTCTTTGTCCTTGCTCATACAAACGAACTCCTTGAAAAACAATAACAAGTAAGTAAAGACACAAAAATTAAAAACAACTCTAAAGAATGATCAAACAAATTCTCCACAGTATCAAGTGAAACTAAATAATGGCCAATGTCCGGCAATGGTGCCAAAAAAGATTTAGCAGAAAATGCTTACTGCAAGTGTATAGGTCAAGTTTTAATAAAAATGGTACGTAACTACTGATATCGTCCACTAGATTGGGTTTCTAGTCACTCGGGTACTACAGATATAATTGTTCAATTTTGTCTAGAGAAACAACAAGGAATATCTTTTGACACACAAAAATCAAATAACAAAGCGAATAAAAGAGTCTAAAGAAAACTCTTGTGAAGAACGAGTTCTAGGGAAGTGATTTCACCAACTGAACCTACAAGCGGACAAATTAAACATGTCAAGATTGAATATGCAATTAATCTATAAGTCAAGAAATCAAGAATTATAACTGTCTCTCTTGAGCACAGTTAATTCTCCCACTTATTAACAAACCAATATCCCTATCTAGTTTCATTAACAAGCAAGGCCTTAAATTTTATTTTTTTATCAACCTCTAAGATAATTCTAAATCACCTGATCCTATAACTACCCCAGTCATGCATTCGAGTTTCAATCTAAACCACCTCTCCCGAGGGTAAGATTTAGAATTAGAATCAATTAATTCGTGATCAAGAGATTAAAAGCATTAAGCGAATAAATGCACAAATAGATTAAATACAAATCAATCAATACAATTGTTAATAAATCCAACTCATAAATCTAGCGGCTAGAACAATCCCTACAACAAGAAGATTAACTACTCATGTTCATGAAAATACAATAAAATCCAACTGAGAATTTCATAATACATCTTCAAAAGATAAGAGAAAGGAGAGAAACTAAAGTCGTAGTGTCGATTGACCGTCTCGGACTGAATTTCCACGATCACGAGGCTTCAAAAATCGTCTCATCGCCTTCCTTGCTTCAACTCTCGAGCCCAACCTCTCAAAACTCCAATTCTCCCATGTGAGAATCTCCAAAGGTCCCCAAAAAATGGCGCACTAATATTTTACTTGTGTGAGGTGACTGGTGGTTTGCTGAACGCACGCACTAAGCGTGGTAACAATTATAAGATGCAAGCACACACCTGTCAGAGTACTATAAAATGGATGGAGTATCCAAGTATCGATCCTTAAGGACTTCTAAATAACTTCCAAACTCTAAAGGTTTTAAAGAATAGTGAATGTTGAAATGAGTGATTCTTGTAAAATGGGAAGTGGTCACAAATAATGGTTTTGAATTTGGGATTTGGACTTATAATGATAAAACCTAGCCCGAATTACATCAAGTTAGCCAACAAAGAATCAAGGATATGCTAAGGACGATATGCATTTTACTTTAGGAACCAACGACTACGCTTTTCACTTGACTTATGTCTAAGCAAGTTCAAAGTCCTAAGACATTCCCTAATATGTCTATTATGAGAGATATCTTAGTTTTAAGATGGAAATAGTCGCAACCTTGGGTTAAGGTCCTATGTTTAGGCTACTTAAGCGGAACCCTTATGTCTAAGGTGCTCTTCTCCTCGGTTTAACCACTCAACAATGCAAATAAGCAACCTTTTCAGTATTGACTTGTTAAGACGTACAGTGGCCTTGTCTAAATCCTAACTTTTTGGGAAAACATGTTGAGCAATGAATGGAAAGCAAAAACACTACTTCTTAGCAACCCTTATTAGAAATAAAAGGCTAACTATCCATACCCGGGCTAGAGACGGGAATTTAGAAAGACATATTGAAGAAAATAGAGCAAGTAAAATGGTTGAATGTGGAATGCATGTGGGAAAAACAAAAGTTAACTAACGGAGAGTTTTTCTCGAGATTGAGAGCTTCGCCCTTCTCTTTCAAGCAAGGGGGAGTGTCACGTGCTCTTTCCTCCAAAAACACAACTCTCTTAAAAAATAAAGTAAAGGCAAAGGGAAGATAAGCAAAGTGCTGGATTTTTATATATTTGAAAATAGAAAATAACTAAGTACAAATGGAAACAAAACAAAGCTCAATAAAGGAATGTAAAGTACTCGGGATTTAAAACCAAAGCAACTATGAAAACAACTCAAAAGTACTTAGAAAGCAACAAAGAAACACTAAAAATGATCAAGAGAAGGAAGCAAGGCTTGATGAATTTGGTGGAGAAGTTGTTGGAATTTATAGCTGTGCAGAATTGGTTAGGTAGGTCCTAAAACGATGGTGAATCACCCATTTCCAACATCTTTGACTGACTAAATCGTGCTCAACTGATAGTGGAACACTTCTTCTACATGTATGCATCGGTTGGAACCACCTGGTGGAAGACGCGTGGTTGGTTGATTTGGCTTTTTGGCAAGAAGAAACTGTTTTCTCGCAGCCTTCCCAGGCGCCTGGCGCCTCCTATGTAGGTATTTCCGACTTTTTGCTTCTTTTGATTAATTTCCAATCCCAAATGGCCCTAAAATGTCATAAATACAATATAAGCCAACCACAAACCATCATATATGAATTTTGCATGAATTGGAACTCAAATGACCGAGAAAAGTTCGAAACAAAGCTAAAACATAGTAAAAACAGCATCTAAAACCTTCTTTTTACGCATGTAAACAAGCGTAATCACACCCCCAAACTTAACTTTTTGCTTGTCCTCAAGCAAAACTTAGCAACTTTAATCAGCTTTCTAACACATGGACAAGGAAAAGCAAAAGCAACCGAGATGTTCAATCATAAATTGTCTCAAGGAAAAGATGTCAAAGCCTACCATTCTATTCCCTTTGTAAGCTTAGTCACTATAAACCAAGTTTGAAATGATAAAAAATTTCTCTTTCAAAATCCTTTTTCCTTTAAAAAACAGAAAATGTTTTCAAATACCTCTAAGGAATTTTCACACTCCCTTTTTACATAGAGACTTTTACATCTGGAAGACCGGCTACTAGCCCCAGAGGTTTCCACACACTAACATCGGTTTCAACCACAGCTACTCGTAGAAAGACTTTGAAACTAACAGCTAGGTCATAAGACGACGACAATGAGAAACACGAAGTCACTTATCACCATCCTTACTGCTATTTTCAAAGTCAACACCCAACCTAAAACTAAATGGGTGTCTACAGTAGGACTCGGAAATCATAAATACATTTTCTTTAACTCTCATTGTTTCTACCACTCATTTCTTTCTAACACAAGTCTTTTCCCCACTCTTATTTTCTCTCAACAAGACTCTTTTTACTCTTTTGCAAATTTTTATTTTTTTTTTGTGTTTTTTTTTCTTTTTCTTTTCAACACTTTCTTTTTGTAATAGCATTTGTTTTTCCAACTGACTCCTTTTCAAAAGAAAATAGCATGATTTTTGAAATATAAATAATACCTTATCTTTCTGAAATAACGACTGTCCCCCCTAAACTTAAGAGAGACAGTGTCCTCACTGGGAAAAGACTTTTGCATCGGATAAAAAAGGCTTAACAGTAAAAAGGACAAGGACTTCCTATATAGGGGCAAAGAAAAAGCTTAAAGTTTGTAAAGATCAAAAAGACATAAAAGAAAATGAGTTTATCACATAAACGAAGGAAATAGCTCAAAGCTTAGTCAGGCATAGAACAAAAAACTCAACAATCTCTTATAATCATCATCGACATGAAATCACATGCACAGCACAGATGCTTCAAAGTAGGCATGTGAAAAGCTAAACTAAGGTTAAGTGAAGGCATACTTTAAGTGATCAGAAGATAAACGATACTAATTTATTCATGCTTCAACTGAGCTCGAAACATAATCAATACAAAAAAAACATGCGTAGTAATGCTAGAATATGCAAACTACGTCATTAACCAAAAGAGTAATACACAAAAAATAGCAAAGAAGGAACCTCCCCTTCTTGAAGTCGGAGGTTGTGGACTAGGATCAGTGTCTGTACTGGAAGATGGATGACCAAGGATAGCAGCTAGCGCTGGAGGCCATTAAGGTAAAACCGCAAAATCCAATGAAGCCCTCAAGTTGTAGATATGTTGCACGACTTCTCGAACCTGATCTCGCAGCTGTTGGTTCTCCTCTCGGAGACGACGGATCTCCGATGTAGGAGACATCCCAGTACCTTCCCTTCTTTGTAACGCATGTGCGATAATACGCCGAATATTCTTCTCTTCCACAATTGGGGCATCTCTCTTAATTTGATCCTCAAGGAGCTGGACACCTTGTCGCAAGCATAAATAAGTGACCAAATGTGGGTGATAAAGCTTACCACGTGTCCGGTGGGCACACTCATGGATACTGGTATTGATCAATTCTCCATAATTCACATCTATGCCCTTTAGCATGGCATAAACCAGGAGTGCCCTATCCTGAGTGACATGCTCATCATGCTCTGTTGGCAGAATTCTGTTTTTGACTATGTATAACCATCCTGCAGCAGCTAGGGAAACATCCTCGGGTTTTAGTCGTACCTTGCCATGAGTAGTCAAATCCCAAGTGGCAGAGGGTTCCCAACACATTCTAGAGCCTCATCAAGCTGTGCTAGAGTCAGAGTCACTAACATCTTATTGCGCACAGCATCTCTGATATTCTCAATGTTAAAGGTGTAGTTGATCTGAGTGGCATCAAACCGTATTTCCTTCCCGCGCACTATGGCTATATGTGACTGGGGATGGACAGCAGCATAGAACTCTCTGACTAACTCGAAAGCCTCACATTGTATGGGCTGAATGAGTGGTCTCCACTCTTTGTCTCTAGCGGTCTCCCTCCAATCATCAGGCACATCTCTTTGATTGAGGTCGAATCCCAATTCTGTCATAATCTTACGGGATTTCATTAATCAAGTTCGAGTGGCTAAATTCGCCGCGTTCCATTGCGTCTCGACCTCCCCTCCCTCAGACAAGTCCAGTTCGATTGTATCAACTGGCCCAGGTGCCACTACCTTCTTCTTAGCTTCAGCTGCTTTAGCTTTCGCAGCTCTTGTTTTAGGTTCATTCATGGGCACTGTCGGCTTCTTAGCTTGAACTGCACGACGTTTTGAACTCTTTTTCTCCCGTCTCTTGTATTGGAACATTTCCCTTATCGTCTGCATGTCCTCAGGATCTTCTTCGCTGGTAGTTTCTTGAGTACTATTCTCCCCAACCTTGGATCTACCTGTATCACACCCAAGCGGGTTAACTGTATTAGAAGGAATAGTGTGAGCATCCCTTACCCCTGGTAGAGTGGCCATCGGTGTGACATACTCATCCGTTGCCAACGGAGTAGATCCAGTTGCCCCAGTAGGCAACTCTTGGTGACTACAAAATGCTCCTTCTGTAGGTGTATCCAATGGGGAAGGTTCCTCAGTATCTGTTCTCACCACTTCGTTGTCGGTATCCTCTGTTTCCGGCATATTTGAACAATTGCCTCGGGAAACCAGTAGAAAATCATCATTACCATCTCCCGGTGTAATAATCAATGGAGATGAATAAAACTGCTCCTCATCCCTGTTCTCCATAGACGAATCCTTAAGCGTCAGACGCCTACTACTCCCGTCTTCCTCAATTTCTGGGTCTGTCATCACCTCCTTGCCCTTCCTCTTTTGCCCTATCGACACCCCGGGCTCTAGCCTCTGGCTATGGCTCTTCTCTTGCTCTCCTCCATGCTCAACTCCTGCATCCCTTGGCATATTGGTTGGGGTTTGCATCCTAGGAGGCTCTAAGGGTTTTAGGTGTCCCATGTTGAAGGTACTCAATATGTTAGGGTTCAATTGGGGTGCTTGAGGTCCTCTTTCTAGGAATGAAAGTTGAGGTGGTGGGGGAACCCTAGGTGAAATCATCCCATAATTGGTTGGGGGTACCCAATGACCCATTCCATAATAAGGTGAAAGGCTAGGAAATAGAGTAGATGGGTTTGGCATTCCATAAGGATGAACACTAGCTGGAATTTGCATTTGGGACGAGGGAAAATGATAGGAAGGAACCGGGTTAAACATAAACGGTTGGTACATACCCAGATTGATCATTGGAGGAAGTTGTTGAGGATTTTCAGCCCTAAACTCACTGTTTTGAGGTATATTAAAGGTGGGTAGTTGTTGAAAATTAACATAACCATGTGGGCTCATTATAGGATGTTGTGTAGGAGCTTGGGATGGAGGACATTCAAATGTTTGAAGCGGGTTTCCTCCCCTAACAGCAGCTAGCCTAGAATCTGAAACCATGTGGAGTTGGAAGTTCTCCAATGGTGGAAAGGGAATGCTTGTGGCATTTGGAGCTTGAGTAGAAGAGGTAGGAAGTGAAGTATGTTGAGAAGAAGAAGCCATAGATGTAAGCAAATGCTGGAAATTTCTTCTTCTTTTTGGTGGTGGCTGAAAATCGAAAACAAAGGTGATGAAGGGAGTGGGTTTTGCCGAAAAAACGAGGGGAAGAAGAGAGTTGTGTGGGTTTTGGTGGAGTTGTAAAGCTTAGGCAATGGGTCTATTTAAAGCTTTCCCCAAACTAAATCTTAAATGGAAAGGGATTGAGATTTAAGTTGAACTAGGTTTCCTAAACCTAAAAGGAAAAAATAAGTTTGAATTCCAAATAAGATTAGGGAAACAAGAATTGAAGTATTTTTTAGTTTAAGGAGAGATTTGAAACTTAAATCACAAAGGATTAATGTTTGACCCGAAATAAAACCCATAAAAATCGAAAAATGAAACACAAATCACGAAGGAAAAAGAAATTCGAACTGCTGGAAAAACAAGGCAGGCGCCAGGCGCCTGCGTGATTTTTATTTTTCGCAAAGGGCAGGCGCCAGGTGTCACAACCATACTAGTAGAGAGTAGGTTGTGACGCCCACGTAGTGTACAAGTGTCAGCGACAAGCATATGTCGCCCATCGGGCCATGTCAAGGGCCGATAGTGTAGTGCCGTGATGCGACCAAGGAGGATGGTGCATCACCTATCACACCATATGGATGTGCTCAAGAATGCCTAGAGAAGGCATATGCAGAATGCAAAGCGAAGGCGACGTCAGTGGTGTCGGTGACAAGCTCAACGGGGGCCAGTCGGGGCCCCGGGCCACGACCCTAGAAGTTGTGGTTCCGTCAAGAGTTTGGACGAGCGGCTTTAAAGTTAGATGCATATTAGTGAGATATGTAAGCACGCCAAGTTTCGTGTCAATCGGAGTTCAAACGTGCACTCTACGTTGGCGAGTGACTCCTCGCCACTTTCGACGTTCATGCCTGCCAAGTCAAGTTTGCCTTAGAATGTACCTTAGGGGGAGGCATGGTGTTGGCTCTCCACCACCCCTGGGCCATGTCAGGGCCTAAGTGAGCCACCCCATGGCACATGCGTGTGTCATGGCGAGGGCGAGCGTCTACAAGACGAGTGTCTTGGGCGACTTCTGTCGAGGATGAAAAACTCGAGGACAGTGTCGGGCGGCACGGGTGGTGCCGGCATTGCGCCTCGGTCCATGTGTCGGAGGTTGCACCACGGGGGTCCCTATGCGGTACGGTATGCTCAAACGACACGGCACGAGCGCAAAAGTCGTCGTGCCACGATAGTGTCCGGATGGCTGGATGTCCGGAAGGTCCCGATCATTAAGACAAGCACATGGGTCGGTTCTCGGTATGCGTGCCCAAGTGAGCAGTGAAGCCCGATGACATCCCGACGCTCGGGGTGACATCCTAAAGTACCGGTGGGCACCCGGTAAGTGAGAAAAAGCTAGTCTTGGCCCGGTAAGCGGCAAGACTCATCCCGTTGCCAAGTTTAGTCATTCCTTGTCCGGAAGTCGGCAGGAATCATCCCGGCAGTACCCGGTAAGGCCGTTTAGCCCGTTATTGAATAGTTTCTCAGCAGGAATGGTCTTAGAGGCGTCCGATGGGCCCGATAAGCTAGTTCCGACATAGTTAAGCGGCAGGAATGTCCCGGTTGTACCCGGTTGGCGTTTTAAGCTCGTTCTGGCCTCGTTATAGGTCAGAACTCATCCCGGTAAGGTCCTGGCTCATCGTAGGAGCAGGACGATCGAGTGACCGAGAACCAAGATGGTTGAAAACAAGTTGCGACGTCGCGTTCAGAAGACCTTGGCCTAGAGTAGAGGCAAGGTAGAGCCGTGGGACTTGGCCTAGTGTAGAGGCAAGCCGGCTAGAGTCGCGTTAGAGTTTAAATGCACGTACGGGCGACGTGCATTGCCGAGTCAAGGGAGAATTCCGCTGTAAGTGAAACTCGGTCGAGGAAGAAAGAACCTCGCCTAAGGTCCGACGAAGCCACGAAAGGGCGTGAAAAGTGGATTGGAGCTAGAGTTCCTCGTAAGGCTGGCCATGGTCTAGCTTAGATCATGGCGCCGCACGGTTGAAAAATGTACGACCGTGATACCAGGCGCCTGCGTAAAATTTTTTCAACGTTTTTTTTTTCAACGTTTTCAAAAACATTCTCTTAATAAGAAAAACTTTTTATAATTAAACAAAAAGAATGTAAGATACAAAAATTTCCTTCCTTTACTTTTCTTCTTTCAAAACAGATAAGAAGGAAAAACATTTTTCGCAAACATTTATTGTCCTGAAAGTTGAATAGAGGTTTTTCCTCTATCCACTGGTTCTCCAAAATATGGCTTAAGTCTCTGCCCATTTACTTTAAAAATACTTCCCTTATAGTCAACGAGATCCACTGCCCCATATGGGTAGACTTTAAAAATTTTAAAGGGACCAGACCATCTAGACTTAAGTTTCCCAGGAAAAAGTTTCAACCTAGAATTGAATAACAGAACCAGATCACCTTCTTGAAGATTGTTCGGTCGAAGACGCCTATCATGCCACTGTTTAGTTTTTCCTTAAACAGCTTAGCATTCTCATAAGAAAATTGCCTTTGACTCTCGATAAAGTTCTTAGCATCTTCTTCCAATAAGATTTTGTGCATGCAAAAGGCTGGGCTTATCCCTCGGATATCTGCTATCGTCCATCCAATGGTCTTTTTGTGCTTCTCCAAAATCTACAATAAAGAATATTCATTAGTAGGTGATAAATTGGAAGTTATAATAACTGGTACAATGTCGTTATCCCCTAGATACACATATTTCAAATGCGACGACAATGGCTTCTGCTTCAAAGTGGGTGGTTCTACTATGGACGGAAGTAACGACTTGCATTCTTCTTTTTGTATTTTTTCAACAGGATTAGTCACATCTTCCGGTCCTTCTGCTATCTTATCAAGCTCTTCTTCAATCTCTGTAACTAACAAGTCATAAAATTCATCAAACATAACAGGATTCAAGCTATTTATAGCAGAGCATTCTTCAAAGTCTCCTAGTAATTTCATGGCGTCTAGAACGTTCAATTTAACTTCTTCATTATTTACCCTCATTGTAATTTCTCCCTTCCTCACATTAAAAACTGTATCCCCAGTGGCTAGAAATGGTCTTCCCAAAATAATGGGAACGTCTAAGTCTGCCTCGCAATCTAGAATGATAAAGTCCGCAGGAAAAATGAATTTGTCCACCTGGACTAAAACATCTTCTATCTTTCCCTCAGGTCTTATGATAGATCTATCTGCTAGTTGGAGGGTAACCGTAGTAGGTCTAGCTTCTCCTATGCCTAAAGATTTGAAAACTGATAACGGCATAAGATTAATGCTAGCGCCTAGATCACATAATTCCCTGCCTAAGTTTTTTCCTCCTATGGAACATGGAATGGTAAAACTGCCAGGATCGTTACACTTCATAAGTAGCGGGCTGCCTACAGCTTCACTACTACATTTTGTCATGGCTACCAGTTCATGCTCTCCTATTTTTTTTTTCCCCTAGAAACTATATCTTTCAAAAACTTAGCATAATTTGGCATCTGTTCTAGAGCATCTACTAATGGTATATTTATATGCAATTGTTTTAAAATATCTAAAAATTTTCTAAACTGGGAATCATTATTTTTCTTAACTAATCTTTGTGGAAACGGGGGAATAGGGGTAAAAGAAGGTTGTACCTGTGGAGGAACACTCGGGGTGTCCTCATTACCTTTTCTAATATTTTCTTTTTCTGGTGTTGTTGAATTTTCTGGTATCTTTACAGTTGGTTCAGTGGACGGAATCTGTACATCTGTTGTTGGCATTGTTGGTCCATCATATGCCAGTCCACTCCTAAGCGTGACAGCTTTACACTGTTCTTTCCCTTCTCGTTTTGGTAATTCAGTATGGCCTGGAAAAAAACCTTATGGTATATTCTTCAATTCATTGGCAAGCTGTCCCAATTGGGTCTCAAAATTCCTCATTGATGCCGCATGGAATTGTATCACTGCGTCGGTTCGGGCCATGTACTCCTTCATCATACTCTCAAGATTTGAGTTGTTATTTTGAACTGGTGGAGTCTGTGATCTTTGATTGTACTGCTGTTGCGGCGGCGGGATGTATTGTTGTGTAGGTGGAACATAGGGCTGCTTGTTCTGCTGGCTCTGCCCTTGATTAAAACCGCTCGAACCTCCTTGACCTCCCCATGAGAAATTAGGGTGGTGCCTCCAACCTGGGTTGTAGGTGTTCGAATATGGGTTAAAGTTCCTATTGTTCCCATGTCCTACATAAAAAACAGAAGCAGGGTTATGTGGACAATTATCATAGATATGGTTTTCACTGCAAAATGAACAAATGAGATCGTTGACTTGGCAAACAGAGGCAGGAGTGCAATAATCCGACTGCACAGGTTGTATCGGTGTGGCTAATGGATTTTTTATTCCCAATGCCATCTCTTTTAGCCTCTGGTTCATTGTAACCATCTCTTTTTGCATCAAGGTCGCAATGTCCAGAGCCAAAACTCCAGCTGGATCTTGCTTCTTTGGTGCTGCTCTAGATCTTTGCGAACACCATAGTTCGTTGTGTGATGCTAAGTCATTTAGAATGTCGACTATCTCGTTGAATGTCTTCTTTGTAAAGGCTCCGTTGGCAGCATTGTTTAGCATCATCTTAGTAGGATGATCTAAACCTCTAAAGAAATGTTCTATCTGGATGCATGCCAGCAAGCCATGGTTCGGACATTTCCGGATTAGTTCTTTAAATCTTTCCCACGCATTGTGAACAGGTTCACAATCATACTGTCTAAAGAAGATGAACTCCTCTCTGATATCAGCGTGGCAAGTAGGTGGGAAGAATTTTGTTAAGAACTTCTCCACTAACGACCCCCATGTGGTGATGGATCCCGGTGGAAATGCATTGAGCCATGCTCTAGCTTGGTCCTTCAAAGAAAATGGAAAAAGTGTTAGTCTAAGAGCATCGTCTGTTATACCAGGTAATCGAAATGCATTTGCAATTTGAATGAATGATTTCAGATGATCATGTGGATCCTCATGTTCCTGCCCTCCAAAATGTCCAATTGTCTGCAACATTTGGAACATCATTGGTTTAAGCTCAAAGTTTGCGTGGGCTGGAATAGGGTTGACTATCCCTGAGTCAAAGTTCTGAAAAGCCGTGGCGGCATATTCTCGCATTGCCACGTCTTTGTTGTCCGCCATCTGAATATGGTTGAATTCATCATTTCTTGCATGATCCCTCATATTACCGTTAACAGCAGGTGGATCAACCGGATCACGAGGTGGAATATCTGCCATTGATGTGCTCGTACTATCTACCTCACTTTCAGGACTGATTTCACCTTCTCTCTTGTTTTGCTTTTCTAGTTGTTTCGAAGTCTTTGCTCCTTTCGAGTTTTTCGAAGGGTCCGCTCAATCTCAGGGTCAAGGGGTAGAAGAAAAGATCTTGTGCTCATGCACTTTAACTTACCCTTGTGAGATAAACGACCAAAAATATAGAACAAAAACGGTGGATGGAAATTACACCCAACAACAATTCACAAAAATAAAAACTAAAAGAATTTTAAAATAATTTTAAAATTAAAGTCCCCGGCAACGGCGCCAAAAAATTGACTGGTGGTTTGCTGAACGCACGCACTAAGCGTGGTAACAATTATATAGATGCAAGCGCACACCTGTCAGAGTAATATAAAATGGATGGAGTATCCAAGTATCGATCCTCAAGGACTTCTAAATAACTTCCAAACTCTAAAGTTTTAAGAATAGTGAATGTTGAAATGAGTGATTCTTGTAAAATGGGAAGTGGTCACAAACAATGGTTTTGGATTTCGGATTTGGACTTATAATGATAAAACCTAGCCCGAATTACTTCAAGTTAGCCAACAAAGAATCAAGGATATGCTAAGGACGATATGCATTTTACTTTAGGAACCAACGACTTCGCTTTTCACTTGACTTATGTCTAAGCAAGTTCAAAGTCCTAAGACATTCCCTAATATGTCTATTATGAGAGATATCTTAGTTTTAAGATGGAAATAGTCGCAACCTCGGGTTAAGGTCCTATGTCTAGGCTACTTAACCGGAACCCTTATGTCTAAGGCGCTCCTCTCCTCGGTTTAACCACTCAACAATGCAAATAAGCAACCTTTTCAGTATTGACTTGTTAAGACGTACAGTGGCCTTCTCTAAATCCTATCTTTTTGGGAAAACATGTTGAGCAATGAATGGAAAGCAAAAACACTACTTCTTAGCAACCCTTATTAGAAATAAAAGGCTAACTATCCATACCCGGGCCATAGACGGCAATTTAGAAAGACATATTGAAGAAAATACAGCAAGTAAAATGATTGAACGTGGAATGCATGTGGGAAAAACAAAAGTTAACTAACGGAGAGTTTTTCTCGGGATTGAGAGCTTCGCCATTCTCTTTCAAGCAAGGGGGAGTGTCACGTGCTCTTTCCTCCAAAAACACAACTCTCTTAAAAAATAAAGTAAAGGCAAAGGGAAGATAAGCAAAGTGCTGGATTTTTATCTATTTGAATAAGTAGAAAATAACTAAGTACAAATGGAAACAAAACAAAGCTCAATAAAGGAATGTAAAGTACTCGGGATTTAAAAACCAAAAGCAACTAATGATAGCAACTCAAAAGTACTTAGAAAGCAACAAAGAAACACTAAAAATGATCAAGAAAAGGAGGCAAGGCTTAATGAATTTGGTGGAGAAGTTGCTGGAATTTATAGCTGTGCAGAATTGGTTAGGTAGGTCCTAAAACGATGGTGAATCACCCATTTCCAACATCTTTGACTGACTAAATCGTGCTCAAACTGATAGTGGAACACTTCCTCTACATGTATGCATCGGTTGGAACCACCAAAACGCCTTGGAAGACGCATTTCATTAAGGGCAAAGTTGGAAGAAAAACTGTTTTCTGCAGCCTTCCCAGGCGCCTGGCGTCTCCTACGTAGGTATTTCCGACTTTTTGCTTCTTTTGATTAATTTCCAATCCCAAATGGTCCTAAAATGTCATAAATACAATATAAGCCAACCACAAACCATCATATATGAATTTTGCATGAATTGGAACTGAAATGACCGAGAAAAGTCCGAAACAGAGCTAAAACATAGTAAAAACAGCATCTAAAACCTTCATTTTACGCATGTAAACAAGCGTAATCATGAGGGCATCGCTACAGTGTCATGATGCCATTAGTGAGCGCCATGGCGCTGTCCCAGATTTGTGATGGACGCGCAAGTTCGTAGCGCCATGGGGCTACATTACAGTGTTGTGGCGCTGTCATCACGGAAAGAGGCCCAAGCTTTGTCTACAGATGCCATGGTGTTGTGTACTAACATTGTGGCGCTGCTTCTTCCAGATTTTGCTCCCAATTTTGACCTGCAGGCACCATGGTGCTACATGATGGCACTACGGTGCTGATGTGGTTGAATTAAGCTCCCCTTTTGCTCTAGTTTTCCTCTCAATTGATTGCTTATGCTCCAATTCTTTTTAATGGCTTGATCCTGTAAATGCACGTAAATAAGCCATAAATGTCTAGAAATTGCTATAATTCCCATCTGAATGTCATCTAATCATAACTCAGTCCACTTCTTGTGATGACCGCCTTACACTGCTTCTTACCTTCACGATCTCGCTTCGGATTCTCCATGTGTCTTGGCAGTGTATCTTGTGGTATAGATTTTAGGTCATTCGCTATGTACCCCACTTGCATCTCCATCTCCAAGTTTCTCATCGCAACTTCATTCCTTGTCACGTATTCTTTTATCATGGTCTCTGAAGTGGCGGTTTTGGTTTCCTTCTCCATTGTCAGTTGTTTCAACATCTGATTCATTGTCGCCATTTGGGCTTACATTGAGGCTAGTATGTCTAACTCAAAGATTCCGACTGATGCTTGTTTCTTTGGCAATGAAACGCTCCAAGCTTTTTGAACTGCTCTGTTCTCCCTCTGTCGAAAAGACACAATGTCTTCTCGAAGGTCTGCATTCCTGGTCAAAGTATGGTACTCTGCCAAAAAAATCCGTCAATTCCACCCACGTGGTAATATAATTTGGTTCTAGCACATTTAGCTAAGTCCTTGCACCGTCCCTGAGAGAGAAAGGAAACATTTTTAGTCTTAGTGCATCCTAATAGACACTAGGAAGTTTAAATACATTAGCTATTTCTATAAAAGATTTGAGATGGAAATAGAGATATTCGTGTTGGGTGTGTTGCCCTAAACTCGTAGTTTGTATTTTGTGTAAAAACAAATCTATATTCAATTAAGTTTTATTCAATAAATTTGTTGTTGAATTCATAGCATTGCATCGTCCGAAATTCAATAAACTAAACATCCGAGGTTATTTTAGTGTAACCGGAACAGTATATGTACTCGGTATATATTTGATATACTATGTATATATTTGTTATACCCCTGATATACGAGGTATATTTGATATACCCTGATATGCAAGTGGATAATGTCCCGTGAATAACCAAAAGAGTCTATAGTATATGGATAAGGCTGGGTACCTCATCCTGGCAACACTATGGATACGGCCCACTCTGTAAAGATTACAGACGACTCGATCCAGGTCCTTCGTCTGGAGACATGCGAGTGGGGGTATCCTATACAATGAGTTTGTATAAGACCGGACCTCCAAATAGACAATCTTTAGATGTAACACCGTTAACTAATAGATTGTTGTTTCTTAAGATGACCAGACAACTCATTCTCAATCCTGAGTGAGTAATGGACTCCTGCCCGTGAGGGCTGGTCCTTTGATCTGTATGGGTGAGAGTAGCCCGAGTTGCTGACTCAATATTCCTACCATTTTGGGGACGAGACCGAGTGGAGAGCTGGGAACATAACTTCACAAGATGGAATTCACTCTTCCCCGACTTTAAGGGAGTAGATGAGTGTTCTCTTAAATACTGACTCCGAGACTTGAACAAGGGGCCCCACCCTCTCATTGGCCCGAGAGGGACTTCCGGTTATTGGTTGGACCATAACCGGGGTTGTTCATTAGAGGAGCAGTGGTATTTAATGAGTAAGATGTAACTCAGGGGTAAAACGGTAATTTGACCCAACTTGAGTTACGAGCACTCGTGAAAGATTGACTTGTCATTAATGGTCGTATATCCGTGGACACGAAAACATTCTGCAGTGAGAAGAGTGCAACTGCGGGTCTTTAGTGGAATGACCCGTAGTTAACGAATGTTGATTAACTCGGTAAATGAGTTTGACCGATTAATCTCGTATCGTTGAAGCTTCGGATCTGTAGGTTCATTAGGTCCCCTTGCTAGCTCTTAACGAGTAAAACGAGGATCAAGTTTTGGAAGAACTTGAACTGTTCAAATTTTTTAAGGGATTATATGTATATTGATACATTATAATATATAATTAATTCTAAATTAAAAGTATATATTATGAGAGAAATTATTTGAATGAGATTCAAATAAAATTAATATGAATAAGATTCATATTAAGACTATAGGTTAAAAATGATGTGCATAAGATGTACATTAGAACTATAGGTTGTACGATAGAAATGCAATAGAATATGATTCTATTTATGTGATAAATAATTAAGGGTTAATTATTTATTTGATATATATATACATATTAATTAGTTATTAATTAGATTAATAATTAATTAACATTTATTAATTAATATGATTAATTAATTAATTGTATATATATATATATATATTAATTATTATATATATTATATGTATATATATATATTAATTATTAATATTAATATTAATAATAATATTAATATTACCACTCCCCTACTTAATTGCAGGGGAGTGGGGGCAGTTATGACGTGGGGAGCTATCCCCACATCATATCAATTTTTTTGCAGAAGTGTTATGCAACAGAAAAAAGGCCCCAACGAAGAACTTCTGTGATTTCTCTCAATCAAGCTCTCTCCTTCAACTCTCCCTGGCATTCCAAACAAAACGCTCCCACAAGTACAGTTCTCGAAACCAAAGAGGATATGGTTTCCTTCTTTACATTGTGATTTTGTTTCCCAAATTTCAAAGACAACGGTCCGCTTCCGCTCTGGGATTCACATCCCTTCAATTCGTTAGTCAATCATCCAAACTGGCCCATCGTCTACAACATCTGTAACATGACTGGCTTAAGCTCGAACTGTGCGGCTTGGGGTAAAGCATTACTTATCCATGTATTTAAGTTATGGAACGCATGTGATACGCGACAACCCAAGCGTATTGAGCTACTCGAGCCACAAGTCACTTTAATCGAATCGTATAGTTGGTTCAGCCCGAAAGGTTAAGAGTTAGAGGGATTACCTGTGACGCCCCCAAATTTCACTACGTATAACGAGATAACGTCACTATATTACCTATTCACCCCCTTCCCAATAAAGGTAACGTAAAGTGTAATGCCATCGAAAATACAACCTGAAATATTGAGATAATGCGATCATTCCCCTGTCCTTTCCCCCTTCAACCCAAGGACGTGAAACAGTTACTTTAAAGATAATCAGGGACTCATAACACAACCAATTCCTAAAAGTTCATGCCCGCCTCAGTGGCTAGCAATTCAATTAAAAGAAAACAACCATTTGGTCCAGTAATCCAAAGTGCATCAGTGACTCGAATAATAACAATAATCGCAAAACAATAGTTCGCCTATGAAGAGTGAATAAAGAAAAAGAAAATGTTCCGTGAGTCAACCCAATGTCTAGTACACCCCTAACAATAAGTTTCTAATGTTACTCGCAATGAACGACAGTTTCCACTATCCTAACCAACACAACTAGTGATCCTTCCTCGGTTAAGCCTCCTCCACGTCATCACCACGGTCGAGGGCCCTGTTCACACTTGAAACAATTAAGGTAGGGGGGATGAGTATATAAAATACTCCGTAAGTAGCCCTCCCTAACTAATCACAACAGCATGCTCGTAATCACAGCGACATCAAACACAATAGCAAAAACAAACAAACAGGCAACAAGAGATCATAACAGTGGATTAACATTCCCATATAAGCATCCAAACACCGGAACTCCCAGGACATCTGATTACGCTTGTTTACATGCGTAAAAAGAAGGTTTTAGATGCTGTTTTTACAATGTTTCAGCTTTGTTTCGGATTTTTCTCGGTCGTTTGAGTTCCAATTCATGCAAAATTCATATATTATGGTTTGTGGTTGGCTTATATTGTATTTATGACATTTTAGAACCATTTGGGAGTGCAAATTAATCAAAAGAAGCAAAAAGACGGAAAAACTTACATGGGAGGCGCCAGGCGCCTGGGAAGCCTGCAGAAAAACTGGTTTTCTTCCAACTTTGCCCTTAATGAAACGCGTCTTCCAATGCGTTTTGGTGGTTCCAACCGATGCATACGTGTAGAAGAAGTGTTCCACTATCAGTTTGAGCACGATTTGGTCAGTCAAAAGAGTTGGAAATGCGTGATTCACCATCGTTTTAGGACCTACCTAACCAATTCTGCACAGCTATAAATTCCAGCAACTTCTCCACCAAAATCATCAAGCCTTGCTTCCTTCTCTTGATCATTTTTAGTGTTTCTTTGTTGCTTTCTAAGTACTTTTGAGTTGCTTTCATTAGTTACTTTTGGTTTTTAAATCCCGAGCACTTTACATTCCTTTATTGAGCTTGTTTTGTTTCCATTTGTACTTAGTCATTTTCTACTTATTCAAATATATAAAAATCTAGCACTTTGCTTATCTTCCCTTTGCCTTTACTTTATTTTTAGTTAAGAGAGTTGTGTTTTTGGAGGAAAGAGCACGTGACACTCTCCCTTGCTTGAAAGAGAAGGGCGAAGCTCTCAATCCCGATAAAAACTCTCCGTTAGTTAACTTTTGTTTTTCACACATGCATTCCACATTCAACCGTTTTACTTGCTGTATTTTCTTCAATATGTCTTTCTAAATTCCCGTCTCTAGCCCGGTTATGGATAGTTAGCCTTTTATGTCTAAAAAGGGTTGCTAAGAAGTAGTGTTTTTGCTTTCCATTCATTGCCCAACATGTTTTCCCAAAAAGTTAGGATTTAGAGAAGGCCACTGTAAGTCTTAACAAGTCAATACTGACAAGGTTGCTTATTTGCATTGTTGAGTGGTTAAACCGAGGAGAGGAGCGCCTTAGACATAAGGGTTCCGCTTAAGTAGCCTAAACATAGGACCTTAACCCGAGGTTGCGACTATTTCCATCCTAAAACTAAGATATATCTCATAATAGACATATTAGGGAATGTCTTAGGACTTTGAACTTGCTTAGACATAAGTCAAGTAAGAAGCGTAGTCGTTGGTTTCTAAAGTAAAAAGCATATTGTCCTTAGCATGTCCTTGAGTCTTTGTTGGCTAACTTGAAGTAGTTCGGGCTAGGTTTTATCATTATAAGTCCAAATCCCAATCCAAAACCATTATTTGTGACCACTTTCCATTTTACAAGAATCACTCATTTCAGCATTCACTATTCTTTAAAACTTTAGAGTTTGGAAATTATTTAGAAGTCCTTGAGGATCGATACTTGGATACTCCATCCATTTTATATTACTCTGACAGGTGTGCGCTTGCATCTATATAATTGTTACCACGCTTAGTGCGTGCGTTCAGCATAAACGCCCAGTCAAGTTTTTGGCGCCGTTGCCGAGGACTTTGTGATTACGCTTGTTTACATGCGTAAAAAAAAGGTTTTAGATGCTGTTTTTACTATGTTTCAGCTTTGTTTCGGATTTTTCTCGATCGTTTGAGTTCCAATTCATGCAAAATTCATATACTATGGTTTGTGGATGGCTTATATTGTATTTATGACATTTTAGGACCATTTGGGAGTGCAAATTAATCAAAAGAAGCAAAAAGACGAAAAAGTATCATGGGAGGCGCCAGGCGCCTGGGAAGCCTGCAGAAAAACTGGTTTTCTTCCAACTTTGCCCTTAATGAAACGCGTCTTCCAATGCGTTTTGGTGGTTCCAACCGATGCATACGTGTAGAAGAAGTGTTCCACTATCAGTTTGAGCACGATTTGGTCAGTCAAAAGAGTTGGAAATGGGTGATTCACCATCGTTTTAGGACCTACCTAACCAATTCTGCACAGCTATAAATTCCAGCAACTTCTCCACCAAATTCATCAAGCCTTGCTTCCTTCTCTTGATCATTTTTAGTGTTTCTTTGTTGCTTTCTAAGTACTTTTGAGTTGCTTTCATTAGTTGCTTTTCGTTTTTAAATCCCGAGTACTTTACATTCTTTTATTGAGTTTTGTTTTGTTTCCATTTGTACTTAGTCATTTTCTACTTATTCAAATATATAAAAATCTAGCACTTTGCTTATTCTCTCTTTGCCTTTACTTTATTTTTAGTTAAGAGAGTTGTGTTTTTGGAGGAAAGAGCACGTGACACTCCCCCTTGCTTGAAAGAGAAGGGCGAAGCTCTCTCTCCGTTAGTTAACTTTTGTTTTTCACACATGCATTCCACATTCAACCATTTTACTTGCTGTATTTTCTTCAATATGTCTTTCTAAATTCCCGTCTCTAGCCTGGTTATGGATAGTTAGCCTTTTATGTCTAAAAAGGGTTGCTAAGAAGTAGTGTTTTTTGCTTTCCATTCATTGCTCAACATGTTTTCCCAAAAAGTTAGGATTTAGAGAAGGCCACTGTAAGTCTTAACAAGTCAATACTGAAAAGGTTGCTTATTTGCATTGTTGAGTGGTTAAACCGAGGAGAGGAGCGCCTTAGACATAAGGGTTCCGCTTAAGTAGCCTAGACATAGGACCTTAACCCGAGGTTGCGACTATTTCCATCCTAAAACTAAGATATCTCTCATAATAGACATATTAGGGAATGTCTTAGGACTTTGAACTTGCTTAGACATAAGTCAAGTGAGAAGCGTAGTCGTTGGTTTCTAAAGTAAAATGCATATTGTCCTTAGCATGTCCTTGATTCTTTGATGGCTAACTTGAAGTAATTCGGGCTAGGTTTTATTATTATAAGTCCAAATCCCAAATCCAAACCATTATTTGTGACCACTTCCCATTTTACAAGAATCACTCATTCCAACATTCACTATTCTTTAAAACTTTAGAGTTTGGAAATTGTTTAGAAGTCCTTGAGGATCGATACTTGGATACTCCGTCCATTTTATATTACTCTGACAGGTGTGCGCTTGCATCTATATAATTGTTACCACGCTTAACGCGTGCGTTCAGCATAAACGCCCAGTCAACCCGCATCGCGTTTTCCGGCCACCAAGGGAGACCGAACCCGTTCGCCGGGGGGGGGGGGGGGGCTGCGCCGCCGGAAAATGCCCCGGAAACAGCACCGCCGCCGCATAGCCGCCTGTTGCTGCCCGAAGCTGCACGTTCGTTGCTGTCCGATGTCGCGCGCTGCTGTTGCCCAGAGTCGTGCACCTGCTGCTGCCCGAGCCGCACCGCCTGCTGCTGTCCGCCGGAGATGGGCACCGCTGCGTCGAGGTCACCGACCGTTGAGCTTGCTTTGAGGAGGAATGGGTTGACGGTAGAAGGAAGAACGAAAAGAAGGAAAACCGGGGGGGTGGGTGTTTCACGAAGAAGATGGGTTTGGGGGCTAGGGTTTTCTCTTCCATTTTCTTTTGTTTTAAAACAAAAAACCCACTTGGGCTAGGGTTTTCCCTTTACTTCTCCTTTTGTTTTAAAATAAGGAAGGCCCACTTACCCAATTACTTTTTCTTAAAACAAAACAAAGCCCACGACCAAGAAATTATAATCCTATTTCCAACCTCCTTAAGCTTAATAATATCCAATAATAGAATTATGTAGTTGGTCCAATTACCCACGACAATTGCCAAAGAAAGCGGACTCCTCGTTAAAGAATTATTAAATAAGTACATACACGCCAATAACTCATAACAATTACCGCAGCAGCTCGAAATAAAATAAAATGAAACACTTGAATTAAATTAAAAAGATTTCTAACAAAGGAGGCCCCGAGACTCGAGAGTAACCTAACCTGAGTAACGCGGGGTGTTACATTACCTTTGGAGTTGAAAACCTAAGTTCAATCACACAAAGAGATTCGAAATTTGGGGGGGGGGGGGGGTTTGCACAAGGCAAGGTGAGAAACACTCTCGATTTTCCAATTCAAATGATAATTCCAAGATGCCTCAATATAGAGGGGGGTACAAGCGTATTTATAGGCTAAGACCCTTGGCCTTTTAAGGAAAATAACAAAAATAAAAAGAAAATAATAATTGCTAAATTCCTAAAAGGTGCAAAACTTGCCCAAAGTTTAAATTTGAAATTGTTAAATTAAAAAGAAATAAAACAGAATCAAATTCAAATAAAATCCCACCAAATAAACAAAATATCAAGGAAAATATTTTCCTTAAGTGGGATGGAGTGGGCGACAAAGCATGGTGGCCAGGCGGTTGGAGCACGCAGGGCGTGGCTGGTGTTGGCGGACGCGCGCATGGGCGACGGACAGAGGTGCTGGATGCGGGCGGGTGTGCGCATTGGCGGCGGAAAAAGGCTCTTGGTGCTGGTGTGGGAGCTTATGGGCACGTGGGGCGCACGGATGTGGGCGCTGATGGCATGTGTGGTGCGCACACGCTTTGGCGTGAGGTGTGCGGACAAGTGGGTCTGCGCTGGGCGAACAAGGAGCGCACGGGCGCTGGGGCAGACGTGGGTGCGCGGGTCCTTGGTGCAGGCATAGGTGTCCAGACATGGGTGGCAGGCACGGCCGGCAGGCGTGGGCGGCAGGCAATAAGCGGCCTGGCAGCACGCGTAGGGACCGTGCGTTATGAGGTTAGCAAGGCTGAGGCGCGTGGGCAGGGGGCGTGCTGTGAGGTTCTCACAGAGTGATGGGGTGGGCAGCAGGGGCTCGCGTGCGTAGTGGTTTGCGTCTGGCAATGCTTGCGTGCGGGTGGTCTCTTGATAGGCTTTTCCTTGAACTGGGCCACTAACTTGGCTTCTCTTCATCTCCATGCTTCCTGTTGACCCTAGTTAGGTTCTTCATTGGTCTTCATTATGGTACGAATTTGTTGGTGTGTCCAATGAAGTCTCATCCGTTTTGTGGGTCTTTCCTTAAGCTTCTCTTCATTGTTAGTGTAGGTGGTCTTTTAGAGTGTTGGGTCAACTATGATCACATCATCTCCTCCTTCTTCAATTGGATTCATCCTCGAATCAAGTTGTTTACCTACATCCAAATGAAGCAAGTTAGTCCAATGATAAGCATCTATAGTAAGACAATTACCTTGATGAAGTTGAAAAACTTCATTTTCTTATTTCTTCTCAAAGATCTCCACTTAATTGCGATGTTGGCTCTCCTCATGTGGCTTGGCCTCTTGACATGTTTGGGATCCTTGAGTGTGTGGCTGAAAAGAGCTTGTTGCTCTCCTTGTTCTTCTTCCATTTTTCTCTCCAAGTATGGCATGGTTTCGGGCATTGTCTCCTCGATATCATATAAAAACTAAACACAAGTACTAGGCAAAGTATTTCTTCTTTCTTTACTTAGGAGATCATGACCTTCATGTAGGTATAGAAGAAGCGATTGTGTAGCACATAGAGCTCGCTCTGTTTCATCTCTTCTAGTCATGAGGGTCACAACTTTCTCATTCGTTTTAAGGGCCTTCTCCTTCTTTTTAATTTGGAATTCAATAACTTCCTTTTTCTTGGCCTCCAACCTTTTTCTTCCAATTCTAACTCATCAATGTGTACTTCCTTCAGAGAAAGAGGTACAAGCGTGATTTTCTTACCTTGATGCTCACAAGAATATTGGTTATGAAAACCATCAAAAGTCACTTTCTTATCCAATGGCTACGATCTCCCTAGCAAGAAATCACTAGCATGTGACTGGGCGTTTATGCTGAACGCACGCGCTAAGCGTGGTAACAATTATATAGATGCAAGCGCACACCTGTCAGAGTAATATAAAATGGATGGAGTATCCAAGTATCGATCCTCAAGGACTTCTAAACAATTTCCAAACTCTGAAGTTTTAAAGAATAGTGAATGTTGAAATGAGTGATTCTTGTAAATGGGAAGTGGTCACAAATAATGGTTTTGGATTTGGGATTTGGACTTATAATAATAAAACCTAGCCCGAATTACTTCAAGTTAGCCATCAAAGAATCAAGGACATGCTAAGGACAATATGCATTTTACTTTAGAAACCAACGACTACGCTTCTCACTTGACTTATGCCTAAGCAAGTTCAAAGTCCTAAGACATTCCCTAATATGTCTATTATGAGAGATATCTTAGTTTTAGGATGGAAATAGTCGCAACCTCGGGTTAAGGTCCTATGTCTAGGCTACTTAAGCGGAACCCTTATGTCTAAGGCGCTCCTCTCCTCGGTTTAATCACTCAACAATGCAAATAAGCAACCTTTTCAGTATTGACTTGTTAAGACTTACAGTGGCCTTCTCTAAATCATAACTTTTTGGGAAAACATGTTGAGCAATGAATGGAAAGTAAAAACACTACTTCTTAGCAACCCTTTTTAGACATAAAAGGCTAACTATCCATAACTGGGCTAGAGACGGGAATTTAGAAAGACATATTGAAGAAAATACAGCAAGTAAAATGGTTGAATGTGGAATGCATGTGTGAAAAACAAAAGTTATCTAATGGAGAGTTTTTATCGGGATTGAGAGCTTCGCCCTTCTCTTTCAAGCAAGGGAGAGTGTCACGTGCTCTTTCCTCCAAAAACACAACTCTCTTAACTGAAAATAAAGTAAAGGCAAAGAGAGAATAAGCAAAGTGCTAGATTTTTATATATTTGAATAAGTAGAAAAATGACTAAGTATAAATGGAAACAAAACAAGCTCAATAAAAGAATGTAAAGTGCTCGGGATTTAAAAACCAAAAGTAACTAATGAAAGCAACTCAAAAGTACTTAGAAAGTAACAAAGAAACACTAAAAATGATCAAGAGAAGGGCAAGGGCTTGATGATTTTGGTGGAGAAGTTGCTGGAATTTATAGCCGTGCAGAATTGTTTAGGTAGGTCCTAAAACGATGGTGAATCACCCACCATTTCCAACTCTTTTGACTGACCAAATCGTGCTCAAACTGATAGTGGAACACTTCTTCTACACGTATGCATCGGTTTGGAACCACCAAAACGCATTGGAAGACGCGTTTCATTAAGGGCAAAGTTGGAAGAAAACCTGTTTTTTCTGCAGGCTTCCCAGGCGCTTGGCGCCTCCCATGTAACTTTTTCGTCTTTTTGCTTCTTTTGATTAATTTGCACTCCCAAATGGTCCTAAAATGTCATAAATACAATATAAGCCATCCACAAACCATAGTATATGAATTTTGCATGAATTGGAACTCAAACGATCGAGAAAAATCCGAAACAAAGCTGAAACATAGTAAAAACAGCATCTAAAACCTTCTTTTTACGCATGTAAACAAGCGTAATCAGCATGCATAGGTACAACATCGCAAGTGACCTCATCTTTGTACCTACCTATATTGAATGAAACTTGAACTCGTTTTTGGACCTTCACATCCCCACTATTATTCCACCATTGTATGCTATAAGGTCGAGGTGGGGTGTGGTGGCTGAATTCAACCTTTCCACTAGATCGTTATTGGGAACATTAGTGCAACTCCCACTATCAATGATAATGCTACATGAGGTGGAGTTTACTATGCACCTAGTATGGAATAGGTTCTCTCTTTGTTCCTCTAAAGTGTAACGCACCGAGCCCCTCAAGTTAGTTAGTCTCGAATCAGCAGATTTTTCATTTAATTTCTAAATTAATTGTTAATTAAATTTATACATATTTATCGGGCTCTAAACTCCAATTAAATTTATATTTACCGGACTCCGTGTGGTGGGTCTTGTTTCAAAGGGGGATGGATTTCTTATCTTTTGGGCTTTGACTTGTTGGGCCTCTATTGGGTTAATTTGGTTTTAAAATAAAGGAAAAAGAAAACAAAAAAGGGAGGGACTTCATCTTCTTCTTCTCCTTCTTCCTTTTACCCTAGCCACCGTCACAACCCACCCCCTCATTCTCGTTGAAAACTTTCGGCAGCCACAAGTCCGTTTTCCGGCGAGGTGCAGCGGCGGCCGACGACACTCACACGAGCGGCCGAGCTTCTTTGGATCGAACAGCAGCAGCGGCGGCGCTCCTTCGGCAGTCGTCGACGGCAGCAGCGGCGCGTCTTTAGTCTGTGGTGGCAGTGCCCTTTTTGCGTCGTTGCGACGGCTGCCCTAGGCTGTGCGCACTACGACGACCACCCACAGCCCCGATCCGTGGCTTTTGCTTCCCCTCGACGACTTTAGACGCTTACCCACACTTGTCCAGAGTTCGATTCGCGGTACCCACTCCTATTTCGACTCAAACCAGCATTGCCCATCGCTTTTGGCATCGGAACAGCAAGCCTAAGGACATTCGAACTCAGTTTTGGAAGCCCGAACCTCTTTGGCATTGACCTACACCTATACGAAATCGGTTTTGGTGGTAATGAGTCATTTGAACCCTTTTAGAATTGGTTTCGAAGGCTAAAGAGTGTACGTAACTTGCTGTATTTTTCTGTTCTAGTGCTTAGGTGTGAGATCGACGAAAAACTTAAGGGCGCGGTTGTGAGTAAGTGGACAAGGGGTGTGTGCGTGCGTTAATGTATGTTAAATGGTCTCTAATGTGCTGGTTTTGTGGCGTTTAATATTAATTTTGTTACGTCATTGTGCTAAATAACTCTCATTGTGTTAATCGGTATACTTGTAGTAGTGTTGGATATATGTCGGTGGAAAATGGTGAGGTTTCTGCTTTGCTAAACTGCTGAGTAGTGCTGTGGAAATGTTTGTTGTCTGAATATGCATGAGTTGTTCGGCGTGCCTTATGTGTTATTATACTTAGTAATGCTTATTGAATATTGATGCTGGATATTGATGCATAGTTTTGGGTGAACTATGTCGGACTCCAATGGTTTAAAATTTGTTTGGTTATGCTTTGTTGCGACGAAACTCATTGTGGAGCCGTTGTTAAGAAAAGTTATATTGTGAGAGCATGATTGGTCTATTAGTTCATTATTAGAATGTTGTTCATGTTGTGGAAGCATGCTGAATTGTATTTGTGAGTTGAAAGATGCAGGGGTAATGGCTTAAGAAAGTATATTGTAAGACTCTGGTGAGGGTTGGATTCTTGGAGGAAATGAATGAGTGAGTGTCAGGGCCTCGGGTATAAATGGTCAGGGGCTGATACGTCACTAATTGAGTATCGAGGCCTCGGGTAAAAACGGTCGAGGGTTCATTTGGAAGGAAGGCTATTGAGGCCTTGGGTAAAAATGGTCAAGGGCCAATAGATGGTGAAGTCATCGGGGCCTCGGGTAAAAATGGTTCAGGGCCGATGCAGCAATGTCGGGGCGCTGGGTAAAAATGGTCAGGGGCCGACTCTACTCGAAGGAGTTAATTGTGGAAGGCTAAGATAGCCGTGATAAGTGTAGAGGTCCTTGAGATGTTAGGGAGACTAGAGGTTGGTAGTTAATGTATTCCTGGCTGTGGTTGTCACCGGATTTTTATAGAATGTGTCTATGATTTAATGCATAATGTGTTGAAAAGCATGACTATGAATGTTTCATGATTTAGTTGAGCATGATGTGTATGTTTTGTTGGTGAGGGCTACTTACGGAGTATATCTTATATACTCACCCTCCCCCCCTTCTACAATTATTGTTTCGGGTGAAGGACTCGTTGGCGACCATGGTGATGAGACGGAGGAGACATGACGAGCGAGGACCATAGGCTACTTAGTCACTCTTGCTTAACTTAAGCTATTAGTTAAGACCTTAGGTTATGGTCAATAAACTATTTGCTAGTATTTGAATAATTTGGAGGTTCCCACTTGTTGTTAATTTTATTTCCGAATAGGTGTCTATCTCAGTTTTCTTCCATTCATTGAGTTTTGCCTAGTTTGAATAATAAAATTTGCCTCGTGAAGTTGTCCACGAATGTTGTTGATTGATATTTTATGAAATTGATTTATTGTTGAATTGATGAGAAGTGGAACTTGATTTTATATAATTGTTGCATAGGGAGTGACATGACGTGTTTGGGGTTAAGTCTAATAAGTTGGGTAGTTAACGTGACTTAGAAGTGTGTGGGAAATTCTGGGTCATTACAATTCGTATCAAAGCGGAGCAGCGAGTGTGAGGAGACTTTTTAAGAACTAAAGAAGCGTTTGGTGTCTGCATCGGTGTTAACTGTCCCCGATGGGACGGGAGGTCTGGTGGTTTACAGCCACGCCTCGCGAAAGGGCTTGGGATGTGTGCTGATGCAACATGGGAAGGTTATAGCTTATGCTTCTCGACAGCTGAAGGTGCATGAGCTTAACTACCCCACTCATGACTTAGAACTAGCAGCAGTGGTCTTCGCCTTAAAGTTATGGAGGCACTACCTTTACGTAGAAAGAATTCAGGTCTTCACGGATCATCAGAGTTTGAAGTACATTTTCACTCAAAAGGAGCTTAACTTAAGACAGAGACGGTGGCTAGAGTTGGTGAAGGACTGTGATTGTGAGATTAGTTACCATCCGGGTAAAGCAAACGTGGTGGTCGATGCTCTTAGTAGAAGGGCGGCAAGTGTGGCATCTCTTGTAGAGGTCTGCAGTCCAATGCACAGCGAGTTGGAATGCTTGGAGGTGGAGCTAACGGTGGATGATGTCTCCGCGTTGTTGGCTCGACTCTCGGTGGAACTTAGCCTGAGACAGAGGATCATTGTTGCCCAAAAAGAAGACCCTAGCTTGGCCAAGGGCTTTAGTATGGTGGGCCATGGAGATTTCACTCTTTCGGGTGAGGCAGCTTTGTTTTTTCGCGGAAGGTTGTGTGTGCCAAAGGATTATTCTTTCAGGAAGGACTTACTGAGAGAGGCACACAATACTCCATACTCAGTCCATCCAGGAACCACCAAAATGTAGACCTTAAGAAACATTATAGGTGGCATAGCATGAAGAGGGAAATAGCTGAGTTTGTTTCCAAGTTTTTGACATGCCAACAGGTAAAGGCTTCAAGACAGAGACCGGCTGGATTGCTGCAACCTTTGAGCATCCCAGTTTGGAAGTGGGACGATGTGGCGATGGACATCATCACGTGACTACCAAGGATGGTTAAGGGATTTACTGTGATATGGGTAGTTGTAGATCGTTTGACCAAGTCTGCTCACTTTATTCCCGGCAAGGCAACGTATACCGTAGAAAAATGGGCGGAACTGTATTTGCAGGAAATTGTCAGGCTACATCGTATACCTGTATCCATAGTGTCCGATCGCGACCCGCGTTTCACCTCGACTTTTTGGCGGAGTTTACACAAGTCCCTGGGCACAAAGTTGGACTTTAGAACAGCGTTTCACCCCCAGACCGATGGTCAGACGGAGCATGTGAACCAGGTTTTAGAGGACATGCTCAGAGCTTGCATGTTAGACTTTGGTGGTAGTTGGGACAAGTACCTCTACCTAATAGAGTTCGCTTATAATAACAGTTTTCAGGCCACGATTGGGATGGCCCCATACGAGGCACTGTATGGGAAGGAGTGTCGGTCTCCGGTTAATTAGGACGAAGTCGGAGAAAGAGTTCTCTTGGGACCGGATTTGGTACAGGCGACTAACAGTGCCATTCAAAAGATCAGAGGAAGGATGCAAATTGCACAGAGCCGTCAAAAGAGTTATGCAGACGTCAGGCGTAGGGAGCTCGAGTTTGTGGTAGGTGAGCGGGTGTTTCTTCGTGTGGCACCCGTGAAGGGAATTTTACGATTTGGGAAAAAGGGGAAGCTCAGTGCAAGGTTCATTGGGCCTTTTGAAATTTTGGAACGTATCGGCCCAGTCGCGTATAGGCTGGCTTTGCCACCATCGTTGGCAGCGGTTCACAATGTGTTTCACGTGTCTATGCTGAGGCGGTACATTCATGACCCTTCGCACGTTTTGGACCTTGAACCATTACAACTAGATGAGTCCTTGTACTACGAAGAGGTACCTGTCAAAATTTTGGTAAAAGAAACCAAGTTGTTAAGGAACCGGACGATTCGCTTGGTTAAGGTTTTCTGGAGAAACCACAAAGTGGAAGAAGCTACTTGGGAGCAGGAGGATGATATCAAGGCGAGATACCCTGAACTGTTGGAACAGTCAACTTCCGGGGACGAAAGTTTTTGAAGGAGGGAAGTCTGTAACGCCCCGAGACCCTCAGGTTAGTTAGTCTCGAATCAGGAGATTTTTCATTTAAATTCTAAATTAATTGTTAATTAAATTTATACATATTTATCGGGCTCTAAACTCCAATTAAATTTATATTTACCGGACTCCGTGTGGTGGGTCTTGTTTTAAAGGGGGATGGATTTCTTATCTTTTGGGCTTGGACTTGTTGGGCCTCTATTCGGTTAATTTGGTTTTAAAACAAAGGAAAAAGAAAACAAAAAGGGAGGGACTTCATCTTCTTCTTCTCCTACTTCCTTTTGCCCTAGCCACCGTCACACCCACCCCTTCCTTCTCGTTGAAAACTTTCGACAGCCACAAGTCCGTTTTCCGGCGAGGTGCAGCGGCGGCCGATGACACCCACGATAGGCCGCGCTTCTTCGGATCGAACAGCAGCAGCAGCGGCGCTCCTTTGGACCGAACTGCAGCGGCGGCGGCGCTCCTTCGGATCGAACAGCAGCAGCGGCGGCGCTTCTTCGGCAGTCGTCGACGGCAGCAGCGGCGCGCCTTCAGTCTGCGGTGGCAGTGCCGTTTCTGCGGCGTTCCGACAGTGGCCCTTGGCCGTGCGCGCTCCGACGACCACCCACAGGCCCGATTTGTGGCTTTTGCTTCCCCTCGATGAGTTTAGACGCTTACCCACACCTATCCGGAGTTCGATTCCCGGTACCCACTCTTATTTAGACTCAAACCAGCATTGCCCATCGCTTTTGGCATCGAAAGAGCAAGCCTAAGGACATTCGATCTCAGTTTTGGAAGCCCGAACCTCTTTCGCATTGACCCACACCTGTACGAAGTAGGTTTTGATGGTAATGAGTCATTTGAACCCTTTTAGAATTGGTTTCGAAGGCTAAATGGTGTACGTAACTTGCTGTATTTTTCTGTTCTAGTGCTTAGGTGTGAGATTGACGAAAAACTTAAGGGCGCGGTTGTGAGTAAGTAGACAAGGGGCGTGTGCGTGCATTAATGTATGTTAAATGGTCTCTAATGTGCTGGTTTTGTGGCGTTTAATATTAATTTTGTTACGTCATTGTGCTAAATAACTCTCGTTGTGTTAATCGGTATACTTGGAGTAGTGTTGGATATATGTCGGTGGAAAATGGTGAGGTTTCTGCTTTGCTAAACTGTTGAGTAGTGATATGGAAATGTTTGTTGTTTGAATATGCATGAGTTGTTCGGCGTGCCTTGTGAGTTATTATACTTAGTAATGCTTATTGAATATTGATGCTGGATATTAAGTGTTTTGGGTGAACTATGTCGGACTCCAATGGTTTAAAATTTGTTTGGTTATGCTTTGTTGCGACGAAACTCATTGTGGAGCCGTTGTTAAGAAAAGTTATATTGTGAGAGCATGATTGGTCTATTAGTTCATTATTAGAATGTTGTTCATGTTGTGGAAGCATGTTGAATTGTATTTGTGAGTTGAAAGATGCAGGGGTAATGGCTTAAGAAAGTATATAGTAAGACTCTGGTAAGGGTTGGATTCTTGGATGAAATGAATGAGTGAGTGTCAGGGCCTCGAGTATAAATGGTCGGGGGCTGATACGTCACTAATTGAGTATCGAGGCCTCGGGTAAAAACGGTCGAGGGTCGATACGAGGGGTCCTATGGAAGGAAGGCTATTGGGGCCTTGGGTAAAAATGGTAAAGGGCCAATAGATGGCGAAGTCATCGGGGCCTCGGGTAAAAATGGTCGAGGGCCGATGCAGCACTATCGGGGCTCTGGGTAAAAATGGTCAGGGGCCGACTCTACTCGAAGGAGTTAACTGTGGAAGGCTAAGATAGCCGTGATAAGTGTAGAGGTACTTGAGATGTTAGGGAGACTAGAGGTTGGTAGTTAATGTATCCCTGGCTGTGGTTGTCACCGGATTTTTATAGAATGTGTCTATGTTTGAATGCATAATGTGTTGAAAAGCATGACTATGAATGTTTCACGATTTAGTTGAGCATGATGTGTATGTTTTGTTGGTGAGGGCTACTGACGGAGTATATCTTATATACTCACCCCCCCTCTACAATTATTGTTTCAGGTGAAGGACTCGTTGGCGACCATGGTGATGAGACAGAGGAGACATGACGAGCGAGGACCATAGGCTGCTTAGTCACTCTTGCTTAGCTTAAGTTATTAGTTAAGACCTTATGTTATGGTCAATAAACTATTTGCTCGTATTTGAATAATTGGGAGGTTCCCACTTGTTGTTAATTTTATTTCGGAATAGGTGCCTATCTAAGTTTTCTTCCATTCATTGAGTTTTGCCTAGTTTGAATAATAAAATTTGCCTCGTGAGGTTGTCCACAAATGTTGTTGATTGATATTTTATGAAATTGATTTATTGTTGAATTGATGAGAAGTGGAACTTGATTTTATATAATTGTTGCATAGGGAGTGGCATGACGTGTTTGGGGTTAAGTCTAATCAGTTGGGTAGTTAACGTGACCTAGAAGTGTGTGGGAAATTCTGGGTCGTTACATATTGCCTATAAGGGAACCCTGTCTAAGGAAGGTTTTGTCTATGTTGAGGTATTTAAGCTGACCGTAAGGGAACACCTCTACCTGGGAACCGACCTCGGGGTTGAATTAGTCAATATTTTATATACATGCATTAATGTCGTTGGTGTATTATAATGTTTAATGAATTAAAACATTTATGTACAACTACCAATATAATAGTTATATTGGGCCGACTAAATATTCACTTAGTTAATTTCACTTAGCCGGGATTTATCTAAGTAATGTACCCTAGTCTTAGAATACTAAGTGGGAGCAAAAGAGAATATGTAATATACAGAGTATATATTTGATATACAAAGTATATATAACATACTTTTCTTTCTCTCTCACGTTCTCCTTTATATTCACACTGTGAGTTTCATGCTCGGCCTCGTGTCGCCCTAGGCGCGGCCTCCCTACGGATGGTGTTTGCATGGTTCAATATCGAAGTGAATAGAGATAGTATTCATAGTAAGTGGGAGAAAGACGTGTGACGACAGATCCTGCGGTTTCCGCCATTGGTTGCACCGTGAGGTTTCATACATGACCTGCGTGTTGTCCTGGAGCGACCATCCCTACGGAGGGTTCATTGTATGGAATCAAAACCAAGGCAAACTCTAGAAATGGATAAGGGTCTCTTAGGTTTTGCTTCAGTTCTTCGATACTTGAGTTTGACTGCCAACTCAGATTCTGATTGGGCAGCTGATTGTTCTAATCGTCGTTCCACCACCGGTTTTGTTATCTTCTTAGGCACTAATCCCATCTCATGGGCAGCCAAGAAGCAATCCATCGTATCTCGTACCTCCACAGAGGCTGAGTATAGAACATTGGTTGTTACCACAGCAGAGCTTTGTTGGATTTGAAAACTCCTCAAGGATCCGTTTATTATTGGAGCTCAACCCCCTCTGCTATATTGTGACAATGTATCTGCAATTCAGTTGGCACGCAATCCGGTGTTTCATGGAAGAACTAAGCATGTGGAGATTTACTTTCACTTTGTTCGTGAAAGGGTTGTTCGGAAGGATCTTGATTTGAAGTTTGTCTCTTATACGTTTCAACTGGCGGATCTGCTAACCAAGCATCTAACTACTGCTCGTTTCAATTTTTAAAATCCAAACTCATGTCTTCACGAGGCAAGTTTATTATTCAATCTAAATGATTCTAAGCAAATGGGATAAAGCTCAAATAGGCACCTAACCCGAGGCATAACTAACAACAAGGAAAAATCTCCCAATTAGTCAAAGGTACATAATCCGTTTATTGGCCACAACATAAGGCCCTAACAAAAGAATTAAATTAAATAAGAAAAACTAAGCAGCCTATAGTCCTCGTTTGTCAGGTCTCCCCCGTCCCATCAGCAAGGTCACCCTCGAGTCCTTCACCTGAAACAATCATTGTAGAAGGGGGGGTGAGTACATAAAATATACTCCGTAAGTAGCCCTCATCAAGCACACACACACATCACACTCAAAAACCATAAAGAAAACATACATCGTCATGCTCAAAACATAAGGGAAACATACATCGTCATGCTCTATCATTACAGTATGCGAACAACTATAGACATGCTCCACAATGACATCATACATTCAATCATTAACGTGTTCTATATAACCCGATGCTAACCACAATTGTAAACAAATCAACTACAGTTCACATGGCGCCCTAGCGCTTCAGGCAACTCTAAGTTCATCTCATCCATCCAACCTTTCCAAGACCGTTCTGTTGGTAGTGTCGGCCCCTGACCATTTATACCCAGAGCCCCGACACTAGTGCATCGACCCTCGACCATTTATACCCGAGGCCTCGACGTCTTTTCAATCCATTGGCTTATTAGTTCCCCAAGTCTAACTCCTCGAATCGTATCGACCCTTACCGTTTACCCCAAGGCCCGACACTCATCTACAGAGCTTGCCGTTCAACCTTGCCATTTATCCCAAGGCTTGAACTGTGCATCGACCCTCGACCATTTATACCCGAGGCCTCGATGTCTTACAATCTATTGGCTCTTGACCATTTATACCCAAGGCCCCAATAGTTCTCCTTTCGAAAGACTCCTCGCATCGACCCCCGACCATTTGTACCCGAGGCCTCGACGCTCATCTTTAACCAATATTGGCGTATCGACCCCCGACCATTTATACCCGAGGCCTCGATACCCAATTAGTCACATATCAGCCCTCGACCATTTATACTCGAGGCCCTGACACTCACCCATTCACTTCGTAACTGTCATAACTCCACATATCAATTCTAGCCTCCCGCCAGGATTTCGGTACTACTTCCCTAATAACACCAACCACCATAACGCTCATCACAACACCACCACTAGTATGATCTCAATGCATCTCTCAGCTCACCAACACAAATCAGCATGCTTCCCCAACATAAACATCATTCTAATAGCAAAACAGTAAACCAAACATGCCTTCACAATATATCAATTCTCAACAACAGCGCCACAGTGAGCTCAGTTATAACAGAGCATAGTCAACAATTTTTAAACGACAGCAGTCCAACACAAATCACCCAAGCACTCATTATCCAACATCCGCAAACATTAAGAATTGTTAGATATAATAAAAACTCATAAGACATGCCAAACACTTCATACAGATTCAGACAACAAACATCCCACCATAATATTTATTTTACGAATATTCCCTGCAACACACATCATTCCACAACAGATCTCAGCAGCTCAACGATACAAAATTTCTACTATTATCACCAACGAACATTCAACACTACCTAGGCATACAAACCAACATAAACGAGAGTTACACCGCACAACATCGTATCAGAACCATCTTCAACATCATAAATAGTACATCGACAACTAAATAAACACCAATACACGCACCCACCCCCGTGCTACTTACTAACGCTTGTTCCTAAAGCTCCTAAGCTCGCCGCAAGGTTCTTAAATCCAAAGAAAACAATCAAACTTGGGTTAGAGTTCATTTTGTAAGCACTTAATTTACCTTTAACTAAATTGAATGATTCAGTACTTACGAACCCGCCAAAATACTTTGGTTATGGTTGGGTCACTTCCGAAAACGTTCGAGATTCCAAGATCGAGTTCGAAAGGCTTCGGGCTTGCTGATCCGATGTCTAAAAGGGATGGGTATGCATTCAAGGTCCATGTAGGTGTGGGTAAATGCCAAATGTATCGGAACGAAGATATTTTTCGCGAATCTGCTACCGTTCGTGTCGGATTGCAAAACGAATGTGTCGCCGGAGCTGCTGTTCGTCGGAGGCAGCCGTCGGGAGCTGCGCACGTCGCCGAGGTTGAGGCCGTAGCAGCAGATCGTCGGGCTGCCTGTGGAGCTGATCTCGCGCGTGTATGCCGCCGTGAGGACGCCGTTCGTCGTGCGCCGCCGGAGGAGTGCTGAAGGACGGTGCAGAAACGGTTGCAATCGCCGTGGGTCACCGTCGGGTCCGTGAGCCGCGCGCTGCAGGCGTCGTTGGAGGGTGCTGCCGCTGCTGTGATGCTGCGATGCCGTGGGTCGTCGTCGGAGAGGCTCGCTGCCGCCGCCGTTGGATGCCAACCGGAGAAGAAGAAGAAGAAGAGAGTGGTGGTGGGCGGCGAAGAAAGAAGGAGAAGAAGACAAAGAAGAAGAAGAAATTTGGGAGAGGGCAGGCGGCTGAAAACAAAAAGGGAGGAAGGGAAGAAGAAGAAGAAAAGAAATTAGGGTTTCTTGGTTTTCTTTTGTGTTTTAAAAAAAAAAAACCAAACCAACCCAACTAAAAACAAACCAAACTCAAAAGAAGGATCAACTAAAACAATAACCCAATCCCAACCTGAGATAAAACCAATCGCGCGCGATCCGATATACAAAAATTTAAATAAAATAAATTTAGAATTTAATGGAACCTCATAGTTCGAGATTTAAACTAACCTGAAAGATAACGGGGCGTTACAGACAGCGCAGATGTGGGCATTGATGGCGTGTTGGCCTGCGGACAGGCTGGGCTGTGCAATGGGCGCTGGGCGGAAAGGGAGCAGGTGGGCGCTGGGGCAGACGTGGGCGTGCGGGCACTTGGTGCAAGCGTAACCGTGCAGGTGCAGGCGGCAAGCACTGGCGTACAGGCGTGGGGCGGCAGGCGATGGGCGCTTGGGCTCGCATCACGCGCAAGGACCGTGCGCGGCAGGGGACGTTGCTGTGAGGTTCTCGCTGCATGATGGCTTGCGCGGCAAGGCGTATGCGTGTAGCGTGCGTACGGGTGGCCTCTCGATAGGCTTGTCCTTGAAGTGGGCCACTCGCTTGGCTTCTCTTCCCTCTCCATGCTTCCTCTTGACCCTAGTAGGTTCTTCATTGCCTTCAATATGGTCAAAATTGTTGGTGTGTCCAATGAAGTCTTCTTAGTTTGATGGGTCTTTCCTCAACTTCTCTTCGTTCTTGGTGTAGGTGGTATTTTGGAGTGTGGGGTCAATATGATCGCATCAGCATGAGTTACATAGTTTCGCATGGCTACATCTCGGTTATCTGCTAGAAGGTTGGGATTATGAGCTTCTCATACTCAGTTGATGCTCCATCACCTGCCATATCTCCATTCACAGGTGGATTTTTTGGACGTGGAGGATCTTGTCAATTTCGATTCATCCGATGGTCTCTTCTTCAAGTTCTACTCCTTCAACTCCTTTCTCTTTTTGATTTCTTCTTCTTCTTTTCTCAACCTCTACTCACGCCTTATTCTTTTAAGGTTCTTTCAATCTCTCAATCAAAGATCAACCAACCAGACTCTATGGTCATACCCAACTCCCCTAAATGTTAGATATCACAATTGAGTCCAATGACAGAGGTATGCAACAATCACACATGAAATATATTCACTTAAAAGAATATAATTTGAAAACTAAGTCCCCGGCAACACGCTAAAAACTTGTTGGACTTTTTGTACCTTTAAAAATATTAGAGACTCGTGCAAGCGTACTTGATTCACAAATAATACTTGGGAGTAATCCAAGGTCGATCTTTAGGGACTTGTTACTTTTCAAAACAGTTTTAAATGAAGTGAATGGTTCAAAATGCAATTGTGGTTTACGAAGAAAATAGTGATGAATGTGTTATGTGGGATTTTAAAACTAAACTTTTTTGCTTCCTACCTTAGTTTTGATGCACAAACATGGGAAATACACGTTGTTGGGACAAATGCCCCAAACGAATTCTGGTTTTATTGGGAAACTAAGTTCTACTCTTTCGCTAGCGCTTTTGGTTGCTGTAGAGACTAGACTAACCTACAATCATATTTCTATGTGTGATTAGAATCCTAGAGAATACTTCTCAACTCATTTGCATTATGGGTCAGAGGACCTACGTCTAGGACCATGTTTTATGTGCTTTTGTCTAAGTCAGATCCCATATTGGTTATATTATTTAACCTAACTCACAATTCTCAGGGTTGGGCTTTAGTGTATAAATCAAGATCTCACTGGCCAAATTGAAAAAAAGACGTAAAGAGAAGTTTTTAGAAACCAACCCAAAAAAGTTCTAGTGCAATTCTAGGCAAAATCTCGAGCGTGTTGAAAATCAAATCATTTTGACTAAGGTCGTCCACAAAGTCGTTGATAACTAATCTAGTGCATGATTAAAGGAATGAAAATTCACGAAACATAAAAGGAAGTATTTTTCTTTGAATTAAATAAAATAAATAAGTCGTGCAAGGAGTTCTATCTCGACCCTCATCTCTTCGAGCGTGAGGGGAGTGTAAACTCAATAAAGAACGTAAGAAGAACAAATCAATGAAGAACAAAATGTAGAACTTGAATGAAAGGCAATACGGGAAGCAAAAGTATGAAAATACAAGGAAATAACAACTAAACTTAAATCTAAAGCATATGAACGAGTTCTAAATGAAGAAGGAATGAAATGAAGTCTGAAAACGAGCTTGGAATGGATGATTTGAAGCTGAGGGAGAGACTCTATTTTATAGGTCCTTGAGTTGGTTGAACTCCCCATCTTTTAGGTGGAAATGAAAGAGATGAGATCACCTAACAACCCCTGTTTGACTTAGACTCACAGTTGTAGCTTGATTCAAACATGTAGAAAATGTTCCCCTTGCCCCTCATTATCAAAATGCACGTTTTGGCAAAGTTGGACTCCAAAATTGCGTCAGGCACAATTCTTGCAAAACATATTCTGTTATTTTCTTCCAACTTCGACTGCATTTTTCTCATATTTTTCCTAAAGTACCATACATTTCAATTTATCCAGAAATGTTCTATCATGTTCTATATTAATAATATATTATATTTTTTGCAAATAATGATGGGAAAGGATTCAAAATCGTGGTCAAACAGGCCTACTAACACATATTCCTGCAGTAAAAAGTTAAGCCTAACAGTAATGTCAGGAGATACAATATATCTATTGAAATCGGGACAATAACATCAATATCCTTTTTGAACACAAGAATAACGAAGGAAATGCATTTCAATTACTTAGGGTTCAATTTGGTGAACTGGGGGCGAACATCCTGAAAGAAACAAATGCAACCAAATATTTTAGGTTTAATATGAAATAAAGGTTGTGTAGGACATAGAGTACAATAAAGTATCTCACCCTTAAGATTGATGACGGCATACGATTAATCAAGAAGCAAGCGATTAAAACAGCATCGGCCCAAAAGTATTTAGGAACATGCATTTCAAACATTAAGACCGTTGCTGTTTCGAGAAAATGTCCACTTTTCCTTATGCATGTTCATTTGGAGACGGTATCAACACATGAGAATTGATGAAGAATACCATGTTCACCTTAATAGGAGTGAATAGTACCAAACAAATTTTCTATAGCATTATCACTGTGTAGAACTTTAAGAAAGCCACACGAATTGAGTTTGATTTCAGCATCAAAGTTACAAAAATGAGAAAGTAACTCAGAATAATGTTTCATTAAATATAACCAAGTTACACGAGAAAATCATCGATAAATATAACAAAAGACCAAACCACTTTTAAACTCAAAAGGACAAGGATCCCAACATTATAATGAACTAATTCAAAAGCATTAGCTCATTTATTGACTCTAGGATACAAACTGAGACGATGAAACTTAGCAAGTTAAGATGACTCACAATCTAAATAATGTAAACTATGAAATTGTGGATCGAGAACTCTTTAACACATATAGAGATGGATGACCCAAACGACAATGTTCTTCGAAAGAAGACGCAATCGAGTACAAACGGTGGCTATAGGTATTTGTGTATCAAATGTGTATAGGCCATCAGATTCACACCCTTTACTAAACAGTCTTTTTCGTCGTACGATCATGAAATAAGCAATAACCAGGAAATAATAAGACACAACATTTGAGATCACGAGTAAGTTTACTGAGAGATATCAAATTAAAAGAGAAATGTGGTAAATTTAAAATAGAGGTGAATGAACTGTGCTACAGCTAAGAACATGAGAGGTGGTGCCATCTGCTATGGTCACATTAGACAAAGTTGTAGATGGGGAAAAAGGTAGCAAATAAGTTATGGTTACCTGACATATGATTTATAGCACCAGAGTCAACGACCCATTTTGTTGGAGATGAAAGGAGACATTTATTCGTGATACCTAACTCAGCGATGGGGTATATTTGATTAGAGGATGATGTCGTCAATGACTTTTGATACTGTTGGAACTTATCAAACTATTATGTAGGAATCATAACTAACTTGCCAGCATTATCAAGAGTAAATGCTGAATGGATCGAATCCCAAGCAGAAGCGGTTGATTGCTTGTGATTCAACTCAAATTAGAAACGAATCGATATCGATTTTTAGAAACAGAACGTTTCTATTAAATAGAGGTTAAGCCCATCAGAGGAAGTAAACACGACTCTATCAGAGGAAGTAAATCGACCACGTTTGAAGACCTTGACAACCTTCTTAATCGAACACAAAATTTGTTTCACATGAACAACATTCCCGACTTCAAGAACCCAAAAGTTGGACACTATGACTACGTTATGTTGATATTTCTGAAGGATCAAACAAGATGGTGGGATCCTTTCTTGGAGAAGGAAACGTATAGAGAAACCAAAACCGATATTGTGAGAGAGAAAGTTTTTTGTGTTATATGCAAAAAAAAATCTCCAAATTGCAACAACCAACAAAAACCACAAAAAACACAATGGTGTTACGTATGTGGGAAGAGCGAGAGTGTGGGAATAACTTCCCACTCTCCACCTCACCACTTCCCCTCTAAAAATGTGGGGAAGTGGTGAATGTTAACATTAACATAATTACATATATATATATGTGTGTGTGTTAATTATATATATAATACTTAAATATATTTAATTTAATAAATTTATTAATTTATCATTAAATTATATTTATTTAATTAATTAATTAAAATAATTTAATTAAACCAATAAATATTTGAATCATATTCAAATATACATTTCCCCAAAATCACCTATATTTTTAATATGAATCCTATTCACATTATTCTCTCATAATATATAGTTTTATAATGTATCATCATATATTATATTAAATTGTATCATACACAATTAACTCAAATTCCCATTAATTTAATTTGAACAATTCAAATTCCTTCCATGATTTCATGTTCTTAATTACCTTTACGAGCTAGCAAAGGGACCTCATAGACCTATAGATCAGAAGCTCCAACGTTAGGAGATTAATTGGTTTAACTCATTAACCACCTTAATCAACATACGTTAACTATAGGGTACTCCACTAAAAACCCGCATCTGAACTCTTCTCACTATAGATATTTTCTGTGTCCACAGATATCGACCATTAATGGCAGTCAATCCTTTACAAGTGTTCATAACCACATGGGTTAAATTACCGTTTTACCTCTGTGTTACATCTTGTACTTTAAGTGCCGCTGATTCTCCAATGAACAACTCGGTTATGGTCCGACCAAAAACCAGAAGTCCCTATCGAGCTAGTGAAAAATTGGGGCCCCTTGTTTAAGTCCTACAGTCAGCACTAAAGGGAACACTCATCTACACCTCTAAAGTATGGGAGGAGTGAATGTCATCTTGTGTAGTTCTGTTCCTAGCTCCCCAACAACAAATTGATTGAATATAACTTTATTGAATATAAATTTGTTTTTACATAAATACAAAACTATGATTTTAGGGCAACACAACCAACAAACTCCCACTTGAACTAAACTCGAGTGGGGTGTACATAATCATAAAGCAAGGGAAAATACAATAAACTAGGGCATACACCTATACCCTTTACACTTACCACACTTGCCATAGACTAATCGTACAATGCTCGTAGACCTATACTCTCTACACATGACCCTGAAAAAGTTTACCCGTGAGAGCCTTCGTAAAAGGATCATCAATGTTATGCTCTGAAGTGATCTTTGTGACGATCACATCCTCCCATTTGCAATTTGTGATGATCACATCCTCTCATTGCACTATCTCCTGTATTAGGTAGTACTTCCTTTCTATGTCCTTGCCTCTCTTGTGGCTCGAGGTTATTTTGAATCTTCCACAACACCATTGTTATCACAATAAGTGTGATAGGCAAGTTCTTATTTGGAACAACTTTCAAATCGGTCAAGAACTTCCTAAGTCAAACCGCTTCTTTTGCTGCTTCACAAGCTGCAACGTACTTACCCTCATCGTGGAGCCTGCGATGCATCCGTGTTTGATGCTTTCCCAAACTATCGCTCCTCCATTAAGAGTGAATACTGAATCCGACGTTGATTTCCTTGAATCCTTATCTATTTGGATGTCAAAATCAGTGTCTCCTGTAAGGATCAATCCTTAGACCCATATACGAGCTTGCAGTCCCTCGTTCTCCGAAGATACTTGAGGATTCCGTTAACAGCAGTCCAGTGATCATATCCTGGTTGGATTGATACCTACGACAATCCCTATTGCGTAGCAAATTCAGGCCGAGTGCACAACATAGCGTACATCAGGCTGCCCACTACTGAAACATAGTTTATGGGTCTCTTATCCTCAACTTCTCGTCGACGTATCTTAGGACATTTTTCCTTAAACATGTCAATTCCATGCTTAAAAGGCAATAAATCCTTCTTAAAATTCTGTATCAATATCGAACAAGCATCTTGTTGATATAAGTTACTTGAGACAGGGCTAGCGTTTTGTTATTGTAATTCTTTAGAATTTGGATGCCATGGACATACTGAGGTTCTCCTAAATCCTTCATTTAGAACTAAGTAGCTAGTCACTTCTTTATGTCAATGAGGTATCTCACATCATTCCCAATGAGTAGGATATCATCCACATACAATACTAAGAAGGTTATTGTTTTATTGACGATCTTCTTGTATACACAAGGCTCATCAACGTTTTGGTCGAAACCATAAGATTTGATCACAATATCAACCTTATGTTCCAAGATCAAGATGCTTGTTTCAATCCGTATATGGACCGTTTAAGCTTGCAAACCTTTTGCTGTTGACCTTGAACCCCTCAGGTTGAGACATATAAATACTTTTCTTCAAGATTACCATCCAAAAGACAGTCTTGATGTCCATTTGCTAAATCTCATAGTCATAATATGTGACAATGGACAAAAGTATTCTTATAGACTTGAACATAGATACATGGGAGAAGTTTTTTCATAGTTCACCCCTTCCCTTTGTTAGATGTGTTGCCCTAAACTCATAGTTTGTATTTTGTAAAAACAAATGTCTATTTAATAAAAAGTTTCGTTCAATAATTTTGTTATTGAATCATAGCTTTGCATTGTCCAAAATCCAACTAAACATCCAAGGTTATTTTTGATGTAATCGGGACGTGTATATACTGGGTATATATAGTTATATACGGGGTATTGATTACGCTTGTTTACATGCGTAAAAAGAAGGTTTTTAGATGTTGTTTTTACTATATGTTTTAACTTTGTTTCGGACTTTTTCTCTCGGTCGTTTGAGTTCCAATTCATGCAAAATTCATATATGATGGTTTGTGGTTGGCTTATATTGTATTTATGACATTTTAGGACCATTTGCGAGTGCAAATTAATCCAAAGAAGCAAAAAGACGAAAAACCATCATTGGAGGCGCCAGGCGCCTGGTAGGCTGCAAAATCCTGTTTTTCTTCCAACTTTGCCCTTAATTAAATGCGTCTTCCAATGCGTTTTGGTGGTTCCAACCGATGCATACGTGTAGAAGAAGTGTTCCACTATCAATTTGAGCATGATTTGGTCAGTCAAAGGATTGGAAATGGGTGATCCACCAGCGTTTTGGACCTACCTAACCAATTCTGCACAACTATAAATTCCAGTAGCTTCTCCACCAAATTCATCAAGCCTTGCTTCGTTCTCTTGATGATTCTTAGTGTTTTCTTTGTTGCTTTCTAAGTATTTTTGAGTTGCTTTCATTAGTTGCTTTATTTTTTTAAATCCCCGCACTTTACATTCCTTTATTGAGCTTTGTTGTTTTCCGTTGTTACTTAGTTATTTTCTACCTATTCAAATTTATAAAAAATCCAGCACTTAGCTTATCTTTCCTTTGCCTTTACTTTATTTTTAGTTAAGAGAATTGTGTTTTTGAAGGAAAGAGCACGTGACACTCCCCCTTGCTTGAAAGAGAAGGGCGAAGCTCTCAATCCCGAGCAAAACTCTCCGTTAGTTAACTTTGGTTTTTCACCCATGCATTTCAATTTCAACCATTTTACTTGCTGTATTTTCTTCAATATGTCTTTCTAAATTTCCATCTCTAGCCGGGTTATGGATAGTTTAGCCTTTTATTTCTAAAAGGGTTGCTAAGAAGTAGTGTTTTTTTGCTTTCCACTCATTGCTCCACATGTTTTCCCAAAAGTTAGGATTTAGAGAAGGCCACTGTAAGTCTTAACAAGTCCTGTAACGACCCAGAATTTTCCGCACGCCCCTTGTCACATTAACTACCAACTAATCAAATTTAACCCCGACTACATCCTGCCACTTCCTATGCACACAAGCTTTATAAAATCAAGTTCAATCCTCATCAGTTTAACGATAGATCAATCTCATGGAATAATATTCAACAACATTCATGAACCACTTCACGAGGCAAGTTTACTGTTCAATCTATATGAATCTAAACAATTGGAATAAAACTCAAATAGGCACCTATCCCGAAGCAAAACTAACAACAAGGGCAAAATCGCTCCATCGTGCAAATGCAAATGAACCGTTTATTGGCCACAACATAAGGCCCTAACCAATGACTTAAACTAAACAGGAAACTAAGCAGCCTATGGTCCTCGCTCGTCATGTCTCCTCTATCCCATCACCATGGTCACCCACGAGTCCTTCACCTGAAACAATCATTATAGGGGGGGGGGGGTGAGTATATAACATATACTCCGTAAGTAGCCCTCACCAAACAAACACAAACATCATGCTCATAACCATAAAGGAAACATACATCGTCATGCTCTATCATTACAGTATGCGAACATCCATAGACATGCTCTACTATTACATTATACATTCAACCATAACCATGCTCTATAAGACCGGATGCAAACCCCAATCATATAAAAACAATTACCGTCCACCTGGCTTCCTAACACCTCAAATACATCTATGTTCATCTCAGCTATTCAAGCTCTTCGAAACCATTCTGTTGGTAGTGTCGGCCCCTGACCATTTATACCCAAGCCCCGACACGAGTGCATCGACCCTCGACCATTTATACCCGAGGCCTCGATGTCTTACAACATATTGGCACTTGACCATTTAACCCAAAGCCCCAATAGTTCTCCTTTCACAAAACTACCCTCGCACTCGACCCCCGACCATTTATACCCGAGGCCCCGACGCTCATCTTTATCCAATATTTGCGTATCGACCCCCGACCATTTATACCCGAAGCCTCGATACCCAATTAGTGACGTATCAGCCCCCGACCATTTATACCGAGGCCCTGACACTCACCCATTCACTTCATAACTTCCAAAGCTCCACATAACATTTCTAGCCTCCAACCAAGATTCCAGTATTAATTCCCTAACAACTCCAACCACCACAACGCCCATCAACAACACCACCACTAGTATGATTTCAATGCATCTCTCATCTCACCAACACAATTCAGCATGCTCCACAACATAAACATCATTCTAATAGCAAAACAATGAACCAAACATGCTTTCACCACATATCAATTCTTAACAACCGCGCCATATGAGTGTAGTCATAACAAAGCATAGTCAACAAATTGCAAACGATTGGAGCCCAACACAATTCATACAACACTTAATATCCAACGTCCATATCCAATAAGCCTTGCCAGATATACTAACACTCATGAGATACGCCAAACACTTCATACAAATTCAGACAACAAATATTCCCAAAAAATCCACTTTATGAACATCCTATAAACGTACATCATTCTACAATAGATCTTAGTAACTCAACAATACAAAATTCCCACTATTATCACCGACGGACATTCAACAATACCCAGGCATACAAACCAACATAAACAAGAGTTACACTACACAACAACGTATCAGAACCAATATTAAACGTCATAAACAACACATCGGCAACCAAATAACAAACATCAACGCACGCACCCGCCCCCGTGCTACTTACACACAACCGCGCCCTTAAGCACATCGAAAAAGAAAATACAGCACATTACACAACCTATTTGGCTTCCGAAATTCAACTCTAAAAGGGTTCGAATGACACATTACCACCAAACCGACTTCGTATGGATGTGGGTCACCTAGATCTAGCTTCCAAGGTGTGGGTAGCCTAAATCAGCTTCGAACGGATGTGGGTCGCCGCCAAACGTCCTAAACACTGCTGTAACGTACAAATCCCGCCGCTGGAGTCACTGTCCGTCAGATCGTAGCAGCCGACCGCCGCCGGTTTCGCCGCTGTACACCCGTTCGCCGTGCGCTGCCGTAGATCTGGGCCGCCGCCGTGTGCCGCCGTGGAGAGGAGCTACGCTGGTTCGTTGCCGACGCCGGGGGAAACGCGCCGCCGCTGCTGCAGGTTGCCCGAACGTCGAGGTCGCGCCGCCTGCTGCTGCTGCTTTAGATTCGGTCGCCGACCGCCGCGCGTGGTTCTTCGTCCGCCGCTGCTACGAGTCGTCGTCCCGGTCGGAGTGGTTAGCAGCACCGGTGCTGCGTCGAGCGTCGCAGGGGCTGCCGGAAAACGAAGGGAGGGGAACGAAGAAGAACGGGGGGGGGGGGGGGGCTACGGAGAAGAAGAAGAAGAAAATAAGAAGAAAAGAAGGAATTTGGGCTAGGGTTTTGTTTTTTTTGTTTTTCTTTCTTTTTTCCCTTTGTTTTAAACCAAAATAACCCAAAGGAGGCCCAATAAGTCCAAGCCCAAAGATATAAATCTACGCCCCTCCTAAACAGACCCACCACCACACGGGATCCGGTAAATATTAATTTAATTGGATTTTAGAGCCGATAAATATAAATAAATTCGATTAAACATTCACTTTGAAAATTAAATGAAAAATCTCCTGATTCGAGACTAACTAACCTGAGGGACTCGGGGCGTTACAAAGTCAATACTGAAAAGGTTGCTTATTTGCATTGTTGAGTGGTTAAACCGAGGAGAGGAGCGCCTTAGACATAAGGGTTCCGGTTATGTAGCCTAGACATAGGACCTTAACCCGAGGTTGCGACTATTTCCATCCTAAACTAAGATATCTCTCATAATAGACATATTAGGGAAGTCTTAGGACTTTGAACTTGCTTGACATAAGTCAAGTGAAAAGCGTAGTCGTTGTTTCCTAAAGTAAAATGCATATCGTCCTTAGCGTATCCTTGATTCTTTGTTGGCTAACTTGAAGTAATTCGGGCTAGGTTTACCATTATAAGACCAAATCCCAAATCCAATACCATTATTTGTGACCACTTCCCATTTACAAGAATCACTCATTTCAACAACGTTCACTATTCATTAAAACTTTAGAGTTTGGAAATTATTTAGAAGTCCTTGAGGATCGATACTTGGATACTCCATCCATTTATATTACTCTGACAGGTGTGCGCTTGCATCTATAGAATTGTTACCACGCTTAGTGCGTGCGTTCAGCATAACCTCAGTCAGGTATATATTTGATATACCCTGATATATGAATGGATAATGTCCTGTGAATAACCTAAAGGGTCTATAGTTATGGATAAGGTTGGGTACCTTATCCTGGCAACACTATGGATACGGCCCCCTCTGTAAGGTTACAACCGACTCGATCCAGGTCGTTCGTGTGGAGACGTGCGAGTGGGGGTATCCTATACAATGAGTTTTTATAAGACCGAACCCGCGAAATAGGCAATCTTTAGATGTAACACCATTAACTAATAGATTGCCATTTCTGAGGATGACCAGGCAACTCATTCTCAATCTTGAGTGAGTTATGACTCCTGTCCGTGAGGGCTCGTTCTTTGATCTGTAGGGTGAGAGTGGCTCGAGTCGCCGACTCAACCTTCCTACCATTTTGGGGACGAGACTGAGTGGGGAGCTGGGAACATACTTCACAAGATGGAATTCACTCCTCCCCCACTTTAGGAAGTAGTGAGTGTTTCCTAAATGCTAACTCTGGGACTTGAACAAGGGGCCCCCCACGCTCTCATTGGTCGAGAGGGACTTCCGGTTATTGGTTGGACCATAACCGGGTTGTTTATTAGAGGAGCAGTGGTGTTTAAGGAGTAAGATGTAACTTAGGGGTAAAACGGTAAGTTGACCCAACTTGAGTTACGAACACTCGTGAAGGATTGACTCGTCATTAATGGTCATATATCCATGGACACGAAAACATTCTGCAGTGAGAAGAGTGCAACTGCGGGTCTTTAGTGGAATGAGCCGTAGTTAACGAATCTAGATTAACTCGGTCAATGTGTTTGACCGATTAATCTTACATCGTTGGAGCTTCGGATCTGAGGTCCATGTAGGTCCCCTTCTATCTAGGTAACAACAGGTAGAATCAAAAATCAATTTTTGAAGAATTTGAATTGTTCAAATTACTTAAGGGATTATATGTATATTGATACAATATAATATATATAGTTAATTGTAAACTAAAACTATATATTATGAGAGATATTATTTGAATAAGATTCAAATAAATTAATATGAATGAGATTCATATTAAAATTATAGGTTAAAAATAATGTGCATAAGATGTAAATTAAAACTATAGGATATACGAGAGAATGTTTTAGAATATGATTCTAATTTTATATAAATAAATTAAGTGTTAATTATTTAAGTATATATATATTATTAATTATTATTGGATTAATAATTAATTATATTAATTAATTGATTAATTAATTTTATATAATATTAATTATTATATATATATTAATTATTATTATAATCTATTTATATATAATATATATTAATATGCAAGGAGTGGGAATTTTTGTGACGTGGGAGTTGCCCCACGTCACCCTTCTTCTTCTTCTCCAAGTGTTGGAAAGAGATGAACAACTTGATTACAGAACAGAAGAAAAGAAACTCCCAGGATTTCTCTCAAATTCTCTCAATCTCTTCTTCTCTTCGATCAAGGTGCTACCACAAGCACGATCCCGAGACCCAATAGGATAGCGAGGAAGATCCGTTGGTGTGTGTTTGAGGGGAATTCACTGAAGAAAACGTTCTTCAAAGGTTTGTTTTTCCCCTGTATTTTTCTTCTTTAAAATTCGATTTTGTATACCAAAATCAACAAACGATAATCCGTTTCCGCTCCAGGATTCTCATCCCTCAATTGGTATCAGAGCCGGTTGTAGTTCTGATTTTTTGGGATCAAAATCGCTGATTTGGTGGGTGATTTCATATTTTCGAAATAAGGGTTTGCGGATTGGAAAATTTCCGGATTTTTGGCACTTAGATAGCGTTTTTCTTCTTCTTGATTCGATCATGTAGGGGCCCGGTGTTTTGAGCATTATGTTTCTATTTTGTTTCTGTAAGTTCGGGTTGCTCGAAAGTCGTTCGTGGCGTCGGATTGGGCAAAAGTTGCAGAAAACAGCGAAGAAGACGAAGCAGACTGCGCAGGCAGCACCATGGCGCTGCGGACAGCACATAGCGCCACAAAGCGCTGCACTGTTCGCCGCGGCGCTGTAACAGCGCCATGGCGCACATGCCAGGGCGCCGCGGCACTGCCTTAGGTGCCGAGGCGCTGTCCCAGGTGTTTTTCGACGCGGTTTCGAGGCTCCGGTTCGCGGTTCGAGGGCAGATGCAGTCGATTTTTTCTTAGTTTGCATTATTTTTTTTCTTAGGGTGCCAAAAACCGTTCCAACTTTGCTATTTAATTATTTTATGTATATTTTAATTAAAATCATATTGCATATTGTATGCCATATGTTTAAAATCCCACCATAGGTTACATGCATAATATGTATGTTTTGATATATAGTATGTATGTATGGTCATGCATCATATAGTTATAATGTTATAATGTATGAATGCATGTTTTATTTTCATAATTATATAAGTTTGTATTAATTAGATGAAAATAAAGTTGCATTGAGCATGACATATTTTGGATAATATAATTGTTATATTATGTATGCTTTCAATGCATGTTTATAGTTTTAATTTCTTAAATTTTATAAGAGTTATAAAATGTGGTAGATAAAATTAAAATCTATAATAAAAAGTTGCATGCAACATAAGGTATAAGTTAATTAATTTTAAAGGGGTTTAAAATTAAGTAGACCTTAGGTTATATCTTATAATGTGATTAGGGTAGTCTTTTATTTGTTTTAACTAGGTTTAAAATGAAATAATAAAAGACTAAATATAAAATATTGTCTATAAGGGAACCCTGTCTAAGGAAGGTTGTAACGCCCCGCGTTCTCTGACTCGTTTATTTAAGAGATAAATAGTGTCTTTGGATTTTTCCTTAAGTTGATAACTTTAATTCTTGGATTTTCTAACTTTGAAATTCTAATTTTTGGCTAATTAAATTAAGTTTAATTTCTTTGGATTAAGATAATTTAAGTTCTCGACCTGTGTAGGAGATTTTTAGTTAAATTCTAAATTCACGAGTTTTAGGATTTTCCTTCCTAAATTCTACTTTTCTTCGAATTATTATTCTTGGGTTTTAGATTAAGTTAACTATTTTATTTCGGGTTGTTTGTGGGGTTTATTTTATTTCTAAAGTATAATTTATTGGCTTTTGTTTTGGGTCATTGTTTTTATCTAGTTGGGCCACCCTTCAAGATAAATTTGAGCTTTTAGGGTTTTGAAACAAGTTAAAGAAAAGGGTTTTTAAAACAAACTAACCCTAGCCCATTTTGTTTTTCTTCCTCTTCTTCTTCCCCTTCCCTTTCTTGTTGCAGCCGCCAGCCCCCCCCCCCCCCCCCCCCCCCGAACTTCTTCTCCGACGAATCAGCACCAGCACGGCTCCCTCGGGCGACCCAGCTCTCCTCCGACGGTGACAAGGAAGAGCCCTAGCAGCGGCGAAGTATGCGTCTGATGTACCGGCTTCAGCGACGCTCGGGTTTTTTCGGCGACCACCATGGGAGTCTGCTCCAGCTTCGCGGCAACCCGATTCGCGGCAAGTTCCTTGGCAATGCATTCTCACGAATCAGCCCGTTCCACCATCGAAGCAGCAGCGACTCGATTTTTGGCGTCCATCGTGGCCGTCCGCGGCGACCACCACGAACAACGACGATACCCAGCGACCGGATAATGCGGGACGACGAGAACCACGACCTCCTCCGGTGACATCCAACGTTCAGCCCGAACAGCCCAGTTTCCGTGACGTTTCTTCATTCCGGCGATTTTCCGTGTTGCCCACGCTTGTTAGGAGCTATTATCGTTACCCCACCGCTCCCGATGTTGGACCAGTAAGTTTAACGTCTAATTAGATCGGTAATCATTCGAATTAGAACATAAGCCCGTTACTTTTTATTTATCTATAATTGGAGCATAGGCTCTATCCATTTATTCATTCGACCCGACTTGACTTGACTTTTTTTTTCCGCATCAAGAATTCAAACAAGGTTTGGCCCAATCTAGTAAGGTAAAAAAATTACTAGAATTTCATCCTGACGACATGCTGCTTTTTTCCATTCATTCCTTTCAGGATCAGTCGCGGTCTTACAAACTCTACCGATAGTATGGACAATCTGTTACTTCATACAAATGTTAAAAGATGCTAGCCGCACTTAAAAGCCGAGTATCTACCATTGAGTTAGCAACGCCCACAAAATATAAAATTTTCTGTGTAGATACAATCGTAATCAAATGAAAAAAGAAATTAAATTACACGACGTAATCAAAATATTCCACATAAAAAAAATCACACAAAAGTAACTTTTTGTATCACAGAAAATACAATGAGACCGTCATGTGAGTGAAAATCAAAGGTCATGAAACGGAGATAACTAGCTTCATTTATACACGATCGGATTAATTTGTTTGATACACTGTTGTCAATATGAATGTGATAGTGAAAAACGACTACAAATAAAAAAAATAATTTAAATGAATAAAAAACAAATGGAAATAACAATTTTAATTGAATATATTTAATAATTATTTACTATATAATATAACAGATAAATAAATATATTTTTTAATATTTAAATAGATAAAGCTAAAATTTAAATAGATAAGAATAAAAATATAATAAGATAAAAGATTCTAATAATAATCATTTATATTATATATTAAAATTAGTTATATATAAATAATTATATAATAAATAGATATAGTATTAGATATAAGAAAAAATAATTAAAAAAACTACGGACTTGTATTGGATTGGCACTATAGAGATAATCAAAATAGATAGAAATAAAGATGTAGGCGAAAGCAAAATTAACGAAGAATAATAAAAAAAATATATAGGATTTTTCAATAAATAAATATAATAGCTAAAAAAACTTAATCCCCCTTTTTTTGTTCATAGATTGCAACAAAATCACCCTCTTGATGGGGTAATGTACAATTTTTATTTATAGATAGAACCAATAGTTCTTTATTTAAACTTGCTTGATCTTTTTTCTATTCATCTTAGATCATTTATATAATACAATAAAATAGATTTTTGTCGTTATCATCGAAGACGAATTTTAAGGTGAATAAGTTGTAGTATGGAATAGAACAAGAGAGGGGGGAAATAATAAAGAAAAGGTTATCAAAAGCTATATACAAGTTATCCACACCCTCTTTTTTTTTTTTATTCATTAATGGAATTTCGGTTATTGATTAAGTTGAAGTTCCGTAAAAAACCCCTGCCTTCTTTAAAATATCATAACAGTTCCTGTAGGTTGAGCGCCTTTTCAAGGAAAAATAGAAGCAGGAACATTTAAATAGGTTTGATTCTATCGGATCATAAACCCACTTTACGAAGATCCCTTCCTTCTCTCGGGATCGAACATCAATTGCAAGATTCGATAAACGGCTCATTGGGATAGATGTAAATTACAATACCCCCCCCCAGAACCGTATAAGAAGTTTTCTCCTCGTACGGCTCGAGGAAATTCAAAGTTATGTATAGAATTCTAATTAATGTCAAATAGACCATAGATTATTAATCATTAGACTATGATTTAAATACTTTTTTCTTATTCTTTGTTTAATTTTTTTATTCTTTTTGAAAAAAAAACTCATTCTTATCCCACATAACTCAAGTTGTATAACTCTCACTCAAAGGAAAAAACCTTAAGCTTAAGCATTTCATTTATTGAGCGGTCTCTACCCCTTTATTTTTGCCTGTCTCCCTTAAATCTATTTCGATTCTTCATTCAGATCTAGTTTAGTTATTGAGACAATTAAAAAAGGGTTTTTCCTTTGTCCAGAATCCTTTATCCTTGCCTTGAATCATTGGGTTTAGACATTACTTCGGTGATCTTTAATCGTTTCAAAATGGCAGCAACATACCATTTTTTGTGATTTCTTTTTATCAAGAATCATAAATAATGGATTCTCGCGTGATACACTTTTGATCAAATTTGACGTTTGAATTTGAAACTTGCTCGATTGGATCCTTTCGATTTCTATATCGAACATATACTTACGAAGTTGTTTCATTATTGATTGACACTAACCCTAGATCTCTGCCCTTGATAAATGAATCAATACTTTCTACTCGAGCTCCATCATGTTACTATTTACATCAAAACCCCGCAAAAAATGAGAGCTCGAGTGGAACAGAACAAACGATGTCCGAGTCAAGAGCATCTTCATTCCTATATAATAAAAAATGGTGGGTGTAAGAATCCACAGTAGATCATGTCCTTCAAGTCGCCGTTGCTTTCTACCACATCGTTTTAAACGAAGTTTTACCATAACCTCAAGACATCAGTTCTGGGATACCCCTCTATTTGACATTGGTTCGGCGTTGACCCACCGCTAATCGGACCTAAATCAGCGTTACCCATTCCTTTTTGGTATCGGACTAGCAAGCATAAGGCCGTTCGAGCTCGGATTTGGGAGCCCGAACCTCCTCGACATCTACCCACTCCTAACCCAAGAGTTTTTAATGTGAGTTAGTAGTAACGAATCACCTCATGGTTTCAATTAATTTAAGTGTCTCCAATGGATTTCTAATGCAAATGTAATCTCGTTTGTTTTAGGAAATACTTCGGCGAGCTTAGTAGTGTTATGGCCATTGTGTAAGTAGTTTCTACTGGAGGAATGGTTGTTGTGTGCTGATATGATATGGTTGTTTGCTCGTGTGCCCATATTTGCATGTTGCTTGTCGTTGTTATCACTTAGTGAACGTCATTGTTGATAAAACTGTTGATATATCTTGGGAAAATTATGTGGTTGTGTGAATAAATTGTAGTTAAGTAATATTGGATCACTATGATGAATGTTGTTATGTTCTATTGGTTTTTCATGATGAAACTTGTATACCGGGTACTATAAGCTGTTGTTTCGAAAGCATGTTGATGTTTCTGAGAAGTTGGTTGTGTTTGATGAATGTTGGGTATCTATCAATTATATTTTGGTTAAGTTTTGTTGTGCCTTTTCTGTGAACGAAGCCTGTTGAAGCGTTGGATCACGTTGGACTATTTTAAATTTGATTGGTTTACATATGATCATTTGGTGTATCGCATACTGGACTGTTATGAGATTATTGATGCACGAGGCATGGCGTAGAAGCAAGTAGGACTCTTGTGAGAGTTTTGAGGCATAACAAAGTAAGTAGCACGGGGGCGGGTGTGTGCGTTGATGGTGTAATAGAAATTGTTCTTGCTGATTTTACATTATAAACATGTTTTTCTAATATTTTAATTGTTGACAGGTCGTGAGGTCGATGCTGTTATGTAACTTGCGGTTATTTTATTATTGGATATGTATATGACTGGTATTCATGTTTGTTGTCTGCAACTTTAGGAACTTACTGATATTGTATGGTTGGTTGGAAGTGATAGGATTTGTTATGTTGTGAAAAGCATTATGGGAAGAATGTCATAGGGTTGTTTGTTGAAGCTTTGTGTGCGCTATGCTGTGAGCAGGTTGGTTGTTGTCAACTTTGTGTCATTGAGACCCATGCATTGAAATCTTACTATGGTTGTGTTTTGTTGTTAGGCTTTGTGGTAGTTGGTGTTATTAGGGAAGTAGTACTGAAATCTGGTTGGAGGGTAGAAGGATTATGGAGTTATGAAAGTTACGAAGTGAATGGGTGAGTGTCAAGGCATCGGGTATAAATGGTCGAGGGCCGATGCTGCAGGGTCGGGGCTCTGGGTATAGATGGTCAGGGCCAACTCTACTCGGAGGAGTAACTGTGGAAGGCTAGGATAACTGTGATAAGCGTAGAGGTACTTGAGATGTTAGGGAGACTAGAGGTTGGTAGTTAATGTGTCCTGGTTGTGGTTGTCAACGAATTTTATAGAATGTGTCTATGTTTGAATGCATAATGTGATGAAAAGCATGACAATGAATGTTTCATGATTTGGTTGAGCATGATGTGTGTGTGTTGATTCTTTAATAAGCATGACACGTTGTTCCTTGATAAGTATGCTGTTGTGTGTGACCCTTCAGATAAGGGCTGCTTACTGAGTACTGTGGTTGTACTCATCCCTCTTTTTCCCCTCCAGTTTGCAGGTATTGAGCTAGCTCTTGGGATGGCGATGGCGAGGAGGAGGCTTGATCGGAAGACCATTAGCTATGCTGCGTGAAACTAATTTCTTTTAGTTAGGATAGTTGTGGCCATTTAGTCTTGTAGTTGAGTTGGTAGTGGTTGGTTTTGTTTAGTTTTATTGTCTAAAGGATGATTGTAAGGGTGCCGATTCATTATTCTTTTAGAGCATTAACTTTGTTAGCCTCTTGAACTACGGGATTGTAATCTACATAGATATTTATGAATACATCGTTTAAGTTGTTCGTACTTGAATTAGTTTTTGCTTGATTGCCATTCGAGATGTTAAAATTCATTTCGTGGATGGTTTATAGTTAGTAAAGGTTTCCTTGAAGGGTTTGGTTAACGTGAAGTCGGTATTAAATGGTTTATCTGTATAGGATTTGAGAATCTCTAAAACTTTAGTGTTGTTGTTCTAATTGTTCAAGCTCTCGTGAGTGTTATAAATCAGAGTAGCGCAGCGGAAGCGTGGTAGTTCTATTGCTTAGTATTGTTGTGAAGAAAATTCTCTTGTTATGTGAAAATTTTAGGTAGGCTTAGTAACGGTCCATGTTGGAAATGGTGAAATTCCTAGGGCGTTACAAAGGTTCTTTCTAGGTTGAGGTATTTAAGCTGACCGTAAGGGAACACCTCTACCTGGGAACCGACCTGGGGTGTTGAATTAGTCAATATTTTATATACAAGCAATAATGTCGTTGGTTTATTAAAGTGTTTAACGAACTAAAACATTATTGTACAACTTCCGATATAATAGTTATATTGGGCCGACTAAAAATTCACTTAGTTAATTTCATCACTCCCGGGATTTATCTAAGTAATATACCCTAGTATTAGAATACTAAGTGGGAGCAAAAGAGAATATGTAATATACAGCCTATATACTTGATATACAAAGTATATATAACATACTTTACTCTCTCTCTCACGTTCTCCTTTTAATTCACGCTGTGAGTTCCATGCTCGACCTCGTGTCGCCCTGGGCGTGGCTTCCCTACGGAAGGTGTTTGCATGGTTCAATATCGAGGTGAATGGAGATAGTGTTCATAGTAAGTGGGAGAAGGACGTGTGAGAACATATCCTGCGGTCTCCGCCATTGGTTTGCACATGAGGTTTCATACATGACCTGCGTGTCGTCCTGGAGCGACCATCCCTACGGAGGGTTCATTGTATGGAAACAAAAACCAAGGCAAACTCCAGAAATGGATAGAAGTCTCTTAGGTTTTGCTCCAATTTTCCTTCCCTACGGCAGGATTATGGGGTGGACCTCTGAGGTTCGAAAATGTTGGTCACACTTACGAGGAGTTGTTAAGTTAGTTAGCAATTTCCTGACCAATAAAACGATGACTAAAATTTATAGGAATAAGAGTTATTCTGGTGTAAATTTAGTTGAGAATGTCTCAATTCAGTGAAGGAATACTTGTCCGCCCTACGGTGGCTGTTGCTCTAAATCACTGAAGCGTCGTTGCAAAACAATTTTGTTAGGGTGCTTAATTACTTTTGCTAAAATTTTGATTGGGTTTGAAAGGCTAATGCATGAAACTAATATAGATTTTGTTTTTACTTTCAGCATGTCTACTCTATTATGCACTCTAGCCGCGCAAAGACTTAATGGCGAAAATTACAAACAATGGAAGTCAAACCTAAACATTATTCTCGTGAATAGATGATCTTAGGTTCGTCTTGCAAGAGGATTGTCCTCAATCCTGCGCCTAACGCCACTGTGGCGGTGCGCAACGCCTATGACAGGTGGATCAAAGCCCATGACAAGGCCAAGGTCTACATCTTGGCGAGCATATCTGATGTGCTTGCAAAAAGCACGAGGACACGGTCACCGCTAAGGAGATCATGGACTCGCTGCAGAGCATGTTTGGACAACCGTCCTCACAGGCTCGACATGAAGCCCTTAAGTTCATTTACAACTCCCGCATGAAGGAGGGCTCCTCAGTGCGAGAACACGTTCTCAACCTGATGGTCCATTTCAACGTGGCTGAGTCGAACGGGGCCGTCATAGACGTGAACAGTCAGGTCAGCTTTATTCTGGAATCTCTTCCGAAGAGTTTCCTTCCATTCCGCGCAATGCAGTTATGAATAAGCTGGAGTACACTCTTACCACGCTCCTAAACGAGCTGCAGACCTACCAGTCTATTATGAAATGTAAGGGACAAGAAGGGGAGGCAAATGTTGCCACCTCAAAGAGGTTCAACAGAGGATCGTCCTCCAGAACCAGGTCTGTGCCCTCTTCTTCTGGAAGTAAACTTTTAAGAAGAAGAAGGCTGCTGGTAAGGGGTCTAAACCTGACTCAGCTGCTGCTGCTCAAAAAGGCAAGGTCGAGTTTGCAGAGAAAGGAAAGTGTTTCCACTGCAACATGGACGGGCATTGGAAGCGCAACTGCCCAAAGTACTTGGCCGAAAGAAGAAAGCCAACGAAGGTAAATATGATTTACTTGTATTGGAAACATGTTTAGTGAGAGAATGATGACTCCGCCTGGATACTGGATTCAGGAGCCACTAATCACGTTTGTTCTTCATTTCAGAGAATTTGTTCCTGGAGGCAGCTTGACGCCGGACAGATGACTCTCAAGGTCGGACGGGAGAGGTCGTCTCAGCTGTGGCGGTAGGGGAGCTCAAGTTTGTTTACAAACAAGAATATGTATATATTACTAGATAATGTGTACGTTGTTCCTAAATTAAAAGGAACTTAATTTTAATTTCTTGTTTGTTGGAAACAGATGTATTCATTTCATTTCATTTAAATGAAGCGTTCATTTCAAGAAATGGTGTTAATATTTGTTCAGCTTTACTTGAAAACAACTTGTATGTGCTAAGACCAACCATAACTAAAGCAGTTTAAATCCGAGTTGTTTAAAAATGCTAGAACTCAAAATAAAAGGCAAAAAAGTTTCTAAAAAAAAAATACCTATCTTTGGCACTTAAGATTAGGTCACATTAATCTCAATAGGATTCAGAGGTTGGTTAAGAATGCATTCTAGTAAGTGAGTTAGAAGACGATTCTTTACCACCATGTGAGTCTTGTCTTGAAGGCAAGATGACTAAAGACCTTTTACTGGAAAAGGTTATCGAGCCAAAGAGCCTTTAGAACTTATACATTCAGACCTTTGTGGTCCGATGAATGTTAGAGCTCGAGGAGGGTATGAATATTTCATCTCTTTTTATTATCGATGATTATTCAAGGTATGTTTTTATACCTAATGCAACATAAGTCTGAAGCCTTGAAAAGTTGAAGGAGTACAAGACTGAAGTTGAAAATCAATTAGGTAAAACCATTAAAACACTTCGATCAGATCGGGGTGGAGAGTATATGGACTTGAGATTCCAAGACTATATGATAGAACATGGAATCACGTCCCAACTCTCAGCCCCTAGTACACCTCAACAAAACGGTGTATCAGAAAGGAGAAACAGAACCCTGTTGGACATGGTTCGATCAATGATGAGCTATGCTCAGTTGCCTAACTCGTTTTGGGATTATGCATGGAGACTGCAGTTTATATTTTGAACGTAGTTCCATCAAAGAGTGTTTCTGAACACCCTTTGAGCTGTGGAAGGGTCGTAAACCTAGTTTACGTCACTTTCTCAATTGGGATGCCCGGCACACGTGCTCATGACTAACCTGAAGAAACTGGAACCTCGTTCAAAAGTATGCCTATTCGTAGGTTACCCTAAAGAGATGAGAGGTGGTCTCTTCTTCGATCATAAAGAAAACAGAGTGTTTGTATCGACAAATGCTACTTCTTAGAAGAAGGCCAATGTTCGAGATCATAAACCACGAATAAGGTAGTAATTAACGAGATTTCCGAAGAGGCTACAACACATGTCAACAAGAGTTGTTGATCAAACTGGCACTACACAAGAGTTGTTGATGAAGCCAGCACATCGCATCAGTCACATCCACCTCAAGTGTTGAGGGTGCCTCGACGTAGTGGGAGGATTGTGTCACAACTGACTGTTACGTGGGTTTAACTGAAACTCAAGTTGTCATACCTGATGACGGCGTCGAGGATCCATTGACCTATAAGAAGGCAATGGAAGATACTGACAAGGACAAATGGGTCAAAGCAAAGGACCTGGAAATGGAGTCGATGTACTTTAATTCCGTTTGGGAACTTGTAGATCAACCTGACGGGGTAAACCCATAGGGTGCAAATGGATCTACAAGCGAAAAACGAGACGCCGAAGGAAAGGTACAGACCTATAAGGCGAGACTTGTAGCAAAAGGCTACACACAAAGGGAAGGGGTGGACTATGAAGAAACTTTCTCCCCTGTAGCTATGCTTAAGTCTATTAGAATACTTTTATCCATTGCTTCATATCACGACTATGAGATATGGAAATGGACGTCAAGACTGCTTTTCTGAATGGCAATCTTGAAGAAAGTATTTATATGTCTCACCCGAAGGGTTTATAGAACAAGGTCAAAAGCAAAAGGTTTTGCAAGCTTAAACGGTCCATATATAGACTAAAACAGCATCTCGATCTTGGAACATAAGGTTCGATACTACTGCGATCAAATCTTATGGTTTTGACCAAACGTTGACGAGCCTTGTGTATACAAAAAGATCGTCAACAACACCTTAGCCTTCTTAGTGTTGTATGTGGATGATATTCTACTCATTGGGAAGTGTAGCATACCTTACTGATATAAAGAAGTGGCTAGCGACTGAGTTCCAATGAATATTTGGGAGAAGCTCAGTATGTTCTTGCCATCCAAATTCTAAGGGATCGCCAAGAACAGAACGTTCCCCTGTCTCAAGTAACTTATATCTACAAGATGCTTGCTCAATATTCGATGCAGAATTCCAAGAAAGGTTTATTACCCTTCAGGCATGGATTTCATCTGTCTAAGGAACAGTGTCCTAAGACACCTCAAGAAGTTGAGGATATGAGACTTATACCCTATGCTTCAGCATGGGCAGCCTGATGTACGCTATGCGGTGCACTAGGCCTGACATTTGCTATATGGGCGGTAGGGATAGTCAGTAGGTACCAATCCAACCCAGGATATGATCACTAAATTGTTGTTAAAGGGATTACAAGCTCGTGTATGGCGCTAAGGATTTGATCCTTACAGGATACACTAACTCTGACTTCCAAACAGACAAGGATTCAAGGAAATCCACGTCGGGGTCAGTATTCACTCTTAACGAAGGAGCGGTTGTTTGGCGAGCATCAAACAAGGATGTATCGCAGACTCCACCATGGAGGCTGAATATGTTGCGGCTAGTAAAGCAGCAAATGTAACGACCCAGAATTTCCCACACACTTCTAGGTCACGTTAACTACCCAACTTATTAGACTTAACCCCAAACACGTCATGCCAACTCCCTAGACAACAATTATATAAAATCAAGTTCCACTTCTCATCAATTCAACAATAAATCATTTTCATTAAAAATCAACAACAAACATTCGTGGACAACCTCACGAGGCAAATTTTATTATTCAAACTAGGCAAAACTAAATGAATGGAAGAAAACTGAGATAGCACCTATTCGAAATAAAATTAACAACAAGTGGGAACCTCTCATTATTAAAAATACGAGCAAATAGTTTATTGACCATAACAGGTCTTAACTAATAACTTAAGCTAAGCAAGAGTGACTAAGTAGCCTATGGTCCTCGCTCGTCATGTCTCCTCCTCTCATCACCATGGTCGCCAAAGTCCTTGAACCTGAAACAATCATTGTAGAGGGGGGGTGAGTATATAAGATATACTCCGTAAGTAGCCTTCATCAACAACACATACACATCATGCTCAACTAAATCATGAAACATTCATAGTCATGCTTTTCAACACATATGCATTCAAACATAGACACATTCTATAAAATCCGGTCACAAACACCACAGCCAGGAATACATTAACTACCAATCTCTAGTCTCCCTAACATCTCAAGTACCTCTACATTTATCACGGCTATCCTAGGCTTCCACAGTTAACTCCTTTCGAGTAGAGTCGGCCCCTGACCATTTTTACCCAGAGCCCCGACACTACCGCATCGGGCCCTCGACCATTTTTACCCAAGGCCCCGATGACTTCACCATCTATTGGCCCTTGACCATTTCTACCCTACCCAAGGCCCCAATACTTCCCTTCCAAAAGACTCCTCGCATCGACCCTCGACCATTTTTACCCGAGGCCTCGACACTCAATAGTGACGTATCAAGCCCCCGACCATTTATACTCGAGCCCTGACCCTACCCTCACTTTCCACACTCCCTTTCACTTTCTCCAAGAATCCACTCTCCCAGGTTACTATATACTTTCTTAAGCCATGACCCATACGTCCTTCAGCTCACAAACCGATTCAACATGCTTTCACAACATAACAACTTTCTATTAATGAAATATAACCAATCATGCTTAACATCCAACATCAAAATTTTAGCAAGCATGACGAAGTATAATAACTCACTAAAACCGTCGAAACAATTCATGCATAATCAGACAAAAAACATTTCCACAAGCATACTCAACAGTTTTAGCAAAGCAGAAATCTCACCATTTTCACCGACAAAGAATCCAACACTTCTCCAAAGTATATCGACTAAACAATGAGAGTTATTTAGCGAAATGACGTATCAAGATTAATATTAAACGCCACAAAACCAGTACATTAGGGACCATTTAACACACATTAACACACGCACACCCCCTTGTCTCTTACTCACAACCGCGCCCTTAAGTTTTGCGTCGATCTCACACTTAAGCACTAGAACAGAAAATACAACACAAGTTACGACACTAATTAGCCTTCGAAACAATTCTAAAAGGTTCAAATGACTCATTACCACCAAAACCGAAACTTCGTACAGGTGTGGGTCCAACGCCAAAGAGGTTCGGGCTTCCAAAACTGAGTTCGAATGTCCTTAGGCTTGCTGTTTCGATGCCAAAAGCGATGGGCAATGCTTGTTTAAGTCTAAATAGGAGTGGGTACCGCGAAATCGAACTCCGGACAGGTGTGGGTAAGCGTCTAAAGTTGTGAGGGGAAGCAAAGGCCACAAATCGGGGCTGTGGGTGGTCGTCGGAGCGCGCACGGCCAAGGGCTCGTCGGAACGCCGCAGAAATGGCACTGCCACTGCAGAAGAAGAAGCGCGCCGCTGCTGCCGTCGACGACTCGACGAAAAGAGCACCGCCGTTACTACTGTTCGATCCGAAGGAGCGCCGCGACTGCTGCTATTCGGGGTCCGAAGGAGCGCCGCCGCTGCCTTCATTTTGATCCGAAAAAGCGCCACTGCTCGTGGGTGTCGTCGGTCGCCGTCATGCAGCTCGCCACCGAAAACAAACGAACTTGTGGCTGCCGAAAATTTTCAACGAGAAGGAGAGGGTGGGTGTGATGGTGGCTAGGGCAAAAGGAAAGGAGAAGAAGAAGATGAAGTCCCTCCTTTTTTTGTTTTCTTTTTCCTTTGTTTTAAAAACCAAATTAACCCAATAGAGGCCCAACAAGTCCAAGCTCAAAAGATAAGAAATCCATCCCCCTTTAAAACAAGACCCACCACACGGAGTCGGTAAATATTAATTTAATTGGAGTTTAGAGCCCGATAAATATAGATAAATTTAATTAACAATTAATTTAAAAATTAAATGAAAAATCTCCTGATTTCACTAACTAACCACCTGAGGGACTCGGGGCCATTACAGCCAAAGAGGCGGTTTGGCTTAGAAAGTTCTTGACACCTGGAAGTCGTTCCAAACATGAACTTGCCCATCACACTTCATTGTGATAACAGTGGTGCTATGGCAAATTCTAAAAAACCTTGAAGCCATAAGAGAGGCAAACACATCGAAAGGAAGTACCACCTACCACCTTATAACGGGAAAAGTGCAGCGAGGAGATATTGATTGTCATAAAGATCCTACAGAGCACAATATTGCTGATCCTTTACAAAGGCACTCACAGCTAAAGTGTTTGAGGGCCATCTAGAAAGTCTAGGTTTACGAGTTTTGTACAGTTATTCTAGGGCAAGTGGGAGAAATGTAATTGGGTATAGTGTATGCCCTAGTTTAGTGTATTTTCCCTTTGCTTTATGATAATGTACACTCCACTCGAGTTTAGTTCAAGCGGGAGTTTTGTTGGGTGTGTTGCCCTAAACCGTAGTTTTGTATTTGTAAAAAACAAATGTCTATTTAATAAAATTTTATTCATAATTTGTTGTTGAATCATAGCTTTGCATTGTCCAAAATCCAATAAACTAAACATCCAAGGTTATTTTTTATGTAATCGGGACAATATATATACTGGGTATATAGTTGATATACGGGGTATATATTTGATATACCTCTGATATATGAATGGATAATGTCCCGTGAATAACCTAAAAGGGTCTATAGTATATGGATAAGGCTGGGTACCTTATCCTGGGCAACCTATGGATACGGCCCACTTTGTAAAGGTTACAGACGACTCGATCCAGGTCGTTCGTGGAGGACATGCGATTGGGGGTATCCTGTACAATGAGTTTGTATAAGACCGACCGCGAAATAGGCAATCTTTAGATGTAACACCGTTAACAAATAGATTGTCATTTCTGAGGATGATCAGCAACTCATTCTCAATGTTGAGTGAGTTATGGACTCCTGCCCGTGAGGGCTCGTTCTTGATCTGTATTGGTGAGAGTGGCCTGAGTCGCCGACTCAACATTCCTACCATTTTGGGGACAAGACCGAGTGGGGAGCTGGAAACATAACTTCACAAGATGGAATTCACTCCTCCCCCACTTTAGGAAGTAGGTGAGTGTTCCCTTAAATGTTGACTCACGGGACTTGAACAAGGGACCCCACCCTCTCATTGACCGAGGGGGACTTCCGTTATTTGTTTGACCATAACTAGGTTGTTTCATTAAGAGGAGCAGTGGTGTTTAAGGAGTAAGATGTATCTCAGGTGGAAAACGGTAATTTGACCCACTTGAGTTACGAACACTCGTTAAAGGATTGACTCGTCATTAATGATCATATATCCATGGACATGAAAACATTCTACATTGAGAAGAGTGCAACTGCAGGTCTTTAGTGGAATGACCCGTGGTTAACGAATCTAGATTAACTCGGTCAATGAGTTTGACCGATTATCTTGCATCGTTTGAGCTTCGGATCCTGTAGGTCCATTAGGTCCCCTGCTAGCTCATAACGGGTAAACGAGGATCAAATTTTTTGAAGAATTTGAATGTTCAAATTACTTAAGGGATTATATGTATATTCACTACAACAAATCTTAGTTTTAATGTCGGACAAAAAAATGCGGAGGAAATGATGTCGCACTAGAAAAACACGGAGGCAAACCATGACGGACAACACTAAAAACACGCCCAATTTAATTTCAAATTTTTTTAAGTATCCATGTCGGGCCTAGCCCCACATTGTAATTTTAATTTAATGGTGGGCCTGGCCCGCCGTGAAAAGTGCCCAATTTTAACCCTAAATTAAAATTTTGACCCAAAATTTTTACAACCCGAAAATTTTTGCCTCCCCAGCTCCCTTTGTCATGCGAACCTTCTCTACCCTCTTGTGAAACCAGTGCAAAACCTTGTTCCATTGCTGTGGGAAGGAGAGCAAACGACTACTTACGGGAGGCGCGAGCGAGACTCAACGGTGAGGAGCAATTTTCGACGGGCAAAGAGCAACAATCTGCAGCGGTGACCTTCGATTCGGTGGCAGGGAGCGAATATACGGCAGGGGCGACAATATCGAAGGTTTTTTTCATCTTCCCTTATATTCGCTCGTTTTTCAATCTTCTTCTAATTTGATCAGTAATTTTCTTATGGTTGAGTTTGGATATTTATCGATGTGGCTTTTTTTCATCACAATGAGTTTGAGTTTTGTGTGGTGGGTAAATGAAATTTGCTCTACATCTGAGTTTGTGTAGTATATATATATGTAGAACAATTTCTCTTGTCTTTACCTTTTGAGTTCTACAGATTTTGTTGCTCCCCAGTTGTTGAAAAGTAGAAGAAGAAAAAATAAATAGCATAGCCTCAAAATTTGGATTTGAACAGGTAGTCCAATCATGACTGAACTACCCTAATTTTTTCAATCTGGTTTCATTTTCCCCCAAAATATAAAGACAAAATCTCAAGTTTGGTCTTTCAATGTGGTGGGAGGGGTTTTGTAGCCCAGATATTAGAAAGTCGTGAAACTCTTGTTTTTGCCGAAAAATATTACGGGAAACTGACATTTACGGGCTCTCATGTGGGAAACATGTAATATAGCAATATGCTTTTGAGTTTTGATTTATTGCACGTCTTAGTTAAAATGCTCTGGCAGCCCGATATACTTGCCTTTGTTTCCATCTTTCTGATCAGCTGTCTATTTTTCTGATCTCTGTGTGTTTGTGTAACTATTTTGGTTAATTTTTTTTCTTGGAAGAATCAATCTGAATTCTTAGGTGATTTATGCAAAGAATGAATTGAACCATCTATACTGTGGAATGTTTCTCTATATTAAACAGGTTGAGAGCCCTAGCATAGACTGGTCATGTGATCTAACAATTCAATTCAATACAGTACAACTCAATGCCCAAAATTAATGAATACACACTTTGCCTTGACCCTCTGGTGTGGAAGAGTCTTAATTAATGGTCAAAGGTATTGAATTTCCTTAATTAATTTTTATGTGCATATTTGAGATAATTCTATATACTCGTGATAAATAAATAATAATAATTGATTTCTCAACGATTTCTTAGAGAAGATCCAACTCTGTGTTTTTTTTTATATGGAAAGAGCATAAATTTTTTAAGAAAATAATTATGATGTTTGAATGCGAAAATGATTTTTGCATATTGAAGTTGTAAAGGAGAATCATAAACACGTAAGTGCCTTGAACTCTTATAATTGAAATTTTTATAATTATGTTATTCTAATGTTTCAAATTATTTAAATCATTGAAAATGTGGCAAGCAAAACATTCTACTCAACAATCTGGCAGTAGTACATTTGGAACCTGTGAAGGTAAATTTGCATAACTCATATCAATGTCGCAGTAAATCTTTTGTATAACTCATAATTATGTTATTTTTCAAATTTTCTATATGTAGTGTCCTCGACAATCAGATTCTATCGAGTGTGGAAACTATCTGCAAAAGTATATACGAGAATAGTGCGGAACCCTGATACTCCTATAACTGAACTTGTACGTATTATCATATACCTGTATATGTTTATATATGATTTGTCCTTATATTAGTAATTTTTTTTTGTAGTTTAATACAAAAAGTGCCTATCAACAAGAAGAAATCGACGAAGTTCCAATATAATGGACATCTTTTGTTGGGCGATGTGTGTTGTACCTATGGATTCATTAGTTTTGTTTATTTGATGTAAGTATTTGGTTGAGACTACTTTCGTCTAGTACTTGGTAGATTAGAAATGCTTTTTTCATGTTTATAATAGGTAGAAGTTTGAATTTTGTATATATGGTATTGCATAACAGATTAGTTTTGGATTATTATAGAAGTATTTGACTGATGTTGAATATGTTGGATTGTTTGTTTATAATATATAGAAGTCTGAATTCTTATGCTGAATGTAGTTTTGTTGGAGGGACGGGCGGTCTCATTTGCTCCGGTGTGGAATGGTGTTAATATAGAAGTGTTTGATTGTTGCTGAATATAGTAATTATTGCTTTCCAAGTTAGTGTTGAGTTATTCTAAAGTAGAGAGGTCAGTTGGAATTTGTACTTCTTTGATATACTCTTAAATAATTGTGGTTTGTGAGTTTAGGTTAGTTCTTAAGTTAAGTCTTAGAAGATCATGATGTTGAAATTAGTTTTACTTGCATATTAGTTTTCGAGTTTCAATAATATTGAGAATTATTTTTGTGAATAGGTTGAAAGGAGATATATTGATTGATTAGTTTTGAGTTATATTCAAAGTGGAGAGGGTCATGATGAAATTTGTACTTACTCTTGATTATTTGTGTTTTTTGTTAAGTTTTTATAGAATAGGTTGGAAGAGAAACCCTCTCTACCTTCTCGTGAAACCGGCGCAAACCTTGCTCCATGCCGGGGGAAGGGGAGCAAACGACCACGTACGGGAGGCGCGAGCGAGACCCAACGATGAGGAGCAATTTCCTGCGGCAGAGAGCGACAATCGACGGTGGAGGCAGTGAATATACAACGAATATCAGCGGCGGCGACAATATCGAAGTTCCTTTTATCTCCCTCATATTCGTTCGTTTTTATCTTCTTCTAGTTTGATAAGTAATTTCTTGTGGTTTGAGTTTGGGTTATTCATCGATTTGGCTCTTTTTCATCTATATTGCATGAATGAGTTTGAGTTTCTGTTTAAGTTTGAGTTTTGTGTAGTGGGTATTGAAATTTGTTCCACATCTGAGCTTGTGTAGTATATATATATGTAGAACAATTTCTCTTCTCTTTGCCTTTTGAGTTCTACAAATTTTGTTGCTGCTCGATTCTTGAAATTAGAAGAAGAAGAAAAAAAAAATTCTTGCGGAATTTGAGAAACAAGGGCTTTGTTTTGCCTTCCATGGCTGTTGTTTTCAAGCTCTCATTTCTTCTTTGAATCTTGTCTCATCAGATTTTATACTTTTTTTTATTTCTTTTCATCTCTTATCCTTTTCTTTTGCTCTCAGTTCTCAACACATCATATTTGTTCTCAAATCCACCTCTGTGTACATTTGTGAAACCACCATAGGCAAGCTTGTGAAAATGTCTGAAACAATAATTTTGTCGGTGAAAAAAAGCAAAACAGTAGAACCAACATAATAGGAAAAAACCCGACAAGTAGAATAACCCTTGTTAGCGGGTAAGCTAGCAATTTAACTTCATTTTACTTATTTATAGTTTCCTTATCCATGCATGAATGATAATATTATCATGTTGTTTATTATAGTTTTCACTAGAAGTTTGTTTGTTATACATCTCCGAGATATTGTATTTATGTATTGGACTCTCTAAGGAGTAGGATTGAAGAAAATTATAAGGGAATCATAAACACATAAGTGCCATGAACTCTTATAGTTGAAATTTTACAATTATGTTATTCTAATGTTTCAAATTATTTAGATCATTGAAAATGTGGCAAGCCAAACATTCTACTCAACAATCTCGCAGTACTACAATTTGGAAACCTGTGAAGGAAATTTGCCATAACTCATAACAATGTCGCAGTAAATCCTTTGTATAACTCATAATTTTGTTATTTTTCAAATTTTCTATATGTAGTGTCCTCGACAACTAGGTTCTACCGAGTGTGGGTACTATTTGCAAAAGTATATACGAGAATAGTGCGGAACCCTCATACTCCTATTACTGAACTTGTACGTATTATCATATATCTTTATGTGTTTATATATGATTTGTCATTATATTAGTATTATCTTTCTTTTTCTTTTTTTTGTAGTTTAATACAAAAAGTGCCTATCAACAAGAAGAAATCGACGAAGTTGGAATAGAATGGGCATCTTTTGTTGGACGATTTGTGTAATACCTATGGATTCATTAGTTGTGTTTATTTGATGTAAGTATTTGGTTCAGACTACTTTCTGTGTAGTAATTGGTAGATTAGAAATACTTTGTCTTGTTTATTAATATGTAGAAGTTTGAAGTTTGAAATGTCTGCAATAACATATTAGTTTTCGATTATTATAGAAGTATTTGATTGGATGATGCTGAAGTCTGGATTCTTATGCTGAATGTAGTTTTGTTGGAGGGACGGGCGGTCCGATTTGTTCTTGTGTGGAAGGGTGTTTATATAGAAGTTTTGGTTTTGTTTATAACCATGCTAGTTTTGAGTTATTCTAAAAGTGGAGAGGTTATGTGAAATTTGTACTTTTGATTATTTGTGTTTTGAGTTTAGGTTAGTTTTTGAGTTAAGTTGGAAGGAGATATATTGGTGGTGGTTAGTTTTGAGTTATATTCTAAAGTGGGGAGGTCATGATGAATTTGTACTTACTCTTGATGTGTTTGTTTTTTTTAAGCTTTTATAGAATAGGTTGGAATTGAGAGATATATTGTTGGCTAGTTTGAGTTATTCTAAAAGTGGAGAGGTTATGTTGAAAATTTGTACTTTTTGATTATTTGTGTTTTGAGTCTAAGGTTAGTTTTTAGTTTTTTTTAGAAGATCATGGTTGAAATTAGTTTTACTTGCATATTAGTTTTTGAGTTTCAATAATATTGAGATTTATTTTGTGAGAATAGGTTGGAATGAGATATATTGGTTGGTTATTTTTGAGTTATTCTAAAGTGGGGAGGTCATGATGAAATTCGTACTTACTATTGATTGTTTGTGTTTATGTTAAGCTTTTATAGAAATAGGTTGGAAGGGAGTATTATATTGTTGGCTAGTTTTGAGTTATTCTAAAAGTGGAGAGATTATGTTGAAATTTGTACTTTGATTATTTGTGTTTTGAGTCTAAGGTAGTTTTTGAGTTAAGTTTTAGAATAGATATTGTTTTATCATGGATGAATGTGTTAAAAATTTTAGTTGCATATTCAGAATTATCATAGGTGTGAAGGAAATATATATAGTTGGTTAGCCACTCTGGGTAACCAACAATTTTTTTTATTTATTTATTCACGAAATAATGACGGTCAATATCTATCACGAAATATAGTCATTCCATGACGCACATATCGATGTAGATACAGTGACGTACAAACAATGTCATACAAAGAGATGACGTACAAACAATGGCGTACAAACAATGTCGCACATACAATGACGGTCACAAAAAAGGACAGTCATAAAGATGTCGGTCTTCACCCGTCATGGTTATTCTTTCATGACGGCACGTCCGTCATGGAAAACGCTATACATGACAGGCAATGCCCGACCTTAAAAGGGTCGTTTCATGACGGCCATGTCCGAATAGAAAGAAAATATACATGACGGGCAATGCCCGACCTTAAAACTGTCCGACATGAAAGGAAACAAGGACACTCGTATAGATGTCAGTCAGTGACCGACATGGTTAATGTTTAATGTCGGGCAATGCCCGTCCATGAAATAGCAGATTTGTTGTAGTGATTGATACATTATAATATATAGTTAATTGTAAATTAAAACTATATATTATGAGAGATATTATTTGAATGAGATTCAAATAAAATTAATATGAATGAGATTCATATTAAAACTATAGGTTAAAAATAATGTGCATAAGATGTACATTAAAACTATAGGTTATACGAGAGAAATGTTTTAAAATATGATTCTAATTTTATAATAAAATTAAGTGTTAATTATTTAAGTATATATATATTTATTAATTATTAATTGGATTAATATTATTAATATTAATTAATTTGATTAATTAATTTTATATATATCTTAATTTTTATATATTCTATTTTAATTATTATTATATTATATATATCTATTATTAATATTAACTACCCTGCAAAATTGCAGGGGAGTTGGAGGTGTTGTGACGTGGGGAGTTACCCCACGTCACCCTTCTTCTTCTTCTCCAAGTGTTGGAGAAGGAGATGAACAACTTGGTAACAGAACAGAAGAAAAGAAACTCCCAGATTTCTCTCAAATTCCTCAATCTCTCCCTCTCTTCGATCAAGGTGCTACCACAAGCACAATCCCGAGACCCAAGAGGATAGCGAGGAAGATACGGTGGTGGTGTTCGAGGGGAATTCACTGAAGAAACGTTCTTCAAAGGTTTGTTTTTCCCCTGTATTTTTCTTCTTTAAAATTCGATTTTGTATCCCAAAATCAGCAACGAAAATTTGTTCCAATTCGGGATTCTCATCTTTTCACCCTTTGTGTGTAGTCTTTCACCACAAGCACCCTTAGAGGTCTGTACCTTTTGTTCAGCGTCTCGTTTTCTCTTATAGATCTATTTGTACTCTATGTGGGTCTATGGGTCCTACCACGTTGGGTTGATCTACAAGTTCCCAAACAAAATTGAAGTACATAGACTCTATTTCCAAGTCCATGACTTTGACCCATTTGTCGTTGTCATCATCTTCCACTGCCTGTGTGAAGGTTAATGAATCCTCAATGTCGTCATCAGGTATGACAACTAGGTTTCAGTTAAACCCACATAATGGTCAGGTTGTGACATAATCCTCCAATACGCGAGAGGCACCCTCAATTCTTGAAGTGGATGTGACTAACGTGATGTTCTTCTTCATCAACAACTCTTGTTGAAGTGTCGGTTCATCAACAACTCTTGTTGACGTGTTGTAGCCTCTTTGGAAACCTCGTTTATCACTACCTTACTTCCTGGTTTATGATCTCGAACGTGGTCTTCTTCTAAGAAAAGAGCTTTTGTCGATACAAACACTCTGTTTTCTTGCGGATTGAAGAAAAGACCACCTTTCGTCTATTTAGGGTAACCTAAGAATAGGCATACTTTTGAACGAGACTCCAATTTCTTTGGGTTAGTCACGAGCATGTGTGCCAGACATCCCCAAATACGAAAGTGGCATAAACTAACTTTACGTCCCTTCCATAGTTCAAAGGGTATTTTCAGAAACACTATTTGAAGAAACTACATTCAAAACATAAACCGCAATATCCACTGCGTAACCTTAAAATGAGTTAGGCAACTAAGCATAGCTCATCATTTATCGAACCATGTCCAACAGTGTTTTGTTTCTCCTTTCTGATACACCATTCTGTTATGGTGTACCAGGGATTGAGAATGGGACGTGATTCCATGTTCTATCATATAGTACTCGAATCTCAAGTCCATATACTCTGTACTCCGGATCAGATCGAAGTGTTTTTAATGGTTTTACCTAATTGATTTTCAATTTCGATCTTGTACTCCTTAAACTGTTCAAGGCTTCGGACTTGTGTTACATTAGGTATAGAAAACCATACCTTGAATAATCACCTATAAAGAGATGAAGTATTATACTCTCATCGAGCTTTAACATCATCGGACAACAAGGTCTGAATATATTAAGTTCTAAGGGCTCTTTTACTCTTAACATTTTCATAAAAGGTTGTTTAGTCATCTTGCTTTCAAGACAATCGGTAAATTTCAATCGTTGTTTTATAAGTCGTCTTTAAAATTCAAATGTCTTAGAATAATGTCATTCTTACCCAACCTCCCAATCCTATTGAGATTAATGTGACCTAATCATAAGTGTCAAATATAGCTATTTTCTTTGGGAAAACATTTTGCCTTTTAGTTAGAGTTTTTGCATTTTTAAAGAATTAAGTATTTAAACTGCTTTGGTTACGGCTGGTCATAGCACATTCAAGTGTTTCCTATTTGGCATAACAAATGTTAACACCATTTTCTCGAAATGAACACTTCATTCATAGAAAAAGAAACAGAGTACAATTGTTCTAATAAACAAGAAATAGAAATTAGGTTCCTCTTAATTTTAGGAACAACATATACATTATCTAATAAAAATATATGATTTCTTGTCTAAAAACAACATAAGGTCTCATACTGCCACTGCTGAGATGACTTCTCCCGTTCTGACCTTGAGAGTCATCTCTCCGGCTTCAAGCTGCCTCTATAAACTAATTCCCTGAAATGAAAAATAACATGGTTAGTGGATCCTGAATCAATATCCAGGCAGAGTAATCATTCTCCGCTAAACAAGTTTCCAAAACAAGTAAATCTGTAACGCCCCAGGATTTTCAAACATTTCCAAACGGGGACCGTTACTAAAACTACCTAAAAATTCACTTAAGCAAGAGAATTAACTTCAACAACAAGACTAAACATTTAAACCACCACGCTTCCTCTGCGTTACTCTGATTTCAACACTCACGAAAGCTTGAACAAACAAAACAACAACACTAAAGATTTAGCCAAAACTCAAATCATTTACAGATAATCCATTTCATACCAACTTCACTTTATCCAAACTTCTCAAAGAAACCTTTACTAACCATAACCATCCACTAAACGAATGTTAAACATCTCGAATGTCAACGAAGCAAAAATAAACTTCTAAAATGAATTGACAACCTTAAAACATCCTTTGATCATGAAACTGACAATCAAATTATTAAACAATTATCAAATTCAACCCACAAAGAAAACAACTTTAACTATCCTATTCAAACTGTAAATTAACAACGCAATGCTAAATGGTCTTTCAGGTCAAGTCTCCCTCTCGCCATCACCGTTCCCGTGAGTTAGCTCGCTACCTGCAAAGTCTGGGGGAAAAAGAAGGAGGTGAGTACAACATGGTACCTAGTAAGCATCATTATCCGAAGGGTCACGCATAAAGAGCATGCTCATCACAGGAAGTTCAAACGACATGCATAATAAATCATCATGGTTTACATAATAAAATATAAACAAACTAACCATGCAACCTAAATGTCAAACCCATCATCGCACCTCAATTCACTAGCTTGTTTTCCTATTTCTCAAAGACTTACTTCTTTGAGTCGTATCGACCCCTGACCTTTGTACCTAGGGCGTCGACACTTCTCTACTGCACTTTACATTCGCCCCTTGACCTTTATACCCAAGGCCTCGAATTGTTTGCACTGACCCCTGACCAGGCATAGCCAAGGCATCGACAACTATCTTAATTCATTAGTTCTCTTTCCTATTCCTCCAAGACTTATCCTTAGAGTTGTATCGACCCTGACCTTTGTACCCAGGGCCCCAACACTTCTCTACAATGCTTGGCATTCGATTCCTTGACATTTGTACCCAAGGCCTTGAACTATTGCACCGACCCCTAACCACGCATAGCTAAGGCATCAATGACCTTGAAACATATTGACCCTTGTCCTTTCCTCTCAAGGCCCCAATACTTGTCTCCTTTAAGACTCATTGCATCGACCCTCGACCTTTGTACCCGAAGCCTCGATACTCATCTTTGTCCACAGTTTGGCATATCGATCCCGACCTTTGTATCCGGAACCTCGATACCCACATTAGTGACGTATCAGCCCTATGGCCTTGATACTCACCCATCCACTTCATAACATAACCAAACTCTCACCATAGTCCTACTACATGCTTTCTAAGCAATGACTCATGCATCATTCAGCTCACAAATACAATTCGGCATGCTTCCACAACATAAACAACATTCTTACAATGAAACAATATGCCAATCATACTTTCACAATATATCAATTTTTTCAACAACTCAGTATGCTTTTATGAACACGACATTACACTAATACGACTATCAATAATCCAAAATATATCCAACACACCAACAGTAATTCAATAATGTCAATATGTTATCCCAACATAAATAATTCTTAAAAACTGCTTCACAGTGAGTTTAGTCATAACATAGCATAGTGAACAAATTTTTAAACAATTAGAGCGCACCACAGTTCATGCAGAGCACTTAATATCCAACACTCGTAGAAAGACACCCAGCATCAATATTTAATAAGCATTACCAGATATAACAAAATGCATAAAACAAGCCAAACAATTCATGCATATTCAAACAACAAACACCCCCACAAGTAAGAACTACTTACTCACTCCCAATGTTCCTAATTCTTGCGTTGATTCGACACCTAGGCATTCAAATTAAAAAAAACAGCATTTTAAAAAGACAGTTTCGATCATAAAAATCAGTTATAAGGAGGGTTCGAAGGGCTTCGTTTTTCTGTCTTTACCCCACAAAACGACTTCGCTTAGGTATGGGTAGCTTAAATCAAGTTCGGATAGGTGTGGGTAACGTGAATTCGGCCTCGAACGGAAGTGGGTAATTGCCGAACACATAGAACCTATGCTATTTGCACTTTACAGCAGGAAAAAAACCAAAAACCCCAAAACATCTCCAACGCTGCTGGCCGCTACAAAAGGAGCACGGACCACCAAGACTAGGTGTTATGGGTTGTGGGTCGTTAGTAACTGGTCGAAACGTCGCGAACAACTACTGAAAACGACGTAGCAGCCCCCAGCCGCATAAAAAATTGAGCAGCACTCCGCCGATACGCCTGTGTTACAGTTCGCCGGTGTGGGTCGTCGGGGAAAGGAGTCGTCGGTGTGGTGGTTCGTCTGGGAGTGGCTGGTGGCTACCTATTACCAATGAGAGGAAGAAAAACAAGGGGGAGGGGAGGGTATGTGTGCATGAAGGAGGAGGCTAGGTTTTCGTTCCCCCCCCCCCCCTTTTTTTGTTTCTCTTTTCCTTTGGATTTGAGATAAAAGCCCAATTACCCAACTCTAAAGCAAGGCCCAACGGTTAATAGAACTTGGAATCCCATATTTTTCAAGTCATTAACGGTCTCCAAATAATCGAAGTAATATAATTAAGTCCAACGCTCTCGAAACAAAGCCCAATAGTGGCCTTCAAAACATAAAATATAACTCAATACAACACCTTGACAACCAAAATGAATTAAAGTAAAGTAAAATAAATTATTTGAATATAATTTAAATAAGTTTGGGACAGAACCTAGAGAGTTGAGATTAAATCAATCCTGAGTAAAGCGGGGTATTACAGATTTCCCCCCTTAAAAAACTTTTGTCCTCAATGAACTGGAGATCCGCAGTTCTTTCCCATACAAGGCCTCCTACAACGTCGTACCAAGTGTTGACCGATAACTATTGTTGAAAGCAAACTCTATCAAGTACAGGTGTTTATCCCAACCACCACTGAAGTCCATTATACAGGCCCTCAACATATCTTCCAGAATCTCTAAAGTTGACTGGTCAAACTACTCAAAACGCCAAGGCGATACAAAATCATATCTACCTTCGTTGGCTTTCTTCTTCTCGGCCGGGTATTTCAGACAATTGCGCTTCCAATGCCTGTCTACGTTGCAGTTGAAACATTTTCATTTATCTACAGCCTTGGCTTTGCCTTTCTTGGTAGCGGCAGTAGCGAAGTCAGGTTTAGACCCCTTACCAGCAGCCTTATTCTTATTGAATGTCTTACTTTTAGAATAAGAGGGCACAAACTTGGTTCTAGAGGACGAATCTCGGTGGAACCTCTTTGTGGTGGCAACGTTTGCCTCCCCTTTTTGTCCCTTACTTTTCATATGACACTGGTAGGTCTGTAGCTCGTTTAAAAGTGCGGTAAGAGTGTACCCCAACTTATTCATAACCGCATTGTTGTGGAATGGCAGGCAACTCTTATGAATAGATTCCAGAATGAAGCTGACCTGACTTATGCTGGTCTATGACGACCCTCCTTCATGCAGGATTTGTAAATGAACTTAAGGGCTTCATGTCGAGCCTGTGAGGATGATTGTCCAGACATGCTCTGCAGCAAGTCCATAATCTTCTTTGCGGTGACCATTTATAGGATTTGAATCCCGGAACGGAAGCGGATCATCGTTCATGAATTTTTTAGAAACAAAATCAAACATCCAATAATGAAAATACAGGGGAAAATACTTTTCTTTTACCTTTGAAGAACACTTCTTCAATGGACTAAACCAACGAACACCACCAATAGACCTTCTGTGCTATCCTCAGGGTACCGAGATCGTGCTTGTGGGAGCGTTTGTTTGGAACGATAGGGAGTATTGAGAGAGATTGAGATGGAGAGAAAATTTTGAGAGAACCTTTTTTCTGTTTCTTCTGGGTAGTGTTTTTGCGTAACAATTATGCATCACCCAAAAGTATGACGTGGGGTAACTCCCGACGTCATAACTGTCATCCCACTCCTCTTCAATTAAGTAGAGGAGTGTTAATATTAACATTAATATTAATATTAATATTTAATATTTAATATTATATATATTATAATTAATTAATTAATTAATCATATTAATTAATAAATATTAATTAATTATTAATCTAATTAATAATGAATTAATATATTTATGTGTGTGTGTGTATATAAATCAAATAAATAATTCACACTTCATTATTTATAAAAATATAATCATATTATAAAGCATTTCTCTCGTATAACCTATAGTCGTAATGTACATCTTATGCACATTATTTTTAACCTATAGTTTTAATACGAATCTTATTCATATTAATTTTATTTGAATCTCATTCAAATAATATCTCTCATAATATATAGTTTAATTTAGAATAAACTATATATTATAATGTATCAATATACATATAATCACTTGAGCAATTTGAACAGTTCAAATTCTTCAAAAAACTTGATCCTCGTTTTACCCGTTATGAGCTAGCAAGAGGACCTAATGGACCTACAGATCAGAATCTCCAACGATACAAGAGTAATCAGTCAAATTCATTGACCGAGTTAATCAACATTCGTTAACTATGGGTCACCTCCACTAAATACCTGCAGCTGCACTCTTCTCACTGCAGAATATTTTCGTGTCCACGGATATACAACCATTACTGGCAAGTCAATCCTTCACGAGTGCTCGTAACTCAAGTTGGGTCCAATTAGCGTTTTACCCCTGAGTTACATCTTGCTCCTTAAGTACCACTGCTCCTCTAATGAACAACTCGGTTATGGTCCAACCAATAATCGGAAGTCCCCTCTCGTGCCAATGAGAGGGTTGGGCCTCTTGTTCAAGTCCCGGAGTTAGCATTTAAGAGAACACTCATCTACTCCCCTAAGGTCGAGGAGGAGTGAATTTCATCTTGAGAAGTTATGTTCCCAACTCCCCACTCGGTCTCGTCACCAAAATGGTAGGAATCTTGAGTCGGCGACTCGGGCCACTCTCACCCACACAAATCAAAGGACAAGCCCTCACGGGCAGTAGTCCATAACTCACTCAAGATTGAGAATGAGTTGCTTGGTCATCCTAAGAAATAGCAATCTAATAGTTAACGGTGTTAAATCTAAAGATTGGCTATTTTATAGTCCGGACTTATACAAACTCATTGTATAGGATACCCCCACTCATATGTCTCCACACGAACGACCTGGATCGAGTCGTCTGTAATATTTACAAAATGAACTGTATCCATTGTGTTGCCAGGATAAGATACCCAACCTTATCCATATACTATAGACCCTTTAGGTTATTCCCAGAACATTATCCACTTGTATATTAGGGGTATATAAAATATACACCCAATAGATATACTGTCCCGGTTATATGATAATAACCTTGGATGTTTAGTTTATTGGATTTTGGACAATGCAATGCTATGAATTCAATAACAAATTTATTGAATAAAACTTTATTGAATAATCATTTGTTTTTACATAAATACAAACTACGAGTTTAGGGCAACACACCCAACAATCATGTCATCGTGCTTCTTAGCAAGCACATCAATAGGCTTGCCAAGATGTAGACTGTAACAACCCGTATTTTCCAATACGGTCATTCTGACAAAATGCGGAAGCGTAAACAACTAAACACTAAATTAACGGAAAGAATTCTTTATTTAATACGATACTATGACAAAAAGATAAGGACAAGTCCAACTTTGAAACAAAAAAAAAAACCTACACTATATTAAAGTCAAAGAATAACAACCAGAACTAACTAAGTTCTCATAAGCTAAAAAACAATGGAAAATACTAAAGATATCAACTCCTCATGGCAGAACGCTATTCCTGAATCACTATCTGAGCAGTCACTTGAACCTTCATCTGAAAACATTTAGAAAATAGAAAAAAAATGAGTAAAAAAATACTCAATAAGCAATTTCCATATCGAATTTCGAAATTCATTTTCCTTTCAAAACAAAAATACGAACAAATCAAAACTTTTAAAGTCCTTTAAAATGTTTAATACAATTTTCAAAAGTTTCAAAATAAACTAGATTTTCAGAAACAAAGTCTTCAAATAAGATAAAATTTTCAGTCAATCAAAACAAACATTCATTCTTTCATAACAAACTTTAATTCAATCAAACTTCAAATCCTTCAAAACAAACTTTCTTTCAATCAAAACTTTCAAACTTCATTCTAAAACACTTGGTACAATTTTCCAACTTTTGAATAACTAAATCATTCAACATTAAAACAATCTTACATTCATTCATACTTTCAAAATCAGAGTGGAAGGTTGCATTATTTGGGTAGCCTACAGAACATATGTGGTTACCCGTCGGTAACACAAAATCAATTAGAAGCTTCTATCAGAGTTGTCGAAATAATATCGACCAGAACAGAGTTGTCGAAATAATATCGACCAGAACAGAGTTACTTAAGTGTGAGGCCATGTGAGTGAATAACACACACATGAATCTTCATTCCCAAGGAATGCCAAACCACAAAAGTGTCTTCCCACAAATAAGCCAGAACAGAAATCCATCAATTCCAAATTAGGCTACTACCCCAAATAAGCAAAACATTCCTCAAAATAAAATCATGGCATATCCGGATAGCCCTATGAAATCAATCAAAATATCTTTCAAATGAAATGCAAAACAAATACTTACTTTCAATATTAAATTAATTCAAAACATTGAAATAATTTAAAACAAACTTTATCAATCATCCAAAACAGGATTTCAAATATTTCACAAATAAACAAAATATCAATTTTAATCCTTTAAATAAATTTAAGCAAAATTTTATCAAATCATTTAAGAATACTTCAAATACTTTGCAAATAAACATAATTTCAATGGCCAAATTAGTTTTCAAATCCATAATAAAACTTCAATTTCATATGCAAGATATCAATTTCTAATCTTCCTATCAAATCCAAAATACATTTTAGTTTTTGAAATATGACAAATCACTTACAAAACTTTTCGAAGGGATACGGTAAATTACTTACAATACTTATTCGAAGGGATATGACAAATTACTTACAATACTTTTTCGAAGGGATATGACAAATTACTTACAACACTTTTTCGAAAGGATATGACAAATTACTTACAATACTTTTCGAAAGATACGGTAAATCACTTACAATACTTTTTCGAAGGGATACGACAAATTACTTAGCTCTTTCAGAAATCCTACGAATGTAATTTACTTCTTCCTTGGTAGTTGTCAACTTAGAGGTCTAGAAACAACCAATATCCAAAATCAATTCTTAAATCCTATCCAAGGATTTAAAATTCAACCAATTACTAACCCAAATCTTATCTACCCAATTTTCCCATTCAAAACACTTTTTTATGCAAAATAATTAGGAAAGTATGGATTTGGGGCTAAAAAACCAGATCTGAAAACTAGATTAAAAAGCCTCTAAATTCAATAATAACAAATTTTAAAATTAGAAGAATCGATATAAATCAATACAAACAAAATTTACAAAAACTTTCTCAATAAAACCAGCTTAAAAACTTCTAAACAATTGAAAATTTGGGGATTTTAAATCTGAAAAATTTTCTATTTTACAAAATAAAACTTCCAAGAATTTTCCATAAAACAATTAACAATTTACTAATTTTTATAGAAAAATCAGATCTGAAAAACCGTATATAAAACCTTTAGAACTTGGTAAAAACATATAATTTTTCATGTAAAAATCATAACAACAAACTATCATTTACAGAATATAAATAGGTAAACTTTTTATGCAAAAAGAGTCTCAAAATAGCCCAAAAACAATCTCATAAACAAAAAGATTCAAACTAAAAATTCTGGAAAATTTTTTTTTAGGGCAACAACCCTTAAAATCTTTTATTCTAAAAATCAAAGACCTCAAAACTTTTCCCAATAAATTGAATTAAAAAACTATAAATCAAGAAAAATAAAACTAAAACAATGAGAAGAAAATCTTACTGATCTTTGAGAGAAAATACCCAACACTCATCTTCTTTTCTTTTCTTGTTCTCTTTGAGAGAAAACTAGGTCTAACAGTTTAAGAAAATAAAGCTAGGGTTTAAGGGCTTTTATAATAAACCCTAATGAATCCTTGTTTAAAAAGGATAATAAAAAGATAAAGATTTAATAAAACTCTTTCTTTCTATTTTTTTTCGAATTCTAAGAACAAATTATCTTTTAAAAATAATTTTTAAAACAAAAAGGTTTATCCTCGAGAAAATAAAAGAAAACAACTAAAAAATAATAATTTAAATATATATATATATATATTTATATATTTTTTTTGGTTGTTACATAGACCTTGGCCTCGATCAATCGATCATTGACGTTGCACACCACCACAATGGCGTTAGGAGCAGGAGCTTGAAGACAATCCTCTTGGAAGACGAACCTAAGATCATCTATCACTAGTATAGTGTTTAGGTTCGAATTCCATTGTTTGTAGTTTTCACCATTAAGTTTTTCTGTGGCTAACAAGGCAATAGTAGAAGTAGGCATGCCGTAAATAAAAACAAACCTATATTAGTTTCACGCATTATCCTTTAAACCCAATCAAAATTTAGCAAAAGCAATTAAACACCCTAACAAAATTGTTTTGCAGCGATGCTTCAGTGATTTAGAGCAACAGCCACAACAGGGCAGATAACTACCCCTTCACTGAATTGAGACGTTCTCAACTAAATCTTACACCATAATAACTCTTATTCATATAACCTTTAGTCATCGTTTATTCGGTCAGGAAAATTGCTAACTTGCTTAAGAACTCCCCGTAAGTGTGACCCACCATTTTCAGACCTCAAAGGTTCGCCCCAATAATCCCGTCATAGGGAAGGAAAATATTGGAACAAAACCTAAGAAACTCTTATCCATTTCTAGAGTTTGCCTTCGTTCCAATTCCATAAAATGGACCCTCCATAGGGATGATCACACTAGGACGACACGCAGGTCATGTATGAAATCTCATGGTGCAAACTAATGATGGAGACCATAGGATATGCTGTCACACGTCCTTCTCCCACTTACTATGAATACTATCTCCATTCACCTCCATATTGAACTATGCAAATACCCTTCGTAGGGAGGCTGCGCCCAGGGCGACATGAGGCCGAGCATGGGACTCATAGAGTGAACATTAAGGAGAAATGTGAGAGAAAAAATATGTCATATATCAAAAAAATACGTGGTATATAGCATATTATCTTTAGCTCTCACTTACTATTCTAAGACTATGGTATATTACTTAGTTAAATCCCGGCTAAGTGAAATTAACTAAGTGAATTTTTAGTCGGCCCAATATAACCATTTATATTGGAAGTTGTACAATAATTTTTTTTATGTATCGAACGTTGAAATAAACTAATAACACTATTGCATGCATAAAATATTGACTAATTCAACCTCCAGGTTAGTTCCTAGGTAGAGGAGTTCCCTTACAGTCAACATAGACAAAACCTTCCTTAGACAGGTGATAACTCTCAAATAGAGAGTAGTTTATGGGTCAAATTAAGGGCATTTGTGTATGGAAATGTGATATTAATGTTAATTAACCTGTGAGAATGTGAGAATGTAAGAATTTTCAGTGAGAGCCTTGAATGCATAGATAATTGTAGATTCATCCAAATTATTGAGATAATGCTAAATTTTTTTATGTTTTATGCACGAAAAAGCATGGTGCATTCGGAGTAGTTCAGGCGCTAGCAGGTTAACGCGATGTTGCTGGAAGCTGAGAAAGGAAATGCTGAAATTGAGAGCATGCAAGCGCTTTGGATGCTACAGAGTGAAGGCTAGAGCAGTAACCCGATTAAGTAACCTTTCTGTTATTGCGTCCGTACAGCGTCCGTACAGTATCTGCGTAAGGTTCTGCGGGTGCCCTAAATTAAAGGCCTGGTACTTAAGGAAAAAGGCACAAGCCGACAAGGGAGAAGACAGACCGTTTGTAATCTTCTTGACACATCGATTTCAGGGAATGTTCATTGATTGACGTGTTTTTCCATCGACGAAGGAAAAGAAGGGACAGATTCTTGCTCGGGATTCACACCGTTCACCTGAGGAAGCTCTCAATTTTCTTTCTGTTACCTTCAGTGATGGATCATTCTTATACCTTTCCATTCTATTTTCTTTTCTCCACTATGAACTAACCTCCTTTCTTCGAGGAGGGGTTGGAAACTCTCTGTAATGTGTTGGTGCTATTTTTTAATGCCTTAGAGCTTTGATTTAACACAAAGTGTGCCTTTCATTTTCTACATCTCTCTAAACTTGTGTGGCCTTTCCATCCTACCGCCACGCCTCAAGGATGTCCCTTAATCACTCGCCAGAATATCATACGGCGACAATCCTTGCCTTACTATGAACACGATGTCTTTCTTGGTCGTCTGAGGATTACTATAAACGGAAAGAACCACGAGCACATGAAACGTGAGAAATCTATCACTAATTTCATAAGGTGCTCTCTACTACATTATTCTCTAATTAAAAATAGCTAATGATTAAAATCATAAAAAAACAACACAACATAATTAACTCAAATTTATTTCTAATATAAAACACCAACTTCGTTTTTTTTTTTTAAATAAGAGTCCAAATTTATTCTGTATGTATAAATAAAAAGTTTTGACATTTTTAAAAATATATTAAATTTATGTTATCAAGTAAAATTTCTAATAAAAATATGATGTTTATTTATTATTATTTTTTTCCATGACCAAAAGTTGAAATAGAAAAGGATTCCAAAATCTCAACAGCATTACTACGTGAAAGCTTGAAAGCAAATGGCGTTCTTTTCATGCAAGAAAGCTCATCAACGTTGTTTTAACCGAATTATTTGATTAAAGTATTAAGATCTCCAACAACACTTGAAGATAAAGAATCGAATCCTGCAAAAAGAAGTTAACATTCCAAATGTTTTGTCAATACAGGATTAAATATGCACAAATCTCAAATATTGAAGGATGCGTGTACCTCTTTGATTTAACTTCAGGGTGTTTATAGGAGTGTAGATAACCGTTGCCATCATGCATTCAAACCCATAATTATCTCCAGAATTTTAGTTGTGAACTATGCACTGAGGCTGAAATAGGGTTGCACAGTTACACATTTAAACATTGAAGTTAAGGTCAGAAACCTCTATCACATAATTAGCTTAGTTTGGTAGTTTTCCGTTCGACTCATACGAGCTAAACTTACACCGCGGGGCTGACACATGCAATTAGGTGTCAATTTAGTAATGATGTGTGCTTTGAATAAAATCATGTCTTCATCATTAGCCCCAACTTCAGAAATGTTCGTGATAATTCGACTTTACTAAAGTTGTTTTTTTTTCTGTATATGTAATCCACTTATCCACACCATCAATTAGAATTATGAATTTTTCCCCTTTTACGAACTGTGAGTGCATAGTTGCTAACTATGTAAGTTTAAGTAGTGCCTCCTTAAGGCTCAATTTTCATTCCAGTTTTCTTTGTGCGATTTCTCTCTGAATCGCTTCGTTTCACTAGGGCAAAACCTTATTCGTCGTCATCTCTATTGGGTTCACAAAGAGGATTAGTTCGATTTCCATTATCTTTTATGTTTCTAGGTAATTCTCTGACCTATATTCTGTCCATTTCTTAACCAGTCTTTATTTAGGTTTCTCAACTTTAGTCGATTAATGGCTAAGAGAAAAACTTTCAATCCTAATACATATAGACCTTCTTCCTTTCAAGCTTTTCCTATAGCTCAGGTTCCTAGGATTCTTTGCCTTAGGGCTTCTCGTTCAAACTTAGAAGATAGTGAGAGTTTCAATCCTTAATTTTGGTCGGTCGACTTGTCTCGAAGAACTTTTATGATACGCAACAACCCAAACGTATGGATTACTCAAGCCACTAGCCATTTGAATCCAATTATATAAGAGGTTCAACCCGAAAAGCTAAGGGTTAGATGGATTACCTTTGCAGTCCTAACCTTGAGTAGACAGAATACTCACTATGCTCAAGACTCGAAACACTCCACGAGTTTGGTGACAAATCAAACAAGCATGCTTCAAGGGAGTAAAATATGAGATCCTATGTTCAACCACACAAAGGAAATCGATATTTTAGTGGAGGGGTTTCGCACACGGCAAATAAGAGAAAACTCTCACAATTGGCTAAGGCCCATGACCTTTATAAAGAAATTGTAAAATACAAAGAAACCTAAAAATTAAATAAAATAAATAATTGAGAAAATATTTAGCATAATTGCAAATTAATCGAGTAAGGCAATCCTTTCGTGAAATAGAAAATACTTGCTAAACCTATAAAGCAATTAAAACAAATCCCACGATTGTATTCAAATAAGAAAATAAGTTTTTCCTAACATGTATAAGACTGGGCGGCAAGGAACCAATTTTGGCGCCAAAGGGGGTGGCGCCCCATGAGGGGCTTGTAGAATCAAATCAGCACATGCATGGGTGAGCTTGCGAAATTGTGGGCATGTGCTAGGCAGACGATGGGGGGGTGGGGTGGCATGTGGGCAAAGCCAGGTGGCGTGCGCGTTGGCAGGGGCGATGGCCTCTTATGAGGTTATCATGGCGGGGGCGCACGTGAGCGTTGGCAATAGGGGGCGCATGGGCGGTGTGTGTTGGGCGTTGGGCGTGTTGGTAAGGTCATGTGCAGGAGCGTACAAACGCAAGCAAGGTAAGGCCGCGCGCAATGGTGTTGCTAGGCATGCATAAGCACGGGTACACACGCAGGGCTATGCGTTGGTGCAGGCATGCCTACACTTGACGTGGACGCGCATGGAGGTTAGCAATAGAACATTTGCCCGCATGCAAAGTGTGACGTTGTATGCGCATCTAGGGCTATTGATGGCATTTGTGGGTGTGCATGGTCCAACTTTTTGTGAGGTTCATGCAATGTTGATGGCGTTGACTGTGCAGTGGTGCTCTCATCTTGACATAATGTGGTTCCAATGACTCGTTGCCAAATATGATCATACCGTCTCCTCCTTGAAAATGATTCGTCTTGGAATCAAATTTGTAACCTACACATAACGGAAGCAAGTTAGTAACTTCATGATGTACATTATACTTACCTTGTAAAGCTTTCTTGAAGTCTTTTGGTAATGATGCTTTCATTGGTCTTCCATTTAATTTCCTTTTTAAACATCCCCGTTCTTTCCAAAAATGGTTCCAGATCTAATCAATTGGTTTGTTAACATTATGCTTGGATCCCTTTGTCCACCTCTTGTTGCTTGGCATTTGAATTCTCCAACACAACAATTGGTGTTCTCGACTATGACTTTGTTTAGAGGGCTTTTTGGACAATAACTTCCCCATGACTCTTGGCAAGAACAATACATTTTTATGATCACCTGCACAAAAAGGGAATAAGTTAGTACCTTTAAAATTAAAGTTTATCCTATACGTACCTTGTAAGGTGATCTCAAGATCATGAGAAGATGGGGGAACAAGTTCTATTGTCTCCATCTTGTATTGGCTCTCCATAGTTTTCAACATTCCTTGTCCTTGTCTATGATTGTTGGAAGTTCATGCAAATGTCCCAAAATAGTACAAGCACTAGGATAAAACATTTTAGCTTGTAAGTAAGGATCTTTATGCAATACTTCCATGAGGTTTGACTGGTAAGGGCAAGTATGTTGGATCTTACTCTCTTTCTTTTCCACCTCATTTACATACTCTTTTCTCAACTCTTCTTCTTTTTCCTTAATTTGCCTCCACTCACATGTATCAACAAATGTTTCATCATACATTAATGGTACAAAAGTCGACATCTCACAATGAAAAGAAACTTTGTGATCTAAATAATTAATATTGTTATGCATGGAATCATTAAGAATCACTCTTTCAACAATAATACTTTCATTCTCATCAACTTCATGCAATACTTTGTTACCAATGGGAATAAAAATTTCATGCATGGTTGCAAAAAGCATGTCTTATTTTTCATCACCTTCTTTCTCAACAATGAGTAAGATGTCATGCAACAACTTGTAATCCATGTGAATAGGAATTTCATGTTTGGATTCACAAGGTGTTTTATCTAAAATTGTACCACTTACCTTTTTATCAATAGGCATGCAATCATGTAATACTTTGCAATCTAATGGAATAGGATCAACATGCATAGCATCACAAAGGATTAGTACTACTTTCATAGCACTAGTAGTAGGCATACCATACATAGTTCCACAAAGTTTGTCATACTCTTCATTTTCTACTATTGGGACTAATGTAGGCAAACTAACATTTCCTAAAGTTGGACTTTAATTTGTAATAGGTTTAGGATTAGTATATCTTGAAGATTCTCTTTGATGCCTTCTTTCAACCCTCTTGGCAAGGTGTAACATTTGTTCCAACCTAGTACAAGGTCGAATTTCTTCTCTTTCCTCAATGACCTTGACAATCTCTCCATTGAGTCCATTGTAGAACCGATCCATGGTGATCTCTCTTCATAAATGTTAAGTTCCTCAAGCAATAAGCACATCTCATCGTAGTAGGCTTCAACACTTTTGTTGTTTTGTCTCAAGTTTTTAAACTTAACTCATGACTTCGGAACAATTTGTCTCCTCATTATGGGCTTGAGTTCTCTCCATGAGGTAATTCGACTTTCTCGATTCTTTTTCCTACGAAAAAACTAAGCATCTCACTATGTTATAGCATAATCTTTAAGACAAGTGAATAAGATTTACCTTGATGATTTCACTCGAATGGTGTTTTGCATTGATGCTTTCAACTTGGTTCTCCCAATGAAGATATTCGTGTGGCTTCATATTTCCATGGAAATTAGGAAGTTTAGGGGTTAAGTGTCTAATGTAACCACTAATGTGGTGATCTTTCTTCACTTGATGAGCTACATTAAATACTTGGTTCTTATAATTCTTGCTTTGGTGACTTATTTCTTCTCCTTGAGATTTATAAGATCTCATTTGTTGCTCCATAGCTACAAAAGTCATGGTTAGTAAAAAAAGAATATAATTCTCAATTCTCTCCCTCACTTGGTTTCTCGGTTTCTCTCCCTTTTGTCAGGTAAGGTAGTCATCGTGTGAATACCCTCTCCTCAAGATGTTTACTTAATTGCTCATGGCGAATCAATACTATAACAATAGCAAGCAATAACCTACAAGTGATACGTGACAACCAAAGTGTATTGAGCTACTCGAGCCACAAGCCACTTGAATCCAATCGTATAGTGGTTCAACCCAAAAGGTCAATATTAGAAGGATTACCTTTGTGTCGTTACCTTGAGCAGACAGATAACTCACTATGCTCGAGGCCGGAAACACTCCACGAGTTTGATGACCAATCAAATAAGCATACTCTGAAGGGTTCAAACACGAAGGCCTAAGTTCAACCACACAAAGGGATTCGAGATTTGAAAGGGGGTTTGCACACGGCAATGAGAGAAACTCAATTTTATTCAAAAGAAAATTCCAAGATGTTGTTACAATTGAGGGGTACAAGCCTATTAATAGACGAAGACCCTTGGCCTTTTAAGAAACATAAACAAAATTAAAAGCAAAATTAAAATTGATAAATTCCTAAAAAGTCTAAAACTTGCCTAAAAGTGAATTTTAAAAATGATAAATAAAACAAAGAAATTAAAGATAAAATCCTACATCAAATCTCCCAAATAATCCAAAATAATAAGGAAATCTCTTCATTAAAAGAATGGAGTGGGTGGCAAGGCAAGTTGAGGGCACCAATGGGGGTGGCAACATCCACGGTGGAGGTGTCCATGGGCGACGGTGCGGTGCTGATGGGCATACAAGGGCGTGAGGTGCGCCGACATGTAGGGCGGCGTGCATGGGCGTGTGGGTGGCATGGCATGGGCAAACGGCAGGGGCGCGCGGTGTGGACGGTAGGCGCTGGAGGCAAGCGCTGGCACGAGGGCGGCATGGTTGCTGGAGCTTGGTGGTGGCATGGCGCGGGCGACGTGGGCGCTGAGCAGCATGGTAGTAGGCAGACGGCATGGGCAGCAAGGCGAGCGGCATAGGTGGCAGGGGTGTTGGCGAGCGAGCGACGCGTGCGGGCGGCAGGTCGTGGTGTGCAGGCGTGGGCGGCAAGCAAGGCGCGGATGGGCAGGCGGTGTTTGCAAAAGTTGGCGCACGGTGGGGCGCTGTGAGGTTAGCACGGCAAGAGCGCACGCTTGCGAGGTTAGCACTGCAGGCGGGTGGCCTCGCGGGTGGTTGGCGTGCGGAGGCTCTGGCCACTGGCATCAGGCGAACGCATATGCTGGCGGGGCCGCTGGCCTCTTGTGAGGTTAGCACGACATGAGTGCTTGGTGTGGAGGCATTGGCGGTAGGGTCGCGCTGGCGTGGCATAGTAAGCGACTAGTGGGGCGCGAGCATGGCGTGCTACAATGCAAAAGCGCGCACAGGCAGTCAAAGGGCGTAGGCATGCGCACGCGGGACGCGACCTTGTGAGGTTAACGCGCGCGGGCTGTGTGCGATGGGCAAAAATCTGCGTGTAATAAGCTTTCCATCTTGCCATGAGCGGTTTCTTAGTTCCTTCCTGGGCTCCCCCTTCCTCGTTTTAGGGAGCCTCCCATCTTTATCTTTCTTTCATTGATGTAGCTTGATTCTTGGACCCTATGCCCAATTATGACCACATCACCTCTTCATTTGAAGGGATTCGTCCTTGAATCAAAGCGGTCACCTACACATAAACAAAGCAAATTAGTTTTCTCTAATTCATAACTCTTACCTTGTTGAGGAATCTTGAAATCTTGTGATAATGATTCTCCTATTGGCTTCCTTTGAATGTCTCTTTAAAGCATTCTCGTTCTTTTCAGAAGGACTTCCAAGCCGATTCACTTGGTTTGTGGACATGTTGCTTCAAATTCTTTGGCCTCCACTTGGTGCTTGGTATTTTAATAATCCTCCAATGCAGTAACTTGTGTTCTTGGCCATGACTTTGTTCGAGGGACTTCTTCATGATGCTTGGCCATACCTTTACTTGTTCATGATCACCTTCACAAAAACGAAACAAGTTATTACCTTTCAACTTAAAATTTATCATATACGTACCTTGTAAGGTGATCTTGAGATTGTGAGAAATTGGTAGGACAAGTCCATGAAACTCCATCTTGATACCATCCTACAAAAATCTTAAGAATGATACAAACATTTGAATAAGGTAAGTGATTTTGAAGGTAAGGATCATTCTTCAACAGTCTCTTAAGATTTAGCTTGTGAGGCACGATAGTGTGGACCATTCTCTTTTTCTCTTCTCTCTTTCCGTAGCTACTTTTTTTCAACTCACATTCAACTTGTGGATCTTCATGAATTGGTTGATCAAGCTTAGATACTTCATAATCACAAAAATTTTCAATAGGTAAAGGACCATGGTATAGTGTATTTAATCGCAAAGTACCTTCCTAGTAATCTCCTCCTCGGCAAGTGGCAAAACATCATGCATTTCTTTGTTTTTTATTGGAATAATTAATGTCATGCATGGTCTTACAACTTACAAGTTCGCTACTTTCCTTTTCAACCATAGGCATAGAATCATGTAAGTCATTGCAATCAAATAAAATATAATTTTCATGCATATCATCACAAGGCAATTTATGGTCAACCTCATTTGAACTTACCTTGAGATTCTCGGCCTTCTCATCTTGGTTGGGGGTACTTACCTTTTCCTCCTGGAAGTTGATAGTGTAACGCCCCGAGTCCCTCAGGTTAGTTAGTCTCGAATCAGGAGATTTTCCATTTAATTTTTAAAGTGAATGTTAATTGAATTTATCTATATTTATCGGGCTCTAAAATCCAATTAAATTAATAATTACCAAACTCTATAATGTTGGGTCTTGTTTTAAGGGGAAAGGACTCCTTTCTCTTGGGCTTGGATGATTGCGCCTCCATTGAGGTAATTTAGTTTTAAAACAAAACAAAAGAAACAAAAAAACAAAAAAGAGAGAAACCCTAGCCCCAAACCCTTTCTCCCTTCTTCTTCTTCCTTCTACCCTAGCCGCCTTTCTCCCCCCCCCCCCCCCGATTTTCTTCTTCTTTTTCGACCCAGCCGCCCCCGTTTTGTTTTCCGGCGACCCAGCCTCCCTCCTCCGGCGTTCTCTTTTGCGTGCGACATCACGGCGGTTCTGCGCACGGGTTCCACGAGCAGCGGCGGCGCAACCTTCCCTCGGCGACGTTCGAGCAGCGGCGGTCGGGCGCGACCTATCCTTGGCGGCGTTCGAGCAGCGGCGGCCAGCGACTCTCGGCGCTCCAGCTGCTGCCTCTATCGTTTAAAGCGGTGGCGTCGCGGCCCCCTCCTCCTCTCAGCGGCGGCGCCCGACGGCCTGCAGCAGCGAGCGGCGCCCCCCTTCAATCTGCCCCAACACGCCGCCTCTCCCCCCTCGCGGTGGCGCACGGCGAACGGCGGTACAGCAGCGGAACAGCGGCAGAATTTGTACGTTACAGCAGTGTTTAGGACGTTTGGCGGTGGCCCACATCCGTTCGAAGCTCAATTTAGGCTACCCACACCTTGGCGAGTTAGATCTAGGTGACCCACATATATACGAAGTCGGCTTTGGTGGTAATGCGTCATTCGAACCCTTTTAGAGTTAATTTCGAAGGATAAATAACGTACGTAACATGCTGTATTTTCTGTTTTGGTCTGCTTAGGGTGAGGTCGACGCAAAACTTAAAGGCACGGTTGTGGGTAAGTAGACAAGGGGCGTGTGCGTGTGTTAATGTTTGCTCGGTGGTCTCTAACGTGCTGATTTTGTGACGTTTAATGCTAATTTTGTGGTGTCATTGTGCTAAATAATTTTCGTTGTGGTAGTCGATATACTTGGAATGGTGTTGGGTATTTGTTGATGAAAAATGGTGAGTTTTCTGCTTTGCTAAATTGTGAGTATTCCTGTGGTGATGTTTGTTGCCTGGATATGTATGTTTTGTTCGGTGTGTTTAGCGAGCTATTATTCTTAGTAATACTTGTTAAATAATGATGCGGGATATTGAGCATGATTGGGTTGTTACTTTGGTAATGTTTCTGCCTGGATATGTATGTTTTGTTCGGCGTGTTTAGCGAGCTGCTATTCTTAGTAATACTGGTTAAATAATGATGTGGATATTGAGCATCATAGGGTTCTTATTTCGTTATTAGAAAGTTGATAAAGTTGTGAAAGCATGCTGAACTGTATTCGTGAGTTGAAAGATGCAGGGTTAGTGGTAAAAGGAAGTGTATAGTAAGACTCTGGTGAAGGTTGGATTTTTTGGAAGGAATGAAAGAGTGGGTGTCAGGGCCTCGGGTATAAATGGTCGGGGGCTGATGCGTCACTAGTGGAGTGAAGGAGTGAGTGTCAGGGCCTCGGGTATAAATGGCCGAGGGCTGATACGTCATTAACGGAGTATCGAGGCCTCGGGTATAAATGGTCGAGGGTCGATACGAGGAGTCTTTTGGAAGGATGACTATTGGGGCCTTGGGTATAAATGGTCAAGGGCTAATAGACGGTGAAGTCATCGGGGCCTCGGGTATAAATGGTCGAGGGCCGATGCAGTAGTGTCGGGGCCCTGGGTATAAATGGTCAGGGGCCGACTCTATTCGAAGTGGATAACTGTGGAAGGTTAGGATAGATGAGATAAGTATGGAGGTACTTGTGGTGTTAGGGAGACTAGAGGTTGGTTGTTAATGTGTTTACTGGTTGTGATTGACTGGGTGTTTATGCTGAACGCACGCACTAAGCGTGGTAACAATTATATAGATGCAAGCACACACCTGTCAGAGTAATATAAAATGGATGGAGTATCCAAGTATCGATCCTCAAGGACTTCTAAACAATTTCCAAACTCTAAAGTTTTAAAGAATAGTGAATGTTGAAATGAGTGATTCTTGTAAAATGGGAAGTGGTCACAAATAATGGTTTGGATTTGGGATTTGGACTTAGAATGATAAAACCTAGCCCGAATTACTTCAAGTTAGCCAACAAAGAATCAAGGACATGCTAAGGATAATATGCATTTTACTTTAGAAACTAACGACTACGCTTCTCACTTTACTTATGTCTAAGCAAGTTCAAAGTCCTAAGACATTCCCTAATATGTCTATTATGAGATATATCTTAGTTTTAGGATGGAAATAGTCGCAACCTCGGGTTAAGGTCCTATGTCTAGGCTACTTAAGCGGAACCCTTATGTCTAAGGCGCTCCTCTCCTCGGTTTAACCACTCAACAATGCAAATAAGCAACCTTTTCAGTATTGACTTGTTAAGACTTACAGTGGCCTTCTCTAAATCCTAACTTTTTGGGAAAACATGTTGAGCAATGAATGGAAAGTAAAAACACTACTTCTTAGCAAACCCTTTTTAGACATAAAAGGCTAACTATCCATAACCGGGCTAGAGACGGGAATTTAGAAAGACATATTGAAGAAAATACAGCAAGTAAAATGGTTGAATGTGGAATGCATATGTGAAAAACAAAAGTAACTAACGGAGAGTTTTTATCGGGATTGAGAGCTTCGCCCTTCTCTTTCAAGCAAGGGAGAGTGTCACGTGCTCTTTCCTCCAAAACACAACTCTCTTAACTAAAAATAAAGTAAAGACAAAGAGAAGATAAGCAAAGTGCTAGATTTTTATATATTTGAATAAGTAGAAAATAACTAAGTACAAATGGAAACAAAACAAAGCTCAATAAAAGAATGTAAAGTGCTCGGGATTTAAAAACCAAAAGCAACTAATGAAAGCAACTCAAAAGTACTTAGAAAGCAACAAAGAAACACTAAAAATGATCAAGAGAAGGAAGCAAGGCTTGATGATTTTGGTGGAGAAGTTGCTGGAATTTATAGCTGTGCAGAATTGGTTAGGTAGGTCCTAAAAACGATGATGAATCACCCATTTCCAACTCTTTTGACTGACCAAATCGTGCTCAAACTGATAGTGGAACACTTCTTCTACACGTATGCATCGGTTGGAACCACCAAAACGCATTGGAAGACGCGTTTCATTAAGGGCAAAGTTGGAAGAAAAACTGTTTTCTGCAGGCTTCCCAGGCGCCTGGCGCCTCCTGAGGTGTTTTTTCGTCTTTTCGCTTCTTTTGATTAATTTGCACTCCCAAATGGTCCTAAAATGTCATAAATACAACATAAGCCATCCACAAACCATAGTATATGAATTTTGCATGAATTGAAACTCAAACGATCGAGAAAAATCCGAAACAAAGCTGAAACATAGTAAAAACAGCTAAAACCTTCTTTTTACGCATGTAAACAAGCGTAATCACACCCCCAAACTTAACTTTTTGCTTGTCCTCAAGCAAAACTTAGCAACTTTAATCAGCTTTCTAACACATGGACAAGGAAAAGCAAAAGCAACCGAGATGTTCAATCATAAATTGTCTCAGGGAAAAGATGTCAAAGCCTACCATTCTATTGCCTTTGTAAACTTAGTCACTATAAACCAAGTTTGAAATGATAAAAACTTTTACTTTCAAAATCTTTTTTCTCTTTCAAAAACAGAAAACGTTTTCAAATACCCCTAAGGAATCTGCACACTCCCTTCTTACACTAAGACTTTTACATCTGAAAGACCGGCTACTAGCCCCTGAGGTTTCCACACACTAACATCGGTTTCAACCACAGCTACTCGTAGAAAGACTTTGAAACTAACAGCTAGGTCATAAAACGACGACAATGAGAAACACGAAGTCACTTATCACCATCCTTACTGCTATTTTCAAAGTCAACACCCAACCTAAAACTAAATGGGTGTCTACAGTAGGACTCGGGAATCATAAATACATTTTCTTTAACTCTCATTGTTTTTACCACTCTTTTCTTTCTAACACAAGTCTTTTCCCCACTCTTATTTTCTCTCAACAATACTCTTTTTTACTCTTCTGCAACTTTTGTTTTGTTTTGTTTTTTTTTTTTTGTTTTTTTTTCACTTATTCTTTTCAACACTTTCTTTTTGTAATAGCATTTGTTTTTCCAACTGACTCTTTTTCAAAAGAAAATAGCATGAGTTTTCAAATATAAATAACACTTTATCTTTCTGAAACAACAACTGACACAACGACTGTCCCCCCCAAACTTAAGAGAGACAGTGTCCTCACTGGGAAAAGACTTTTGCATCGGATGAAAAAGGCTTAACAGTAAAAAGGACAAGGACTTCCTATATAGGGGCAAAGAAAAAGCTTAAAGTCTGTAAAGAGCAAAAAGACATAAAAGAAAATGAGTTTATCACATAAACAAAGGAAATAGCTCAAAGCTTAGTCAGGCATATAACAGAAAACTCAACAATCTCTTATAATCATCATCGACATGAAATCACATGCACAGCACAGATGCTTCAAAATAGGCATGTGAAAAGCTAAACTAAGGTTAAGTGAAGGCATACTTTAAGTGATCAGAAGATAAACGATACTAATTTATTCATGCTTCAACTGAGCTCGAAACATAATCTATACAAAAAAAAACATGCGTAGTAATGCTAGAAAACTACGTCATTAACCAAAAAGAAGAAAACACAAAAAATAGCAAAGAAGTAACCTCCCCTTCATGAAGTCGGAGGTTGTGGACTAGGATCAGTGTCAGTACTGGGAGATGGATGACCAAGGATAGCGCTGGAGGCCATGAAGGTAAAACCGCAAAATCCAATGAAGTCCTTAAGTTGTAGATATGTTGCACGACTTCTCGAACCTGATCTCGCAGCTGTTGGTTCTCCTCTCGAAGACGACGGATCTCCGATGTAGGAGACATCCCAGTACCTTCCCTTCTTTGTAACGCATGGGCGATAATACGCCGAATATTCTTCTCTTCCACAATTGGGGCATCTCTCTTAATTTGATCCTCAGGGAGCTGTACACCTTGTCGCAAGCATAAAGAAGTGACCAAACGTGGGTGATAAAGCTTACCACGTGTCCGGTGGGCACACTCATGGATACTGGTATTGATCAATTCTCCATAATTCACATCTATGCCCTTTAGCATGGCATAAACCAGCAATGCCCTATCCTGAGTGACATGCTCATCATGCTCCGTTGGCAGAATTCTGTTTTTGACTATGTATAACCATCCTGCAGCAGCTAGGGAAACATCCTCGGGTTTTAGTCGTACCTTGCCATGAGTAGTCAAATCCCAAGTGGCAGAGGGCTTCCCAACACATTCTAAAGCCTCATCAAGCTGTTCCAGAGTCGGAGTCACTAACATCTTATTGCCCACAGCATCTCTGATATTCTCAATGTTAAAGGTGTAGTTGATCTGAGTGGCATCAAACCGTATTTCCTTCCCGCGCACTATGGCTATATGTGACTGGGGATGGACAGCAGCATAGAACTCTCTGACTAACTCCAAAGCCTCACATTGTATGGGCTGAATGAGTGGTCTCCATTCTTTGTCTCTGGCGGTCTCCCTCCAATCATCAGGCACATCTCCTAGGGTGAGATCAAATCCCAATTCTGTCATAATCTTACGGGATTTCATTAATGAAGTTCGAGTGGCTAAATTTCCGCGTTCCATTTCGTCTCGACCTCCTCTCCTCAGACAAGTCTAGTTCAATTGTATCAACTGGCCCAGGTGCCACTACCTTCTTCTTAGCTTCAGCTGCTTTAGCTTTCGCAGCTCTCGTTTTAGGTTCATTCATGGGCACTGTTGGCTTCTTAGCCTGAACTGCACGTCGTTTTGAACTCTTTTTCTCCCGTCTCTTGTATTGAAACATTTCCTTATCGTCTGCGTGTCCTCAGGATCTTCTTCGCTGGTAGGTTCTTGAGTACTATTCTCCCCAACCTTGGATCTACCTGTATCACACCCAAGCGGGTTAACTGTATTAGAAGGAATAGTATGAGCATCCCTTACCCCTGGTAGAGTGGCCATCGGTGTGACATACTCATCCGTTGCCAACGGAGTAGATCCAGTTGCCCAGTAGGCAACTCTTGGTGACCACAAAATGCTCCTTCTGTAGGTGTATCCAATGGGGAAGGTTCCTGAGTATCTGTTCTCACCACTTCGTTCTCGGTATCCTCTGTTTCCGGCATATTTGAACAATGTCCTCGTGAAACCAGTAGAAAATCTCATTACCATCTTCCGGTGTAATAATCAATGGAGATGAATAAAACTGCTCCTCGTCCCTGTTCTCCATAGATGAATCCTTAGGCGTCAGACGCCTACTACTCCATCTTCCTCAATTTCTGGGTCTATCATCACCTCCTTGCCCTTCCTCTTTTGCCCTATCGAAACCCCGGGCTCTAGCCTATGGCTATGGCTCTTCTCTTGCTCTCCTCCATGCTCATCTCCTGCATCCATTGGCATATTGGTTGGGGTTGGCATCCTAGGAGGCTCTAAGGGTTTTAGTTGTCCCATGTTGAAGGTACTCGATATGTTAGGGTTCAATTGGGGTGCTTGAGGTCCTCTTTCTAGGAATGGAAGTTGAGCTGGTGGGGGAACCCTAGGTGAAAGCATCCCATAATTGGTTGGAGGTACCCAATGACCCATTCCATAATAAGGTGGAAGGCTAGGAAATATAGTAGATGGAGTTGGCATTCCATAAGGATGAACACTAGCTGGAATTTGCATTTGAGACAAGGGAAAATGATATGAAGGAACCGGGTTAAACATAAATGGTTGGTACATACCCGGATTGATCATTGGAGGAAGTTGTTGAGGATTTTCAGCCCTAAACTCACTGTTTTGAGGTATATTAAAGGTGGGTAGTTGCTGAAAATTAACATAATCAGTGATTGTCACTAAATTTTTATGGAATGTGTTTATGTTTGAATGCATAATGTGTTGAAAGGCATGACTACGATTGTTTCATGATATTATTGAGCATAATGTGTGTGTGTTGGTGAGGGCTACTTACGGAGTATATTTTATATACCCACCCCCCCCCTCTACAATGATTGTTTCAGGTGAAGTACTCGGAGGTGACCATGGTGATGGGACGGAGGAGACACGACGAGCGAGGACGGACTGGGCGTTTATGCTGAACGCACGCACTAAGCGTGGTAACAATTATATAGATGCAAGCGCACACCTGTCAGAGTAATATAAAATGGATGGAGTATCCAAGTATCGATCCTCAAGGACTTCTAAATAATTTCCAAACTCTAAAGTTTTAAAGAATAGTGAATGTTGAAATGAGTGATTCTTGTAAAATGGGAAGTGGTCACAAATAATGGTTTTGGATTGGGATTTGGACTTATAATGATAAAACCTAGCCCGAACTACTTCAAGTTAGCCAACAAAGACTCAAGGACATGCTAAGGACAATATGCTTTTTACTTTAGAAACCAACGACTACGCTTCTCACTTGACTTATGTCTAAGCAAGTTCAAAGTCCTAAGACATTCCCTAATATGTCTATTATGAGATATATCTTAGTTTTAGGATGGAAATAGTCGCAACCTCGGGTTAAGGTCGTATGTCTAGGCTACTTAAGCGGAACCCTTATGTCTAAGGCGCTCCTTTCCTCGGTTTAACCACTCAACAATGCAAATAAGCAACCTTGTCAGTATTGACTTGTTAAGACTTACAGTGGCCTTCTCTAAATCCTAACTTTTTGGGAAAACATGTTGAGGAATGAATGGAAAGCAAAAACACTACTTCTTAGCAACCCTTTTTAGACATAAAAGGCTAACTATCCATAACCGGGCTAGAGACGGGAATTTAGAAAGACATATTGAAGAAAATACAGCAAGTAAAACGGTTGAATGTGGAATGCATGTGTGAAAAACAAAAGTTAACTAACGGAGAGTTTTTATCGGGATTGAGAGCTTCGCCCTTCTCTTTCAAGCAAGGGAGAGTGTCACGTGCTCTTTCCTCCAAAAACACAACTCTCTTAACTAAAAATAAAGTAAAGGCAAAGGGAAGATAAGCAAAGTGCTAGATTTTTATATATTTGAATAAGTAGAAAATGACTAAGTACAAATGGAAACAAAACAAGCTCAATAAAGGAATGTAAAGTGCTCGGGATTTAAAAACCAAAAGCAACTAATGAAAGCAACTCAAAAGTACTTAGAAAGCAACAAAGAAACACTAAAAATGATCAAGAGAAGGAAGCAAGGCTTGATGATTTTGGTGGAGAAGTTGCTGGAATTTATAGCTGTGCAGAATTGGTTAGGTAGGTCCTAAAACGATGGTGAATCACCCATTTCCAACTCTTTTGACTGACCAAATCGTGCTCAAACTGATAGTGGAACACTTCTTCTACACGTATGCATCGGTTGGAACCACCAAAACGCATTGGAAGACGCGTTTCATTAAGGGCAAAGTTGGAAGAAAACCAGTTTTTCTGCAGGCTTCCCAGGCGCCTGGCGCCTCCCATGTAAGTTTTTCCGTCTTTTTGCTTCTTTTGATTAATTTGCACTCCCAAATGGTCCTAAAATGTCATAAATACAATATAAGCCAACCACAAACCATAATATATGAATTTTGCATGAATTGGAACTCAAACGACCGAGAAAAATCTGAAACAAAGCTGAAACATTGTAAAAACAGCATCTAAAACCCTTCTTTTTACACATGTAAACAAGCGTAATCAAGGACCATAGGCTGCTTAGTTACTCCTGTTTAGTTTAAGTCATTGGTTGAGGCCTTATGTTATGGCCAATAAACTATTTGTTCGTATTTGAAGAATTGGGAGATTTTCCCTTGTTGTTAATTTCATTTCGGGATAGGTGCCTATTCTAGTTTTTTTCATTCATTGAGTTTTGCCTAGTTTGAATAATAAACTTGCCTCGTGAGGTGGTCCACGAATGTTGTTGAATGATATTCTATGAGATTGATTTATCGCTAAATTTATGAGAATTGGAACTTGATTTTATATATTTGTTTTGTATAGAGAGTTGGCATGACGTATTTGGGGGTTAAGTTTAATTAGTTGGGTAGTTAACGTGACCTAGAATTGTGTGGGAAATTTTGGGTCGTTACAATTGGTATCAGAGCGGGGTCGTTCCTGTAGACTGTCCTAGAACCTAGGACAATAGGGTTTGGTCCTTGTCAGTCTCCTCGTCATCACTAGGTACACTTCCTAGTTCTGTTTGTTCGATCATGAAAGTTTCATATTGCTTATGATTGAGATATTATTATTGACTGATATCAGATGGGTCGGCGTGTTTCCTTGGTTCATTACATAGACTTTGCTTGAAATTTGCGCTTGTGTTGTGCCCGGTTAATGCGTTAATGACATTGGTACTCTGTTCTCTGTTCCTTTAGACAATGGCTTTTCGACGGAACACGAGAGCTCACAACTACGAGGATCCGAATCCTAGGGGTGAGGGAGCAGCGGATCCAAATGTTCCCCCGGCAGCTCCTCAGGGAGTTCCCCAGGTGAATCCTCAGGTGGCATTACTAGCTGAGGCATTGCAAGTATCGCTGGATAATGCGAATGGAGCCGGTGGAGCTCAGGTGCAGCAGCCTCGCCGGGCACAGATTCAACAAGAGGAGGTTCAGTTTATCAGGGATTTCAAACGCTTTGGGCCACCTGTTTTCAACGGGGTGAGTGAGAGGCCTACTGGGGCCGAGGAATGGGTCAGGGAGTTGGAAGCCCTTTATGTGTATCTGGGGTGCTCCGACGATTTCAAGGTCCGGGGAGCAGTGTTTATGCTTCGGGGAGAAGCAGTAAATTGGTGAGAGTCGGTGGCGGCAGCAGAGGATCACGCCAACGTACCCATCACATGGGCAAGATTTAAGGACCTACTCTATGAGTACTGTTTCCCCCGTGACTGTTAGGAATGAAAAACGGGCAGAGTTTCTCCGTCTCACTCAAGAAAGCCTAATTGTGGCCCAATACGAGAGAAAGTTCACTGAGCTGTCCCGTTTTGGAATGCAGTATATTCCTACTGAGCAATTAAAGATTGACAAGTTCATTGACGGTCTGCGTAGAGAGATCAAGGGGCTACTTGTTCTCAAGGAACCAACTACATATGCAGCGGCAGTCAGGTGTGCTTTGGTTATGGACAAATGTCTCGAGGAGCCTCAGTCTCAGCAGGTGATAGGCTCCAACTCGGGGGTCAAGAGGAAATTTGCATCGTTCTCCGCCAGTCAACCCTCAAGAGGACACCAGCATCATGTGCAAAGGCAGACTACTCCTCCGGTGTGCCCCTCTTGTAAGAAGAGCCATTCTGGGCCATGCTGGGTGGGAGAAAGAATATGTTACAGGTGCCAGAAGGAAGGACATTTCGCAAGGGAGTGTCCGATGACCGGCTCGAATACCGAAGCTTTATGCCAGAGGATCTCTGCGACAGCAGCAGCTCAAGGTGGGACCCATAGGGCGCGCGTCTTCGCTCTCACCAGGGGGATGTTAAGCATGCCGAGGCAGTGGTTACAGGTATCTTCTCTTTGCGAGTCTTGAGATGTGTGTATATGCTTGTGTTTTATTGCATGCGTGTTACTCTTGCAGGGACTGTTTTAGTGCTCAGTATGCCTGTTTACCCTTTATTTGACTCTGGGTCTAGTCATTCTTTCATTGCTTCTACCTTTGTTCAACATGCGGACCTAGAGCTAGAATCGTTAGGCTTTTTGTTGTCGGTATCCACACCGTCAGGATCTGTGTTGGTCACTAGTCAAGTGGTGAAAGGAGGCCAGCTCTGTTTCGATGGTCAGACCTTGGAGGTGAAGTTAATCCAACTGGATATGCAGGATTTCGATGTGATACTAGGCATGGATTAGTTAGCTGCTAACCGGGCTAATATTGATTGCTTGAAAAAGGAAGTTAGCTTTCGCTTGCCCTCCGGACAAAACTTTACCTTTAAAGGAGTCAAGGCCAGGGTCCCGAGGGTGGTGTCGGCATTGAAGGCCAACAATCTTCTCCAGCGTGGTGCCTGGGCCTATTTGGCTAGCGTTGTGGATGCAAGGAAGGTTGTGCCGAGCATTGAGGCGGTTCGTGTGGTTAATGAGTTCACTGACGTCTTCCCTGAGGATCTCCCCGACTTGCCTCCGTCCCGCGAAGTGGACTTTTGTATAGAGTTGCTGCCAGGGACGGCTCCCATCTCGAAAGCACCTTATCGAATGGCTCCGGCAGAGTTGAAAAAGCTTAAGCTACAGTTGGAATAATTACTCGGCAAGGGATTCATCCGCCCAAGCATATCCCCTTGGGGTGCGCCCGTGCTCTTTGTTAAGAAGAAAGACGGATATATGCGACTTTGTATAGATTACCGAGAACTAAACAAAGTTACGGTTAAGAATAGTATCCCCTACCACGCATTGATGACCTTTTTGATCAGCTTCAGGGGGCGAAGGTGTTCTCGAAGATAGACTTGCGTTCGGGGTACCACCAGTTGAGGCTAAAAGAGGCCGACATCTCGAAGACAGCGTTCAGAACAAGGTATGGGCACTATGAGTTTGTCGTGATGTCTTTTGGACTCACAAATGCTCCGGCAGCCTTTATGGATCTAATGAATCGGGTCTTTAAGGAGTATTTAGATTCTTTTGTCATTGTGTTCATCGATGACATCCTGATATACTCCAAGACTGAGCAGTGTGACGAGGAACATCTCAGACAGGTTTTGACTACACTACAGGGAAATAAGTTGTATGCAAAGTTTTCAAAGTGTGAGTTCTGGCTGGACAAAGTGGCTTTCCTAGGACACATAGTCACCAGGGAGGGTATCGCAGTAGACCCCGCCAAGGTAGAGGCTGTTAGCAATTGGCCAAGACCTAGTTCAGTTACAGAGATTCGTAGTTTCCTCGGCTTGGCTGGTTATTATAGAAAGTTCATCCAGAATTTCTCTCGGATAGTGGCACCATTGACGCAGTTGACTCGTAAGAATGCTACCTTCACTTGGAGCAGCGAGTGTGAAGAGACTTTCCAAGAACTGAAGAAGCGTTTGGTGTCTGCACCGGTGTTAACTGTCCCCGATGGGACGGGAGGTTTGGTGGTTTACAGTGACGCCTCGCAAAAGGGCTTGGGATGTGTGCTGATGCAACATGGGAAACTTATAGCTTATGCTTCTCGGCAACTGAAGGCGCATGAGCTTAACTATCCCACTCATGATTTAGAACTAGCAGTAGTGGTCTTCGCCTTAAAGTTGTGGAGGCACTACCTTTACGGAGAGAGAATTCAGGTCTTCACGGATCATCAGAGTTTGAAGTACCTTTTCACTCAGAAGGAGCTTAACTTGAGACAGAGACGGTGGCTAGAGTTGGTGAAGGACTATGATTATGAGATTAGTTACCATCCGGGTAAAGCAAAGGTGGTGGCTGATGCTCTTAGTAGAAGGGCGGCAAGTGTGGCATCTCTTGTTGCGATCTGCAGTCCAATGCACAGCGAGTTGGAACGCTTGGAGGTAGAGCTGACGGTGGATGATGTCTTCGCGCTGTTGGCTCGACTCTCGGTGGAACCCAGTATGAGGCAGAGGATCATTGTTGCCCAAAAGAAAGACCCTAGCTTGGCCAAAGGCTTTAGTATGGTGGGCCATGGGGATTTCACTCTCTGAGGTGAGGTAGCTTTGCTTTTTCGCGAAAGGTTGTGTATGCCAAAAGATTATTCTTTGAGGAAAGACTTATTGGGAGAGGCACACAATACTCCCTACTCGGTCTATCCAGGAAGTACCAAAATGTACCAAGACCTCAAGAAACATTACTGGTGGCATAACATGAAAAGGGAAATAGCTCAGTTTGTTAGCAAGTGTTTGACTTGCCAACAGGTAAAGGCTTCAAGACAGAGACCTGCTGGATTGCTGCAACCTTTGAGCATACCAGTTTGGAAGTGGGACGATGTGGCTATGGACTTTATTACAGGACTACCAAGGACGGTTAAGGGATTCACTGTGATTTGGGTAGTTATAGATCGTTTAACCAAGTCTGCTCACTTTATTCCCGGCAAGCCACGTATACAATAGAAAAATGGGCGAAACTGTATTTACAGGAAATTGTCAGGCTACATGGTATACCGGTATCCATAGTGTCCGATCGAGACCCGCGTTTCACCTCGACTTTTTGGCGGAGTCTACACAAGTCCCTGGGCACTAAGTTGGACTTTAGCACGGCGTTTCATTCCCAAACCGATGGTCAGACGGAGCGTGTAAACCAGGTTTTAGAGGACATGCTCAGAGCTTGCATGTTAGACTTTGGTGGTAGTTGGGACAAGTACCTCTACCTAATAGAGTTCGCTTATAATAACAGTTTTTAGGCCACGATTGGGATGGCCCCATACGAGGCACTGTATGGGAAGGAGTGTCGGTCTCCAGTTAATTGGGACGAAGTCGGAGAAAGAGTTCTCTTGGGCCCGGATTTGGTGCAGGCGACTAATAGTGCCATTCAAAAGATCAGGGGAAGGATGCAAGTCGCACAGAGCCGTCAAAAGAGTTATGCAGACGTCAGGCGTAAGGAGCTCGAGTTTGTGGTAGGTGAACGGGTGTTTCTTCGTGTGGCACCCGTAAAGGGGATTTTACGATTTGGGAAGAAGGGCAAGCTCAGCGCAAGGTTCATTGGGCCTTTTGAAATTTTGGAACGTATCGGCCCAGTCGCGTATAGGTTGGCCTTGCCACCATCGTTGGCAGCGGTACACAATGTGTTTCACGTGTCTATGCTGAGGAAGTACATTCATGACCCTTCGCACGTCTTGGACCCTGAACCATTGCAACTGGATGAGTCCTTGTGCTACGAAGAGGTACCCGTCAAAATTTTGGCAAGAGAAACCAAGTTGTTGAGGAACCGGACGATTCGCTTGGTTAAGGTTTTGTGGACAAACCACCAAGTTGAAGAAGCTACTTGAGAGCGGGAGGACGATATCAAGGCGAGATACCCTGAACTGTTAGAACAGTCAACTTTCGGGGGGACGAAAGTTTTTGAAGGAGGGAAGTCTGTAATGCCCCGAGTCCATCGGGTTAGTTAGTCTCGAATCAGGAGATTTTTCATTTAATTTTTAAAGTGAATGTTAATTGAATTTATCTATATTTATCGGGCTCTAAAATCCAATTAAATTAATAATTACCGAACTCTGTATGTTGGGTCTTGTTTTAAGGGGAAAGGACTCCTTTCTCTTGGGCTTGGATGATTGGGCCTCCATTGAGGTAATTTAGTTTTAAAACAAAACAAAAGAAAAAAAAAAAGAGAAGCTCTAGCCCAAACCCTTTCTCCCTTCTTCTTCTCCCTTCACAGAATGAATATTCCGAGAATCAATCCACAGGGACAATTGAAGCCTTTTTAATGAAAATGACGTGATCAGTGACTTTGCAATTTATTTTAGGTAAGAAATATGAACGATAATGTTAGTTTTGGTATTTTTAGACTTAATCCAACAAACCCAACCCAATTATTTCAAATTAGCTAAAAATATGCAAACTTTTTCCAACTAGGCACCTCTCTAAAATTTTCATTGATTTTGCTTCGTCGTCTTCTTATGTCTAAGTAATATTGAATATATAAAGTCATCCCTAATATGTCTATTAGAAAAATGAACTTAATTTAATTAAAACAATCTGTAACCTTAGGTCGAGGTACTATGTCTAGACTACCCGAGCAAAATCTTTATGTCTAAAGTATCTCTCCAAAGTTAAATCATTAAAGTTTAAAAATGTGTTAACCTTTTTAGTATTGATGTTTGGTTAAAACATTAATTAGTCAAATCAAGTTTTAACTTATATAAACAACCGTAAGTGATAAAAGAAGAGAAAAACACCTTTTATCTTGTTGGATTTCAAAAGCTTTAGCTAATTATGCATAACTGGACTTGGGGAAATAAATTTAGCTCATAACTTTAGAGGACAAACATAATTGAACATTGATGTAATTGAGGGACATGATTAAGAGATGAATATAATTAAAACAAGCTGAAAATGGTGGAGTTGTAACCTGAATGACCGTACCCATGTTCTTTCAAGTTTTGGGAGTCGTACTCAGTCAATTCCACAAGATTGTGTGATTACAATTTTAATGATAGAGAGGGGGAGAGAAATAAATATGAATGAACTTGCTAGAATTTAACTTAATAAGATTGAAAGCTTACAATTGAAAAGTAACAAGCTGGTAAAACAAAAAATGAACTTGAAAATAAACTAAGTTTAAAATAACGACACTTAAGAACAAAGGAAAAAACGTATTAAGCTAAGAACAATGTATCTAAAGCTGAAAATGATCACTTGACAATGATGAATGAAGTGAGGGAGATGCTATATGTATAGGGAGCTTCAAGTCGGTTAGGATGTTGAGACTTTCATGGAGAGTCGTCCCTTTAAAATATCTTTAAGTTGGTTTGTTGTTGAATTAGCGATCATCAATGCATGGAAAACACGTGGAAGGGCAATGGGAAGCTTCAAAACACACAAAAACTTGCGTTTTACATAAGGGCATTCTCGAAATTGGACAAGGCGCTAGGCACCTAACTCAGATTTTTTCTGCACAAAATCACAATTTCAGTTAGAAATCAACTCTAAATGATGTAAAAATGTCCTATATGCATGTATAACCTAAAATAACTCTGAAATAAAGGTTTTGGACACTAAACTAAGCTTAAAACACGGTTTGTGAGTAAAGAACAATAGAAAACAGCACCTAACTAGTTTCTTTTTATCCTTGTAAACAAGGGAAATCACACCTCACAACTTCGCTTTTTGCTTCTCCCTAAGCAAACTTAACAAATTATATCTCTTAAATCACATTCAACAACCATAAGAAACATCGAACATAAGGATAGACTAGACTTTTTTTTCATATGCTGTCTCAGGAAAGATCATCACAACCTTACTGTCTCCATATCTTTAAAAGCCAAATTACCATAAGCCAACAAAGTTCAAAATAATAAAAAGTTTCTTAAAATCTTTCCCTATTTCAAAACATGAAAACTTTTTAACAACAGTAAAGAATATGCACACACTCCCTTTTATCACCTAAGACTTTTACATTAAAGGGAATGGCTACTAGCCTCTGAGGGGATTTCCTCCAAAGCTTTGTAGAAGCCTTTCAAGTAACAATAGATCATAACATATCTACGATGGGTTGTATGATGTTAAAAATGTTGGGTGTGTTGTCCTAAACTTGTAGTTTGTAATTATGTAAAACCAAATTCATATTCAATAAAGTTGTGGTTTCATATTCCATACATTTTTTGTTGAGTTTATAACATAACATTGACTAAATCCAATAAACTAAACATCCAAGGTTATAATCATGTAATAAGAACAATATATATACGGGGTATATCTTTGATATGCCATTGATATACAAGTGGATAATGTTCCGGGAATAACCTCAAGGGTCTATAGTATATGGATGAGGCTGGGTACCTTACCCTGGCAACATTATGGATATGGCCCACTTTGTAAATGTTACAGACGACCCAATCCAGGTCATTCGTATGGAGACATGCGAGTGGGGGTATCATATACAATGAGTTTGTATAAGACCGGACCATGAAATAGCTAATCTTTAGATGTAACGCTGTTGATTAGTAGATTGTTATTTCATAGAATGACCAGACAACTCATTCTCAATCCTGAGTGAGTTATGGACTCTTGCCAGTGAGAGCTCGTCCTTTGATCTGTATGGGTGAGAGTGACCCGAGTTGCCGATTCAACATTCCTACCATTTTGGGGACGAAACCGAGTGCGAACCTGGGAACATAGCTTCACAAGATGAAATTCACTCTTCCCGACTTGAGGGGAGTAGATCAGTGCTCTATCAAAATCCTGATTTCGGGACTTGAATAAAGGGCTCCGCCCTCGCACTGGCCCGAGAGGGACATAACGACGAAATAATTAACAAGGCGAGCATGTAGTTCTATTATTGCCTTGTTAGTCGTGGAAAAACATAACGACGAAAACTACAAACAATGAAAATCGAACCTAAACACTATACTTGTAATGCCCCGCATTCTCGGGTGAGTTTTATTATTATTTTGAATTTGTGCCTTTGCATTTTCCCCTAAGTAGATAATTTAAATTCTTGGATTTTGTATTTTGGAATTCTAATTTTGTCTAAATTAGAATTTAGTTTATTTTCGTCGGATTAAGCTAAATTAAGTTTTCGATTTTTTGATGAGATTTTTAATTGAATCTTATTCCAAGGATTTAGAAATTTAATTTTCCATTTTGGATTTTATTATTGGGTTTGAAGCATAAGTTAAGATCTTAATTTATTTTCTCGAATCCTTTTTAAGTAGATCTTATTTTGAGAAATGATTAAGAAGAATATACCTTTTTTTTTATAAGGGCTAACCCATTTGGTTTTGTTTTATTTGGGCCTATCGCTCTTTGAAAAAAAAAAGAGAAGAAATAACTAAAGAAAAGTTTTAAAACAAAACAAAACCCTATGTTCATCTCCTTCCCCTCCCTCGTAGCCTAGCAGATGCCCCCACCCCCTCGTGTTTTCGACGTCCTCTAGCTCGTCTCCGATGACGGGCGTTCCTCTTAGTGACGATGCAATCTAGTGTTCGGATGCACGTCCTCCGGCATTCTCCCTGACAACCCATGGCAGTACGACGCCCTCTAGCAACCTAAGAAAGCACGAGCTCCGGCGACGGCCCACGGACGACAACGACGGGTTCTTCAACTGCATTGAACGGAAATAAAGCCGTGCCAAACGGTATTTTGTGTAATTCTCCCTAGCATTTTGGTTCTATATCTCTTTTTTGACGTTTCCCTCACAAGCTCCAGCGACCAAGCTGCGATTTGCACGACCCACAGTGGCCCGAGCTTAGCCACCGACGGCGATTTTTGCACCAGGCACGACAGTCCGGTGAATCTGCAGTGTTCGCCATGGATCAACAGTGTGCGGCGACGGCTTGGCTGTTTGACAATGACTTCCGACTGCTTCGGGTCTGAACGACACCTTCGTCACCTAAACTCGCATACAACAACTTTCGGTAGTAGATTTGGTGCGTCTCCCCTCCTGTAACTTATGGACAACAGCATTTTAGTGGCATTTGGCACTTACCTGTACTGGTTTAAAGCTCGATATACGTTGCCCACGCTTGTTCAGGTTAGATCTAAGTTACCTACACTCAAACGAAGTCGGTTTTGTGGTAACGGACACTTCAAACCCATTTAGAACCAATTTTTATGGCTTAAGTATAGTTCTTAACATGCTGTTTTTTTCTTTATGGAATGTCTAGGTACTGAACCAACGTAAGATCTAAGAGCGTAGGCGTGTGTAAGTAGTTTCTTACTTGAGGGAATTTGTTTGTTGTTTGTTGTGTGTTATTATGAACAGATTGATTTCTTGTGTACCTATGAGTGTTGTTGTAGGATTGCTTGTGGTTGGTACTACTTTATACATATGGCTATTGTTATATTTTGAGTTGGTTGTGTTCTGGCTATTATGAAAAATTTTTGGATGTTCTGGATGACTGTAATTGGTTCTTTGGATGTTCTGGATGACTGTAATTGGTTCTAGCATGTTATAATTGTTGATTCTGCTATATGTTGTGACTACATTCTCTATAAAGCATGTTATTATTGAAAATTATTATGTTGTGGAAGCATATTGGTATTATCATTCTTTGTTAGTATGTTGGCTGTGGTTTAGGAAGCATGTTGAATTTTTGTGAAACATTTGATGTTGGGGTCATGACTTAGAAACATGTAGAACTCTGGGGACATTTCTTACATGCTAAAGTGAATGGGTGAGTATCAGGGCCAGATGGATGATACGTCACTAGTTAGGCGTCAAGGCTCTGGGTACAAAGGTCGGGGGTCGATACGCCAACTTTGGACAAAGATAAGTGTTGCGGCTTCGGGTACAAAGGTCGAGGGTCGATGCGATAAGTCTAAGAGGAAGGCAAGTATTAGTGCCTTTAGAGGAAAGGACATGGGCCAATATGTTGTAAAGTTATCGATGCCTTAGCTATGCATGGTTAGGGATCAGTGTAATAGTTCGAGACCTTGGGTAAAAAGGTTAAGGATCGGACCCCAAGCGCCATAGAGAAGTGTCGAGACCCTTGGTGCAAAGGTCAGGGGTCGATACGACTCGAAGGAATAAGTTTTGGAGTTATAGGAAAGAGAACTAATGAGTTTAGAGAAGTGTCGATGCCTTGGCTATGCGTGGTCAAGGGTCGGCACAACAGTTTGAGGCCTTGGGTACAAAGGTCAAGGATCGAATGTCAAGTGCCATAGAGAAACGTCGAGGCCCTGGGTACAAAGGTCAGGGGATTGATATGACTCGAAGGAGTAAGTCTTTGAGAAACAAAAAAACAAACTAGTGAATTGAGGTGCGAGGATAAGTTTGGCTTGTAGGTTGCATGTTTAGATATGTTTATATTTTTATTATGTAAAGCATGATGATTTGTTATGCATGTCGTTTGAACTTTCTGTGGTAAGCATGTTGTTTGTGTGTGACCCTTCAGGTAAGAGCTGCTTACTAGGTATCGTGGTTGTACTCACCCTTTCTTTTTTCCTCCAGGTTTTGTAGGTAACAAAGTCGCTCACGGGAATGGTGCTGGCGAGGAGGAGGCTTGACTGGAAAGATCATATAACATTGCATTAATTTATTTTCAGTTTTAGTTATGATAGTTGTAGTTACTTCATTTTATAGTTGAGATGCTACTAGTTGGTGCTGTTTAGTTTTCCTATTTATGTACTCTATTCGAGACCCTAGTTGTACAAAGTTCAGATAGTTGGCAAAGCTTAGTTTGATTTATTATTGAGTTTGGTTCCTTGTTAAAAGTTAGGTTGTTGATTCCATGGATAAATTGTTTAAGCTGGCTTGCTCGGTAATTTTCTAACTTTAAAGGGTTGTAGTTTGATAGATTATTTAGTTGGTTTGTCCGTATTAAGTTGTGGTGAGTGTTTAAGTCAGAGCAGCACAGTGGAAATGTGGTAGTTTTCTGGCTTAGTCTTGGTTGTTGAGATTAATTCTCTTGTTTAAGTGAAAATTTTTAGGTAGTTTTAGTAATGGTCACCGTTTGGGATGTTAAAAATCCTAGGACGTTACAATACTAATGATAGATGATCTTAAGTTCGTCTTGCAAGAGGATTGTCCTCAAGTTCCTACGCCTAACGCCATTGTGGCGGTACGCAACGTCTATGACCGATGGGTCAAGGCCAATAATAAGGTCAAATTCTACATCTTGGCGAGCATATCTGATGTGCTTGCTAAGAAGCACGTGGACACGATCACCGTTAAGGTGATCATGGACTCACTGTAGAGCATATTTGGATAACTGTCCTTATAGGCTAAACATGAAGCCCTTAAGTTCATTTACAACTCTGGCATGAAGGATGGCTCCTCAGTGCGAGAACAAGTTCTCAACCAGATGGCCAACTTCAACGTGGCAGAGTCAAACGAAGACGTCATAGACGACCAGAGTCAGCTCTGATTCATTCTGGAATCTCTTCCAAAGAGTTTCCTACCATTCCGCAGCAATGCGGTTCTGAATAAGCTGGATTACACTCTTACGACGTTCTTAAACAACCTGCAGACCTACCAGTCTCTTATGAAAAATAAGGGACAATAAGGGGAGGCAAATGTTACTCGGAGTTCTAATTTTGGGTAAATAAGAATTAAGTTTAACTCATAGAATTAAAATAAATTAAGTTTTCGAACTTTGGAAGAGATTTTTAATTAAATCTTAAATCCAAGGTTTTTGGAAATTTAATTTCCACTTTTTGAATTTAACTCTTGGTATTTAAGAGTTTAAGTTCCTTATTTTGTTATGGGTTATCGTGAGTTTTAGTTCGATTACTAAAGTTGAATTTTTGGGCTTTCTTTTAGATTTTGGGTTATTGGGCTTTCTACTTCTTCAAAGCAAATTATATGAAAACAGCTTGAAAAAAAAGGTTTGTAAAAGAAAACAAAAAAAAAACCTAAACATCTGATCTCTTTCTCCTCCCTTTTCCTTGTAATCGTTCCCCCTATCTTCTTTTTCCTCTCTGGTAGCCCTTGCCGGTGACACCAGTAATGCACTGCAGCAGCGTCCCTCAAATTGGCGATGATCACATTTGCAACACATTGCTCTCGAACCCGATAACATACCACGACACGTAACCTGTCCTCTGGTGGCTTTTCTGTTAGAACTGGCGGCGGTAGCACACGACCCGACAAACGTACAGTGTCCCAGATCGTATCTTAGTGGATTACGGCATTCCAGTACTCCCCATGGCGGTGACATCCCAACAACATGCAGCAGCTGTTCTCGCTAGATCCAGCTGTCTCGACACGGGATTTCCCCTCGGTGTTACGTTGTTCGACGCCCCGTACCTGAAACACCCTTCCTTGACATGGATAGAAGCGACGAGCTCGTGTTTGGCTTAGATTTGCGGTGTTTTCTTCCTCCCGACGACTTTCGGTGTTGACCCACACCTAAATAAAGCTCAGTTCATGATTCCCACCCTTGTACGAAGCCGATTTGCGATATCCACCCTCTTCGGCATCTGTTCGGCGCTTACTCACACCTTGTCTTCATTAGTTTTACAACGCTCCAACGCGTTCGCCATCATTCAGCGAGGTTCTATAGGCAAGGGACTCCTTGAACACCCTTTTGGATTCAATTTTAGTAGCCGAAACTAAGTTGTAACATTCTGGATTTTCTTTTTTTGCCTAAGTTTCGAACCAACGCAAAGGCTAGGAGCTTGTAGGCGTGTGTAAGTAGCACCAAGGGGCGGGTGCGAGCATTAATGGGTGTTATTGATGTGGTTTCGTGCTGAATTTTGTTATACTTGTGTATCTCATCTATTTTGATTTTGTTGTGCATGGATTGAGGGCTTCTAGTTATTATCGTTGGGCAGCATTCGTAATGTTTTTTTTGTTCTTTTTTTTTCTATATTATGAAAATGTTGTGTATCATGACTAATGAATATGATTTGGGAGTTACAGATTGGTATGGTTGGAAGTGATTAAGCTTTGATGTCTGAAAGCATGTTTGGAGATTAAAATACACGTGTTAGCTTTCTGCTATTTAGTTTTATGTTCGCTTAGTTGAAATATATTGGGTTGTTTCTTTGTTCTATACCATGAAAAGCATACTGAAAAGTTTTGTTGTCATTATATGTGTGAATGACTTGTCGATGCCTTGGAGGGATTGGTTGGAGTAGGCTGAAGTGATGGGACAGACTAGAGGTTTCTCATTCTGTGATTTATCCGTGGTAGTAATGTAAACCAGTCATTTGGTTGTTCGAAGTCGTTATTGTGGGTGACTTGGAAATGATATGATAGAATCTTAGTAGAGGACCGTGATTCGAATGTGTGGTCTATCGTGTAATGAAAAGTGAGTACAGGAATGGAATGGCCTTGGGGGCAAGTAGTCGAGGCTGTTACATCACTACTGGGTGTCGAAGCTCCAAGTACAAAAGGTCGAGAGTCGATAGACCATTCTTGGTAAAAATGAATGTTGAGGCTCCGGGTACAAAAGGTCGGGGGTCGGCATGATGAGTATTGGGTCTTGACATGGTGGCTGTTGATGACCAATATGCTATGTAGTCGTTGGGACCTTGGGGATAAATATCAAGGACTGATGCACAATTCGAATCATTGGGGATAAATGTCAAGGTCGAAAGCCAAGCTTCTGTGGAAGAGTGTCGGGGCCTTGAGGATAAATGACAAGGGTCAATACGATTCGAAGAGTTAGACTTGGAGGACTAACAAAGCGTGATGAGTTAGAAGTAGCCTGGAGGAGCTCAGTTCGGAGTTTTGGGAATAAATGTCAAGGTCGAACGCCAAACTTCTGTGAAGGAGTGTCGGGCCCTTGAGGATAAATGTCAAGGATTGATACGATTCGAAGAGTTACAATTGGAGGACTAACATAATGTGATGGTTTAGAATCAACTTGAAGGAATTAGAGACCAACGGGCCTTATGGTTGAAGTTACATGAGTATGGATATATTGGATGCTTGTGTATGTGTGTTGATTAACCGTTATGATCTATTGGTGCACGATTACTTGTTATCTAATTGTGAGGACTGTTGCGATTTCGAACATGTTTTGATATCGATGCATGTTGTTGCGATTACATTGATTGCATGTGTGTGTTAATGAGCGTTATGATTTATCGATGCGTGAATGCCAGTTTGATATTTTGAATGAATATTTGTGCTGAGCATGTTGTTTGACAGCACAAACATTCGTTACAAAATATTAAATTGGCATTCACGCATCAATAAATCATAACACTCATTAACACACACACATGCAATCAACATCGCGACAAGATGCATCGATATCAAAACAACATGCTTGAATCGCAATAGTCCTCACAATTAGATAATAAGTAATCGTGGACTCACGTAACTTCGACCATAAGGCCCGCTGGTCTCTAGCTGCTCCAAGCTACTTTTAACACATCACACTATGTTAGTCCTCCAAGTCGAAGTCTTCGAATCGTATCGGCTCTCGACCTTTTGTACCCAAGGCCCCGACACTCATCTACAGAAGCTTGGCATTCCAGTTTGACCTTTATACCCGAGGCGTCGAACTGTGCATCGACCCTTGACCTTTTATATCCAAGACCTCGACGTTTACTAGGCATATTGGTCCTTGACCGCCACCACGTCAAGACCTAATACTACTCATCAAATAGACTCATCGGGCCAACCCCCAACCTTTTGTACCCTGTGCCTCGACACTCATCTCTACCAAGACTAGCTTATCAACCTCTGACCTTTTGCACCCGGAATCTTGACACCCTAATAGCCTTCACCATTTGCCCCCGAGGCCAATAAACTCATCTATCCATATTCTATTACACGATAGACCACACATTCCAATCATAGTTCTCTACTGTCACATAATTACCAAGTCACCACAGTAATGACTCCAAATCACTACTGTTTCCGCACTCCAACATATCACAACATATCCTCCAGAGCAACAACAAGCTATTTGCACTTTTAATCACAATAAAGTTTTTCAACATGCCTTTCATCCCACAAAACAAGGAAATAACTCAACAGCTTCCAACTAAGTAAATATAAAACTATATAACGTAAAACTAACACATTCATTCAATCTCAAAACATGCTTTAAACCACTAAAGAGTAATCACTTTAAATCATATCAATCAGAAACCTTCAAGTCATACCCAACAATCACGATGCAAGACATTTTCATAACATATATAAAAGAAAACAGCAGGATGCAATTCAACAATATCAATTCGAAATTTACAAACCACGTCCAATACTATTAAATACACGAGACACACGAACATAATGAAGTTCAACATGAAACCATCCAATAACACCCAATAACACACACTCGCCTTTCAATCACGCCCCTAATTGTTGCTTCGATCCCACACACCTAAGCATTAAAAAAATGAAAATAGCAAGTTAATTGTATGTTACAGCCTTCGAAATCAATTATAAGGGGGTTCAAAGGGCTCGTTACCGCATAATCGACTTCATTTAGGTATGGGTAACTTAAATCTAGCTCGAAATGATGTGGGTAGGGTACATCGGGCTTCGAACGGATGTGGGTAATCGCCAAACACCACAAACCCTGCTGTTTGTATTTTACAACAAGGGAAAACACTCCAAATTCGCCTCCGACTCTGATGGAACTAAGTAGGAGCACTAACCACCAAGTCTATGTTATGAGTAGTGGGTCACTTCTAAAAGGTCGAGACATCGCCAAACACTCCAAACTTGCGCTTCACGTTGCTTGCAAATCCGCAAACCATGGCTGCAAAATAAAGAGCAGGGGTCAGCACAAGGTCAGAGGAAAAAGGAGGGAAGCAAGCTCGGCATACCAAGTTCGGAGTTCGGCCTTGAGGATTCAATGGGACGAACTGCGGGGTTGTAGTCTAGCAGCCCGGACTCAAGCAGCAGCTTGTCCGTCACCAAGGTTTCGACCTTCCTACCCCTCGGAAAACGCTCCTTGTAGTATTTCAGCGTGTCGAAGGAGGGTTGCGTAAGCTCGGGGACTGGTCGGATTGAAACTGCACAAAGACAAAATTTGAGTCAGACCTGAATAACAAGAAAGAAGTTATCACAAAAGTAAGAACTACTCCGTACCTAGGTTCCCAAACCTAGTGGGAACGTCAAAGAAGGAACGACCTGACTCGTCCTTTGCAAGCCGTTCCCCAGAAGCGTAGAACCACTTCCTCACCCATCCCTTGATGGAGGTCGGCCCCTTAACTATACCGTCTGCGCCTTTCCTTGCGCACATATAGAACCGACCAGGCTTCTTAGCTATCCTTTTCACTTCGAAGCACGCGAGGAGCTGGTCTACGTCCAACAGCTCGGCCTCTTCACTATCCCGGGCTCGTAGCCAAAAAAGGATGGCCAAAGCGAAAATGACACCCCACCCATTGGGGGCCACTTGAGCCGAAGCCAGCCCTGTTCGGAAAAGAAACTCCTGGACGAAAGGGTGAAGGGGAAGTCTGAGGCCGTACTCAAACATTTTGAAGTAGAGAGTGACCCATCCCTCCGGAGGATTGTCAGCTCTCTCCCCCTCCTCCGACATCGTAATGAGGACGTTCTCAGGAATAGCGAATCCCCTACGAAGGGATCCGAGGTAGTGCTCAGGTAGCCTAGAAGGGTATTCCAAACCCTGACCCGAGGTGGAGGCATCACTATCCTCCCCATCATCGGAGAACCTAAAGTTTTCTATCTCCTCGAGCTCGGACTCTAACCTACGAGCCAAATCCTCATCGGATCCTAAGTTGCTGCTAAAAGAGGACGACATGGCAACTACGTTCGAAAGAGAAAGTGAGGGAAGAGACCGACCTACCAAGGGTTCGAGCTACCTTCAGATCGAACTCCAAGAATTCAGGGAACGTAAGGTATGACCTGAAGGGCTGGGGGTATTTATAGCTCGTCGGAAAAATTTCCCCACCGTACACGTGTAATCAAACGAGCGGCCAGGATCCTCCCTAAGATCCGAAGCGTCGGAATATTTGAATATTCCGACGATAAATCTACCGCAACGGTTATATTTTCCCACGAATAGGAAATCGCCACGCGTCCAAAGCAAGTCGAATGAACTTCTCTGCCAGGTCGAGATCGGACCAGACAGAGAGGGGGCCAATGTTTGGGGGAAATAATACCCTGGACACGTGGAGGACCCCTATTGGTTCTCCAAGATGACTTATGAGTCATGCCCAGCTCGGACTGCCGAGATCACCACCGTTAGCGTTGATGGGTGCTAAGTATGAGGGCCGAGGTGAACCTGGCCAAGGTCCGACCTACCGGGAAGCTCGGTAGGGGCCGATGTGAGCTGCTGTCAGCGGCGTGATTATCGGGTGTAACCGACGGTCCCGAGATTAGCGGGTGTAACCGTCGCGAGATTAGCGGGACTACCACCCATAAGTAGAGGACCTCACTCCACGATCAGGTACGATGATTTCTGACCACGAACTAAACTAAGAATCCGACCTGTACTGACTTGATCGTCGGAGTGCTCACCTTTCTGTGCAGGTCCGCCCCAGGTATTCAGATCGGTCCGGAAGCCGAGTTCGAGCTGCAATCGGAAATACATTGTTGTGCATATCCTTGCATAAACATTTGGCGCCGTCTGTGGGAAGCGACAATCTAAGTCATCCCAATCCTTTTAAACCAATACGCAAGCGAAAATGGTTCAACCAGCAAACTCGACCAATACGACGGATCGGAGGACTCTAGCCGCCAGCGATGCCCACCAGAGGGAGGTCGGAGCGACAGGGGTAGAGGGGCAAGGCCACGGCGGCCCGGCAACAGAACCCCTCCGCAGGTCGGCACGAATCACCGCGCCTGTTCTACCGCCTGCGCACCCGAGGACATCCAAGGCCACCCGTGGCCGAGGTGGGACCTCTAAGAAGGGCGCCCGGGGTCCGGCTCCAGTGAGTGAGGACTTTGATGCACTCCAGAGAGAAATGGAGGTAATGCGCACACAAATGCGGTCCATGGAGGAAATGTATAACGAAATGATACTAGCCGCCGGTGCAGGGTCCCGATCTGAAAATCGAGTGACGCGCGTTGACATACGAGAGCAAAGGGGTTCCCACCTCGGCCCAGCCGAGGAGGAACATCCCGAGGACAACGAGAGCGAGGGGCACACTCGCCAGAGAGGAGACCTTCGTGAGCACCTCAACAGAAAGAGAGACTCATCCCTCCGAAAAGGACAGTCACCATCCTGCTCACACCGGAGCTCCAACCAGCAGGCTGAATCCTCTCGCAACCCAGTAACTCCTGCAGGAATGATTACCACGGAGGAGTTCGACCAGCTGAGGGGCCAGCTCGACGCTCAGGTGGAGGCCTTAAAGACTAAATGTGAGCAGAAAGAAGGTCCACTGAACGATGGCGACTTGGGAGAATCGCCCTTCACCTCGGACGTTTTGGAAGCACCGATCCCTCCGAAGTTCAAAGCTCCTACTGCCCCACAATGATGCACTTGTGATCCCTTCGACGGTGCAGACTTGGAGGAGGTTCACCTGCCCCACAATGATGCACTTGTGATCACTCCCTTGATCATGTGGTGGTCAGGAGGGTGCTGGTAGACGGAGGCGCATCTGCTAACATCCTATCCTTACCGACCTACCTCGCCCTGGGATGGACGAGGTCGCAATTGAAGAAAAGCCCGACACCGGTGGTTGGGTTCTCCGGAGAATTAGTCGTCCCAGAGGGTTGCATCGACTTGCCGGTCACGCTTGGGCAGGACCAAACTCGGGTCACCCAAATGGCCGAGTTCGTGGTGATTGACGGTAGATCGGCCTATAACGCCATCTTTGGAAGGCCCATTGACTGGGCGTTTATGCTGAACGCACGCACTAAGCGTGGTAACAATTATATAGATGCAAGCGCACACCTGTCAGAGTAATATAAAATGGATGGAGTATCCAAGTATCGATCCTCAAGGACTTCTAAATAATTTCCAAACTCTGAAGTTTTAAAGAATAGTGAATGTTGAAATGAGTGATTCTTGTAAAATGGGAAGTGGTCACAAATAATGGTTTTGGATTTGGGATTTGGACTTATAATGATAAAACCTAGCCCGAATTACTTCAAGTTAGCCAACAAATAATCAAGGACATGCTAAGGATAATATGCATTTTACTTTAGAAACTAACGACTACGCTTCTCACTTTACTTATGTCTAAGGAAGTTCAAAGTCCTAAGACATTCCCTAATATGTCTATTACGAGAGATATCTTAGTTTTAGGATGGAAATAGTCGCAACCTCGGGTTAAGGTCCTATGTCTAGGCTACTTAAGCGGAACCCTTATGTCTAAGGCGCTCTCTCCTCGGTTTAACCACTCAACAATGCAAATAAGCAACTTCTCAGTATTGACTTGTTAAGACTTACAGTGGCCTTCTCTAAATCCTAACTTTTGGGAAAACATGTTGAGCAATGAATGGAAAGTAAAAACACTACTTCTTAGCAACCCTTATTAGAAATAAAAGGCTAACTATCCATAACCGGGCTAGAGACGGGAATTTAGAAAGACATATTGAAGAAAATACAGCAAGTAAAACGGTTGAATGTGGAATGCATGTGTGAAAAACAAAAGTTAACTAACGGAGAGTTTTTATCGGGATTGAGAGCTTCGCCCTTCTCTTTCAAGCAAGGGGGAGTGTCACGTGCTCTTTCCTCCAAAAAACACAACTCTCTTAACTAAAAATAAAGTAAAGGCAAAGAGAAGATAAGCAAAGTGCTAGATTTTTATATATTTGAATAAGTAGAAAATAACTAAGTACAAATGGAAACAAACAACAAAGCTCAATAAAAGAATGTAAAGTACTCGGGATTTAAAAACCAAAAGCAACTAATGAAGCAACTCAAAAGTACTTAGAAAGCAACAAAGAAACACTAAAAATGATCAAGAGAAGGAAGCAAGGCTTGATGATTTTGGTGGAGAAGTTGCTGGAATTTATAGCTGTGCAGAATTGGTTAGGTAGGTCCTAAAACGATGGTGAATCACCCATTTCCAACTCTTTTGACTGACCAAATCGTGCTCAAACTGATAGTGGAACACTTCTTCTACACGTATGCATCGGTTGGAACCACCAAAACGCATTGGAAGACGCGTTTCATTAAGGGCAAAGTTGGAAGAAACCAGTTTTTTGCAGGCTTCCCAGGCGCCTGGCGCCTCCTGAGGTGTTTTTTCGTCTTTTCGCTTCTTTGATTAATTTGCACTCCCAAATGGTCCTAAAATGTCATAAATACAATATAAGCCATCCACAAACCATAGTATATGAATTTTGCATGAATTCGAACTCAAACGATCGAGAAAAGTCCGAAACAAAGCTGAAACATAGTAAAAACAGCATCTAAAACCTTCTTTTTACGCATGTAAACAAGCGTAATCACACCCCCAAACTTAACTTTTGCTTGTCCTCAAGCAAAACTTAGCAACTTTAATCAGCTTTCTAACACATGGACAAGGAAAAGCAAAAGCAACCGAGATGTTCAATCATAAATTGTCTCAAGGAAAAGATGTCAAAGCCTACCATTCTATTGCCTTTGTAAACTTAGTCACTATAAACCAAGTTTGAAATGATAAAAACTTTTTCTTTCAAAATCTTTTTCTCTTTCAAAAACAGAAAACGTTTTCAAATACCCCTAAGGAATCTGCACACTCCCTTCTTACACTAAGACTTTTACATCTGAAAGACCGGCTACTAGCCCCTGAGGTTTTCACACACTAACATCGGTTCCAACCACAGCTACTCGTAGAAAGACTCTGAACTAACAGCTAGGTCATAAAACGACGACAATGAGAAACACGAAGTCACTTATCACCATCCTTACTGCTATTTCAAAGTCAACACCCAACCTAAAACTAAATGGGTGTCTACAGTAGGACTCGGAAATCATAAATACATTTTCTTTAACTCTCATTGTTTTTACCACTCTTTTCTTTCTAACACAAGTCTTTTCCCCACTCTTATTTTCTCTCAACAAGACTCTTTTTACTCTTTTGCAGCTTTTTCTTTCTTTCTTTCTTTTTTTTTTTTTTTTTTTTTAGCTAAGTGCTTTTTTTCAACATTTTCTTTCTTTCCAACTGACTCTTTTTCAAAAGAAAAATAGCATGATTTTTTAAATATAAGTAACACCTTATCTTTCTGAAACAACGACTGACACAACGACTGTCCCCCCCAAACTTAAAAGGACAGTGTCCTCACTGGGAAAAGACTTTTGCATCGGATGAAAAAGGCTTAACAGTAAAAAGGACAAGGACTTCCTATATAGGGGCAAAGAAAAAGCTTAAAGTCTGTAAAGATCAAAAAGACATAAAAGAAAATGAGTTTATCACATAAACACAGGAAATAGCTCAAAGCTTAGTCAGGCATAGAACAGAAAACTCAACAATCTCTTATAATCATCATCGACATGAAATCACATGCACAGCACAGATGCTTCAAAATAGGCATGTGAAAAGCTAAACTAAGGTTAAGTGAAGGCATACTTTAAGTGATCAGAAGATAAACGATACTAATTTATTCATGCTTCAACTGAGCTCGAAACATAATCTATACAAAAAAAAACATGCGTAGTAATGCTAGAAAAGTACGTCATTAACCAAAAGAAGAATAAAACACAAAAAATAGCAAAGAAGGAACCTCCCTTCATGAAGTCGGAGGTTGTGGACTAGGATCAGTGTCAGTACTGGGAGATGGATGACAAGGATAGCAGCTAGCGCTGGAGGCCATGAAGGTAAAACCGCAAAATCCAATGAAGCCCTTAAGTTGTAGATATGTTGCACGACTTCTCGAACCTGATCTCGCAGCTGGTGGTTCTCCTCTCGAAGACGACGGATCTCCGATGTAGGAGACATCCCAGTACCTTCCCTTCTTTGTAACGCATGGGCGATAATACGCCGAATATTCTTCTCTTCCACAATTGGGGCATCTCTCTTAATTGATCCTCAGGGAGCTGTACACCTTGTCGCAAGCATAAAGAAGTGACCAAACGTGGGTGATAAAGCTTACCACGTGTCCGGTGGGCACACTCATGGATACTGGTATTGATCAATTCTCCATAATTCACATCTATGCCCTTTAGCATGGCATAAACCAGCAATGCCCTATCCTGAGTGACATGCTCATCATGCTCCGTTGGCAGAATTCTGTTTTTGACTATGTATAACCATCCTGCAGCAGCTAGGGAAACATCCTCGGGTTTTAGTCGTACCTTGCCATGAGTAGTCAAAGCCCAAGTGGCAGAGGGCTTCCCAACACATTCTAGAGCCTCATCAAGCTGTTCCAGAGTCGGAGTCACTAACATCTTATTGCCCACAGCATCTCTGGTATTCTCAATGTTGAAGGTGTAGTTGATCTGAGTGGCATCAAACCGTATTTCCTTCCGCGCACTATGGCTATATGTGACTGGGGATGGACTGCAGCATAGAATTCTCTGACTAACTCCAAAGCCTCACATTGTATGGGCTGAATGAGTGGTCTCCATTCTTTGTCTCTGGCGGTCTCCCTCCAATCATCAGGCACATCTCCTAGGGTGAGATCAAATCCCAATTCTGTCATAATCTTACGGGATTTCATTAATGAAGTTCGAGTGGCTAAATTTTCCGCGTTCCATTTCGTCTCGACCTCCTCTCCCTCAGACAAGTCCAGTTCAATTGTATCAACTGGCCCAGGTGCCACTACCTTCTTCTTAGCTTCAGCTGCTTTAGCTTTCGCAGCTCTCGTTTTAGGTTCATTCATGGGCACTGTTGGCTTCTTAGCCTGAACTGCACGTCGTTTTGAACTCTTTTTCTCCCGCCTCTTGTATTGAAACATTTCCCTTATCGTCTCCTCAGGATCTTCTTCGCTGGTAGGTTCTTGAGTACTATTCTCCCCAACCTTGGATCTACCTGTATCACACCCAAGCGGGTTAACTGTATGAGAAGGAATAGTGTGAGCATCCCTTACCCCTGGTAGAGTGGCCATCGGTGTGACATACTCATCCGTTGCCAATGGAGTAGATCCAGTTGCCCCAGTAGGCAACTCTTGGTGACTACAAAACGCTCCTTCTGTAGGTGTATCCAATGGGGAAGGTTCCTGAGTATCTGTTCTCACCACTTCGTTCTCGGTATCCTCTGTTTCTGGCATATTTGAACAATGTCCTCGTGAAACCAGTAGAAAATCATCATTACCATCTTCCGATGTAATAATCAATGGAGATGAATAAAACTGCTCCTCGTCCCTATTCTCCATAGATGAATCCTTAGGCGTCAGACGCCTACTACTCCCATCTTCCTCAATTTCTGGGTCTATCATCACCTCCTTGCCCTTCCTCTTTTGCCCTATCGAAAACCCAGGCTCTAGCCTATGGCTATGGCTCTTCTCTTGCTCTCCTCCATGCTCATCTCCTGCATCCATGGCATATTGGTTGGGGTTGGCATCCTAGGAGGCTCTAAGGGTTTTAGTTGTCCCATGTTGAAGGTACTCGATATGTTAGGGTGCAATTGGGGTGCTTGAGGTCCTCTTTCTAGGAATGGAAGTTGAGGTGGTGGGGAAACTCTAGGTGAAAGCATCCCATAATTATGTGGAGGTACCCAATGACCCATTCCATAATAAGGTGGAAGGCTAGGAAATATAGTAGATGGATTTGGCATTCCATAAGGATGAACACTAGCTGGAATTTGCATTTGAGACAAGGGAAAATGATATGAAGGAACCGGGTTAAACATAAACGGTTGGTACATACCCGGTTTGATCATTGGAGGAGAGTTGTTGAGGATTTTCAGCCCTAAACTCACTGTTTTGAGGATATTAAAGGTGGGTAGTTGCTGAAAATTAACATAACCATGTGGGCTCACTATAGGATGTTGTGTAGGAGCTTGGGATGGAGGACATTCAAATGTTTGAAGCGGGTTTCCTCCCCTAACAGCAGCTAGCCTAGAATCTGAACCCATGTGGTGTTGGAAGTTCTCCAATGGTGGAAAGGAATGCTTGTGGCATTTGGAGCTTGAGTGGAAGAGGTAGGAAGTGAAGTATGTTGAGAAGAAGAAGCCATAGATGTAAGCAATGCTGGAAATTTCTTCTTCTCTTTGGTGGTGGCTGAAAATCGAAAACAAGGGTGATGAAGGGAGTGGGTTTTTTTTTTTCGAAAAAAACAAGGGGAAGAAGAGAGTTGTGTGGGTTTTGGTGGAGTTGTAAAGCTTAGGCAATGGGTCTATTTAAAGCTTTCCCCAAACTAAATCCTAAATGGAAAGGGATTGACATTTAAGTTCACCAAGTTTCCTAAACCTAAAAGGAAAAGAAAAACAAATTTGAATACAAAATAGGATTAGGGAAACAAAATTGAGTTTGAAAAGAAGTTCTTAAAGCTAAATCATAGAGGATTAATGTTTGACCCAAAGTAAAGCCCATGCTATCGAAAATTAAAACCCAAACCGTGAAGGAAAACGAAACTCGAACTGCTGGAAAACAGGGCAGGCGCCAGGCGCCTGCGTGATTTATTTTCGCAAAGAGCAGGCGCCAGGCGCCTGCGTAATTCTTTTTTTTTTTTTCAACGTTTTTTTTTTCTTTTTTTTTTTTCTTTTTTTTTCAACGTTTTCAAAACATTCTCTTAATAAGAAAAACTTTATAATGAAACAAAGAGAAAATACAAGATACAAAGACTTCCTTCCTTTACTTTTGTTCTTTCAAAAACGGATAAGAAGGAAAAAAACATTTTTCGTAAAAATTTATTGACCTGAAAGTTGAATAGAGGTTTTCCTCTATCCACTGGTTCTCCAAAATACGGCTTAAGTCTCTGCCCATTTACTTTAAAAACATTTCCCTTAGAGTCAACTAGATCCACTGCCCCATATGGGTAGACTTTAAAAATTTGAAAGGGACCGGACCATCTAGACTTAAGTTTTCCAGGGAAAAGTTTCAACCTAGAGTTGAATAACAGAACCAGATCACCTTCTTGAAGATTGTTCGGCCGAAGACGCCTATCATGCCACTGTTTAGTTTTTTCCTTAAACAACTTAGCATTCTCATAAGAAAAGTGCCTGTGTTCTTCTAATTCCAACAATTGTAACTTCCTCGCTTCACCTGCAGCCAACAAATCAAAATTTAATTTCTTAGTAGCCCAAAATGCTTTATATTCTAGCTCAAGAGGCAAATGACATGCTTTTCCAAAAACTAGCCTATAGGGGGACATGCCGAGGGGAGTCTTAAATGTTGTCCTATATGCCCAAAGTGAATCATCAAGCTTAAAAGACCAATCCCTACGGTTAAGATTTACAGTTTTTTCTAAAATGTTTTTTATCTCCCTATTAGATATTTCGGCTAACCCATTCGACTGAGGATGATATGCTGTTGCAACCCTATGACGCACATTGTATTTAGTCAGCAACTTTTGCATAGACCTATTCACAAAATGAGCCCCCCCATCGCTTATCAGACAACGCGGGTTCCATAACGCGTAAAAATGTGCTTTTGCAGAAAACGAATGACAACTTTGGAATCATTGGTAGCAGTTGCAATGGCTTCTATCCATTCGAAATAATCTATTGCTAACAATATATTAAAGCTTACCATTAGAAGATGGAAATGGACCCATAAAATCTATACCCCACACATCAAATATTTCAATCTCCAGGATCGGGGTTTGAGACATTTCGTGGCGTTTAGATATATTGTCAGGTCCTAGCTTATATAAAAAAGGCTCATTCCAACGATAACATCGAACTTCATTTAGAAATTTCTTTACCTGTTGCTTGTTGAACTCATAAGGAACTATTCGACTTACCAAATAATTTGCTATATCGGCATACCACGGAACTGAATCAACTCGCAAGAGTTGCTCGTCAATAAACTGTTCACGAATAACAGTTCCATCATCACAGAGCGGGGATTCCAATCTAGACAGGTGATCAGCAACTTGGTTTCAGTACCCTTCCTGTCCCTCACTTCAATATCAAACTCTTGAAGTAACAAAATCCACCGTATCAAACGTGGTTTAGCATCTTTTTTAGCAAATAAATATTTTAAAGCAGAATGGTCAGTAAAAACAATGACTTTTGTGCCTATCAAGTAAGACCTAAACTTATCAAAGGCGAACACAACTGCTAACAGTTCCTTTTCAGTAGTAGTGTAATTGAGTTGTGCACCGGTCAGAGTCTTACTAGCATAATACACAGGATGCAAGATCTTGTTTTTACGTTGTCCTAACATAGCTCCTATTGCATAATCACTGGCATCACACATGAGCTCAAAAGGTAAATCCCAATTAGGTTCGATAATTATAGGGGCTGAACTTAGAGCAACTTTCAACATTTCAAATGATTTTAAACAGTCATCATCAAAAACAAATGGTCTATCATGTTCTAACAATTGACACAAGGGTTTAGAAATTTTAGCAAAGTCTTTTATAAAGCGGCGGTAAAATCCCCCATGCCCTAAAAAACTTCTAATCCCTTTGACATTTGTAGGAGGAGGTAGCTTTGAAATGATGTCTATCTTAGCGTGGTCTACCTCTATTCCTTGCTTGGAAATTTTGTGACCCAAAACAATACCCTCTTGTACCATGAAATGACACTTCTCCCAATTTAGGACTAGGTTTGTTTGTTCACATCTCTCCAATACTCTCTCCAAATTAACTAAACATGCGTCAAAAGAATTTCCAAAAACAGAAAAGTCATCCATAAAAACTTCTAAATATTTTCTACCATGTCAGAGAAGATGGCCATCATACACCTCTGAAAAGTCGCGGGTGCATTGCATAGTCCAAAGGGCATTCGTCTAAAAGCGAACGTACCATACGGACACGTAAATGTTGTCTTCTCTTGGTCTTCTGGAGCAATAGTAATTTGATTATAACCCGAATATCCATCTAAAAAACAATAGAAATCCTTACCTGCCAGACGGTCGAGCATCTGGTCAATAAACGGGAGAGGAAAATGGTCTTTCTTTGTTACCTTGTTGAGTTTGCGATAATCAATGCAAACTCTCCACCCGCTCACAGTTCGGGTTGAGATGAGCTCATTCTCCTCGTTGGCCACCACGGTTATACCCCCTTTCTTTGGTACACACTGTACTGGGCTTACCCAGCTGCTGTCGGATATTGGGTATATAACACCGGCGTCAAGCCATTTGAGAATTTCTTTCCTTACAACCTCTTTCATCTTCGGGTTCAATCGCCTTTGACTCTCAATAGAGTTCTTAGCATCTTCTTCCAATAGAATTTTGTGCATGCAAAAGGCCGGGCTTATCCCTCGGATATCTGCTATCGTCCATCCAATGGCCTTTTTGTGCTTCTCCAAAATCTGCAATAAAGAATATTCATTAGTAGGTGATAAATTGGAAGCTATAATAACTGGTAAAGTGTCGTTATCCCCTAGATACGCATATTTCAAATGCGACGGCAATGGCTTCTGCTCCAACGTGGGTGGTTCCACTATGGACGGAAGTAACGACTTGCATTCTTCTTTTTGTATTTTTTCAATAGGATTAGCCATATCTTCGGTCCTTCTGCTATCTTATCAAGCTCTTCTTCAATCTCTGTAACTAATAAGTCATAAAACTCATCAAACATAACAGGATTCAAGCTATTTATAGCAGAGCACTCTTCAAAGTCTCCTGGTAATTTCATGGCATCTAGAACGTTAAATTTAACTTCTTCATTATTTACTCTCATTGTAATTTCTCCCTTCCTCACATTAAAAACTGTATCCCCAGTGGCTAGAAATGGTCTTCCCAAAATAATGGGAACGTCTAAGTCTGCCTCGCAATCTAGAATGATAAAGTCCGCAGGGAAAATGAATTTGTCCACCTGGACTAAAACATCTTCTATCTTTCCCTCAGGTCTTATGATAGATCTATCTGCTAGTTGGAGGGTAACCGTAGTAGGTCTAGCTTCTCCTATGCCTAAAGATTTGAAAACTGATAATGGCATAAGATTAATGCTAGCGCCTAGATCACATAATGCCCTACCTAAGTTTTTTCCTCCTATGGAACATGGAATGGTAAAACTGCCAGGATCATTACATTTCATGGATAGCGGGCTGCCTACAGCTTCACTACTACATTTTGTCATGGCTACCAGTTCATGCTCTCCTATTTTTTTCTTCCTAGAAACTATATCTTTCAATAACTTAGCATAATTTGGCATCTGTTCTAGAGCATCTACTAATGGTATATTTATGTGCAGTTGTTTTAAAATATCTAAAAATTTTCTAAACTGGGAATCATTATTTTTCTTTACTAATCTTTGTGGAAACGGGGGAGTAGGGGGGGTAAGAGGCTGTACCTGTGGAGGAACACTCGGGGTGTCCTCATTACCTTTTCTAATATTTCTTTTTCTGGTGTTGTTGGATTTTCTGGTATCTTTACAATTGGTTCAGTGGACGGAATCTGTACATCTGTTGTTGGCATTGTTGGTCCATCATATGCCAGTCCACTCCTGAGGGTGACAGCTTTGCACTGTTCTTTCCCTTCTCGTTTTGGTAATTCAGTATGGCCTGGAAAAGAACCTTGTGTTCTATTCTTCAATTCATTGGCGAGCTGTCCCAATTGGGTCTCGAAATTCCTCATTGATGCCGCTTGGGATTGTATCACTGCGTCGGTTCGGGCCATGTACTCCTTCATCATATTCTCAAGATTTGAGTTGTTATTTTGAACTGGTGGAGTCTGTGTCCTCTGATTGTACTGCTGTTGCGGTGGTGGGATGTATTGCTGTGCAGGTGGAACATAGGGCTGCTTGTTCTGTTGGCTCTGCCCTTGATTAAAACCGCTCGAACCTCCTTGTCCTCCCCATGAGAAATTAGGGTGGTGCCTCCAACCTGGGTTGTAGGTGTTCGAATATGGGTTAAAGTTCCTATTGTTCCCATGTCCTACATAAAAAAAGAAGCAGGGTTATGTGGACAATTATCATAAATATGGTTTTCACTGCAAAATGAACAAATGAGATCGTTGACTTGGCAACAGGGGCAGGAGTGCAATAATCCGACTGCACAGGTTGTATCGGCGTGGCTAATGGTTTTTTTATTCCCAATGCCATCTCTTTCAGCCTCTGGTTCATTGTAACCATCTCTTTTTGCATCGAGGTCGCAATGTCCAGTGCCAAAACTCCAGCTGGATCTTGCTTCTTTGGTGCTGCCCTAGATCTTTGCGAACACCATAGTTCGTTATGTGAAGCTAAGTCATTTAGGATGTCAACTATCTCGTTGAATGTCTTCTTTGTAAAGGCTCCGTTGGCAGCATTGTTTAGCATCATCTTAGTAGGATGATCTAAGCCTCTAAAGAAATGTTCTATCTGGATGCATGCCGGTAAGCCATGGTTCGGACATTTCCTGATTAGTTCTTTAAATCTCTCCCACGCCTCGTGAACAGGTTCACGATCATATTGTCTAAAGGAGATGATCTCCTCTCTGATATCAGCGTGGCGAGTAGGTGGGAAGAATTTTGTTAAGAACTTCTCCACTAACGACCCCATGTGGTGATGGATCCCGGGGGAAATGCATTGAGCCATGCTCTAGCTTGGTCCTTCAAAGAAAATGGAAAAAGTGTTAGTCTCAGAGCATCGTCTGTTATACCAGGTAATCGAAATGCATTTGCAATTTGAATGAATGATTTCAGATGATCATGTGGATCCTCATGTTCCTGCCCTCCAAAATGTCCAATTGTCTGCAACATTTGGAACATCATTGGTTTAAGCTCAAAGTTTGCGTGGGCTGGAATAGGGTTGACTATCCCTGAATCAAAGTTCTGAAAAGCCGTGGCGGCATATTCTCGCATTGCCACGTCTCTGTTGTCCGCCATCTGGATATGGTTGAATTCATCATTTCTTGCATGATCCCTCATATTACCGTTAACAGCAGGTGGATCAACCGGATCACGAGGTGGAATATCTGCCATTGATGTGCTCGTACTCTCTACCTCACTTTCAGGACTGATTTCACCTTCTCTCTCTTTGCTTTTCTAGTTGTTTCGAAGTCTTCGCTCCTTTCGAGTTTTTCGAAGGGTCCGCTCAATCTCAGGGTCAAGGGGTAGAAGAAAAGATCTTGTGCTCATGCACTTTAACTTACCCTTGTGAGATAAACGACCAAAAATATAGAACAAAAACGGTGGATGGAAATTACACCCAACAACAATTCACAAAAATAAAAACTAAAAGAATTTGAAAATAAATTTTGAAACTAAAGTCCCCGGCAACGGCGCCAAAAACTTGACTGGGCGTTTATGCTGAACGCACGCACTAAGCGTGGTAACAATTATATAGATGCAAGCGCACACCTGTCAGAGTAATATAAAATGGATGGAGTATCCAAGTATCGATCCTCAAGGACTTCTAAATAATTTCCAAACTCTGAAGTTTTAAAGAATAGTGAATGTTGAAATGAGTGATTCTTGTAAAATGGGAAGTGGTCACAAATAATGGTTTTGGATTTGGGATTTGGACTTATAATGATAAAACCTAGCCCGAATTACTTCAAGTTAGCCAACAAATAATCAAGGACATGCTAAGGATAATATGCATTTTACTTTAGAAACTAACGACTACGCTTCTCACTTTACTTATGTCTAAGGAAGTTCAAAGTCCTAAGACATTCCCTAATATGTCTATTACGAGAGATATCTTAGTTTTAGGATGGAAATAGTCGCAACCTCGGGTTAAGGTCCTATGTCTAGGCTACTTAAGCGGAACCCTTATGTCTAAGGCGCTCCTCTCCTCGGTTTAACCACTCAACAATGCAAATAAGCAACCTTCTCAGTATTGACTTGTTAAGACTTACAGTGGCCTTCTCTAAATCCTAACTTTTTGGGAAAACATGTTGAGCAATGAATGGAAAGTAAAAACACTACTTCTTAGCAACCCTTATTAGAAATAAAAGGCTAACTATCCATAACCGGGCTAGAGACGGGAATTTAGAAAGACATATTGAAGAAAATACAGCAAGTAAAACGGTTGAATGTGGAATGCATGTGTGAAAAACAAAAGTTAACTAACGGAGAGTTTTTATCGGGATTGAGAGCTTCGCCCTTCTCTTTCAAGCAAGGGGGAGTGTCACGTGCTCTTTCCTCCAAAAACACAACTCTCTTAACTAAAAATAAAGTAAAGGCAAAGAGAAGATAAGCAAAGTGCTAGATTTTTATATATTTGAATAAGTAGAAAATAACTAAGTACAAATGGAAACAAAACAAAGCTCAATAAAAGAATGTAAAGTACTCGGGATTTAAAAACCAAAAGCAACTAATGAAGCAACTCAAAAGTACTTAGAAAGCAACAAAGAAACACTAAAAATGATCAAGAGAAGGAAGCAAGGCTTGATGATTTTGGTGGAGAAGTTGCTGGAATTTATAGCTGTGCAGAATTGGTTAGGTAGGTCCTAAAACGATGGTGAATCACCCATTTCCAACTCTTTTGACTGACCAAATCGTGCTCAAACTGATAGTGGAACACTTCTTCTACACGTATGCATCGGTTGGAACCACCAAAACGCATTGGAAGACGCGTTTCATTAAGGGCAAAGTTGGAAGAAAACCAGTTTTTTGCAGGCTTCCCAAGCGCCTGGCGCCTCCTGAGGTGTTTTTTCGTCTTTTCGCTTCTTTTGATTAATTTGCACTCCCAAATGGTCCTAAAATGTCATAAATACAATATAAGCCATCCACAAACCATAGTATATGAATTTTGCATGAATTCGAACTCAAACGATCGAGAAAAAGTCCGAAACAAAGCTGAAACATAGTAAAAACAGCATCTAAAACCTTCTTTTTACGCATGTAAACAAGCGTAATCACACCCCCAAACTTAACTTTTTGCTTGTCCTCAAGCAAAACTTAGCAACTTTAATCAGCTTTCTAACACATGGACAAGGAAAAGCAAAAGCAACCGAGATGTTCAATCATAAATTGTCTCAAGGAAAAGATGTCAAAGCCTACCATTCTATTGCCTTTGTAAACTTAGTCACTATAAACCAAGTTTGAAATGATAAAAACTTTTTCTTTCAAAATCTTTTTTCTCTTTCAAAAACAGAAAACGTTTTCAAATACCCCTAAGGAATCTGCACACTCCCTTCTTACACTAAGACTTTTACATCTGAAAGACCGGCTACTAGCCCCTGAGGTTTTCACACACTAACATCGGTTCCAACCACAGCTACTCGTAGAAAGACTCTGAACTAACAGCTAGGTCATAAAACGACGACAATGAGAAACACGAAGTCACTTATCACCATCCTTACTGCTATTTTCAAAGTCAACACCCAACCTAAAACTAAATGGGTGTCTACAGTAGGACTCGGAAATCATAAATACATTTTCTTTAACTCTCATTGTTTTTACCACTCTTTTCTTTCTAACACAAGTCTTTTCCCCACTCTTATTTTCTCTCAACAAGACTCTTTTTACTCTTTTGCAGCTTTTTTCTTTCTTTCTTTCGTTTTTTTTTTTTTTTAGCTAAGTGCTTTTTTCAACATTTTCTTTCTTTCCAACTGACTCTTTTTCAAAAGAAAATAGCATGATTTTTTAAATATAAGTAACACCTTATCTTTCTGAAACAACGACTGACACAACGACTGTCCCCCCCAAACTTAAAAGAGACAGTGTCCTCACTGGGAAAAGACTTTTGCATCGGATGAAAAAGGCTTAACAGTAAAAAGGACAAGGACTTCCTATATAGGGGCAAAGAAAAAGCTTAAAGTCTGTAAAGATCAAAAAGACATAAAAGAAAATGAGTTTATCACATAAACACAGGAAATAGCTCAAAGCTTAGTCAGGCATAGAACAGAAAACTCAACAATCTCTTATAATCATCATCGACATGAAATCACATGCACAGCACAGATGCTTCAAAATAGGCATGTGAAAAGCTAAACTAAGGTTAAGTGAAGGCATACTTTAAGTGATCAGAAGATAAACGATACTAATTTATTCATGCTTCAACTGAGCTCGAAACATAATCTATACAAAAAAAAACATGCGTAGTAATGCTAGAAAAGTACGTCATTAACCAAAAAGAATAAAACACAAAAAATAGCAAAGAAGGAACCTCCCCTTCATGAAGTCGGAGGTTGTGGACTAGGATCAGTGTCAGTACTGGGAGATGGATGACCAAGGATAGCAGCTAGCGCTGGAGGCCATGAAGGTAAAACCGCAAAATCCAATGAAGCCCTTAAGTTGTAGATATGTTGCACGACTTCTCGAACCTGATCTCGCAGCTGGTGGTTCTCCTCTCGAAGACGACGGATCTCCGATGTAGGAGACATCCCAGTACCTTCCCTTCTTTGTAACGCATGGGCGATAATACGCCGAATATTCTTCTCTTCCACAATTGGGGCATCTCTCTTAATTTGATCCTCAGGGAGCTGTACACCTTGTCGCAAGCATAAAGAAGTGACCAAACGTGGGTGATAAAGCTTACCACGTGTCCGGTGGGCACACTCATGGATACTGGTATTGATCAATTCTCCATAATTCACATCTATGCCCTTTAGCATGGCATAAACCAGCAATGCCCTATCCTGAGTGACATGCTCATCATGCTCCGTTGGCAGAATTCTGTTTTTGACTATGTATAACCATCCTGCAGCAGCTAGGGAAACATCCTCGGGTTTTAGTCGTACCTTGCCATGAGTAGTCAAAGCCCAAGTGGCAGAGGGCTTCCCAACACATTCTAGAGCCTCATCAAGCTGTTCCAGAGTCGGAGTCACTAACATCTTATTGCCCACAGCATCTCTGGTATTCTCAATGTTGAAGGTGTAGTTGATCTGAGTGGCATCAAACCGTATTTCCTTCCCGCGCACTATGGCTATATGTGACTGGGGATGGACTGCAGCATAGAATTCTCTGACTAACTCCAAAGCCTCACATTGTATGGGCTGAATGAGTGGTCTCCATTCTTTGTCTCTGGCGGTCTCCCTCCAATCATCAGGCACATCTCCTAGGGTGAGATCAAATCCCAATTCTGTCATAATCTTACGGGATTTCATTAATGAAGTTCGAGTGGCTAAATTTCCGCGTTCCATTTCGTCTCGACCTCCTCTCCCTCAGACAAGTCCAGTTCAATTGTATCAACTGGCCCAGGTGCCACTACCTTCTTCTTAGCTTCAGCTGCTTTAGCTTTCGCAGCTCTCGTTTTAGGTTCATTCATGGGCACTGTTGGCTTCTTAGCCTGAACTGCACGTCGTTTTGAACTCTTTTTCTCCCGCCTCTTGTATTGAAACATTTCCCTTATCGTCTCCTCAGGATCTTCTTCGCTGGTAGGTTCTTGAGTACTATTCTCCCCAACCTTGGATCTACCTGTATCACACCCAAGCGGGTTAACTGTATGAGAAGGAATAGTGTGAGCATCCCTTACCCCTGGTAGAGTGGCCATCGGTGTGACATACTCATCCGTTGCCAATGGAGTAGATCCAGTTGCCCCAGTAGGCAACTCTTGGTGACTACAAAACGCTCCTTCTGTAGGTGTATCCAATAGGGAAGGTTCCTGAGTATCTGTTCTCACCACTTCGTTCTCGGTATCCTCTGTTTCTGGCATATTTGAACAATGTCCTCGTGAAACCAGTAGAAAATCATCATTACCATCTTCCGATGTAATAATCAATGGAGATGAATAAAACTGCTCCTCGTCCCAGTTCTCCATAGATGAATCCTTAGGCGTCAGACGCCTACTACTCCCATCTTCCTCAATTTCTGGGTCTATCATCACCTCCTTGCCCTTCCTCTTTTGCCCTATCGAAACCCCGGGCTCTAGCCTATGGCTATGGCTCTTCTCTTGCTCTCCTCCATGCTCATCTCCTGCATCCATTGGCATATTGGTTGGGGTTGGCATCCTAGGAGGCTCTAAGGGTTTTAGTTGTCCCATGTTGAAGGTACTCGATATGTTAGGGTGCAATTGGGGTGCTTGAGGTCCTCTTTCTAGGAATGGAAGTTGAGGTGGTGGGGAAACTCTAGGTGAAAGCATCCCATAATTATGTGGAGGTACCCAATGACCCATTCCATAATAAGGTGGAAGGCTAGGAAATATAGTAGATGGATTTGGCATTCCATAAGGATGAACACTAGCTGGAATTTGCATTTGAGACAAGGGAAAATGATATGAAGGAACCGGGTTAAACATAAACGGTTGGTACATACCCGGATTGATCATTGGAGGAAGTTGTTGAGGATTTTCAGCCCTAAACTCACTGTTTTGAGGTATATTAAAGGTGGGTAGTTGCTGAAAATTAACATAACCATGTGGGCTCACTATAGGATGTTGTGTAGGAGCTTGGGATGGAGGACATTCAAATGTTTGAAGCGGGTTTCCTCCCCTAACAGCAGCTAGCCTAGAATCTGAACCCATGTGGTGTTGGAAGTTCTCCAATGGTAGAAAAGGAATGCTTGTGGCATTTGGAGCTTGAGTGGAAGAGGTAGGAAGTGAAGTATGTTGAGAAGAAGAAGCCATAGATGTAAGCAAATGCTGGAAATTTCTTCTTCTCTTTGGTGGCTGAAAATCGAAAACAAGGGTGATGAAGGGAGTGGGTTTTTTTTTTCGAAAAAAACAAGGGGAAGAAGAGAGTTGTGTGGGTTTTGGTGGAGTTGTAAAGCTTAGGCAATGGGTCTATTTAAAGCTTTCCCCAAACTAAATCCTAAATGGAAAGGGATTGACATTTAAGTTCAACCAAGTTTCCTAAACCTAAAAGGAAAAGAAAACAAATTTGAATACAAAATAGGATTAGGGAAACAAAATTTGAGTTTGAAAAGAAGTTCTTAAAGCTAAATCATAGAGGATTAATGTTTGACCCAAAGTAAAGCCCATGCTATCGAAAATTAAAACCCAAACCTTGAAGGAAAACGAAACTCGAACTGCTGGAAAACAGGGCAGGCGCCAGGCGCCTGCGTGATTTATTTTCGCAAAGAGCAGGCGCCAGGCGCCTGCGTAATTCTTTTTTTTTTTTTCAACGTTTTTTTTTCTTTTTTTTTTTTTTTCTTTTTTTTTCAACGTTTTCAAAAACATTCTCTTAATAAGAAAAACTTTATAATGAAACAAAGAGAAAATACAAGATACAAAGACTTCCTTCCTTTACTTTTGTTCTTTCAAAAACGGATAAGAAGGAAAAAAACATTTTTCGTAAAATTTATTGACCTGAAAGTTGAATAGAGGTTTTTCCTCTATCCACTGGTTCTCCAAAATACGGCTTAAGTCTCTGCCCATTTACTTTAAAAACATTTCCCTTAGAGTCAACTAGATCCACTGCCCCATATGGGTAGACTTTAAAAATTTGAAAGGGACCGGACCATCTAGACTTAAGTTTTCCAGGGAAAAGTTTCAACCTAGAGTTGAATAACAGAACCAGATCACCTTCTTGAAGATTGTTCGGCCGAAGACGCCTATCATGCCACTGTTTAGTTTTTTCCTTAAACAACTTAGCATTCTCATAAGAAAAGTGCCTGTGTTCTTCTAATTCCAACAATTGTAACTTCCTCGCTTCACCTGCAGCCAACAAATCAAAATTTAATTTCTTAGTAGCCCAAAATGCTTTATATTCTAGCTCAAGAGGCAAATGACATGCTTTTCCAAAAACTAGCCTATAGGGGGACATGCCGAGGGGAGTCTTAAATGTTGTCCTATATGCCCAAAGTGAATCATCAAGCTTAAAAGACCAATCCCTACGGTTAAGATTTACAGTTTTTTCTAAAATGTTTTTTATCTCCCTATTAGATATTTCGGCTAACCCATTCGACTGAGGATGATATGCTGTTGCAACCCTATGACGCACATTGTATTTAGTCAGCAACTTTTGCATAGACCTATTCACAAAATGAGCCCCCCCATCGCTTATCAGACAACGCGGGGTTCCATAACGCGTAAAAATGTGCTTTTGCAGAAAACGAATGACAACTTTGGAATCATTGGTAGCAGTTGCAATGGCTTCTATCCATTTCGAAACATAATCTATTGCTAACAATATATAAAGCTTACCATTAGAAGATGGAAATGGACCCATAAAATCTATACCCCACACATCAAATATTTCAATCTCCAGGATCGGGGTTTGAGGCATTTCGTGGCGTTTAGATATATTGTCAGGTCCTAGCTTATATAAAAAAGGCTCATTCCAACGATAACATCGAACTTCATTTAGAAATTTCTTTACCTGTTGCTTGTTGAACTCATAAGGAACTATTCGACTTACCAAATAATTTGCTATATCGGCATACCACGGAACTGAATCAACTCGCAAGAGTTGCTCGTCAATAAACTGTTCACGAATAACAGTTCCATCATCACAGAGCGGGGATTCCAATCTAGACAGGTGATCAGCAACTTGGTTTTCAGTACCCTTCCTGTCCCTCACTTCAATATCAAACTCTTGAAGTAACAAAATCCACCGTATCAAACGTGGTTTAGCATCTTTTTTAGCAAATAAATATTTTAAAGCAGAATGGTCAGTAAAAACAATGACTTTTGTGCCTATCAAGTAAGACCTAAACTTATCAAAGGCGAACACAACTGCTAACAGTTCCTTTTCAGTAGTAGTGTAATTGAGTTGTGCACCGGTCAGAGTCTTACTAGCATAATACACAGGATGCAAGATCTTGTTTTTACGTTGTCCTAACATAGCTCCTATTGCATAATCACTGGCATCACACATGAGCTCAAAAGGTAAATCCCAATTAGGTTCGATAATTATAGGGCTGAACTTAGAGCAACTTTCAACATTTCAAATGATTTTAAACAGTCATCATCAAAAACAAATGGTCTATCATGTTCTAACAATTGACACAAGGGTTTAGAAATTTTAGCAAAGTCTTTTATAAAGCGGCGGTAAAATCCCCCATGCCCTAAAAAACTTCTAATCCCTTTGACATTTGTAGGAGGAGGTAGCTTTGAAATGATGTCTATCTTAGCGTGGTCTACCTCTATTCCTTGCTTGGAAATTTTGTGACCCAAAACAATACCCTCTTGTACCATGAAATGACACTTCTCCCAATTTAGGACTAGGTTGTTTGTTCACATCTCTCCAATACTCTCTCCAAATTAACTAAACATGCGTCAAAAGAATTTCCAAAAACAGAAAAGTCATCCATAAAAACTTCTAAAATATTTTCTACCATGTCAGAGAAGATGGCCATCATACACCTCTGAAAAGTCGCGGGTGCATTGCATAGTCCAAAGGGCATTCGTCTAAAAGCGAACGTACCATACGGACACGTAAATGTTGTCTTCTCTTGGTCTTCTGGAGCAATAGTAATTTGATTATAACCCGAATATCCATCTAAAAAACAATAGAAATCCTTACCTGCCAGACGGTCGAGCATCTGGTCAATAAACGGGAGAGGAAAATGGTCTTTCTTTGTTACCTTGTTGAGTTTGCGATAATCAATGCAAACTCTCCACCCGCTCACAGTTCGGGTTGAGATGAGCTCATTCTCCTCGTTGGCCACCACGGTTATACCCCCTTTCTTTGGTACACACTGTACTGGGCTTACCCAGCTGCTGTCGGATATTGGGTATATAACACCGGCGTCAAGCCATTTGAGAATTTCTTTCCTTACAACCTCTTTCATCTTCGGGTTCAATCGCCTTTCACTCTCAATAGAGTTCTTAGCATCTTCTTCCAATAGAATTTTGTGCATGCAAAAGGCCGGGCTTATCCCTCGGATATCTGCTATCGTCCATCCAATGGCCTTTTTGTGCTTCTCCAAAATCTGCAATAAAGAATATTCATTAGTAGGTGATAAATTGGAAGCTATAATAACTGGTAAAGTGTCGTTATCCCCTAGATACGCATATTTCAAATGCGACGGCAATGGCTTCTGCTCCAACGTGGGTGGTTCCACTATGGACGGAAGTAACGACTTGCATTCTTCTTTTTGTATTTTTTCAATAGGATTAGCCATATCTTCCGGTCCTTCTGCTATCTTATCAAGCTCTTCTTCAATCTCTGTAACTAATAAGTCATAAAACTCATCAAACATAACAGGATTCAAGCTATTTATAGCAGAGCACTCTTCAAAGTCTCCTGGTAATTTCATGGCATCTAGAACGTTAAATTTAACTTCTTCATTATTTACTCTCATTGTAATTTCTCCCTTCCTCACATTAAAAACTGTATCCCCAGTGGCTAGAAATGGTCTTCCCAAAATAATGGGAACGTCTAAGTCTGCCTCGCAATCTAGAATGATAAAGTCCGCAGGGAAATGAATTTGTCCACCTGGACTAAAACATCTTCTATCTTTCCCTCAGGTCTTATGATAGATCTATCTGCTAGTTGGAGGGTAACCGTAGTAGGTCTAGCTTCTCCTATGCCTAAAGATTTGAAAACTGATAATGGCATAAGATTAATGCTAGCGCCTAGATCACATAATGCCCTACCTAAGTTTTTTCCTCCTATGGAACATGGAATGGTAAAACTGCCAGATCATTACATTTCATGGATAGCGGGCTGCCTACAGCTTCACTACTACATTTTGTCATGGCTACCAGTTCATGCTCTCTATTTTTTTCTTCCTAGAAACTATATCTTTCAATAACTTAGCATAATTTGGCATCTGTTCTAGAGCATCTACTAATGGTATATTTATGTGCAGTTGTTTTAAAATATCTAAAAATTTTCTAAACTGGGAATCATTATTTTTCTTTACTAATCTTTGTGGAAACGGGGGAGTAGGGGTAAAAGAAGGCTGTACCTGTGGAGGAACACTCGGGGTGTCCTCATTACCTTTTCTAATATTTTCTTTTTCTGGTGTTGTTGGATTTTCTGGTATCTTTACAATTGGTTCAGTGGACGGAATCTGTACATCTGTTGTTGGCATTGTTGGTCCATCATATGCCAGTCCACTCCTGAGGGTGACAGCTTTGCACTGTTCTTTCCCTTCTCGTTTTGGTAATTCAGTATGGCCTGGAAAAGAACCTTGTGGTCTATTCTTCAATTCATTGGCGAGCTGTCCCAATTGGGTCTCGAAATTCCTCATTGATGCCGCTTGGGATTGTATCACTGCGTCGGTTCGGGCCATGTACTCCTTCATCATATTCTCAAGATTTGAGTTGTTATTTTGAACTGGTGGAGTCTGTGTCCTCTGATTGTACTGCTGTTGCGGTGGTGGGATGTATTGCTGTGCAGGTGGAACATAGGGCTGCTTGTTCTGTTGGCTCTGCCCTTGATTAAAACCGCTCGAACCTCCTTGTCCTCCCCATGAGAAATTAGGGTGGTGCCTCCAACCTGGGTTGTAGGTGTTCGAATATGGGTTAAAGTTCCTATTGTTCCCATGTCCTACATAAAAAACAGAAGCAGGGTTATGTGGACAATTATCATAAATATGGTTTTCACTGCAAAATGAACAAATGAGATCGTTGACTTGGCAAACAGGGGCAGGAGTGCAATAATCCGACTGCACAGGTTGTATCGGCGTGGCTAATGGATTTTTTATTCCCAATGCCATCTCTTTCAGCCTCTGGTTCATTGTAACCATCTCTTTTTGCATCGAGGTCGCAATGTCCAGAGCCAAAACTCCAGCTGGATCTTGCTTCTTTGGTGCTGCACTAGATCTTTGCGAACACCATAGTTCGTTATGTGAAGCTAAGTCATTTAGGATGTCAACTATCTCGTTGAATGTCTTCTTTGTAAAGGCTCCGTTGGCAGCATTGTTTAGCATCATCTTGGTAGGATGATCTAAACCTCTAAAGAAATGTTCTATCTGGATGCATGCCGGTAAGCCATGGTTCGGACATTTCCTGATTAGTTCTTTAAATCTCTCCCACGCCTCGTGAACAGGTTCACGATCATACTGTCTAAAGGAGATGATCTCCTCTCTGATATCAGCGTGGCGAGTAGGTGGGAAGAATTTTGTTAAGAACTTCTCCACTAACGACCCCCATGTGGTGATGGATCCCGGTGGAAATGCATTGAGCCATGCTCTAGCTTGGTCCTTCAAAGAAAATGGAAAAAGTGTTAGTCTCAGAGCATCGTCTGTTATACCAGGTAATCGAAATGCATTTGCAATTTGAATGAATGATTTCAGATGATCATGTGGATCCTCATGTTCCTGCCCTCCAAAATGTCCAATTGTCTGCAACATTTGGAACATCATTGGTTTAAGCTCAAAGTTTGCGTGGGCTGGAATAGGGTTGACTATCCCTGAATCAAAGTTCTGAAAAGCCGTGGCGGCATATTCTCGCATTGCCACGTCTCTGTTGTCCGCCATCTGGATATGGTTGAATTCATCATTTCTCGCATGATCCCTCATATTACCGTTAACAGCAGGTGGATCAACCGGATCACGAGGTGGAATATCTGCCATTGATGTGCTCGTACTCTCTACCTCACTTTCAGGACTGATTTCACCTTCTCTCTCTTTTTGCTTTTCTAGTTGTTTTCGAAGTCTTTGCTCCTTTCGAGTTTTTCGAAGGGTCCGCTCAATCTCAGGGTCAAGGGGTAGAAGAAAAGATTTTGTGCTCATGCACTTTAACTTACCCTTGTGAGATAAACGACCAAAAATATAGAACAAAAACGGTGGATGGAAATTACACCCAACAACAATTCACAAAAATAAAAACTAAAAGAATTTGAAAAAATTTTAAAACTAAAGTCCCCGGCAACGGCGCCAAAAACTTGACTGGGATGTTTATGCTGAACGCACGCGCTAAGCGTGGTAACAATTATATAGATGCAAGCGCACACCTGTCAGAGTAATATAAAATGGATGGAGTATCCAAGTATCGATCCTCAAGGACTTCTAAACAATTTCCAAACTCTAAAGTTTTAAAGAATAGTGAATGTTGGAATGAGTGATTCTTGTAAAATGGGAAGCGGTCACAAATAATGGTTTGGATTTGGGATTTGGACTTATAATAATAAAACCTAGCCCGATTTACTTCAAGTTAGCCAACAAAGAATCAAGGACATGCTAAGGACAATATGCATTTTACTTTAGAAACTAACGACTACGCTTCTCACTTTACTTATGTCTAAGCAAGTTCAAAGTCCTAAGACATTCCCTAATATGTCTATTATGAGATATATCTTAGTTTTAGGATGGAAATAGTCGCAACCTCGGGTTAAGGTCCTATGTCTAGGCTACTTAAGCGGAACCCTTATGTCTAAGGCGCTCCTCTCCTCGGTTTAATCACTCAACAATGCAAATAAGCAACCTTTTCAGTATTGACTTGTTAAGACTTACAGTGGCCTTCTCTAAATCCTAACTTTTTGGGAAAACATGTTGAGCAATGAATGGAAAGTAAAAACACTACTTCTTAGCAACCCTTTTTAGACATAAAAGACTAACTATCCATAACCGGGCTAGAGACGGGAATTTAGAAAGACATATTGAAGAAAATACAGCAAGTAAAATGGTTGAATGTGGAATGCATGTGTGAAAAACAAAAGTTAACTAATGGAGAGTTTTTATCGGGATTGAGAGCTTCGCCCTTCTCTTTCAAGCAAGGGAGAGTGTCACGTGCTCTTTCCTCCAAAAACACAACTCTCTTAACTAAAATAAATAAAGGCAAAGAGAGAATAAGCAAAGTGCTAGATTTTATATATTTGAATAAGTAGAAAATAACTAAGTACAAATGGAAACAAAACAAAGCTCAATAAAATGTAAAGTACTCGGGATTTAAAAACCAAAAGCAACTAATGAAAGCAACTCAAAAGTACTTAGAAAGCAACAAAGAAACACTAAAAATGATCAAGAGAAGGAAGCAAGGCTTGATGATTTTGGTGGAGAAGTTGCTGGAATTTATAGCTGTGCAGAATTGGTTAGGTAGGTCCTAAAACGATGGTGAATCACCCATTTCCAACTCTTTTGACTGACCAAATCGTGCTCAATTTGATAGTGGAACACTTCTTCTACACGTATGCATCGGTTGGAACCACCAAAACGCATTGGAAGACGCGTTTCATTAAGGGCAAAGTTGGAAGAAAAACTGTTTTCTGCAGGCTTCCCAGGCGCCTGGCGCCTCCTGAGGTGTTTTTCGTCTTTTCGCTTCTTTTGATTAATTTGCACTCCCAAATGGTCCTAAAATGTCATAAATACAACATAAGCCATCCACAAACCATAGTATATGAATTTTGCATGAATTGAAACTCAAACGATCGAGAAAAATCCGAAACAAAGCTGAAACATAGTAAAAACAGCATCTAAAACCTTCTTTTTACGCATGTAAACAAGCGTAATCAGGTCACAGGTACCTTCTCTTTGCGAGTCTTGAGCTGTGTGTATATGCTTGTGTTTTATTGCATGCGTGGTACTTTTGCAGGGACCGTTTTAGTACTCAGTATGCCTGCTTACGCTTTATTTGACTCGGGGTCTAGTCATTCTTTCATTGCTTCTACTTTTGTTCGGCATGCGGACCTAGAGCTAGAATCGTTAGGCTGTTTGCTGTCGGTATCCACTCTGTCAGGATCTGTGTTGGTCACTAGTCAAGTGGTGAAAGGAGGCCAGCTCTCTTTCGATGGTCAGACCATGGAGGTGAAGTTAATCCAACTGGATATGCAGGATTTCGATGTGATACTAGGCATGGATTGGTTAGCTGCCAACCGGGCTAACATTGATTGCTCGAAGAAGGAAGTTAGCTTTCGCTTGCCCTCCAGACAAAACTTTACCTTTAAAGGAGTCAAGGCCGGGGTCCCGAGGGTGGTGTCGGCATTGAAGGCTAGCCATCTTCTCCAGCGTGGTGCCTGAGCCTATTTGGCTAGCATTGTGGATACAAGGAAGGTTGTGCCGACCCTTGAGGCGGTTCGTGTGGTCAATGAGTTCTCTGACGTGTTCCTTGAGGACCTCCCCGGCTTGCCTCCGTCCCGCGAAGTGGACTTTTGTATAGAGTTGCTGCCAGGGACGGCTCCCATCTCGAAAGCACCCTATCGAATGGCTCCGGCAGAGTTGAAAGAGCTGAAGCTACAGTTGGAAGAATTACTCGACAAGGGTTTCATCCGCCCAAGCGTATCCCCTTGGGGTGCGCCCGTGCTCTTTGTTAAGAAAAAGGATGGTTCTATGCGACTTTGTATAGATTACAGGGAACTAAACAAAGTTACGGTTAAGAATAAGTATCCCCTACCACGCATTGATGACCTTTTTGATCAGCTTCAGGGGGCGAAGGTGTTCTCAAAGATAGACTTGCGTTCGGGGTACCACCAGTTAAGGTTAAAGGAGACCGACATCTCGAAGACGGCGTTCAGAACAAGGTATGGGCACTAGGAGTTTGTCGTGATGTCTTTTGGACTCATAAATGCTCCGGCAGCCTTTATGGATCTAATGAATCGGGTCTTTAAGGAGTATTTAGATTCTTTTGCCATCGTGTTCATCGACGACATCCTGATATACTCCAAGACTGAGCAGTGCCACGAAGAACATCTCAGGCAGGTTTTGACTACACTACGGGGAAATAAGTTGTATGCAAAGTTTTCAAAGTGTGAGTTCTGGCTGGACCAAGTGGCTTTCATAGGACACATAGTCACCAGGGAAGGTATTGCAGTAGACCCCGCCAAGGTAGAAGCTGTTAGCCATTGGACAAGACCTAATTCAGTTACAGAGATTCGTAGCTTCCTCGGCTTGGTTGGTTATTACAGAAAGTTCATCCAAAATTTCTCTCGGATAGCGGCACCGTTGATGCAGTTGACTCGTAAAAATGCTACCTTCACTTGGAGCAGCGAGTGTGAGGAGGCTTTCCAAGAACTGAAGAAGCGTTTGGTGTCTGCACCGGTGTTAACTGTCCCCGATGGGACGGGAGGTTTGGTGGTTTACAGCGACGCCTCGCGAAGGGGCTTGGGATGTGTGCTGATGCAACATGGGAAAGTTATAGCTTATGCTTCTCGACAACTGAAGGTGCATGAGCTTAACTATCCCACTCATGATTTAGAACTAGCAGCAGTGGTCTTCGCCTTAAAGTTGTGGAGGCACTACCTTTACGGAGAGAGAATTCGGGTCTTCACGGATCATCAGAGTTTGAAGTACCTTTTCACTCAGAAGGAGCTTAACTTGAGACAGAGGCGGTGGTTAGAGTTGGTGAAGGACTATGATTGTGAGATTAGTTACCATCCGGGTAAACCAAACGTGGTGGCTGATGCTCTTAGTAGAAGGGCGGCAAGTGTAGCATCTCTGGTTGCGATCTGCAGACCAATGCACAGCGAGTTGGAACGCTTGGAGGTAGAGCTGACGGTGGATGATGTCTCCGCATTGTTGGCTCGACTCTCGGTGGAACCCAGTCTGAGGCAGCGGATCATTGTTGCCCAAAAGGAAGACCCTAGCTTGGCCAAAGGCTTTAGTATGGTGGGCCATGGGGATTTCACTCTCTCAGGTGAGGCAGCTTTGCTTTTTCACGGAAGGTTGTGTGTGGCAAAAGATTATTCTTTGAGGAAGGACTTATTGGGAGAGGCACACAATACTCCCTACTCGGTCCATCTAGGAAGTACCAAAATGTACCAAGACCTAAAGAAACATTACTGGTGGCATAACATGAAGAGGGAAATAGCTCAGTTTGTTAGCAAGTGTTTGACTTGCCAACAGGTAAAGGCTTCAAGACAGAGACCTGCTGGATTGCTGCAACCTTTGAGCATACCAGTCTGGAAGTGGGACGATGTGGCTATGGACTTCATTACAGGACTACCAAGGACGGTTAAGGGATTCACTGTGATTTGGGTAGTTGTAGATCGTTTAACCAAGTCTGCTCACTTTATTCCCGGCAAGGCCACGTATACAGTAGAAAAATGGGCGGAACTGTATTTGCATGAAATTGTCAGGCTACATGGTATACCGGTATCCATAGTGTCCGATCGAGACCCGCGTTTCACCTAGACTTTTTGGCGGAGTCTACACAAGTCCCTGGGTACTAAGTTGGACTTTAGCACAGCGTTTCACCCCCAAGCCAATGGTCAGACGGAGCGCGTGAACCAGGTTTTAGAGGACATGCTCAGAGCTTGCATGTTAGACTTTGGTGGTAGTTGGGACAAGTATCTCTACCTAATAGAGTTCGCTTATAATAACAGTTTTCAGGCCACGATTGGGATGGCCCCATACGAGGCACTGTATGGGAAGGCGTGTCGATCTCCGGTTAATTGGGATGAAGTCGGAGAAAGAGTTCTCTTGGGACCGGATTTGGTGCAGGCGACTAACAGTGCCATTCAAAAAATCAGGGGAAGCATACAAGTCGCACAGAGCCGTCAAAAGAGTTATGCAGACGTCAGGCGTAGAGAGCTCGAGTTTGTGGTAGGCGAACGGGTGTTTCTTCGTGTGGCACCCGTAAAGGGGATTTTTGCGATTTGGGAAGAAGGGCAAGCTCAGCGCAAGGTTCATTGGGCCTTTTGAAATTTTGGAATGTATCGGGCAGTCGCGTATAGGTTGGCCTTGCCACCATCGTTGGTAGCAGTTCACAATGTGTTTCATGTGTCTATGTTGAAGAAGTACATTCATGACCCCTCACACGTCTTGGACCCTGAACCATTACAACTGGATGAGTCCTTGTGCTACGAGGAGATACCCGTCAGAATTTTGGCAAGAGAAACCAAGTTGTTGAGGAACCGGACGATTCACTTGGTTAAGGTTTTGTGGAGGAACCACCAAGTGGAAGAAGCTACTTGGGAGCGGGAGGACGATATCAAGGCGAGATAGCCTGAACTGTTAGAATAGTCAACTTCCAAGGACGAAAGTTTTTGAAGGAGGGAAGTCTGTAACGCCCCGAGTCCCTCAGGTTAGTTAGTCTCGAATCGGGAGATTTTTTTCATTTAAATTTCAAAGTGAATGTTAGTTGAATTTATCTATATTTATCGGGCTCTAAAAATCCAATTAAATTAATATTTACCGAACTTGGTATGTTGGGTCTTGTTTTGAGGGAATGGACTCCTTCTTCATTGGGCTTGGATGATTGGCCTTTTATTGAGGGAAAATTGTTTTAAAACAAAACAAAAGGGAAACCCTAACATTTTCTTCTTCTTCTTTTCTCCCTTTTCTTCTTCCCCATTCCTAGCCCTAGCCGACAGCCCCCCCCCCCCCAAAAAAAAACTTCTTCTTCTTCTTCTTGTTGGAGTATTCCAGCCGGCGGCCCTTCTTCTCCGGCGAAGCGGCACAGCAGCAGCAGCATCTCCACGCCGGCGTCCTCCTGCAGCAGCTCGCGGCGGCGCACGAACGACGGTGTCCGACCCACCGCGGCCGCGTTCCTCAGATTCGCGACGACCCACGTTTTCGGCCCCACCTAAACGGGTCTGTTGGAGTTCGACGGGCTCGGGTCGGATCCGGCAGCGCAACAGCAGCTCCACGGCGGCGCTACTCGCGGCGGTGTGCGACGGGCGGCGTTCCGTCACGGCGGCGCACGACGCACGGGTCAGCTCCACGGCGGTCCCGTCGACCTGCTGCTTTAACCTTAACCCCGGCGACGTGCGTAACTCCCAACGGCTGCCTCCGACGAACAGCATCTCCGTCGACTCGTTCTTTTTACAATCTGACGCGAACAGTAGCAGATTCGCGAAAACGTCTTCATCATGACACATTTTGACATTGACCCACACCCAAACGAAGGTTGACTTGAGTTACCCATCACTTTTAGACGTCGGGACAGCAAGCTTAAGGTCTTTTGAACTCAGATTGGGAGCCCGAACCCCTTCGACGTCAACCCACTCCTAACCCAAGTTGTTTAGTGTGAGTTAGTAGGTAACGACTCTACCTAAACTCGGTTTCGTTTATAACTAAATGTTTCTAATTGGCTACTAACCTCGAGATCATGCTCTTTTGTAGTAGGAAGTGTTCATCGAGCTTAGGAGCTTTAGGACAAGTGTTTGTAAGTAGCACGGGGGTGGGTGCGTGCGTTGATGTTTGTTATTTGGTTGTCGATGTGCTGTTTATGATGCTTAATATTGGTACTGATACGTGGTTGTGTAGTGTAACTCTTGTTTATGTTGTTTTGTATGCCTGGTTAGTGTTGAATGTATGTCGGTGATAATAGTGGGAATTTTGTATTGTTGAACTGCTGAGATCTGTTGTAGAATGATGTATGATTGTAGGGAATGTTCGTTAAGGTGAATTTATTTTGGAAATGTTTGTTGTCTGAATTTGTATGAAGTGTTTGGCGTGTCTCATGAGTTTTATTATATCTAGCAGTGCTTATTGAATATGGACGTTGGATATTAAGTGTTTGGATGAATTATGTTGGACTTCAATCGTTTGCAATTTGTTGACTATGCTCTGTTATGACTAAAGTCACTGTGGCGCTGTTGTTAAGATTTGGTATGTTGTAAAAGCATGTTTGGTTTATTGTTTTGCTATTAGAATGATGTTTATGTTGTGGAAGCATGCTGAATTGTGTTGGTGAGCTGAGAGATGCATTGAAATCATACTAGTGGTGGTGTTGTTGATGGGCGTTGTGGTGGTTGGTGCTGTTAGGGAAGTAGTACTGAAATCTTGGTTGGAGGCTAGAAATGTTATGTGGGATTATGAAAGTTATGAAGTTAATGGGTGAGTGTCAGGGCCTCGGGTATAAATGGTCGGGGGCTGATACGTCACTAATTGGGTATCGAGGCCTTGGGTATAAATGGTCGGGGGTCGATATGCCAATATTGGATAAAGATGAACGTCGGGGCCTCGGGTATAAATGATCGGGGGTCGATGCGAGGAGTCTTTCGGAAGGAGAACTATTGGGGCCTTGGGTATAAATGGTCAAGGGCCAATAGATTGTAAGACATCGAGGCCTCGGGTATAAATGGTCGAGGGTCGATGCACTAGTGTCGGGGCTCTGAGTATAAATGGTCAGGGGCCGACACTACCAATAGAATGGTTTCGAAGAGCTTGAATAGCTGAGGTGAACATAGATGTATTTGAGGTGTTAGGGAGCCATGTGGACGGTAGTTGTTTTTATATGATTGTGGTTAGTATCGGGTCTTATAGAGCATGTTTATGGTTGAATGTATAATGAAATAGTAGAGCATGTCTATGGTTATTCGCATACTGTAATGATAGAACATGACGATGTATGTTTCCTTTATGGTTATGAGCATGATGTTTGTGTGTGCCTGGTGAGGGTTACTTATGGAGTATATTTTATATACTCACTCCACCCCCCTCTACAATGATTGTTTTAGGTGAAGGACTCGTGGGTGACCACGGTGATGGGACGGAGGAGACATGACGAGCGAGGACCATAGGCTGCTTAGTTATTCCTGTTTAGTTTAAGTCATTGGTTAAGGCCTTATGTTGTGGCCAATAAACAGTTTATTTGTATTTGAATAATTGTGAGATTTTTCCTTGTGGTTAGTTTTGCTTCGGGATAGGTGCCTGTTTGAGTTTTATTCCATTGGTTTAGTTTCATATAGATTGAATAATAAACTTGCCTCGTGAAGTGGTTCACGAATGTTGTTGAATGTTATTCCATGAGATTGATTTATCGTTAGATTGATGGGGATTGAAACTTGATTTTATAAGTTTGTGTGCATAGGAAGTTGGCAGGCTGTAGTCGGGGTTAAATTTGATTAGTTGGGTAGTTAATGTGACCTAGAGGTGTGCGGAAAATTCTGGGTCGTTACATAATATATTCTAATCATGTCTGTCGTTTATCATAACTTGGCTTTCTATCTTCGCGATCTCTTGTTACCTCAGTATCTACTTGTTTTTTCATAGAGCGATTGTCAATTATGTTATCTCTACACAGAAGTGGGCGACTCCACCCAACTCGGCCCAAATATCATTCAACTCTGCCCTCAATCCAGCCAACTTTTGCTCCATCCTCCTTGTGGAGCTTGATGAATTTGGGCGGGTTACATTCCTTCGAGCCAATCCTCCTTTGCAAGGAGTGGACACCCTCTTCCACATACACAAGTACGGTTTGAAGAATAACTCGTATCCACACTAGACCATTGAGAAATGTTGTCTGCCGTAAGTGAAAAGTGATTTCAAATAATAAAGGTCTGAATTTGCTGGTAAATCGAAGAACTTTCGTTCCACAGATGGTGCCAAATATTTTAACTGAAAAAATTCGATTAAAGCATTAAGATCTCTAAGAGCACTCGAAGATAAGAATCGCATCCTACGAAAAGAAGTTAGTACTCCGAGGTTTTGTCAATATAGGATTCAATATGCAAAAAACACAAATATCAAAGTTTGTGTACTTCTTTCATTTAATTTCAGCATATTTATATGGAGGGTAGATAACCATTGGAATCATGGATTCAAACCCACGGCTATCTCTAGAATTTTAGGCATGCGATACACATTGAGGTTGAAATACGGTTGCACGGTTATGCATTTAAATGGTAAAATTAAGTTCGGAAACATCTATCACATAATTGCCTTAGTTCGATAGTTTGCCGCATCTGAACTAACTTCCAAACTTATCCCATGGGACTGGCACGTGCAACTAAGTGTCGATTTAGCAATGATGTGTTTTTGAATAAAATCCTGCCATTATCAAATGTCAACTCTAAAATCTCAACAATCAAAATTTTCTTTAATGTTTAAATTTAATTTGATTTGATTTTTTGGAGTATAAATTTTGAGTGAAATGCCTTTTCTAGTATATTGGAAAGAAGCACAACTTTAAGTTGTCTGTTTCTTTTTAAGTGCTTTTAGAATGGTCAAAATTAACTCTATAAGTATATATTTATAATGAAATATCATAATCTATACCATATAAAAGGTGAAATTTTTTAATCTCTTCAATTTGCCATCTAATTTTAACAATTTTATAAATTTCTTTGATGGCAATTTTGTTATTTAATCTCTTGCCCTCCCCTCAAATTCCACCAGTTATCTCCATCCTTTCTTCCCATGTCACTCCTCTCAATTTCCAAATATTTTATCTCCACCTCTACAAATTCCCCTTTTCTCAAATAATTCTCTCTAAAAAACTTTACTTATCTCTCCTTCAATCCTTTCATTATTTTTGTTTCTCATTCACTCTTTAGACTCTTTTTTTTCTCCACTAATCCAAAGTCCTTACTCAAATTATCATTTATTTAAGTTTATTTGGAATTCGTAAAGATGAAGATATAGTATTTAGAGAGAGAGACAATCAGAAAAAAAATTACAAGATTCGGGATCGAGTGAGAGAGATTTGTAAAGATTGAGAGATAGTATTTAGAAAGAGGTAAAATTAGAAGAATTGAGAGATAAAATAGTAGGGTATATATTTGAATGACAACTTTACTCTTAAGGTAATAGTAAGAAAAAAATAAATTTCATGTGCATCACATGTGTTCCTCAATAGTAATTTTTAAAAAGTACTTATAAATTAATTAAAAACGTTTATCATCGCACAAAGCTATACCAAAATTGTTTGTATTAGTTTTCTTTTCCTTTTGAGAACAACAAATAAGGGTCGGATTGTGGGAATTTAAACTCCAACCTCAAGGGAAGGATCGGAGTACATGTTCTACTAAGTTATGCTCATGTTGGCAACGATAATGTTCTATCATTGTTTTATGACTTGCATCTTGCACATATTCTTATTGGCGATGTGAGGTGTAATGCCCCAGGATTTTAAACATCCAAACGGGACCATTACTAAAATCGCCCTAAAAGTCCCACTCGGATTAAAGAAATAGACCACTAACAACTCGAACTAAGCAAATCCTACCACCACCTCCACTGCACTACTATGATAATAACATTTAAAAACACAACAAAAGGACTTAAGCAAGAACAACTAATGTCAAACAAGGCTAAGCAAATACTAACCTCCATATCGTTAAAAAAAGGTAATAAAGCTAAAACAAAGTTACAACTTTATTAAATGTTCCCAAAACCAAAACCAACAAAGCCAACCATCTAACCTTTCAGTAAAAATCCAACCAAAGAATGAATCGATTAAAACATTCCACTAACCACCTGAAACTATTAAAAAAACCAAAGCTTAATAGAGAACATAAACTGGAACAACAAGAACCACTAACAAAACTTATTCTAAACAAATTAGAACTAAACAAAAGCTAGTTACAGTCGTTCTTCTCGAGACCCCTCCGCACCATCACCATATGCGTGTGCTACCCCACTACCTGCAAAATCTGGGAGAAAAAGAAGGGGTGAGTACAACCACGATACCCAGTAAGCAACCCTTACCTAAAAGGTCAGGCACAACCAACATGCTTACACAACAATACCACATCATGCTCGTTATTAATATCATGTTTTACATAAAACAGAACAGATTATGCAAATGCTTGCTCTAACATGCAACCTACATGCCAGACCCAAGCCTCACATCACAACTCACTAATTTTCTTTCTTATTCTTCCACAACTTATTCCTTCGAGTCGTATCAACCCCTGACCTTTGTACCCAGGGCCTCGACACTTCTCTACGACGTTTGGCGATTGACTTTGACCTTTGTACCCATGGCCTCGAACTATTGCACCGACCCTTGACCATGCATAGCCAAGGCCTCGACACTTCTCTAAACTCATTAGTTCTCCTTCTTCTTCCTCCAAGACTTATTCCTTCGAGTCGTATCGAGCATTGACCTTTGTACCCAGGGCCTCAACACTTCTCTATGGCGCTTGGTGTTTGATCCTTGACCTTTGTACCCAATGCCTCGAACTGTTGCACCAACCCCTAACCATGTATATTTAAGGCATCGATGACTTTGTAACATATTGGTCCTTGTCCTTTCCTTTCAAGACCCCAATACTTGTCTTTCTCTAAGATTCATCGCATCGACCCTCGACCTTTGTACTTGAAACCTCGACACTCATCTTTGTCCATGGTTTGACATATTGACCCCTAACCTTTGTACCCGAAACCTTGATACCAACTAGTGACGATCAGTCCTCTGGCCTTGATACTCACCCATTCACTTCATAGCATCTCAAAAATCTCACTAGAGTCCTACATGTTTCTAAGTCATAACCCATGACTCAAACGTCTCACAGTAATTCATAACTACAACTAAGCATCAAATCCAACAACAAAAAGCTAATCAATCACATCTAGTAAGAACCAACATGTTTCTAAATTATTTCAATACACTTTTGTAACTACAACTAAGTATTGAATCCAACAACACAAGACTAATCAATCACATCCAGTAAGAACCAACATGTTTCTAAATTATTTTAGTATACTTTCATAACTACAACTAAGCATCGAAACCAACCACACGAGGTTAAATCAGTCACATCCAGTCAGAACCAAAATGATTCTAAATTATTTCAGTATGCTTTCATAACAACAACTAAGCATCAAATGCAAGAACACAAAGCTAATCATCAATCACATCCCGTTAGAACCAAGATGTTTTCATCCAAAATACTCATAATCATTAACATTCACAAAGAGATAATCAACATTCATATTATTGATAATAAAACACATAGAAAACGTCGAACAATACATACATATTCAAGCAACAAACATCCCCCAAGTAAGAACTACTTACAACAAGGTCCTTACGTGCCACTAAGCTCGCCGAAGGATTCCTAAATCCAAAAACAACCAAACTTGGGTTAGAGTTCACTTTAGAAACACTTAATTTGCATCGAAACTAAGTTTGGGTGATTCGTTACACGCCAAAAAAACTTGGGTTATGGTTGGGTCACTTCGGAAAAGGTTCGAGCTTCTAAAATTGAGTTTGAAAGGCTTCGGGCTTGCTGATCCAATGCTGAAAAGCAATGGGTAATGCCGAATATCAATGGAAATGATAAATGCCAGAAAAGCGTTGTTGTCCACATTTTGCAGTATGGGAAAATGCACCGAATCCGTTACCAACGATGCTGGACATTGAAAACATGACACGAGCCACCAAAATCCCGGCTGCTACGGGTCGTGCATTGTCGTCAAACAACCGAAACGTCGCCAAACAACCGAAACGTCGCCAAATGCTGAAAAACTGTCGGAAACACTATGGATTCTCGAACCGCTGCGCCTGGTGCAGAATTGCTGCCGGTTCTATGCTTAGACCACCGCGGGTGTTCAAGCTTCTACAGATCTGTGTTCGGGTCGCTGACGAAGGTCGTGACGACGAAGGAACGTCGTGACTGTAGCGCTGCTGGTACACCAGAACGCACGTCGCCACTGCGCTCAAGTTGTTCATGGCCGTCGGGATACTACTGCTGGACGCCGCGTAGTGCTGGACGCCGCCGGTCTTGGGGGGCTGAGAGAAATGGAGAAGAAGGAGATGAATGGGTATCTTATAGTTTCTTTTCCTTTATTTTTGTTTCGTTTTCTTTTCTGTTTTTGTTTTATTTTACCTCCCTTTTTTTTTCAATCCACTTATTGTGTTTTGAAAATTAAAAAGCCCAATAACCCACTAAAAGTAAGTCCAATAATTAAACTTTAGTAACCAAACTAAAACTCACAACAATCCATGACAAAATAATTAACTTAAAACTCAACCGGTAAATCAAAAAAAAAAAGTAAAAATGAAATTTCCCAAAAACCTTTCATTTAAGATTTAATTAAAAATCTCCTACAAAATTCAAAAACTTAATTTGTCTTAATCCAGAAAAATTAAACTTTAAATTCTAATTTAAATTCTAACTTACCTAAAATTAGAACTCTAAATTTACAAAATCCAACAACTAAAATTATCAGGTTAGGGGAAAAATCTGAAGGTACAATTTAAATCTTAAATTAAACAAGTGCAAGAACGTGGGGCATTACATTAGACATTTGTCATTATGAAAAGTTTTGCTTATGTTAAGGCTTCAGTTGTGGGTAGCAACAGTTCTCGTTCTTTCTCCAGTTTAAATTTTATTATCGAAGTCCTAGCATCACCCCATTAGTACGTCTCATAAACTATGAGTTCTTAGTTTGAAAATTTCAATACATCGTCTATCCAAGTCCAAGCCCTACTTTAGTCTTACTATTTTGGACCCATACCCCTTAGATATCAACACTCTTTACGTACACACACAATACATATTAGCTTAGTGAAAATATTCTCATCCATTCATTTTTTCTTAGCTACTAGTTTGGGGGGGGGGGGAGTTTGTGGTTGTACGAGTTCCCTCTATCGCCTTTAGCAACCTTTAGCTTATGTCTTGTACAACTATTAGTCTTTTTAATCCTTTAATTCAACCCTATTATTTAAAAAAATAAACAAGTTGAAACCAGCATTGAAGACATTGCAAACCTTTAATCTCTTAACTCAAAGAGGCTGTTGGATTAAGAAGAGCTAGAAACCCCTAGTTGAAAGTTCAGACAAGTAATAAAAAAGCTAGTGGTTCAAGGCAAGTGAAAGAGAGTTTGAGAAAGGAGCCTATTGAGGAGTTTGTAATCACCAACAACAAGTCTGTTTTCACATGATTACCCGAAGAGCTAGAGCTTCAATCACTACTTTAATCATCTTCATCACCTGAAGAGTCGTCCGTGGGCTAATCTTCCTCTTTGTTATCTTCTTCTTCCTCAAAATACTAGTCGAGGGAAAAAAGGAAACGCAGGCAATTTGGTACTCGAGGTGGATGGTATACGCTGTAGAGCCTTCTGGAGCTCCTCATCTCTCTTATTTGAATATTCAAATAACATCTTCTAAGTCACCTACATACGCTCAAGATGCTTGAGCGTCTACTTCTGGAGCACCATCAATCGGTGGTCCTCCTCTACAGCCCTACTCTGGAAGCATTAGACGCTTCAGTAATAGCCCATCCATTTTCGTCATTTTAGCAAGCACTTTTCATTATTAACCATCAGGGTGTCCTTGCGTAGGCATGGCCTCATCATGAGACTAAGGAAAAATAATTTCCCTAAATGATCTTCCCTACGTCGATAGATACCCTTCTAGAATACACGTTAGCAGCAGGACCCTTTATTTGGTTATGGTGGTGTTGTGGGTAGTAGGAATTGATGGGATGTGAATCCCGGAGCGGAAGCGGATCATCGTTCATGAATTTTTGAGAAACAAAATCAAACAAGTGCAAAGATAAAAATAAGGGGAAAGGTTGTTTCTTTACCTTTGAAGAACCGTTCTTCAAGTTAATCACCACCCGAACACCACCAAAAGAGCCTTTCGTGCTATTTTCTTGGGTCTCGAGATCCTGCTTGTGGGAGCGTTCAATTTTGGAGCTAAGTTGCAAGGGAGATTGAGAGAGCACACTTCTTGAGAGAGATGCATGGGGAACTTCATAAAAAAAACAAGCACAACAGTTCTTTAATATTAATTAATATTAATAATAATTAATATATATATAAATATAATTAATTAATTAATCATATTAATTAATAAATATTAATTAATTATTAATCTAATTAACAATTAATTAATATATATACATATATATATATATAAATCAAATAAATAATTAACACTAATTATTTATTACAAAAATAGAATCATATTCTATAACGTTTCTCTCGTATGACCTATAGTCATAATGTACATCTTATACACATTATTTTTAACCTATAGTTTTAATATGAATGTTATTCATATTAATTTTTCTTTGAATCTTATTCAAATAATGTCTCATAGTATATAGTTTCAATTAAAATTAACTATATATTATAATGTATCAATATACATATAATCTCTTGAGCAATTTGAACATTTCAAAATTTTCAAAAGAATTGATCCTCGTTTTACTCGTTATGAGCTAGCAAGGGGACCTAATGAACCTATAGATCAGAAGCTCCAACGATGCGAGATTAATCGGTAAAACTCATTGACTGAGTTAATCAACATTCGTTAACTACGGGTCACTCCATTAAAGACCCGCAGTTGTACTCTTCTCACTGCAAAATGTTTTCGTATCCATGGATATACGACCATTAATGACAATTCAATCCTTCACGAGTGCTCGTAACTCAAGCTGGGTCAAATTATCGTTTTACCCCTGAGTTACATTTTACTCCTTAAATGCCACTGCTCCTTTAATGAACAACCCGATTATGGTCCGACCAGTAACCAGAAGTCCCTCTTGGGCCAATGAGAGGGTGGGGCCCCTTGTTCACGTCCCGGAGTCAACATTTAAGGGAACACTCATCTACTCCCCTAAAGTCGGGGAGGAGTGAATTCCATCTTGTGAAGTTATGTTCCCAGCTCCCCACTCGGTCTCGTCCCCAAAATGGTAGGAATGTTGAGTCGGCGACTCAGGCCACTCTCACCCATACAGATCAAAGAACGAGCCCTCACGGGCAAGAGTCCATACACTCAAGATTGAGAATGAGTTGTCTGGTCATCCTAAGAAATGGCAATCTATTAGTTAACGGTGTTACAACTAAAGATTGCCTATTTCGTGGTCCGGTCTTATACAAACTCATTGTATAGGATACCCCCACTCGCATGTCTCCACACGAACGACCTGGATCGAGTTGTCTGTAACCTTTACAGAGCGGGCCGTATCCATAGTGTTGCCAGGATAAGGTACCCAGCCTTATCCATATACTATAGACCCTTTAGGTTATTCACGGGACATTATCCACTAATATATCAGGGGTATATCAAATATATACCTCGTATATCAACTATATACCTAGTATATATACTGTCTCGATTACATCACAAATAACCTTGGATGTTTAGTTTATTGGATTTTGGATAATGCAAAGCTATGATTCAACAACAAATTTATTGAATAAAACTTTATTAAATAGGCATTTGTTTTTACAAAATACAAACTACGAGTTTAGGGCAACACACCCAACAATCCCAACATGGGTAAACCATTTCCAGTCAGCCCCGTGGGGGGAATGATTTTCACCCTCTTCTTCTTCGCTTCTAGCAATGGCTCCTACAAAACTGGTTTAGAATGTTGTTTCCCCTAAGATGAAGAAACGATCTTTCTCATTTTTAGCTTCTACTTCCCTTTGGTGGTTGATGACGGTGGTTTTTGGCTGTTGGTAGTGGAGGAGGTGGAGAATCATCTGAATGGTGCATGCTTTGGAGGATGTGTAGGAGGTTTTGACCTTTTTCCCCATCCTACTGGGTGGCTTGTCAACTGCCTTCTTCTTCTTCTGCATCCTTGATGCTTAACCTCTTCCTCTTGCATGTGCCCCACTTCAAACGGCTTAGAAATTTTAGGGTAAGGGCGGGTCTCCTCATAAACTTCACTCACAAGCACAGTCCCTTGAGCATCGCAATATGCCTCTTCGTCATGTCAACTCTTGTGAAAGTTTAGCATATGAAGATATCAGGTCGTGTAAAAGTTGAGTAGGATAATGAACCAATAATAGATCGAAATTTGTGTGCATTATTTGGCGAACAAGAAGAACTATTACAAAAGAAAGTTTAGCATATAAAGATATCGGGTCGTGTAAAAGTTTAGTAGGATAATGCACCAATAATAACTTGAAATTTGTGTGCATGCATTATTTGGCAAACAAGAAGAAAGAATTATTACAAGTAACTTGTTTTAGAAGCCAAGGCATAGAGCATGCCTTAGCATAAGCATTCCAAATTTGGCTAACACGTCAATAGAATATTTGGTTTGATTAACACAAATTCTAGCAGATGTACAAGATACTTCTAGACCTAGAAAAAATTTAAAGGAATCAAGATCAACCATGTTAGACACTGAAGTAGTAGTTCATAGATTAAACTATCAATTAAGAAGGATGACTTCCGATTATAATAATGTCATCCAAATAAAGCAAAGGATAAGTAATAGAACCATTTCAATGCCTTATAAACAAATAAGAATTAGTATCTGATAGAACAAAGCCAATAACAAGGAGATAAAGAGGTAAAGCACTCAAAGAATGCTCGAGGTGCTTCTTAAGACCATGGAGATATTTATGCAACTTACACACAAAATGAGAGCGAGAGTAATGAACAAATTATTTAGGTTGTTACATATAAACTTCTTCTCGAAGAACACCATGTAGAAAGATATTTTTTACATCAAGCTGTTGTAAAGACCAATCAAACTGAGCTAGCAATGAGAGAATAATTCCAACAGTAGACTTTTTAACCACTAGACTAAAGTTCTCGCCATAATTGATACCCTCCTCTTGGTGATAAACTTTAGCAACAAGGGGTGCTTTGTAGCGAGATATATTACCACAAGAATTTCTCTTAATATGGTAAATCCATTTACACCTTATTGCACCTTTGCCGAGAGCTAAAGGAGTAGGTTCCCCAAGTTATTTTGCTTAATCACAGCTCTATGTATATTCATCCGTCATTGAATCTCTCCCTCTCAAATTTTCATATGTATTTATTATTATTTCTCTCTCCAATTTTTTCATATGTATTTAAATTTAATATATCACTCCCATTTTTCTTTCTCTAAAAATATAATATTTGTCCCAAACTTTTTTCTCTCTCAAATTTCACCTTTTTAATGACTTTTAGTTCGCTTTCTAATCTAGGTTTTTTTTAGCAAATATATCTCAAACTTTTCTCCATCTAATTTTTTCTTTTTTCAATTATATTTTATCATAATTTTTTTCTCTTTTTATTTATTTATTTTTTTCTAACAATTATTTCTCGAATTTTTTTGTCTAAATTTTTTTCTCATTATAATTTTTCTTTCATTTTATAACTATGGTTCTCTAAAATTTTCTCTTGTTCTCTTTATCTTTTCTCTCACTAATATTTTTCTTTAATTTTTTTTTCTCTAGACCTGCTCTCTATTACAGTTATCTTTAAAATATTTTTTTCTCTAAATACTTTCAAGTCTTTCCATTAGGGATCATAAAAATATCCAGCTCCAATAAAAGAGAATGCATTTACCACCACGGTCCAACCCCATCTCCAATTCCATTTTGTAAATAATAAATATATATTTTATAACTATTTTTCTAAATTAAGAATAAAATGCTAAATATATTTTAAAACTAGTTATTTATACTAGTAAATAATAATTGTAATATATTTATTACTCTTTTTTTATTTTTTGAATTCTAAAAATAATTAAAATAAATTACTAGACTAGTAATTTTTCCCACAAAAATTCCCTTACCCAAACGAGGATTACTCGACCATCTATATTGCTGCACCATCGATTTCATGAAGTTTTGCATGTCGTCCATCTTAAAGCCCTTTTCAAGAAAGAACCAGCCGTTCTAAATCTCCTTGAACTTTTTAAACCTTATACAAAATGGATAAATCTCCTGCAAAACAGGTTTAGAATGTCGTTTTTATAATTTTATCCTTTGTCAAAACTAAAAAATTAACCAAAATCAAATTAAAATGTCTTTGCAGTTTTCATTTAGTACTATATTTTTTTTCTTTTCTTTTATATATTTAACAAACCGGGTGGAATCCAAAATGATTTAGGCCGATAAACACTCACTTCCACAAATATTAACTAATAAAATTTAATTTTAAAAGGTATATCATACTAATAATAGAACTAAAATTGAGTATAAAAAGTGAGCATTCATAATGGAGAAAGACAGAGGCAAGGATTAGCCAACCAAATAAAAATAAAAGTGATTAGATTTTTCGAGGGAAAGTAGTTGTGTCTGTGCAAATAGACGCAAAGGAAAGTTTACATTTTATTAGACAAGTAAAAGTCACTTCATCCATTTACGCTTTCCTTCCGTGTCTATTTGCACAGACACAAAGGGTCAATATGGCTTTATTGAGACTATTGATCTTACTTTGTATGATGCTACGTGGCACTTCCCTTTCAGGGGCTACTTCTCCCAAGAACATATTCATCCTCGCCGGTCAGAGCAACATGGCTGGTCGAGGTGGGGTTGAGAATGATCGACCAGGCCACCTCGTGTGGGATAGGTATGTCCCACCCGAGGCTCAACCCGACCCATCAATCCTTCGATTGAACCCTGACCGCCAATGGGAGGTAGCACGAGAGCCTGTCCATGAGGGAATTGACATAAACAAGACAGTCGGAGTTGGTCCAGCAATTTCATTTGCTCACCAGCTGCAGGCCAAAGGCGGGTCAAAGGTCGGCTCTGTGGGTTTAGTTCCTTGTGCTAGAGGTGGCACTCTAATCGAACAATGGCTAAAAAACCCAGGTAATACTAGTGCGACTTTTTACAAAAATTTCATTGAACGAATCCAAGCGTCAGATCGAGAAGGTGGAGTGGTGCGTGCTCTTTTATGGTTTCAAGGGGCAAGCGATGCAGCCAGCAGGGACACTGCAAATAGATATAAAAACAACTTAAAGAAATTTTTCACCGACATCCGCAATGATGTCAAGCCCCGATTTTTACCCATCATTGTTGTACAAAGTGCTGTCTACGACACATTTATGAAGCATGATACTCATGATTTACCGGCAGTGAGAGCAGCACAAGATGCAGTTCAACGAGAGTTACCGAACGTGGTGACCATCGACTCCTTGAAATTGGTGAACACTACCACCTCAGAAGGTTTTAACTTGGATCGTGGTCATTTTAATACTAAGACTGAGATTGCTTTGGGTAAATGGTTGGCTGATACCTACCTCTCTCATTATGGCAATTTGCTTTGACCTAAGGTTTTCCATATTTAATATCTCTTAACTTTCTTATGATATCTCAATAAAATCATCTTTCCACCCTCTTTCTTACTTCTCATATCTGTTTAATTTGAACATAATTAATATTTTCAGGTAAATTCAATAAAACAATCAAATAACCAGTATTATAAATAAAATATATAAATAAAACTTTTAGTACTAAACTTTCTCATTAAAAGAAAAAAAAGTAATCCATATTAAACTATTTTTATCTAATGTACTATGATTAAAGATTCGGTTCAATTTGAGTATTTTTTTTACAATTTTATTTTGTTGATTAGTTCGACTATATAAATATATATATATATATTTCAATGGAATAGTTTTTCCCTCTCCTCTCCCTTCTTCGTGTCATATCACTCTTGCTTAAATGGGAGCATGTAAGTCATGCATGCCCCACTTGCAAAGAAGAAGATCAAATCCTTGTAAGTCATAACACAATCACGATGACCATATCCCGAACTCGTTTTTCTTGTACGGGAAACCATGGACCCGATTTTCTGGCACGTGGGACCATGTACTCAATTTTCTAGTATGAGAGATCACGAAATCAAATACGAATGAACATCAATTCGATTTAAAAAAAAAAAAAACAATCGAACAAGGATCAAGTCAAACAACATCAGCACACAAACTCATCATTGAATCACAAACAAACTAAACTAGCCACCACTCCACCGATTAGAGCCAGTGAAGGAGTGGCCTACCACAACAACAACAAGCTTTGGAGGACTTCAACCGGGCGGCGATGCAGCGGCAAATAAACAGTCACAACGGTGGAAACTAGATTCACAAAAGTTTAAGTGCTCTAGAAAAATACCTAGGTAAAATAACCAAAGTAATTTTATTGATTCCAAAATCCTCAAATTGGATGCAACCCTACCCAGCCATTAATAATAGGATGAAGATAACTAAAACGAAATATCTTAATCAAATAAATTTAGATAACTAAATCAAGGAATTGGAAATCTAAATCATATCCTAAATTATATCTAAATCATAATTCGAGACCTAATACAAAAGGAAACCAGTACTAAAATAATTCAAATTATATCAAATCATATAAGCATGTCACGTTAATCAATAACTTTAAAATTTTAAAATATTCACAATATTATGTCCTTTATCCACTTGAGTATACCTCGACGGATTAAGACATATATTCTTGACTAAAAGATTAATGGTGTTTTTGGTAAGATAGAAATCTTAAAATAATTGATTGAACGAAAACAAAGCTGTATTCATGTTTTTAAATATGTGTTTGGTAGTACATATGAAAATTGAATCTCAATTTAAAAAATTAAATAAAATAATCAAAAAGTATTTTGTAAGTCATTGGTTGCCTACATAAATGCTATAAATTTTTGTAGAATTAGTATTTTACCATGTTATATGATTTATATTATAGTTTACATATTTTATTTTTTTACAAAAATGAAATAAGTTCGATTCAAAATCAGAAAACAATGAAAACATAAAAGAGATTGTTTTTTGAATTTTCAAAATTACACATAATCTTAAAACAAATAGATATTCATTAAGTTCGTTTGATTTAGTGAATGTGAAACAAGGATTTGATTTAGTGAATGAAAAATATAGCTTCTTTTTCTAATAATAAATCCTACATTAAAGGATAGCTTATAGGATAAATATAGATATTAATACAACCTTCAAAACCAAAAACAACTACAAAATATTATCTATTCACAATGTTAAAATTATAAATGACTTTAATTTGTTGAAGATATTTATCCAATTTTTTTTTGTAAAAAAAATATTTATCCAATTTCGAGGAAAAAAAGGTTAGATTTTAAAATATTATTGACACTAGAAAATTAGATATTTCATGAATAAAAAAGATATATTTTAATATTAAAAATAAATCTTTAAAATTCTTTTTAAAAAAAATGCAAAATAAGATTGAAATCATAAATAAAGATAAAAAAAAAATAGAAGCTACAAATTTGGTCTCTAAATTTTTTAAGTCTGTCAATTTAGTTCTTGTACTTTAAAAGTTTTTAATTGATTCTTAAACTTTCACATTTATACTGGTTGAGAGTTCTTGACTTATAGAATTAACGTATCATTTCATTTTCAAGAATTAACTAATTGTTCTCGAAACTCCATTTTCTTAATATGCTTCAGTATGTGTGATTAGCACATTGATGTGTAATCTATCGAACTTATAACTTTATAGTTGGAGGTATATGTCAATTACCACTAAATTATGCTCGCTTTAACGGGAATGTTTCTGTTTGACTTCGTTGAATTCTTTTTATCCCATGGAATATCACTTCAAAATAGCAACTAATTATAATTTACAGAATTTCCACTCTCTCTCAAAATAAAGAAGAGAGGAAATTTTACTCTCATTTGTGCAACGGTTAATGCTGTTAGTTTTTATTTTTGCTTATTTTTTTCTTTTTTGATATCCTACTTTGCGTGCACCTCGGGTACAATCTTCATGCCCATATCATATGCTGTTGTTTATAAACTCGTAACACGTTTCTTGTCCTATATTTGTTAAAAAAGTTAAATACATAATTTCGTCCCTATTTTTATATGTTATTTTTCAATTTCGCTTAATAATATTTCAAGTCATGGTATTTATATACCAGCTGTAAGACTAACTGGGAAGTAAGAAACTAAATAAGTAATACTTAATAGATTAGTAAAAATCATATAACTTAATACTTCCCTTCAAGATGGATGATAGATGTCAAAGATGACCCATCTTGGACATAAAAGACTTAAGAATAGCAGCAGGAGGTGGTTTAGTGAACGCATCTGAAAGTTGGGAATCAATCCGAATAGACCTCAATCGAATAAAACCATTGAAAACTTTGTCCTTAATAAAATGGCAATCAAGCTCAACATGCTTTGTATGCTCATGAAAATTAGGATTCGAAGCAATGTGTATGTCGACTTGATTGTACAGAAGAATAAGGTCCGCGACGAAAAAGGAACGTGCAACTCCAATAAAAGATTAGACAACCAAATCAGCTCACATGTAGTAGTGGCCAGAGCCCAATGGCCTCCGCTGAAGAACAAGAGATAATTGTTTGCTTCTTGGCCATCCAAGACACCATTGCATTACCTAGGAACACAAAAACCTATGGTAAAATGCTTAATGTCAAGACAGAAGCCCCAATCGGCATCTGAGAAAGCCCGAAGCTAAAATGAATCAGTAGTCGAAAGAAAAAATGCCCTTCCTGATGCATTCTTCAAATAACGCAACAAATGCAAGATCAAAAAGAAGATTATCATCAGTAGCAACTTAGAGCCGAGAATTGGGATCCATAGGCACCAAAACAGTCCTGCAACCAGCAAGCCAATCTCTTCCAGAAGAGAGAGTGTAACGGTGTTGAGATAAAAAGATTCAAAAATAGGCATCTTTATTGAATTTCGAGTACAAATCAACATTCTCAATTATTGAATTTACTCAATTATCGTCTATCAGCACCCAGAACAGATAACATCACTATTGATCCTGCTATTTCTCAATTTTCGGTATCCTCTTCTAATTCCTCTACCCGATATGACTTTCGAGAAATTAATTCTGGCACTTCGAGTCATATTTGCCACATCACAAGCAGCAAACTTCAAACTTATTAGAAGAACAAGAAACTAATTTGAATAAAAAAATAAAAAATTTTGCCAACAATTTTGATAATATTGAAACATCAATGCACATCCTTATTCTCATTATCAGTGGAAAGAAAACTATAAAGATCAAAATTTTACAATCACATCACCTTCAAACTGTGCATTTAGCAACAATAATGTTCTAAACTGCCACTGAACTTACAATATATTCCAGCCTCAGCCTACCACACCCAAAAAGCAGCAGAAAATGGGATTGTCCGAAACCGAAACCAAACCAAAGCCAAAGCCAAAACCACACCATATTCAGACTTGGTGAGATCACTGAAGCTTTCTCTGCAGTAACTTTTGAAGTTTTGAAGCACTTTTTCACCTGAAACAAGCGCAGCAGAAATCGCAATAGTGCATCTCCTTGCAAGAGATCAGTTGGCTCAAGTCTTCTAATGCCCAATTTTCATTCCAAGGCATCCTGCCAGCCTCTGCTGTGGCACTTTCATATCTTCTAACTTCTAGATTTTGGAGTATGCACCTTGAATCATACCCGAACCAGTTGATGTTTCGACAAGGGACTAGTAAGACATCAAACCGTCCGCAAAAAGCCACGAACTTCGATTAGGAAGTTGTGTAAATTTTTCCTAAATCTCTGGGAATTTATGCGATCAAGCACGGAAGAAAGCTGGTTTGCGCTGGTCAGAGTATGTAAAGCATTTGCAATCCTCGACTTGAATGTTGGATTAACCTGCCTCTCTATTAACTCCGTAGCTAATTTCTACAATAAAAAGAAATTTCCATGAAGCTTCTGAGAAAATATTGATTTAACGAAGCGCATGGTATGAGGAGATCATATAAGCCAACCATATGTAAAATCACATTTCATAGCTAAAAGAAAAGTCAAGACTGGTCCAGGTTCAGGACGGCCAAAATCCTTTGGTCAAATGTGGTTAGCTCTTCTTTGGATTCGTTGGAAAGAAACAAATTCAAGAATCTTCTCAGACAAGCTTTATCCTTTTTTCAATTCTTGTGATGTTCCATGTTTCCTAATAAATATATACTCCCTTTTGGCCTAAGGCCTTTAGGTTGGTTTTTTTTGGCTCTTTAACGGCATTTCTAATGAATCTCCCGTTCTCATTTTCATTACAAGATATTTCAATGTCAATTAAAAAAGGTATGTGGCAACTGTTAGAATGCAGGTACCTGGTATAGTCCTTGTTCACAGAGAATTAGAGGAAACAGTGCGTCTGCTGCATTCCCCACCAAGTCAGGACTGAGACCACATAGAATAGAACAAATATCAGCGAGTAAATTAACAAACAGCATCAACAGTGATTCTCACTAAAGTTGATCATACTACTGAAAATTTTAACCTCCTTTATGTAAATTTCATTGTAATTCTTTCCCCTGGCATTTGCATTTAGTAAAAGTGCCCTAAAAATCAGAGTATTTAGTGAAATCTCGGATGAAGTCATTCACCAAGAGTATGTAACCTTGCTTTGAGAGGGGCCAATATGATTAGAAAAACATGTCTTCAGGATTACATTTAATTACTTAAATATCAGACATGTCATGGTCGTCCATTTTACCTGTAATCCTCAAAAAGAAGTAACTGCAGTAGTGACTTAAGGAACCCACTCAAAAACGCCTTCCTGTGCAGCTTCACCTGCATCCTTTGGGATAATTACTCGGGAGCCCAAACCAGGATTACCAGCAGAAATTTCCTTAAAGTGGTATGAAGAAAGAGACTTTAGGGCCTTGAGACACATATCAACAACTTCTGTGTCCTATAAAATCAGGAAAAGAGTGAGAAAGATGGACAAGCACTTGAAAACTCAAGGACATTATGGTGCTAGAATGTACGGCAATAATTAGCAATGCTAAATCAAAATAATAGGAAAATGATACTGAAGTTATAATCTTCTTTCCAATATTTGGTCAGCCTTAATAGAAGAAAACCAATAGATTGGGAGGAATATGAATTTCGATGTAATTCATAAATTTTTTTCTAGCATTTGGTTACACGGACACTGATCGAATAAAATTATGGCTGGAAGTGTCATTCTAATCGATTTGATTAGTAGAAGTCTATATGCTTACTTGATATTACATATTAATGTTAATGCTTATCACATAATCAAGTTTTCAATTTAAGTTCAAGTCCAGTAACCAAACACCAATGATATAAATCCATGTCCTACTTGGAAATCATTGCCAAACATTTATTTACCTGATGGTGGAGACCAAAGTCGAGAGTCCTAAGAACCTGAGCAAATGCTTCAGGATTCAGTTTTGCAACTGTTTCAGGATACACCTCCAGCAAATGCGACAACAAAGAGAAGTACTGCAGAGGAGCAGAGTATACATCACTCTTATGAAACAATGATGCAAATAGTTGTTGTTTCAACAAACTAAGAACTCACATCCCGGCAAAGCTTTGGGTATTTCAGCAAATCCAAAGATATCAAAGGACTAATAATGTGGAGACCAAAGTACACAACCTGCAAGAACATTGTTCTGAAAACTCAGTACAACATTTTTATTTTATGTATTAATTCAATTCACAAGCAACCAAACAACCTACCTGAGAAATATCAGTTGTTGGCACTTCAGAATTATCGGATGAAAAATCAACCTATAATAGCAGATTTTTTATTGTTAACAAAATCATAATAGATATAATACACACAATCTGCCACAAATTTCTTACCAAATCTTTTGAACACAGATTCGACAGAAGTTGAAGAAGTGCACGCAAGTCCCTGTACTTTTCAGTTTTTGCCTCATTAAGTAAGCTGCTTGAAAGACTTAATGATATCTGTTATAATGGTGATGAAATATTAGTAGTAGTTCGATCAATCACCACTATAACATATAGTACATGTAACGATTATAAAGATCTATAAGCAATGTGACCTTTATGATCATGGAATGATTGTAAAGATCAAGAAGCAATTCGATCCTCATCTCCAGGATCAAAATGAGCCTTTATTGGTTGTCAATCCACAAGGATCTTCAACCTTGAAGAACAATTAATTCTAGTAACAATAATCTTAGATCATAATGTACATGAAGACATTGATATCTTAGCCCACCAATGTTCATGATGTACACCTCAAGAATCTTGAATAATTCTTTATTCTTTATTCATGATGTCCATGACGACAAAAAAAAAAATGTACGTGATGACCATGACCTCCACTCATAATGTACATTACGACTACAAAGCAAAAAAGGAAAATAGTTTTCCCTGGACCAAGCAATATATGAACATCACTGATATCCCAAGTACAGAAGAGGGGTTAAGAGCACAGCAGTTCCGAAGAAGCAGATGCTAGATTTATCTGAACTAATTCACTAGCAACTCTATTTAACTGGAATGCTCAACTTAATCAGAGAACATTTGCAAACTAATCAGATAAAGTAGCAACTTACCCTGCCAATGTTATGTGATGAATACAGCTGAAGCAAACGCATGCAAAAATCAACAACAATAGCTGTTTCTTGAGCTTCTAAGTAATTAATTTGTCCATCCACCCAGTGAACCACAAATTTCAGTAGCATATAAACAACTGCAGACTAAGAAATCATCATTAATCAGTGTATATATAAGAAAATATAAAATCAGCACAAGTCTTTTTAAGGCAACTAGTGATTCTGTAGGTGTATATCTTTCCACCTAAATGCACCTTGACAAACTAAGAGAATCACCAGTGAGAAGATTATGAATGAATATTACAAACTTGACATAACTTCAAATATAGGCATATCACAGTGAGCCCAAAAGCAATGATTTGTTTGTTTTGTTTTTATAACGAATATAATTAATGTAGGATATGTGCACACTAGCTTTAGGTAAACTATTCTCTAACACTAGAAGAAGTTGAAGGCATATAAAAGGTTATTCTATTTAAATTATGTTTTAAAATTTGACCCTTTATAAACCCATTACTTCCCCTTCACGCTAAGGATAAGGATACTTGATATAGGAAATAAAAGAATGGATGACTAGAATAAATTATGAAATAAGTCAAAGTTTAGTATTATCACATAAAATACATGAAGTTAATATAAAATTATATTGTTTAACTTAAACCAACTATTCAAATTTTCACCACTTAAATATTTAAAATCATTTAACCAACCACATATAAGTTTAAGACAACATTTTGTGAACATATTTAGGATGAATACAGAACACCTTTCTATATATAACATTCCTCGACTTCCCTTGCTATTTTTCTTTTTAAACTATTTCAAACTGTGTATAAATTTTTTCATGCATAAATGAGAGAACCTCAACATAGTTTATGCATGCATGAAACCATACTGTTCAACATGGATGCATCAATTTTTGTACCTCATCTTTATAAACTGCAAGAAGAACTAAAACAGGGTTCATGACAGAAAATCCCAACTCATAAATTGCTCTCTGGGTCCGAGGTTCTGAAGCACAAGCAGCACCACGAAGCCGCTCCAACAAGCAACTTATCTGCAAATATAACGAATCGTGTTAATTAATTAACCACCATTCTTCTCCATCATTAGACCCATAAAATTTTTTCGAAAAAAATTAATGTTCGCAGCCAAAAACTTGCAATCATCATCATTTTTTCTGATAAAAAGCTGCAAATTCTCTATACAAAGTATGTTTATTTAGAAAAAGCTTACCATCACCATAACGTCAGGTTGTTCAGCAATACTTGTTAAATCCTTCCTGCTAGCCGTTTCTACCAGATGTGTTGCTGTATGACCCATAAGGTCCCTCACATACCTTATGAAATCCAAAGCATGATCAAGGGAAAAATCTAAATGAACAAGAAACCAAATGAGGAAGATTTCAAAACTCACTGGTTTGATGATTCTATATTTCTCACACCAGAAGCCGAACGCACTAATGTTTGAGCAAGTGAACGCTGAAGGAAAAAGAAAATGGCTGTCATCAAGTGGGAAGGTATAGGTAAGCTGGAGAGTCCCAACTATACAAACCATATTACCTGGTGAGTGAAATCTAGCAAGAACAATTTTTTTTCATTATCAAAAGCATTTGTTTAAGTTGCGCCAGGAATCCTGTAAAATAACCAACAGGGTCTTTTAGGAATTAATTTTAAGCTGCATACTCCATGAACAGCTCGAATGGAAATAATTTAGATGGCAGACTTAAAAAATTTTATTACCAAACAAAATATTAAACGGATGCCTTGTCAATCAACAGAGAGTAAAATGCTCTTTCAAAAGACTACTAAATCTGCAGTCGTGAGATCCCCAGAAATTTACAGTTAAGCTTCAATTCTGTTGTTATTGACAGAAAGGGGGATCAAAATTTACCCTCTACAAGTAACCTAATAGATTCAACCTTTTAAATTAAACATAGAATTAGAAATGTTTACTCATTTAGGGTTCCACCTTTAATGAATTTAACTATGTGTAACAACCCGTATTTTCTAATACGATCATTCTGACAAAATGCGGAAACGTAACTTTCAAGAAACCTTAAGAACTAAAATTATTCAGTCAATCAAAACAAGCTTTCATTCTTTCAAAACAAACTTTCATTCATTCAAAACAAACTTTCATTTGATCAAATTCAAAATCCTTCGAAACAAACTTTCTTCCAATCAAAACTTTCAAAATTCCTTCTAAAACATTTGGTACAACTTTCAAACTTTTGAATAACTAAATCATTCAAACATTCAAAACAATCTTACATTCATTCATACTTTCAAAATCAGACTGGAAGGTTGCATTATTTTGGTAGCCTACAGAACATATGTGGTTACCCGTCGGTAACACCAAATCAATCAGAAGCTTCTATCAGAATTGTCGAATTAATATCGACCAGAACAGAGTTGTCGAAATAATATCGACCAGAACAGAGTTACTTAAGTGTGAGCCATGTGAGTGAATAACACACACATGAATCTTCATTCCCAAGGAATGCCAAACCACAAAAGTGCCTTCCCACAAATAAGCCAGAACAGAAATCCATCAATTCCAAATTAGGCTACTACCCCAAATAAGCAAAACATTTCTCAAAACAAAAATCATGGCATATCCGGATAGCCCTATGAAATCAATCAAAATATCTTTCAAATAAAATGCAAAACAAATACTTACTTTCAATATTAAATTAATTCAAAACATTGAAATAATTTAAAACAAACTTTATCAATCATCCCAAAACATGATTTTAAATATTTCACAAATAAACAAAATATCAATTTCAAACCTTTAAATACATTTAAACAAAACTTTATCAAATCATTTAAGAATACTTCAAATACTTTACAAATAAACATAATTTCAATTGCCAAATTAGTTTTCAAATCTATAATAAAACTTCAATTTCATATGCAAGATATCAATTTCAAATCTTCCTATCAAATCCAAAATACATTTTAGTTTTTGAAATACGACAAATCACTTACAACACTTTTCGAAGGGATATGGTAAATTACTTACAATACTTTTTCGAAGGGATATGGCAAATTACTTACAACACTTTTCGAAGGGATATGGTAAATTACTTACCATACTTTTTCGAAGGGATATGACAAATTACTTACCTCTTTCAGAAATCCTACGAATCTAATTAACTTCTTCCTTGGTAGTTGTCAACTTAGAGGCCTAGAAACAACCAATATCCAAAATCAATTCTTAAATCCTATCCAAGGATTTAAAATTCAACCAATTACTAACTCAAATCTTATCTACCCAATTTTCCCATTCAAAACACTTTTTTATGTAAAATAATTAAGAAAGTCTGGATTTGGGGCTACAAAACCAGATCTGAAAACTGAGTTAAAAAGCCTCTAAAATCCACCATAACAACCTTTAAAATTACAAGAATCGATATAAATCAATACGAACTAAATTTACAAAAAGTTTCTCAATAAAACCAGCTTAAAAACCTTCTAAATAATTGAAAATTTGGGGATTTTAAATCTGAAAAATTTTCTGTTTTATAAAATAAAACTTCCAAGAATTTTCCATAAAACCATTAACAATTTATTGATTTTTATAGAAAAAATCAGATCTGAAAGCTTTATAGAAAACCTTTAAAATTTGGTAAAAACATATAATTTTTCATGTAAAAATCATAACAACAAACTATAATTTATATGATACAAATATGTAAACTTTTTATGTAAAAAGAGCCTCAAAATAGCCCAAAACAATCTCATAAACAAAAAGATTCAAACCAAAAATTCTGGAAAATTTTTAGGGCAAAAATCCTTAAAATCTTTTATTCTAGAAAACAAAGACGTCAAAAATTTTCCCAATAAACTGAATTAAAGAACCACAAATCAAGAAAAATAAAACTAAAACAATGAGAAGAAAATCTTACCGATCTTTGAGAGAAAATACCAAAACTCTTCTTCTTTTCTTTTCTTTTTCTCTTTGAGAGAAAACTAGATCTAACAGTTTAAGAAAATAAAACCTAGGGTTTGACGGCTTTTATAACAAACCCTAATGAATCCTTATTTAAAAAGGATAATAAAAAGATAAAGATTTAATAAAACTCTTTCTTTTTATTTTTTTCAAATTCTAATAACAAATTATCTTTCAAAAAATAATTTCTAAACCAAAAAGGTTTATCTTTCAGAAAATAAAAGAAAACAACTAAAAATTAATAATAATTTAAATATATATATTTATATTTTTTTTCGGTTGTTACACTATGAGTTAGTTCTAGTGAAGTCATTCAAGAGGATAAAAGAAGAGTGTCATTAGCAGAGGTGGGATGATACGGGGACATTGCTGTCTCCAATCACGAAGCCTAAAATGAAACCCTTACTAGCTGCCTTTCTAGTGAATGGCTCAAATAATCAGCAGCAATGAAACTCAAGCTAACAATTTGAGAACATGTCACATAGATCAAGACCATCCTGTCAAGAGCTCCTTTTCCTTGGTTTCGTTTAACTGAAAAAATAGTTTTGAAATTATATTATGCCATGAACTTCTCAAATGAATCACATTCAGTAGTGATCCTTCCCAAACTGATTTGTATTACAAAGAGAAACCAGATGTTAAAATACTCTACCTTCAAGTGGTTTTTGAGTGATTATTTTGCATAATTACTTTTAAGCCTTTTTATCACATAAATTTCTCTACAATGTCAACAATCAAAGCTCACTGAGAAACTAGATTAGTGTAACCTAAGCAAATGGCTAAAAAACAAGAATTTAGTTGAACAATCAAAAACACATGAAAAGCAGTCAAATCATTTATTCAAGCATTAAAGACAATTATGCACCTTTAAGAATTATTAAGAGCATGACAAAAGAAGTTTCAAACTGGCATAGAAATGAATATCTTCATGTCTATGGACAACCATAAACTTAGATGGATACTTATTTCTATAGGCAGAATTCTAAGCATGGAAAGAAGAAATAGAGCCGGCCATATGACAGTGTCTGACACTAACTCACCAGCGCAACCAGATGATTGCAAATATGTTTCTGGCGAACAAGTGCATGAAGCAGTTGGTTACATGTGAGTGCCTGTTAAATTACAAAAAATATTACACAAGGAACATTACAAACAATAAATGCTATAAAGAAACAATACAATAACTAACGCATGAATTCAAGCTCCTCTGCCCTTTTTACTTACTATAGTCATAACAAAATAAATGGATATAGGACCAACAGAGAGAAGATTTACGCAACATCATTTTTTTTTTTTAAGGAACATAGCAACACTTCCATTCAAAAAAACGCCAAGGTGAAGACCTAACAAGGGACAAGGTGTCCCTTCTCCCAAAGAGAGCAGCTTCATGCAACATCATTAACTAAGAAAAACTATTAGACTCAAGAATGAAATGCTAATATGCCTTGCTTTCAATAATTCTTACAAAATTACACGACCAAAAGTGAGCAAGAAATAATATTCAGTATGGTTTCTTCAGTTCTTTTGTCAAGAGGCGTTGACACATGAGATGTTGGAGGAGGTCACTTTGCCCCACACCACCCACCCACAACCCCGAAATCATCCTCTGTTTTTGGTAACCAAAAGTTGGTTACCATAATTCCCTTCCGCCAACAACATATCCAACCTGCATAACTTTGTTTCTTAACAGACTTGCATAAGGGATGGAATGCTCAAATTCACAGCCTAGAAAGTATGATCTACTTCTACTTTATCAGCCTTACTCTCCTTTTGCTAGGACGTTTCTTGTATTCACTCCCAAAGATTAGAGGAGCTTCTTGAAGCTTCTGCTTGGTCTACTTGGAAGAGAGAGCGAAAATCATTCTCCAAAATAACAAAAAGAGAGTCTCTTTGGGGATATGGATTTAAGGCTTGATCAACCATCTTCATTTGGCGGTGTTGAGATATCCATAAATGAATTAAATTTAACTAACCCATAAGCTTAAAATTTTGGGTTGATTGGTGGTTTATTCATCCTTAAGATGGTATCAGAGCGGTTTTGTATTCGAACCCCTGCATTGTTATTTCCTCCCCATTTATATTGATTTCCACTTGTTAGGTCTTGTTGTAATTTTTCAAGCCCACAAGTGAGGGGGAGTGTTGAGATATATGAATTAAATTTACCCGACCAATAAGCTTAAGATTTTGGGTTAGATTGGTGGTTTACTCATCCTTGAGATGTGGTTAAATATTTTAAGACGAAACTAGAAGAGCCAGCTTCTGAGCAAGATCGGGAATAAGATTTGCGTTCTTCGAACTATAAAATAATTATCTGTTAGTTGGTTCTAAGTATTCAGTTTTCTTTTTTCAGCATAGCACTTGGGCTTTTACTGGATCGCTCTAGTTTATTTTTAGGATGTCGACCATGTGGATATATGATAAAAGGAGTCTGTCGTCCCTTTAGTTAGGTTCAAAAGCAGCCACCACTTTTCCTATTCCTTTTGTAACAAATAATGTTAAACGACTTTGGCTTCTCTATTTTACAATGTCAAATCCGTGCATTTCTTCTATTCCATGTACTGTATTTTCAGGTTGCTCAGAAGACTCATCTTGTTTGCTCACACATAACCAAGGGTTCATCCTCTTTACCTACTGCCACATTTCCTTTGAGGTGAAGGACATGTACCACTGAATCCAACTCATCAAAAGAGGGTGCAGACATCAACCACTACCATTGAGTCCAACTAAACGAAAGAGGGTGGAGATATCTAACATTGAGTCCAACTCATCAAAAGAAGGTGCTGCATTTCTAGAGAAAGTACCTTTCCATGTGAGGGTCCTCCCAATCGACCAATTACCACTTTCCGAAGGAACAATGACCACTACTCCAGAGCTGCCATTTCCAGTTTCACACCAATCTCAGCCAGAATAAATCTATGATAACAGCTTTGATCTTGATGAGAGCTTCTATGAAGTTTAAGTTCTTAATATTTTAAAGGTCACAATTTAAAAGCCTTTGAAAGCATCGCCTGTCTATTTCGAAGGTTAATCCAACCTCCATAGCATGGCATAGTTTTTTGTTTTTCTACTGCATGCAAGGAAGGATCCCATTTCTCAAAGCCAGGATAAAACAAACTACAAACCCGATGCTTGTTGTGGCACACGAGATGAGCCTGATCAAGATCGCTAATGGAAAAATTGATATTATCTGCATGGAAGGGATTACAGGTTGAGATGGAATGGCTTCAATACAGAGAATAGCTACAAGGACCTTTCAACATCCCGGTTTTTTATTTTTATTTTCATAGAATTATATTTAAAATGCTTGTGTTTGTGTCATTGATGATTATCATGTAAGGAAAAATAATAATAGTCGATTCACTATAAAATGACATAAAAAATTTGTAGTTCATGCTCCAGACTGAAGAGCATTGCCTGTCATACATGACCCAAAAACCAAACTAATCAATAATTTTATGGTTTCCCTGGTTTGACTTGTCACAAAAAATTATTAAAAATATTTCAGAAGTCATGTTCAGAACAGTTATTCTGTCCTTGGTTTCATGGTAATCAAGAATGTAGTTAAAATATACCTCGGAAAGCTCCTAAAGAGGTGATATTTACAAATAATTGCACACATTCATTATCACAAATGATAAAATGTTTGATCAAATTAAAGCAGCATTGAAAATTGAAGAGGAAAACCATACATGCAAATCCTTTTCCCCAGGATACGACAAAAGTGTAGTTGCTGATATGCGAACAATAATGTCAAGTATAGGTAATCCTTGGCCATGTTCTCCAAAGAAGCTGTAAAGAACTTTCCTTGTATGCTGTGGCTGGAACTCGTGATCATGTTCTTTACCATAGTTGCAATTGCTAGTGATAATTTCTTCAGGGTGAAGTAAATACGTTGATGACCATCTTGATAGAAACCAGACAACTGACTGCACCAAAACATTGGCAGAAATAAACAAACTGATACAACATGAAAACTATTAGAGGTAAATAACAATTATTGAGATTAATTACAAGAAAAAATCATTGAGGCAAAATATACAAATATAATGCAAGAACAGAAGATATTGAGAAAATTACTCTTTTGGTCTTTTGAGTTTTCACTTGTAGGTCACCTTAGTCTTTGCGTTTTCAAAAGTCCAAATTTAGCTTTTGAGTTTCAAGAAATAGGTCATGCAGTCCCTCACATTAGTTTTTCCAGATGCTATAATTTTTAATTCATTCATAATGTTCATATATATCATCACATATCAAAATAAAAAGAAATATATACATATTCTCTCTCCCCTTCCTCTACATCTGCTCAACTCTTTCTTCAAGGAGAAGACATATTACTTTTTCCATAATAGTTGAATCTCAACCGTTAACTTCTCAATTTTTATAAATGGGAGACCGAGAGGAAAGAGCTTTGCGAATAGAGGACCTAGACAAGGGGACTCATTTTCTCCCTTCCTCTTCACTTTGATGTTTTGAATTGGTGGGAGATTCTGAAGATTCTTTTCATGGGTTGGGTATGTCCTCTCGAAGACTTATTTGATTGGTATATGTTATGCCCAATGAGGAAAGTATGGCTCTGCAATTGGGTTGTTAAATGGAAGGGTTGCAGGTTAATTACCTTGGCTTTCCTCTTGGAAGTAATAAGAGAGATCTGTCTTTCTGGGAGCCTTTAGTTGATAAGTTCAGAGCTGGACTGAATAAATCGAGTTTGTGTTTTTTTTTTTTTTAACGAGAAACAACTTTTCATTGATAATATGAAACGATACAAAGTGTTCAAGGATACAACCTCCAAAAGGAGAAAAACAAAAACCAACTACTATCCAAACAAAAAAACCAAAACAGCTCCCATAAGAAAAAACCAAAAACAAACCAAAAAACCAGAAAGAAAACCACCAAACTAACCAGAACTAAATACAACTCCAACTTAACAAAACCTAACAAATGAATAGCAAACCAAAACCTCAAAAAAAATGTGAAACATAGCTAAGAACAACGTGTCGTCTTGGAAAAAGAAGTTTAGCTCTGTATAACAGAACAAGAGTAATGCCCACTTGGTTGAAATAATCTGACAAATTTTTGGGGACCGAACATTCACTGAATAACTCTCGCAATGAGTCATCATCAGATGGTAAACAAGAAATTTCTTTATCTTTAGCCTCATTGAATAAATGGAGCTTGTTGCTAAGGGTGGTAGGCTCAATCTGGATCAGTCTGCTTTAAATGGGCCGCCTATCTACTTTTTTTATTCCTTATTAAGAAGCTCCGAGCAAAGTGATGGGCAATATATAAAAATTGAAGACGAACTTCATATGTAGCAAGGATCACTACAGAACAGGGAGTCAATTAGTGAGATTGAGTTATGCTTCCCTTCATACGCTTCAGTTGGGGACGGGATCTCTTAAGCAAAGAAATAGAACCCTCCTTAAATGGCTTTCAAGATTTACTCAAGAGGATAGGAGCCTTAGGAGGAGTCATTGTGACAATATATGGGGTAGTGTCATGAATGGTGCCAAAGGATCAGCTAGAGGTAAATCATGGGTGGTGATAAATATAGGGACAGTTTTGTGGCGTTTGTGAAGTTCAAAGTTGACAATGGCAATCGACCAGTTTTGGGAAGATGCTTGGGTAATGGAGGCTGCTCTCTCGATGACTTTCTCAGAGTTTTATGCTTTATCCTCTAAAAAAGAGGCTTTCATAACTGATTGTTGAAGGACAGAGTCTCAAGCTTGGGATTTAGGGATCAGAAGAAGGTAGCTTGATAGAGTGTGTCAACAATCATTAGTGTGTCAATGACTCTCTCGAAGGTAGCTTGGGATATTTTTTAATATGCCCGTGTTATAAATGAATTAAAAATTAGTGTGTCAACAATCATTACAAAAAAACTAAAATGAGGACCTTAATTGACCTATTTCCTAAAATTTGGGAACTAAATTGCAACTTTTGAGAATATGGAACAAAAAACTCAAGGCCTAACAATTTAATTTTCCAATAGAAACTAATATAATCTGGCATCAAAGAGAATAGTCTCTCAAAATACTATTCAAAAAGTAGTAAAAATCCAAGAGACAATCCCCCATTTATAGCTAAGTAAACCAATTACTAAGAAACTAACTAAAACAAATTAATAACTAGAAACTAACAACAGGGGCAAACTCAAAAACAAAACTACAACGCTGCTCCTAATTTGACTACATCAATTCCCTCCCTCTTCGAAAACAACTCATCCTCAATGTTTTTTTTTCCTTTTTGAACAAGATACGAACTTTTCATTGATTAATGAAAAGGAACGGAACAAAAATGTTCAAAGATACAAAATCCGTGAGGAGTGAAGAAAAATAAAAGAGACAAACACAGAATAAACAACAAAAGTTAAAGGACACCACTAGGGGGGAGTTTTAAATGCCTCACAATTCATACATAGCATATTAGGAGAGTAAGAGGAAAAGATATCGAAGAGGAAAAGATATCGGAAAGAACACACCATTGAGAAACTTTAAACTTTGCGATTGAGAAACAATCTAGAGAAGAGCGACTTTTACTTTCAAATATTCTTTGATTTCTCTCGAACCACAATTCAGAGATGATAGCTTTAAAACCATTGATCCAAAGGAGATTGGCTTTAGAATTGATCCGCAAACCATAAAGAACCTGAAGAATATTATGGGAGACTTCCAAATCCCAAACCCATGACATGTTGAATAATGAGAAGAAAAACTTCCAACATTGTGCCGAATAGGGGCAAAAAAGAAAACATGCCCTTGTGACTCCCCACTTGCTTTACACAAAGAACATATCAAAGGTTGCAACATCATTGAAGGTGTTTTCTTCTTAAGAGTATCCATAGTATTGACCTTTCCCACTGCCACTGAGGCTATTAAAATCGCATCCATGATCTGGCAACCCTCTACAAAAGCTGATTGAGAATCCGAGATTATCAAGGGTAGAACTCTCTTCAGGCGGGCTGCAAGAACCTTTGCCACTATCTTGTACAGGGAGGAGACCAAACTTATTGGTCTATAATCCTTCACCGAAAAAGGATTTTTCTTTTTTGGGATGAGACAAATATAGGTTTCATTTGTGCTATTGTTTATTATCCCTTTCTCAAAAAAATCTTGGAACACCTTCACCAAATCGGATTTAAAGATGTTCCAAGCCTTTTTCAAGAATTCGTTGCTTATCCCATTTGGACCCAGAGACTTTAAGGTTCCCAAATCATTCACTGCCCTGCTGATCTCCGCCTCTGAAAAGGGGACAGTTAACTGTGAGCTTTGGGCCACTGGAAGGGAACCCACTCCATATTATCTAAGAGCAAGCACTGGTCCACTGTCGAACTTAACAAGGAGGGGAAAAACCGAAGGTTATCAGCCCTGTCTCTTTGGTCAAAATATTTCCCTTATTCATCTTCAATCTCAGCTATGAAGGCCCTGTTCTGTTTTTGGGAGGACCACCTGTAGAAAATCAAGCCGTAAATTAAGTTTTTTCCTTATTAGAATTTACATTATGTCTCTGTATATTCTGTAATTTTATTGTTTTCCTTATAGGTTTAGATTAATTCCTTATTTGTTGAAAGGTCTTCTTGTATATTTACCCCTAAATGGGTTGTAATGAGAATAAGAAAAATATAACCCTTCTCACAAAACTACATGGTATCAGAGCTAGAAAAACCCTAGAATCTGAAAAACCCTAGCCGCCAGAATCTGAAAAAAAACCCTAGCCGTCGCTTCCGCTGCAGATCCCAGCCGCAGCTCTCGTCTCAGGCGCCGTCACAATTTGGAAAAAAACCCTAGCCGCCGCTTCCGCTGCAGATCCCAACCGCAACTCTCGTCTCAGGCGCCATCACCCCATCACAGATCTCGTCGCACGTCGCAGCTCCGGTCATCGCACATCGCAGCTTTGGTCTTTCGCAAAAGCCCGCCTCTCTGCTGCTGTGTCCGCCGCTGCCGCCGAGCTTTCCGCCGCCGCCGTCGAGCTCTCCGCCGCCGCGCCACCGCCGAGCTCGCTGCCGCCGCTACTACCCGTACTTATTCCGAATCACAGCTCCTTACACCTTTTTTTTTGTAATGGCACGTTCAGAATCACAAATTAACGTCTCGTCCTTTTCCGAAAGCAACAATAATCCGATAACATGTCACAAACTCAATGGCCACAATTACCTTCAGTACCTAATCAGTGATGATGTTCATGTATGGTCGTGGACGGGAAGACTATATCATCGGTAAAGTGGAATCACCCAAATCCGATGATTCAACATTTCGCAAATGGAGGGCTGAAAATAATCAAGTCATGAGCTGGTTAATAAATTCCATGACCACTGAAATTGGTGAGAATTTTCTCCTATTTTCTACTGCCAAAGAAATTTGGGATGCTGCTGAGGATACATTTTCCAATAAAGAAAACACTGCTGAGCTATTCCAGATAGAGACTACTCTCCAAGACATTAAACAAGGTGATTCAACGGTTACAGCGTACTACTCCAATTTATCTCGTTACTGGCAACAACTAGATTTATTTGAAACTCATGAATGGAAATGTTCTAATGATCGTATCCTCTTTCGAAAATTTGTGGAGACAAAAAGGATCTTCAAATTTTTGATGGTTCTGAATAAATCACTTGATGAAGTTCGTGGTCGCATTCTTGGTACTAAGCCATTACCGAGTCTTCGAGAAGTCTTCTTCGAAGTCCGTAGGGGAGGAAAGTCGAAAGCAAGTCATGTTGGGACAAACCGAACATCCTCCTACTCAAAATGGATCTGCGCTCATTTCCCAATATAAAAATATAAAAATACTTAAAACTGATAATGCTCGTGATTTCTTCAACTCTACCCTTGGTCCATATCTTCAATCTCATGGTATTGTTCACCAAAGCTCTTGACACACCTCAACAAAATGGTGTTGTTGAACGCAAAAATCGTCATCTTCTCGATGTAGCCCATTCTCTCATGCTCACATCCCATGTTCCAAAATCTTTCTGGGGTGAAGCTGTCCTAACTGCTACCTATCTTATAAACCGTTTGCCATCCCGCATTCTCAAATTCAACACACCCTTACAAAGTTTACTCTCAATTTATCCTACATCCCATCTTGTGTTTCCATTACCATTAAAAATATTTGGGTGCACTGCGTTTGTTCATATATATCCTCAGCATCGTAGTAAGCTTGATGCACGATCCATAAAATGTATCTTTCTTGGATACTCGCCAAATAAGAAAGGATACAAGTGTTATCATCCTCCCACTCAACAATTCTTTCATACCATGGATGTCACCTTCTTTGAAAATCAACCATATTATCCAAATTCTGTCCTTCAGGGGGAGAATTCTATTCTTGAATCACAAAATTGGGATTGCATTCCTGACTTCTCTTTAAACCCATCCTTTGAGAGTTCTCTTGTACCCTCTTCTGATTCTGAGCCAATTTCATTCTCTGAGAGTTCACCTGTACCTCATTCTGAGCCAACTCACGTATCTCCCTCTGAGGCTGAACTGCAAGTTTATTCGCGGCGAAAAAGACAACCTGAGAGAAACGAAATACAACCTACACAAGTTCAGCAAAGCCAAGATCTAAACCAAAATCTTAATGTCCCTGAGATAGCACACGAGACATCAGGACATGATAGACCCATTGCTATCAGGAAAGGTATTCGCTCATGTACCCAACATCCCATACGGTATCACTTGTCTTACACTAATCTGTCGCCGTATTTTAGAGCTTTTGTGACTTCACTAGATCAGGTTCAAACTCCCAACACAGTTCAAGAAGCCTGGCAGAAACCTGAATGGAAGGCTGCTACTCTAGAAGAATTGCAGGCTTTGGAAAAAAATGGGACATGGATCCTTACAGACTTACCTCCAGGTAAGCGCACGGTTGGATGTAAATGGATTTTCTCAACCAAACACAAACCAGATGGCAGTATAGAACGATTCAAAGCTCGCCTGGTGGCTAAAGGCTTCACCCAAGCTTATGGAATTGACTATCAGGAAACTTTTGCTCCAGTTGCCAAACTAAACACTATTCGGGTACTTCTCTCCATTGCAACAAATCTAGATTGGCCATTGTTTCAACTTGATGTGAAGAATGCATTCCTAAATGGTGATTTAGTAGAGGAAGTGTACATGGACATACCTCCTGGATTTGATGACAGATATACTAAGGGAAAGGTATGTAAACTCAGGAAGTCTCTGTATGGACTAAAACAGCCACCTCGGGCCTGGTTTGAAAAATTTACAAATGTGTTGAAACAAGACGGCTATACTCAGTGTCAATCCGATCATACCCTCTTTATCAAGCACTTCTCACCAAGTAAGATCACTGTATTAATAGTATATGTTGATGATATAATACTTACAAGAAATGTCTCTGAAGAAATGGTTCGTCTAAAGCAACTCCTCTCGAAAAAATTTGAGATCAAAGACTTGGGACACCTAAGGTATTTCTTAGGTATGGAAGTAGCAAGATCTAGTAAAGGGATTTCTGTCACTCAACGAAAGTACACGTTAGATCTCCTAATAGAGACCGGGATGAGTGGTTGTAAACCAACAAACACTCCTATGGATGCAAATTCAAAACTTGGAGTTAATCTTGAAGATGAACCAGTTGATCGAGGTAGATATCAACACCTAGTTGGAAAGCTAATATACTTAACTCATACGCGACCAGACATTAGTTTTGCTGTTAGTGTGGTAAGTCAATTTCTGAACAAACCATCAAAGGAGCATATGGAAGCTGTGTATAGAATATTGAGATATCTCAAACACGATCCTGGAAAAGGACTGATGTTCAGAAAAACCACAAATCGAGCTCTTGAAGTCTACACGGATGCAGATTGGGTTGGATCTCCTATTGACCGTAAGTCAACATCAGGATATTGTTCCTATGTATGGGGGAATCTAGTAACCTGGCGTAGTAAGAAACAGCAAGTTGTAGCTCGAAGTAGTGCTGAAGCTGAGTTTCGATCATTAGCCCATGGGATCTGTGAAGGAGTTTGGTTGAAACGTCTTCTCACTGAACTCAAGGTGAAGACAGAAGGTACTATAGAGGTATTGTGTGACAATCAATCTGCCATAGCCATTGCAAGAAATCCAATACATCATGATCGGATGAAACATGTCGAAATAGATCGTCACTTCATCAGCGAGAAGATTGAGACAAATACTATCAATCTGAGATATGTATCTTCCCAAGAACAAGCTGCTGACATTTTAACTAAGGCATTGCATCAACCCAGCCTTAGTAGATTAATCTCAAAGCTTGAAATGACAAGCATATATCATCCAGCTTGAGGGGGAGTGTAGAAAATCAAGCCGTAAATTAAGTTTTTTCCTTATTAGAATTTACATTATGTCTCTGTATATTCTGTAATTTTATTGTTTTCCTTATAGGTTTAGATTAATTCCTTATTTGTTGAAAGGTCTTCTTGTATATTTACCCCTAAATGGGTTGTAATGAGAATAAGAAAAATATAACCCTTCTCACAAAACTACACCACCTATGGAAGAAGTTCGTATTTTTGTCGCCTTTTGTCAACCACTTCAAGTTTCCCTCTCTGAGCTCACATCCTCTGTTCACAAATAATTGATTATTGACTCCATTAAATCTTCCTTTAAAACTCTTTCTCCTATGCACCTCCTCCGTTGAAAGGGTTTGTTCATCCTCCAATCTATCAATAGCTTCTATTTCATTCAGAAGAGACATCTTCTTCATACCCACGTTGCCAAACACGTCCTTATTCCACCAGGAGAGAACACATCTGAGGCCTCTCAATTTCTCCATAAAGTCAAAGCCTGGCCATCCTCGTAAGGGATGTGAATACCACCACTGTTCCACCAGAGGGAGCAGATGAGGAGACTCGAGCCAAGCATTTTCGAATCCGAACGGTGTGGGGCCCCACTTCTGAGTTGCCGAGGCTAAGTGAATAGGAAAATGGTTCGAGGTGGGGCGAGGGAGGCGTGCAATCCTCTGTTCTGTAAAAGAAAGTAACCAATCTTTAGTAACCAAAAAACAGTCTAACCTTGAGAGGGTGGGAAGAGCTCTGGAGTTTGACCAAGTGAAGGAGTCGTTGTCCATCGGTGGGTCCAACAAGTCTAAAGCCTCTATCAAAGTATTAAAATTCCTCATACTACGAGTGATTCTCCCTAAATTTCTACTCTGTTTTTTCTGTGATAACCAACGAGCCACATTGAAATCCCCAACAATGCACCAAAGAGTTTGACATAACCCCCCAAGATCTTCTATCTCTCTCCAAAAATAAGATTTCTCTACTTGTGGATGGGCCATAGACACCTGTCAACCAACTGAATCTACCATCAACAAAGGAGAAGGAAATGGTTAGAGAGAAACGACCCACCATTGAATCAAGAAACGTCAGCTTCTGCTCGTTTCATAAAAGATGAATTCCCCCTGCTGAACCCTTCTCTTCTAAGACCACCAACCCACCTGCCGAGAGCTCCAAATGGACTTAACAAAACTTCTATCAATCTCACTCTTTTTAGTTTCTTGAAGACAAACTCAATCAGGATCCGATCGTTGAGCAAATTCTTCACCAGAGCTCTTTTGGAGGCTGCTCCTAGGCCTCCGACATTCCACGAAATGATCTTCATAAAGCAACCTCGAGGCCCTCATCTACTCTCTGCTTTGCTACCTTAGCTTCATTCTCCCAAGTAGCCAGCAGGTTTTTCAACTCTCCACTTTTTAAATTATTACTCTTGCTCCCTTTTCCACCCACCTTACCTTTATAAGGAATAGGCCTAATACACAGATTATTTTCCCATAGAGCCACTACTAAGTTTTTTGTGTAAGGGAGAGCATCTAGAGGAGTGTGCACAGCCTTGTCTGTCACACCAATCCCTTCCAAGGCCATCTCTGTCTCTGAAGATTGACGATTCAAGGGGCTCACTTCTACCAAAATCAGCTTTTGCCCAACGTTTGTAGCCTCTTTCTCGGGCGTTCCCTCAAAGCAGGCATAATACCTTTCTGAAAAGATCCGGTGAAGGTAGAGGAGAGGAAGGGGATAGGAGTGTCTCATAAAAAGTAAAAAATAACTCGTCTTCAAGTTCAAAAAGAGGAAGGCTGGGATGTCTCATACACAAAATATTAACTCCAACAGAAGGAAAAAAAATTTTAAAAATTTTTTAAAAAAATCTAATTGAAAACATTGTCTTCAATTTTTCGAACTCTCAATAATCAATTTGTTAAAAATTCTTAAAATTTCCATATATGCTTCTAATATTCACTTACGTCCTTAAAATAATAAATAAACCTAAATAAAAATTCTTCCCTAAAAATAGTCAGCAAAAGCCAAAACAAATTTGTCCTCCATGCCCTTTGGTTCTGTCCAACATCCTTAAATTACAGTCCCATGGGTGACGTGCATGTGTAGAAAGGTAAACAAAGCAGCAATCATCTTCATGTTTGCTCTTCTTTTGTGTCACAGCTTTTGCCAAGACAATAATACAAATCCAAAATTTACTCCACAGCCCCTAGTGAAGCGGTAGCGAGACAAATAGAAATATTTAGGACGATCTTAGAATGTACATCTCTTGGGAGTCCTTTACATTCTTCCTTTTGTAATTATTCTCTGTCAACAATGTGTCAATAGAGTTTGCTGTATTTGTTTTAAAGACAGTATCTTTTATGATGGAATATTGAAGCTTCAAGTTAGTTTTCCGTCAAATCTCTTTCTAAGTTGAATGGTTCGGTGCACACTATGTCAAAGGATGTACTACTTGCTGCCTTACAGAAATACGATCGTCCAAAGATGGTGAATGTTCCTTCTTGGATTATTTTGTTCGGGAATTTTAATATGTTGGATACTCTTCAAAAGACGCTTCCTAATCTGTTTCTACAGCCCTTCATTTGTGTTCTATGTTATGTAAGCAGTGAATGTCAAGAGCATTTGTTTTCTATTGTTCGTTACTAAAAAGTGTTCGTGGATGTTATTTCATCTCAATGAATTCTCCCCCATAAACATACTGCACTACATCGTGTACAAACTCTGCTATCTTTTGCACCACTGGAAGTATATTTGTTGAGGCATGGGTGCTTTAGGGTGGTAGTTTATTGTCCTTTTGACGGTGTGGTTTACAAACCTATTATTACTTACGTGCTTCTAAGTGGAAATTTTGTGCAATTGCCTAGGTTTATGTTACGTCCACACAACAACATATAGTGTGTTGGGAGTCATAAAAACGTTATAAAAAGTGAAAGAGAAATAGAATGTGAAGGCCTATTATGGCAAAAGCAGTAAACTCTACCTCCATAAGCCGAGGGCTAAAAATTGATGCCCTAGTTTGTGGATCCAAACTTTGCTCACCAAACCTAATAATTAAGCTATAGGAGAAGACAAAAGCATTAGTTTCATTTTATAAGAAACAATGTTGTTAATGAATGTATAAGAGATATGAAGAAAAATCAAAGGAAGGATAACAAATTCTAGATAAACGATTAAACAAATTAAAATCAATCCAACTACGTAGAAGCTTAAACAACTGTCAACATTAGATTATCAAAATTTGGAACTCACAAAAAATAGCAACGCTAAATTTAACATCTCCATAATTCTATCACCTGAAGATTTTCGTAGGAATTTGAAACCTCTATAATTTATTTCCTTCATTTTCCTTCAGTTCGATATTCTTTGGATTCAAAACATTCTACCTACAGTTCTACTTCCCTCGGCTATATGGAATGCTTCTCTTAGAGATATAATTGGCTTAGTTGCATGGACGCTCCCTCCTGTTGGCTCAAATTTGACAAATAAACCTGTTAATTGGCTTAATTTTTTCCAAGACATTTTGACATTATCCCAATCTATATTTGTGTACGAGTAAATTTCTCAGAATAAACTATTCCAAATGTTATAACTTATAAGTAGTAGTAACATTCATAATTCCTTGTTTTAGAGCTCATGCCTTTCTTCTTAATTCACAAGCAATGATCACCATTACCTAGTTTGATTAGGTGAGATTGACTGACTTCTGTGTCTTGCTTCCTATATTATAAAAAAAATATAGCTTGGGAATCTCTGGCAACCTTGATTTCACAGGACAAGAATAACACATAACACATATAGAAGGTTGGAGAGACGAGGTGAGGAGCTTCCTTTGAATAATATCTTACGTATATCCCAGAGCACTCCAAATTCCACCGAGTGTGATCACTTTCATTTGAAATGGATATTGTATTTAAAAAAGAAAGGAGAACAGCATACTCCTCAACCTGGAAGTCCTTAAGACTTCTACGGGTTTCAATATTCCAAGAGGATGTAAGACCATCCAAATTATCGGAAATGGAATAGACAGAAGATTTAATAATCCTGTACAAGTGAGAAAAACGAACCTTGAAATTGGAATCGCTGAGCCAAACATTTTGCCAAAAAAATATTTGTCTGCCATTTCCTACTGAAAGAGGAATGATGGTGAACACTTCTCCAGTATTGGAAAATATTGAACAAGGGGCATCTAGAACAACCATTTTTCTTCTCCAATGAATGCTAATTATGTGAACCCGAACCATAGATGCTGTCCAAAACTAAAACGCCAAAGAGAAGTAGGTTGTTGGGTGAAACACCAACCTCATTTAGCTTAAAGGGCATTATTCTTTTGTTTGAGATTACCAACACCCGAACCACCTTGCTTCAAGTGAAGGGAAGAGATATCCCATCGGACTAAATGCTTCAATTTTCTATCTGAGTTGCCTTTCCCAAAACAAGATCCTCATACTCTTTTCAATTTGTTTTTGAAAAATGATCTCTCTCTTCGATAGCCCGGTCTGGCGCTCCATGCAATTATATTCTTAATGTTCAGACTCGCCAGTAACAATGGATCCAATGGCATGGGAAGGCAAAGTGGGGAACGAGAACAATGAAGCTTTGTAGACTAAAAAAATTGCTCTGCTTAGATGCGAGCAAGTAAAGACATATAGTAAATTTTGAGTATTGGCTGAAACAGCATTACAAAGAGAGAGCCTTCCACCTTGAGAAATTTGGAACGCCTCCATCTATCTAATTTCTTCAGTATTTTGTGGCAAACAGGTTGCAAAAATTCTAAAACCTTTGGATAGGTTGCGGGGAGATGGTGGGTACAACTGAGACAGTGATGGGTTCTATGCCCCTGCGGGGATGGATGAGAGAAATTTTGAGAATCCAAAAGGAGGTCTTCTCAAAATCTCAAAAGGTACTGATTTTGAATCCCATTATAACTAAGGATTTGAATAGAGAAAAAAGGTTTGATAGTCCATCTTTTTTATGTAATAGCAAGGTACCCAACCCAATCTCGACAAGAAAAAACAAACTTATTGCAACTACATCAAAAACCCACCGAGGGCAAGCCAAGATAAAAGAGAGATAAAGCATCCACCTTACAATGTAGTCTTGAATCTAACTGAGCAATTCTGGAGTTATCCAAATTAATACCACATACTGAAGACTTTTCCCAATGTACTTTTAAACTGGAGAACAATTCAAAAACTTCAATGGTTTTGATTAAGGAATTCATCATGGAGTCATATCCTTACAAAAAGAATCGTATGATCCACAACTGAAGGTGTGAGATACGAACAGCATGTTGACCTACCACAAACCCTTCAAATAGGCCTTTTGAATGGATGTTTCCAAAAAAACTGCTCAAGACATCTCCAACTAAGGATAAAAGAAAGGGTGAGAGTGGACCACCTTGTCTTAATCCTCTTGATGTAGTGATTCTACCCCTTAGTCCTCTTTGTGCAAAAACTGAAAATTTAGTTCACCACATGCATCCTCCAATCCACTTCACCCATCTTGCTCCGAAGCCTTTTTGAATCAAAATAATTTGAAGGAAATCCCAATCCACCATATCAAAGGCTTTTTCAATATCGATCTTTAGTATCCAGCCACTCTGTTTTAAAACTTTTGTATTCCTCCACTAATACGTTGGAAATTAGAATAGGATCTAAAATTTGTCTTCCTTTGATGAATGCACTTCAATTCGGATAAATAATTGAAGAAATTACCCTTTTAAGCCTCACTATAAGGATCTTTGCAAGCACTTTATAAATTGAAGTGGTGAGACAAATTGGCCTAAACTCTTTGACCCTTAGGGCTCTCTCTTTTTTGAGGATGAGGCATAAAAACTTCTCTTTAAGGCAAGGGTTCATGTGCCCATTTTGGTGCAACTCCATGGACATTCTAACAAAATCAATTTTGAAAATCTTCCAAAACTTCTGAAAAAATTTAGTGGTAAAGCTGTTAGGACCGAGGGCTTTATTTTTCCCCAAACCTTTCAAAGCCTACAGAATTTCCATTTCTTCAAAATTGCTTTCCAAAACACAATCCAAGAGGGAAATTGGCCCGCACGAAAAACGAGGACTATCATTAGTTCTGTACAATTTTTTGAAAAAGCCTAAAATTTCTCCATCAATCTCTGATTGATTGACAAATACAGAACCTTGATCACTGTGAAATTCTGAAATAACGGTCTTTCTCTTTCTAGAAGCAATCACCTTCTTTACGCCAAAGAACTGTACACTTCTGAATCAAATCTGTTTTCTCCAAAAAAAAAAACCAAAATTCCAGTACGTCTTCCTTCAGAGAGGCATGCTGAATCACTTCTCGGCAAAATACCACACATTTTTTCCATAGAGTCAATGGCTACAATTGCTTCTATAGTAAAATGTTCCTTTGCCATTTTATTCCTATCATTCTGAATGTTCCATTGTTTGAGGGAGGCTTCAAAATTTCTGAGCTTTCAATCAATTCAATGCATTCACTCCCAATAAGCCAAGAGTTATAGAATCAGAAATGGCACGACCCCTGAACGAAATTGCCAGCTTTCAAAAGGATGGAGTGAGAATACCACTAGATTTAGCAAATGAATCGGGTTCCACCCAGCCCACATATTTGGAGCTCCATAGAGATTTTTTTTTTTTTAACAATAAACAACTTTTCATTGATATATGAAAAGGAGAAAAAGTTCAAATGATACGAGCTCCCAAAGGAGTGAGAGAAAGAAAAGATGAAAGCAGAAAATAGGTTCAACAAGGAGCAATACAATTAAAATAAGAGCGTTATCAAAAGCCAACAATAGGATCAAGCTAACTACAAATAAAAAGATCCACCAAGATGTGATGACGCAAAAGAGAAATTTTATGAGTCTTTAGCTTCGGGTTCCCCATCGTTGTCTTGTGGATATAGGTCTTTGATCTCCCGAGAGAATTTAGCTCGAATTTGGCTCCATGGAGATTTCATAAGTTTAATATGAAAAGATTGCAGCTTAGTTTTGTGAAAGAGAACAATGTCAGGGCAACTGCTTCAAATAAACTTTTTGATAGCCAACCTTTTTTTAAGATTGTCGAGACCGTAGATGTTCCATTACAAAATATTTATGTTCTTCTTTCAAAAGGAACAACGGAGATTCCAGTGTCTTCAAGATATTAAGGATGCTTGCATTTACTAAAGAAGGGACGAATTTAGAAGGAGTTGAGTGTATCCATTTTTTTCAATGCAGGAGCTTCACTTTTACCTTGAGTTAGGATGTTCTCTATAAGTTAAATAAATTATGTAGCTCCTCATGGAAACTAAATTCTGAATAATCTATCATAAAGTCATAGAAAAAGCGGGATTATAAGGCGAATTTGGGCTGCTAATACTATCATTTAATCCTTCCTCGAGATCTGAAAAATCTGTGACCATGTTTTCTTCATAAGGATCCGCATTTGTTGAATTAATTTCACCTTTGAAGAGAGAATTGGAACCATCTGGCAAATTAATTGCTGCTCTTCTCGGCATACTAAACTGGTTGGAACTAGGTTCTCCTCTTTTATCATTAAATGCATTAAGTAAATTTAATTTGATGGAAACTACCCCATTTATAAAAGGAAAACCTTTATAAACTTTGAATTTTCGCCTGGGACATGAAAGGGTTAAGGGTTTAATAAAGCTTCTTAATGACAGACTACTTGGAAAGAATTTCGAATAAGATTTCTTTGAAACAGAATTAGAGGATTTTGTTTGGAATAGCCACTCATGTTGTCTTTAAAGGATCGCCATTAAGGCTTACCGTATGGTTTTCCTTTGTGACATTAAGACAGACATTGATTAACAGATCTGCCCCAGAGGGTTTGTCTGAGTTGTAGAGACTAAAGTTGGAGAGAATCCAACGTAATGTATTCTCATTATTAAAATCTATATATATAGACAAATATACAAGGTTGACCTAATCCTATAAGGAGAAGGTAAATGACAAATTAATATTAATACAAGAATATAAAATATACTAATCTATATACTCTAACACTCCCCCTCAAGTTGGTGCATATATGTTAATCATGCCCAACTTGTTGAACAAATAATCTATTCGTGCTTCATTCAATGCTTTAGTAAACATATCTCCTAGCTGATCTCCAGTCTTCACATACCCTATAGCCACCAATCCTTGTTGTATTTTCTCACGTACATAATGACAATCAACTTCAATGTGTTTGGTTCGTTCATGAAATACTGGATTAGATGCAATATGAAGAGCTGCTTGATTATCACACCAAAGTTTCATTAGAGTGATGATGTCAAATCCCAATTCAGTTAGAAGCTGATGTATCCATACTAATTCACACACCGACTGTGTCATAGCTCTATATTCTGATTCAGCACTCGAACGCGACACCACGTTTTGTTTCTTACTTTTCCAAGAAACTAAATTACCTCTGACAAATACACAATATCCTGAGGTTGATCTTCTATCTTCCTTAGAACCTGCCCAATCAGCATCTGAAAAACATTCAATATTAAGATGACCATGATCTTTATATAACAAGCCACATCCAGGAGCACCTTTCAAATAACATAGAATATGTTCCAATGCGATCCAATGGTCAGTCGTAGGAGAACTCATAAACTGACTCATAATACTGATTGGATAAGCTATGTCTGGCCTCGTAACCATAAGATAATTCAGCTTCCCTACTAACCTCCTATACTTCTCAGGATCTTTCAACAACTCCTCTTCCTTTGTAAGTTGTAAATTAGGTATCATTGGGATACTACGCGGCTTAGCAGCTAACTTTCCTGTTTCAGTTAACAAGTCAAGTACATACTTTCTTTGTGACAAAAGGATCCCCTTTTTGCTCCTTGTTACTTCAATTCCTAAGAAATATTTCTACATTCCCAAATCTTTAGTATGAAATTGACTATGAAGAAACGACTTGAGTGATAGGATGCCTGATGAATCATTACCAGTAATCACAATATCATCAACATATACCACTAGTAAGATAACACCAGACTCAGATCTTTTATAAAAAACAGAATGATCTGACTTACTCTTCTTCATTCCAAAATTCTCAATCACCTGACTGAATTTTCCAAACCATGCTCGCGGACTTTGTTTCAATCCATATAAAGATTTACGAAGGCGACATACCTTTCCATTCTCCCCCTGAGCAACAAAACCTGGTGGTTGCTCTATATAAACTTCTTCTTGAAGATCACCATGGAGGAATGCATTTTTAATATCAAGCTGATGCAAGGGCATACGGCTTAACAACCCTTCCACGGCAGCGGCTCCTATTCAATGTCTACTCCGATGACGAAAGCGAGCAGCAGCACGAACAAATTTGAGCTTGGAACACTGGCGAGCAGTAAAGATGATGGTGGCACTGAACAGAAACGAAACAGACGATAGATCCGAAATCGACAAACTTGATGATGTCTGAATAGTAGAGGAAGAAACCCAGAAATAGATTTGAAGTAATAAGAAATTGATCGGCAATAAAGGCCGAAAAAAAAAGGCCAAGACTCTGATACCATGTAGAGACTAAAGTTGGAGAGAATCCAACGTAATGTATTCTCATTATTAAAGTCTATATATATATAGACAAATATACAAGGTTGACCTAATCCTATAAGGAGAAGGTAAATGACAAATTAATATTAATACAAGCTAATCTATATACTCTAACATGAGTGAAGAACTATTCATTTTCCTTGTCCTTCGGATTTTTCTTTATCATTAGTTGACTTCTTTGGTAGTACAGGGTTTTCGTCTCTAAAAGCCGAAGATTTGCTTTTCAAGGACCCTTCGTCTTCCAAAACCTGTTGGATTCTTTGGACGTCCAAGCTATTGGTACGATTACAAAGATCAAGGCTTGCCATTCTCAAACTCTTCAAAGCAAATTGTTTCTAGTTGGATTTCACTTCATGAATCAATGCGTCAGAACAATCAAGCAAGTTAAATGTTTTGGACGATATGTTCACCAGATGTCAAAGATTACCAAGCGCCTCAAAACGTTGACGAGCCAAAAATTTCAAAGGTAAATCACAAATTCTTAGCCAACCCCATAACTTTCAATAACTTCCTTTTTGCTATGCTTAGCAAAATCTCATGTCTCTATCTTCAAATGATATTTGTCTTTCCTTCTCCATTTGCCTGAAAGCAATTTCTTATTCAGTGACCTTTCATCTACAAATTTCAACAAGGCCTTATCCTCCATAAATGGATTTAACTGACAAGGCTGGGAGAAATGGCTCATGATTTCATAGATAATTTCCTTTCATTCATCGTGAGCAAACAGTTTGGTAATAATTATTATCTTACCCCAATCTGGCTCCAAAACTTCTTACTCTTTCTTGACCCAATATTGATTTGTCTTCAAATTTGTAGCTGAGAGTTCTACCCTATTTAATGTTGACGAATTACTCTATCTCAGTTCTTGTCTGCTCTATTAACTTTCATTAGAGCATATTTCTTTTTCTTTTCAGACCCTCAGCATAAGAGATCTTTATCCCTAAACTTGAATGTTATGAGTTATCTTTAGGTCTTGATAGACGTATTTTTAACATGTCCCATAAGGCTCTCCATCCGCTTTTATCCAACCCTGTTAAATTATATTGTTTTCTTTTAAATTCCTATTGTATTTAGGTTAGGTTTCCTTGTTCGAATGTTTTCTTATTCTAATAAGCAAGGGTTTTTTTTTTCTCTTCTTCTTTTTGGCTCATATTTATAGTCTTGTATCAATCCAATTCTTGGGAAGTAAGAAATAATTATTTTTTCTTATCCATTAACATGGTATCAGAGCCTTGTGGCTTTTTCGATTGGCCTTCATTGCCAATCAATTTTTCGATTGACAGTCATTGTTAATCAATTTCCTGCTATTTTTTGGATTCAATAGATTTTTTCCTTGATCGTTTTTCCCATTCGTAATCTCCGCCTATTCATATCCATCTCGCTCGCCGCCACCGTAGGAATATCATGGAAGATCGTCGCAACTGCCCTGTTTCAAGGTATGTCGGAAGCCTTGGATAAGAGCAGGGAAGGGAATGATCATGGGTATATAAGTTAAGACAATTATCTCCATCGATGTGAGGCCTTTTGAATGAAACCAAAATTAAAGTCATGAGAGATATGCCAAAAGCAGACAATATTATACCATTGTGGAGATAGTCGGCGTACTTGGGGTACGTCCTTAATAAGTGATATCAAAGCCAGAGTCTAAAACCTAGTTGTGTCGGTGAAATTCTCGAGTTCCGAACAAAGAAGTAGTAAGTCTCGGAAGGTGCAGTCATGGTGTAATCCATGGGTATGCTCTATCAGGTTATGTTGCATCCTTGAGCCTTGGATAAAAGCAAGCTCTCGTTCTGACCTCCGAGAGTAGACGGATGAGTGACTACTTGAGGGGAGGCTCAATGGTACTTTATTCGAGGGGAGGATTGTTGGGTTTATAAGAAGAGTACAAAAAAAGTTCTACATTGACTAGGGAAGGGAATGATCATGGGTATATAAGATAGGACAATTATCTCCATTGGTGTGAGGCCTTTTGGGTAAAACCAAAAGCAAAACCGTGAGGACTATGCCCAAAACGAACAATATCATATCATTGTGGAGATGCTCGAGTTACTTGGGGCACCGTTGTCCTTAACAAACTGCTGCAATCTTGATTCTCCTCCTCCCCGGAGGTTGGCCAGACAACATATTCAACATACAACCTTGACTCATATCTGAATTTACTAAATCTACATGTTCCCATCTCGTCTCTTACTTGCTTGAAGAAGTATACTTGCAGTCCTTGCAACCAATCAACAAAATGCTTTTTGAACCACACCAGATAAGAAAAATGCAACCACAGCTTTAATGGACATTTCCTCAATAAAATAACAATCATTTTCGAACCAAATACGGTAATGACTATTATCAATATAATAACTGTTAATCTCCATTTTTGCGAAAACGAACTAAGAAGCAAAAGAAGACAAAAATTGAAATCGAATAGCAAGAAACCTGCTAGCAATCTGATAACTGATTCTAACTTGATTAACGCCTGACAATCTTAAGTTTCCACCTTTCCACTATCAAACAGGTGCTGATGAAATAGGAGACCTAAGAGAGAAGATAGCATTTTTTACCCAGCTCTGCCCCTCACAACTTTAAAACTATAAAAAGATCTCTCTCGTTGCAAGACTTGAAACAGAGCAACAAATAAATTTCCTTATCGCAAAAATATTATCAACTTTCCTTTTCATTTTATCAATGGAAGGTTTGTTTCTTGTTAAAAAAATATTATCAACTTCTATTACATAATTACAATAATAATAATATATCTTTTAATAGTATAACAAATATTCACCTAGATAGTGCAACAACTGGATGCTTATCTGCTTCCATCACATTAGTAAATTGGGATTGTATGGCATTTGGAACCTGAGTTTTACATAGAATAAACAAGTTAGTATTCAAGCAAGAACCAGTATTCATATTATACATAACGATAAGCAAGAATTCTCTAGTGCAACAATACCCTTCCAAGAAATGAGCACATGTAACAACCGAAAAAAATATATATGTATTTAAATTATTATCTTTTTTAGTTGTTTTCTTTTATTTTCTCAAAGATAAACCTTTTTGTTTTAGAAATTATTTTTAAAAGATAATTTGTTCAAAGAATAAAAAAAAAAACTAAAAAGAAAGAATTTTATTAAATCTTTATCCTTTTATGTTATCCTTCTAAAAAAAGGTTTCTTTAGGGTGTGTTATAAAAACCTTTAAACCCTAGGTTTTATTTTTCTTAAACTGCTAGACCTAGTTTTCTAAGAGAAAGAGAAAAAGAAAAGAAAAAGAGTTTTGGTATTTTCTCTCAAAGATCGGTAAGTTTTTCTTCCTCATTATTTTAGTTTTATTTTTCTTGATCTGTAGTTCTTTAATTCACTTTATTGGGCAAAGTTTTGAGGTCTTTGTTTTTTAGAATAAAAGATTTTAAAGAACTTTTTACCCTAAAAATTTTCCAGAATTTTTTGTTTGAATCTTTTTGTTTATGACACTGTTTTTGGACTATTTTGAGATTTTTTTTTGCATAAAAAATTTATCTATTTTTATCCTATAGACTATAGTTTATTGTTCTGATTTTTACATGAAAAATTATATGTTTTTACCAAGTTTTAAAGGTTTTCTATACAGTTTTCAGATCTGATTTTTTCTATAAAAATCAGTAAATTGTTAATTGTTTTATGCAAAATTCTTGGAAATTTTATTTTATAAAACAGAAAATTTTCCAGATTTAAAATCCCCAATTTTTCAATTAATTATAAGGCTTTTAAACTCGTTTTGTTGAGAAAATTTTGTAAATTTAGTCCGTATTAATTCATACCGATTCTTGTAATTTTAAAGTTTGTTATTGTTAATTTTAGAGGCTTTTTAACCCAGTTTTCAGATCTGGTTGTATAGCCCCAAATCCACAATTTTGCTAATTATTTTGCATAAAAAAGTGTTTTGAATGGGAAAATTGGGTAGATAAGATTTGGTTAGTAATTGGTTCAATTTTAAATCTTGGTTAGGATTTAAGGATTAATTTTGGATATTGGTTGTTTCTAGGCCACTAAGTTGACAACTACCAAGGAAGAAGTTAATTAGATTCGTAGGATTTCTAAAAGAGGTAAGTGATTTACCATATCCCTTCGAAATGTATTATAAGTGATTTACCGTATCCCTTCGAAAAGTATTATAAGTAATTTGTCATATCCCTTCCAAAACTAAAATGTATTCTGCATTTGATATGAAGATTTGAAATTGATATCTTGCATATGAAATTGAAGTTTTGTTATGGATTTGAAAACTAATTTGACAATTTATATTATGTTTATTTGCAAAGTATTTTAAGTATTCTAATAATGATTTGATAAAGTTTTGTTTAGATTTATATAAAGGTTTGAAATTGATATTTTATTTATTTATGAAATATTTGAAATCAAGTTTTCGAGGATTGATAAAGCTTGTTTTAAATTAGTTCAATGTTTTGAATTAATTCAATATTGAAAGTAAGTATTTGTTTTGCATTTTATTTGAAAGATATTTTGATTGATTTGATACGGGTATCCAGATATGCTATGATTTTTGTTTTGATGAATGTTTTGCTTATTTGGGGTAGTAGCCTAATTTGAAATTGATGGATTTCTGTTCTGGCTTATTTATGGGAAGGCACTTTTGTTGTTTGACATTGCTTGGGAATGAAGATTAATGTGTGTGTTATTCACTCACATGGCCTCACACTTAAGTAATCGTTCTGTTTGATCTGGTCAATATTATTTCGACAACTCTGTTCTGGTCGATATTAATTCGACAACTCTGATAGAAGCTTCTGATTGATTGGTGTTACCGACGGGTAACCACATATGTTCTGTGGGTTACCCAAATAATGCAACCTCCTACTCTGATTTTGAAAGTATGAATGAATGTAACATTGTTTTGAATGTTTGAATGATTTAGTTATTCGAAAGTTTGAAAGTTGTACCAAATGTATTAGAAGGAACTTTGAAAGTTTTTATTGAAAGATAGTTTGTTTTGAAGGATTTGAAATTTGATTGAATTAAAGTTTGTTTCGAATGAATGGAAGATTGTTTTGAATAATTAAAAGTTCGTTTTGAATGAATGGAGGTTTGTTTTGAAAGAATGAAAGTTTGTTTTGATTAACTGGAAATTTTATCTTATTTGAAGACTTTGTTTCTAAAAATCTAGTTTGTTTTGAAAGTTTTGAAAATTGTATTAAATATTTTAAAGGACTTTATAAGTTTTGATTTGTTCGTATTTTTGTTTACGAATGTTTTGAAACGAAAATGAATTTCGAAATTCGATATGGAAATTGCTTATTGAGTATTTTTGTACTCATTTTTGTTTTCCTAAATGTTTTTCAGATGAAGGATTGAATAATCGTTCTGGTAGAAGATGAAGTTTAGCGTACTGGCATGAGTTTGAAAGTCATCTTCCTATTTAGTTAGGTTAGTTTAGAAAAATTCTGTAAAAAAATTGCTTCTGCTGAATAATTTTAGTTCTTAAAGTTTCTTGAAAGTTACGTTTCCGCATTTTGTCAGAATGACCGTATTAAAAAATACGGGTTGTTACAGCACAAGACAAGGAAATGATTTCACTTATAATTTTCCAATCCTTAAACTTTTTCTTTGATAAGTGATGGCATCAATAAATGAAAAATGATGTAAAAAATTTAATAGAAACAGAAGTCCTATAGTAAAGATCACAAACTACGGCAGACAACCAATCCTCTGAAATGAAAGTGAATATTCCTTTCTTTCAAGTTTCTTCAATCCTTAAACTGAATATCTCAAAAATAATAAAGATAGGGTACAGCGATACTGTACATAAAATGGCGTTATATTGTAAATATTATGGAATACAAAGAAACTTTCTATATAGATCGAAACAAAAAGAGGAACCATAGAACTACTACAGTAATTAGCCCAAAAAAAGGCTTACCAAGGGTGTTTCCCCCTCCACTTCATCAGCTAGCACATGCCCAATTATTAACAGAAGTGAGTAAATTTCTTCCAGAGTTTCAGTTAGATCAATGATGCACCTGCCCTACAAACACCATGGACTGTATATAAATCTTCACACTATGTGCAGACAGGAAAAAAAAAACAAAAACAAAAAAAGAAAAGAAATTGTTGAGAAAGAAGTCTTTTTAGCACAGGTGCAGAGGATGCCAAAAGAGCTGAATATTTCCCAGTGCTAATTAGAAGAAGCATATAAGTTGTTTCTCATTTAAGAAAAAAAAAATACATAAGGGTCGCAAGTGAATGGTTCATATTATAAGAAAGTAGAGTTTCGCATAAGCTCCCTTGGGAATATATATTGCTTGATACTAATTTAACCCCCCATTTTAAATATTTTCATGTGCAACATTCCTGTTTTTTTGTTTTCTTGTTTTTTATAATTGGGAATCACATTTGCTCCCCTATACCCAGGGGCACCCGCGCCTGCCCCAAGGCCCAGACCTAAAATACATCAAGGGTTTTTGGTATTAACTCATTGGAAAGTTCGAACTTGAGACCTCTAAGCCGGTATGATCAAGAGACACCAAATCCTTGTCAACCAAGCTGTCCCTTGGGGACTATTTTCATATGCAACAAAAATATATCACAGGGGAGTATTCTTTGTTTTATTAGTTAAATGAAAATAATTAACACATACATCGACAGGAAGAATATACCAAAAGATGCATTAAGATCTTTTCAGCTGAAGAGATGTTTTATCCGACAAGTGGTGGTTTTTGGTAACTTATTAGCAGGTGATGATGGTTAAAAATTTGAAAAGTTACAAGAAAGATATGGTTGATTCAAAACTAAAATCTTGAAGATAAGCACCTTCTGAATGACCATTTCATTTCTTCTCATAGACAACAAAGGGTTTATTCTAAGCTTTATCAGTTTCTGAATTTTGCACTTGGTGGACAATTTATATTGCTCTGCTATACTAGTTCCATTTGGGGGTGTCACCTTTAAAACTTGAAAACATGTGGCTAATAGATATCTTCAGCAATGGAGGAAGAAGGCTTGGGCATTGGTGGAATTCAGCAGCAAAATAAGGCCTTGTTAGCCAAGTGGGGGTGGCGTTTTTGCAATGAAACTCCTTCTATATTGAGAAAGGTGATTGCAAGTATTTATGGTTCTGTTCAAAAAGTCACTTTGTAGACTTCCTTTATTTAATTCGTGGAGCATTCAGTCGTTGATGGTTCAGATTCCCAATAGGACTTTATCCCCCCTCTCTCTCCGTTGGAATCAGAAGTTGAAAAGGCTTTCCTTGTATTTGCTTCTCTTATTTATAGCAAAGGTTTTTCTTTGTTATTAAGAGATTTGAGCAGATTTCCTTGGCAGCATGGATAAAGATACTCCATTAAATGTTTCTAAATAATTCATAGTTGCTACCCTCAAGTATATCTCTAGTCTTTCGCTTTTGAAATTGGATGCATACTTAGTCTTTCTTGACTCCGAGCTTATCAAGCTTCGCAAAGAATGGGAGTAGATGTTAGAACTTAGAAGAGCACTATAGAAAGGTGTTGGTGATTCAAGCTGATCGGGAAAGAGAAAAGACTGAGATTCAAGCAAAATTTGCTCAAGATCTCAATGTCCTTTACCAAGATGTTAAAGATGTTGATGGAGTTGCTGGCAAGCCCGAAGTTAAAGTTCTTAAAGTTTTCTTTATTGTCTCTTCATTATCCGTATTGCTCCTAGTTGGGCCTCTTTTTGTTCCTCTTTTTCTTTTCTCTCTCCTTCGAGAGTTTGTATCCTTGAACTTTTTCTCCTTTTCATATATCAATGAAAAGTTGTTTCTCGTTCAAAAAAAAGTATTTATGGTTCTGATCATTTTGATTGGAAGACGTTAGAGAAGAAGCCAAGTTGCACTCGAAGTCTTTTTTTTTTTAATAACCCGAAATCGATGTCGAGTGGCTTCGCTAGTTGGATCCCTATAACCGGGGGGTGTCGACAGCCACCAAACACTGTAACCGGCATTGTGGGACTCATCCCCGAAGGAGGAAGCCCCAGCTACGCACCCTACGGGGCTCGAACCAAGGAGCTGGTATCCCCATTTGGCCACAAGCTTACTAGTCCACCACTTGAAGTCCTTGGTTCAATATTTTGCAAAACTTTGGGACAAAGTGGAGCATCTTTGCTCCTTTCACATTGGCAATGGCAAACGTATTTGTTTTTGGTCTCGTGAATGGCTTGAAGGATTGATGAACTTGAATTACTAATCCGGTAAAGCTATGAATCCAGCAAGGTCTAATCCTTTATTTTCACCTCTAAATGTTGAAATAAAAGAACAAAACCCCCATTATATCCATAATATGCAGTTGGGCATCATATAATGTGCATCAAAAAGATATCCTTAATGCTTGAAAAAAGAAACCTTATTAAGCTTAGAGAGACGCTCCGTAAACAGTCCTATGAGGAAGGGAACTGTGACATTTATTGCTGCCCTTGCAATAAGAGCATAAGCACTTAACCTTTCATCCATGGCTGTAGAAGGCAAGAAAATGCAAATAATGAATAAAATATTAACAACAAGAATGCTGACAAGGACAATATTTGTTCTAAAATTAGATCGCTATAACTCTCTCATACCAGAAACAGAAGCTTGAAAATATTCTGCTTCGACATTGTCATCTGATGCTGAGGCAGATGCTACTGCAAGCATATCACCATTAGCTAATAATGTAAGTAACTTCAAAAAGTGGATTGCTAAAAAATAGTAGGAAACCATTACCACCTTTTAGCTCTGACTCCACAATCAAAGCAAACAGATTAGCTGCAGCACTGATACCTTCGTGTGGAAGCAATGAACTCTGACCAGACCTCTCTAGTGGCTGAAGAAGGCAAGGGGAAAAATATCTAAATTTTGGGCTAGTAAATGCAATCTTTAGTACCAAAATCATCCAATGATAGAAATATACAAAATATACATATGTATTAGGCCAATTAAAAAACTGCAACTAGTCTTTAAACAAGCGCAAGCAAGTGTTTCTGGGAGCCAATAGTCAACAACACCCTTTTCGCATTAAAACAACCACCCGAGAGCCAGACACGACAAGATATAGACATATAAAAGTAGGAAACAACAAGCTAAGTTGAAGACACGTTCTTTAAAAAATTTTAATATATATGGATAGATGTTGACACATTTAATAGTCCATAAATAAATTAAACGTATTTGATCTCAAATGTTTTCTCGAGGAGTTGTTTCAGCTGAATTATTTCTTCATAAACATTTCCGGTGAGAACAATATCGTCAACATATACTATTAACACAGTAATCTTACTCGGCGAGGAATGTTTGATGAAAAGAGTGTGTCGGATTGACATTGAGTAGATCCATCTTGTTTCAACACATTCGTAAACTTTTCAAACCAGACCCGTGGCAACCACTTTAGTCCATAGAGAGATTTCTTGAGATCACACATCTTTCCTCTAGTATACTTTCCTCAAGTCCAGGACGTATATCCATGTACACTTCCTCCACTAGATCACCATTTAAAAATGCATTCTTCACGTCAAGTTGAAACAATAATCAATCTTGGTTTGTTGCAATAGAGAGGAAGTACTCAAATAGTATTTAACTTGGCGGCTGGAGCAAAGGTTTCATGATAATCAATCTCATAAGACGACTGAGTGAATCCTTTAGCCAAAAAAATGAGCTTTGAATTGTTCTATACCGCCGTCTGGTTTGTTTCTTGGTCGTAAAATCCATTTACATCCAACTGTGTGGTTACCTGGGGTCCATGTCTCATTTTTCTCAAGAGCTTGAAGCTCCTCTATAGTGGCTACTTCCCATTAAGGCTGCTGTAAGACTTTTTGAACAATGTTGGGAGCTTGTATCTAACCTAGTAAAGTCACAAAAGCACTAAAAATTAGTGATAGGTTAGTATAAGATAAATGATATCGTATGGGATGTTGAGTACATGAATGAACACCTTTTTGTACAACAATGAGTCTGTCCAAATCATCTCTTGTCTTCTCAGGGACACTGGGATTTTTGTGTAGATCTTGATTTTTCTGAACTTTTGTAGGTTGTATCTCATTCCTCTAAAGTTGTCTTACTCTTCGCGAATCAACTTGCAATTCAGGATCAGGGATAGATATAGGATTTGGCTCAGACGAGGACACTGGAGGACTTTTAGGAGATGGGTTGAAATAAATGTCAGGAAAGTTATGAATGCAATACCAATTATGTGGTCCAAGATCATAATGCTCCCCTATAGAATGACATAATCGGAAAAGTATGGTTGATTCTCAAAGAAGGTGACATCCATGGTACGAACGAATTGGTGAGTTGGAGGATGATAACATTTATATACTTTCTTGTTCAATGAGTATCCAATAAAGATACATTTCATGGAACGTGCATCGAGTTTACTACAATGCTGAGGATATATATGAACAAAATCAGTACATCCAAATAGTTTTAGTGGTAATGGAGACACAAGATGGGACATAGGATAGAGTGTGAGTAAACTTTGTAAAGGTGTATTGAATTTGAGAATGTGGGAGGATAGCCGATTTATGAGATAAGTAGCTGTTAGAATAGCTTCACCCCAAAAGGTTTTTGAAACATGTGATGTGAGCATGAGGGATCGGGCTATATCAAGGAGATGGCGATTTTTGCTTTCAACTACACCCTTTTGTTGGGGTGTGTCAACAAGAACTCTAGTGAACAACACCATGAGATTGAAGATAGGGTCCAAGAGTAGAGTTGAAAAAATCACGAGCATTGTCAGTTTTAAGTACTTTTATATTAACTTGAAACTAATTTTGGATCATTTTATGAAAGACGATGAATAGGTGGCTAGTTTTAGATTTATCTTTCATAAGGAATGTCCAACTAAACCAGGTGTGATCATCAAGGAAGAGAAGATACCAACGTGCCCAATTTATATTTATTACGCTTGAAAGCCCCAAATGTCTCCATGAATAAGAGAGAAAGGTTGGGTGGAGAATAAATATGAGGTGAAAAATGAGCATGTGTGTTTGGAGAGTTGACAAATTTCGCACCGAAAGAAATGAATCTTTTTATTGAGAAATAAAGAAGCAAACAAACGTTCAAGGTACGCAAAATTGGGATGACCTAGACGATAGTCCAGCATCATGACAAGACTATCTTTATTTGAATTATTCAAAGACATAAACACAAGCGGACTCACGACAAGATAGAACTATGAATTACTTCTCTTTGTTGGTAAAGGACGCGTTGCTTGAAGAAGATACAACCCTGCACATTGCCAATCATATTCCACGATCCAGGTTCTGACAAACAATCTACCATCTTCAAACCTTAAAAGCCCTTTATCTGCCAAAAACGGGTTAATCTAACAGTCTTGAGAGAACTTTTCTTTTAGAGCCACAGCTATAATATCCTTCCTTCCAAGAGTCTAAGGCACAAATGTGCTAGATGTTAAAGGCTCCATCTCTCTAGCTACAAATGAAACTCTTGCCTATTAGGATAAGGAAACACTTTCCTATTATAACAAGGAAACTCTAACCTATTAAAACCTAAATACAATAGGAAATTAAAAGATAACAAATATAATTTAACAAAACAAAAGTGAGTTTTTTTATTTTTAATTTGAACAAGATACGAACTTCTCATTTGAATAATGAAAAGGTAATACAAATGTTAAGGAATACAAACACCCAAAGGGAATGAAAGAAAGCAACGTAAAGGCCAAGGTAATCCAACAGGAATTTATCCTTCTTGCAAAATGCAATAAAAAACAATGCCATCTCCATAACCTTAGTCTCATCTCAATCTTGAGGCCTCTTTGAAAAAGCTAAAGAGGAAGGCATTATCTGCACATTGAATGCATCTCCATAACCTTAGTCTCATCTCAATCTTGAGGCCTCTTTGAAAAATCTAAAGAGGAAGGCATTATCTGCACATTGAATGTGAATAATTTCAACAAAGTCCTTGGCACATGGAGGCTTTCAATCTTTCCCAACCTTTTACAAAGGCCCACCATTCCGCTAAAGGAACCAACAACTCAAGTAAAGAAAAGGGTAAGGTGATCTCCTTGCCTTAAACCTCTCGAAGCCAAAAGTTCACCTCTCTGTTAGTTTGTGGAGGAAACACATCCAAGAATCCAACTTCTTCACTTCCGGCCAAAACCTAAACCTTTTTTGTCTAATATATCACGAGGAAAGCTCCAACCCACACCAATCCACATTATCATATGTTTTTCTAGATTTCTAAAGAATGTACCCCTTTTTCCAATTTCTCCTCGAATTCCCTAGGAGCTAATTTGCCAAGATGATTGCATCTACAATCTATCTCCCTTGAACAAACGCCACTTGGAAGCAATTAATCATGAAGTGAGAACTTTTCTTAGTATTCGGGCAACCACTTTGGCTATAAGAAATAGAAAGAAAACTTCCCTTTGAAATATTCTTAATTGATACTCACAGTTGACTCTCTATGCCTATATATCTTCTCTAGCGCAATCCATAAACTTGTGAAGAAACACAAACCCTCCAAATATTTTATATAAAGTTTTAGTATGTTCCTGGGGAAAACGTCTCATAGTATGTTAACTCATGTATAGGCATCAGGCATGTCGAATGTCTGTCTGAGCATGTTTGTGGCAAGATAGACATTCGGTTGAAAATAATATGTACATGTTTTAGCCATTGCTGAAGTCCTAAAGCACTTTACTCGTAAATATCTTAAGGGGTAATAATCCATCTCCAAAGAAACATGAAAGAAAAAAAAAATCAAGACATCTTAACAACAATTTTGTCCATAATGAAGATTGACTGGTTCAATGGTTCAAACTTTACATAATTACAGGATGATTATTAAATACTGATTACGACATACTATGAGAAGGGCAGTCCAGGAATCTAGTAATATATCACGAGCTTGCCAACTCCATGTTTCCTCATCACTGTTATGGGTCATAAGAACCTTGACAACTTCACCCATCAAACTAGATAGCAGTTGAAGAGTGCCAAATGGCCTGAATGTCATTGGAAAAGAATCCAATCAAATTGCATAAAACATTTAAAGAATTATAAATTAAAAAGTGGAAGAGTTTCCAAGCATGACAATAAATGAGTTACTGAATTAAATGAATGTTCTTTTACTGACCTGATTGACTTAAGTAGTTGGTCAAACACAAAGGGAGTTGTCACAGTTGCGATGGACAGCAATGCACGACAACCATCAAGCATCTCACTAAACCAAACAAAAAGAGAATATACATAAGAGAAAGAGAGTAAATAAAAAATTAAAAAAAAAAATAGGGCAATTAAGAGTGCAAGTTAACCTTTCACATTTTCCATTTTCAATTGCTCTCGAAACAGCATCAGGAGGATCAATCCACTGCATTATCCCCAAAAGAAGTTGTAATAGATGATTTTCATGCATCTGCCCATTATCTGATCATTACACAACTTTCTTACTAAAACAGGAAATTTTATCAACAAGAACACTTGGTCAATAAAAGATCAAAAGAAAATCACATAACATAATTTTATTTATGGGAAAAAAAAGTCTCATTATAAACAGGGGACATACAAAAAACAGGGGAGATGAGATATCCCCACAAGCCAAGTAGATTAAACAAAGACTCCCAATTGGCAATGATTTGCAAGAAATCATAATTAGAATAATCTTTCAAGAGAGAGCACGAAGTAGAAACAAAAAGTCACAGCTAGATCCCATAAACTATCATGACAAGAATCTTCCCCTTGTAAAATCTCTTGTTTCTTTCAAACCAGAAATCTCCAAAGAAAAGTTGTATGGTGCATTAGACCAAATAATCGTAGCTTGTCACATAACACAATTATTCTGAAGAACAAACTTCATTTCTCCTTGATTTTTTTTTAAGCAAGAAACAAATTTGATGGTTGAAAAGTCGCAAGTATCTTCAGAGATACAAAGTCGTATAAGAAGCCAAAGTGGGGTGGGGGGTGGGGGGTGGTGAAGAAGATTACAAACCTTTATAACTAATTAATGTCAAAGGTAAAAGCCCTCCAATTGATACAAATATCATTGGGAGAATAATTACCAAATAATAGAGAAAGAGAGCACCACTGCAATGTCTTGGATTTGGCTAATTTAAACTGGTCATTCTGTGTGAGGTGTTTATCTTAAAAAATTAAAAAATAAATTTATTTTTTCAAACCAAATTTCGGAAATAATCATTCTAATTGCATTAGTCCAAATCAACTTTGCTTTGGAGGACAGCTTGGGCTGTTGGTGGGGAACTTACATGAAAGTGCCGATGAATGGGGTTGATAATTTAGTTGGTGATTTGCATTATATGTCATTGGTGAACATGTGAATTTAATAGGTGTTCTGCATGATGTGCCGTGGGTGGAGACATTAATGGTGAACAATCGGTTTCTTTTATTGATCTCTCGCATACGTCCTCAAAATTTTAAGAATATGGTTGGGAACTTCAACATGGTAGGTGGAACTTGGAAGATGAAGTTATTAAGAGAAATTGTTTAATCCAAGAGTTTGAAGTTAAAGAACTGGGAAGACTGAAATATTTTCTTGGGATAGAAGTAGCATATTCTAACCAAGGCATATTCTTATCTCAAGAGAAATATGTGATTGACTTACTTTCTGAAACAGGAAAGCTTGGTAGCAGACCGATAGGAACGCCAATTGATAAAAACCATAGATTATGTGCATCTGAAGAGAGTCTTTCAGTAAATAAGGAAACTTACCAGAGGTTAGTTGGAAAATTAATATATCTTTCTCATACGAGACCAGATATTGCGTATGCTGTAGGAGTGGTAAGTCAATTTATGCATAGTCCAAAAGAAATTCATTTTCAAACTGTGTACCGAATACTCCACTATTTGAAGAACTCCATTGGGAGAGGATTGTTGTTTAAGAAAGGCGAGAAACTCAATCTAGAAGTTTATACAGATGCAGATTATGCAGGATCGATAGATGATAGAAAATCCACTTCTGGCTATTGTACTTTCTTAGGTGGGAACTTAGTGACATGGAGAAGTAAAAAACAAAATGTAGTTGCAAGATCAAGTTCAGAAGCGGAATTTAGAGCAATGGCATTGGGCATCTGCGAATTACTGTGGATAAAGATTATTTTAGAAGATTCGAAGATTCCATGGAAAGGGCCTATGAAACTTTATTGTGATAACAAGTCTGCCATCAGTATTGCACATAATCCGGTTCAACATGATAGAACCAAGCATGTTGAAGTTGATAGACACTTCATAAAAGAGAAGTTAGATAGCGGCCTCATATGTACTCCATTTGTACCAACAAACAATCAAATAGCAGATATTCTTACAAAAGGATTGAACAACAACTTTGAGCATTTGGTTAACAAGTTGGGAATAGAAAATATTCATTCACCACCTTGAGGAGGAGTGTTAAATTATAGTTTATTTTATTTTAAAGGTTTCCTATTTTATTTAGGTTAGGATTTTATTATTCTAATAGGTAAGTATTTCCTTATCCTAATAGGCAAGAATTTCTTGTTAGTTTCTTCTTTGTGACTGCTATTTATATAGCCTTGTATCAATCATTTGGAATAATCAAGGAAGAATTATTTTCTTCTTATCAATCAACAGGAGCAAACTAACAATCATTAGGAATAATCAAGGAAGAATTATTTTCTTTTCTTATCAATAGGAGCAAATCTTTAGTTTGCTTTTTATTGCTTGGTTTTTTTTTTTTAACAAGAACCAAACTTTTCATTGATAATATGAAAAGGAAGAAAATGTTAAAGGATACAAACTCCCAAAGGGAGCGAAAAAAGAAAAAACGCCCAACAAAGAACTACCATGAAAAATATACAAGAGAATAGAACAAAATGCCAAAACCACACTACAAATTGCAAAAGCAACCCCACTAAACCTAAAGCCAAAGTTGGAATGAGCAGACTTGAAGAAAAAAAAACTTCTTCGAGGCTTGCAAAGTAATAACGAACGCCTGCTAAAGAGAAGTCAGAACAACCACCAAACGAACCATCAAACATCTGAGGGGTTGAATAGAAAAAAAAGATCTTCAATAATGTCTAAAAAGTCGACAGAATTCTCTGAAAAAGAGGAAGAACGAAAAGAAGAAAAATATCCAAAGTCGCTTCCTGCTTCTAAAGAAGTCGCTTCCAGATTGTAAATTTTACTCTATGCTACTAAGACTGACTTCCTGATCCTCCGAATAATCTGAAAAAAAGTAATCTTCTAGAGCCTCTTGGACACTTTTTATTGCTTGGTTTATTTAGCTTGTTGAGTGTTTTCTTTGGCCTTTGTTTAGTTTGTCGTTGGTTAGTTTGTTGATTTGGTGCCTTTTTAAGTTGGTCTTTTATCTTCCGAGGCTAATTTTTTGACCCAGTTGTTTTTGTTGTTTATTGGTTTTTTTTCTCTCCAGGAGTTGGACAATTTGTATCTTTTCATCTATAATGAGAAGTTGTTTCTTGCAAAAAAGAAGTTTGACCTATAAACGCTTTCAACAAAGTTGACTAAGGCTACTTAGATATGATTCTCAATTCTCAAGGTTTTGGCCTCCGTGAAGGAAATTGATGCCACAAGCTAAAATTGTTGAATTACTTTATATTTAATGCAAATATTAGTAATGTACTAATTATCCATATTTATGTTAATAATTACTTTACCATTACTTTTCAACCTTAAATTTCTTCCATGTAGATAAATAGTATAAGTTGCTTCTCTTCTTAATACCTAGTTACTAGGCAAGCAAAAAACCCTAGCTGCTAAGAGGGAGGAAAGGAAAACAAAGCACTGTTGAGACAGACACATCTATGGAACTCCAGTCGCTGCTTTTCACTAACACAAAGGTGTTTCTGCAAACTGCAGTTAAACACTTACCGACTTTATGCCCCACAATAAAGGAACTTCTAAATTTGAAAGAACAAAGTGAATAACAAATCCTAAACCCAAATAGTAAGTTTTAAAAAAATGTGGAAGGAGATTACTCCATAAGTGAGCCCAATTCTTTAATTATCCATTTTACCAATGATGGAATTATGCAAGATACTCTCACATATGTAATTTTAAAATTACCAATTCATCAATTGTAAAATTTATGGTTGTTGAGTGTATAACTTCGCTAGAACTCGAGGACACAGTGTTACAACCTATAGAACTGATTCAATTCAAGTAAGGCCTTCATCTGATACAACAAGATTACTTTGTTATATAGATAAAAATAATAATATCAAGGATATAAAAATAAATCACGTGGCAACTTGATATATATGCAAGAAGGCAGCTTTACCAGAATGAAATATTGTTCCTGCCAAAGAGCAAAATTGTACGATTAGCTTTCGAGCCGATAAAGCTATAGGGCAGTCGAGCCAAAACGCTTGACATGAAAACTTCTGTCGAAGTGCCGCATATAAATTCAAAAGCCATGAAATGTGGCCACTTGAAACCAAGACATCACACCAAGCAGGACCAGGCTACAAGCACCAAAGAAGAGAAAATAATAGTTGTGCAGCATACACCTTTAAAAAAGAAGTGCAAAGCATAAAAGCCTAACTAAAAGAAACGATAAATCAAAAAATAAATGAACAATAACTAACTTCAATCCAACAAATTTGTGTAATGCCAGCAGACACACTGGAGAATGCAGAAAAAATAAAATATTTTCTAACATTTCAAATAACATGGCTTAGAGTCTTAAACAAGAGAAATGTGTCAGGTATCTCCTCACTAGAATCAACCGTGGATATGAAAACTTCCCAAAGGGATTACAGCCAACCCACCAATTCGAGAGGGTGGGTGATCTCTCCTCCTAAGGCTTGCCAAGCAATACAAAAATACTCGATATGCTCCTAACTAACCTCCATTCCCCCTATATTCCCTACTATGGCCCTTACATTATTTTCTCTCTCTTGGCCGTTAAGGCCTCTGGTCAATTTCCCAATATGCCCCTCCTACTATAAGTGTTAAGTATGGGAGGCTTAACAATATCCCCCGGGTTCACCAACACCTTGTCCTCAAGGTGAAAATCTGGAAATTGTTTGCACATGTTCTGGAATGATTCCCAAGTTGCCTCTTCCTCCGGCAGTCCCTTCCAGCTCAAAAGCACCTCTTTGTTCCCCTATCTCATCATTGGTTCAAAAGGCAAAGATTTCATCAGTTTCAGCCTGCCAAACCAAATCCTCAGACAACTTGATAGGAATCTGTGGTGAGGCTGCAGCATTTCCAAGCACCGTTTTCAGCTCTGACACATGAAAGACAGGGTGTATGGCCGCGTCCGAGGGCAAATCTAGGTGATAAACTACCTTACCAACACGCTGGAGGATGGTGTAAGGCCCATAAAAGTGAGGTCGAAGCTTCTCATTTCGCCTTTTAGCAAGGGACTTCTGCCGATAAGGACGTATCTTCAGGTAAACGCAATCCCCGACCTCAAACTCTTCCTCTCGTCTGTCCTTGTCAGCATGTCTTTTCATCCGCTCTTGCGCCAGTCGAAGATGATCTTTAATAAGCTCAAGGGTCGTGTCTCTCTCAGCTAGTAACTAGTCCAAGTTGGCATTAGATGTCCTCTGATCACCGTACATGATCAGCAGAGGTAGAGCCCATCCATAGACTACCTGGAATGGGGTGAGACCGATGGAGCTATGGTACGTAGTGTTATACCAATACTCAGCCCAACTCAGCCACTGGCCCAACTGTCGCGGAGTTTCACTGCAAAAACAACGAAGATACACTGCCAGACATTTGTTCACAATTTTGAATTGGCCATCCATTTGAGGATGACAGGCTGTACTCCTCTGAAGTTTAGTTCCCTGAAGCCTGAAAAGCTCAATCCAAAAATGACTAATGAAGACTTTGTCTCTATCAGATACAATCAATCTTGGGAATCCATGTAACCGGACTATCTCCTTCACAGACAGAGAAGCTACCGTTTTGGCAGTAAAAGGATGACTCAAGGGTAGGAAATGGGCATACTTAGTCAAACTCAAGGGTAGGAAATGGGCATACTTAGTCAAACGATCGACAACCACCAGTATGGTGTCCTGCCCTTGTGACTTAGGCAGAGCCCCCCATGAAGTCCATGGCAAGATTGAGCATGAACTAATTTCTGATTTATCTCAACCATGTGATTTTCAAACCACAGGAACTGAGAAGAGTGTAGGGAACCAGAGTTTTCCTAGCAACATTCTCCAACATGAACAAACCATTCACGGCCCAAATGCAGAAAAACTTATCATCAATACAACAGCTAGTAACTTCCATTCTTCAATAAACAATTGGTTCACACTCCAAGAAAATAATAAGTTAATAACACGCTAAAAATTTGAAAAATCACCAAAAGGGAACCGAAAAGGGGGGGAGAGAGGAGCGACAACAAAGCCTACTTACGTTTTGCTACTTGCAGAAATGCGTAATATGAACAAGTGAGAACAAGAGAAATGTACCGAGACAATAGTTTTTGGTATCCCATGTAGCCGTACTATATCACGGAAAAACAGATTGGCCACGTATATGGCGTCGGAAGTTTTCTTACATGGTAAGAAGTGAGACATTTTACTAAATCTATCCACTACTACCAATACCGAATCATAGCCACGTTGTATCTTTGGCAAGCCTAGGACAAAGTCCATAGACAAGTCCTCCCATATAGATTTTGGTATTGGTAATGGTGTATATAATCCTGTATTTTGGGATTGGCCTCTGGATTTTTGACATATAATGCAGCGTAAAACAAAGTTATTGACATCCTCTCGGATTTGCGGCCAAAAAAATCGGTCAGCCACCAGTTCAAATGTTTTAGTGGTCCCAAAATGTCCCGCCAGACCGCCAGCATGTAAGTCTTTTATTAGGACTTCACGTAAAGATGTGTGTGGTATACAGAGTTTATCACTCTTAAAAAGAAAATCATCCATGATATGGAAGTCTTCACAATTGACATGTTGCTGACACTTAGTCCAAATGTCTTTGAAATAATGTAGGTAGGTGATCAAAAGCAAGGATTTGTCCAGCTAACAACGTAAGTAGGCTTGCTTTTCTACTAAGGGCATCAGCCACTTTATTAGTAACACGGGCTTTGTGCTTTATAACGAAGTCAAATTTTTGAATAAACGATATCCAACGAGCATGCATTCGATTAATGGTTTTTTGTGTTTGAAGAAATTTTAGTGAAAAATTATTGGTAAAAAGAATGAATTCCTTACCGACAAGATAGTGTTCCCATTGCTTGAGTGCCCGTATTAGTGCATATAATTCTTGTTCATATGTGCACACTTCTGTTTACGGGGAGTTAATTTTTCACTAAAAAACTCTATAGGATTGTGTCGTTGTGATAAAACTGCCCCAATCCCCAAGCCCGAAGCATCCACTGCTATTTCAAATGGTTGACTAAAATCAGGAAGAGCAAGGACGGGTGTGGTACTGAGTTTTTCTTTGAGGTTGAGAAAGCTTTGGTCTTGATCGGTATCCCATGTAAACTATCCTTTCTTAAGGCAAGCTGTTAAAGGAGCGGCAATGGTGCTGAAATTACGGAGAAATTTCCTATAGAATGAAGCTAAGCCTAAGAAACATTGGACATCTCGGACAGTTGTAGGGGTAGGCCAATGTGTAATAGCTGCAATTTTGGCCGGGTCAACCGAAATACCAAATCTAGAGATGATGAATCCTAAGAAAGATATCCCAGTACGAAGAAAGGAGCATTTTTTAAGGTTAATATGAAGTTGATGTGTTTCTAATGTGTGAAATACTGTGCATAAATGAGTGATGTGGTCTTCGTGAGTTTTGCTATAAACTAAGATATCATCAAAGTAAATAACGACAAAGTGATTAAGGAAAGGGAGAAAAACCTGGTTCATTAACCTCATGAAGGTGCTTGGGGCGTTGGATAACCCAAAAGGCATGACGAGCCATTCAAAAAGACCTTCATTGGTTTTGAAGGCTGTCTTCCATTCGTCCCCTGGGTGAATACGGATTTGATGATATTCACTCTTTAGATCTATCTTTGAAAAAAACTGGGCACCATGTAACTGATCCAATAAATTAGATAGACGAGGAATAGGAAAACGATATTTTATAGTTATCTTGTTCATGGCACGACTATCCACACACATACGCCACGAACCATCCTTTTTAGGAGCCAACAACACCGGAACAGTACAGGGACTCAAACTTGGCCAGATGTGACCTTTGTTGAGTAACTCCTGAATTTGTTCATGGAGAATGTGATACTCTTTAGGACTCATGCGATAATGAGGAAGATGGGGTAAAGTAGCTCCCGGAATGAAATCGATCTGATGTTGTATGTCCCGTAAAGGAGGGAGGTCAATAGGATCTTGGCTTAAAATGGGAAATTCGGATAATAACTCCCGGATTTCAGGTTGGTCAAAAGCGGCAAAGGGAGCAGGTGTGTCATGTTTCACCACTAAAGCCAAAACGACAGAGTCCTCCTTCTGGATGAAGGTTTTGCCTTTAATAAGGGAAAACAAAGGTGTAAGATTGATGTTCTTGTCACGTTTCTGCTTAAGGTCGATGGTGGAAGGTAAGAGGATAATCTTTTTGCCCATCCACGTGAATTCATATGTATTATCCCTCCCCTTGTGGATTGTTTGGAGATCAAATTGCCAGGGACGGTCGAGAAGAAGTTGGCAGGCATCCATTTCCAAGACGTCACAAATGATTTGATCTCGATATTGGTTGCCAATAGAAAGAGGTACGGTGCATACTGAATTTACAGTAGCTTAACCTCCTTTTCGTATCCAAGATACCTTATATGGGTTAGGATGTGGATCCACCTTGAGGTTAAGAGCAGACACAAGTTTATGAGAAACCATGTTTTGACTACTACCGCTGTCGATGATCACATTACACACTTTACCGTTAATGGTGCAACGGATCCGAAAGAGGGAATGTCTCTGCGGTTGGAGTTCAACTTTGGGAGTCAAAAGGATCTTTTGGATCATACAGTTGACAAGATCACCTTCATCGGCTTCGACATATGCCGTATCATTGTACAAGATGTCATCATCCTCCGGAACATCAGGTTCATCCTCATCAACCAGGGCAATCGCACGTCGTTGAGGACATTCATTGGAGAGATGCCCGACTTGCCCACAACGGAAACATTTTCTCAAAGTAGGGCGGGTATATTGATTAGTACCTTTTTGTGTTGGTTGATCAGGAGATTTAAAAGGAAAAGAAGACTTAGCTGGCTCTTCAAGATTTTTGGCAAGAGGAGGAGTGGATGAAGTCCCGGTGCCCACTGGTTTGCTTGACTCAAGAAGAGCAGTTTTGGATAAAGATGCTCTGTCCCAAGTCGTCCGACGTATAGGAGGCTTCAATCGTTTCCGCTCAAGTTTCTCTTAATCTTGGTAGCCATGGTGATTGCATCGGTCAACATATTGATGGGTTGGACATCCAATTGATCTTGAATGTCCTCTCAAAGACCATCTACAAATCGCGCAATCTTGTAGTCCTCTGATTCGGCCAAGTTAGTTCTTGCACCAAGCCGGTGAAATTCTTCAGCATAATCTGTGATGGTCTTCGAACCTTGACGGCATCTCTGATACTGTTGATACAACAGTTGTTCGAAATTTGCTGGCCGAAACCTTTCACGCATCAGACGGAGCATCCGTGGGCAGCTATGAATGGGTTGTTTTCCTAAACGGCGGCGATTGATCTCAACTTGATCCCACCAGGCGGAAGCTCCGGATTGAAGTTTGAAGGCCACCAGACGAACCTTCTTATGTTCAGCCGTGTTGGTATAATCGAAGAAATTCTCAACGTTTTTGACCCAATCCAAGAACCCTTCGACATTCATCTTCCCATTAAAAGTTGGAAGATCTATCTTCATTCGAAAATCAAGACGAACATCCCCGCCATGATGGTACTCCTCCCGATCGCGCCTAGGATTGGCGCGAAAAAAATTGTCTTCAGCATCCGAAGAATCGGAATCTTGAATGCGTAACTGCAAGTCTTGGAATCGACGCTCAAGGCCCCGTTCACGACCAGCTGCATCGGCCGTTTGAGATCTGTTTATTGGATGATCTGTTTCTATCTCTTGGATGTTTCTTGGATGATTCCATCGCTGCGTTGGGCGTGCTGGCCACCACCTGCAGTGCCATGACCGCCCAAGTCATCCCGAAGTCGTTCTTGTTCGATCGCAATGTTCTCCAAGTGCTTCGACAAGTTTTCCATCAACCCATAGATTGTCTGCACACTGGCACGAACTTCGCCCAAAGAGTCCTCTACCAACAGTAAACGTTCGGTAGCCGATCTTGGCGACAGTGGCTGATTTGCTGTGGTCTCCGCTGTGGGTACCTTGCCGGAAGGCGCTGCGGTCTTTCCAGCCATCAGATCCGAGGGAACTTAGCTCAGGGCTCTGATACCAATTTGGTGTATAACCAAAGGAAGAAACTTTATTGATTTTCTGAATGAATCAAACAGAAGGGAAAGATGTCTTTTATAGGCTTCTGTTGGAAGGGTAACCAACTTAACTAACCAATTTACCAACTAACTTCTTAACTAACCAATTACCAACTAACTTCTTAATAAGATAACTAAACTAATTATTGTAAAACTATCAACGAATACATCATTTAGACTTGAGTGATATCTCAAGAGGGGAGGGTCCAAGTACCTCTCTAATACTTGGTAGCTATTGTAGTTTGTTTATCTTTTATCCTTCAATATATTCGGAGGTTCTATCAGATTCTTGGGTTTCAAATTGACTGTGAAAAGGTCCGATCATATTAGTTGGGATTTTTAGATTATGATAGGACATCAAAGTGCTTCGACTAAAGATACAGGTGGGATTCATGAGTGCCCTAAAATTTAAATTTTCTTGTTTTCATGATAACAATCCTAAAATTTCCTGTACTCATGTAAATACTTTGTTCTTACATGGTCGTTTGATCTCTATTTTAAAAATGCCACTTTCACTCTTAAGTACATTCTTCTTGATTATCTATAAACATGTTTGAAAGCAACATTCTTTTTTTTTTTTTGACAAACTTCAAAAGCAACTTGGTGAGTATTTTGTTAAATGAATCAATGCCTTTTAATGAACTAGAGCAGCCTCCTTTAATAGGAGGAAGGCTGTAGAATTACAAGGGAAGAGAAAATAGCCATGGCTATTTAACAGAATGGTTAAAGCCTAACAAACTTTATAACTAAAGATGTTCTAACTAACTAAAACAAACATTCTTGGTTGCATCACAACTATTTGGTTACATGAAAATTCAATTTGCCTAAAGTTAAAAAATCAATAACAACAATAATCAACAATAGCAGAAATTTGTTCACCTGCACCAAGTTATACTCGGATCGCTTGGTTGAATCACCATGATCCTTGACTCCAACAAAGTAAAAGTTTATACTGGCCTTAGCAGCAACGGTATTATGAAAATCCCAATTCAAGATTTGAAACATCAGACGTAAAGCAGCAGTACAAACTTTGACTTCAGGAACCTCAGTCTGAGAATCAATTATCATGCTGGTGACACTTGCAGCAGCATCTTTTGCCCAACAGTAGAACGTCTATTATTTAAGTCATAAAAAGAGAGAATGAATGATAAAATGTCAAATTAAGAACAAAAGAACCAAAGACATGCTTGCAAGAACAAACATTTAAGTAGTAATATTAATTTAAACAAAATAAGAAAAGGAGCAAAATAAGTTCAAGAACCTTGAGGTAGTTCAACTCCAATGACCTTCTACACTGCTCATGAAACTCCCTAGGAAGACCCATGGCACTTGATGTAGACGGTGAAAATTCTGATACCTATTGAGGAGGAAGTAGTTAACATTATAATGTTAAACCTTCGAAAAAAATGTTGAGGCACATGTAAAGAAATAAAGTTTCCATTAATAAAGGTCCATTAAATAATGATTTTCTTTTTTGGCTTTCCATTTTTTAAAACTAACCTGGTCTACTAATAATATTATTATTTAATCTTCCACCTTTTATAATAACCTTGAACTGGCAAATTTTCAAAACCAAAAACAAATTCTAACAAATTTTCTTTTAGTTTTAAAATTTTGGCTAACATTTTCGAAGTAGATTAGAAAACAAGAAAATGTAAGCCAGTGTAATTTTTAGAAAACATTCTTTGGGTAAGAAACTGATATTTCAATGATGGTATGAAATATACAAAAGAGTCCACAAATATAGAAAAACATACAACCAGGAAAACATGTCAAATAGGCAAATTCAAGAAAATATTTCTTACCAATGACTCCAGAAAGTTAATTCCACAAAACTGCACATCAGAACCATGAGCACCATGAATAGACTGATTTATCTGTTACGCATAGAGAACAATGGGTTTCACAATTCTGAAGCAAGATAAAAACTTTGAGATAGGAACCAGTTGGGTAAAAATATCTTCGGATCCTGGTGAAAAGAAGATTTAAAAACCCTGAAACCGAATTTCAAATCAACATGAGATAAAAAGGAGACTTTCCTAACCAACAACCCTCCAAATAATGGTCGACCAGGCCACCCCCAACTGAAAATTTAACAAATTTAGAAAAATAATCAAAGCCAGAGGGCCCTCAATGCAAGTGCCTAGCCGTAGAAATTAGAATCAAACCCACCCAAAAGGAAGAGCCCTGTATTTGCTCAAAACAATACTATGTCACAAAGTAATAGGCTTTGAAAGAAAACATTATAACCACTTGATGGGAGTAAGCAATAAAAGCAATAATCACATTCTTTGGCCCTTTTTTCCACGTTTAATAGTGAGAGTAAGCACTAATGAAGGAGTTTGTGGTATCCTTAACGCTATTTGGAATAGGAGAACCTTTTTTCTAATTGGGTTTTAATGAGGATTTTAGTTGGCTGATCATTAATACTGCGCTTGATTCTGCCAACCTCAATAAATGCTTCGTTAAGCGAAAGGTCATGCATCACCAGAGCAGTTATAACTTCAACCTCCGTCAACAACTTTGGAGGAATCTTCTTTCCTTCTCCAACAGATTTATCAATAAGGGGTGCATCTGAAAAGTCACCAACCTCCCCCAGGACACGATTTGTAAGCACCCAGACCTAATCCTCCATAAACTTTAGGAAAGAAGTACGGTCCCAACTCACCAAATGTGCTGTGGGTGGCAACTCTTCCAATTCTAAAAGCAATTTCTTACAATCCTCCCGATTTCTGACAACACTCTATCAGGAGTGTTAAAAGATGGAGAAAGCAAAAAGAGGGATACTACTAAAATTTGAGAGGGCAAGGGTGAGTCTATGTCTACCTCCTTTAAATAGGATAAGATTCCACCACTTGTCAAGTTTGGCTCAGAATTTATCAACAATAGGATCCCAATGATGCTTTTCTGTGATTGCCTCCCAGCTAAACGCCAAGATATTTGATGGGGAGCCTACCTACTTTGCACCCTATTTCTGCAGCATAAAAATTCAGCACATCCCTCTCAATGTTGATACCCACGTTTTCTCAAGATTAACAGATAGCCCATTGCCTAACAGAAAAACCATGAGAAAAGTCCACCATCTGGATCGGACAGGTCGTTTTCATGATTCTGGCAGAATATGATTGTGACATCAGCATATTGGAGGTGAATGACTGCCACTTCTTAATAACCTATTAGGGTGCTTCTAAGGAACCCTTTTTACAACAAAAATGAATGGAGCGGTTAAGGGAGTTTCCCAAAATGGTGAAGAGGAAAGAGAAGATAGGGTTTCCCTATCTGAGGCCCTAGGAGGAAACGTCATAACCACTTAGCTAATAGGGCTTCATTACGCAATTTCAAATTACCTATGCTGGTAGGGAATCTGATCAAATGGTCTTGGACAGCCTTACCTACTATGCAGGGAAGATTAGGAATTGGCTCTCTCCATCTTAGAAATAAAGTTCTCCTAATGAAGTGGCTGTGGTGGTTTGCTTTGGAAGATGCAAGACTGCGGAGGAGGGTGATCATAGCTATCTATGGGGGGGATTCTTTTGGGTGGATGGCAAAAATCAGCAAAGGCTCTTCAGCTGCTAGGCCATGGATTGATATAGAAAGCACTCGTAGGGCCTTTTTTAATTTCACGCTTTTTAAGGTTAAAGGTATCATCGGGGAATAGAGTCCATTTTTGGGGAAGATACTTGGGTAAACTTGTCCCCACTCTCCATCTCTTTCCCAAACTTTTACAACTTGTCTTCTAAGAAAGGGATGTCAATTGCTGATTGTAGGAATTCAGAGGCCTTGATGTGGGATCTGGCTTTCAAAAGAAACCTCTTTGAGAGGAATATAGAGAGAGGTGGGCTTTTGTTTGCAGAGAACCTTTATGGATTGCTGTTAGGGCAGGGACTCGACAGATTGTGGTGGAAGGTGGATACAACTGGAGTTTTTTCAGCAAACTCAGCTTTCTTGGCTCTAACGTCCCCTTCCCCAAGAATGAAATCCTCCACTGCAAATCAGATTTGGAATTTCAGGGTTCCTAAAAAGGTGAAAGTGTTCCTCTTGGTCGTTTTCCTATCGAGGGGTCAATGCAGCAAAAAAGCTCCAGCTAAAGCCTCCCCTTGGGCCCTTACTCCCTCTATTTGTCCTATGTGCCTAAGAGATTCAGAATCGGTGAACCATTTCTTTATTCACTGTCCGGTCGCTTCTACTGCTTGGTCTCATATGCTTCCCTTTTGGATGGTTCCATGTGTCTCCTTAAAAAGTTAGATGACTTTATTTCTGAAGGTTTAGGGGGAGCAACCCTCAAGGGTAAAGCTTAGATCCTTTGGAATTGTGCTGCAAGAGCCTTACTTTGGCTCCTTTAGAAAGAAAGGAATAGTAGGTGGATTCTTTTTGTGTGAATATACAGCATACAGCTTCTTGGTGGGCTACAATCCACAAGAAGGTTTTTTGTAACTATAGTCTTCAATTGATGATACGTGATTGGAAAACTGTGATTGTATAGCTCTTTGGGGAGGATTTTCTCTACCCTGCCTTTAGGCTTTTTCTTTTGTTTGTTTTGGTGTAGAATATATGGTGACAGGTTCTTATCAAAAAAAAAATTACCTATGCCAAAATCCCAAGTCCAACCAACCTTCTTATCCTCGTCAACTCCTTCCCACAACAAAGTGTCTCGTAAACATCTTGAGATTCTTGATGACAAAAACATTGGTCCTAAACAAGGAAAGAAAGTGGCAATCTAGCTTAAAATAAATTGGATGAAGGTCAACCTACCTCCAAGAGGAACTTCTCTAGAAGGGAAGCCGTGTTTGGATCTTATCCAAATAGAGTTCCAAAACGACGAGCTATTAGGATCGTGGCATGGAGGAAGGCCACAACATTACGAAGGGAAGCTACCCATCTCACATCTCACAAGAAAGGCCAAGTTAGATTGATCATGGTTTAAACCATTGATTAACAAAGGCATCTTGAACCAGGCAGAAGAAAATCACATTATCGGGATGTAAACGATGTTACCTACCCCTCCCACTCAAAACCCCTCAAGTCCAAGAACACATCCTTCTCCACTCCCCCTAGAGACCAATCTGCTAAAACTATCCACGACCAGTCAAAAGAGAAAAGGGGATAGAGGATCAACCTTGTATAAGGCCTCCGAAAACCCTACCCCAATTTTCCATTGACAATGATAGAATATTTAACTGTCTTTATACAATTTTAAGTCCAAGAACTCCACTTAGACCTAAAACCTTCCTTCCAAACCACCCTGCATAAGAAATCTCAATCTACATAATCATAAGCTTTTCTCAAAATCAATCTAAAAAGACCTTCCTATTTACAACTCCTATAATTCTCAATAGCCTCATTAGCAATAACAGGTTGATCCAAAATCTCTCTCCCAACAATAAAGGCCCTTAAGGTGAAAATTTGGTCTTTAGCAAGTTCAAGAGAAATTAATTTACTACTTATTAAATAGTAGGCATCAGTCAACTATACAGTTCTCACCATAATTTTTTTCTTTTTTTCTTAATAACAGGAAGTGGGAGTTGTGCTCCCCTATACCCAAGGGCACCAGCACCTACCCCAAGGGCGAATCCGAGGTTTCCCAAGAATTTTCCAATAGTTTTCACAACTCTGATGGAGCTTATTTCCATTATTAGGCACACTTGTTTTAATAAGCAAGCAAATGTCTTCTTATGTAGGAGAGAAACCAATTACCGAACAAGGAAAGAAAAGAAAAAATAATGGTAACTTAATTAGTACAACCAATATAAGATTAAATATGCACAAACAATATCTACGTCTAACATTTCTAAAAAGGAAAATATTTAACACTAACGGTCAAAAATATAAAGAACAAAATATGAACAGATTGACATAGGCATATTGATATTGATACCTGATAAAAAAAAGACTCCCTCTCAGAGGCCTCAAAATCAAGCCTACACATTAAATATGTCAACATTTAGTGATGATTTGAATTATTTCACTAGAAAACTTGTGCTTCAGACCAGCCAAGTTGACTGATACCTTAAAGGTTGATGCTAAAACTACTAAAAATATTATTTTCATATGAAATTAAGAGACTCATAACGAGTGATGAAAGTACAAAATAAAATTCATGATAAAAGGAGTTAAGAAACCTAAACAAATAAAAAAATAAAAAACAGAAATAGCTACATAATCCACGTAAAGTAAAAATGATACATGTATTAATAAACCTAGACCAAGGACATGTGATAAAAATAAATAAATGATTATAATTATAATTATAATTATAATAATTCAACTAGTGACAACTTAATCAAAAATGTTTAGTGGACGACGGGGATGGGGATGAGGATTTCGATGAGGCCATTATTAGTGTTAGTAGCATTGCTTCAAAAAATCAGCTTCATGATGATCAAAATATTGATGAAGAGCCCTTCAAAGATGGTGTTTCTTCTATGTTTGATGATGACCAATCCTGATTGGAGGCACCTCTTCAATCGATCCCTCTTCTCATGTTTTTGTCATGGAGCCAGGCCTTCTTTGGGTCTCCCTAAGCTAGTTCAATGTCCTGCTCTCATTCTCCCTTCACTAGAGAAGAACTCTTTCAATACGTTGGCGATTCAAGCTGATCGGGAAAGAGAAACAGCTGAAATTCGAGCCAAATTTTCTCAAGATCTCAATGTCCTTTTTCTAGAAGTTAAAGACATTGATGAAGTTGCTAGCGAGTCCGAAGTTAAAGATTCTTTTTTGAGCATAACATGTGGGGATGGGGAATCAAAAGAGGTTGTGAGATATATGTCAATTACCGCTAAACTATGCTCGTTTTGGTCCAAAGTTAAAGATTCTTAAAGTTCTCTTTTTTTGTCCTTGCATCTTGATGGATCTTTTTGCTAATAGTTGGCATGATCTTTTTGGCTTTTATGGTCTCTTCATTATCGGCCTCTTTTTATTTTATTTCTTTTCTCTTTTTCTCTCTCCTTTATCCTTGAACTTTTTCTCCTTTTCATATATCAATGAAAAGTTGTTTATTGTTCCAAAAAAAATATGTTGCAAAAATTGAGATTACTTTGGTTTGAAAGGAACCAAAGGGTGTTCGAAGGAAAATAGAGGTCTTACCTAGATTGTTTCAACATTACTAAGTTTAAAGTCTCTCAATGGTGTGCTTTCTGATTTATTTGCTAAATACTCTCCTAGCGTGATTTGTTGGAATCGGGAGGATTTTATATCTCCTTGTTAGCTTTTTTCTTTATGGTGTACTTGGAACAATTTTTGTTCTGTTTCATCAATCAATGAAAAGTTTGTATCTTGTTAAAAAAATGAGATTAAACCTAAAAGTAGTCTTAGCTTTCATTAGGGGTGTTCACGATTCGGTTTTATTTGGTTTTAGGGCCAAACCGAAATCGAAATTTAGAAATTCAGTTTGGTTTGGTTTGATTTTGCAACTTTTGGGTTAACTAGGCCTTCTTATGGGTCTTACTGGGCAGTTTTTGGGTTGGCTAGAAAAAAACGAAGGTGGAGGCGGCAGTAGTGGAAAAGACAGGGTGATGTGTCACCGATAGTGGAGACGGCGGGGTGTGGTGGTGGCGGCGGGGACGAAGACAGCGCAGTGTGGTGGTAGCGACAAAGGCGGGCAGGAAGAAGAAGAAGAGAAGAGTTGAGCAAGAAGAAGAGAAATAAAGTAGAGAAGTATAGAAAGAGAAACCCCAAAAATTTAAAAGGGCCAAGGAAGAAGAAGAAAAGAGTTGAGGAAGAAGAAGAAAAATAAAGCAGAGAACTATAGAAAGAGAAGCCCAAAAATCTTAAAAGAATAAAATAAAATAAAAAACCGTTAGTTTTAGTCTTCCACATTTATGGGTTCGATTTCAAAATTTAGTTTTACATATTTTAAATTTTAAGGTATTTATTATTTAGTATTTCAAAAATTTTAAAACAAAACAAAAATATAAAAATAAAAATAAAAATTCATACCACACCCCAAGGCTATCACTTGTCAAAAAATTTCAAAAAATTTTAACCAATCATCGTGAAAGTTTTTTTTTTAACAAGATACGAAATTCTCGTTGATGAATGAAAATAATCAAAAGTGTTCAAAGATACTAACTCGGAGTGATAGAAAAAACAGCAAGTAAGAGCATAACCCAAATTTAAATACAAGACAATATCACGAAACTAAGAGGGCTAAATAGAGGCGTTTTAAGAATCGGAGATCAAGCCGGGAGAGTAGTCTTGAACAAGGAGGATGAGGAGCACCATTGCGAAGCTTTGAACTTAGCTAAGTCAAAAGCATTCCGACCAAACCCCTTTTCATCCCTTTGGAAGGAATCCTAGGATCTTTTTTGTAATAGTATTAAGATACACTAGACAACTAATATCGCATAGTTGTGTATAAGAAATGTGTATCTAAAGTTTGTGAGAAACAGAAAGATAAGAAAGCTAACCAGCCCCTTTTCATCAATTGAGCAGCCACAGCAGAAACCTTTGCTTGAACATAGCGCTCTGGTGAGCTCGCATGTTGCATAATATAGCAGAGACAGAAACTGCACGTTGACATATTTATCCAAAAAATATGCTTGATTACAAGTAGATATTTATTTTTACAAAAATAAATAGATAACTGCTCAACAACACACAAAACAAGTTGAGGATTGCTTAACTCACACACAAAACAAAATACTTGTATGGACTTTCTGAAACAAAACACGAATCTTTCATTGATATGGAATGAAAAGTTAAATAAGTTTAAAAGATAATGTATAGTATTCTCAACATATTACAATAAAAACACAAAAACCACACCTGATAAAATTTCCACGATACATACAAAGCTATTTAAAAAAAACTTTCCTGATTATCATTCAAAACAGAAATGGAATGTCCCTCAAACACCTTACTAAAGATACCCATTAAGAAAAATTAGCTTGGCACAATCTAACAACTCCTCCATTCTCTCACCACCTTTTTTCACCTTTTTCTATATTTTTGAATGTTTGAACCAACATGCACACAGTGCAACTAATCTCAAGACAATCACAGTAGTTCAAGGGCAGACTGTGCAATTCACCCTAAAATTTAGAAACATGTTAAAATACATTACATGTGCAATACAAGTAAGAAATTTCTAGTTTCATAAGATTAAGAGATGACCGAATTAAACTTTTCTTAACATCAGCCGTAAGAAAGCTCCACTCTCTAATGGCAGCATCTCGAATTGCAGCAGCAGCCTGAAACCGTGCATTAGCCACCAGAGAATTTTCTGAATAAAACATGAACGACCAAAATCAACATTAAAGTTTGATAGACCATCTTTCGCACCATAATAAGAAATGTCCATGTATATAAGTTTTCATAGCCCTTTGAAGTACATGCAAAGACTCAAAGAAATTAAATAGTTAGCAGGATTCAGGAAAGATGGAGATCATAAAAAGCAGAAACAAAAACAATGTATTCTGCAAAATACAAGTAAGTTGGCGTTAAATAAGGCAGCCAAAAGAAATATTGGGTTATTGAAGAGAAATACATTGAACTCCTGTTATCAAATGTTTTTATATTGCAGAACTAACGAAGGTGTGTAGACCACAGCACAAGGACTTATATTACCTATGTATATTCTTAACCAGAGTCAAGAATACAAAACAGGAAGATGAGATATCCTCAAAAAACTAAGGATTACAAAAATGATTCCCAACTGGTATGGGTATGTAAAAGCTCATAATTACAAAAATCATTGCCAAGGGAGCACCAAGAAGATGAGAAGAATCTAGTAAGCTCCCACAAGTCCTCAATACTGGACTCATGTCCTTTTAAGTTCCTCTAATTTCTTTCATGCTAGAATAGCAGCTACCGAATATGACCGAATTACACCACCTTGACCCTTGAAATAAGAACCAAACAAGTGGAACACTATTCACCAATGGCCTTAGGAAAACCAAACTGATTCCAAAAATACATAATACATTAGCACAAACAATAGCAGCAAAAGGGCACCAAAGAAAAAGATGAGAATGATCCTTAGAATTCCCTCTTATGGGCCACTCTTGTAATTTCATACATCAATGAAGTTGTTTCTTTTACCAAAAAAAAATTCCTTAGAATGCCTCTTACACATAATGCACACCAAGAAGTACGTATACGGATACGATGACATATTATTTTTTGAAAATCTAGGACATATATATGGTAAAGACACGTTTGCTAAATAGACATTTTTTTAAATATATATCATTTTAATACAGGAATAAATTCAAAGTCATTAACTTTATGCATTTTTTCTTTTAATTTTTTTTTGGTAACTGGGAATGGGAATTGGAGTTTTGCTACCCTATATCCAGGGGCACCCCGCCAACCCTAAGGCCCGGACCTAGGAGATATCAAAGTTTTTTGGTATTAAGCACATCGGAAGGTTTGAACTTGAGATCCCTAAGCCGATATGATCGAGAGACCCTAAGTCCTTGCCAGTTGAGTTGCTCCTTGGGCGCAATAACCCTATGCGTTGTTATGCATAAAAAATGAGTTTGATGAATTTTGCTCTCAAAATTTATTATTATGTCCAATTTGACTATTTGTCTATTTTTTATGTTTTCCAAGTGTTCGATACGTGCCTAACTAATGTCAAATCCATATTCCTTTTGTACAACTATTACATGACACACATCAAGTGTCTGATACGTGTCTAATGAGTGTCGGAGTATCCGACAGGTATCGAACATAGTCACGTTACCCAAACTAAAGTGTGTGCTTCTTCATAATGCACCAATTGGGTGAAAGGAAGGATTTGTGTTTCTTATGAAGAGCGATTTTGTGCCTCACTTTGGCCTCACTTTCTTCTAAAGAGGCTACAAAATTGCATAGAAGGGTAAATTTCATAAGCCTGTATTTTGTAGCCTTGTAGCCTACGTTTGATTTGTAGATTTGTAATTGGCAAAAGTTAGTTCATGGGACTAGAAAACCTATATCTTGGGATAACAAGATACGCAAACCAAATTTAGGCATGATTTCTCAAACTCCCGACTTTGCAAAGCTTAATAGGTGAACCAAACTCCCTTTTGGTGTTTGGGTTGGATTTCTTATTCCCCTATTTTTGTACTCCATGTGATTTATCAATATATTTTAGTATCTTATTTAAAAAAAATGATTATAAAATGATTCCTATCATAAGTTGTCTAATACACAATCCTTATGTTCAAGTTCAAGAACATATTGCAGTCCTACTCCATGTTGTGCAGTCTCAAAAATGCATTTTTTCAGCTTAAGAATAATTCAAAATTTCTCCAGCAAACCAACGTACCAAGGATGAACTGGCATGTCTGATATGGATGAGGCGACTGGCGAAGTGATAAAATAGTTGCCTCAGCTGCAGATGGATTGATATGCATCTAAGAGAGAATATGCACAAAAAATTGCATTTCCGTGATAATGGATTGTGCAAACATTACAACAAAAAAGGCTTAGAGAGCAGCATTAGCTTGACCATTGAAGCACGTTCACGAAGAACATTAAAAGTATCAATTTGGAACCGGCAAAATCAGAACAGGTTATGGCAATTCAAATATAGACATAAAGTGCCGCAAAATGCTCTTAAGAAATGATCACCTTTTTAAATAAATGATCATAGAGTTCCCCACACACAAGACTCAAATGTATATAGAATTTCTATTTTACTATAAAAATAATAAAAGACTATTTTGGCTAAAAACAGTTAAACAGTTATATTGACTATAGTAGCCTGAAGCCTATTCATAGTGAAGAGTGAACATGAAAAGTACCATTCTGGAATTCATAAAATTGAAACCAGGTTAAAGCAATTCAAAAGGCCGTAAATGTGCCATAAAAGGTTTTCAGAAGCTATCATAAGTTTTCACACGCACAAGACTCAAATAGTTTGAAACTTTCTATTTTCCATCAAAATAATTAAGAACTGTTTAGGCTAAAAACTGTTGACTCGGCAATGTTAACTATGGTAGCGACAATGGTTAAACATTTTATATTAGAACTCTATAGTGCGTCACTTCTAAAGAATCAAGCCTCTTTTATCTTGTCATGGAAAAGAAATCAATCCTAGCTTCTCTCAACCAAATAGTTGACAAGCAAGTGCAGGTCATTAACTTCAATCCCATCGGTCACATTAGTACAACATCAAACTAAAGCCAAATGGATTGATTCTTGAGCCTTATACATGTACAGTGACAATAAATTTCATCACATCGAACCTTCTGGGAATAGACATGATTACAAAACCCATCTTCATTCATTCATTTTCCACATCCGATCATTTTCTGAGCAACCAAAAAACAGTAGCCAGTAAGAGTAGAACCTGAATAGAAGCGCAGGCAAGCTCAATGGCTTGCATGGTGGCTTGAAGTTGAGCCACGTTCGGAGGCCCACTGGAATCTTGAAAACCTTGCATCGCCGTACAGTAGATTCAACACCGGACAACCGCAATTTAGATGTCCGGATTAAATTTTTCTTGTAACACTAGATTCACACTGAAAAAGTAGCTGTGAGAGACGAACGAACGGATTAAGAGGAGAAATGGAGACGGAAAAAAGTTGAGATTAAGGGAAGTTTGTTTGAAATTGAGTCAAAGATGAAAGAGTTTTGGGAGTTTATGACCATGTGAAGAAGCGCTGTGTGGGGTTTTAGGAGGGAGGAGGACACGGCGATTTCTTGGGTTTTTGACAAGAATGAAAATGAAGGGGAACGGAGATAGCTAAATGAGGGTTTTGTAATCATGCCACAAATATTTTGTCATTTTATTGGTTTTTTTAGTAAAACCATGTTATTAGATATTTGTCCAAGCCTGAAGATTACCATCGATATTTCCATGAACTCATCCATGTATCTATGAGTTACATGAAAGTAAGCTGACATTTCCATACTTGAAAAAAAATTGACGAAATACGGAAAATATAAATAATATGTCACTAATACTACATAATATTAATATTAGTTTTGTTTAACTTATTTATAAATAGAAAAATATTTATCGGTTAATTTAAATATTTTCTATGATTTTTTAATTTCTCTAACTTTTATAGAACTATTTATCGATACCGACATTTTATGGATATTCCCGAGACTTCGATACTTCTATCGACATCGACATTTAAAACTTCGAGTAAAACACGTGGGGTGAGGATTCGATCATTTTATCTCTTCAATTGAGCTACATTTAGGTTAGTCATTTGTTCCTTAATTCCCAAATTTAATGCAAAATGTTGCTACACAAGCATTCATTAGCATGGGTTTAGCTTAGGATGTTTTTGAAAGCTCACGTCCAAATGAGTATTTTACAAAGAGTCGACAAGGAATTCCATTAATAATTGGCCATTTTGATTATGTGGAACAACTCTTCATGAATTTAATAGATTGGTTCAAATGTTATATTTAAAAATAACAATAATAATGCTTTTTTTAATCTGTGAGTGTCCAGCCCCGCTTACCTGCATTTCGACTAATCTTACTAGACAATTACCCTGCTATCAATTAAATTCATATGATATTTAATCCTAACTCATTCCCCCTAAATTCTTTAAAATTTTAAAAGAGTGGCCATTAGTTCTGGCACAAATGGCTAAAACATATTTTAGGAGTTAAAAAAAAATGATTGGATAATTTAGGTGGGTGGCTAAATCTTGATCCCCATTTTAAAAATATCCATTAGTTTTTAATTTTGCACAAATGGCTAAATGATATTTCAAGAGTTTAAAAAATAAGGATGAGTTTCCAACTTTACCATTTTCCATATTTTTTGTCCATCTTATATTCAACCGCCTAACAAACTTTGATTTGGATTCAAATTGTTTTTCCTACATTCAAGAGATTTTAAGTTAATTATTTCAATTATTTTGTTCTACCACATTTGCCCTTACATCTGTAGAGTTCTTTGAACACATATCATCATCAGATTCAATTTTTGAATATTCTTTTGGCGATGGCTTATTTCTCTTATCTTCATCTGTAGACTCATCATTCACCATTTCATTCTCTTCATCAGAGTTTGTGTCATCCTTTTAAACAGATTATTAAAATTTGATTCGGTTATGACATAAGTCGGTCGGTTCTTTCAAAATCGACTTAAAAGTTGACCTAATTTTTGCGCCGCTTCTCATCCTCTCTCTCAACAAACCTGTTTCTTCCCCTATCTCTCACAAATCCACCACTGTCCTCTCTCTCCCAACAATTCCACCGGCAGTGACCCAACGGCACGGCTACTTCAATGGTAGCCACCGACGACTCCAATGGTTGCAGGCGAAGTACACAGCAGCGAAACCCCAGATTGAAAAATAAATCCAATCCATTCTCTCTCTCAGATGTCACGAGGAAGAAGAAAATGTTGGAAAATTTAAACAAATCCTAATTCATGATTATTCTAAAATAAAAGCCATAAAATTCCAGACCAAGGATCTAAGCATGGAAGAAAACCAAAATCTATAAACAGATTAGAATTACCTTGAACAATTAGATAGATTGACCATGATCTGCAAGAAGTTGTGTGGTTTGTGGTCTTCCTCAACTATGCAGAATATGGGCAATACATTGGGGACCATAACCATATATTTATAGGTTAATCCTAGGGTTTCCCATAATTCCGTAAGATTAATGGGCTGGTTTCTTCTCAGCAAGCCACACCACTAAATGAGAAGTCATGCACCGATAATCAAGATCACTCATATGCCCATTAAATAGCTCAAATATAATTACAGAAAAAAAAACCACGTGTCTAATTTAAGAAAACACAAACTCCCACTCAACTGACATACCATAATTTTCACATCTATATGAGCATTATGCTCGTAAAACTTTTGTGAAAGTCCTTAATGAGCGGATCCGCAATGATGGAGTTGCATTTCTTTAAACAAAAATACTCAGAATTTTCTTTATCAACTGAAACTTAAATATTCATACAAAAGCTTTTGTTGCTGTAATATGGGAAAATACATATCTTTATTAAAACAACCTAATGACAAAATTTGCAACCATATTCTTATGTTCGCTGCCACATACAAAATACTATAAACACAAACTTTAGTGGTGAAAGAGACTAAAGTGACTCTCTACCACGAGATAGTAGTATCCTTTAACCTATTAGTGAATATAGCCTCAAAGGTGGATCTAGATGGCAACTCAAAATATCAAAATCAAATAGCCTTATAATATATAATTAATATGATTTTGATGAGTGAGCATGTAACCTTTTTTGTTAAACACCTTATAACTATTTAGATCCAATTAAGATGTATAAAAAAATTTCCTTTAATTATTGATATGAATACTGCAACGGAAGCATATAAACTTTAAGCATAAATTTTTTATTTTACTTTATTATTCAAGGGACCTCTATTGACAGTGAACTTATCTCTACTAGTGATTTCAATATCCTTTAATGCATAAATCTTTATGCTAGAGCACTTGCAATACCTTTCAACATAGTTCTTTTGTGAATTATCAATGTTACTTGAGATGAATCTTACAATATCTTTTCACAATATAAAAGAGTTATGTTCATTCAAGTTTTCATCCTCTAACAAAATCTTTATTATGTTGCAGACATATTATACTAGGAAAATAAATGTACTCCCACTAAACCTGTAATTCATAATTATTATTTTTATTACCTTCCGATATTACATGTGATAATATCACCATGTAATCAATATTATGAAATCACAGATAAAAAATTCTTCATTGAGATCACAGATGAATATAAACCTTTTGAAACTTTGTGTTACTAGATCAAAAGTCTCCAAAATATACAAGATGATTGATTTCATAAATTATACAATTAAGAAACCAATCTTTATATTTATCTGACACAACTCAAAAAAAAGTTATAAGTATTGTCATTTACTTGAAAGAACTTTTCGAGAAGTCATAGAAAATATCTGTAAAATTAATGTCAACCTTAAGAATTGAAATCATAACAACAAGATGAGTCTTATATTTGTTAACATTGTCTTTTCAAAGCAATACAACAAAATGTAAAATATCTTTGTTGTTTGTTGTTTCAACACATTCTTTATGACATTCATTTTTCCTTTTTAAGAGATAAGACTTCGTTTGACGGTAGAGAATATACTCTTTTATCAAACTTAAATCTTTACAATCATATTTCTCATAAATGACATTTTTAGTGATGTTGAGATTGTTTTACTAAAATGGGGAGGATCTTTATTCTTTACTAATATGTTATAAAGAGCAAATAACTAAATTTCTCTTAAATACAACATTCTTTACTTTATCTTCCCCCAAACTCAACATCCTTAAGAAACTTTAAGATCTCATCTACATCAACTTTAGGTGGGAACTAATTTTAGAAATTACATATATTGAAAGACTAGTGTATCTAGAGTGACAAGTAAAACCCTTAAGTCCAAGTCTCGTAAAACCTTTAATTGCAACTGATTTTAGTTGATTCCTTATTTGGTACACCACTTAAACTTTTTTATAACAATCTTGAGTGCTTTCTCCAAATAGACTTAGGGTAAGGAAAAATGATTTGTCGTATTTCTTATCACACCTTTTTGGACTTTGAATCATTTTATAAGCAACATACATCCCAAGTTTGCCTGAAAATATATATTACTTATTAGCTCTATAAATCCTAAAAGGAGTTATCAAATGTCCTAGACCTTGTCTTCTCAATCCATCATATTTCATAATGATTTTTCATTCACTACGAATTGATATATGATGACTTTTAAGATATTTAGGAATAAGGACCTCTCCTATATCAAATATCGGTGCCCTTAACGAGAGTAAAATTCTTATAACTTTATGCAATGTTGTTAAACATTTAAAGAAGCCATATTGAATAGGCTATAAATTAATGTTCTAAAATACTAAAGCTCTCAATAGTACCTAATTTGACAATTCCAGTTATGTCCCCTTGATCATTCCTAATACAGACTTGAATGTCTGTTTAATCTTTAGAACCAATAAGCAATGAATAAAAATATCAAAGTCTATTCAACACATAAGATAAGTTTTCATATGCAAGCCCAGCTTGTTAAATACCAAAGTGAGAAGCCATATTTCCTTTATACTCTATGTGACGATGTATTTGGAACATATTTTTTTCTATGTGTTAAAATTTCCTAAAAAATATCAAAAGAATTTCTAAGCTTGATTCTTTTGTGGTTTAGGCGAACATATGTTCCAAATAAACCTTAGTACCAACTTTAATTTCTTTCTTTAAGAAAATAAACCATTAATGAGTACAATTTGTATTTTCTTACTTAACTCATTTTCCTAAAAAACACGCGGTCAAAAATTAGGTTATTAAAAGTTCAATATCTACCCTTATAAGTATTATAACCCACCACATACCTACTCTATAATGCCTTAAATGATATCAAATGCACAAGTAAATTCTTTGAATATTTTAAATTTTGTGCATTGGATCATTTAGTGTACTCACTATCGTTCATTTATTCTTTATTAAGAAATAGTCAACAAAAATTTAAAGTCTATTCCTTTTGTAATTTTCAAAACAATCTTTAAGGAACTTTCCTAATTATTTCCTCATAAACATAATTCCATTGAATGTTGCAAAACACTGATATAATACTTATGTAATTAAGGTTACTCCTACTTTTCAAAATCCCAATTGAACCTTAGAGGGATATTGATTTGCAAAAGTTGAAGTGTTTCCTTTCTTTATCAAAAGTTCATGCAAACTTGAATAAAAAGTATTCTTAAATTACACAATAAGGCAATTAAATAATATTTAACAATAACTAATTCAATAATAAAACATGCTTGAAATTAACCTTAAGTATTTATAAAAATACTTTATATTTAAACTCAATGAGGACAACAAGATACCTAGCACAACAATGATAACCTTCATTTGGGCTGACAATATCAACTTGCAAGTGGTACTTTCAATGTGGTGATTAAACATTGATAACCAATCCTGTCAAGTGAAAGCCTTCCTTTGGGTCGACAATCACTCACATGGCAAAACTTTATATTTTCCATGTTTATCACCATCTAACTATATGCAGACTTGTTATTTGGCCAAACTGAAGTCTTCCTTTGGGTCGACCACAGAGCGCATAAACACACAGACCCACAAACATCTGATAATTTTGAAAGATATCAATATGATAGATCAGAGGCTACTTTAGCAGCATAAATTCATCAAATTAACACCAACCAAAATAATCAGACAATTATGCAACATATGTAACTTTAATTATTATTAATTTTATCTTTATGAAAATAAAATTACCAAAATTATTTTCAAAATTAATCATAATATCTTTATATGCATAATTTAATAATGGGAAAAGTCATCTAAACAATTTATAAATCCAGGAAGAAGAATCAAAACTGAATTGCCTAAAAAGGAATTTTAATGATATTTTAACTAATCAACAACTCAACATAGACTACGGATCACTAATTGTAGCACACAATATTCAAATATCAATAATTAATTCCATAATAGTAAGTGTATTTGTTATTTGGCCAAATTGTGACCTTCCTTTGGGCCGATCACAATTCGCATAAACAACAACATACACTAAAAATTTCATAAAATATTGTTTTCTAATGAAAATAAATTTTCAGTAATTAACAACAATATTTTCTTCCACCAAAAGATTAATAGAAATTAAAAATTGTGGCAAGTATTGATAAAATAAAAATTTATTCACCGTAATAATCAACATTTAATAAACACAATATAAATGTATTCCCAAAAGAATGTTATAAAATAATTCTTAAAATTGAATTTAAAAATTAAAAGAAAGCTATTAACATCTTTAGGTTGCTATAGGATTAACGGTGCTAGGGAGGGAATCCTAGCACAATGTCCTCAAGTTTTTATGTCGCAAGCTACATAACACTGGAGTGCTATGTATTGGAGTGCCGTTTATAACTTAGCGGCATTGGGGTGCTACAAGCCGCAAATAAACTTATATATATATATATATATATATATATATATATATATATATATATATATATATATATATATACTCTTGTTTTTTAATCCAAAACATCACATTTCATAATTGATTAATAAAACGAAGAATATAGTAAACTTTATCCAATCAAGCCGCCATAAATTTGAATAAATTTCAAACTAAATTATGTAAAATTTGTTCAACAATTCATACATCCAAATAATTCTAAAGATCCAGTAATCATTCATGCAAAACCTGTTCTGATACCACTTGTTGGAAAATTTAAACAAATCCTAATTCATGATTATTCTGAAATAAAAGCCATAAAATTCCAGAACAATCAAGACCAAGGATCTAAGCATGGAAGAAAACCAAAATCTATAAAGAGATTAGAATTACCTTGAACAATTAGATAAATTGACCATGATCTGCAAGAAGTTGTGTGGTTTGTGATCTTCCTCAACTATGCAGACCAAATATGGGCAATACTCTCTTTGTTTGATGGGGAACAGGAAGTTCGAAAAGTATAGTATATTGGGGACCATAACCATATATTTATAGGTTAATCCTAGGGTTTCCCATAATCCCCTAGGATTAATGGGTTGGTTTCTACCCAGCAAGCCACACCACTAAATGGGAAGTCATGGGCCCATAATCAAGATCATTTATATGTCCATTAAATAATTCAAATATAATTTCTCTTTAATTTGTTACCCACATATGAATTAATTATTATATTAATTCCAACAGAAAAATCTCAATTTCTTCCTCCTCACCGAAATCCCACGAAGAAGAATCTCTATGATGAAATCTTTCTGCGGTAGAAAAAGTAGAAGAAGAGGTGCAGTGGATGAAGAATATTTCTTTCCCTACTTTTAATTTCTCCCTCTCCCGAACCAAGGCAAGTTCCCAATTTCCATATTTTTTTTTATCCCAATTTCTAAATGAGAGAGATTTTTTTAGTATCCAAATCCCAAATCTGTGAGAAATAAATCCAATTATTATTTGAGTACTCTAAATATTAGATCTGGATTTAAGATTTGTGAGAGAAAAATTTAATTCCAAATTGTTGAGTGCTCTAAGTTTAAGATCGGCAAAGAGAGAGAAACTCAATTCCGAGAAGAGGAGGGAGGGAGGGAAAAAAACTAAATTTGACTCGACCCAACCCGATATGAAACCGACCCGGACCGACTTGTGTTCGGGTCAGTTTGATTTTCACTAGAAACCGACCCGACCCACCATAATTACACCCCTAATATATATCATTATGCAACTCAATTATCTATCAAAATTAGAAGGTCAATAAATGTATATACCAATTGAAGAATTATGAAATTTAGAAGTGTAATACATGTATATATCACTATGGAATTGAATTACTAAAATTAGAAGGTCAATACAATATATACCACAATGCAACTCAAATATCAAACTTAAGAGGTCAGTACAAATATATCACAATGCAACTCAATTATGAAAATTAGGAGGTTAATAAATGTATATATCACAATGCAACTCAATTGTCAATAAATGTAGAGGTCAATAAATGTAGAGGTCAATACACGTATACACCAATACTATTGAAGCATACTAACAGGTTATTCCTCCCTACCTATATACTCTTTTCTTTTCCCTGAAACATACAAATACAGTTTTTTTTAGATATGAATACAATTAGATTAATAGTTTTAATTTGTAAATATTACTGTTCAACACAAAGATCATTTACCATGTTTTCTCTTACCTCCCACCAAGTCTCCCCTGTCCCTCTTTTTGCCAGTGTCATTCAATTTTTTTTTCTTTTCTGAACATCCTCACATTCCGCAGTATTCATGGTAGCCTCCCTTGGAAGGTTCTTGATGATTCAGTCTTTATATTTAAAGATAATTATTTGGATTTTAATCTATTTGAATATAGAAAGTAGATGGACTTACGCATATATACTTATTAGATTTAATTTTAAATGACACATTCATGTGGTCGGTCCCACGACTATTTTTTATTATAAAATTCTCCCTAAATTATGTGAAGGCAAAAAACTAAGTTTTATTTTTAAATTCTCTCTAAATTATGGGAAGACAAAAAATAAGCTTTTAAACTTTTCCTTTCTTCGTTTTCCATAGTTCAAAGTCGCAAAACCAGAACAAAGATACTGTTGGACTTACCTCCCTCAAAAAGTTGTTGAAGAGGCAGCTGGATGATTGTGGACTACCGGTCGATGTTGACGATGGCAGATCGGGGGGGCGAGTCACACTAGATTGGGTTGGGTGAAGTTGGACGTGGGGCAGATTTCGACGGTAACAACGTGCAAACTAGATTTGGGGGGCGAGTCACAAATCGATAGCTTGAGTGCCAAATGGAACTGGGAGAAACTGATGAAATGGGACGACAATGATCGGTATGGGACGAAGGCAACTGACTGGAACATGATATACGCAATGAGGACTGACCAACGGCCCGAGTGGGGCCGTGGAAGACTGTAGGTGGAGATGAAAGTTGGAGGAGAGATGGAGATGTGGGGCAAAAAGGAGGGAGCTGCTACGATACAAACCCTAAATTCATCTCCTTCAAACACAAGGTTAGGATCATAAGTTTTCATAAATTTCCCTAGATTTATTCATATTTACCCCTTCCTATTTAGAAATTTTAGATTTTAAATCTATAAATTTCAAAATCTACCCTAACAAATTTTTAATAATTTTAAAATCTATGTTCAAACTTTGCTTTTAAAATATAGAGTATCAATTTTAAGTGGTTTAAATTTGATTTTTCATTATTTTATTGTTTTATTAGATACAGTTGAGTCCCTACTATTAAGGTTTTTTGCTATTATTTTAGTAAATAAATTCCTAAAATAAGCATGTATACCTAATTTGTCATAAAGGTATATTGGTCTAAAATATTTATCCAGAATTTTAAGAAATGCCACTTGGCCATTTATGGAATATCTGATATGTTTGGTCATTTTTTAAAACTTGTTATTTATTTTAGTCATTCCTGCCGTTGTCCCTTTTTCAACTTTACCCTTTTGACCATGTTTTTTTGGGTCATTTCTCATATTCAACCACCTAACAAACTTTATTTGAAACAAGTTCCTTTTCCTACATTCACGGGATTTTTTAATGTGTACAACGATTTACTGAAAAATATGTTGGTACGTAGGACGATCTTGAAATTAAGTTTGTTCAGTAGTAAAATAATACATGTATTAATGTATGTTGATCTCGCCGGTCAATACATGTATATATCAAAATGCAACTCAATTATCAAAATTAGAAGATCAATATATGTATATATCACAATGTACAACTAAATTATCAAAATTAGAAGGTCAAGACATGTATATAACAATTGAAGAATTATCAAAATAAGAAGATCAATACATGTATATATCACAATGCACAACTCAATTATCAAAATTAGAAGGTTAATATATGTATAGTAATTAAAGTATTATCAAAATAAGGTCAATACATGTATATATCACTATACAACTCAATTATCATAATTAGAAGGTCAACGCATGTACATACCAATAATAATGAAGCATATTGATTACCTCACTAATAACAAGTTCTTCCTCCACTACCTTCAGACCATTTCCTTTTCCCTTAAATATAAAAGTACAATTAGCTTAGTGGTTCTAATTTATAAATATTACTGTTCAACACAAAGACTCCTTAAGTTATTACCTTTTTGGTAGGTTCACGACTTACCTCTTTCTCCTTACTTGAACACAAATTTCTTTTGAGGTCAACTTTAGCCTGTTCTCCCTCACCTCCCATTAAGTCTCCCCCGCCCTTTTTTGGCCAGTGTCATTCAATTTATTATTTTTCCTTTTCTGAATATCCTTACATTACCAGTATTCATGGCAGCCTTCCCTTGGGTTCTTGATTATTCAGTCTGTATATATAAAGATAACACATATTTGTAAAAACGAACAAGACACTTTATATATAAACTATTGAAGCTATACCTCTTCTTCGCTTTCTAAACTATACCAGTAGCTTTTAATCTTCCACTTGATCGTCGAGATGTTACTCTTCTAACCTTGACCATATCTACTAATTTTATTTAGATTTTAATTTATTTAAATATAGAAAGTAGTTGGACTTAACTAGATATACTCCTTATATTTGATTCTAAACGACACATTCATGTGGTCGGTCTCACATCTATTTTTTATTTTTAAAATATCCTAAAATACGTGAAGGCAAACAAACAAGTTTTTAAACTCGTTTTCAATCATTCAAAGTCCAAAAATCAAGACAAAAAGGCTGTTGAACTTACCTTCCTTGAACAACCGTTGAAGAGGCGACTGGAACGACAGACGAAGACTGTCGAACGATAGTGGATGGTTACTGTCGGTTGACGATTGGCGTGGTGGGTCAAGGCGGTGAGTGCCAAATTGGAGCGTTAGACGGCGGGTTGGGTCAAGATAGGAGGACTTACGGATCTAAGTGACATGCAATGGATCTTGATCGGGGTTGGCGGATCGATGTGACTAACAGCGGTCGTTCTATCAAATAAGTCCCAAAAATTTGATTTCAAAACATAGTGTATCAATTTTAAATTAGATTTAAGTTGTTTAAATTTAATTTTTCATTATTTGATTGTTTTATTAGATATAGTTGATGCCTTAGAATTAAGGCTCATTGTTTTTGTTATTCGTTATATCAAATAAGTCCCTAAAATTAAGCATATATACCTAATTTGTTATAGGGGTATATTGATCTAAAATATTTATTCAGGATTAAGAAAAAATGCCACTTAGCCATTTATGCAATATCTGATATTGCCATTTTTTAAAACGCGTTATTTATTTTGGTTATTCTTGTTGTCGTCCCTAATAACAATGCCTTGTAGGACTATATACGAGTTGGGTTTGGGTTGGACCAATTTAAAGATGTTTTATGGATCAAACTGAATTTTCAAGCGGGTAAATTCACTAATCCAAATGACTCGATTGGAATAGACAACCCAACCCTTACATATTTGGGTTTATGTTCGACAACAACAAACTTTTGGAGAAAAATAGTACATCCTATTGTCAGTAACTTCTTTGATTTATTAAGGGTTAAGTAGATAGATAAACTCTTTAAAAAATATAATTACATCATGTGTATCTAAAGATAGCCTCATCCTATTTAGGATGAAGCCGACCACAGTATGGAGTTAATATAGAATATATTTTGGGTATCTGTAGTATATACTTTCAAGGTATATATTATAGGTTAAAATACTATTTTGGTTAATTTATTTTGAGCTATAGTTCATTTTGGTTTTTGTACTTTCAAAATGTTCATATTGGTCCATTTACTTTCAACTTTAGTTCCTTTAAGTCCTTATGTTGTCAAAATATTCACTTGGGTCCTTATACTTTTAAAATGTGACCATTTTGGTCCTTTACTTTTATTTTTAATATTGTTTTTTCTATCACAATTTTAGCACAACACTTTCACCCAATATATTTATTGAAATATAACCATAATTTTATATTAAAGAATTTCTAACATATAGAATTTGTTTTAAAATTTTTTAAATAGAGACAAAAATGGTCACTTTTTAAAAGTACATAGAAAACAAACATTTTGAAAATATGAGAACTAACATGAATCAAAATTGAAAGTACAGGGACAAAAAATGAATATAAAGATCAAAATAAAGTTCAAAGTATAAAGATCAAAATAGAATTTTAACCTATATTATATAATCTAATATTTTAGAATGTAGCAATAAAAGGTATACATTATATAACAGATTGAGTGGGTATGATAATGTAACAATAAAATGTATATATTATATAAGAAATTAGGCGGGTATATTATTATCATAGTGTAGGTTAGATTCAAAAGTATATATTACATAATTTAGTAGTTTAATATAGTTCGACGAGAAATTCAATAAGAGAAAAAAACTCGAATTTATGAACTTGTATTTGTATTTATGTATGTGAGTGTTACAATCTCTAATGTATAATCATCTGATTAATTCTCTCAAATGTAAACTTTAATTCAAGGGCTTGTGAGTTTGTTCTCGAATCAATGGTTGATGCCTTCAGCTTCTTGCTTGATGAATGATCTTTGAAGTGTTCGGCTTTAAGCTTAATTGAAGACTTTGACTTGTTGATGAAGTTCTTTAGCTTGTAGCTTGATGAAGACTTGTGAATTCTTCGGCTTTGCGTTCGTGAAGTTATTCGGCTTTGCAGCTTGTGAAGTGCTTCGGCTTTGAAGTTCTTCGGCTTGTAGCTTGTGAAGTGCTTCGGCTTTGCAGCTTGTTGAAATTCTTCGGCTTGTAGCTTGTGAAGTGCTTCGACTTTGCAGCTTGTTGAAGTTCTTCGGTCAATTTGATGAAGACTTTACAGTTTGATGGAGTCTTCAAGTATTGTTGCTTGGGGAGAGAAGATCCAATGTTCTTGAAGTCTCGTACTCTTCAAGTCTCGATGCTTCGCTTGACTCTGAATCCAATTCTTCTAGCTTCTTCTTCTTTCTTCTTTCTTCTTCTGAATTCCCCTTTCTTCTGGCTCTTCTTCTTTCTTCTTTCTTCTTTCTTCTTGCTCCCACTCTTAAATGAGGGGTGACCCCTCTATTTATAGAGTCTTGGTGGGTCTTTTATGGGTCATGGGCTTAATGGGCAATGGGCTTGAGCCCAGTCTCTTCATGGGTTTTGATCTAATTAGTTGATTTCCTCGAACCACCATAAGAGAGACATGTTGCACAATTTGATTTTTTGATTTAAAAATTAATTTAGGACACGTGTAAATTTGTGATTGGTCCTAAATATAATTTTAATTTTGTGACGTGGCATTTAATGATTAGTCGAAATTTCTCCGTCAACAAATGCCCCATTTTTGAGATTTATGCACGTATGTATGTGTGTGGATCTCGAAAAAGTAATGTGCGACATTTGACCAAAATATAAAGTGTGGTTTATAATTGTAATCTGATGTACCTATTAATTTTGACAAGGGTTTATGATTTGTTTTGCCCAAATAATCAAAATATAAAATTTGACCTTGATTTTTATGCCAAATAACCAAAATAATAATTTAGCCAAACTGTATTATATATTTTTTTCTCTCTTTGTTTTATATATATCTTTTTAATGCCGACCACTTTTTTTTTTCTCAAGTTTACACTTGCCAACAATATATATATATATATATATATTTACTAAACACAACTTCTTTTCTTTCTTTTTTCTTTCTTGTAGCGCTCAACTATCTTAAGCAGCAGTGGATCTTCTTTTGCTTTACAGTGATTTCATTGCTGAGTAGGTTAATGCCTCTTCCGCTGGTTGAGGTGTTCCTAGGTCAGCGGTGGTCACCTTCCCTACAGTGATTTCATTGCTGAATAGGTTAATGCATCTTCCGCTAGTTGAGGTGTTCATAGGTCAGCAGTGGGCACCTTTCTTGTAGTGATTTTATTGCTGAGTAGGTTAATGCCTCTTCCACTGGTTGAGGTGTTCCTAGGTCAGCAGTGGTCATATTCCTTGTAGTGATTTCATTGCTGGGTAGGTTAATACCTCTTCCGCTGGTTAAGGTGTTCCTAGGTCAGCAGTGATCACCTTCCTTGCAGTGATTTCATTGCTCAGTAGGTTAATGCCTCTTCTGCTGGTTGAGGTACTCCTAAGTCAACGGTGGTCACTTTCCCTGTAGTGATTTCATTGCTGAGTAGGTTAACGCCTCTTCCGCTGGTTGAGGTGTTCCTAGGTTAGCGGTGGTCACCTTCCCTGCAGTGATTTCATTGTTGAGTAGGTTAGCGCTTCTTCCGCTGGTTGAAGTGTTCCTAGGAAAAAATGGTCACCTTCCTTGCAATGATTTCATTACTGAGTAGGTTAATGCCTCTTTCGCTGGTTGAAGCGTTCCTAGGTCAGCATGGTCACCTCTCTTGCCAACGATTGAGCAGGTGCATCGTCTTCGCCAAGGATCGAATGGGTGCAACTTGTTTGCCAATGATCGAGGGGGTTCAACTTGTTTGCCAACGATCGAGGGGGTGCAACGTCTTCGCCAATGATCTAGCGGGTGCAGCGCCAAAGATCAAACGGTGCAACTTCTTTGCCAATGATCAAGGGGGTGCAACTACTTCGCTAATGATCGAGTGAGTGCAGCTTCTTCGCCAACGATCAAGCGAGTGCCCCTTCTTCGCCAAAGATCGAGGGGGTGCAACGTCTTCGCCGACGATCCAGCGGGTGCAGCGCCAACGATCAAACAGGTGCAACTTATTTGCCAATGATCGAGCGGGTGCAACTTCTTCGCCAATGATCGAGTAGGTGCAGCTTCTTCACCAACGATCGAGCGAGTGCGACTTCTTCACTAACGATCGAGGGGTGCAACGTCTTCGCCAACGATCCAACAGGTGTAGCGCCAATGATCAAACGGGTGCAACTTCTTTGCCAATGATCAAGCGGGTGCAACTTCTTCGCCAATGATCGAGTGAGTGCAGCTTCTTCGTCAACGATCGAATGAGTGCGACTTCTTCGCCAACGATCGAGGGGGTGCAACGTCTTCGCCAACGATCGAGGCGGTGCAACATCTTCACCAATGATCGAGTGAAGACTCTGTTTGGGGGATGATGCCATCATAAGGAGCAAAACCTAATTTGATGGTTTATGCCCCGGTGACCATCCTTCATTATGCTGCAGAGCTATTCTTCAATAGGGTTGAGCACCGTATCATCATCCTTGGGAAGGTTGTACATATGCATCTTGCAGCGTCATTGTGGTGTCGCCATATTTTTTTTAAAGACCATTTTTCTTTACCTGGATTTCTTTTAACTTGATCTTTTTTTAACTTGGATTTTTTTTTTGAACTTGATTTTTTTTTTTGAACTTGGATTTTATTATTATTATTTTTTTGAACTTGGACTGAACTTAAAGTTTTAATTTAAGCTGCCTACATACCCTCTAACAAAAGGATCAAGTCATAACGTAGTTCACTTGCAATTTTTTTTTTTGGCCATTCACCTTTTAAACTCATGTGGGGTAAGAGTATCATGCAGTTTAGGCTCTTGCGATAAGGAGCATTACATTTCAAATGTCATGATTTTGACCATATCCTTCATTTGTAGGATTGGTTGAAATGACAGGACTTTGCTTCACCTTCAAACAACTTTTCGTACTTATGACAAGAGATAATTTTCTCTTCATACGTGAAGGAACAAGGCTGTGAATCTTTTTGCCATAAAACTTTTTCGTCTCCAATATCTTCATCTTTCCTTTGTTTCGATCATTTGCTCCCACTTTAAGACGATCCAAAGTATATGTTGAAGCTTGATTTTTTCTTGATGTGGAGACACTTAATCTTTGGAAGACTGAAAGTCGAGTCAAACATTGATTTTCTTCTTTCATCATGGCCATAATCATTCTTTGGAAGACTGAAGCTCGAGTAGCTGAAGGCTTGATGCGATCAAAGACAGAAGTTTTTGTTTGATTTCTTTTCAATCGTCGACCTCTTCCACATTTATGTAATGTGTACTTGCAAATTCTTCCACATTTTGACCATGAAATGACTTTAAGCATGTTTGATTGCATGTGTTTGTCGCTACTCCAATATGATTTGCTTGAGCTAATTCATCAATGTCCAACTCAATTTTTCTTTCTTGAGCTAACTTTAGAATTAAGACGAAGCATTTCTCCACTGGATGGCCAATAACTCTATGATATTTGCAGTAGTTGAGATCATTTACTTTTCCCATCTCTTCTGGTCGTTTGCATTCAGGGAGTTCGATCAATTGCATTTTTAGTAGTTGTTCTAACATGTCAGATATGTCAGAATTAGGATAATCTTTTTCTTGTCTATCCTTTAGAGTTAGACGACGACTTTCATTTTCTTGTCGGTTTTCGACCTTCTTATCCTTTCTTTTTGAAGAAGACTTGAGAGAAGTTGTGTTGATAACCATTGATTCTTCAAGAGTCGTCTCAGCATTCTTGTTTATTCTCTTTAAGTTATGGACTAAAAGATCTTTATCTTCTCGATTAGCAATGCTTAGCTAAATGTCGTGGGTGCGGATTGCTAATTCTTCAAACGTGCGGGGTTTTATTCCTTGAAGGATGTAGAGAAGTCCCCAATGCATACCTTGAATACACAACTCGATAGCAGATAATTCCATTAGTCGATCTTTGCAGTCGAGACTCAAAGCTCCCCACCTGTTGATGTAATCAACAACAGATTCATCTTTTTGTTGCTTAGTGTTGGTGAGTTCCATCATGCTTACGGTTCACCCTATGTTGTAGAAGCGATTTAAGAACTCTCTTTCCAATTGCTCCCAACCGTTGATGGATTCAGGCTCCAGATCTGTGTACCAGTCAAAATCATTGCCTTTTAGTGTTCGGACGAATTGTTTGACGAGCAGATCTCCTCGAGTGCCAGTATTTTCACATATCTCAACGAAATGAGCAATATGTTGCTTAGGATTGCCCTTTCCATCAAACTATTGGAACTTTGGAGGCTGATATCCCATAGGCATTATCAAGTTGTCGATCCTCTGTTGGATCGGTATGGCAACCCTAGAGGGGGGGTGAATAGGGTTTAATTAACAAAATATAAACTTTTTAATAAATGGGCCCAATTTAAACAAAAATAATACACTTTTTGAGATATGCAATTTTAATAAAGTAAGATAAAATGAATTCTAAGGCAAACAAGAGAAATTTAAAGCAAACAATCAAATTCTAAGATTAATTGCAAAAATAAATAAGAGAGAAGGTTAGAGAAATTTGACACCGGGAATTTTTATAGTGGTTCGGCACAACTGTCCTACTCCACTTCCCAAGCACCTCTTGGGTTGTAAATTGAAATTCTGACTCTTTCCACGGTAGGAGTCAAACCGGTACACTGCTCTTCACAAGAGCAAAGACGATCCTCTCCACGGTGAGGATCACACCGTTACAATGAGTTGAAGATTTTGAAACACACACTTACAAACTATCAAATAGAGTAAATATACAAATTTGAGCTCACAAAAATTTCAATCCTCACAACAATAAATTTCTCTCACAAATAAGATGGAAAGAAAAAATTGAGAACTTGGAGAGATTAGCAAATGAGAATTTTGAAGTTATGGAGGATTGAGAATAAGACAATTGTTATATAATTTTGAATGAGAAGTTTAGTTTAAATAGAGGGAAGAAAATGGTAAAAAAAATCAAGTTTAATTTTAAACCATTAGATCTTAATCATTAAGAATGAAGGGTTGAGATAATTTTGGAAAAAATAAATTAAGAATAATATATATATAATAATGATAATAAAAAAAAAAAATATATATATATATATATATATATAAAGTGATGTGACAAGTTATTTTAATTATATATATATATATATATATATGTGAGAAAACGGTAACTTTTCAAATTTTTTTTTAAACTGACAGCATTTAATGTGAAATGACCTTTTTTTTTAACAAAGTTACGAACGGTAACTTTTGACTTTTTTTTTTTTAATCTTTTTCTTTTCTTTTTCAATATATATATATATATATATATACTTTAAAAAGAAGCTTGTAACTTGTCAGCTTACGAACTGTCCACGTCATCTTCTCAGGTATTTTTCCTTCCAATTTGTTTCGATCGTAAGTTCTCCGTTTGAGCTCCCGATTTGAATGATCTAACAGTCGTTGGAATCGTTGTAACGAGCCCTACACTGTGGACACTTTAAAATACAAAAAATGTCAATAAATAAAATTAAGTTTGTTATCATCAAAACATTAATTAATTAATTAATTAAAATTAATTAATTTGAGATTAAGGCCAAAAAGCCAACATCCTCTTGGTGTACGGTTTGGAGTACGCGAGGGAGCTTTGAGAAGATCCGCCATACTGAGCTCTAATCGAATTTGTGATCATATCTTGGAGCTGCCAGACAGATAGTGAAGCAATTGAAACAGAGTGTTCCAGTTGTTCTTCTTGCATGATGTTCTTTCTTTTGTTGCTGACTTTCGCAATTTGATTTTGGCTTGACTCAGCAACATTCGCAACATCTTGAATTTCGATCTGGTTCATAAGGGAAGCAATCTTATAGTCTCTCTCTTCGACCATTTTTGTCAGCATGTTGAGTTTCTACTCCATTTCTACCAACTTTTCTTCCATGGTGGATGGAGCTTCCTTGGATACCATTATTTAGGTTTGAGAGAAAGAGATGAGAGGTAGAGATGTCCCACTGGGCGTGCCAATTTGTTCAACGAGAAATTCAATAAGAGAAAAAAAACTCGAATTTATGAACTTGTATTTGTATTTATGTATGTGAGTGTTAGAATCTTTAATGTATAATCCTCTAATTAATTCTCTCAAATGTAAACTTTAATTCAAGGGCTTGTGAGTTTGTTCTCGAATCAATGGTTGATGCCTTCAGCTTCTTGCTTGACGAACAATCTTTGAAGTGTTCGGCTTTGAGCTTGTTTGAAGACTTTGACTTGTTGATGAAGTTCTTTGGCCTTGTGGCTTGATGAAGACTTTGTGAAGTCTTCAGCTTTGAGCTTATTGAAGAATCTTTGAAGTCTTTGGATTTGCATTCGTGAAGTTATTCGGCTTTGCAGCTTGTGAAGTGCTTCGGCTTTGAAGTTCTTCGGCTTTGTAGCTTGTGAAGTTCTTTGGCTTGTAGCTTGTGAAATGCTTCGTCTTTGCAGCTTGTTGAAGTTCTTCGGCTTGCAGCTTGTGAAATTTTTCGGCTTGTAGCTTGTGAAGTGCTTCGACTTTACAGCTTGTTGAAGTTCTTTGGCTAATTTGATGAAGACTTTACAGTGTGATGGAGTCTTCAAGTATTGTTGCTTGGGGATAGAAGATCCAATGTTCTTGAAGTCTCGTACTCTTCAAGTCTCGATGCTTCGCTTGACTCTGAATCCAATTCTTCTAGCTTCTTCTGACTTCTTCTTCTTTCTTCTTCTGAATTCCTCTTTCTTCTGGCTCTTCTTCTTTCTTCTTGCTCCTCTCTCAAATGAGGGGTAACCCTTCTATTTATTGAGTTTTGGTGGATCTTTTATGAGTCATGGGCTTAATGGGCCATGGACTTGTGCCCAGTCTCTTCATGGGTTTTGATCTAATTAGTTGATTTCATCGGACGACCATAAAGATACACACGTTGCACAATTTGATTTCTTGATTTAAAAATTAATTTAGGACACGTGTAAATTTGTGATTGGTCCTAAATGTAATTTTAATTTTGTGAGGTGACATTTAGTGATTAGTCGAAATATCTCCGCCAACAAATATATACCAATAAAAAATATATATTATATAATCTTTTAGACGAGTATATGTTTATTATACATTTTAGATTAAATAAAATAGAAAATATATTATATAATGGTCGCTCGAATTTTAAAAAATTTGAGACGACGAATAACTCATGGTGGTCGGAAAATAGATTCAATTCGCTGAACAATTGTATGGCTTGACGAAAAATATTGGACGGAATAAATAATTGCTGCCGGAAAAAGGACTCGGAAAGAATAAAAATTGGAATTAATCTCCGCTGGAAAAATTAATAGAGGTTGATCAAACTGAAATTAATCTCGTCAGATTATTGAAATTAGTCTCCACGAAGCATCAATGAGCCCCCAAATCAAAAATCAAAGAAATAGACCTCGGAAAATTGAAAATCAATTCCTTACATTCATATGGAAAATTTTGAATCGATATTAAATCTAGTTATTCAAATATAAAATAAATCTCATAAAATCAATTGGTATTAATTGAGGGAATTTAGAGACAAAAATTGAAAATCAAATCTGGACATTTAGATCGGTAACTATTTAAAATAATAGAAATTTATGAAATATTATGTATTATTTGACCCATACTAAACAATTTTTTGATATGTGATAATCGAAGTCTTTTTTTTTTCCGGTGGATAAATCACTCAACAAGAGGAGAATTTACATTCGAAAAGGGGAAATTATAGTTTTAGAGTAAGTGAATATTTGGAGAAGAAGACCAAAGGACTTCCTATTTTCAAATTGTTTCAATTGTCACCACATTAACCCTTTATTAATTTTTTGCTAAACTTATATATGGTTTTTAATGTGAAGTTTAACTAACTATTTTGTTGTTGGCTAAGTTTTCTTATGGCAATTAAACTTTTAGCAATATTTTTTAGTAATACTAGTATTTTAATATGTGCGCGGTATCTTAATTTAATTATATATATATTAATATAAATTTAATTTTAAAAACCAATATTTTGATTATGAAAGGTAGAATGGTTTATTTCGTTTTCTATTTAAAATAAAAAAAAATTAAAAAATTATCTAAATACATTAGTGATCATTAAAATTATTAGCGTGCATTATTGAAAAAAAATAAACATTTTAGAAAAATTCAAAATTTAATGGGATGTGCGGGTTTGTAATAATTATTTAGTAATTTTTGAAATTAAGGACTATTTTTTAAATGCTATTTTAAATTAAAAGAATTATAAACCTTTTACTATAAGTCTAATTAATTATTTTCAAATGAAACACATTATGAGTTTTAAAAGTCAATATTTTAATTGGAGAAGGTAGGGAGGTTCATTTTATTCTCTATTTTTAAATAAATATAATAAATTAAAAATAAATTATTTAATGTTTAGGGCCCGTTTGGTAACATTCCCGTTTTTTGTTTATCTTTATATTTTTTTAGTACAAGGGGTGGGGGATCGAGCTCACAACATCTTGATTGGATATATGCCAATTACCACTGAGTTATGCTCGCTTTGGCCCTAACATGTTCTTAATTATTTTGTCATACCTTCACAATCTTATTATTATGTTTCTAATAATGAAATTTACTTTCAAACAAAGTTCTAATTAGGAAGAAAAATATTACTTCTAATTTTTTATTTTAAATAAAAATATTTTTAGAAAAGGGTATGTTTGTTTGAGTTAAATTATTATTTTTTTGTATTTTATTTAAGGGAAAAAAATTAGAATTAATGAGAAAAAGCCAAGGTGGCTAGGAGTGTTCAGGGAACCCGACAATTCGACGAACCTAACCCAATCTGGTTGGGTTGGAAAAGTCCCAACCCGATCGAGTTGGGTCGGGTCTCAGGTTGACCCTTGAAAATCCCGGGTCAAATCGACTTGACCCGAGATTATATATATATATATTACTAATAATCTAATATTACATATACATAATAAATTAATAATTATTAATTAAAAGATAAAATACACTTTTGGTCCTTGTTTGGGGAAGGGAATACCCTGGACACGTGGAGGACCCCCATTGGTGCTCCAAGAGGGCTCATGAGTCATGCCCAGCTCGGATAGCCGAGATGGCCGCCACTAACGTCGACAAATGCTAAGTATGAGGGCCGAGGTGAACCTGGCCCAGGTCTGACCTACCGGGGAGCTTGGTAGGGGCCGATGTGAGCAACCGTCTGCGGCGTGATTATCGGGCGTAACCGTCGGTCCCGAGATTACCGGGTGTAACCGACGGTCCCGAGATTACCGAATGTAACCGTCGCGAGATTAGCGGGACTACCACCCATAAATAGAGGGCCTCACTCCCCGATTAGGTACGATGATTTCTGGCCTCGAACTAAACTGGGAATCCGACCTATACTGACTTGATCGTCGGAGTGCTCACCTTTTTGTGCAGGTCCGCCCAAGCGTTCAGGTCGGTCCGGAGGCCGAGTTCGAGCTGCAATCTGGAACACACTGTTGTGCATATCCATGCATAAACATTTGGCGCCGTCTGTGGGGACGACAATCTAAGTCATCCTAATTCTTTTAAACCAACACGCGAGCGAACATGGTTCAACCAGCGAACTCGACCAATACGACAGATCGAAGGACTCTAGCTGCCAGCGATGCCCACCAGAGGGAGGTCGGAGCAGCAGCGGTAGAGGGGCAAGGTCACGACGGCCTAGCAGCGGAACCCCTCCGCAGGTCGGCACGGATCACCGCGCCTGCCCTACCGCCTGCGCACCTGAGGATGTCCAAGGCCACCCGTGGCCGAGGTGGGACCTCTAAGAAGGGCGCCCGGGGTCCAGCCCCGGCTCTAACAAGCGAGAACTTTGATGCGCTCAATAGAGAGATGGAGGCAATGCGCACACAAATGCGCTCCATGGAGGAAATGTATAACGAAATGATGCTAGCTGCAGGTGCAGTGTCCCGATCTGAAAATCGAGTGACGCGCGTGGACGTACGCGAGCAAAGGGGTTCCCACCTCGGCCCAGCCGAGGAGGAACGTCCCGAAGACAACGAGAGTGAGGGGTACACTCGCCAGAGGGGAGACCTCCGTGAGCATCTCAACAGAAAGAGAGGCTCGTCTCTCCGAAAAGGGCAGTCACCATCCCGCTCACACAGGAGCTCCAACCAGCAGGCTGAATCCTCTCACAATCCCGTAGGGATAATCACAAGGGAGGAGTTGGACCAGCTGAGGGGGGAGCTCGATGCTCAGGTGGAGGCCTTAAAGGCCAAATGTGAGCAGAAAGACGATTCACTGAACGATGGCGACTTGGGAGAATCGCCTTTCACCTCGGACGTTTTGGAAGCACCAATCCCTCCGAAGTTCAAAGCCCCTACCGTGAAGCCTTATGATGGAACGAAGGACCCCAAGGACTATGTTGAGGTCTTTGAAGGCCTCATGGACTTCCAAGCGGCATCAGACGCAATCAAGTGCCGCGCCTTTCAGATCGCGCTTACTGGCAGCGCGCGATTGTGGTATCGGAGATTGCCAGCCAGGTCGATCTCAACCTACTCTCAGCTGAGAAGGGAGTTCCTCGCCCAGTTCTCTTCTCGGCACTATGACAAAAGACAGCGACCCATCTCGCCACATCAGGCAGAAGGAGGGTGAGACGCTGCGAGAATATGTCACCAGATTCCAGGAGGAGCAGTTGAAGGTTGCACACTGCTCCGATGACTCGGCCATGTGCTATTTCCTCACCGGTCTAGCCGACGAAGCCCTCACGGTGAAAACTTGGAGAGGAGGCCCCGACCACCTTCGCCGAGGTGCTTCAGAGGCGAAGAAAGTCATCGATGGACAGGAGCTCCTCCGAACCAAAACCGGCCGACCAGAGCGAAAGATCGGCCGGGGGCAGAAGTGGAAGAGATGTAGAAAGGGGCAGATCCCAAGTCCAAGGACAAGGGATCCCTTTCCAGCGGCCGAGCTGAGTATCGAAGGGCGGAGAACGGACCTACCAGGAGCCGACCTTACGAGCGCTTCACCCCGACCACGATTCCAATTTCCAAGATCCTAACGAACATCGAGGAGTCTGGAATGGAAAAACTACTCAAGCGTCCTGAGAAACTTCGGGGAGCCCCGGAGAGGCACAGCAAGGACAAGTATTGCCGCTTCCATCGGGAGCACGGCCACAACACGTCGGACTGCTGGGAGTTGAAGCGCCTAATTGAGAATCTAATTCAAGATGGCTACTTCAAGAAGTTTGTGGGAAAGCCCAGGACCAGCTCAGCAGAGAAAAAGGAAGAGCGAAAGCGTTCAAGGACGCCACCCCGACGCACCGACCGACCTGTGGTCATCAATACCATTTTTGGAGGGCCAAGCGGGGGTCAGTCCGGACATAAAAGAAAGGAGTTAGCCCGTGCAGCCAGGCGCGAGGTGTGCATCATCGAGAGCAGGGGCCGACCTGCCCAATCACCTTCGACGGTGCAGACTTGGAGGAGGTCCACCTGCCCCACAATGATGCACTTGTGATTGCTCCCTTGATTGATCATGTGGTGGTCGGGAGAGTGCTGGTAGACGGGGGCGCATCCGCTAACATCCTGTCCTTACCGACCTACCTCGCCTTGGGATGGACGAGGTCGCAATTGAAGAGAAGCCCGACATCGCTGGTTGGGTTCTCTGGAGAATCGGTCATCCCAGAGGGTTGCATCGACTTGCCGGTCACGCTGGGGCAGGACTGAACTCAGGTCACTCAAATGGCCGAGTTCGTGGTAATTGACGGTAGATCGGCCTATAATGCCATCTTTGGGAGACCCATCATCCACTCATTTCGGGCCATTCCCTCAACACTTCATCAAGTTTTGAAGTATCCCACCCCCAATGGCGTGGGCATGGTCCGAGGAGAACAGACCGCTTCGAGGGAGTGTTATGCCTCCGCACTCAAAGGCTCATCGGTCTGCGCCCTCGAAACTCTCGCCGGTAGGGATGGGACGCTCGAGTTCGAGGCCGACCTGCCGAGGAAGGAGTTTGCCGCACCCACTGAGGAGCTCGAGCTTGTTCCTCTGCTTAGTCCCGAGAAGCAGGTAAGCATAGGAACCAAGCTGGGGGCCACCGACAGAGAGGAGCTAATCCACTTCCTCAGATCCAACTCGGACGTCTTTGCGTGGTCCCATGAGGACATGCCTGGCATTGACCCGCGAATTATGACGCATCGCCTCAGCATAGATCCATCATTCCGACCTGTGAAACAAAAGAGAAGACCTATAAACAAGGAGAGGAGTGATGTAATTGTTGAGGAAGTTAACAAACTTTTGAAAGCTGAATACATAAGAGAAATTTCGTATACCGAGTGGCTCTCCAATGTTGTATTAGTTAAAAAATCTAACGGCAAGTGGAGAATGTGCGTAGATTTTACGAACTTAAATAAGGCATGCCCGAAAGATTGCTTCCCACTGCCGAGGATTGATCAGCTCGTGGACGCCACAGCCGGGCACGAACTGCTCACCTTCATGGACGCCTACTCTGGGTACAACCAAATCAAGATGCATGTCCCAAATGAAGGTCATACTGCTTTCATAACAGACCAAGGTCTGTACTGCTACAAGGTCATGCCCTTCGGGTTAAAGAACGCAGGAGCGACCTACCAGAGAATGGTGAACAAAATGTTCGCCAAGCAGATCGGCCGGAATATGGAAGTGTATGTGGACGACATGCTTGTCAAGAGCAAGCAGTCTAAGTCGCATCTCTCCGACCTGACCGAAGCCTTCGAGGTTCTGAGGGCATATCAAATGAAGCTCAATCCTGCTAAGTGTGCCTTTGGAGTCTGCTCGGGAAAATTCCTCGACTTCATGGTGATTAACCGGGGAATCGAGGCCAACCCCGAAAAGATTAAAGCCGTGACCGAGATGGAGGCACCGAAGACGTTGAAGCAGCTTCAGTGTCTCAATGGCAGGGTTGCGGCCCTGAGTCGGTTTGTTTCAAGAGCGACAGATAAGTGTCTTCCTTTCTTCAAAATCCTACGAAAGAAAGGGCCGTTTGAATGGACAGCGGAGTGCGAGCAAGCGTTTCAGCAATTGAAGAGCTACCTCAGTTCGGCACCTTTGCTCGCCAAGCCCATGCCGGGGGACAAGCTCCAATTGTACTTAGCAGTGTCTGACAGTGCCGTCAGCTCGGTCCTAATCAGGCAAGAAGAAGCGCGGCAAAACCCGGTCTACTACACAAGCAAGGCTATGACGGAAGCCGAGACGAGATACCCTCAGATGGAGAAGTTGGCTCTCGCTTTGGTCACCTCGGCCCGACGGCTCAGACCATACTTCCAAGCCCATACGGTGGTGGTGCTCACTAACTTGCCCCTAAAAAGCATCTTCCATAAGCCGGAAGCTTCTGGACGCCTAATGAAGTGGGCAATAGAGCTAAGTGAGTACGACATCCAGTTCGAACCCCAGAACTGCGTTGAAAGGACGAGCAGCGGCAGATTTCATAGCCGAGCTCACACCACCCTCCGAGCTGAGCGAGTCCGACCTACCGTGGACAGTCTATGTCGACGGATCCTCCAATGAGAAGGGGTGCGGAGCCGGGGTCCTCTTGCTCGGACCAGGGGGCGAGCGATTTGAGTATGCCTTGCGGTTCGGCTTCCAGACTTCTAACAACGAGGCTGAGTATGAAGCATTTATTGCCGGCCTGCGAATCGCTAGAGCATTGGGGGCCTCTTGTGTTAAGGTCTTCAGTGACTCCCAGCTGGTTGTGAGCCAGATCAAGGACGAGTACCAAGCCAAAGACACCCGAATGGAGAAGTATTTGGGCAAGGTCAGATCGTACCTCGCCCAGTTTGTAACTTACGAAGTAAGCCGGATTCCGCGAACAGAAAATTCTAATGCTGACGCCTTGGCCAAGTTAGCATCGGCGTACGAGACCGACCTGGCCAGGTCGGTCCCCGTCGAGATCCTAGATAATGCCTCGATCTCAGAGCCAGATCTGATGGAGATCGGCGCTCCAGAATCCTCATGGATGGACCCGATCGCAGACTTCATTAGGGGCAACTCACCACAAGACCCCAAGGAGCGCAGAAAGTTGGCAAGACGGGCAGCTCGGTTCGTGGTCCGAGATGGGGCATTGTACCGACGTGGCTTTTCCCTGCCTCTATTGAGATGCCTAACCCCTGAAGAGGGCCTGTACGTCCTCAGAGAGATCCACGAAGGAGTGTGCGGCAATCACTCAGGCGCCCGGTCGCTGTCAGCCAAAGTGATCCGACAAGGATACTATTGGCCGACCCTCAGCCAGGACGCCAAGAAGTTCGTTAGAACTTGTGACAATTACCAACGCTACGGACCATAATCCACCAACCTCCCGAGCTGCTCACCCCCATCTCGGCCCCGTGGCCATTCGCGCAGTGGGGGGTAGATATCATTGGTCCTTTCCCTTTGGGCAAGGGCCAGACCAAGTTCGCTGTGGTTGCTGTGGATTACTTCACCAAGTGGGCCGAGGCCGAAGCGCTCTCTCACATAACGGAATCCAGGGTCACGTCCTTCGTATGTACGAATATCATATGTCGCTTTGGTATACCGCAGGCCATAGTGACAGACAATGGGAAGCAGTTTGACAACGCCAAGTTCAAGGACTTTTGCAGCAAACTTGGCATAAGTCATCTTAGCTCGTCCCCCGCACATCCGCAAGCAAATGGGCAGGTGGAGGCAGTCAACAAGATCATCAAGCGAGGCATCAAACTTAGACTGGACTCCAAGAAAGGCAGGTGGGCCGAGGAGCTACCAGAGGTTCTATGGTCGTACCGGACCACCCAACGAGAGTCGACGGGTGAGACCCCGTTCTCCCTGACCTTCGGCTCCGAAGCTGTAGTCCCGGTTGAGATCGACATGCCATCTGACAGAGTAGAGCATTACGAGCCTACGACAAATGAGGAAAAGCTGCTCCTCAACCTCGACTTGTTGGAAGAAGGAAGAGCAATGGCCAGCTACGCCTGGCGGAATATCAGGGCAGAATGGCCAGACATTACAATACCCGCGTTCGACCTCGGGCCTTTCAGGTCCGACATCTGGTCTTAAGAAGGGTCCAAACGCATGTGGGTGCCCTTGATCCGGCCTGGGAGGGCCCGTTTGAGATCAAGGGCATAGTCCGACCTGGGACGTACATATTGGCCGATCTGAAAGGAGACGTCATCGCGCACCCGTGGAACGCGGAGCACCTGAAGCGTTATTATCCTTGAAATGCCAAAAGGATTTTCAATGAATCTTTAAGGACTGTTCCAAAAGAATTATGATCGGAATAAATGTGATGATTTAATTTCATGCTTCCGAGTTCGACCAGAAATTAAATGGGGGCCACAGACTCCCACGCGATCACATTCCAGCAGTTGGTTCAAATTCAATCCTCCGAAGCCTAAGGGTACGAGGTGCGATGCCAAAACCACTGACGAACTTAAAATTCAAACCTTCAAGGTAAAGGGGCGATGTGAAAAGTTCAAAATGATCAAGCCTCCGAACTTGGGGGTACGAGGAACGATATGAAGAATAGCTACGGACTTAGGATTTTAGCCTTTTAACCTTTTTTTAAGTTAAGGGTGAAATGTTAAAAATCCAGAGTTGGTGCAATGTATTAAGAGATTCAAACTCAAACTTACAACTATTTTAACTAAAGGCGCGACCTCAAAGGTAAGAGGTGCGAGGTGACATTGGCTGCAGTTCAAGGAAAAGGCAAAGAAATGAAAGATGTTGCCTACACCAAAGTAAAATCGAACAAAGCTTCTTCATTAATGGAGAGCAGAGCCAAGGCTTATAGACCTTGCAGCTCTGCCCTGACAAGCAGAAAAACAAAAGAAAAGGAAGAAGGACAAGCGAAAAGCCTCGTGAAGGGTGGTCACCTAAGAGCCTGCTTGAGGAGCGCCCTCTTGAGTGGCGCCGACCTGGTCCTCTTCGAGATTGGAGTAGTCAGAGTCCAGATCTCTGACATATTGATCCACCAACGCTTGGGGGCCAGGGGTTCCGCCAGGCCCAGACGCCCACTTCTCGGCATACCTCCTTTTCAGACCGCTGAGATCGATCTGAAGGTCGGGCATGTCGGAAGCAATGCCCTTCATGAGGAACTTGAAGCCCGCGTCAGAAAAGTCTTTGGCAAATCCATCGAAGTCAGGATGTTGCCTAAACGATTCCTCCAATAGGACTCCATTGCTGAGGCGCTCCTTCACCGTCTCCAGCTCGGCAGTCGCATACTCCAGCTCCTTATCCTTCGCTTCAAGCGCCTGGAGCATGTCGTCCTTCTCCTTCAGGAGCTGGAACTTCTCCTTCTCCACCCCTGGTGATAGCGTGGGCAGCTCGGAGTTGGACCTTGCGCCTGTCCTCTTCCTTCTTCAGCAGCTCGGCCTGGGACTCCACCTCGGCCTTCAAATCTCCACCTCAGAGTGAGCCTTCAGCAGCTCATCCTTCATGGTGGAGGAAGCAGCCTCCAAGGCAGCTGAGAACTCCTCTTTCTCCCTCGCTGCCAGAACTTCTCTCCCATCCAGCTCGGCCTTTACAGCCAGAGCCGATTGAATGGAAGCAACGAACGCCTGAGAAACGGTACAAGGAAAAAGTTAGACCGAACTACCTGTTGGGCGAGATTAAGCAAAAAATGGGGACACTAGTCTTACCTCGGCGGCGTAATCGATGGTCCTCTGCAGAACGGACCCAGGGTCGCTCACAAATTTGGACGTCCTCCTTAGGCAGCGGTCCAAACTTGCAGCTGAGATGCGGAACACCTGGTCCCTCACCCCCGGAACTTGACGGCTCAACTCTGAACCGTGCCGTCACGTCGGACGTCCCGCCCATCCTGGCCGCAGGATCGTCCACCCGATCTGCGAAACTTGCAGGTAAGACCCTGCAAGCTCCAACCTCCGAGGGGGAGATCGCCTTCTTTTTCTTCCTTCTTCGCTTCAGAGGGGCTTCCTCCCTCACCTCCTCGCCCAAAGGCGGGGCGTCCACTGCCTCGGTCTGATCCCTGGGGCGCTTCTCCCTCGAGGGACCCCTAGAAGACTCTAGCTCGATCACTGGGGCTGGATCTTCCGAGGCAGGCCCTGCCACGACAGGGGTGGTAGGTTTCGAACTCTGGGCGGCCTCAAGAGCATGGGCTCGGCCCTTGGACTTGCACTTCACACTGCTTGCAAACCCGCAAACCATGGCTGCAAAATAAAGTAGGGGTCATCAAAAAGGTTAGGGAAAAAGGGGTGAGGCAAGCTCGGCATACCAAGTTCAGAGTTCGGCCTTGAGGATTCAATGGGACGAACTGCAGGGTTGTGATCTAGCAGCCCGGACTCAAGCAGCAGCTCGTCGGTCACCAGGGTTCCGACCTTCCTACCCCTCGGAAAGCGCTCCTTGTAGTATTTCACAGCGTGTCGAAAGAGGCTTGCGTAAGCTCGGGGACTGGTCGGATTGAAACTGCACGAAGACAAATCCGAGTTAGACCTGAATGACAAAAGAAAATACGAAAAGCAAGAACTACTCCGTACCTAGGTTCCCAAACCTAGTGGGGACGTCAAAGAAGGAACGACCTGACTCGTCCTTTGCGAGCCATTCCCCGGAAGCGTAGAACCACTTCCTCACCTATCCCTTGATGGAGGTCGGCCCCTTAACTATACCGTCTGCGCCTTTCCTTGCGCACATATAGAACCGACCAGGCTTCTTAGCTATCCTTTTCGCTCGAAGCACGCGAGGAGCTGGTCTACGTCCAACAGCTCGGCCTCCTCACTATCCCGAGCTCGTAGCCAAAAAAGGATGGCCAAGCGAAATGACAACCCCACCCATTGGGGCCACTTGAGCCGAAGCCAACCCAGTCCGGAAGAGAAATTCTTGGACAAAAGGGTGAAGGGGAAGTATGAGGCCGTACTCAAACATTTTGAAGTAGAGAGTGACCCATCCCTCTAGAGGATTGTCAGCTCTCTCCTCCCCCACCTCCGGAAGCCTGAGGAGGATGTTCTCAGGGATAGCGAACCCCCTACGAAGGGATCCGAGGTAGTGCTCAGGTATCCTAAAGGGTATATTCCAAACCCTGACCTGAAGTGGAGGCGTCACTATCCTCCCCGTCATCGAGAACTAAAGTTTTCTATCTCCTCGAGCTCGACTCTAACCTACAAGCTAAATCGGATCCTAAGTTGCTGCAAAAGAGGACGACATGGCAACTACGTTCGAAAGAGAGAGGGAAGAGACCGACCTACCAAGGGTTCGAGCTGCCTTCAGATCGAACTCCAAGAATTCAAGGAACGTAAGGTATGACCTGAAGGATTGGGGACATTTATAGCTCGTCGGAAGAATTTCCCCACCGTACACGTGTAATCAACGAGCGGCTAGGATCCTCCCTGAGATCCGAAGCGTCAGAATATTTGAATATTCCGACGATGAATCTTCCGCGACGGTTGTATTTTCCCACGAATAGGAAGTCGCCACGTGTCCCAAAGCAAGTCGAATGAACTCTCTGCCAGGTCGAGATCGGACCAGACAGAGTGGGGGCCAATGTTTGGGGAAGGGAATACACTGGACACGTGGAGGACCCCCATTGGTGCTCCAAGAGGGCTCATGAGTCATGCCCAGCTCGGATAGCCGAGATGGCCGCCACTAACGTCGACAAATGCTAAGTATGAGGGCCGAGGTGAACCTGGCCCAGGTCTGACCTACCGGGGAGCTTGGTAGGGGCCGATGTGAGCAACCGTCTGCGGCGTGATTATCGGGCGTAACCGTCGGTCCCGAGATTACCGGGGTAACCGACGGTCCCGAGATTACCGAATGTACCGTCGAGATTAGCGGGACTACCACCCATAATAGAGGGCCTCACTCCCCGATCAGGTACGATGATTTCTGGCCTCGAACTAAACTGGGAATCCGACCTATACTGACTTGATCGTCGGAGTGCTCACCTTTTTGTGCAGGTCCGCCCAAGCATTCAGGTCGGTCCGGAGGCCGAGTTCGAGCTGCAATCTGGAACACACTGTTGTGCATATCCATGCATAAACAGTCCTTAAGTTTGAAGATAAGTTTCTATTTGGTCATTGAGTTTGAAAAGTGACAGTTTTATCGTAACCTTTAGAAAATAGTTCTAGAAGGTTCCTAGATAAATTTCCGTTAGTGTCTTAGAAAATAGTTCTAAAAGGTTTCTAGATAAATTTCCGTTAGTGTCCTCCTCTCCTCCTCCTCGATCCATGGATTTTAGAGAGAGGGGAAAAGAGGTAGGGAAGACAAAACGAACCGGAGAAGGAGGAGGAGGAGGAGGGAAGAGAGAGAAATGAACAAGGAAAATTAAAAAATAACACCTAATTATAAAAAATAATATAAAATTATTAAATATCCAACTCACCCGCCACATCAACATTCCCTTAGTGACACTAACAGAAATTTATCTAGGGACCTTTTAGAACTATTTTCTAAAGGTTAGAGATCAAATTGTCACTTCTTCAAATTTAGGGATCAAATAGAAACCTATCCTCAAACTTAACCACCAAAATATATTTTATCCTAATTAATTTTTTTTTTAGATTCAATCTCATCCCTCCATTTTGATTAAATCTCAACCATCCATTGATTTTAGGTTTCAATTCCTTCCTCTCCATTTTGATTCTCTCTCTTCTCTAACATTTTCAATTTCATCTTCCTCCCCCCCATCTCTCTCTACAAGCTTAGTTCAATTTTTTCACTTTTTTAGATTCAATCTCGCCGCCGCTGCCGCCGCTTCAGTCTCGACCTCTCACCGTCGCCGTCCTTGCTCCCGTCTTGACCTCTCGCTGTCGCCACTCCAACCTCCACCTCTCGCTGTTGCCGCCGCTGCTTTGGTATACTCTCTCTCTAGTATCTGTTCTATTTCTCTCGCAGTAATATTAGCTGTGATGGGTTATAAGAGAAGAACCCAGCAACCCATCCCGAATTTATTGGGTTGGATTGGTCATCGTTTTACAACCCGTGGGTTCCCACAAATTTCCAACCCGAAAATTCGGGTTGGTCCAAAAAACACCCCCAACCCGACCCAACTCAACCTATGGACACCCTTAAAGGTGGCTAACATTTGAAGGAAAAGCCATTTGGGCCTCAGTTGATATAGAGTTAATATCTTCGGGGGACTGTTTTAGAAACTTATTTTCACAAATGTCTAAAATTTTCCAATTTTAAACTTTTAGATTTCTGCATGTAGGATTTTTTTATAATATCGAAATTACCCTTATTATTGCATTTATATTTATTATTGTTTGAAATTGAAAGGATTTAAATCCCTAAATTGTAAACATAACCTTTTAATTATTGTGGGCCCCATATAATTTTTTCCATAATCCGGTTAATTCACTAATTCATGTATTAATTACAAAAAGATTAGCATGATTTCAAATTCGAAATTAATGAATGTGTAGATTTATCAATGATTTCAAATTGAAAATATACCCACGATTTTTTGCAAGTTTCATTACCCACGATTTTTTTTGTACATTTCATTTCTTCCCACGATCTTCCAACATCAATTTCTTCTCACGATTTTCTGCATGGAGTAGATGAGCTTCTATTCAACATCAATTTCTTCCCACGATTTACTGATGCATTGCACTAATACTAAGGTGAAGTATGGTTGCTGCTCACAATTTAGAAGTACTCACGGCTTACTGCTGCTCGCAATTTTATGAATATGCCTACTGCTTTAACTTTTTTTGGTGAGAAGAAGATTCTTCCACTTGCTTTTCTTTGGTTGGTGATTGTAGAATATAGAAGTATTACTTTAGTTTTTTTTTTGTGAGAAGAAGTTTATGGATGTTGATTTATGTACTTAATTTTTTTTGTGATAAATCCTTTAACAAAAGATAAGTGATGAGAAGCACGAATTGATTGCCGCCAATATTGAAAGGAGAAGAAAATAAAGTTTATCTATACATCGAAAGAAACATGAGTATGATTGAATGTTATTGTTTTTAAATTATAGTTTATATATATATTTCTTATTATGCATTCAATTATGTTCATGTTTTTTCATTATTTCATTTTTGTGTTTATGTTGTATATAGGTTATAACATATATGCTACTTGTACTTTTGAAATCAACTATTATTAGCAATGTAATTAACATTATGTATATATGTCTTTAAAGTAGGATATAACTTGCATATCATGTATTATTATAGAATATTAATAATTAATTATTCATATGTATATTTTAGGATATAACATATACACCATGAGGACTTTTGAAAACAAATATTATTATGGATACGATGAATATAATATATATTGTTGAATGAGAAATTTCGGCTAATTACTAAATGCCACGTCAAAAAATTAAAATTACATTTAAGACCAATGATAAAATTACATGTGTCCAAAATTAATTTTAAAAATTGACGAATCTAATTATGCCACGTGTCTCTATTATGACTGTCCGATGAAATCAACTAATTGGATCAAAACCCATGAAGAAACTAGGCCCAAGGCCATGGCCCATTAAGTCCATTGTCCATATAAGACCCACCAAAACTCTATAAATAGAGGGGGTCACCTCTCAGAAGAGATCTAGAAGAATTGGAGATTCATAACACTCAGAATCATCTACAATCATTTAGAGTCAAGCGAAGCATCCAAAGCCAACAAGACTTGAAGAGTATGAGACTTCAAGAACATTGAATCTTCTCTCCCCAAGCTACAATACTTGAAGACTCCATCAAACTTCAAAATCTTCATCAAATTGGCCAAAGAACTTCAACAAGCTGCAAAGGCGAAGAACTTCACAAGATAAAAGCCGAAGAACTTCACAAGCTGCAAAACCGAAGAATTTCAACATGCTGCAAAGCCGAAGTACTTCACAATCTACAAAGTCGAAGAACTTCACAAGCTGCAAAGCCAAAGAACTTCACGAGCGCAAAGCCGAAGACTTCAAAGAATCTTCAATAAGCTCAAAGCCGAAAACTTCACAAAGTCTACATTAAGCTACAAGTCGAAGAACTTCATTAACAAGTCAAAGTCTTCAAAAAAGCTCAAAGCCAAAGACTTCAAAGATCGTTTGTCAAGCAAGAAGCTGAAGACATCAACCATTGATTCAAGAAAAAGCTCATAAGCCATTGAATCAAAGTTTACGTTGGAGAGAATTAATCAGAGGATTATACGTTAGAGATTGTAATACCCACATACATAAATACAAATACAAGTTCATTAATTCGAGTTTTTTCTTCGTTGAATTTCTCGTCCAACATATATACTTATTAATCATGTTTTATAACTTTCATACTATGTATTATTCAAACTTATAGAGAATAATTTGTTATAAATATAATATATATACCTATTGAGTTTCTATAACTATCCAATTCATAATTAGTTGTAGATATATATTATATCTACATATAATTACCAATTGGATAGTTATAATATATATGTTATCAAGCATGTGAGCGTTAATATTGTATTTTTATATACCTTTGTGGATCTGATGCACTCCAAGGATGTCTCCAGCTTGAGCAGTCTCAGTTGATGCTCAAGCTGCTCAAGTTCTTTGGGATTCAATGGCCTTAACTCTTCCTCAAGATATTTCTAACATAATCTTCAAATTAATTACAACTTTCTCATATAGTTAATACTCTAATTCAAACCAAATACTTCAACAAAACATTCAAAGAATTTAAACTAGTTCTGTTTTTTACCCAATATACCCAAGTCAAAATTTTCAAAAACTACTTTTTAGGAAACAAATTTTATGGCTGAGCTATGCAAATCTATAACACAGTAGGTGAATTAAGAGAAATGTACCTATGAGATTGCTGTAGGAATTCAACTCTGGCTTTTTTAGGTTCAAATATTCATCAAAGTTGTATAACTGTTAATGGGAGACATCAAAAAATTATCAAACACTACTCAACAATCTACTCAACAATCTAGTAGGCGGCCGACAAAGAATATTCTACTCAATAATCTAAAAGCTACCTCAAGAACTGACCAAGAATATTCTACACCCATTGAAATTGAACATACCCATTAGAAATCGAAAATACCCATTAAAGATATATGAGTATGGAAAATATACCATTATGAAATCAATTCTTATTTTTGAACAGAGTAACAGAAATTGAAGACGAAACAAATTACCTCCACTTTATAATGGGGAGAAGGTTGACGGGCTACTACGGGATAAGTGGAGTAAATGGCCGGCAACAGAATGGAGAAGCTTCACGCGACGATCTGCTACAGACTACTACCGGCGAGTGAACGGAGTAAACGACCGGAGAAAATGGTGTTTGGGGAAGAAGGAGAAACCGGAGGAAGAAGAAATAGGCGGATGAATGATGTTTTTTTGAAATTGGTCGCGGAAGAAAAATAGATTTTTGGAGATTTGGGTATTTTTATTTTTGGAAAGTGTAAATGGGCATAAAATAAGGGATTTAAAATCTAACCTACCAAATATACCATTTTGATTTTCTTCTTTTTATTAATATTTAGGTGAAAATAAAAGATACAAAGGTAAATTGTCCATGGGTACCATTTTAAAGGGGGTTATTTTATGACAAACGTGTAAATTTTGTATATTTGAATCCTTTTATGTAATTATAATATCTAAATAGGCTATCCATGTACTAATCCCATTGATATATTGTCCCTATAATTAAAGCCCAAGAGCCAATTGGGAAAAAAAGAAGACCACGTGATTGAGGAGAGATGATTGAGCCCCTCCCTAGCAAAAGAGAACTCCCTTGAAACATGCAAAAGATTGAGCCAAGATCTGGATGTCATGCAGCCAAGCCGTATCTTCACCTATATAATGAATCTAATCATTGAGGAGGTTGATAGCCATTAACGAGTCGATTCTACCAAAAGCCTTGAACAGCTAAAAGAAATTACCAATTTGATCCCTTCTCGAATTGCTTTGGAGTGAGCCATTATTTGGGATTTTGGATTGAAAATAAATGATAGAGCACAAGTATACATCTATGATAAGTAATAAAATGGAATGAGTATTCCGAGTATCGATTCACAGGGACAGTTGAAGCCTTTTTAATGAAAATGATGTTGATCGGTGACTTTGCAATTGATTTTGGGGTAACAATATCAAGAATGATGTTGGTTTTGATATTTGAAAACTCAATGGAATAAACCCAGTCCAGTTATTTCGAATTAGATAAAAATACACAACATTTTTCCAACTAGGCGCCAGACGCCTCTCTGTATTTTTCATCGGTTTTGCTTCATCATCTTCTTATGTCTAAGCGATTTTAAAGGTATAAGTTCATCTCTAATATGTCTATTAGAAAAAAGAACTTAATTTAATAAAGACCAACTGTAACCTTAGGTCGAGGTCCTATGTCTAGGCTACCCGAGCAAAATCTTTATGTCTAAAGTATTTCTCTTCAAAGTTAAAATAATTAAAGTTGTGGAAATGTATCAAGTTTTTCAATATTGATGCTTGGTTAAAACGTTAATTGGCCAAAACAAGTTTAACTTCATAAAGCAACCCTAAGTGATAAAAGAAGAGAAAAACACCTTTTGCATTAATGAATTTTAAAAACTTTAGCTAATCATCCATAACCGAGCTTGGGGAAATAAATTTAGCTCATAACTTTAGAGGAAACAGAATTGAACATAGATGTGAATAGATGACATGATTAAAAGATGAATACAATTAAAACAAGTTGAAAATGGTGGAGTTGTAACCCGAATGACCCATACTCGTTCTCTTTTGAGATTGAGGAGCAATACTCGGTCGATTCCACATGATTGTGTGATTACAAACTTCGTAGAGAGATGGAGAGAGAGATGAATATTAACAAAAACTTATAATCAAAGAATAACAATCTAACAAACAAAGAATGAACTTGAAATAAATTAAGTTTTAAACTAACAACAACTAAATAACTAAAGGAAAACATAGTAGATTGAGAGTAAAGTGCCTAAAGCTTGAAAACGATTACTTGGGATGATGAATGGAGTGAGGGAAGATGCTTTATAGGGAACTTCAAGTCAGTTCAGAAGTTGAGCCTTTTGTGGGGAGCTATCCTTTCACAAACTTTTTAGTTTAGTTGGTTATTGAACTAGCCTTTATCCTTGCATGGAAGACACGTGCAGGGGCTGAGAGAAGTTTCTAAACATACCAAAACTCGCGTTTCACATTAAAGATACTTTCGGTATGAGGTAAGGCGCCAGTACAAAAAATTTCTGCCCAAATTTTAATTTCAGTTAGAAATCAACTCTAAATGATGTCAAAATGTCCTATAGGTTGTTTAACCTAAGATAACTTTGAAATATAGGTTTTAGACACTAAACTAAGCTTAAAATATGGTTTCTGAGTGCAAAACGATAGAAAACAGCACCAATTTAGTTTTTTTACCTTTGTAAACAAGGAAAATCACACCCCCAAACTTGACTTTTTGCTTGGCCCCAAGCAAACTTAACAATTTTATATCTCCTATCGTGCCACGGCTTTGTTTTTTCTTCAGAAGATTTGGTTGATGAAGAAATCTCCAAATCTGTTTAGTGAGAACAACCTTATTAAATCCTTCTAAATCTCGAAAGTGTAGGCCCCCTAGCTCCTTCGGAAGGCATATTTTCTCCCAACTCATCCAATGAAGCTTTTTGTGATCATTAGTGGTTCCCCACCATTATTGAGCAAACATTTGTGAAACCTCATGACAAAAACTTTTTGGGAGACGAAAAGCACTCATAGCGTTTGATGGGATAGCCTGGCCAATACTTTTAATTAAGACCTCTTTTTCTTCGGTAGAGAAAAAAACTCGTTTACAACCTTGCATAGTCGTCCAGATTTTATCCTTAATGTAGCATCAATCCTCTCCTTTTCGGCAGGACAAAGAAGAAGGCAAGCTAATATAAGATCCAAAGTGATCAACCAACTAGACCCTAAGGATGGATTGTAGAAATATTTGCCTTTCAATATGGACGTTTGGAGAAAACAGAAGAGTTGATTTCACTAGGTTTATACACTGACCCGATGCTTTACCATAAGCTGCCAAGAGGCTTTTAAGATACATACATTCAGATTCATCAGCCTTAAGAAAAATCAAGCTATCATCCGCAGGGAGAAGATGAGAAATAATTGGTCTAGGCTAAGCAAAAGAAACCCTGATGTTACGACCAGATATTGTTGCATTATGTAATAGCATAGAGAACCCTTCTGCACAAAAAAGAAACTGATAAGGAGATAGGAGATCACCTTATCTAATTCCCGTTGAAGGATGGATCAATCCTTTAGTTTCTCCATTGATAAGCAAGGAAAATTGAGTAGAAGAGATGCATCTCATTATTAAAGAAACCCACTCTGCAGCAAACCCAAACTTTAGCATTATCTTCTCTAAGTAGACCTATTCCACACGGTCAAAAGCCTTGCTTAAATAAAGCTTCAAGGCTACCATCCCAATTGACCTAGTTTTCAACCCTTAGATGGTATGAATACATTCATGACCGATGATTATATTATCAATTATTGCTCTGTCTTGGATGAAGGCTGATTGAGACTGTGAAATAACATCACTAAAAACTTTTTGGAAACGATTAGCCAACACTTTAGTAACAATTTTATAAGATACACTACACATGCTAGTTGGGCGAAAATCAGTTCAATTAATATGGTTAATGCGTTCAATTAATTAATTTCATATCTTGGAGCTTCTGGTCTGTAGGTCCATCAAGTCTCTTGCTAGCTCACAACGGGTAAAATGAGGATTAAGAATTTGAAATTTTCAAATTATATAACGATAATGTATATAATGATACATTATATGTAGTTTATTTTTAATAAAGATTTAAAAATTGAACTATATTGTTATTAGAGAATTATTTGAATAAGATTCAAATAACATTTAATATGAATTGGATTCATATTAAAACTATATGTTTAAATTAATGTGCATGAGATACACATTAAAACTATAAGTTACGAGAGAGATGTGCATTTGAATAAAGTTCTAATTAAATATATGATATTTAATTAAAATAAAAACATAATTAATTAAATAATTCAATTATGTTTTGTTTAATTTAATTTAATTAAATTAGTTTTTAATTAACTAAATAACCCACCTCTGTAAGGTGGGGAGTTAACTTGCTCCCCACTCATCACTCTTCTTTAAATGAAAAATGTTTGTATTATAGAAGAGTTGATGCATTTTGAAGAACTCTCTCAAAGGTAGCCTGTCTCACGATCTCTCTTAAAAACTCTCTCTTTCAAAAGACGGTTTGCACAAACTGGTTCTCGTCTAGAGGATAGTGAGGAAGGTTTTTTGGTGGCGTTTGTCTATGGTGAAGAACGGTCTTCAAAGGTAGGTTCTACTTCTTTGTATAGCTATTTTTCTTTTTTAGTAGTTCTTCCTAAAACAAAATCAAAGCACAAGCGTTCATGAACTTTCGCTGCGGGATTCGATCCCTTCAGTTGTCCGTATTGTTGTTTAGATTTGGAGGAACATCCTGATTCATCAAGCATAACTTCACATTTTTTAATCACGTGATCTATAAGGCCGTAGTGATAGCAAAAGTTTGGGAGGCGTTCATACTGGATTGGGATCCAACAACCACCCATAGGACCATCAATGTTCAACTTCACACCTCGTCAGAGAGGTCGAGTGATATTAATCTTCTCTCAAAGACTCCATCCCCAACAGAACCCATCTTCATCGTAATCTACGTCCACAAAAGAGCCAATGGCATTGCCCAGGTGCATTGCCATAGTTTTATTCATACAAACCATTGGGAGTGTTTGAGGTGATTTTCAGCTCACACATTGCACGTATTGATTTGGTAATGAAAGTTACACGTGGATTTAACTAATAAGCCTTAAATTTTGTTACTTCGGTCTCATCTCTTATAACCGAGTTGATGCCTTGCGCGGCCGAGCCAACTAAGTTTCCTTGAAGTCTGGTTTCCATTTATTGGTCGGACCAACTAGCTTCACTTCGGCTCAGCCCTAGTCTCCGACAGACTCCACAACAGCACACCACGATTCATAACCACCTTAAAGAGACGTTGAGGACTTGTCGAAGACATTTTCGGGGGAGTCGCCTATAAATAAAACCCATTGATCTCATTTTCAGGTACGCAAACACTAAATTCTCTCTCGAGTTTAGTTCGGCCAGCTATTGATTTTATCATCGGAGTGTGTTCTGTTTTGCAGGTTCCCTGTTCAACCCATCTCCAGCTCGTCTACCGGGTCATCCTCAATCCAAGCCGAGGTTCGTAGAGTTGGTAAATTTTTTGATCAAACATTTGGCGCCGTCTGTGGGGATGACTATTTCTTAAAGTCATTTTCTACCACCAATGAACTGATCAATGTCGATCCCTACTCGCCCCCAACTATCCCGCACCCTAACTCCTTGCGGGAATCGTAACAATGCTCGTCGAACTTACACCTGCCATACCTATTCTTAGGTCGTTGGAACTTACAGTGAACAGGTCCCGGTGTGCTAGGTAGGTGTCGATCGTTTGATGGTGAACAACGCCCTAATAGAGGGTCAGAGGGAAGGGGGCCGAATCGATAGCCCCTCGGTGAATCCTCAACAACTCTAGAACCTTATATTCTAGGAGAATATGGAGGATAAGTTCCCTCCTCTGTCGGCTTCAACAGACTCTACTTAAACGAGCCCAATTGATTCGAGATTGGGGACGTACTTGTACCCGCTCGGGCAACAGTGTCGACCCCCTAGTCGACTAGACCATCGTAGCCAACGCCGTTGTTGACATCACCGAGGTGAAGGTGCACCTGGCTGCAATGGAGCAAGGTGAAGGGGAGTCTACCTTTTCACTTTGATGTGATTCGAAGAATGGAAAAGTGCTAGCTGACCCGAGTTCTCGGGCAATTGCTGATCCGCCACGTCAACCTGTAGGAGGCATCCGCATCGGGACATCGCCGCTTGCCCTACACCTTGCTCGTATCATAGTGGGGAGACCAATTTTAGCCACGGGGATAAGAACAATTGAGGTAGAAAAGGGAAGGTTAATCATGAAAAGAAGTTACTTTTAAAGTGCTTAGTGCACTTAAGCTCCCTTGAGAAATTAAAGACATTATTTCCATTTCACCCTATGAGGCAAAGACGAATTTGAGGATCATGAAGAACAAGTAGATGGATTTCACGAGTAGCTAGGAGAATACAAGTATAGTTACAACTGAGGCATGCACAACTTCAACTATAGTTACGTAGCATTATAGTTCCATGAAGCCACGAAATGAGAAACCCGACTTTGTTCACCAAAGTACTGTTTTCAACTTCATCTTTTTATGGAATTTTGATTCGAGTTAAAACCAACTCTACGAAGATAGTGGAATAAAATTTGAGATTTACACCAAATTTAAATTGCAATTAGAACAAATTTTTTATGCAAGGTTTTGACCCGTGTAGAATTTAGATGCAATTCAAACTTTAAATAAGGGTATAATACATTCTTTAAAATTTATATTTGAAATTAACGCTCATACCTAAGGGTGAGCAAATAATTTGGAAAAACTGATCCAATTGACAAAACCAATTTTTTGAATATGAAACCGATTTGTTGGTGGTTTGGTCGAAAGTCGATATCCGACCAAACCGACCAAAACTTATTTTATTTAAAAAAAATAAAAAATAAATAAGGGGTATTTATTGCAGTCTGCGCATACATGGTGCAGTATTGAAAACCAGCCTCTGGTTTCAGGGTAACTTTTATATTATATATATATATATATATTTTTTTTTTTTCCTTCAATTTTTTTACCTACTCATTCCCCCCCCCCCCCCCCCCCCCCCCCCCCCCCCCGAGGTTCGACCTCTAGGTCACATTAATTATCCAACTAATCAAATTTAAAACCCCGGCTACATCCTGCCAACCTTCTGTGCCACATAACTTATAAAAATCAAGTTCCAATCCTCATCAAATTAACGATAAACAATCTCATGGAAAACATCAACAACATTCATGGACCACCTCACGAGGCAAGTTTATTAATCAATCCATATGAATCTAAACAAAGGAATAAACTCAAATAGGCACCTAACCTGAAGCAAGACTACAACAGGAAAAATCTCTCAATATTCAATGCAAATAAACAATTTTTGGCCACACATAAGGCCCTAACCACTGAATTAACTAAACAGGAAAACTAAGCAGCCTATGGTCCTTGCTCGTCAGGTCTCCTCCGTCCCATCACCACGGTCACCCACGAGTCCTTCACCTTAAACATCATTGTAGAGGGGGTGAGTAATTAAATATACTCCGTAAGTAGCCCTCATCAAGCACACACAACATCAAGCCCATGACCATAAAGGAAACATACATCGTCATGCTCTATCAGTACAGTATGCGAACAACCATAACCACATGCTCTACTAATACATTATCATTCATCCATAAACATGCTCTACAAGACCCGATGCTAACCACAATCATATAAAAATCATTGCCCGTCCCTGGCTCCCTAACACCTCACATACAACTATGTTCACCTCCGTTATTCGAGCTCTTCGAAACCATTCTTTTGGTAGTGTCGGCCCCTGACCATTTTTACCCAGATCCCCGACACTAGTGCATCGACCCTCGACCATTTATACCCAGGCCTCGATGTCTTACAATCTATTGGCCCTTGACCATTTATACCCAAGGCCCCAATAGTTCTCCCTTTCGGAAGACTCCTCGCATCGACCCCCGACCATTTATACCCGAGGCTCGACGCTCATCTTATCCAATATGGGCTATCGACCCTCGACCCATTTATACCCGAGGCCTCGATTCCCAATTAGTGACGTATCAGCCCCCGACCATTTATACCCCCGAGGCCCTGACACTCACACATTCACTTCATAATTTGCAAACTCCACATATCGTTTCTAGTCCTCCAACCAAGATTTCAGTACTAACCCCTTAATACCACCCACCACCACCACGCCCTCAACAACACCACCACTAGTATGATTTCAATGCATCTCACAACTCCCCAATACATTTCAGCATGCTTCCACAACATAAACATTATTCTAATAGCAAAACAATAAACCAAACATGCTTTCACAACATACCAAATCATAACAACAGCGCCACAGTGAGTTTAGTCATAACGGAGCATAGTCAACAAATTTCAAACGATTGGAGCCCAACACAATTCATCCGAACACTTAATACTACTAGATATAATAAAAACTCATGAGACACGCCAAACACTTCATACGAATTCAGACAACGTACATTTCCAAAATAAATTCACTTTAACGAGCATTCACTACAATCACACGTCATTCTACAATAGATCTTAGCAGTTCAACAATGCAGAATTCACACTATTAACACCGACGGACATTCAACACTAACCAGGCATACAAAACTACATAAACAAGAGTAACACTGCACAACCACGTATCAGAACCAATATTAAGCATCATAGACAGTACATCGGCAACCAAATAACATACACCAACCCACGCACCCGCCCCCGTGCTATTTGCTCACAATCGCGCCCTTAAGTTTTGCGTTGACCTCACCCTAAGCACACCAAAACAGAAAATAAAGCATGTTACGTACGTTATTTATCCTTCGAAATTAACTCTAAAAGGGTTCGAATGACGCCTTACCACAAAAACCGACTTCGTATATATGTGGGTCACCTAGATCTAACTCGCCAAGGTGTGGGTAGCCTAAATCGAGCTTCGAACGGATGTGGGTCGCCGCCAAACGTCCAAAACACCGCTGTAACGTTCAAACTCTGCCGCCGTTCCGCTGCTGTACGCCGTTCGCCGTGCGCCGCCGCGAGGAGGAGGCCACGCTGGTTCTTGTAGATCGCTGGGGGCGCCGCTGCCGCTGCAGACTGTCGGAACGTCGGGGATGAAGAACGCTGTCGTGCTCGCCGCTGTACCTATTTGCAGCCGCTGAAGCGCCGGGTGTCCGGCCGCCACTGCTCGAACGCCGCCAAGGGGAAGGTCGCGCTGCCGCTGCTCGTGGAACCCAGGTCGCGCCGCCGCTACTCATCGGACTTACCGTTCGCGGAGGAATGTCGCGGCGTCGCACGCACAAGGAACGTCGGAGAAGGGCCGCGGCCTGCTGGGTGTCGCCGAATCTGAAGATGCCGTCGTCGGAGGGGGCTGGGTCGCCGGAAAACGAATGGGGCGACTGGGCAAGGGAGAGGGGGAAAAGAAGATGGAGCTTAGGGTTTATTTTGTTTTCCCCTTTTGTTTTTCTTTCTTTTTGTTTTAAAATCAACCCAACCCAAAAGCCCAACATACCCAAGCCCAAGAGGAGAAAAGAGTCCGTTCCATCCTTAAAACAAGGCCCACTACCCGAAGTCCGACGAATATAAATTTAAATTGGAGTTTAGAGCCCGATAGTAAAAATAAATTTAATTAACAATCAATAATTTTAATTAACAATAAATTTAAATAGTCGAGACTAACTAACCTGAGGGACTCGGGGCGTTACATGCAAGGTGGCAATTCAAATTAATACGCCATCCGTCCAACAAAGAATTCAAAACTTCCAGGAAAAGCTTGAAAAGGAAGTTTGTTCAAACATCCCCGAATGCGTTCTGGGATAGGAAAAGGCATATGGTTAATCTGCCATATGTTGATGGATTCAAAGAAGCCGAAATCCCAACTAAAGCTCGGCCTATTCAAATGAGCAAAGATCTGGTCAAGACGTGTACTGACGAGATAACATATCTACTCAAAAAAGGACTCATTAGTCCTTCAAAGAGCCTCTGGTCTTGTTCAGCTTTCTATGTCGACAATCAAGCTGAGAAAGAGAGGGGAGTTCCCAGGCTTGTGATAAATTACAAGCCTCTTAACAAAGTTTTCAAATGGATTAGGTATCCTATACCAAATCGACAAGATTTGCTGAAAAGAATCACTTCAGCAAAAGTGTTTTCAAAGTTCGATTTAAAATCTGGGTTTTGGCAAATAAAGATTCATCCAAGCGACCGTTACAAGACGGCTTTTAATGTTCCATTCGGACAGTTTCAATGGAACGTAATGTCATTCGGATTGAAGAATGCTCCTTCTGAATTTCAGAAGATTATGAATGACATCTTCAGCAAATACCAAGATTTCACAATAGTCTACATTGATGATATTCTGGTATTCTCGAATACTGTAGATCAGCATTTCAAGCATCTCCAGTTATTCCTCAATATTATCAGATCAAATGGTCTTGTGGTTTCCCAGCCAAAGATCAAGTTGTTCCAAACGAAGGTTAGATTCCTCGGTTATGATATTAATCAAGGAATTATCAAACCAATCCAACGGTCTCTAGAATTCGTGGATAAATTCCCAGATATCATACAAGACAAAACACAGCTACAGAGATTTCTTGGTTGTGTAAATTACATTGGAGACTTTATTAAAGATCTCCGTACAATCTGTCTGCCACTATATGACAGATTGAAGAAAAATCCAAAGTCATGGACTGTAGAACATACACGCGCAGTCCAATCCGTCAAATCTCTGGCGAAAAGCATCCCATGCTTATCTCTAGTGGATGATCAGTCCAATCCATCAGAAATCGGTTACGGCGGTATTCTCAAACAGGAAGTTAACGGAAAAATTATGATTATCCGTTACCATTCAGGCATTTGGAATAGTGCCTAGAAAAACTATTCCACGGTGAAGAAAGAAGTATTGGCAAGAGCACTTTGCGTTCAAAAGTTCCAAGGAGATCTTATCAACAAAGATTTCACCAACCGAATAGATTCAAAAGCGAGTAAATTCATCTTTGAAAAAGATGTAAAGAATCTGGTCTCAAAACAAATCTTTGCTAGGTGGCAGGCCATACTGTCTTGCTTCGATTTCAAAATCGTGCCTATAAAAGGAAGCGAGAATTCCCTTGCTGATTTCCTCTCAAGAGAACACCTCTTGAAAACCCCTAAATCAACTCTGACCTCTCTTCCTCCCAATGGAACCTCCTCCCGGCCGAAGACGGCCAAACACCCAGCGGCCGCCGCCGCAAAACAACCAGCGACCCCGTCGCCGAGAAATGAAACCACCATTTCTCCTCAAACTGTAGCATCCTCTTCAAGAGCAGCTACCTCAAAGGGCAAAAGGCCCATTTCTCAATCATCTGTACCATCTCCGATGAGTGCAGAAAACTACGCCATGGATATCCAGTTCGAAATTGTATCCAGACGTCAGCAAGGTTCTTCACAAAAAACCTTGTCTATTCAATCAGGCCCTTCTAGCCTTCCCATTCCCTCAAGCACGTTGTTACGGTCCTTCGGCAATACAACGAGAAATAGGCGCCCTGCTACAGCAGCCACCTCTTCAAAACCTACGGTTCTGAGGAATCCTTCCTCATTCTCTCAAATCGTAAGGCCAAAAGTTTTTCAACCGAGGCCTCCAATTAATGGTTATTTCACCAAGACTACCCTGGTGGACTCAACCATCGAACCAGAATTCGACGGACCTTCGGTCCAAGAAGTCTGTAAGCAAATATTTCCTCATGGCTTTAACTTTTTGCCAGAGGATCTTCAAAATCAGTAGAAATCACTCATGTTCCAGATAGAAATGATCATTCCATGACGATTTACTCAAAACTCAGAATCTTCCACATCCTTACCCCTTCCGCCTGGAAAAAGGGTATGTTTGTAGGTAAGAAACTGACGAGGACCTTCCAGCCTCAGACCTACAACTATCGCGACTACATGAAAGCGTGGTATGTTGTTTTTTGGCTGCAAGGTTACAACCATTCTTGGTTTGTGACTTTTTGTAAGCAAGCTTACAAATCTCACTTCCTGAACTGGTTTCAAAGTTGGTGGACATACTTTGGACTCTCCGAGGAAATTTTTCTGGTTGAAGTTCAAAGATCGTACCATCTCTTCCAACAAAGTATCTACTTGTCTCCCTTCTCTAAGACGTTTAGATTTGCTTTGTATTTCCAAATACCATGGATCTTTTGCTGGAATTTTCAGCTAGGACCCAATGGAAATTTTAAAGCGTTAAGCAAAGCTTTACGCATCAAATGGTGGGAAAAATTTGATTATTCCTACCTAGAAGCTGAGAAGATGAAGAACTGGTTCAAGACCGATGTTCATCTTCAAGACATGACGAGGCAAGAAGACGAAAGTTTCCTTCTAGCCAAGAACGCCGTCATGAGCTCACTAGCTGGAGCCGGATCTCAAGCCGACTTCAACTCAGTTCTCAATACAGTCGCGGTTCAGATCTCTGATCCAGACGATGTTCAGACGGATGTTGATTCCTCCGCCTCTGTCAACAATGATGTTGAAGACGACGAAGACGACTTCGATCCCTTCGAAGGCTACGACATCAATGATCCATATCTAGATTCACAGCCCAGCTGATACTGAAACTAGATATTTCAAGTGTTTAATTTATTTTTCTTATTGTAAATTAATGTAAATTAATTTGTTTAAATTTTGTTTTTGGATAACATCATTGTATTCCGATCTTATCATCACTATCCCAGTCTGTTTTTGTGAAGGACTTGCAGAAGAAATTGAGATGCAGTAGATGGCAAGCTTCTGATGTGAAGTAACCAACCACGAGGCAGCGCAGTTAGCGTATAGGATTGACTCAGTTGAGAGGATTCTATATCTCATAAAGCAACCCTGGTCGAAAATCGAAGGTGTTCCTTGGGCAGTTTAGGCGAGAGGCCGTGAGTAAGACCCTGGATGGAACGACCTAATCTAACGCCGGAGAAGCTTATACGATGATATACAGAATCCGCAATCCTTGCTAAATCAGAAGAAGCCGGGTGACTTCATCAAACTTCTGAAGCAAGATTCCAGTCCAAAACAGTCATATCAGCTCTCACTTTCTATCTTTACTTTAATTTGTTAGTTTGTAATAATTTTTTGCTTTACTTTATTTCTTTTCTTACTTTTTAAAAGATAAGATGCCCCATGTCGGCCACGCTTATCTTTGCTTTTATAAAGTAGATTCCAAAGAGATAAGATGCCAGTCAAGGACTTGTCTTGTCGGCTAATCTTTATCTCTGTTATTGTATCAAATTAAGTTGAGACAAGTGTCAAGACAATAGTAAGAAAATCAATAATTGCAGCCAGTTGCAATTATTGGTTCTCTTTTATAAATAGCACTTGCCCTCGACCCTCAATGGTAGGCTCGAAGTTGTCGGGACCAAGATGGTCGGCCTAGGGTGGTCAGGCCTGAGATGATTGTTCTATGACGGTTGGACTCGTGTTGATTGACTTGAGTCCTGATGTGGTAGTCGTCTAAATGATGTCACACACATTGAAGAATTAATGGAGGAAGCAATAGAAGACAAAAGAAGATATAGTAACAAAAAAAAAGTTATTGAAGAACCTGATGTATGAATCATATATTATTGAAACATTTAAATAAATGAAGTTTTAATTAACATAAATAATTGTTTTATTTTATTACACTACGTATAATTTAGGGTAAGATGTAGGAAAAATATTTTTGGACACTTTGATCCCTTTCTTAATTTACTAACGTATACTATTAATAATTTACTATAAATATTAAATTAATTAATAATTATTAATACTAATAAATGTATAAGATCTAAATGTTACCATGCTAAAAAGTTTTCCTACCACATAAAATTTTTATTTTAGTTATAATAATAATTATTATAAATAATATTTAATTATTAATTATCAATGCTAGTAAATGTATATAATTTAAAAGGTTATAATGCAAATGGTTTTTGTAGAAAAAAAATTATTTTTCTTAATTATAATTCATACTAGAATTTTAAAGTTTTGTTTTTTCATTCTCTGCTACTAAAAAAAGACTTCCTTCCACCATTTTTTTTTTCACAACACTTAGAGTTTCATTATTTATTTATCTCTCAAATTATTACTCTCAAATATTATTCAATCTTGAAAAAGGCAAATGTTTGATTAATTTTTTATGTATCATCTCAAGATGTTGGTGGCATATTCATCAAGTTGCGAGATGTTTTTTTTTTTTATCTCAAACAATATCTCAAATGGATCTTCATTAGTTGTTTAAGCCCATCACGTGGGTGCTTTATTTTAAAGGGCGATGGTAGGAATGACCAAAATAAATAACGCGTTTTAAAAAATGGCGAAACATATCAGATATTGCATAAATGGTGACTAAGTGGGATTTTTCTTTAAAAAAATAAATAAATATTTTAGACCAATGTACTCCTGTAACTATAGGTATATATGCTTAATTTTAGAGATTTATTTGATAGAACGAATATAAAAAACAATGAGTCTTAATTGTAGGGAATCAATTGTATCTAATAAAACAATATAATAATGAAAAATCAAATTTAACCAACTTAACTATAATTTAAAATTGATACTCTATATTTTGAACTCAAATTTTGAAAGTAGATTTTTAAATTATTAAAAATTTGTTAAGGTAGATTTTGAAATTTGTAGATTTAAAAACTAAAATTCCTAGATAGTAGGGGGTAAATATTATTATTTATTGGGAAATTTAAAGAAAAACTAGGATTCTAACATTGTGATTTAGAGTTTGCAGAGCCTCCTTCTTTTTGCACTAGGAGCCCCCACGCCGCCCCTATCTACAGGCTGCTCCCACACCCCCAAGATTTCATCTCCATCTGCTGTCGTTGTCTGCCAGTCGCTGCCAAGAAGTTTCAGTCCACACGTCGCCCGGATGCTGTCCCGTTCCGGCCAGTTGCCGCCGAAACTCAACTACAACATCGAACATTGCCCCGTTTCGCCTCAACCAAACCAATCCGTCGGTTCGTCTTGCGGTCCAGTTCTTGTCAGCGTCGACCACAAGATCTGCTGCCACATTAAAAAAGGAGAGTGATATGCTTCAAGCAATGCACATCATGGCATTAGGGTCAACCAATGAAGAAGAGGCTTTCCACTTCAACATGATGAGAACTATCAAGCTTCATAAAGATGGAGAACAAGTAGAGAAAGGAACTTCAAGGAAATATGAAGACACTAAACATGAGAGCTCCAATTTAGAGGTTATTTAGGGTTTGAGTCTTAAAGTAGTGTTTTCAGGTAATTAGTTTTTTAATATTCTTTTGGATTTCATGTATAATTTATTTAATAGGTCCTAGGCCAAGAATGAGGTTTTATGCACTTTTGAGGCCCATTTAGAGAAACTCCTTCAATTTGTGTAACTTAGTTACGTACCTTTGTAACTAGTTTAGTCTAGGTTTAGTTAAATTTCATTTCCTTTTATTTTAGGAAAATCAAGTTGCCTAATATAGGCTTCTTCTTGTACATTTGAGAGGTTGGATTCTTGATAAACTAAAATAATCTTGAGCTTTCCTCTTTGCTCCCAAAACCGTGAGCATTGACGCTGTTGGGTTTAGTGCCTTGAGCTCGTGAGTTTGTAATTTGTAAACATTTTATTTATTATTAATAAAAGTTATTTTTATTATTTCTTTGCATTACTTGTATTATAATAAACTAAGATCCAAGGTTATTTAATGTAACTGAACAATATATATTTAATATACAATTTATATATTTGATATACAGTATATATACAGTATATATTCGATATAGAAGTCTGAAATAATATATATTTGATATACAGTATATATTTAATATACAATGTATATATTAAATATATGATATATACAGTATATATTCGATACATAAGTGGATAATGTTCCAGTAATAATCTAAATGGTCTATAGTACATGGATAAGGTTGGATACCTTATCCCGGTAACACTATGGATACGACCTGCTTTGTAATAGTAATAGTTACAAACGACTTTATCCAGGTCGTTCATGTAGAGACATGTGAGTTGGGGTATCCCATGCAATGAGTTTATATAAGATCGGACTGCGAAATAATTAATCATTGGCTCTAACACAGTTAGTCAATAGATTGTTATTTCATAGGATGACCAAGTAATCTTAATCTTGAGCGAGTTATGGATTCCTGCCTATAAGGGATCGTCCTTTGATTTGTATGGGTGAGAGTGACCCGGGTTGCCGACTCATTAATCCTACAATTTTGGGGATGAGATCGAGTGGGGAGCTAGAAACATAACTATGCAAGATGAAATTCAATCCTTCCTGACTTTAGGGAAGTAGATGCGTGTTCCCTTACATACTGACTTCGGGCCTTGAACAAGGGGCCCCACCCTTTCACTGGTCCGAGAGGGAATTCCGGTTATTGGTCGAACAATAACCGAGTTGTTCATTAAAGGAGAAGTAGTAGTTAAGGAGCAAGATGTAACGTAGGAGTAAAACGATAATTTGACCCAACTAGAGTTAGAGCACTCGTGAAGGATTGACTTGCCGTTAATGGTCGTACATCCATGGACACAAAAATATTCTGTAGTGAGAAGAGTGCAGCTGCGCGTCTTTAGTGGAGTGACTCGCAGTTAACAGATGTTGATTAACTCGGTTAATGAGCTTAACTGATTAATCTTGCATCGTTAGAGTTTTGATCTGTAGGTCCATTAGGTCCCATTGCTAGCTCACAATGGGTAAAACGAGGATCAAGAATTATGAAATAGCTTGAAATATTCAAATTATATAAGTGAATGTATATAATGTATTTTGATGCATTATATAAATATATGTTAAATTTGGATAAAGATTCAAAATTAATACTATATATTTTAAGAGTGGGGGCTAATGTTATAGATGAGAAAAATCATTATTTTCTACATTTTGAATTCCTTTTAAGAATTCAAAAAAAGAAGATATCGTGATGGTCTTGTGATTTTCCCTAGATTCAGAAGATGATATCCTCATAGTCTTAGGATTTTCCCAGTAAGTTGAACCCTAAGGAAATGTTAAAAAAAACTTTCAAGTCTCTTGCTCTCTCAATCCCTTGCAATTGGATCCCACAATCTGGATTCTCAACCGAGAGACTTAGCATGGAAGATCAAGTCGTATTGTCTCATTGGGTTTACACAAAGAAGAAACTTCAAAGGTAAAATCCAACATTCTTCCCTGTTTTATATTTTTCTGTATTTTAAATTTTCAAAAGAAATTCAAGAACGCATTCTACTTCTTTCGCTCTGGGATTCACATCCCTTCAATTGGTATCAGAGAGTGATTTTTCGTTATGAATTTTCTGCTTAAATTTACACAGATTTTGGTGGATTTTTGACTGCATTATGAACGTGGTTTTTCAAATTGGGCGTTTTCAAATTTTGTCGTTTAGAATTGCAATTTTGCTTGATTTTGATCATGTAAGGGCCTGTTGTTTTAGGCATTCGTTTATGTATGAAGTCTGTAAGTTCAGGTCGATTGAAAGGTGTTCGTGGTGACGGATTAGACATTTTTTTTCCAGAAAACAGCAAAGAAGACGACAAAGTTCTGCGATGGGAGCGCTATGGTGTTGCACTTCTCTGGTGGTTCTGAGGCATCGGTTTGCGGGTTCGATCTGTTTCAAATGTTTTTTTAATTTTGCTTTCTTAGGATGTCAAAATTCGGTCCAATTTTTCTATTTAATTATTATGCATTATAAATGTATGCTTAATTAAATATATGATACAAAAAGCATGTCATTTAGATTAAAATCCCACCTTAAAGCATGATCATGCATTGTATTAATGTAAGTGTTATATTATATGAAGCATGATGTATTTTTCTTTTAATTAATATAATTATTATGTTAATTAATGGAAAAATAAGTTGTATTGAGCATGACATTTATGTAGTAAGTATAATTCTTATATTTATGGATGTCATTTGATGCATCCTTATAAGTTTAACTATATGTATATTTGTTATATGTATGTTTAAAGCTTAATATTGTAGGTTTAGGGTCTGTTTTAAAAAAGAGTTTTAAAATTAATTAATTAAACCTTACATTAAGTTTTTTCTAATAAGATTAGAGTTTTTTTCTTAAGAAAAACTTGATTATAAAATATTGCCTATAAGGGAATCCTATCTTAGCAATGTTCTGTCTAGGTTGAGGTATTTAAGCTGATCGTTTAGGAAATACCTCTACCTGGGAATCTACCTAGGGGTTGAATTAGTCAATATTTTAGAAAAGCATGCAAACAATGTTATAGTTTATTAAATCGTTTCATAAACTAAAAACATTAGTGTAAAAATATCTAATATGAACAAGTTGTATTGGGCAAATGATTTTATTTAAGGAAAAATGTTTTAGCCGATTTTTCTTAAATAATAAACCCTAAGTTATAAAATACTCAGTGGGAGGATTACTGTATGTTATAACATACCAGTTGTTTCATATACGAGGTATGTATGTTGGGTGTGTTGCCTTAAACTCGTAGTTTGTATTTTGTATAAAAACAAATCTATATTCAATAAAGTTTTATTCAATAAATTTGTTGTTGAATTCATAGCATTGCATCGTCCAAAATCCAATAAACTAAACATCTGAGGTTATTTTAGTGTAACCGGGACAGTATATGTACTGGGTATATATTTGATATACCCCTGATATACGAGGTATATATTTGATATACCCTGATATACAAGTGGATAATGTCCCGTGAATAACCTAAAGGGTCTATAGTATATGGATAAGGCTGGGTACCTTATCCTGGCAACACTATGGATACGACCCACTCTGTAAAGGTTACAGACGATTCGATCCAGGACGTTCGTGTGGAGACATGCGAGTGGGGGTATCCTATACAATGAGTTTGTATAAGACTGGACCACGAAATAGCCAATCTTTAGATGTAACACCGTTAACTAATAGATTGTTGTTTCTTAGGATGACCAGACAACTCATTCTCAATCCTGAGTGAGTTATGGACTCCTGCCCGTGAGGGCTCGTCCTTTGTTATGTATGGGTGAAAGTGGCCCAAGTTGCCGACTCAATATTCCTACCATTTTGGGGTTGAGACCGAGTGGGGAGCTGGGAACATAACTTCACAAGATGGAATTCACTCCTGCCCGACTTTAGGGGAGTAGATGAGTGCTTTCTTAAATGCTGACTCCGGGATTTGAACAAGGGGCCCCACCCTCTCATTGGCCCGAGAGGGACTTCCGGTTATTGGTTGGACCATAACCGGGTTGTTCATTAGAGCAGCAGTGGTATTTAAGGAGTAAGATGTAACTCAAGGGTAAAAAGGTAATTTGATCCAACTTGAGTTACGAGCACTCGTGAAGGATTGACTTGTCATTAATGGTCGTATATCCATGGACATGAAAACATTCTGCAGTGAGAAGAGTGCTACTGCAGGTCTTTAGTGGAATGACCTGTAGTTAACGAATCTTGATTAACTCGGTCAATGAGTTTGACCGATTAATCTTGCATCGTTGGAGCTTCTAATCTGTAGGTCTATTAGGTCCCCTTGCTAGCTCATAACGGGTAAAACGAGGATCAAGTTTTTGGAAGAATTTGAACTGTTCAAATTTCATAAGGGATTATATGTATATTGATTCATTATAATATATAGTTAATTCTAAATTAAAACTATATATTGTGAGAGAAATTATTTGAATGAGATTCAAATAAAATTAATATGAATAAGATTCATATTAAAACTATAGGTTAAAAATAATGTGCATACGATGTACATTAAAACTATAGGTTATATGAGAGAGAGTTGTTTGAATATGATTCAAACTTATAATTATATTTAATTAATATTTGAATTTGATTAATTATTAATTAGATTAATAATTAATTAAATTATTGATTAATTAAATGTTAATTAATTAATTTTAATTAGTTAATTAAATTAAATTAGTTAATTAAATTAATTGATTTTAATTAATAAAAAGAAAAAAAAAAACCAAACATCACCTCTCCCCAAAAAACGTAGGGGAGTGGTGATGTGGGTATCTTACATCACCTTCTTTTTGGTACACAACAGAAGTGTTCTGCTAAGGCTCACCCAAGGAAAAAACATGCAAAAAAAAAAAAGACAGAGAACTCCCATCTCTCTCAATCTCTCTCAATCTCTCTCAAAAATCCCTTATTCTTCCAAACGAAACGCTCCCACAAGCGTGTTCTCGAAACTCAAGAGGATAGTAAGGAAGACTCGGTGGTGGTGTTCGGGTAGAAACCATTGAAGAAAAGTTCTTCAAAGGTAATGGTTTCCCTCTGTATTTTTATCTTGAACTTTTTTGATTTTGTTTCCCAAATTTCACGTACAATGGTCCGCTTCCGCTCCGGGATTCACATCCCTTCAATGTATAATACCCTTTGCTCTCACGCTCTCTGTGAAGTTCACACTGTGGATTCATGCTCGGTCTCGTAGTGCCTTAGCTACATCCTCCCTTCGGAAGGTGTTTGCATGGGTCAATATCAAGGTGAATGGAGAAAGTATTTAAAATAAGTGGGAGAAGGTCGTGTGACAACACTTTCTATGGTCTCCTTTATTAGTTTACAAAACAAGGGTTTCATGCTCGGCCTCATGGTGTCTTGGGTGCTTCCTCCATTCGAAAGGTGTTTACATGAGATCAATGCTATGACAAACTCTAGAAATGGATAGGGTTCTAAAGTTTTTATGACGGTATTGTCCTACCCTTCGGTGGGCATGTTGGGGCAAAATTTTAGGGTCTAAAATGAAAGTGCTACACTTACAAGAAATTATTAAGTTAGTTAATGATTTTTAGACCAAATGAAATGGTAGCTAATCATTATAGGGGTAAGAGTTATCCTAGTATAGTGCTTGGTTGAGATAGTCTAAATTTAGTGCAGGAATAACTGACTACCCTTCGGCGGGGTTGTTCTAAATCATTGAAGTATCATTGAAAAATATTTAATTGTTAGGGTTGATTATTTCTTAATTTGCTAAATTTGATTGGTTTTAATAGTTATTGCAAAGTTCTAATGTAAATTGTAGCAACATCATCGCGATGCTGAGTGACGATGTCATCCCCTAAAGGGTCTCTTTTGAGATAAGGGTTTAAAGTCGCCACCAATCATCTACGAGGTGTGATTGGTCACCTATTTTAAAAAACTTGGCCTGCGAAAAATAGATTTTGGTTCGGGAGTCGACTTAGCATAGGGAATGTGTTAGCACCCCACGACAACCGTTCGAAAACGGTACCATATGTTATCAGAAATTATCCTATTGGACCAAAACTTTTATTGTGAAATAATTTACTTTATTTTCCAAAACTTATTTTTTTTAAAGAAGTTTATCTTTTAAAGGGAAAAACTTGGTTCCTTTTGCTAAAAAGAAACTTTTTTTTAATTATTATTAAAAGAAGTATTGAGGGTATATTGTGTTTGGAGAGTGAAAGTTAGGGCTTTTAGAAAAATGATGTTATTTTTAACTAAAATAGTAAAATTATGGAGAGAATGAGATGAAGAAGAGGAAGAAGGCTAGGGCTTTTAGAAAAATGAAAATCTTCTTTGATTCTTCTCTGCTCCATTCTATTCTTGTTCTCTCTCTATACTCTTTATGTTCTCCATATGTGCTCTTTACTCTCCCTTAAATACACACATAATGTAACGGTAAAAAATAAAAAAAAGAGGGAAAGAGGGAGGAAAAGAAGGAAGAAAGAAATTTTGACTAGGGAAAATAGGAAAACAAAACAAGATTTTTTTATTTAAAAAAAATAAAATCCTTTAAATAAAATCAAATTTTATTTAAACAAAATCTAAATAAAATCATTTTTTAATTTCTTATTAATAAAACCTTTAAATAAATCTAACATTTTTTAATTTAAAAGTTAATTTGAACTTTATCTTAAGACTAATAATAAAGTAAAATATAAATAATAATAAATAAACAAAAATTAAAATTAAGCCGAACCAAATACACTGTCTACAGCTTGCCCCTTTTGTGTATCCTTGCAGAACTAAAAGGGTAGACAAGGGCAAAAAAATAAAGTATTGGGAAGACAGAAATTTTATTCAAAGAATGCACGATATAGTGAGTCTAGCTTGATACTAGGCATGATCTTAACATGCAAAGGAACTGTACTTGACGCAGGCTTTAACCTCGATCTTAGATCGGGTTCTATTTAACCAACATCATAAGGGGGATGGACCTGACTTGACAGAGGCTTCGACCTCGATTTGGATCGGGTTCGATTTAACCGAAAGATAAAATCCAATGGATCTGGCTTTAACACAAGCTTCGACCTCGACTTGAATCGAGTTTTATTTAACCAAAAGAGGGAATGTAACGTATCTAGCTTTAACACAAGCATCGACCTCGAATTGGATCGGGTTCGATTTAATCGAAAGAAAGAATTCAATGGACCTGGCTTTAACACAGGTTCGACCTTGACTTGAATCGGGTTCGATTTAACCGAAAGATAAAATGAAACAGACCTGACTTTAACAATAGGCTTCGACCTCCATAAGGATCGAGTTTGATTTAACCGAAAGATGAAATGCAACGGACTTGACTTTAACATAGGCTTCGACCTCGACTTGGATCAGGTTCGATTTAACTGATAAGATAAAAATGCAATAGATCTGGCTTTAACACTGGCTTCAACCTTGATCTTCGATATGATTCGATTTAATTGAAAGATAAAAATGCAACGGACCTAGTTTTAACACAAGCTTTGACCTCGACTCGAATCGGGTTCGATTTAACCGAAAGATAAAATGATGGACCTAGCTTTAACACAAGCTTCCACCTCAACTTGGATCAGGTTCGATTTAACTGAAGATAAGATGCAACAGACCTGTCTTTAACATAGGCTTCGATCTCTACTGTGGATCGGGTTCGATTTAACCGAAGAATAAAATGCAACGAACCTAGCTTTATCACAGGCTTTGACATCAACTTAGATCGAGTTCGATTTAACTGAAAATAAGCTGCAACGAACCTAGCTTTAACACAGGCTTCAACCAAGATCTGGATCAGGTTCGATTTAACAGAAAGATAAGATGCAACGAACCTGACTTTAACACAGGCTTCGACCTCGACTTTGGATCAGGTTCAATTTAATAGAAAGATGCAACAGACCTGGCTTTAACACAGGCTTCGACCTTGACTTGGATCGGGTTCGATTTAGTCGAAGATAAGATGCAACATACCTTGCTCTAATACAGTCTTCGACCTCGACTGTGGATAAGGTTCAATGTAACCAAAGGATAAAATGCAATGGACCTAGCTTTAACACAAGCTTCGACCTTGACTTGGATCAGGTTTGATTCAACCAAAGATAAGGTGCAACAGACCTGGCTTTAACACAGGCTTCGACCTAGATCTGGATCGGGTTCGATTTAACAGAAAGATAAGATGCAACGGACTTGGCTTTAACACAGGCTTCGACCTCGACTTTGGATCGGGTTCAATTTAACCGAAAGATGCAACAGACCTAGCTTTAACACAGGCTTAGCCCTCGACTATGGATCGTGTTCGATTTACCCGCAAGATAAAATGATGGACCTGGCTTTAACACAAGCTTCAACATCGACTTGGATTACGTTCAATTTAATCGAAAGATAAAATTCGACGGACCTATATTTAACACAAGTTTCGACCTCGACTTGGATTATGTTCGATTTAATCGAAAGATAAAATGTAACGAACCTGACTTTAACACAGGCTTCAACCTCAACTTGGATTGGGTTTGATTTAATCAAAAGAAAAAATGCAACGGACCTGGCTTTAACATAGACTTTGACCTCGACTTGGATCAGGCTCGATTTAACCAAAAGAGAGAATGCAATGGATTTGGCTTTAATACAGGCTTCGACCTCAACTTGGATCGGGTTTGATTTAACCGAAAATGAATGATTGATCACAAAAATGACCAAGCTTGCGAACTTGGCTCGAATGGAAGGACGACCTTGAGGATGAGTTGAAACGTGTTGATCAAGAGACCTGCAAAAGAAAACATTCTGACGCCCAAGTCAGGAAGAATCCGAGCTGTATACAAGAGAAAGTACATTGTTCACTACCTAAGATAGAGGCAAATGGTTTCTATATATAGGCAAGGCCTCCGACAGGATTCCCGAGAAGGCCTCAACGGCTGTTTAAGGTAAGCGTGAATGCGTGCTGTCGTTGAGTTTGTCGAAATATGTGGTTGAGCAAGACACATCTAGGTCAGTTCAAACAAATAATGGGAATGAGACCAAAGGAGATCTTGGTCCACTCGACCATAATAGGCATCGACTCGATAGACAGTCGAAATACTGAGGTGATAAAACTTGACTTCATAAACTTAAGCCATGCATGTTTTTCTCTTCCAATAAGGATGTGCCACGTGTGAGGTAGAAAACTAGCTCCAACAGATTAAAATGTAATTTCCCATTTTGGATGATTAGAAATCCTCCCAAACTTACTTAAATGCTGAGATGCGCACTTGACGCATGACGATAAGATTAATGAAAACCATGTGTTCATGAGAATGCGAACTTCCAATGGTAGTATGCAGCACTTATCGTAAATGATGTTTATAAGAATGATGGGTACATTTGCAAATGTGCACTGCCCCAATGTCATGAATGACAAATGATGCTTTTTTTATTTTTCATTTAATTTTTTAATCACTTGAAAAAAAAAGATAACTCATTAACAATGTGTGACAACATGTTATCTGTTTTTTTATTTAGCTTAACCAATAAATTTGACCCTCAATGCATGATGCAATAGTATATATGCCTACTAATAGCTAAATGGTTGCAACATATATGCATGATACTCAGTTTTGTTTTGGTTCAAACAATGGAACGTGACTATGAATGCATAATGCACATTTTCATAATTTAACCATGATATGAAAACGATTTATTTTTTGAAGAATATATATGTGAGTGATGTGAATGCAAGATTTGTGAAAATATGGTTGAGAGAACAATTTTTTTTTTCAATATTTGGTAAAGATAATGTTCTTCGTGTACTCTTATCATTCTTATTAGCAAATATTTAGCAAAGAAAAACAATAATGTCGACATTGAAGGAACTTGTCAATTTTTTTTCTTTTTCCCTTTTTTTTTAATGAATGCCTTCACTTGATAAGAGATATATACATCAAGGTAATTTCTCAACCATATTAGATTTGGTGGGGGACTCTTTTTTAGATGCATCTCATGTGTTAGTTTAGAAAACTATCAAAAGTAATTCATAGCATTGTACATCTTGCTTGATTAAATTGCTTCGTAAACTCAACCTTGTAACTGACAAGAAGGTCGGATATAAGAGAACAAATTTAACATAAGGAGTAATGGAGGATGGAAATCATGATTTTGCAATAAAACTTGATGATGAATAAAAGTCAGCAGACTTCCTTTTTAAGGAAAAGGAAACCAATAGTTCACGGATATTTTGTCAAATCTTTGGAACAAATAAGAGATTGAATTTTTTATTATTATTTTTACTTTTATTGAAGCTTTGGGTAGGAGAGTATAATTAAATGAATAGAAGAGTAGCAGTGATCCAATTTCTTTTGACAAATAATTTTGAGAATTGGTTGCGTAACTCTCCAAGAGTTCATCTCATCTACCTCGCCCATTCTTTGAGTTTAGCTCAAGATCTTTGATAAAAATCTTCTTTCTTGCCTTTAGCTTCAAAATAGTTCTTTACGGTCATGTGTCTACAGCCTACCTTTTGAATGTAAGGCTCCCTTTTTAATCTTGGCTTCCAAGTGTAGTTTTCTATGGAAATGTTGTCTAACAGTCCACTTTGTGAAGTGAAGGACCTCTTGAAATCGAAAGATTTTTGATGAGAGAAATGAGACCTTTTCAGTCTGAAGATGATCTTTGCTTTAAAGTTCTGTATGATGCATTATAATTTTGCCCCGATGCAGCATTACTTGACTTTGCCCCAGTTTGAAAATTTGTAAAGAGGATCTTGAAGCCTCTCAAACTGCTGTTGTTGACCTATGTTAATTGCTCCAGTCATTGAACTAAAGAATTGTCATGACCTTCATATATATTTATTTTTCCTTTTTCCCTTTTTTTCCCCTTTTTGTTTTCTTATATATATATAGCCAAAAATACTTCTTTTTACAAGCAAAATATGGTGCAATCACATATAAAATATTGATCATGCGTAAGTCACCCTTACAGTCCTGGCCATTGCTCTAAATTATTTATTTGTTGTTGCTGCTTCAATATCATGATGAAATTGTTCTCGAACGAAAACTCATCAGAGGAGACTGAGATCTTGAGACTCTTTGTCAGGTCGCTAAGTTCCCAACTCTTAAAACTACTATATTTAGTATTGCAATCACTTTATACTCAAAAGAAGATAAGAAACAAAGGATTGGGATATGAGAACAAGATGAAATAGAAAGTGAAAGAAGGAAGCCAAAGTAGGAAAATTTTTTAGCAAGTACAAGTATCAATTCATGAAGCAGTCAATCATAAGAGCCAAATATTATTACCTTCAAAGTTCTGTTGGTAAAATTAGGTGGATAAATTTGAACGTTTATCGCATAATTGGATGTGGTAGGCTTAGTAAAAGGCGTTTATGGTAAGTAGGCATATATGAATATTCATCATGTGACGGACTGAGCAAAGGATTGTTCTTTTTGCAATAAATGGTCAACTTTCAATGTTGACCATAGTTACCATACATCGGTAGGCTAGGCTCAAGGTATGCTAGACCCAAAGTGGGTTAGGCTCGCAGTTTTATCGGGTGAGTAGTTTTGGATTCTCACCTCAAAATACATCCCTGTCCCAATATGAAACTTGGTGGTTTGCTGGTTAGCCCATTAGAAGAAATAAGAGGGTCAAGATAAAGTTGCTTTGAGTTGACTCGACAACGAAGGTTGGAAGAATATCTTTCAAAGAGAGAAAAACAAAAGGTTGAGACTTGAAAAAGTTTTATATCTCATTGAGAACTTTGAAGACATTCATTTTTTCACAATATATATATATATATATATATATATTGTTTCTTCCAAGTGACTTACTATGGTTGGTTTATGATACTTGCTAAGGTTTTAACTAACAAGATGATAAGAGCATACCTTTTTAAAATTATTAATGAAAATCTCAAAACATGTAATTTCCTTTTTATCAAGAGGATTTTCAAAGAAATCATTTTTATTTTTCCTTCAACCAAATATTGGATTCCCTGTAGTCGAGCTTCTCGGTCTGTCATTATACCTCGAGAAGTAGAAAGAATTACAATGCCCATTCCGCTTAAAATTCTAAGAATTCGTTGATAGTTAGAATAGATTCGTAGACCAGGTCGACTAATCCGTTTTAAATTTAAAATAGTTTTATATGGTCCTTTCCTATTTCTTCTATGTCGTAGGGTTAAAACCCAAAAATCCTTGTTGCTTTCCCGATGTTTCCTTACGTTTTCAATAGAACCTTCTCGTAAAAGTATTTTAACAATGTTTTCGGTGATGTTACTAGATGGTATTCGAACCATTCCTTTTCTAGTCATGTCAGCATTGCGAATGAGTGTATGACTCTTTTTTTTTTTTTTTTCCCTGAGAAAAATAGTTAAATTTCCACATACTCACATCTTTTTAACAAGTACTTAGCTAAAATCATGGGTTTACCAAATTTCATTGCTTCCCCTTTCCTTTAATGTTAGCAAACTATTAATCATTTCCAACTTTCAATATGAGCAAAATCAAATATGATTTTAAAGAAGAAATAGACTTTATTGATATTGATTTTCATAGTCTTATACACTAGATATGTGAACGTGGATTCATAATTCTAGTGCTTTATGTGTGCACCATATTCTTTTGAAAACCTTAGCCATCCCGCCTTCACTCGAATTTGCACTTTATGCTTCAGGGAAGTACAGTTCTCTGTTTAATGACCTACAACCCTTGCATGACAATCGCAACGAACTTGCGGGTCGTACCACTTTGGATAAGGTAGTTGCAATGGTTCTACAAGTACCAGAGCTAATAAATGACTTTGAAATAATTGGGATAACAGCTCAGTATAGGATATTCGGATCGGATGCAAGCTCTCTTACTATAGTTGTCTCTGACTACTATGATTACCTGGTAATGTTGGCGATCTTACTTGTGGGTCATACTGCAGATATAGCGAGTTTATAGGTACTGTAGAAGGATTGTATATCGCAGATCCTTGTTGGTGCCTCCACTTGCGCTTCGAAATTACTGCATGGACTTTATATTTCCTTTTAATAGAGTTTCTATTCTTTTCAGGATGTGGCTCTTTATCAATTAAAGACACTAGTAGTTGTTCGGTTGCTTCTCTCCATTTTTGAGGACATTCTTTCCCTGCAATTTCTTTTTTCCATTCCATGTTGAGTATGGGTCATACCCATGTCATGTTTGGATCAATTTAGAACAAAAATTTTCCCGGTAACATTCTTTTTTTCTTTCCTTTTTAAATTATCTGAGTAATTGGCCTTGGATGTTTGTCCATCTTGAATGGTTGAAACCTCACGGTGCAAACCAATGGCGGAGACCGCAGGATCTGTTGTCACACGTCCTTCTCCCACTTACTATGAACACTATCTCCATTCACCTCGATATTGAACCAGAATGTGAGAGAGAGAGTAAAGTATGTTATATATACTCTGTATATCAAATATATACGCTGTATATTACATATTCTCTTTTGCTCCCACTTAGTATTCTAAGACTAGGGTATATTACTTAGATAAATCCCGGCTAAGTGAAATTAACTAAGTAAATTTTTAGTCGGCCCAATATAACTATTATATCGGAAGTTGTACAATAATGTTTTAGTTCGTTAAACACTTTAATAAACCAACGACATTATTGCTTGTATATAAAATATTGACTAATTCAACCCCCAGGTCGGTTCCCAGGTAGAGGTGTTCCGTTACGGTCAGCTTAAATACCTCAACCTAGACAGAACCTTCCTTAGACAGGGTTCCCTTATAGACAACATTTTATATTTAGTCTTTTATTATTTCATTTTAAACCTAGTTAAAACAAAAATAAAAGACTACCCCCTAATCACATTAGAAGATATAACCTAAGGTCTAATTAATTTTAAACCCCTTTAAAATTAATTAACTTATACCTTATGTTTGCATGCAACTCTTTATTATAGATTTTAATTTCTATCTACCACATTTTATAACTCTTATAAAATTTAAGAAATTAAAACTATAAACATGTATTAAAAGCATACATTAATATAACAATTATATTATCCAAAATAATGTCATGCTTAATGCAACTTTATTTTCATCTAATTAATACAACACTTATATTAATTATGAAAATAAAACATGCATTCATACATTATAACATTTATAACTATATGATGCATGACCATACATACATACTATATATCAAACATACATATTATGCATGTAACCTATGGTGGGATTTTAAAACTATATGACATACAGTATGCAATATGATTTTAATTAAAATATACATTCATAATGCATAAAATAATTAAATAGCAAAGTTGGAACGGTTTTTGGCACCCTAAGAAAACGAAATAAAAATAAAAATAAGAAACTGATTGCATCCGTCCTCGAACTGCGAACCGGAGCCTCGGAACCGCGTCGAAAACACCCGGGACAGCTCCTCGGCGCCTAAGGGCAGCGCCGCCGTGCCCTGGCATGGCGCCATGGAGTTGTACAGCACCGCGGCGCTACAGTGCAGCGCCGTGGCGCTGTCTGCTGTCCCGCAGCGCCATGGCCCTGTCTGCGCAGTTTGCTTCGTCTTCTTCGTTGTTTTCTGCAATTTTCGCCAAATCTGCGCCACGAATGACTTTCGAGCGACCCGGACTTACAAAAAACAATACAGAAACTAAATGCTCAAAACACCGGGCCCTTACATCATCAAATCACGAAGAAACACGCTATCTAAATGCCAAAAACAGGAAATTTTCCAACCCGCAAACCCATATTTCGAAAATATAAAATCACCCACCAAACTCAACGATTTTGATCCCAAAAAATCAGAACTACAACCTGGCTCTGATACCAATTGAAGGGATGTGAATCCCGGAGCGGAAACGGATTTTCGTTGCTGATTTTCGGGATACAAAACCGAATTTTACAAAAGAAAAATACAGAGAAAACTTTACCTTTGAAGAACGTTTCTTCAACTAGTTTTCCTCGAACACCACCACTATTTCTTCCTCGCTATCCTCTTGGGTCTCGGGATCGTGCTGGTGGGAGCAAAAATTTGGAACGAGAGGGAGAGATTGAGCTTCTTGAGAGAGATCTAGGGATGCTTCTTTTTTCACCGTTGTGTTCTGTTTTCTTCAACCATTGAAGAAGAAGAACAGTGACGTGGGGAACTCCCTACGTCACAGCAACCCCCCCACTCCCCTGCAATTTTGCAGGGGAGTTATTATTAATAATAATAATATTATTAATATTAATATATATATATATATATATTTATAATATATAATAATAATTAAAATATATATATAATAATAATTAAAAAATATATATAATAATATATATGATAATTAATATATATATATAATTAATTAATATAATTAATTATTAATCCAATTAATAATTAATAAATATATATATACATAAATAATTAACACTTAATTATTTATTATAAAATTAGAATCATATTCTAAAACATTTCTCTCGTATAACCTATAGTTTTAATGTACATCTTATGCACATTATTTTTAACCTATAGTTTTAATATGAATCTCATTCATATTAATTTAATTTAAATCTCATTCAAATAATATCTCTCATTATATATAGTTTTAATTTACAATTAACTATATATTATAATGTATCAATATACATATAATCCCTTAAGTAATTTAATCCTCGTTTTACCCGTTATGAGCTAGCAAGGGGACCTAATGGACCTACAGATCCGAAGCTCCAACGATGCAAGATTAATCGGTCAAACTCATTGACCGAGTTAATCTAGATTCGTTAACTATGGGTCATTCCATTAAAGACCCGCAGTTGCACTCTTCTCACTGCAGAATGTTTTCGTGTCCATGGATATATGACCATTAATGACGAGTCAATCCTTCACGAGTGTTCGTAACTCAAGTTGGGTCAAATTACCGTTTTACCCCTAAGTTACATCATACTCCTTAAATACCACTGCTCCTCTAATGAACAACCCGGTTATGGTCCAACCATTAACCGGAAGTCCCTCTCGGCCAATTTGAGGGTGGGGCCCCTTGTTCAAGTCCCGGAGTCAGCATTTAAGTGAACACTCATCTACTCCCCTAAAGTCGGGGAGGAGTGAATTCCATCTTGTGAAGTTATGTTCCCAGCTCCTCACTCGGTCTCGTCCCCAAAATGGTAGGAATGTTGAGTCGGCGACTCGGGCCACTCTCACCCATATAGATCAAAAGACGAGCCCTTACGGGCAGGAGTCCATAACTCACTCAGGATTGAGAATGAGTTGTCTGGTCATCCTAAGAAATAGCAATCTATTAGTTAACGGTGTTACACCTAAAGATTGCCTATTTTGTGGTCCGGTCTTATACAAACTCATTGTACAAGATACCCCCACTCGCATGTCTCCACACGAACGACCTGGATCGAGTCGTCTGTAACCTTTACAGAGTGGGTGGTATCCATAGTGTTACCAGGATAAGGTACCTAGCCTTATCCATATACTATAGACCCTTTAGGTTATTCACGGGACATTATCCATTTATATATCAGGGGTATATCAAATATATACCCCGTATATCAACTATATACCAAGTATATATACTATCTCAATTACATCAAAAATAACCTTGGATGTTTAGTTTATTGGATTTTGGACAATGCAAAGCTATGATTCAACAACAAATTTATTAAATAAAACTTTATTAAATAGACATTTGTTTTTACAAAATACAAACTACGAGTTTAGGGCAACACACCCAACAGAAAGGTCACAGAAAGGCAGTAAAAAATGAAAAGATAGAAGATACGATCTTGAGGAGATTATAGAGCAAACAGATTCCCCATTTGTGGAAGAAATAATGAGAGAAAAGATTCCTCCAAAGTTCAAACTCCCTACTATAAAGCAATACGACGGCTTAACAGGACCTTTTGACCATTTGGATGTGTATAGAGAATATATGGATCTCTACGGGATGACAGAAGCAATCAAGTGCAGAGTATTCTCTTTCACGTTAGCGGGCACTGCTCGTGTCTGGTTTTGACAATTAAGAAGAAAATCAATCTTCTCCTTCAAAAAACTGGCCGAAGCATTTATCACGCAATTCGTTGGATGGCAAAATAGAAGCCAACCTATGACTTACCTCCTGACCACAAATCAAGAAACAACTGAGAGCCTCAAAGAATATGTGGCTCGCTTCAACGAAGAAAGACTACTAGTCAAAGATCTTACCGACAGAATATCACTACTCGCTTTCCTATTTGGCATAAGAGATAAAAAGCTGTCATTCTCTTTTAGAAAGAAGGCTCCAACAACCTTCTCAGACGCATTGACTCGAGCTCAAAAATATATGAGCGCAGAAGAACTACTCCATTCAAAACAAGGTCTTGACAAAACTCAAGACAGGTTGTATCAACGAGACCCTTTGGAGAAATTTACTCTAACAACAGACTCATCTGAGCAAGAATCGAGAGAGAGCAGTGAGTCTTGCATAGACGCTACTACGTCATCTCAAGATGACGCTTGACGACCTGATCACACAGGACAATATTTCTTTCCTTTTTGCCTAGTTAATAGTTTACTACTTGGCGTGTATCTTTATTCTACATGAAAACTCCTCAAATGGGGGTATGGGTAGATTAATCAATAGCTGGTCAAGGAACTCAAACTATGACATACCAATCGAAGATAATCTAGAAACCAGTCAGTGAAACCAAGGAAGATAATCCCAAAGGTGCTGAAAAAGGTATGCGTACAGGCCCAACAAGATTGAAATAGAAAGTAGGCAAGTCAAACCAATCGAAGGAACCCAGGGTATAAAACCATTTGGCAAAAGCCAAAATAGGTTAGAAACCCAATGGTATTGATTAAACCTAGGGTAAAAACGGGTAGAAACCAAATAGATTAGAAACCCAAGGGTTTCGACTAAACTAAGGGTATAAAACCCTTGGCGAAAGCCAAATAGGTTTCTAACCTTGGGGTATAAAGCCATGGTCAAAAGTCAAATACGTTAGAAACCCAAGGGTGGTACTGCTGGCCCAGCTAAACGTTAAATCCCAAGGCCAAAATCTAAACGGTAGAAACTAACCATGTAGCAGTGCCTAAGAGACTTGGTTACGACTACAATGAAAGAGAATGGGGCTGTGACAGCCAATCCAAGAAACGATAATCAACAGCGACAAAAGGGTATCGACTGGACTCAGGGTATGAAGCGATTAACAAAAGTCAAATAGATTGGAAACCCAAGAGTGAACCCTAGATATAAAACCCTGGGCAAAATCGAAGCAAGTTGTATCCCAAAGGACCCAAAAAGTTAAAATTAACTGTATGGCAAAGCCCAAGAGGCTTGACCATGGCCGACTATGGCAAAAAAGGTAGGTGGGCTCAAAAAGCCAACCCGTTAAACGACAATCGACCCAAACGAGATGGTACGGAAGTTGTTCCACAAAAATAGTCAATCATGGAACGACTGAGCAACAAATACTCTCAATATAGAAGCCCTGACATGCTTTAACTTTGAGAGTGGGGCCTATTGTTATACAAAGGAAAACCACAAACAAACCAACCAAGGGAACAAAAGAGAATCGACGAGGTGACCAGCTAAACCAAGCCGACCCAAGCCACCGACTCGACCCGAGCTCGACCCATTGTCAAGTCCGGCATCCTCCCTCTTCTATTGCCCACGATGTCTTGGTCCTTTAGAATTCTCCAAACAACTATAAATAGGCTATGAAACATAACCACAAGGTAAGCCGAATTCAACCCTTGAATTCTATGACTCTACTGCTCCCCCTTGCTAACTTAGACATCGGAGCCCGTGTGACAAGTGTCACACCAATCTAGTCTTGTTCGGTTTTGCAGGTCTTCGAGTCCTTGATAATCAAGCTTGGTGCGAACCTCGGGAGGAACCGGGAGAGCACAATCCACGCATCAACAAAGTCCTTGTAGATTTGTCCTAATTTGTTAAACTTATTTTTCAACTGGTCGTGAGTTTATTCATATGTACTAGCATTTGGTTGGTTTCTCGTATGATTCAAACTTGTTTTTGTAAATGTTGTAGTTGCGCGATTGCCTTTTGTAACTTCTTCATCCATTAAATCAACAAATGTACCATGAGATCCAATTCCCCCTAACTTTGAAATTTATACAAATTTCTAGTGTAAAAATTCATAAATAGGTTTGTTAGCTGACTGGCTAGCCACTAAATTTTTTAGAGCCTTTACACATTCTTAGGTTTGCAACCCACGAAAGTAAGATTTCATTATTATTTTTTCGGTTTCTTGTACGAATATACATTATTCTGAAAAAATATATATATATATTTATTTTTTATTTAAAAGAATATAAAAACCCTTTTCTTTCCCTACAAAGTAAATAATTTAAACATTTATATCATATAAATTTACATATTGTAGGTCATATTTTTTTAAATAATTTATCACAAAAATATCTACAAATATAAAAATAACTATCTTTCTAAGTTTCATTCTTTTTCTTTTAAACTTATATAAATTTGTTTTTAGTACAAAATGTGGAGGTGGGGGATTGAACTCACAACCTCTTGCTTTGGCTTATATAAAAAATTTAGTAATATCTTTATTGAACAAACTTTTAGTTAAACATCAAGAGTTTAATAAGTTCCGAAACATTAAAAAAATATCTAATAGGTCTTCAAATTTTCAATTTTTAATTTAATAGTTGTTCTAATTTACAATTTTTGTCTAATATATCCTTGAACCTATTAGATTATTTTAATGTTTAAAAACCTAATAGACACAAAATTAAAAGTTTTTTTTTTGGCAAATGTAAAAGTAATATATTAAACAAAAAACAAAAGTATGATCTCACAGCCAAAGATCAAGGCACCAACCTACAAGGGCAAATAAACAAGCAAAAACTCACGCAAAACATAGAATCATTAAAATAAATCCCGACCAAAAATAATCATAGGCTCAGATCTCCTACAACAACTCCCAGGCAGGTAATACACCGAAAATAAACCTCAGCCTTAACGATCCTATGCAGAGCAGAAGGCGATTGTCCCACACCACCATGAGCCTTCGAGTTACACTCCCTCCAAATAAGCAAAATAGAGGAAGTCCACACTAACCTCCACACATGTCAAAGAGCAGATTTCCCTACACTAACATGACAAACTTAAGTAAGCTTAGTATACCAGTAGGAAATCTGATGCAACGATCCAGCCCACGGAAGCATGCCAGCCCAAACCTCCCTGCTAAAAGGGCACTCAAAGAAAAGATGATCCTGAGGCTCTAAACCAGCACAAAACATGCAGGTAGAAGGAACCGATGAGTCCCATTGGCGAAGCTGATCCCGCGTAAGAAGATAATCTGAAACCGCCAACCAAGCAATGAAACGGTGCTTAGGGATGTTCCCTCCAAACCACAGCAAAGCAAAATAAGTAACAGGAGGCTGGCATGGATGGCAGCCCAAGCCTCCCTGCTTAAAGGCTACTCAAAGAAAAGATGATCTCGATACTTTAAACCAGCACAAAACATGCATGTAGAAGGAACCCATGAGTCCCATTGGCAAAGCTGATCCCGTGTAAGAAGACAATCTGGAACCACCAACAAAGCAATGAAAGAGTGCTTAGGGATGTTCCCCCAAACCACAGCAAAGCAAAATAAGGAATAGAAAGCTGGCACAAACATAGCACATCCCAAGAACTAGACACTGACAAGAGGCCCAACGACCGAAGTCCAAACAAGAGTATATTTTCTCTCTCAACTTAATTTATTGCATGTGCACCTCTCAATCACAAAATTAAAAGTTTAGAGACTTATTTGACACTTTTTAAAAATTAGGAACCTATTAGAGTGTGTGTATTATAATAAAGACCTATTTGATCACCTATGTATCTGCGTGCATGTGCATGCGACTGTGCATGTGTGTGTATGTGCGCGTGCACGTGTGTGTCTAAAATGCTACGTATGAATTAAGTACAACAAAGTAAGTATTTAAATGAGCACACAAACTATTTAACAAATTGAATACATAATTCAATTTCACCTACTCGCCTAGACAATATATAAAGAGCATTTAGTAGGCACATAACAATCTTTCCTATCAAATAATGTAAATTCATAAAGAAAAATCACCTGAAGATAGAAAGTACTTATACATTCACAAAATTTTCCTTGGAAGTGCTCGTAAGACAAAAAAATTGTTTGAATTTTGAAACGCAGACTCATCTTAAACACATCAAATTACTCTTTTCTATCTTTCCAAGTCCAAAGCCAACAAACTTTCACTCCCCCGACAAGGCCAACAAACTTTCACCTCCCTCCATAATGTTGGTAGAGTACAAGCCATTGACTTACTAACCTTGAAGTTTTTGGCTTTTGCTTGATATACGAGTAAGATGTTGGATTTAGGTGTAAATGTGTGAAAGAAAGTGGTTGTCCAAAGATGAAAAATATTGAAAAATGGTTGAGTACTTAAAGAATCTAAGGTTAGGAAATTAAATTCCTAATGATTATGAATTTAAATAGTTTTGACTATTTATATTCTGCAATCGGCATATTTACGCACAAATCCGTTGGGAAGTTTCTTTTATTTATATCTGAAACCGTTATATTTATGATTGTTACCATTGAACAAATCTCAATGCTCTAACTTTGTAATCGGTGTAATTAACGACATTTACAGTGTAATTGTTGACATTTACTAGACAAGCATTTATTATAGAGGAGCTACAGATTTGTGTGTGTTATATGTATATCTTGAATTCATTCATTTGTAGCATCCAAAATTATACAAAACATTTTGAATCCATTCATTTGTACCATCCAAAATTATACCAAAAATTTGTAGTATTCCAAATAAACTTCACATCCGAGTTAGTCCTCCACAAGAATTCTCTTTTCCTTTCTACTTTTGTTCATGTTTATGTCGACAACAAGTATCTAAGAGTTCGACCACACCAGTATAATTCGATATTACTGTTTGACTGGAGTTAGTCATTGTATCCTACTGAGATGATCGTTGTAATCTGCTAGCAACATGTGTAGAGCGAACAATTGTCTTAAGTCAACGCTTTTCAAGCATGCCTCGACTTTTTTTCATCACTCTTTTGGTATTTTATAGGATTAGTTCGTTTGCTGTTGTTCTGCTCATTATAATCATCTATAGATGTATCAACTTCTATACTCCTCTTATTGTTCAATTATATATATATATATATATCATGCATTTACCCCAACAATCTGAAGACAACTTATGTTGTTCGAATGACTCCAAAAACCTCTACCAATGTTCATGGTTCGGAAGTTGCTGCTCCTACTGTGGTTCCTCTTACCTTGATGGGACAAACTATTGCTAACACTCATGCTGAAAACCAAGAAAATTTTACGGGAGAAAACTTCAAAAGATGGCAACATAAAATGATCTTTATTTCTCCAGCTGAACTTTGCTCGCATATTGAAGGAGTGCCCAATTACCCCACAAGAAGTAGTCCCTCATGAAGTTGTAGTTTTCAAGCAAGCATGAACGCTTTCAAACTTCCTATGTTGCAGTTATATACTTAGTGGTGTGTATGACACATTGTATAATGTTTACTGCAATGTCTATATTATTTTAAGGTAATTGTAAAAGGCATTACACAAGAAGTACAAGTTGAAAGATGTTGTACTACGAATTCCTTACTAGAAAATTCTTGGATTCCCACATGATAGATACTACATTGGTAGTCAATCAGATGGATGACTTGCAAATTATGATTAGTGATTTGCATAAATAAGGATTGGTCATCATTGAACCATTCCATGTTGTTGCTGCGATTGAGAAATTGCTTTTTTTAAAGGACTTTACGAACTATCTCAAACACAAGTAAAATGGAGTTGTCCATGAAGGATCGTATTATAAGATTTCACATTGTAAACCCCTAGATTTATTCGGTAATCTATTTCATCGTTCTCTTTTCTTTCTACAATTTTTGTTAAAATTTTATGGCAAATATTTTTCATTCGTTTGTGTTTTATCAAAAATAAAAAATGAAAACAAGTACTTTGATTAAATATGGATTTCCTTGTTTTCTCAAATAAAAGTTTTTAATAAAAATAAAATAAAATCTCTGTAATTTGAAAAATTTTTAATTTTATTTGGCATAATTGGGTAAAAATCAAACTCTTTTATAAATATTTTGAAATCATATGTTTTCTTTTCTTTTATTTTTAAGATTTGATTAATTAATTTTTTTTTTTTTTTGCCATTTGGTTTTAATTGTCTAATCTTATGGTAAAAAAGTTGAGTTTTTAATTTAGTATAAATAAGTAGGGGTGTTAAAAAACTCAATGACCCAAAAAACCAATCAACCCAACCTAACCCATACAGTTTGGATTGTGTTATAAACTTGTTTGGGTTGGGTTATTAACTTATTGGAGTTGGGTTCAAATAAATGAAAATCATATGGGTTGGGTTAGTTGAAGGGTTCACCTAAAATAAGCTTCGATTGAACCGACCTAATGAATGAAAATTATTTGATTAGAGAGCAATTTATTGATAGAATTACGTCTACATCTAATGTGTCGTGACTTCCCATTGTAGACGTTATTTTTAGCTCTCATTAAGGCCGCTAAACTATCACAATTAATACATATGGCATTTACAAGCCTTAGGCACAATGAAATATCTTCAAGAAAGTTTCGAAGTCATTTTGCTTCTTCTCCAACTTTATCAAGAGCAATAAACTTTGATTCCATAGTAGATCGTGCTATATACTAGAGGTGTTCAAAAACCCAACAACTCGGCGATTTTGACGAAGTCAACTCAAACCGTAAGGGTCGGGTTGGGTTGGAAAAATTCCAACTCGACTGAGTCGATTTGGGTCTCGAGTTAGCCATTTAAAACGTCAGGTCAACCCGACCCAACCCGAATAATATATATTTTTTTAGTTTTAAATAATAAATATATAATAAAATAGGTAGGTTCAATCTCAACCCTTCATTTTGTTTTAATCACAGTCACTCATTCCATTTTTAGGGTTTTCAACTTAACTTTTTATCTTCTTTTCTTTCACATTCATTCTTTTCTTCCATATTCAATCTCACCCAAGTTAAGCCTCTTCTTCTCTCATCCATCTTCTTCTCTCTTAAATCTACCTCCCTTTTCGAATTAAACTGTAGCAATCCGTGAATCTCGTCTGGCGTTGTCACCACCGCAGTAGCCCGTGACTCACTATGAGTCGTTTGTCAATGAAGTAGAAAGGTAGGTGCATTGATCCATCCGTAGCAGCACCATGTTGGTGAAGAAAGTTTGCCCACCGTGAGTCATCACCAGTGAAGCAGGTCCATCCGACGTGAGTAGATATGTCCGCTTGAGCTGCGATGTGCACCGTCGCAGATCCGCTACGCTGTCGCAGATCCGTCTGATGGAGAAAATACATACATGTGCAGCGGAAGTGAGCAAGAATCGAAATAACAATCTAGATGCATAATACAACCTAGGATTAAACATGTATGATCATACATTATGATGCTTAGAGATAAGTAGAGAAAAATACAAACCTTTGTAGCTTTTCAAAAATCTTCAAATAGCTCCAATGAAGGACCACCAAGAGATCTTCCTAGCTATTCTCAAGGCTTGGATTAGAGTGGTGGGACTCTTTTTAGAGAAGGAAAAAATTAGAGAAAAGTGGAGCTAAAAGGAGTTATGTAAACTTTTTGAAAACACATCAAATGGCCAAAGGTTCCAAGAGAGCTTGATGTTTGAACAAAAACCTTCTTAAATAGGCAAATTACATGCAACTCTTGCATGTCAAAGTTCACCAAAAACTTACAACACATATTCCACTCATGCATGGCACGACTAAGTGTCAAAATGCATGTCTAAGTTCACCAAAAGCTTACAACACACATTCCACTCATGCATGGCATGGATAAGTGTCAAAAAGTGGATTTTTGAGATTATTTAAATGTTCCACTCAACAAGTTAGTGGAATTTTCCACCAACTTGGTTAAAAACATTATTTTAATCTACTTTAGTCAACCTTTGACTTTCTTTGGTCAAAGTCAACTATTTGACTTTTTCCAAAATCCGATGTTTGATGAAATCCATGCCTCCGATTATGAATCCGCATTCATAATTTTAATATTTAAATCCTATTTAAATATTTTGTCCAAATTTCTCAAATTGATATAATATATCAATTACTTAATCATATCTCATATGATTAACCTAATTCGTACGATTTGAATTATTCCTTCAAATTATTCCAAGTTTATTCCTAAATGAGCTAGCCAGAGGACCTTATGGACCTACAGATCATGAGCTCCAACGATCCAAGATTAACCGGTTAAACTCTGTAACCTAGTTAACCAACAATCGTTAACTACGCGGTCACTCCACTAAAGCCCGTAGCTGCACTCTCCTCACTGTAGATATATTATGTCCATTTGATATAACCATGATCGGTAAGTCGACCCTTCACAGGTTGTTCGTAATTACAGCTGGATCAAAATACCGCTTTACCCCTGTAATTACCTCTTGTTCCTTAAGTCCCACTAATCCTCTGATGAACAATGATTTGTAGTCCAACTATCAAATCAAAAAATCCTCTCAAACCTTTTGATGAGGGTGGCGCCAATTGTTCAAGACCTGGATTCAGCCCTTAAGAGAACAACCTCTTTACTATCCCAAAATTGGGTAGAAGTGAATTCCTTCTTGCACCCTATGTCTCTAGCTATCTACCGGGTCTTACCCCTGAAATGGGAGGCTTATTGAGCCAGCGCTGTTGAGCTGCTCTCACCCATGCAGATCTAAGGATAATCCCGAGTAAACAAAAGTTCATAGTTAGCTCAGGATTAAGATCGAGTTACCTAGGCCATCAAAGTTGAGATAGTCAGTTTCAAACAGTAAACGGTGTTAATAAAGTAAAAGTGACTATCTCATGGTCCGGTCTTATGCAAACTCTTTGCACGGGACACCCCCACTCGAATGTCTTCACATGAACGAATTAGGATCACATCGTTTGTACTAGCTACAAAGTAGGCCGCATCCATAGTGTCCCCAGAATAAGGCGCCCAACCTTATTCCTATACTATAGACCATTTAGACTGTTAACTCAAACTTGATCCATATTTATGTCTCTTACATAGAGTTTGAGTCTTATGTAGCAGTCTAGGATCTTTTATTTATTGGATTTAGATATAGTAAGAACATTTTATTGGATCAATAACTACTTATTGATTAAAACCTTCAATAACAACTTTATTGAATGATAAAAGTATATTTGTCATTTTCAAACTATGAGTTTTAGGACATAAAACCCAACACCGTCCGCCTGTGAGTATAGCTGCAGATCCATCGAATTAACATTTTAATTTTTTGTATAAACTTTTTTTTAGTCTAGGTAAAAAATAAAAATAATAAAAATTATTGCAACCCGAAAACCCAACCCGAAAATTTTGGGTTGGGTTAGCTATTGATTTCGAGCACATAAGTTCCCAAAGATGGCCAACCCGAAAATTTGGATTGGTCCAAAAATGTCCCTAACTCGACCATACCCAACCCAACCAGTGGACACCCATACAATAAACGTTTGTTTTGAATATTTCCATGACATAGTTGCTCCACCTATGGTAAATATATACCAACTGGTTGACTTAGTCTCCATGTTATGAGATATCCAGCTAGCATCACTAAATCCTTCCAGTACATATGGATATTTCGTATAATGGAATCCATATAGTCTAAAGTGTACTTCAAGTACTTTAAAACTCATATTCGAATGATCATGCCCAGGATTGTTGGTGTATCTTGCCAATTTTCCTACCAAATAAGCAAATCATGTCTTGTACAATTCGTTTTGTACATTAAACTATCCACAACTCTAGAGTATTCTAGGGAATATACACCTACATCATTATTCTTCTTCAACTTACAATTTGGATCAAAAGGAGTAACTACCAACTTACTCTCAAAATGACCAAATTTTCTCAACACTTTTTCTATGTATTGAGATTGAGAAAGTATATATCCACTTGGATTTCTCGTTATTTTTTCATCAGCAAAACCAAGGTCTTTCATGTTACAGTTGGAATTCAACATTCTTTTAGTGGAATCAATGGCACTTCTAGCCATTATCACCATATTATCAACATATAAGCAAACAATGACGCAATGTTGATCTATGATTTTAACAGACATATTTGTCACACTCGGTTATCTTAAATCCATTAGAATACATAGTGTGATTAAACTTATCATGTCATAATTTTGGTGCTTGTTTCAACCCATAAAGAGACTTTACAAGTTTACAAACTTTATTTTCAAGTCCTTCAGATTATTCCATATAGATTTCTTCATCTAAATCTCCATTTAAGAATTCAATTTTTACATCTATTTGGTATATTTCCAAATTTTGCAAAGCTGAATAATTCTATTAGGCAATTGCTCTCTAATGAAATAATTTTCATTGATTATATAAAATCAAAAGAGAATGTTGCAGATCTTTGAAAGGATTGTCAAGAAATCAGGTTGCATATACATCAAGGGAAATGAGACTAAGGCCTATAAAATGAAGTATCTAGTGGTAACCTAACCTAGTTGACTAGAGATCCCAAGATCTAAGTTCAATAAGCAAACTAGCTAGATAACTCATAGTTGACACACTGTTTCTTTCCAATTCTATGATGTTATGTGTGTGATCTGTTGATGTTAAGGTCATGTTGATATCTTGATTACAAGAGGGAGAATGACAGAATACTCTTAATCCATATCACCTATGTGTTAGAATTGGGTCGGTTCTATGAGAACTTTTCAAATAGCTTATGTTCTTAAAGTTCTCATGACTTCAGGATTTTATCCAGGACCAAAATGGACACAACCGTATAGAACTCAAAGATACAAGAGAAGTTATGTGTACGTGATATTTCTTGTCCCAATTTATCATGAGAATGATAGTTCTAGAGCTAGTTTTCACTATTTCTTCGATAAATTCGATAGATATTCACTAAGGAAGGTGCATGTCCAAAAGACACTACTCCTGATGCATAATTTATCTATTTGCTCTCAATGTCTTGGTTTTTGTTTTGTCTATCTCACTTTATTTCATGTATGAGCCTTGTTGGATTTTTAATATGTGGAAAATAATGGAATTTGAAAATATTGATGAACAATTGAATACTTACAAATTTAATATCTAGAAATTAAGGGCTCGTTTAGTAACGTTTATGTTCCTTATTTCTTGTTTCTTGTTTCCAATTTTCTTAAACAATTTAAGCATTTTGCAACTAACTATATTTCTTGTTTCTCATCTTCTGGGAACATTCTCAAAATTTTTAGAAATTTTGGAAACAACCAAAACAAGTTTGTTCTTTCTTGCTCCCATTTCCCATTTCTCATTTGTTTCAAAACATAAATAAAAATATTATTTCATCATACTTTAATTCATGGATGTTAGGGTCATGCAATCTATTTTTCTTTATTAAAAATGAAGAAACACGAACATGAAACAAGAACATTACCAAACGGGCTCTAAATTTGTAACTAAATTCACATATACATTGTGAATTTTATTTTTCATTTTGTTTATCAATTCTTTATTTATTTCTTTGTTGTTATGTTCCTTCATTTTATTAAAATTGAAGTTGTATGTTTAAATAAAGAGTTGTTTCTTAATTTTTGTTAAAGTTACATATGTAAAAAGGTTACATATGTGTTAAGTTACTAAATTTTATGTGAGGGGTTATATGTTTGTACAACTATATATAGTTGTTGTTTTTCTCATTTGTGATATCCAAACATTTCTCGTTTGAGTTCTCCTCTCACAAGAATTCTCTCTTCTTTCGAGTTGTCATTCTTGTTTATGTTGAGAGCAAGTGTCTCAGAGTTCTGCTAGATTCGAGTAGTTCAAGATTGCTATTCTACCGAAGTTAATCGTTGTATCCTGCTGAGACGATTGCTGTAGTTTACTAGCAACTTGTGCAAAGCGAACAATTGTCTTCAGGTTAGCACTATTAAAGCGTGCCTCGACTATATATTTATCAAGTTTTGGTATTCATTAAGCTATCAAAGTCTATAATTGTTTGTAGCTAGTTACGTTGTAATATATTTGTTAGTGTTATTCAGTTTACATATACATCGTAAATTTACCCAACAAAAGTTGCTTTCTTGGAATTATACTTGTCTTATGGCATATTTTCTTCAAAGAAAATTTTGTGGAATATTTTGATAATTTGTTTGAGATAGTTTGAACTACCATTGGGATAATTTTGCTTGTGTTACTTTTATCTCCATGGTAAGTGGGGAGTTAAACTCTTTAGATGTGATTTTTGTGTTTTTATTAATATTGATTTTACATACTTCTTTTTTTATATTATTTATCTCACCTTTGTTAAAAAATTTTAAGTATATGCTTTGTAAGTTTGAAATGAGTATTTTGGGAGAAGTTGCTCAAAAGTTTCAAGTGCATTGAAGGTAATTCTGCAAAAACTCTCACGATCACCTCCCCGCAGCTTAAAAAAGATGGTGAAAAGGTCAAATGCATCGATGTTAAAGCTTATTTATGATTCAAACTTTATCCTCTTATGCATACTGTGTATCTATTTAGAAGAGTACTTTAAAGTAAAATTTATCTTAGAATTTCTTAATTGATGCCTCTTGATTTCTTGCTAATTTTTTAGAAGACGTCTTAATAGGAAGAGTTTCATAAAACTTGTACTAAATGTCTTTTTTATTCTTATTAACTAGAAGTGTTAAATTGCTTAATAAAATTGCTTAATAAAGAAGGAGCTTTCATGTTTTTATCTATTTTTCTTAGTTATTCCTTATTGATTGATTCCCAAAGGGAGAAATGTAATAAGCAAAATGAATGAATTTGTGAGAAATTAATTTTGGAATGAAATTCATATATGATCATTATGGTGATTTGTTGGACATGTTATTATTTACTTAATGTTTATACATTTTTCGTTAGTATTTTGTCATGATAAAAAGGGGAGATCGTTGGCTTTTTGACCCTCAATCTAAAATTAATTCTTTTTTAATTAATTAATTCATTAATATTTTGATGATAACAAACCTAATTTTATTTATTAGCAACTTTAGTGTTTTGAAATGTCTACAGCGTAGAACTCGATAAAACGATTCCAACGTCTCTTGAGTCAATTAAAGTGGAACTTTAATGAAAAATTTATGACAGAAACAAGTTCAAAAGGAATTATACTCAAAGTGGATGACGTGGTAACTGAGTCATCTCAGTGGACCAACTAGAAAGCGACACGTGGTGAATGTGCTATTAAAAAGAAAGGAAAGAAAAAGAAAAGAGGAAAAGAGAAATAGAAAAGAAAGAACAGAAATGGAGAGAAAAAAAAAAGAAGAGAGTTTTTTTTAAATGAAAAAGAAAATTATAAAAAAAAATCTTATTGTTTGGCCCTATAAATAAAATAATTCGTGGAGTAACCATTGAAGAGTTTATATTTATTATTATTATTAACTTTTTACAATTAATCTTAACCATTCAATCTCTTTTTAACAAAAGATCCAATGACCCAAATTTATGCTAATTTCCAATCTTTTCAACCAAACTTTCCTCCTATTTGAACATCATTATTCTCTCAAAATTTTGCAACTCTCACCAAATTTTATCTCTAATTCCTCCATAGTTCATCTCTCTTCACTGCTTCAATTTTCATTCTAGTTTCTTAAAGAGAGTTTTTATTTTGAGAGATCTTTGAGCTTCCAATTTTATTTTTTCTTAGTCATTTGAGGGCTTTTATTTGTAAGCATTTTTCTTACAATTTTGTGAGTTAAATTTGTATATTCAGTTTTTGAGAGAGTTTGTAAAATTGTTCCTTCAAATTACAAATCTCATAAAGGTTGCTCTTGAGCCTGAAAAAGAGTATTTGTTATTTTTTTATCATGAACCGTGGAAAGGATCAGATTCGTTTTTACTTCCCAAAAAATAACATTGTACCGGTTGACACTAAGTCATGGAAAGAGTCGAGTTTCTTAGTCGAACACCTAAGAGGAGCTTGGGGGAGTGAAGTAGGCTGATGTTATTGAACTACTATAAATTCTCAATGTCAATTTCTCTAACCTTCTTCTATTTAATTTTTGCAATTAATTTTATATTATCATTATCTGCATGAAATTAATTGCAACAATTTGTTCATCATGTTTATTATGAATCTTTACATTAGAATTACTTATCATGCTTGAAATGTATTTATAATTTATTTGTGATAAAATTAATTATTTGTACAAAGTTTACTTATTTGTTTAATTGGACCCACCGAATAAAAAGAGTTTATAAAGTTTTCATTAAATCCTATTCACCCCCTCCCCCCTCTAGGGTTGCCATACCGATCATCCAACATTGTTTAATTATGCGAACTAACAATCTTCAAGACATGATAATTACAGCCGAACACAAATCCTCTAGAGATAAGTTCATAATTATGAAATCATTGTCATCGAGAGGTCATGTGATAAGTGGCTCCTAAGTCGATGAACCATATATCAACCAATCTCTTTTTACCTTCAACACTTGTCACTACTTTACAGTATCAGACATCATCTTTATTTGAGGTGTTTGCTACATTAAATTAGGGATTGAAATCTTTCTTATTTAGATTCCAAATCCTTCATTAAATGCCCCTTTCTTCCCATGGTGATAGCAGTTCATGTTCTTCCTTACTTCTTGATTTTGCCCTTCCTTGATTTTGGCTTCCACTTGAGCCACATTTTATTGATCTCCCCTTCTTCCCAGAGCCTCTTGTTGTGAACTCTTCAACTTATCTTCCTTGTTCTTGCGTCGATTTTTCTTCTCCTCGACAACAACTCAGATATCATCAAATTTTAGATAGTTAGTAAGAACATTATTTGTTAGGTTGATGATAAGTTTATCATACGAATCGAGAAGATTTTGAAGTAAAAGTTCAACACGTTTATTTGGCTCTGTTTTACAAACCAATGATGTGAGTTTAGAAAATAGAGTATTAAACATTTTCATGTGGTTTGTCATTGGAGTAAATTCTGACATTCAAAGAGTATACAAACTCCTTTTAAGGAAAATCTTGTTGTGAAGTGACTTCGCCTCGTACAATTTTGTGAGATGATCCCAAATCTCCTTTGCGGTTTTCATCTCCTTTATTCTTGACAATACTTCATCTACTAGTGTCAGATGAAGATTTGCTATAGCATTCTCATCCATCTCATTCCACTTGTCATGTGTAACTTCCGTTGGCTTTTTACTGGTAGTTGCAAGGCAATTATCTTTTCTCAAGATAACTTTCATCTTTAATTTCCACAACGAGAAATTAGTCTCATTGAACTTCTCAATCTTGAACTTTGCCACTATTACTTCTATCATGAATTGCAAACAATTTCCTGTGCCTTTCAATAAAGGTGAAAAACATCTAACTTATTTTCTTATGTGGAGAATCCTCTTTTAGTGGCAACAACAAAGTGATTACGCTTGTTTACATGCGTAAAAAGAAGGTTTTAGATGCTGTTTTTACTATGTTTCAGCTTTGTTTCGGATTTTTCTCGATCGTTTGAGTTCCAATTCATGCAAAATTCATATACTATGGTTTGTGGATGGCTTATATTGTATTTATGACATTTTAGGACCATTTGGGAGTGCAAATTAATCAAAAGAAGCAAAAAGACGAAAAAGTATCATGGGAGGCGCCAGGCGCCTGGGAAGCCTGCAGAAAAACTGGTTTTCTTCCAACTTTGCCCTTAATGAAACGCGTCTTCCAATGCGTTTTGGTGGTTCCAACCGATGCATACGTGTAGAAGAAGTGTTCCACTATCAGTTTGAGCACGATTTGGTCAGTCAAAAGAGTTGGAAATGGGTGATTCACCATCGTTTTAGGACCTACCTAACCAATTCTGCACAGCTATAAATTCCAGCAACTTCTCCACCAAATTCATCAAGCCTTGCTTCCTTCTCTTGATCATTTTTAGTGTTTCTTTGTTGCTTTCTAAGTACTTTTGAGTTGCTTTCATTAGTTGCTTTTGGTTTTTAAATCTCGAGTACTTTACATTCTTTTATTGAGCTTTGTTTTGTTTCCATTTGTACTTAGTTATTTTCTACTTATTCAAATATATAAAAATCTAGCACTTTGCTTATTCTCTCTTTGCCTTTACTTTACTTTTAGTTAAGAGAGTTGTGTTTTTGGAGGAAAGAGCACGTGACACTCCCCCTTGCTTGAAAGAGAAGGGCGAAGCTCTCAATCCCGATAAAAACTCTCCGTTAGTTAACTTTTGTTTTTCACACGTGCATTCCACATTCAACCATTTTACTTGCTGTATTTTCTTCAATATGTCTTTCTAAATTCCCGTCTCTAGCCTGGTTATGGATAGTTAGCCTTTTATGTCTAAAAAGGGTTGCTAAGAAGTAGTGTTTTTTGCTTTCCATTCATTGCTCAACATGTTTTCCCAAAAAGTTAGGATTTAGAGAAGGCCACTGTAAGTCTTAACAAGTCAATACTGAAAAGGTTGCTTATTTGCATTGTTGAGTGGTTAAACCGAGGAGAGGAGCGCCTTAGACATAAGGGTTCCGCTTAAGTAGCCTAGACATAGGACCTTAACCCGAGGTTGCGACTATTTCCATCCTAAAACTAAGATATCTCTCATAATAGACATATTAGGGAATGTCTTAGGACTTTGAACTTGCTTAGACATAAGTCAAGTGAGAAGCGTAGTCGTTGGTTTCTAAAGTAAAATGCATATTGTCCTTAGCATGTCCTTGATTCTTTGATGGCTAACTTGAAGTAATTCGGGCTAGGTTTTATTATTATAAGTCCAAATCCCAAATCCAAACCATTATTTGTGACCACTTCCCATTTTACAAGAATCACTCATTCCAACATTCACTATTCTTTAAAACTTTAGAGTTTGGAAATTGTTTAGAAGTCCTTGAGGATCGATACTTGGATACTCCGTCCATTTTATATTACTCTGACAGGTGTGCGCTTGCATCTATATAATTGTTACCACGCTTAGCGCGTTCGTTCAGCATAAACGCCCAGTCACAAAGCATACGATAAGTAAACACTCAAAAGAATTCTTTGACACCACATGTTGTGTTAGGATTGGGATCGAATACAGCAAGATCGCAGCTAAAACAGATTGAGAAGAAACAATAATGAAAAATAAAAAGAGGAAGAATGGGACATAGTGATGTTACGTGGAAAACCCCTAAAAAAATTCGGGTAAAAAAGATAGGCAATGATAGAAGAATTTCGTTATAAAAATAAGAGTCATGACTCATAAGAATAAACACTCTTTTTTTATCTCACCACAACCTCATACTTTAGCTCACTTGGAGTTGGGGATTTTGAGATGGATTATCAACCATGGGTGGTGTCACACAGCTAAATTCCAAGTAGAATTTTCTCCAGGTGCGGTCTAAGGCTGCCACCTTAGTACAACCTAACATATTTGTATCCAAAATCCAAACATAACAAAAGAATTCAGAACACAACAAAGCGCAACACGACACACATAATAGAGGGGGCTCCTTACCTCAATTTTGTTAGCTTTTGAGTAAAAATCTACAATTGTGTGATAATTGAAGTGGATGCTTGGACAACCCCAAGCTATCCATTATATAGTGATAGTGTACAACTACCCACTACTCCACTGTGGGTAGTGCTCCCCCAAAATAGAAGCCATTATCCCACTATTTTAGTGCCACCATTTTTGGTGCCACTAAGTTGGTCGTGAACCCACACTTTCCTCCATTTTAGGACTCATGATTCCACTACTCTCTTTTTTATCCCTTTGCTATTTTTAGGAGGTTTGACCCGGTCAATGGAAAGTTCCTGGGTGCACGCCCACCTACGCGTGCCTATCATCTTGCACCTGCACGACGCGCGCCCTCCTACACGTGTCTGTCTCGTGTTGTGCGGGGGCGTGTACCTCTGTCTGATTGCCCACTCACGTGCGACCATCCCTAACATGCACGCTCGCTCTCGCTTGCATGCGTGCTTCTTTGGAAACCATGTGTATCCATCTACATGCATCGACCTTTGGCCATCCGCTTGGCCCCATGCCTACCTGCATGTCGGTGGACGTTAGTCACCCACTAAAGCCCATGTGCATGCTCCACATCCTGCCTGCCTGCACATGATATACCGCATTACCTTGCTCTGTCATTTGGTGTGCCACCCTACAACTCTGATAGTGGCTCATGCAAGGCCCAACGAGCCATATCACATGTCTTGAGATTGAGGTCCTAACAAACCTCCCCCAATTAAGCTCACCAACGCCCTCATTGGTTCTGTCCTCTTTCAGTACTCCTAAATCTGTTCCTCAAATTGCCATAGTGTCACGTATCTCTCCCAAGAAATTTCTCGTCACCTTCGCCTCTCCACCTCACAAGGAAAACTGTTCTTCGATTCTTTTTGCTCATCCTCATGGTTCCGTGGTCAAAGATCTTCGTGATCTGCTTGTCAAACTGCTTATTTATAGCAATTGGTATCCGTTTGGCTTGTCTTCGATCCTAGTCAAGAAAATCTTGTGAAAAAGACTTCAGGAAACTCACATGAAACATTAGGTGGATCTTTATTCAATCTGGCAACTTCATACGATAAGCGACACTCCCTACTCGTTTGAACACTTTGAAGGGTCCATCATATCTCGAAACCAAACCTTTGCGTACACCTTTGCCTCTCAACTTCTTCCATATCTTCCGAGTCAACTTCTATTGGGTGTGTTGCCCTAAACTCGTAGTTTGTATTTATGTAAAAATAACTGTATATTCAATAAAGTTTTTATTCAATCAATTTGTTGTTGAATTTATAGCATTGCATTGTCCAAAATCCAATAAACTAAAATCGAAGGTTATTATCTTGTAACCGGGACAGTACATCTATTGGGTATATATTTGATATACCCCTGTTATACTAGGTACATATTTGATATCTCCTGATATACAAGTAGATAATGTTCCATGAATAACCTAAAGGGTCTATAGTATATGGATAAGGCTGGATACCTTATTCTGGCAACACTATGGATACGACCCACTCTGTAATATTACAGACGACTCGATCTAGGTCGTTCGTGTGGAGACATGCGAGTGGGGTATCCTATACAATGAGTTTGTATAAGATCGAACTGCGAAATAGTCAATCTTTAGATGTAACACCGTTAACTATCAGATTGCTATTTTTTAGGATGATCAGGCAACTCATTCTCAATCCTGAGTGAGTTATGGACTCCTGCCCGTGGGGCTCGTCCTTTGATCTGTATGGGTGAGAATGGCTCAAGTCGCCAACTCAATATTCTTACCATTTTGGGGAAGAGACCGAGTGGGGAGCTTGGAACATACCTTCACAAGATGGAATTCACTCCTCCACAACTTTAGGGAGTAGATGAGTGTTCTCTTAAATGCTGATCCTGGACTTGAACAAAGGGTCCCACCCTCTCACTGGCCCGAGAGGGACTTTCGGTTATTGGTCAGATCATAACCGAGTTGTTCATTAGAGGAATAGTGGTATTTAAGAAGTAAGATGTAACTCAAGGCTAAAACAGTAATTTAACCCAGCTTGAGTTACGAGCACTTGTGAAGGATTGACTTGCCATTAATGGTCGTACATCCGCGGATACGAAAACATTCTGTAGTGAGAAGAGTGCAACTGTGGGTCTTTGTGGACTAACTCGTAGTTAACGAATGTTGATTAACTCGGTTAATGAGTTTGACCGATTAATCCCTTATCGTTGGAGCTTCTGATTTGTAGGTCCATTAGATCCCCTTGCTAGCTCATAATGGATAAACGAAGATTAAGAATTATGAAATAATTTGAAATATTCAAATTATGTAAGAGAATATATATAATGTATATTGATACATTATAAGTATATATTAATTTTGGATAGAGATTCACAATTAATACTATATATTATGAGAGAATTTTTTGAATAGGATTCAAATAATTGATATGAATTGGATTCATATTAAAACTATAGGTTATATAAGAGAGAGTTGTTTGAATATGATTCAAACATATAGTTTTATTTAAGTAAGATTTGAATTTGATTAATTATTAATTAGATTAATAATTAATTAAATTAATTACTTGTTAATTAATTTATTTTAATTATAATTAATTAATTTAATTAACTTATTTTAATTAATAAAATAAAATAAACCAAACACCACCTCTCCCCCAAAAAACGTAGGGGGGTGGTGATGTGGTGATATGGGCAGTTATCCCATATCAACTCTTTTGGTGAAAAGTAGAACAGTTCTGCTGTCTCTCTATAAAAACACCTGTAAAAAAGATATAGAGCATGATTCTTCTGAAGTTTTGTTCTCTCAAAAATTCTGTGTTGTTGCTCCCACAAGCAATGATCTCGGTACCCAAAAGATAGCACGGAAGACCATTTGGTGGTGTTTGTCGGGAAATCGTTGAAGAATAGTTCTTCAAATGTAAGCTTTCCCTGTATTTCTTATTCTTGCACATTTGATTTTGTTTCTCAAAAATTCATGAACGATGATCCGCTTCCACTCCGGGATTCATATTCCTTTAATTGGTATCAGAGCTGCGTTTATGTTCTGATTTTTTCGGAGCAAAATCAGTGTTTTTGGTGGGTGTTTTCATATTTTCGAAATATGAGTTTGCAGGTTGGAAAATTTCAAGTTTTTGGCATGTAGATTGCAATTTAAGTCTTGATTTAATCATGTAAGGGCTCAGTGTTTTGGGCATTGTGTTTCTGTATTTAGTCTGTAAGTTCGGGTCGCTCGAAAGTTGTTCATGGCGTCGGATTTGGCGAAAAGTTATAGAAAACAACGAAAAGATGAAGCAGACCGTGCAGATAGCGCCCTAGCGCTGCAGGGACAGCACACAGCGCCACGACGCTGTGCAGTGCCACGACGCTGTGCAGCGCCATGCTGTCGTGCCTTAGCGCCGCGGCGCTGCCCTTAGGCACTAAGGTGCTGTCTTGGGTGTTTTTATACGTGCTTCCATGGCTCCGATTTGCGGTTTGAAGGCAGTTGCGGTCGTTTTCTTATTTTTGTATTATTTTGCTTTCTTAGGGTGCCAAAAACCGGTCCAACTTTTCTATTTTATGCATTATGAATGTGTATTTTAATTAAAAGCATATTACATATTGTATGCCATATAGTTTTAAAATCCCACCACAGGTTACATGCATAATATGTATGTTTGATATATAGTATGTATGTATGATCATGCATCATATACTTATAAATGTTATAATGTATGAATGCATATTTTATTTTCATGATTAATACAAGTGTTGTATTAATTAGATGAAAATAAAGTTGCATTGAACATGACATTACTTTAGTTAATATAATTATTATATTAATGTATGCTTACAATGCCTGATTATAGTTTTAATTTCTTAAATTTTATAAGAGTTATAAAATTTGGTAGATAGAAAATAAAATCTATAATAAAGAATTGCATGCAAACATAGGGTCTAAGTTAATTAATTTTAAAGGGGTTTAAAATTAATTAGACCTTAGGATATATCTTCTAATATGATTAGAGGGTAGTCTTTTATTTTGTTTTAACTAGGTTTAAAATGAAATGATAAAATACTAAATATAAAATATTGCCTATAAAGGAACCCTGTCTAAGGAAGGTTTTGTCTAGGTTGAGGTATTTAAGCTGATCGTAAGGGAACACATCTACCTGGGAACCGACGTGGGGGTTGAATTAGTCAATATTTTATATGCATGCAATAATGTCCCTTGTTTATTAACTCGTTTAATAAACTAAAACATTAATGTACAACTACCAATATAATAGTTATATTGGGCCGACTAAAAATTCACTTAGTTAATTTCACTTATCCGGAATTCATCTAAGTAATATACTCTAGTCTTATAATATTAAGTGGGAGCAAAAGAGAATATGTAATATACTACGTATATATTTGATATACAAAGCATATATAACATACTTTTCTCTCACTCTCACATTCTCGTTTATATTCACACTGTGAGTTCCATACTCAGCCTCGTGTCGCCCTGGGCGTGGCCTCCCTACGGAAGGTGTTTGCATGGTTCAATATCGAGGTGAATGGAGATAGTATTCATAGTAAGTGGGAGAAGGACGTGTGACGACACATCCTGCAGTCTCCGTCATTGGTTTGCACCGTGAGGTTTCATACATGACCTGAGTGTCGTCCTGAAACGACCATCCCTACGAAGGGTTCATTGTATGGAATCAAAACCAAGGGAAACTCCAGAAATGGATAAGGGTCTCTTAGGTTTTGCTCCAATGTTTTCCTTCCCTATGGCGAGATTATTCGGGCGGACCTCTGACGTCTGAAAATGGTGGGTCACATTTACGGGGAGTTGTTAAGTTAGTTAGCAATTTCCTGATCAAATAAACGATGACTAAAGTTTATAGGAATAAGAGTTATTCTGGTGTAAAATTTAGTTGAGAACATCTCAATTTAGTGAAGGATAGCTGTTTGCCCTACGGTAGTTGTTGCTTTAAATCACTGAAGTATCGTTGCAAAACAATTTTGTTAGTATGCTTAATTACTTTTGCTAAAATATGATTGGGTTTAAAAATAGTTCATGAAACTAATATAGGTTTGTTTTTACTTTCAGTATCTCTACTTCTATTACTGCACCCCTAGCCGCGGAAAAACTCAACAGCGAGAATTACAAACAATGGAAATTGAATCTAAACATTATTCTCGTGATAGATGATCTTAGGTTCATCTTGCAAGAGGATTGTGGTGGTATGCAACGTCTATGACAAATGGATCACGGCCAATGACAAGGCCAATGTCTACATCTTGGCGAGCATATCTATTGTGATTGCTAAGAAGCACGAGGACACGGTCACCATTAAGGAGATCATGGACTCGCTGTAGAGCATGTTTGGACAACCGTCCTCACAGGCTCGACACAAAGCCCTTAAGTTCATTTACAACTCCCACATGAAGGAGGGCTCCTCAGTGCGAAAACACGTTCTCAACCTGATGGTCCACTTCAACGTGGTAGAGTCGAACGGAGCTGTCATAGACGAGCAGAGTTAGGTAAGCGTCATTCTGGAATCTCTTCCGAAGAGTTTCCTGTCATTCCGGAGCAATGTGATTCTGAATAAGTTGGAGTACATTCTTACCACGCTCTTAATGAGCTACAGACTTACCAGTCTCTTACGAAAAATAAGGGACATGAAGGGGAGGCAAACGTTGCCACCTCGAAAAAGTTCCACCGAGGTTCAACCTCTAGAGGCAAGTTTTTGTCATCCTCTTCTGGAAGTAAGACTTTCAAGAAGAAGAATGCCACTGGTAAGGGGCTTAGACCTGACCCTACTACTACCACTACCAAGAAAGACAAGGCGAAGGTTGCAGAGAAAGGAAAATGTTTCCACTGCAATATAGACGGGCATTGGAAGCGCAACTACCCAAATACTTGGCTGAAAAGAAGAAAGTCAACGAAGGTAAATATGAACTTACTTGTTTTGAAACATGTTTAGTGGAGAATGATGATTTCGCCTGGATATTAGATTTAGAAGCCACTAATCACGTTTGTTCTTCGTTTCAATGAATTAGTTCCTGCAGGCAGCTTGAAGCCGGAGAGATGACTCTCAAGGTCGGAACAGGAGAGGTCATCTCAGTTGTGGCAGTAGGGGAGCTCAAGTTGTTTACAAACAAGAATATGTATATATTATTAGATAATGTGTACGTAGTTCCTCAAATTAAAAGAAACTTAATTCACTTTCTTGTTTGTTAGAACATTTATATTTCATTTCTTTTAATTTAAATGAAGCATTCATTTCAAGAAATGGTGTCAATATTTGTTCTGCTTTGCTTGAAAACAACTTCTATGTGCTAAGACCTACCATAACTAAAGCAGTTTTAAATATCGAGTTGTGTAAAAATGCTAAAACTAAAAATAAAAGGCAAAAAGTTTCTCACAAAGAAAATACCTATCATTGGCACTTAAGATTAGGTCACATTAATCTCAATAGTATTAGGGGGTTGGTTAAGAATGACATTCTAAATGAGTTAGAAGATGATTCTCTACCACCCTGTGAGTCTTGTCTTGAAGGCAAGATGTCTAAAAGACCTTTTACTGGAAAAGGTTATAGAGCCAAAGAGACCTTAGAACTTATACATTCAGACCTTTGTGGTCCGATGAATGTTAAACCTCGAGGAGCGTATCAATACTTCATCTCTTTTATAGATGATTACTCAAGGTATGGTTATTTATACCTAATGCAACATAAGTCTGATGTCCTTGAAAAGTACAAGGAGTACAAGATTGAACTTGAAAATCAATTAGGTAAAACCATTAAAACACTTCGATCCGATCGGGAGGAGAGTACATGGAGTCACATCCCAACCCTTAGCCCCTTGTACACCTCAACAAAACGGTGTATCAGAAAGGAGAAACAGAACCTTGTTGGACATTGTTCGGTCAATGATGAGCTATGCTTAGTTGCCTAACTCGTTTTTGGGGTTACGCAGTGGAGACTGCGGTTTACATTTTGAACGGAGTTTCATCGAATAGTGTTTTTGAAACACCCTTTGATCTATGGAACGGTCGTAAAGTTAGTTTACGTCACTTCTGCATTTGGGGATGTCCGGCACATGTGCTCATGACTAACCCAAAGAAACTGGAACCTCGTTCAAAAGTATGCCTATTCGTAGGTTACCTTAAAGAGACGAGAGGTGGTCTTTTCTTCGATCCAAAAGAAAACAGAGTGCTTGTATCGACAAACGTCACCTTCTTGGAAGAAGACCACGTTTGAGATCATAAACTACGAAGTAAGGTAGTGATAAATGAGATTTTCGAAGAGGCTACAAATACGTCAACAAGAGTTGTTGATCAAACTGGAACTACAATAAGAGTTGTTAATGAAGCCAAGTACATCACGTCTGTCACATCCAACTCAAGAATTGAGGGTGCCTTAACGTAGTGGGAGGATTGTGTTACAACCTGGCCGCTACGTGGGGTTAACAAAAACCCAAGTTGTCATACCTGATGACGGCGTAGAGGATCCATTAACCTATAAAAAGGCAATGGAAGATGCTGACAAGGACAAATGGGTCAAAGCCATGGACTTGGAAATGGAGTCTATGTACTTCAATTCCGTTTGGGAACTTGTAGACCAACCTGACGGGGTAAGACCCATAGTGTAACAACCCGTATTTTCCAATACGGTCATTGTGACAAAATGCGGAAACTTAACTTTTAAGAAACCTTAAGAAGTAAAATTATTCAGCGGAAGCAATTTCTTTACAGAATTTTTCTAAACTAACTTAACTAAATAGGAAGATAACTTTCAAACTCATGCCAGTACGCTAAACTCCACCTTCTACCAGAACGATCATTCAATCCTTCATCTGAAAAACATTTAGGAAAACAAAGATGAGTACAAAAATACTCAATAAGCAATTTCCATATCGAATTTTGAAATTCATTTTCCTTTCCAAACATTCATAAACAAAAATATGAACAAATCAAAACTTTTAAAGTCCTTTAAGATATTTAATACAATTTTCAAAACTTTCAAAACAAACTAGATTTTCAGAAACAAAAGTCTTCAAATAAGATAAAATTTCCGGTCAATAAAAACAAACTTTCATTCTTTCAAAACAAACTTGCATTCATTCAAAACGAACTTTTAATGATTCAAAACAATCTTCCATTCATTCGAAACAAACTTTCATTCGATCAAACTTACAATCCTTCAAAACAAACTTTCTTTCAATCAAAACTTTCAAAATTCCATCTAAAACATTTGGTACAACTTTCAAACTTTCGAATAACTAAATCATTTAAACATTCAAAACAATCTTACATTCATTCATACTTTTAAAATCAGAGTGGAAGGTTGCATTATTTGGGTAGCCTACAGAACATATGTGGTTACCCATTGGTAACACCAAACAATCAGAAGTTTCCATCAGAGTTGTCGAATTAATATTGACCAGAACAGAGTTGTCGAAATAATATCGACCAGAACAAACAGAACGGTTACTTAAGTGTGAGGCCATGTGAGTGAATAACACACACATGAATCTTCATTCTCAAGGAATGTCAAACCACAAAAGTGTCTTCCCACAAATAAGTCAGAACAGAAATCCATCAATTCCAAATTAGGATATTACGCCAAATAAGCAAAACGTTTTTCAAAACAAAAATATGGCATATCCGGACAGCCTTATCAAACCAATCAAAATATCTTTCAAATAAAATGTAAAACAAATACTAACTTTGAATATTAAATAAATTCAAAACATTGAACTAATTTAAAACAAACTTTATCAATCCTCAAAACATGATTTCAAATATTTCACAAATAAACAAAATATCAATTTCAAACCTTTAAATAAATCTAAACAAAACTTTATCAAATCATATAAGAATACTTCAAATACTTTACAAATAAACATAATATCAATTGCCAAATTAATTTTCAAATCCATAATAAAACTTCAATTTCATATGCAAGATATCAATTTCAAATCTTTATATCAAAGCCAAAATAAATTTTAGTTTTCGAAGGGATATGGTAAATTCACTTAGAATACTTTTTGAAGGGATACGGTAAATCACTTACAACACTTTTCGAAGGGATATGGTAAATAACTTACAACACTTTTTGAAGGGATATGGTAAATTACTTACAACACTTTTTTGAAGGGATATGACAAATTACTTACCTCTTTCAGAAATCCTACGAATCTAAATAACTTATTTCTTGGCAGTTGTCAACTTAGAAGCCTAGAAACAACCAATATCCAAAATCAATCCTTAAATCCTATCCAAGGATTTAAAATTCAACCAATTACTAACCCAAATCTTATCACTACTAGAAATATGGGTTTTAATGTCGGACAAAAAAAAAACACGGAGGAATTAATGTCGGACAAAAAAAACCGGAGGAAACAATGTCGGTCAAGTTAAAAAATGTGCTAAATCGAAAAAAAAAAATTAAAAATATATTTCAATGTCGGGCGAGGCCTGACATTGTAAATCTACCTTTAATGTTAGGCCCAGCCCGCCATTAAAATTCACTTTACTTTTTTAACCTAACTTTTATTTTCACCACGAAAATGTGTCGATCTAAAAAATTTTTGCCTCCCTCCCTACGCAAATAATGTTGGGTGTGTTGCCCTAAACTCGTAGTTTGTATTTTGTAAAAACAAATATCTATTTAATAAAGTTTTATTCAATAAATTTGTTGTTGAATCATAGCTTTGCATTGTCCAAAATCCAATAAACTAAACATCCAAGGTTATTTTTGTTGTAATCGGGACAATATATATACCGGGTATATAGTTGATATACGGGGTATATATATTTGATATACCCCTGATATATGAATGAATAATGTCCTGTGAATAACCTCAAGGGTTTATAGTATATGGATAAGGCTGGGTACCTTATCCTGGCAACACTATGGATACGGCCCACTCTGTAAAGGTTACAGACGACTCGATCCAGGTCGTTCGTGTAGAGACATGTGAGTGGGAGTATCCTATACAATGAGTTTGTATAAGACCGGACCACGAAATAGGCAATCTTTAGATGTAACATCGTTAACTAATAGGTTGCTATTTATTAGGATGACCAGGCAACTCATTCTCACTCCTGAGTGAGTTATGGACTCCTGCATGTGAGGGCTCGTTCTTTGATCTGTATGGGTGAGAGTGGCCCGAGTCGCCGACTCAACATTCCTACCATTTTGGGGACGAGACCGAGTGGGGAGCTGGGAACATAACTTCACAAGATGGAATTCACTCCTCCCCGACTTTAGGGTAGTAGGTGAGTGTTCCCTTAAATGCTGACTCCGGGACTTGAACAAGGGGCCCTACCCTCTCATTGGCCGAGAGGGACTTCCGGTTATTGGTTGGACCATAACCGGGTTGTTCATTAGAGGAGCAGTGGTGTTTAAGGAGTAAGATGTAACTCAGGGGTAAAACGGTAATTTGACCCAACTTGAGTTACGAACACTCGTGAAGGATTGACTCGTCATTAATGGTCGTATATCCATGGACACGAAAACATTCTACAGTGAGAAGAGTGCAACTGCGGATCTTTAGTGGAATGACCCGTAGTTAACGAATCTAGATTAACTCGGTCAATGAGTTTGACCGATTAATCTTGCATCGTTGGAGCTTCGGATCTGTAGGTCCATTAGGTCCCCTTGCTAGCTCATAACGGGTAAAACGATGATGAAATTTTTTGGAAGAATTTGAATTGTTCAAATTACTTAAGGAATTATATGTATATTGATACATTATAATATATATAGTTAATTGTAAATTAAAACTATATATTATGAGAGATATTATTTGAATGAGATTCAAATAAAATTAATATGAATGTGATTCATATTAATACTATAGGTTAAAAATAATGTGCATAAGATGTACATTAAAACTATAGGTTATACGAGAGAAATGTTTTAGAATATGATTCTAATTTTATAATAAATAATTAAGTGTTAATTATTTATGTATATCTATATATTTATTAATTATTAATTGGATTAATAATTAATTATATTAATTAATTTTATATATATATTAATTATTATATATATATTATTATACATATATTATAATTATAATTATATATTATATATATATATATTAATATTATTATTATTATTAATATTATTATTATTAATATTAAACTCCTCTGCAAAACAGAAAGGTTACAGAACATAAAAACCTCCAACGATTTCTCTAAATCTCTCTCCATCTCTCCCTCTCTTCCATCAAGGTGCTACCACAAGCACGATCCCGAGACCCAAGAGGATAGCAAGGAAGATCCGGTGGTGGTGTTCAAGGGGAATTCACTGAAGAAATGATCTTCAAAGGTTTGAATTTCCTCTGTATTTTCCCTCTGTAAAATTCAATTTTGTATCCCGAAAATCAGCAACGAAAGTCCGCTTCCGCTCCGGGATTTACATCCCTTCAAATAAACCAGCTCTATTGTCGTGCGAATCGAACTTTACTGCTTGCGAACGGCGACGATTCGGCGGCGACAACTTCCATCTCTTCGAACGACAACAACGTTCATCAATTCACCGGCGGTGACCTCCATTGTTCGGAGCGGCTCAAGCAACGGCGAACCCACGAGCAATCTGGAGATTCTTCAAGGTGAGAGGCAACCTCCGATGATTCTGAACGTTGTAGTTCAAACTCCGATGATCATACACCAACCAACCAGATTTGCTAGCTGGAGCTCCTAAGACCTCAGATTTGTACTGATCGACTTCTTTTGGCACTCATCCAGTGATAACTCAAGCTTTTCGGTAAGGGTCAGTAGGTAACAACCATCTTAAATCTCTTTTTTAGTTTGATTAGAGTATTATGAAGTGAATTATGGCCCTCTTAATCGTCTCTAGTACTTTGAATTTAAATTAGAATTGTATTATTCTCTGTGATGGTGATGTATTCTGAAATCTTGTTATGAAGGATATGAAAACATCTATGGTAGTAGTGTTTACATAATTCTAAAGAGTTGGGGGTGTTGGAGAATTAAAGTTTTCGTTGTAGTTTATGCAATGTGTTCTTTGGTGTTTGGAAATCATAATTGAACTCCAAAATTGGTTCGTGCTATTGAAAAATGGATGCAATTCAATCGCGAACCTGTAAGCTGAAAACGCCCGTTGGTTGGCTTAGAAAAGTTTAATTGCTACCTTTTTTCACTTTCCTAACTTGTTTCAACTTTCAGATTTTTTTCTTTGAATTTGAGATGTGTTAATCCTTTTCTATTGTATTTACTTACAAGCAAACTAGTGGAGCTGGAGAGTCTTTATTTGGGACATGAGCAGTGGTTGTCAAATCTACTTAAGGTGCAGAAACCTCGATCCATGTTCAATGCAGCATCATTAGCATATATTGGTAATTGCATCTACGAGGTACGTTTCGGGCTCTTAAACTTTTTGGAATTGATATCCTTTTGGAATGTAATGTTTGTATTTGATGCCTGAATTTGGAAGCATTATATTGAAATAGATAGCAACTTCCATGTCTAGAATTATGTAAATATATGAAATGTGAAGTTTGGTTGTCCTCATTGGCTTACCCAAGACATCTTATCGATCTATTCATATCTTTGCTCATTGGAGTGGTAAAGTAACAAGTTTTTGGTCTTGAAACAGGGTTCAATTGATAATATTTCGCTCTTTTCAATTATAAGAGTCATGTCCTTTTTCTTATTGGCTCTTATGGCTATCTTTATGGAAGGTGTCAAGTTTACTCCTGCATGCCTTCAATCAGCTGTGAGTAATTCATGAATCAAAGTTCTGTAGAAATTTCCTTTAGTTTCATATCTTGCTCTTCAATGGTAGTTTCTATCATTATTACATGGATTGAATGTAAAACAAGTATATACTAGTTCTCCTCTTACTGCCCTTTTCATCCATGCATAGCAACATGTAAGATTTCAAATTTCATGGGTTCTTTCTATTATTTGCAAAGCTCACGAGTCCTGAGTTGTTTGCATTCCAATTTTTAAGTTTCTTTTGTGCCTGCTAAAGGGCTTTCATTGACATGAACATAAATTTTGGGACCATACAAATTGTTGTCATTGGTATACTATCTGTGCTTACTTATCTTTAACATACAAATTTTGAAGTTAAATAGTTCTTTGGGAGTTTTGCAGTTATTGGTATGTGTAGTTAATGGTTTTTCTACTTTAAGCTATTAAAGATGGGTAATTTGGTGATAGGAACTCTAAATCTTGTTTTTATTAGAACTCAAGGATACATTAGTATTCTATTCAATAAGGTCGTAACTCTAAATCTTGTTTTTAATGATTTGGCTATATAAAATGTATTTGTTTGTCTCATTAACGTTCTTAATAAGGTCGTAAGCCCATATATGGATCGATTTGGCTGCTATGGAAGGATGATTTTCCAGTTGCTTTGGAGGTAATATTGAGGGAGGTTTTGACATTCCAAGCTGTACTTTAAACATTCCATTTGATGTTAAATATGCAGCTAATTGTGTGATGTAGATTTTTCCTCAGTAAGTATGCATGATCAACTATCATTTGTAGCAGCTGTTGGCTTTTATCTCTGTCATCAATTCTTTCATTTTTATACTTGAGCTTATATATTTTGTTTTATTGAATACTTCATGTCTCCGTGAAAATTTTGTGCGCATCTCAGATAATCTCTTCAATCTGATCATCATCTCTAATCCACTGTTATTTGAAATTCATTTCCTTGCATCTGTTATTCCCTGATGATTTGATTGATTGGTTTTTTTCCTCATTTCCACTACTAGATGTTCACGCAATTAAGATATTTTCATTTACAACATTCAACGTAAGGTATTTCTATATTGTGGTTGTTCTAGATTAGACATTTATTTGTTGATAGGTATCACAGTAACATAATGTGTATTTTGATTCTTATGATAACAATTTTGTGGTTTCTTCCTTTGACTTATCGGATATGATATTCTTTTTTTCTTATGTTAATTATAATTGACATTCTTTTTAACTCAATGATGAACATATGGTTTCTGTAGCAATTTGGGTCATGTTTTCAAGTATGCTTCATGGAGTTTCTGCTCGACATTTCTTTTATGCTATTCTGTATTATGTAGTTGAATTTGTTCTTTTAATCTTCTTGTTTTGTTGAACAATTTTTTTGAAATTAAACCATTTTCAATTTTACTAGTGGTAATACATTCTTTCTTGGATTTCTTATGTTATGTTTATGTTTTGCTTTATGAAAAATGAACTTATGAACTTCAGTTTGTCTTCTTCTTTTTTGAACAAATTAGTGTAGCTTACAATTGAAAATGTGGCAAGCCAAACATTCTACTCAACAATCTCGCAGTACTACAATTTGGAAACCTGTAAAGGCAAATTTGCATAACTCATATCAATGTCGCAGTAAATCCTTTGTATAACTCATAATTATGTTATTTTTCAAATTTTCTATATGTAGTGTCCTCGACAATCAGGTTCTATCGAGTGTGGGTACTATTTGCAAAAGTATATACGAGAAATAGTGCGGAACCCTGGTACTCCTATAACTGAACTTGTACGTATTATCATATACCTTTATGTGTTTATATATGATTTGTCCTTATATTAGTATTATCTTTTTTTTTTGTAGTTTAATACAAAAAGTGTCTATCAACAAGAAGAAATCGACGAAGTTCGAATAGAATGGGCATCTTTTGTTGGGCGATTTGTGTAGTACCTATGGATTCATTAGTTTTGTTTATTTGATGTAAGTATTTGGTTCAGACTACTTTCTGTCGAGTACTTGGTAGATTAGAAATGCTTTGTCTTGTTTTAATATGTAGAAGTTTGAATGGTGTATATATGGTATTGCATAACAGATTAGTTTTGGATTATTATAGAAGTATTTGACTGATGCTGAATGTGTTGGATTGTTTTGTTTATACTATATAGAAGTCCGTATTCTTATTATGAATTTAGCTTTGTTGGAGGGACGGGCGGTCCCATTTGCTCTTGTGTGGAAGGGTCATATAGAAGTGTTTGTTTTGTTTATAACCATGCTAGTTTTGAGTTATTCTAAAAGTGGAGAGGTTATGTTGAAATTTGTACTTTTTGATTATTTGTGTTTTGAGTCTAAGGTTAGTTCTTGAGTTAAGTTTTAGAAGATCATGATGTTGAAATTAGTTTTACTTGCATATTAGTTTTTGAGTTTCAATAATATTGAGAATTATTTTGTGAGAATAAGTTGGAAGGAGATATATTGGTTGGTTAGTTTTGAGTTATATTCTAAAGTGGAGAGGTCATGATGAAATTTGTACTTACTCTTAATTGTTTGAGTTTTTGTTAAGCTTTTATAGAATAGGTTAAAATTGAGAGATATATTGTTGGCTAGTTTTGAGTTATTCTAAAAGTAGAGAGGTTATGTAGAAATTTGTACTTTTGATTATTTGTGTTTTGAGTCTAAGGTTAGTTTTTGAGTTAAGTTTTAGAATTGATATTGTTTTATAATGGATAAATGTGTTAAAAGTTTTAGTTGCATATTGAGATATTATCATAGGTGTGAAGGAAATATATATAGTTGGTTAGCCACGTCTGGGCAACCAACTATTTTTTTAATTTATTTATTCACAAAATAATTACGGTCAATATCTGTCACGAAATATAGTCATTCCATGACACACATATCGATGTAGATACAATGACGTACAAACAATGTCACACAAAAGATGTCGTACAAATAATGGCGTACAAACAATGTCGCACATACAATGACGGTCACAAAACGAGAACAGTCATAAAGATGTCGGTTGTCACCCGTCATGGTTATCCTTTCATGACGGGCACGTCCGTCATGGAAAACGCTATACATGACGGGCACTGTTAGACCTTAAAAGGGTCATTTCATGACGGCCATGTCCGGATGGAAAGAGAATATACATGACGGGCAATGCCCGACCTTAAAACTGTCCGACATGAAAGGGAAACAAGGACACTCGTATAGATGTCGGTCAGTGACCGACATGGTTAATGTTTAATGTCGGACAATGCCCGTCATGAAATAGCAGATTTGTTGTAGTGTATCTACCCAATTTTCCCATTCAAAACACTTTTTTATTTAAAATAATTAGGAAAGTATGGATTTGAGGCTACAAAATCAGATCTGAAAACTGGGTTAAAAGGCCTCTAAAATCAACAATAACAACCTTTAAAATTACAATAATCGGTATAAATTAATACGGACTAAATTTACAAAAAGTTTCTCAACAAAACAAGTTTAAAAGCCTTATAATCAATTGAAAATTTGGGGATTTTAAATGTGGAAAATTTTATGTTTTATAAAATAAAACTTCCAATAATTTTCCATAAAACAATTAACAATTTACTGATTTCTATAGAAAAATCATATTTGAAAGCTGTATAGAAAACCTTTAAAACTTGGTAAAAACATATAATTTTTCATGTAAAAATTATAACAACAAATTATAATTTATAGGATACAAATAGGTAAACTTTTTATGCAAAAGGAGTCTCAAAATAGCCCAAAAACAGTCTCATGAACAAAAACATTCAAACCAAAAATTCTGGAAAGTTTTTAGGATAAAAAGTCCTTAAAATCTTTTATTATAAAAACAAAGATCTCAAAACTTTTCCCAATAAACTGAATTAAAGAACTACAGATCAAGAAAAATAAAACTAAAACAATGAGGAAGAAAAACTTACCGATCTTTGAGAGAAAATACCAAAACCCTTCTTCTTTTCTTTTCTTTTTCTCTTTGAGAGAAAACTAGGTCTAGCAGTTTAAGAAAAATAAAACCTAGGGTTTAAAGGCTTTTATAACAAACCCTAATGAATCCTTATTTAAAAAGGATAATAAAAAGATAGAGATTTAATAAAACTCTTTCTTTTTATTCTTTTTAAATTCTAAGAACAAATTATCTTTTAAAAATAATTTCTAAAACAAAAAGGTTTATCTTTGAGAAAATAAAAGAAAACAACTAAAAACAATAATTTAAATATATATATATATATATATATTTATATTTATATTTTTTTTCCGGTTGTTACACATAGGGTGCAAATGGATCTACAAGAGAAAACGAGACGCCAAAGGAAAGGTACAGACCTACAAGGCAAGACTTGTGGTGAAAGGCTACACATAAAGGGAATGGGTGGACTATGAAGAAACCTTCTCCCCTGTAGCCATGCTCAAGTCCATAATAATACTTTTGTCCATTGCCACATATTTATGAGATATGGCAAATAGAAGTCAAGACTACCTTTCTGAATGGCAATCTTGAAGAAAGTATTTATATGTCTCAACCCGAAATGTTCATAGCACAAGGTCAAGAGTAAAAGGTTTGCAAGCTTAAACGGTCCATATATGGACTGAAACAAGCATCTCGATCTTGGAACATAAGGTTTGATACTGCGATCAAATCTTATGGTTTTGACGAAAACGTTGATGAACCTTGTGTATACAAGAAAATCGTCAACAACATTGTAGCCTTCTTAGTGTTGTATGTGGATGATATTTTACTCATTGGGAATGATGTAGGATACCTCATTGACATAAAGAAGTGGTTAGCTACTGAGTTCCAAATTAAGGATTTGGGAGAAGCTTAGTATGTTCTTGGCATTCAAATTCTAAAGGATTGCAAGAATAAAACGTTAGCCCTGTCTCATGCAACTTATATCGACAAGATGCTTGTTCGATATTCGATGCAGAATTCCAAGAAAGGTTTACTACCCTTCAGGTATGAAATTCATCTATCTAAGGAACAATGTCCTAAGACACCTATGCTTCAGTAGTGGGCAGTCTGATGTACGCTAAGTTGTGCACTAGGCTTGACATTTTGTTGGGTGTGTTGCCCTAAACTCGTAGTTTTTATTTATGTAGAAAAAAATGTATATTCAATAAAGTTTTATTCAATAAATTTGTTGTTGAATTCATAGCATTGCATTGTCCAAAATCCAATAACCTAAACATCCAAGGTTATTTTCATGTAACCGGGACAGTATATATACTAGGTATATATTTGATATACCCTTAATATATGAGGTATATATTTGATATACTTATGATATACGAGTGAAGAACGTCCCGTGAATAACCTAAAAGGTCTGTAGTATATGGATAAGGCTGGGTACCTTATCCTGGCAACACTATAGATACGGCCTAGTTTGTAAATGTTACAGACGACTCGATCCAGGTCGTTCGTGTGAAGACATGCGAGTGGAGGTATCCTATACAATGAGTTTGAATAAGACCGCATTGCGAAATAGACAATCTTTAGATGTAACGTCGTTGACTAACAGATTGCTATATCATAGGATGACTAGACAACTCATTATCAATCCTTAGTGAGTTATGGACTCCTACCCGTGAGAGCTCGTCCTTTGATCTGTATGGGTGAGAGTGACCCGAGTTGCTGACTCAATATTCCTACCATTTTGGGGATGAGACCGAGTGGGGAGCTGGGAACATAACTTCAAAAAATGGAATTCACTCATCTCCAACTTTAGGGGAGTAGATGAGTGTTCTCTTAATTACTGACTCCAGGACTTGAACAAGGGGCCCCACCCTCTCACTGGCCTGAGAGGCACTTCCGGTTATTGGTCGGACCATAATCGGGTTGTTCATTAGAGGAGCAGTGATATTTAAGGAGTAAGATGTAACTCAGGGGTAAAACGGTAATTTGACCCAGCTTGAGTTACGAACACTCGTGAAGGATTGACTTATCATTAATGGTTGTATATCCGTGGACACGAAAATATTCTGCAGTGAGAAGAGTGTAGCTGCGGGTCTTTAGTGGAGTGACTCGTAGTTAACGAATGTTGATTAACTCGGTCAATGAGTTTGACCAGTTAATCTCGTATCGTTAGAGCTTCTGATCTGTAGGTCCATTAGGTACCCTTGCTAGCTTATAACGGGTAAAACGAGGATCAAGTTTTTGGAAAATTTTGAAATGTTCAAATTACTCAAAGGATTATATGTATATTGATACATTATAATATATAGTTAATTCTAATTGAAACTATATATTATGAGAGAAATTATTTGAATGAGATTCAAATAAATATTAAAACTATAAGTTAAAAAATAATGTATATAAGATGTACATTACAACTATAGTTTATATAAGAGAAATCTTTTAGAATATGATTCTTTTTTGTTAATAAATAATTAAGTGTTAATTATTTATATAGTTAATATATATATATATATATTTAATTAATTATTAATTAGATTAATAATTAATTAACTAATATTAATTAATAAGATTAATTAATTATATATATATTAATTATTATTAATTAATAATATTATTTTATAATATTATTATATTAATAATAAAAATGTAGGGGAATGAGAAGTTACTTATGACGTGGGGAACATATTCTTTTTTGGCTTTTTGCAGTTGGTTCTACAACACAGAAAAGGTATTCCCAGCATCTCTTTCAAGCTCTTACTTTGATCACTCTCTCTCATTCCAAACGAATTGCTCCCACAAGCTCGATCTCGGTACCTAGAGGATAGCATGGAAGACCATTTGGTGTTGTTCTGGAGATTGAATCATTGAAGAAGAGTTCTTCAAAGGTAAAAGAAAAGTTCTTTTCTCTGTATTTTCGTTATTAGATGTTTGATTTTGTTTTCTCAAAAATTTATGAACAAAGATCCGCTTCCGCTCCGAGATTCACATCCCATCACATTTACTATGCGATAGGGATGGTCAGTAGGTATCAATCCAACCTAGGATATGATCACTGGACTATTGTTAAGGGAATCCTCAAGTATCTTAGGAGAACGAGGGACTACAAGCTCGTGTATGGCTCTAAGGATTTAATCCTTACAGGATACACTGACTCTGACTTCCAAGCAGACAAGGATTTAAGGAAATCCACGTCGGGGTCAGTATTCACTCTTAATGGAGGAGCGGTAGTTTGGTGAAGCATCAAACAAGGATGCATCACAGACTCCACCATGGAGGCTAAGTATGTTACAGCTTGTGAAGCAGCAAAATAAGTGGTTTAACTTAGAAAATTCTTAACAGATTTGGAAGTCGTTCCAAACATGAACTTGCCCATCATACTTTATTGTGATAACAGTAGTGCTGTGGCAAATTCTAAAGAACCTGCCACAAGAGAGGCAAATACATCGAAAGGAAGTACCACCTTATACGAGAGATAGCAACGAGAATATGTGATCGTCACAAAGATCGGTTCGAAGCACAACATTGCTGATCATTTTACGAAGGCACTCATGGCGAAAGTGTTTGAGAGCCATCTAGAAAGTCTAGGTCTACGAGCTTTGTACAATTAGTTTAGGGCAAGTGGGAGAAATGTAATGGGTATAGTGTACCCTAGTTTATTATATTTTTACTTTGCTTTAGGATAATGCACACCCCACTCGAGTTTAGTTCAAGTGGGAGTTTGTGTTGCCCTAAACTCGTAAGTTGTATTTATGTAAAAACAAATGTATATTTAATATAGTTTTTTTCAATCAATTTGTTGTTAAATATATAGCATTGCATTGCCCAAAATCCAGTGGGTATATATTTGATATACCGAGTATATATTTGATATACCGAGTATATATTTGATATACCCCTGTTAAACTAAGTATATATTTCATGTACCTCTGATATACAAGTAGATAATGTTCCATGAATAACCTAAAGGGTTTATAGTACATGGATAGGGTTGGGTACTTTATCCTGGCAACACTATAGATACGGCCCACCCTGTAAATGCTATAAACGACTCGATCCAGGTCGTTCGTGTGGAGATATGCGAGTGGAGTATCCTATACAATGAGTTTGTATAAGACCAGACAGCGAAATAGTCAATCTTTAGATGTAACACCGTTAACTATCAGATTGCTATTTTTTAGGATGACCAGACAACGTATTCTCAATCTTGAGTGAGTTATGGACTCCTGCCCGTGAGGACTCGTCCTTTGATCCGTATGGATCAGAGTGGCCCAAGTCGCCAACTCAATATTCCTACCATTTTGGGGACGAGACCGAGTGGGGAGCTAGGAACATAAATTCACAAGATGGAATTCACTCCTCCCCGACTTTAGGGAGTAGATGAGTGTTCTCTTAAATGCTGACTCCAAGACTTGAACAAGAGGCCCCACCCTCTCACTGGCCTGAGAGGAACTTCCGGTTATTGGTCGGTCCATAACCGGGTTGTTCATTAGAGGAACAGTGGTATTTAAGAAGTAAGATGTAACTCAGGGCTAAAACGGTAATTTAACCCAGCTTGAGTTACGAGCACTCGTGAAGGATTGACTTGTCATTAATGGTCGTACATCTGCGGACACAAAACATTCTGTAGTGAGAAGAGTGCAACCGCGGGTCTTTAGTGGAGTGACCTGTAGTTAACGAATGTTGATTAACTCGGTTAACGAGTTTGACCAATTTAATCTTGTATCGTTGGAACTTCTGCTCTGTAGATCCATTAAGCTCCCTTGCTAGCTCATAACGGGTAAACAAGGATCAAGAATAATGAAATAATTTGAAATGTTCAAATTATGTAAGGGAATATATATAATGTATATTGATACATTATAAGTATATATTAATTTTGGATAGAGATTCACAATTAATATTATATATTATGAGAGAAATATTTTAATAGGATTCAAATAATTGATATGAATTGGATTCATATTAAAACTATAGGTAATACAAGAGAGAGTTGTTTGAATATGATTCAAACATATAGTTTTATTTAATTAATACTTGAATTTGATTAATTATTAATTAGATTAATAATTAATTAAATGTTAATTAATTAATTTAATTATAATTAATTAATTTAATTAATTTGTTAATTTAATTAATTGATTTTAATTAATAAAATAAAATAAACCAAACACCACTTCTCCCTACAGAAACGTAGGGGAGTGGTGATGTGGGCAGTTATCCCACATCACCTCTTTTGGTAAAAGGCAGAACGGTTCTACTGTCTCTCTAGAAAAACACCTGTAAAGAAGATACATAGCTTCATTCTTCTCAAGTTTTGCTCTCTAAAAAATTCCCTATTGTTGCTCTCACAAGCAAAGATCTCGGTACCTAGAGGATAGCATGGAAGATCATTTTGTGGTGTTCGTCAGGAAATCGTTGAAGAACAGTTCTTCAATCGTAAGTTTTCCCTATATTTCTTATTCTTGTACATTTGATTTTATTTCTCAAAATTTCATGAACGATCCGCTTCCGCTCCGGGATTCACATCCCTTCAACTTTAACAATACGAAATCCCTTACCCAAAATTCCAAGGGACGTTTGGCCTTGTCTGCATACTTTTTCATTCTTCTCACAACTTTCTCTAAGCTGTCTTTGGCTAGCTTAGTCCATCATCTCCTACCTATCACGAAAGAAATTATAGGCAGTAGGGCAGTTTCCACCACTAAGTTGTTTTAACACCTCTTAAGGGCATACAGGTTGCTACCCCATGGCTAACTCAACCGAACTTAAACCTATGGCATATTACTTTTGTACATTGTAACAGAATTGAGCTACATCAAGTAGGCTTACCCAATTCTTTTGACTTGTCATCACATAACGTCTCAAGTACTCCTCTAACAAAGAGTTGGTCCTTTCAGTCTACCCGTCTGTCTATGGGTGACTTGTGGTGGAGAACTTTGATTTGGACTCTAGCACGTTGAATAAACAAGTCCAGAACCTCCCCGCAAATCTAGCACCTTGATCGTTGATTATCCTCAAGTAGTCCAAAGTAGTTCACAATGTTCTTGAAGAACAACTCAATTGCCACATCCATTGAACAAGCATATGGTGTTGCCATGAACACTACATACTTTGAGAACTTGTCAACTGAAGGGATGTGAATCCCGGAGCGGAAGTAGCATAACGCGTTCTTAAATTTCTTTTAAAAATTTAAAAATCAGAAAAATGTAAAACAGGGAAGAATGTTGGATTTTACCTTTGAAGACTCTTTTATGAAAACTCAATGAGACAACACCATTTGATCTTCCTCGCTAAGTCTCTCGGTCGAGCATCCAGATTGTGGGATCCAATTACAAGGGATTAAGAGAATAAGAGAATTGAGAGATTTTTTTAGCGTACCTTTAGGGTTCAACTTACTGTTATATTTATAGATGGAAAATCCTAAAACCATCAGGATATCTTATCCTTTTAGATATATGATACCTTCTCCTGAATCTATGAGAAATCCTAAGACCATCAGGATATCTTCTTCTTTTGAATTCTTAAAGGGAAATCACAATGTAGAAAATATGAATCTTTCTCATCCATAATATTAGCCCCCACTCTCAAAATACATAGTATTAATTTTGAATCTTTATCCAAAATTAACATATATTTATATAATGTATCAATATACATTATATACATTCCCTTATATAATTTGAACATTTCAAATTATTTCATAATTCTTGATCTTCGGTTTACCCATTGTAAGCTAGCAAGGGGACCTAATAAACGTACAGATCATAAACTCTAACGATGTGAGCTTAATCAGTCAAACTCATTAACCGAGTTAATCAACATTCGTTAACTGCGGGTCACTCCACTAAAGACCCACAGCTGCACTCTTCTCACTGCATAATATTTTTGTGTACACGGATGTATGATCATTAACGGCAAATCAATCCTTCACGAGTGCTTGTAACTCTAGCTGAGCCAAATTACTGTTTTACCCCTGAGTTACAACTTGCTCCTTAAATACTACTACTCCTCTAATGAACAACATGGTTATTGTCCGACCAATAACCGGATGTCCCTCTCGGGCTAATGAGAGGGTGGGGCTTCTTTTTCAAGTCCCGAAGTTAGTATGTAATGGAACACTCATTTACTTTCCTAAAGTCGGGAAGGAGTGAATTCGATCTTGCGTAGTTATGTTCACAGATCCCCACTCAATCTCGTCCCGAAAAATGGTAGGATTATTGAGTCGGCAATGATAGCCCCCAATATGGGCTATATTTTATAATAATTTGAATGGAATTAATTGTTACTTTCTGTTTCTTTATGATAAATTTACATGCATGAATGTTGTTTTGTAGAAATAAGGTATCAAGAAGAATCAGAACATCAAATTGATCCAATAGAGTAAAAAGTCATAGCCCGAACAAGTTAAAAAGGCCCAACAACATAATGTGGAGCTAGAAGACCCGAGGGGATAGCGAGCGTCTCAATGCTCAAATGATTAAGCCTAGCCAGGTGACTAGCAAGGGTAGTGTTGAGACGCTAGATCAGATCGTCTCAACACTAAGATAAAGCGAAACAAATTGACGTTTCAGGTCATAGTATCTCAACGCTCTTTATAGCGTCTCGACACTATGACGCCAGTTTTGGTTTTCTCCAGCATTTAGGGTACAGCTTTGTCCCTAGCATCTAAACGCTGTCCAGAAAATTTTTATAAATACGACATCCATGACCAATTGAAGGGGGGATCCAACAAGGGAAAATTGGGAGCAATTTCGAGGAAGAAGCTAGGTCTTGAAGATCAATCGTGGAGATTGAGTTGGGGACGATCAATCAACACGACGGATTCACTTTCTATCTCTTTTTTTTTTTTTGCTAGTTCATGAACATGAGTAGCTAAATTACCTTGTCTTAGCGATTGATGTAGCCATTAACGTTTATGGATTGATTGTTTAATTTTCTTGATTGAATGCATTTGATTATTCTATTTATGTTTCTCTTTGCTTCATGCCTTTAATCTACTAGCCACAGATTAACTGATCTTAGACTTACAATCTTACGCGGGAGAGGTGGTTGAGAGTTTAGAACTGAGATTTATAACTAAAGGGGTTTTCAGATCGGGAGATTTAAAATTCCTTTATAGGTCGTTAAGAGACTTGTTCGTTAAAACCTTTACTTGTTACAAAACTAGATAGGGATATTGGTTTTGTAATTTCGTAAAGAGACTTGGCTTACACTCAGGCGAGGCAGTTGAGATTTGAGAGTTCTTGGCATATAGAATTGATAATCTGTTCAATCTAGAGTAATTAGATAATTAGTCCATAGATTCAATAGGTGAAATCTATTCCCTAAGATCGTCCTTCCCATTAATTCCACATCCTTTAATAGTTTAGGTTAATGCTTTAATCATATTCCAACAGTGAATTTGAGTTTCTAAATGAAATTGGTCAAAAGTATTTGCAGTAATTGAGTGATCTAGAAACCCAATCCTGAGGACGATATCAGTATTGACTTACTACTTTATTAAAACTTGATTCGTACTCTTGTGGTAAGCAATTTCTGCTATAAGTTTTTGGCGTCATTGCCGGTGGGCAACACGGACCAGTCTCACCCATACAAATCAAAGGACGATCCCTTATAGGAAGGATTCCATAACTCGCTCTGGATTAAGATCGAGTTACCTGGTTATCCTATGAGATAACAATACATTGACTAACAGTGCTAGAGCCAATGATTAAATATATCACGGTCCGGTCTTATACAAACTCATTGCATAAGATACCCCTAATAGTACGTCTCTACATGAACAACTTGGATAAAGTCTCTACATGAACAACCTGGATAAAGTCGTTTGTAACTATTACTATTAAAAAGCGGGTCGTATCCATAGTGTTACCGGTACCTTATCCATGTCCTATAGACCACTTAGGTTGTTATTGGAACATTATCCATTTGTATATCGAATATATACTGTCTATATACTGTATATTAAATATATTGTATATCAAATATATATTGTTCCAAACTTGTATATTGAATAATCTTGGATCTTAATTTATTGGAATACGAGTAATGCAAAGAAATAATAAAATAACTTTTATTAATAATAAATAAAATGTATACAAATTACAAACTCACGAGCTCAGGGCACTAAACCCAACAATCCACAACAAAGATAGACGCGAAGTTATCTACCTTCAACAATCTAACAATAAAGTCCATCGAAACAAATTGCCACCTTGTCTAGTTGGCACACTAAATAAGTCTGGACATATGCCTCGTTGTGCATCTTGGGCCAGAAATATGAATGGGATAGCAAAGCATACATCTGTTCTATTCTCAAATGTTTGGCCCATTCGGGATCATGCATCACTCGCATCAACTTTTCCATCATTGCTCATGCAACCTGTCAAGAAAATTAGCTTGAATAAAAGTTAGTGTAGCAACATATGCACTCACTTCCTTGCAACTTAATTCATCTGGCATAACATTCGGCTTTCTTGGCCGACTTCACCCTACTACCTTGCCTGCTTCGGGGTCAACTTCTTCTGAGTTTTGAAGTATGTATTCGCCACATTGTCCGTCACCACAACGAATTTTGTGCCCAGAAAATAATGTCTCCATGTATCAAGGTAGTGAACCATGACCATCATTTCCTTCTCATGCGTGGAATAGCATTGTTCGGCATCTTTCAACTTCCAACTCTCGAATGCTATCGGATAACCTTCTTGAACCAACACTTCACCAATTGCTTTGTCAGATGCATCTGTCTAAATTTCAAAGGGGAAACTGAAGTCTAGTAGCCTCAATATTGGTTCAAACGTTATCACTTGCTTAACATCTTCTAAGACTTTTTCGTATGATTCGAACCATGTCCAATTGATATCCTTGTTTAGGGGATCCATCAATGGACTCACCTTCTTCAAATACTCGATGAACTGCCTGTAATAATTTGCTAACCTAAGAAAAGATATCAGTTCAGTTACCTTGGATGACACGGGCAAGTCCACAATTACTTGAACCTTCTGTTCATCCATGCTATCTTTCCTTTGCTCGCTTAATGGCCTAGAATCATCACTTCACTTAGGCAGAACTTGCACTTCTCATTCTTGACATATAGCTTGAATTCCAGCAACTTGTCAAAGACTTTCTTCAAATGAAAGACATGATCATCGAGCGTCTTGATGTAGATAACAATATCATCGAGATATACAATAATAAAGTCATCAAGATACTTGTAAAGAACGTCATTCATTAAATTGCAAAAATTCGTTACAGCGTTCATCAATATGAACGACATTACAAGCAATTCAAATACAGCGTATCGAGTAAAACAAGTCATCTTGTCCTCATCTCCTTCTACAATCCTCACTTGCCAGTAACCAGAGCGCAAATCCAATTTTGTGAAAAACGTAGCATAAGACAACCTATCAAACAAGTCAGCAACACTTGGGATCAGGTACTTGTTCTTAATAGTCACCTTGTACAGGGCTTGATAATCTACACATATCCGCATAGATCTATCCTACTTATTCTGGAACAAGACCTAGGCACCATAGGGAACTTTTGAAGGCTAAATCAAACCTGATTCTAGAAGCTCATCCAACTGCTTTTGTAACTCAATGAGTTCTATCAATGCCATCTTATATGGTGCTTTGGATGAGGGCTTGGCTACAAGCTCAAGCTCGATCTTATGGTCAATGGCTCTGTTGGGAGGAAGAGTTATCGACAACTATGGAGGCATTACATCACTATATCTCCAAGAACTTTGGCCACAGTACCTAGCACTTCCTCGTACTTATTGAGCTTAATTTCAATCAAGGCGGCTACACAATTTACTTCTCCTTACCGGAGACCTGCTTTAAGCTATTGGGCAGAGATGACTCTCTTACCGATTTCACTAAACCTGCACTTACAACATGCACGAAACAAGGGGACTTTTCATTCCATATGAAAATCTCGTTAACAAAGGGCATCAAGGACACTTTCGCCCTTATAAAGTATTCCATCCCAAGAATAAGATCAAACTTATCAAGAGTTATCACCACGAGATTGCACTAGTCTTCCTAAGGACCCATCTAATCATCGCAACTTCCATGCTGTTTGTTAACTGGGCTGCCGAATTGACAGCCTTAACTTGGATTCCGCTCTCACAAACCTCCAAACCCAAATTTGTCATGATCTTGGTTGACAAAAAGTTGTTTGTAGCTCTAGTGTCCAACATTGTCGTCACTACTTGTCCGTTGGCGAGAACGGGCACATTCATCAACTCCTTTGGCAGATACTTCTGACTTGTCACCATGGCATTAAGTAGTCGTAGTAGATTGACACGATGAGCTGCATCTGGTGTAGCCTTCCTCTTAGCTTCCTTAAGTACAAAAACACTCAGTTTCTCTCTTTTTGGGTAGTCCTGCGCTCGGTGCGATCCCTGGCATATGAAACATACCATCTAGGTCGAGTTAGATTATGAAGGTGGTGAGGATTTACCTTTCTCCTTCTTGGATTTCTTCTTGAACTTGCAGAACATTTTGGTGTTTTTCTCCTTCTTCTTTTTAGAGGAAGAAGATTCATTCATGAAAGCAAAATCCACCAAAGCATCGACTGCTGCAATTGCTGCTGGTAAGTTCTTCACATCACGCCTTATCAACTCCGTATTCTCCCATGGTTGCAAACCTGAGAGAAAGTTGAACAGCTTGTCCTCTTCAAACATGTTACGAACGTCTAGCATTAGCAAGCTAAACTTCTTAATATAATCTCTTACAGTTCCACTATGCTTAAACTTCTTGAATGCCTCCCTTGTAACCCACAAAGTGTTACATGGTAGGAACTTATCCGTTAGCTCCTTCTTCATGGTTTCCCATGTCTTTATTCTCCATCTTCACGCATCTTCATCATCTTGAAAATGGATATGCCACCATAGTTTGGCGTCCCTAGTGAGGTACATGCTTGCTATGCCTACTCTACTATCCTTTGGGATGTGTGCTACTTCGAAATAATCTTCTATGTTCCGTAAGAAATTCTCAAGCTCTTTTACATTCCTTGAACCATTGAATGTCTTTTGGCTCTAGAACATTGTCTTTGGAAGAATATCCAGTGAGAGCTTTCTTTACCAACGAGACATCGTTGATGGTCTCACTAACTTCCCCTTTCATTGAATCAAGGTTAGTTGAAAACATGGAGGAATAAGAAAATAGTTTACCTCCCAACAATTTCAATCACTCCTCGATCTCTAACATGAAAGTAGTAAAAGAAGCTTGAATTTCTTTGAACCAAATATCGTGTTAAGAGACTGGTTCCACGAGAGAAGACATCTTTTCTTCCAAGACTCCGACATAGTCTTCTAATCCATTAACATGATCATGAACAGACTGTCATTTGGATAAATCATGAGCAATTATTTAAGAAAAGATAATAATCGTGCTCTGCTACCAACTGTCACATGGCTAAATTCCAAGTAGAATTTTTTACCATGTGCACCCTAAGGTTGCCAACTTAGTCCTGGCTAATACATTTGTACCTAAGACCCAAATATAATAGAATAATGCGGAACACAACAAATTGCAACACAACACACATAATGGAGGATGCAACACCCCCCAATTTTCCTTATCTCAACTTTATTAGCTTCCGAGTAAGAATCTACAATTGTGTGATAATTGGAGTGGATACTTGGATAACCCCCAAGCTATCCCTTATATAGTGATAGCGTATAACTACACACTACTCTACAAGGGTAGTGCTCTCCAAAATTAGGAGCCATTGTCCCACTACTTTAGTGCCACCATTTTGGGTGCCACTAAGTTGGCCATGAACCTGCACCTTCCTCCATTTTAGAACCCATGATCACATTACCCTCCTTTTTCTCCCTTTGCTATTTTTAGGAGGTTTGACCCAGTCAATGGAAAGTGCCCACGTTCCTGACTTCCGATTGCCGCTGTGTGCTTGCTACATGGACACACGCTTGCGTCTGCCCGTGCACGGGTGCCTTTGCCTAATTGCATGCTCGCCTGCCCGTCCCTTGCATACGTGTGCCAACGTGCGTTCATACATGCTTTTTTGGTAACTGTTCGCATCTACCTACGCGCATTAGCCTTTAGCCATCTATCTGGCCCCATGCCCACCTTCGTGTTTAGGGACGCTAGCCACTCACTAACGCCCATGTGTGTGCTCTGTGTCACAATCGCACTTTAACGGGACTCGGGAAGCGATTGTGCGGCACTTGCTTTCACCCTCTAGCAAGTCAGCCAATGCGGAAACGAATAGCCAGTGGCACAAAGGCTATATGTCGCAACCTCCACCCCCGTTTTCGGGAAAACGGTTTTGGAAAACGAGGTTAGAGAAAAAGGTTTTGGAAAACGTTTGTAAGCATTTTGGAAGTTGTTGTAAGCCTGAATGCAAGAGAATAGATTAGCGGCAAGACAAGAATACAACGCAATGTAGGGAGCAGACTAGGTGTACCCCCCTAAGGTAGATTATAAAGCATTTTGCCTTTGGCAGGCGTGAACATGCAAAGTGGTGAGGAGTCACTCGCCACCAAAAGTACAAGGAAAACTAAATAACAAGCAAAACTAAATACATGGCATGAAAGCATGTGGAAAGAGGTTGTTATGGGCATGCGGCCACGGGCAACAGGCCCTGGACAAGCATGACCATGACATTCTCCCCCACTTAAATGGTTGACGTCCCCGTCAACTGTCGCTGCTCGAACTCTTCAATTGTTGCTGCAGCTGTCTTCAGATCTTCAGTACGCTCCTAACTTATCTCTTCATCTAGGAGCCCTTTCCACTTGACTAGGAATGCCTGGACGTCCCTTCGTGGTCTTCCTACTCGGCGTGTTCTTTCGGCGAGGATTGACTCAACTTCTTTGTCAATCTTGTTTGTCAACGTGACTGCTGGACGGGTTACCTCATTTCGTGTAGGGTCGACAGTGTCGGGATGGTAAGACTTCAAGTTGCTCACGTGGATTACTGGATGGACTTTCATCCACGGGGGTAGTTGAACCCTATAGGATGTCTTGCCCACCTTCTGAAGGACGTTGATAGGTCCTTCATATTTTCGCACAAGGCGTTGGTCTTTGTTACCTCAGAACCGAAGCTGTTCAGGTCTCAGCTTCACAATGACTTGATCTCCTGGCTGGAATTCTAATGGTCTTCGCTTTTTGTCTGCCCACTTTTTCATGTGTTTAGACGCCTTCTCTAGGTATGCTCGGGCGACTTCGGTGGATTGACGCCATTCCTTCGTGAAATTGTAGGCTTGAGGGCTCTTGCCCACATAAGGATGGTCGACAACATGAGGTAACACCGGTTGTCGCCCGCACACGATTTCGAAAGGGGTTCTTCCCGTGGTGGTGCTCTTTTGGCAATTGAAACAGAATTGGGCTACATCGAGCATCTGGATCCAGTTCTTTTGTCAAGCATCAATAAAGTGGCGGAGATACTCTTCTAGCATACTGTTGAAGCGTTTCGTCTGTCCGTCGGTCTGTGGGTGATAACTCGAAGAGATGTTCAAATTGGATCCCAGTAGGCGGAAAAGTTCTGTCCATAATGTCCCTGTGAAGCGTCCGTCTCTGTCGTTCACGATGCTCTCAGGAACACCCCATAATTTCACCACATTCCTGAAAAATAACTGTGCAGTCATTTCGGCCGAACACATCTTCGGAGTTGGAATAAAGGTAGCATACTTAGAGAACCGATCAACTATCACGAGGATCGCTTCTGTCTCTCTGACTTTAGGTAGGTGGGTGATGAAGTCGAGAGACACACTCTCCCACGGTCGTGATGGGATTGGCAAGGGTTCCAGTAAACCTGCAATTTTGTTTCGCTCGACCTTGTCTTGTTGGCAGATGAGACACGTTTTGGTATACTGCATCACGTCGTCTCTCAAACTCGGCCAGTAGTAGCCTTTCTTTAACAGGGCGTAAGTTCTCTGCCATCCAGCATGGCCTGCCCACATCGTGTCGTGACATTCTCCAAGTAGGAGCTTTCTTAAGTTCCCAGAACGGGGAACATACAAACGGTTACCTTTGGTGAAGAGGAGGTCATTCTCCACCCAAAACTGTCTAGTCTTCCCTTCGTTGGCTAACTGAATTATCGCTTGGGCAGCTGGGTCATTCTGTAAGTTCTCTCTGATAGCTTCACGAATGGATCCAGTGAGCTTGCTCGCTTTTAGGTGAGCTAACATGCACAGGGCCGCATGTTCGCTCTTTCTGCTAAGGGCATCTACCGCCTGATTTGCTCGACCGGGCTTATGTTCAAACTGAAAATCGAACTCGGCGAGGTACTCTTGCCACCTAGCTTGCTTGGACGACAACTGCGGTTGGTTGAAGAAGTGACAAACTGAGCTGTTGTCGGTCTTGACAACGAACTTGGCCCCTAGGAGATATTGCCTCCATGCCCTCAAGCAGTGGACTACTGCTAACATCTCTTTCTCGGAGGCGGCATACCTCCTTTCAGCATCATTCAACTTCCGACTCTCGTATGCAATGGGGTGACCGTCTTGGAGAAGCACTCCTCCTAGTGCGAAGTCTGACGCATCGGTTTCAACTTCGAACGGTCGTGTGACGTCTGCAATTCCCAACACCGGCCCCTCCATCATTGCCTTTTTCAAACTCTCAAATGCGGCGTGACATTCTGGGGTCCAGTTCCACTTCTGGTTCTTCTTCAGTAAATCTGTTAAGGGCCCGGTCCGTTTCGAGAATCCTTCCACGAATCGCCCATAGTAATTGGCTAATCCGAGGAATGAACGTAGTTCTGTGATGGACGTCGGAATTTTCCACTTTTGAATGGCTTTGACCTTTCCATCCTCTATGCCTATTCGACCACATTCTATCACATGACCCAAGAAACTGATGCGTTCTTGGGCAAACGAGCACTTTTCCCGTTTAACATACAACTGGTTCTGTTTAAGCTTCTCGAAAACAAGCTGTAAATGTACCTGGTGTTCTTCCATGGTTGGACTGTAGACGACTATATCATCTAGATAAACCACCACAAATTTGTCGAGGTATTCGTGAAACACCTGGTTCATTAAGGTACAGAAGGTGGCGGGAGCATTTGTAAGGCCGAAGGGCATGACAAGAAATTCAAAGGCTCCATACCGAGTGACGCAGGTCGTCTTCGGTTCATCTCCTTCTGCGATGCGCACCTGATAGTATCCAGATCCCAGGACCAGCTTAGAGAAGTACTTTGCCCCATGAAACTGATTGAACAGGTATGTGATGATGGGCAAAGGGTACTTGTTGCGGACTGTGAGTTTGTTTAATGCTCGATAGTCGATGCATAGACTGAGACTTCCGTCTTTCTTCTTCTGAAAAAGGACTGGGGCCCCATAGGGAGCTTTAGTTGGGCGGATGAATCCAGCATTTAGTAGTTCATCAAGTTGTTTCCTCAGTTCGGCTAGCTCGGGAGGAGCCATCCGATAGGCGTTCTTGGCGAGCGGTTTTGCCCCGGTAACAATTCAATCTCATGGTTTATCCCCCGTCTTGGAGGTAGATTTTTGGCCAGGTTGTCTGGCATTACATCGGTATACGCCTCCAAGACTCGCTGGATTTCTCTGGGAACTGGCTCTTCAGAATTTCTGCCTTCCGCAACAGGAATGGCCATGAAGGTCGGCTCGTCACGGGCGAGACCTTTCTTTAGCTGTAGTGCTGATATCATCTTCACTCCGCTTGGTTGTTTGATGCTTGTCTGAACAATTGTGGGATCGGAACCCGTTACAACCAGGCACTTAGCAAGGGGCATGGGGATGACTTTGTGTTCCAGCAGAAATTCCATCCCCAATACTATGTCGAAGTCGTCCATCCGCACTATCACAAAGTCGACCAATCCACTCCATGTCCCTAGCTTTACTGAGACTCTTTTTGCAACTCCCATGATGGGGAGAGCAGCCGAGTTGACCGCTTTCATCTTTCCTGGGTCTTTATCCCATCGCAAGTTCAGCCGACGTGCCTCGGTTTCTGTCATGAAATTGTGGGTGGCACCAGAATCTACCATAGTGCTTTTTGCGGCTTTCTGATTGACCCATGCTTCCACATACATCAGACCACGTTCCAGGGGTTCCTTCACTTCCTCGGCTTTCTTCTGAAGCGCCGATAAGAATTTGAGTGCTCCCATACGAGGGTTGTCATCGGCGCTTCGGGAGGAGTATCTGTTTCGGGGCCTTCCGGTTCGATCGCTCGGTCGTTCGTCAGTGTGGCTTGGAAGGCCCGGAGAGTAGCTCGATTCGGACACTCGTATATCCTGTGCAGTCCATTACAAATGAAGCAGGATGGTCCTGTTCGATTGTTATTGTTTGGTGGGTTCGGCCCTCTCCACGTATTTCCCCCTCTCTGCTGGAAGGGTCTGCGGTCTCTTCCTCCATTTCTGTCAGCTCCCCCATTTTTAGGGGACCACGATCTTGCGGGTCTGTTTCCACTACTGGAAGAAGCTTGGGTCTTCCTCTGCTCTTGTGACGTGTCGTTGCTAAGATCGAACAGCCGTTCGGCTGTTGCGTAAGCAGTAGGGATATCTTGTACCTTCTGTTCATATAGTTTAGCTCGGGCCCATGGGTTCAAGCCCTCCACGAAGGTGAAGACCTTGTCTTTCTCGGACATATCGCGGATATCCAACATCAACCCTGAAAACTGCTTTACGTAGTCTCGAATATTTCCTGTGTGTCGTAACTCACGCAGTTTACAACGAGCAAGAATCTCTACATTCTCCGGGAAAATTGGGATCTGAGTTCCTGCTTTAGTTTTTCCCACGTGTCGATGGTACATTTTCCCTCTTGTACATCTACGTATCTCGCTCTCCACCACAACTTCGCATCGTCAGCAAGATGCATTGTGGCTAGTGTGACTTTTGATTCCTCTGTCACCGTGCTTGTCGCCTTGAAGTACTGTTCAAGGTCGAAGATGAAGTTCTCAAGAGCTTTAGCATCTCGCGCCCCACAGAAGGGCTTGGGTTCGGGAACTTTCACCTTGTTGAACTGAATCGGTCCCCCAGCTGGGGCCTGGTTTCCCACCGCTCTCATGGTGAGATTTACTTTGGTGCCTAATTCGGCAATCTCCGCCCTCATTTCGTCGATGGTGCCTTTGAAGTCGTCGGTCAGCTCACTGACCATCTGCACAATAGTCTTTTGGGAGATGTCTATTTCTTCGACACGCTCCTCCATGTGGGTGATTGAGCTCGATGAGCTTTCGCCACACTCAAAGTTATCAGTACGCTTAACCTTGTCTTCAAGGGTCTCAACCCGAAGCATTAACTCACGTATAGCAAGCCCGTCTATGCGGGCATTCACGACGTCAATTCCGTCAGCTTTGGTGGAGATCTCATCCAGCCGAGATTCCACATATCTAAGGTTGTCAGGGATTTCCCTCAAGAACAACAGCTGTTCTTCGATCTCGACGAGTCTGTCGACGTGGGACTTACCCAACTGCTTTGTCGCGGACATGGTTACTGTTTTCCAACTCGAGGAGCCAACTAGGCTCTGATACCAACTGTCACAATCGCACTTTAACGGGACTCGGGAAGCGATTGTGCGGCAGTTGCTTTCACCCTCTAGCAAGTCAGCCAATGCGAAAACGAATAGTCAGTGGCACAAAGGCTATATGTCGCAACCTCCACCCCCGTCTTCGGGAAAACGGTTTTGGAAAATGGGGTTAGAGAAAAAGGTTTTGGAAAACGTTTGTAAGCATCTTGGAAGTTGTTGTAAGCTTGAATGCAAGAGAATAGATTAGCGGCAAGACAAGAATACAACGCAATGTAGGGAGGAGACTAGGTGTACCCCCCTAAGGTAGATTATAAAGCATTTTGCCTTTGGCAGGCCTGAACATGCAAAGTGGTGAGGAGTCACTCGCCACCAAAAGTACAAGGAAAACTAAATAACAAGCAAAACTAAATACATGGCATGAAAGCACGTGGAAAGAGGTTGTTATGAGCATGCGGCCACGGGCAACAGGTCCTGGACAAGCATGACCATGACACTCTGCATCCTATATACCCACACATGATATACCACATTACCTTGCTCCATCATTTGAATGTACCGCCCCACAATTTTGACATTGGCTCGTGCAAGGCCCAACAAGCCATCTCACATGTCTCAAGATTGAGGTTCTAACAAGTGACCACCTATTTATAGTCCAAACATACTTGCCCATCAAGTAAATTATTTGGCGACAAATTTACCACATATTGGCTTTGAGCAAAGTGTTGAAGGAATGTGAATAATAAATAAAATTTTTACAAATTACAAACTCACGAGCTCATGGCACTAAACCCAACAAGTCTAAGATCTAGTCGTCGTACTTTTGCCACATATTGGCCTTGGACAAAGTGTAAGACCTAGTGGCCATAAATTTGCCACATCTTGGCTTTGGACAAAGCGTATGATCTAGCGGCCACAAATTTGCCACATCTTGACCTTAGATAAAGTGTTTAATCTAGTGGCCACAAATTTTTCTTTGCATCAAATGATACTTGTTGAACAAGTTGGTAAAATATTTAATATTGTTTAACAGTCCAGACTAGTAGCTTTTAGGTCGGTTCTCTTGAACCAACCTGTGTGGCCCTCCAAACTGCACTCCCAAGTCGACTTGCCACCCTCTGAACTACCCAAATGGTCTTACACATTGAGTCCTACCATTGGTCAGTAGCAACACTCAACACATGAGAACAAAATGTAAATTTTTAATCTAAGTTTGGTTTCTATCATAATTGTAACTATTATTTGGTCCTTTTAATTTAAAAAGTTTTAAATAGATACCTAAACTTTAAACCATGCCTCCATTTAAATTCTCATACTTAAAAAGTTTTTAATAGATCCTCAAACTTTCAAGTGTATTTAATAGGTTCATATCATTAACCCCATCATTTTAGGCACTGTCATGATATATTGGTTATATTATTTAACTATTGCATGACGGTTTGATTTTTTTTTTTAAGTAAAGTGAGAACTTCCATTAAGCAGAAATGAGTGCCCCACGGGCTATATCAAAAGGAAAATCCTGAAAAAACCTTCATAATTTAGCCAATTGGGGATCAAATGAAACCAACATGTGGATGGATTTGAAGAAACAGCCTCATAGGTAATTGTGTAGGCTACTTTATTTGCATGTATGGTAACATGCGAGAATACCACCTCACATGAAAAGTGATATGATCATAATTGGCCTCAAGTCCTTTGATCTAAGTACTGCCAAAAGGAGAGCTTGAGCACACGCAAAATGCCCACAGCGCGCATGCCTACGCCACCAACGGCGGGCTAACCTCACAAGGTGTTGCCCCGCGCGCGCCCGCCAACGTCCAACGCACGCACACCTTCACTCAATTGCTTATCTCTGCGCGCACCAATGCCCCGTACATGCATGCATGCATATAGCTCATGTGCTCCAATCGTTCACTCGTATGCTGCCTCAACCGCACGTGCCATCGCTCACACATGCACGTGCCCCTTGCCGTGCATCCGCACACGCCCGTATGCCCACTCGCTTCAATTGCTTGCTCGCATGCTGCCTTGGCCATGCGCACCCTCCAGCCGCCTGCCTTTACCATCGCCAACGCATGTGTTACCTGTCGCCCGTGTGCCCAAACTCACACGCAAGCCCCAGTGTCCGCCCATGCGCCCACCCCCAATGCCAGCCTCCTTGCGCATGCACCACAGCCCTCATGGGTGCCCCCACCAACTTGATGCTGCCACCCCCTTGACACCTCTGTTTGGCACCAACTTGAGTCGCTTGCCGCTCACTCTTGAGACATTTTAGGAATCTATTTTCCTAATTTGTTCCAAGAGCATTTGAGGAATAAGTTTGATTTTTATTTTTATTTGTTTTTCGATTTTGGCATGTTTTAGGAATTTATCATTTTTATTTTTGTTTTTAAATTTGTTACTTTCTTGGTAAAGGTCATGGGCCTTAATCTATAAATATGCTTGCACCCCACTTGTATTAAACAACCTTTGAATATTGATTGAAAGAAAACTTGAGAGTTTTCTCACCCTTTGCCGTGTGCAAACCCCCCTCCCCCTCCCTAAAATACTGAATCCCTTTGTGTGGTAGAACTTAGGTTTTCGTATTTTACCCCTGGAGCATGCTTGTTTGATTGGTCATCAAACTCGTGGAGTGTTTCTAGCATTGAGCATAGTGAGTATTGTCTGCTCAAAGTAACGACTGCAAAGGTAATCCATCCAACCCTTAAGCCTTTCGGGTTGAAACCATCTATACGATTGAGTTCAAGAGGCTTGTGGCTTGAGTAGTCCAATACGCTTGGGTTCTCGCGTATCATTTGGTATCAGAGCTTAGGCTCTAGATTGTGATATATGTTATTTTCTTGCATTTGGATTTCTGTCTGTCTTTATTTTTTCCCTTTTTTGAAAAAATCATAAAAAATTCATTCCCTTGTTCTTATTTTTCTACGTGCCTTTTTGATCTATCATTCTTGCATGAGAATTTTTTATTTTGAAAATTTCTTTGAACTATATAAATCTTGTTTGTTTGTGTTCAGCACCTCAAAATTTTTCCAACAAACTAAGTTTCACGTTAATCTGAGCCACATAGCCAAAGTTATCAATTTTCTTCGAACCCCAAAAATTGTGAGAAACCTGCAAAGAGCACAAATCCGAGAATCAACTTTAAAATACCATAACTTTTCGATCCAAAGTTTAAATTGAGTAAAACTAATGTCATTCGAAAGATCTCTGAGTTAGCTTTCCAGAAAGCCTAAAATCGTTCATTTTCGATATGTGGTTTGGGAGTTATTGAGTTTATTGTGAGCATTATTTTTCTGGAAATTCCTACAGAAATCGAGAGTCTTCTGAACCAAATTAGACGATTTATATCTCTCTAATATTTTCATTATTTATAGTCAAATCAGATGTCAAATTGAAGGTCTTTGAAAGAATTTCCAGAGACATCAAGATTGTTGCCATCCGAGGTCTTCATCAAAAGATATTGGTGATTAAAGACGGAGTGTCCAATCAGAAAACTTTCCATATTTGGAGCTGGACGATTTTGGAGAATTTCTTCGAGCAATCAAATCTGATCTAAATCAAAGTATTTTTGACAAGTAGTCCGTTTATTGGTTTAACTTTAAACTAAAAATATTTGTGAATTATTTTGTCAACTTAGGAGAGCCCAAAAGAAAGAGGACAACTGCAAAGCCCACTTGGCTACCTGAGAGAGGCCACTAGTGCAGCCCCATAATTCTTTTTGAGAGAGCAACCTTCTTCAACGAATTCGAAACCTTTTGGCAGCCTATACATGTTAAGTACACACGCTGAACTTTAATTTGGTACTCGTTTGAGCCCCATCCGAGCCATATACAGTACGCACCCCTCACCCAAAGTTACCTCTTTTGCCACAAAGTCCATTGTATTGTTGGTAAGAAAATTTTTGTGTATATTTGCACTACAAATTGGATTTTTGTATATCTTTAGAGTTAATTTTTGTTTTCTTAAATTTTTATTGCATATTCCTTTCATTGTGTGCTTTGATTTCAATTAGTACATTGTTGTCAAGTCTTAGTCACCAAGAACATTAGACTCAAGATTTGCATCTTGTTTTTCTTTGTCTATATCATTTGGTATCATCTAGTTTTCTTTTCACTCTTCCTTTATAGTATCATTTAGTATCATACATATCATTTGTTTCTTGTTGTCTTTGGTATCATCTATATCATTGACCTCCATTAAAAAAAGGGGGTATCTTTGTATAAGTTACTTGTAGGCTATAGTTTGCTTTGTTCGAGTGCCAATTCGCCACGAGCAGACAAGCAAGCAATCTCAAGAAGAGGGTATTCACATAACGCCAACCTTACCCCCACAAAAGAGAGATAAGCCGAAAGGTCAAGTAATGGAGTAAGTGAGAAATATAAATTGTTATTTTTTAACCTTTACTTGTGTAGTGATGGCAACAAGAGGCAAATCTCAATGAGAAGGAATAAATCCACGATGCGAGAATTATAATAACCATATTTTTAATGTAACTCATCAAAGGAGGAAAGATCACCATACTAATGGCTACCTTGGGCACTCAACCCCTACACTTTCTAAATTCCATGGAAGTATGAAGCCACGAGAATATCTTCATTGGGAGGACCAAGTCGAGAGCATCTTTGCAAAACACCATGGTTAGAGTGAAAGCATCAAGGTAAATCTTATTATCACTTATTTTAGAGATTATGTTATAACATTGTGGGATGCTTTGTTTTTTAGTAGGAAAAGGATCGAGAAAGTCGAATCACCTCATGGAGAGAACTCAAACCCATAATAAGGAGACAATTTGTTCCTAAGTCATTAGTCAAGTTGAAAAACTTGAGACAAAGGGACAAAAGTGTTGAAGCTTACTATGACGAGATGTGCTCATTGCTTGAGAAGTTTAACGTATATGAAGATGAGGAAACCATTGTGGATCGATTCTACAATAGACTCAATGGAGAAGGTGATTGTGAAAAGTAGGGGTGTTCACAGGTTGGGTTGGGTCGGGTTAGACAATATTTTTTGACCAACCCGAAAGTTCGGGTAGATGAATCCACAAACCCGATGAAACCGAAACTGATAGTCAACCCAGCCCAACCCAACCCTATATTTTTGGGTTGGGTTGAGTCGGGTTACTGGGTTGGCAACGAGTACCAGATCTGGTGGTGGACGACTGTAGACGGCGACGAACGGCAGCAGATGTGGTGTTGGACGGCAGCAGACAGAGACGAACGGCAGTAGATTTGGAGCGGATGGCAGCGAACGACAACAAATCTGGCAAGGACAGCAACAAACTATGATGAACAACAGCAAATCTGGCAGTGAGTAGCGATGAACAGTAACAAATCTTGGGGTGGACTACAGCGAACGACGACGAGTAGCAGTGGATCTGGTGACAAACAGCAACGAACAACAATAAACAACAATAGATCTAGCAATGGATGGTAGCAAACGGTGACGAGAAGTAGCATGCAACGACAAATAGCAAACAACGAGACAAACAGTTGCGAGATTAGTATATGAGATTTATGGAAGAGGTGAGAATGGGAGATCAAGAGTGAAAGAAAAGATGGAGATGAAGGGAGATGAAGGGAGATGTGAGAACCCATCTAGGTGTAGGTCTTCTTTTGTAAGACTTATTAAGCATCTTTATCCCTTTTTGTTGAGAACCCTAAGGGAGAACAAAAATAGAGAGAGAAGAGAGCCACCTTGAGAGAGAAAGGTCAAGCCGCCACCTTCACCCTCCTTCGATTCCATCGCCGTTGCCGCTTACAGTGCCGTCGAGGTTGGGTAAAGATCGACATTGTCGTCCGATTGAACGAAAAACGACGCCGTCGCCGGAGTGGTTGTGCAACCGTAAGGTTCTTTGGAGATTTTGTTCAAATCCGGGCTTGAATACAGCGTAGATCTAAGCCTAGAGGTTGTATCTCTCTATCTTTTTTGGTTCATAACTATTCTTGAAGAGATTTACATGCGTTTGAGACTCCTCCTCAAATCTCTTCAAGATTTTGAGTAGAAGCTTTCTTGAATCGTAGATCTTGACTCTTTGTTTTAGGATTTCGATTCTGTTTTGGTGTATATACCTATTGTGTTTCTGTAAATTTGAACTTTGTAGTTAATAATAAAGACTCGCAGGGATATTATCTTTGCAAAGTGGATGTAGGTCTTATTTTAGGACTGAACCACTATAAATCTTGTGTCGATTCTCTATTTTACATTACTGTTAGCTGCTGGAATTTTTCTAAAGAATAATTGAAACGTTTTTGTGATTATTCACCTCTTAGTTAGCATTTGTAAATGCTCTTTTAGGCTATAAAGAACTCATTAAATAAGAAAATTGATTCTGGAATTTATATAAAATTGTAACACTATGCATGTTGATCCTATTCCATTAGATTGCAAAGTATTACATGATTGTATGCCTATTGATGAAAATGTAAGTGGTACAATTGAAGATAAAACACATCGTGAATCCAAACATGAAATTCCTATTCCCATGGATTACAAGTTCTTGCATGACATCTTACCCATTGTTGAGAAAGAAGGTGATGAAAAAGAAAACATTCTTTGTGAAGCCATGTATGAAATTTCCATTGGTAACAAAGCATTGCGTGAACTTGATGAGAAGGAGAGTAGTACATTAGAAAATGATAAACTTTGTGATTCTACACATAACATCCCTAGTCTTTTAGATAACAAAGTTTCTTTTGATTGTGAAATAACTACTCTTGAACCATTAATGCATGAAGAAATATTTGTGGATGCATGTGAGCCAAGGGAAGTAAAAGAAGAAGAAGAGTTGAGAAACAAGTATGAAAATAAGGAAGAAAAGAAAGAGAGTGAGATCCAACATATTTCAACTTTACAAGTCAAATCTCATGGAAGTATTGCTTAAGGATCACTACTTACAAGCTAACATGTTTTATCCTAGTGCTTGTACTCTTTTGAGACTTTTGCAGGAACTTTCAACTCTTAAACTCAATCATGATCAAATACAAGGGGAGTTGAAAGCCATGGAGGTTCATGATCAAATGGAGCTTAAAGGGCTCACCATATTGTCATCTCATTATTTTAAGATTGCTCCACAAGTTAAGTATGAATTAAATCTTAAAGTTTTTACTAACTTAAATTCTTTTTGTGTTGATTTTCGGGATTTACATCAAGAAGAATACAACATGATGAGATGGAGCCAAATAGAGGAAGTGTTGGAGTGTAAAGTTTAGGGAGAATAACAAAATAGAATTCGATTCAATTAATTCCTTAATACAGACCTAATAACCTATTTATGATATACTAATTCTTAAACATAATAGGAATAGGAATCTAATAATATAAAATATACTAATAAATACTCTAACACTCCCCTCCAAATTGGTGCATATATGTTAATCATGCCTAACTTGTTAGAGAGATAATCTATCCATGCTTCATTCAGTGCTTTAGTGAAGATATCTCCTAACTGCTCCCCAGTCTTCACATATCCTGTAGCCACCAATCCTTGCTGTATTTTCTCACGTACATAATGACAATCGAATTCAATGTTTTTGGTTCGTTCATGAAATACTGGATTAGATGCAATATAAAGAGTTACTTGATTATCACACCAAAGTTTTATTGGGGTGGGTGATGCCAAATCTCAATTCAGTCAGAAGCTGATATATCCATACTAATTCACACACCAACTGTGTCATAGCTTATATTCTGATTCAGCACTCGAACGCGACACCACATTTTGTTTCTTACTTTTCCAAGAAACTAAATTACCTCCAACAAATACACAATATCTTGAGGTTGATCTTCTATCTTCCTTAGAACCTTCCCAATCAGCATCTGAAAAAACATTCAATATTAAGATGACTATGATCTTTATATAACAAACCACATCCAAGAGCACCTTTCAAATAACATAGAATATGTTCCAATGCGGCTCAATGGTCAGTCGTAGGAGAACTCATAAACTGACTCATAATACTGACTGGATATGCTATATCAGGTCTAGTGACTGTAAGGTAATTCAGCTTCTCTACTAATCTCATATACTTATTAAGATCTTTCAACAACTTCCCTTCCTTTGTAAGTTGTAAATTAGTCATCATTGGAGTACTACGTGACTTAACAGCTAACTTTCCTGTTTCAGTTAACAAGTCAAGTACATATTTTCTTTGTGACAAAAGGATACCCTTCCTGCTCCTTATTACCTCAATTCCTAAGAAGTATTTCAATATTCCCAAATTTTTAGTATGAAATTGACTATGAAGAAAAGACTTGAGTGATAGGATGCCTGATATATCATTACCAGTAATCATAATATCATCAACATATACAACTAGTAAGATAACATCATAATCAGATCGTTTATAAAAAATAGAATGATCTGACTTACTCTTCTTTATTCCAAAGTCCTCAATCAGCATCGGGTTAAGGTCCTATGTCTAGGCTACTTAAGCGGAACCCTTATGTCTAAGGCGCTCCTCTCCTCGGTTTAACCACTCAACAATGCAAATAAGCAACCTTTTCAGTATTGACTTGTTAAGACTTACAGTGGCCTTCTCTAAATCCTAACTTTTTGGGAAAACATGTTGAGCAATGAATGGAAAGTAAAAACACTACTTCTTAGCAACCCTTATTAGAAATAAAAGGCTAACTATCCATAACCGGGCTAGAGACGGGAATTTAGAAAGACATATTGAAGAAAATACAGCAAGTAAAACGGTTGAATGTGGAATGCATGTGTGAAAAACAAAAGTTACTAACGGAGAGTTTTTATCGGGATTGAGAGCTTCGCCCTTCTCTTTCAAGCAAGGGGGAGTGTCACGTGCTCTTTCCTCCAAAAACACAACTCTCTTAACTAAAAATAAAGTAAAGGCAAAGGGAAGATAAGCAAAGTGCTGGATTTTTATATATTTGAATAAGTAGAAAATAACTAAGTTCAAATGGAAACAAAACAAAGCTCAATAAAGGAATGTAAAGTACTCGGGATTTAAAAACCAAAAGCAACTAATGAAAGCAACTCAAAAGTACTTAGAAAGCAACAAAGAAACACTAAAAATGATCAAGAGAAGGAAGCAAGGCTTGATGAATTTGGTGGAGAGAAGTTGCTGGAATTTATAGCTGTGCAGAATTGGTTAGGTAGGTCCTAAAACGATGGTGAATCACCCATTTCCAACTCTTTTGACTGACCAAATCGTGCTCAAACTGATAGTGGAACACTTCTTCTACACGTATGCATCGGTTGGAACCACCAAAACGCATTGGAAGACGCGTTTCATTAAGGGCAAAGTTGGAAGAAAAACTGTTTTCTGCAGGCTTCCCAGGCGCCTGGCGCCTCCTGAGGTGTTTTTTCGTCTTTTCGCTTCTTTTGATTAATTTGCACTCCCAAATGGTCCTAAAATGTCATAAATACAACATAAGCCATCCACAAACCATAATATATGAATTTTGCATGAATTGGAACTCAAACGACCGAGAAAAATCCGAAACAAAGCTGAAACATTGTAAAAACAGCATCTAAAACCTTCTTTTTACGCATGTAAACAAGCGTAATCACACCCCCAAACTTAACTTTTTGCTTGTCCTCAAGCAAAACTTAGCAACTTTAATCAGCTTTCTAACACATGGACAAGGAAAAGCAAAAGCAACCGAGATGTTCAATCATAAATTGTCTCAAGGAAAAGATGTCAAAGCCTACCATTCTATTGCCTTTGTAAACTTAGTCACTATAAACCAAGTTTGAAATGATAAAAACTTTCTCTTTCAAAATCTTTTTTTTTTCTCTTTCAAAAACAGAAAACGTTTTCAAATACCCCTAAGGAATCTGCACACTCCCTTCTTACACTAAGACTTTTACATCTGAAAGACCGGCTACTAGCCCCTGAGGTTTCCACACACTAACATCGGTTTCAACCACAGCTACTCGTAGAAAGACTTTGAACTAACAGCTAGGTCATAAAACGACAACAATGAGAAACACGAAGTCACTTATCACCATCTTTACTGCTATTTTCAAAGTCAACACCCAACCTAAAACTAAATGGGTGTCTACAGTAGGACTCGGGAATCATAAATACAATTTCTTTAACTCTCATTGTTTTTACCGCTCTTTTCTTTCTAACACAAGTCTTTTCCCCACTCTTATTTTCTCTCAACAAGACTCTTTTTACTCTTTTGCAACTTTTTTTTTTTTCTTTCTTTCTTTCGTTTTTTTTTTTCCTTTTTAGCTAAGTGCTTTTTCAACATTTTCTTTCTTTCCAACTGACTCTTTTTCAAAAGAAAATAGCATGATTTTTTAAATATAAATAACACCTTTTATCTTTTTTGAAACAACGACTGACACAACGACTGTCCCCCCCAAACTTAAGAGAGACAGTGTCCTCACTGGGAAAAGACTTTTGCATCGGATGAAAAAGGCTTAACAGTAAAAAGGACAAGGACTTCCTATATAGGGGCAAAGAAAAAGCTTAAAGTCTGTAAAGATCAAAAAGACATAAAAGAAAATGAGTTTATCACATAAACAAAGGAAATAGCTCAAAGCTTAGTCAGGCATAGAACAGAAAACTCAACAATCTCTTATAATCATCATCGACATGAAATCACATGCACAGCACAGATGCTTCAAAATAGGCATGTGAAAAGCTAAACTAAGGTTAAGTGAAGGCATACTTTAAGTGATCAGAAGATAAACGATACTAATTTATTCATGCTTCAACTGAGCTCGAAACATAATCTATACAAAAAAAAAAAAACATGCGTAGTAATGCTAGAAAACTACGTCATTAACCAAAAAGAATAAAACACAAAAAATAGCAAAGAAGGAACCTCCCCTTCATGAAGTCGGAGGTTGTGGACTAGGATCAGTGTCAGTACTGGGAGATGGATGACCAAGGATAGCAGCTAGCGCTGGAGGCCATGAAGGTAAAACCGCAAAATCCAATGAAGCCCTTAAGTTGTAGATATGTTGCACGACTTCTCGAACCTGATCTCGCAGCTGTTGGTTCTCCTCTCGAAGACGACGGATCTCCGATGTAGGAGACATCCCAGTACCTTCCCTTCTTTGTAACGCATGGGCGATAATACGCCGAATATTCTTCTCTTCCACAATTGGGGCATCTCTCTTAATTTGATCCTCAGGGAGCTGTACACCTTGTCGTAAGCATAAAGAAGTGACCAAACGTGGGTGATAAAGCTTACCACGTGTCCGGTGGGCACACTCATGGATACTGGTATTGATCAATTCTCCATAATTCACATCTATGCCCTTTAGCATGGCATAAACCAGCAATGCCCTATCCTGAGTGACATGCTCATCATGCTCCGTTGGCAGAATTATGTTTTTGACTATGTATAACCATCCTGCAGCAGCTAGGGAAACATCCTCGGGTTTTAGTCGTACCTTGCCATGAGTAGTCAAATCCCAAGTGGCAGAGGGCTTCCCAACACATTCTAAAGCCTCATCAAGCTGTTCCAGAGTCGGAGTCACTAACATCTTATTGCCCACAGCATCTCTGATATTCTCAATGTTAAAGGTGTAGTTGATCTGAGTGGCATCAAACCGTATTTCCTTCCCGCGCACTATGGCTATATGTGACTGGGGATGGACAGCAGCATAGAACTCTCTGACTAACTCCAAAGCCTCACATTGTATGGGCTGAATGAGTGGTCTCCATTCTTTGTCTCTAGCGGTCTCCCTCCAATCATCAGGCACATCTCCTAGGGTGAGATCAAATCCCAATTCTGTCATAATCTTACGGGATTTCATTAATGAAGTTCGAGTGGCTAAATTTGCCGCGTTCCATTTCGTCTGGACCTCTTCTCCCTCAGACAAGTCTAGTTCAATTGTATCAACTGGCCCAGGTGCCACTACCTTCTTCTTAGCTTCAGCTGCTTTAGCTTTCGCAGCTCTCGTTTTAGGTTCATTCGCGGGGACTGTTGGCTTCTTAGCCTGAACTGCACCACGTTTTGAACTCTTTCTCTCCCACCTCTTGTATTGGAACATTTCCCTTATCGTCTGCGTGTCCTCAAGATCTTCTTCGCTGGTAGGTTCTTGAGTACTATTCTCCCCAACCTTGGATCTACCTGTATCACACCCAAGCGGGTTAACTGTATTAGAAGAAATAGTGTGAGCATCCCTTACCCCTGGTAGAGTGGCCATCGGTGTGACATACTCATCCGTTGCCAACGGAGTAGATCCAGTTGCCCCAGTAGGCAACTCTTGGTGACTACAAAACGCTCATTCTGTAGGTGTATCCAATGGGGAAGGTTCCTGAGTATCTGTTCTCACCACTTCGTTCTCGGTATCCTCTGTTTCTGGCATATTTGAACAATGTCCTCGTGAAACCAGTAGAAAATCATCATTACCATCTTCCGGTGTAATAATCAATGGAGATGAATAAAACTGCTCCTCGTCCCTGTTCTCCATAGATGAATCCTTAGGCGTCAGACGCCTACTACTCCCATCTTCCTCAATTTCTGGGTCTATCATCACCTCCTTGCCCTTCCTCTTTTGCCCTATCGAAACCCCGGGCTCTAGCCTATGGCTATGGCTCTTCTCTTGCTCTCCTCCATGCTCATCTCCTGCATCCATTGGCATATTGGTTGGGGTTGGCATCCTAGGAGGCTCTAAGGGTTTTAGTTGTCCCATGTTGAAGGTACTCGATATGTTAGGGTTCAATTGGGGTGCTTGAGGTCCTCTTTCTAGGAATGGAAGTTGAGGTGGTGGGGAAACTCTAGGTGAAAGCATCCCATAATTATGTGGAGGTACCCAATGACCCATTCCATAATAAGGTGGAAGGCTAGGAAATAGAGTAGATGGGTTTGGCATTCCATAAGGATGAACACTAGCTGGAATTTGCATTTGAGACAAGGGAAAATGATAGGAAGGAACCGGGTTAAACATAAACGGTTGGTACATACCCGGATTGATCATTGGAGGAAGTTGTTGAGGATTTTCAGCCCTAAACTCACTGTTTTGAGGTATATTAAAGGTGGGTAGTTGCTGAAAATTAACATAACCATGTGGGCTCACTATAGGATGTTGTGTAGGAGCTTGGGATGGAGGACATTCAAATGTTTGAAGCGGGTTTCCTCCCCTAACAGCAGCTAGCCTAGAATCTGAACCCATGTGGTGTTGGAAGTTCTCCAATGGTGGAAAAGGAATGCTTGTGGCATTTGGAGCTTGAGTGGAAGAGGTAGGAAGTGAAGTATGTTGAGAAGAAGAAGCCATAGATGTAAGCAAATGCTGGAAATTCCTTCTTCTTTTTGGTAGCTGAAAATCGAAAACAAGGGTGATGAAGGGAGTGGGTTTTTGCCGAAAAAACAAGGGGAAGAAGAGAGTTGTGTGGGTTTTGGTGGAGTTGTAAAGCTTAGGCAATGGGTCTATTTAAAGCTTTCCCCAAACTAAATCCTAAATGGAAAGGGATTGACATTTAAGTTCAACTAAGTTTCCTAAACCTAAAAGGAAAATAAAACAAATTTGAATACAAAATAGGATTAGGGAAACAAAATTTGAGTTTGAAAAGAAGTTCTTAAAGCTAAATCATAGAGGATTAATGTTTGACCCAAAGTAAAGCCCATGCTATCGAAAATTAAAACCCAAACCGTGAAGGAAAACGAAACTCGAACTGCTGGAAAACAGGGCAGGCGCCAGGCGCCTGCGTGATTTATTTTCGCAAAGGGCAGGCGCCAGGCGCCTGCGTAAAATTTTTTCAATGTTTTTTTTTTTTTTTTTTTTTCATTCTTTCTTTTTTTGTTTTTCAACGTTTTCCAAAAACATTAATAAGCAAAACTTTTTATGATTAGACAAAAAGAATGTAAGATACAAAAATTTTCTTCCTTTACTTTTGTTCTTTCCAAACAGATAAGAAGGAAAAACATTTTTCGCAAACATTTATTGACCTGAAAGTTGAATAGAGGTTTTTCCTCTATCCACTGGTTCTCCAAAATACGGCTTAAGTCTCTGCCCATTTACTTTAAAAACATTTCCCTTAGAGTCAACTAGATCCACTGCCCCATATGGGTAGACTTTAAAAATTTGAAAGGGACCAGACCATCTAGACTTAAGTTTTCCAGGGAAAAGTTTCAACCTAGAGTTGAATAACAGAACCAGATCACCTTCTTGAAGATTGTTCGGCCGAAGACGCCTATCATGCCACTGTTTAGTTTTTTCCTTAAACAACTTAGCATTCTCATAAGAAAAGTGCCTGTGTTCTTCTAATTCCAACAATTGTAACTTCCTCGCTTCACCTGCAGCCAACAAATCAAAATTTAATTTCTTAGTAGCCCAAAATGCTTTATATTCTAGCTCAAGAGGCAAATGACATGCTTTTCCAAAAACTAGCCTATAGGGGGACATGCCGAGGGGAGTCTTAAATGCTGTCCTATATGCCCAAAGTGAATCATCAAGCTTAAAAGACCAATCCCTACGGTTAAGATTTACAGTTTTTTCTAAAATGTTTTTTATCTCCCTATTAGATATTTCGGCTAACCCATTCGACTGAGGATGATATGCTGTTGCAACCCTATGACGCACATTGTATTTAGTCAGCAACTTTTGCATAGACCTTTTCACAAAATGAGCCCCCCCATCGCTTATCAGACAACGCGGGGTTCCATAACGCGTAAAAATGTGCTTTTGCAGAAAACGAATAACAACTTTGGAATCATTGGTAGCAGTTGCAATGGCTTCTATCCATTTCGAAACATAATCTACTGCTAACAATATATAAAGCTTACCATTAGAAGATGGAAATGGACCCATAAAATCTATACCCCACACATCAAATATTTCAATCTCCAGGATCGGGGTTTGAGGCATTTCGTGGCGTTTAGATATATTACCTGTCCGTTGGCATTTGTCACAAACCTGGGCAAACTTATGTGCATCTTTGAACAGAGTGGGCCAAAAGAACCCACTTTGCAAAACTTTGGCTGCGGTTTTGTGTCCTGCAAAATGTCCTCCATATGGAGACATATGACAAGCGTCTAATATCGCCTCGTGCTCTTCTTCTGCGACACACCTGCGTAAGATATTGTCAGGTCCTAGCTTATATAAAAAAGGCTCATCCCAACGATAACATCGAACTTCATTTAAAATTTCTTTACCTGTTGCTTGTTGAACTCATAAGGAACTATTCGACTTACCAAATAATTTGCTATATCGGCATACCACGGAACTGAATCAACTCGCAAGAGTTGCTCGTCAATAAACTGTTCACGTATAACAGTTCCATCATCACAGAGCGGGGATTCCAATCTAGACAGGTGATCAGCAACTTGGTTTTCAGTACCCTTCCTGTCCCTAACTTCAATATCAAACTCTTGAAGTAACAAAATCCACCGTATCAAACGTGGTTTAGCATCTTTTTTAGCAAATAAATATTTTAAAGCAGAATGGTCAGTAAAAACAATGACTTTTGTGCCTATCAAGTAAGACTTAAACTTATCAAAGGCGAACACAACTGCTAACAGTTCCTTTTCAGTAGTAGTGTAATTGAGTTGTGCACCGGTCAGAGTCTTACTAGCATAATACACAGGATGCAAGATCTTGTTTTTACGTTGTCCTAACATAGCTCCTATTGCATAATCACTAGCATCACACATGAGCTCAAAAGGTAAATCCCAATTAGGTTCGATAATTATAGGGGCTGAACTTAGAGCAACTTTCAACATTTCAAATGATTTTAAACAGTCATCATCAAAAACAAATGGTCTATCATGTTCTAACAATTGACACAAGGGTTTAGAAATTTTAGCAAAGTCTTTTATAAAGCGGCGGTAAAATCCCCCATGCCCTAAAAAACTTCTAATCCCTTTGACATTTGTAGGAGGAGGTAGCTTTGAAATGATGTCTATCTTAGCGTGGTCTACCTCTATTCCTTGCTTGGAAATTTTGTGACCCAAAACAATACCCTCTTGTACCATGAAATGACACTTCTCCCAATTTAGGACTAGGTTTGTTTGTTCACATCTCTCCAATACTCTCTCCAAATTAACTAAACAGGCGTCGAAAGAATTTCCAAAAACAAAAAAGTCATCCATAAAAACTTCTAAAATATTTTCTACCATGTCAGAGAAGATGGCCATCATACACCTCTGAAAAGTCGCGGGTGCATTGCATAGTCCAAAGGGCATTCGCCTAAAAGCGAACGTACCATACGGACACGTAAATGTTGTCTTCTCTTGGTCTTCTGGAGCAATAGTAATTTGATTATAACCCGAATATCCATCTAAAAAACAATAGAAATCCTTACCTGCCAGACGGTCGAGCATCTGGTCAATAAACGGGAGAGGAAAATGGTCTTTCTTTGTTACCTTGTTGAGTTTGCGATAATCAATGCAAACTCTCCACCCGCTCACAGTTCGGGTTGAGATGAGCTCATTCTCCTCGTTGGCCACCACGGTTATACCCCCTTTCTTTGGTACACACTGTACTGGGCTTACCCAGTTGCTGTCGGATATTGGGTATATAACACCGGCGTCAAGCCATTTAAGAATTTCTTTCCTTACAACCTCTTTCATCTTCGGGTTCAACCGCCTTTGACTCTCAATAGAGTTCTTAGCATCTTCTTCCAATAGAATTTTGTGCATGCAAAAGGCCGGGCTTATCCCTCGGATATCTGCTATCGTCCATCCAATGGCCTTTTTGTGCTTCTCCAAAATCTGCAATAAAGAATATTCATTAGTAGGTGATAAATTGGAAGCTATAATAACTGGTAAAGTGTCGTTATCCCCTAGATACGCATATTTCAAATGCGACGGCAATGGCTTCTGCTCCAACGTGGGTGGTTCCACTATGGACGGAAGTAACGACTTGCATTCTTCTTTTTGTATTTTTTCAATAGGATTAGCCACATCTTCTGGTCCTTCTGCTATCTTATCAAGCTCTTCTTCAATCTCTGTAACTAATAAGTCATAAAACTCATCAAACATAATAGGATTCAAGCTATTTATAGCAGAGCACTCTTCAAAGTCTCCTGGTAATTTCATGGCATCTAGAACGTTAAATTTAACTTCTTCATTATTTACCCTCATTGTAATTTCTCCCTTCCTCACATTAAAAACTGTATCCCCAGTGGCTAGAAATGGTCTTCCCAAAATAATGGGAACGTCTAAGTCTGCCTCGCAATCTAGAATGATAAAGTCCGCAGGGAAAATGAATTTGTCCACCTGGACTAAAACATCTTTTATCTTTCCCTCAGGTCTTATGATAGATCTATCTGCTAGTTGGAGGGTAACCGTAGTAGGTCTAGCTTCTCCTATGCCTAAAGATTTGAAAACTGATAATGGCATAAGATTAATGCTAGCGCCTAGATCACATAATGCCCTACCTAAGTTTTTTCCTCCTATGGAACATGGAATGGTAAAACTGCCAGGATCATTACATTTCATGGGTAGCGGGCTGCCTACAGCTTCACTACTGCATTTTATCATGGCTACCAGTTCATGCTCTCCTATTTTTTTCTTCCTAGAAACTATATCTTTCAAAAACTTAGCATAATTTGGCATCTGTTCTAGAGCATCTACTAATGGTATATTTATATGCAGTTGTTTTAAAATATCTAAAAATTTTCTAAACTGGGAATCATTATTTTTCTTAACTAATCTTTGTGGAAACGAGGGAGTAGGAGTAAAAGAAGGCTGTACCTGTGGAGGAACACTCGGGGTGTCCTCATTACCTTTTCTAATATTTTCTTTTTCTGGTGTTGTTGGATTTTCTGGTATCTTTACAATTGGTTCGGTGGACGGAATCTGTACATCTGTTGTTGGCATTGTTGGTCCATCATATGCCAGTCCACTCCTGAGGGTGACAGCTTTGCACTGTTCTTTCCCTTCTCGTTTTGGTAATTCAGTATGGCCTGGAAAAGAACCTTGTGGTCTATTCTTCAATTCATTGGCAAGTTGTCCCAATTGGGTCTCGAAATTCCTCATTGATGCCGCTTGGGATTGTATCACTGCGTCGGTTCGGGCCATGTACTCCTTCATCATATTCTCAAGATTTGAGTTGTTATTGTGAACTGGTGGAGTCTGTGTTCTCTGATTGTACTGCTGTTGCGGCGGTGGGATGTATTGCTGTGTAGGTGGAACATAGGGCTGCTTGTTCTGTTGGCTCTGCCCTTGATTAAAACCGCTCGAACCTCCTTGTCCTCCCCATGAGAAATTAGGGTGGTGCCTCCAACCTGGGTTGTAGGTGTTCGAATATGGGTTAAAGTTCCTATTGTTCCCATGTCCTACATAAAAAACAGAAGCAGGGTTATGTGGACAATTATCATAAATATGGTTTTCACTGCAAAATGAACAAATGAGATCGTTGACTTGGCAAACAGGGGCAGGAGTGCAATAATCCGACTGCACAGGTTGTATCGGCGTGGCTAATGGATTTTTTATTCCCAATGCCATCTCTTTCAGCCTCTGGTTCATTGTAACCATCTCTTTTTGCATCGAGGTCGCAATGTCCAGAGCCAAAACTCCAGCTGGATCTTGCTTCTTTGGTGCTGCCCTAGATCTTTGCGAACACCATAGTTCGTTATGTGAAGCTAAGTCATTTAGGATGTCAACTATCTCGTTGAATGTCTTCTTTGTAAAGGCTCCGTTGGCAGCATTGTTTAGCATCATCTTAGTAGGATGATCTAAGCCTCTAAAGAAATGTTCTATCTGGATGCATGCCGGCAAGCCATGGTTCGGACATTTCCTGATTAGTTCTTTAAATCTCTCCCACGCCTCGTGAACAGGTTCACGATCATACTGTCTAAAGGAGATGATCTCCTCTCTGATATCAGCGTGGCGAGTAGGTGGGAAGAATTTTGTTAAGAACTTCTCCACTAACGACCCCCATGTGGTGATAGATCCCGGTGGAAATGCATTGAGCCATGCTCTAGCTTGGTCCTTCAAAGAAAATGGAAAAAGTGTTAGCCTTAGAGCATCGTCTATTATACCAGGTAATCGAAATGCATTTGCAATTTGAATGAATGATTTCAGATGATCATGTGGATCCTCATGTTCCTGCCCTCCAAAATGTCCAATTGTCTGCAACATTTGGAACATCATTGGTTTAAGCTCAAAGTTTGCGTGGGCTGGAATAGGGTTGACTATCCCTGAATCAAAGTTCTGAAAAGCCGTGGCGGCATATTCTCGCATTGCCACGTCTCTGTTGTCCGCCATCTGGATATGGTTGAATTCATCATTTCTTGCATGATCCCTCATATTACCGTTAACAGCAGGTGGATCAACCGGATCACGAGGTGGAATATCTGCCATTGATGTGCTCGTACTCTCTACCTCACTTTCAGGACTGATTTCACCTTCTCTCTCTTTTTGCTTTTCTAGTTGTTTTCGAAGTCTTTGCTCCTTTCGAGTTTTTCGAAGGGTCCGCTCAATCTCAGGGTCAAGGGGTAGAAGAAAAGATCTTGTGCTCATGCACTTTAACTTACCCTTGTGAGATAAACGACCAAAAATATAGAACAAAAACGGTGGATGGAAATTACACCCAACAACAATTCACAAAAATAAAAACTAAAAGAATTTGAAAATAATTTTAAAACTAAAGTTCCCCGGCAACGGCGCCAAAAACTTGACTGGGCGTTTATGTTGAACGCACGCACTAAGCGTGGTAACAATTATATAGATGCAAGCGCACACCTGTCAGAGTAATATAAAATGGATGGAGTATCCAAGTATCGATCCTCAAGGACTTCTAAATAATTTCCAAACTCTGAAGTTTTAAAGAATAGTGAATGTTGAAATGAGTGATTCTTGTAAAATGGGAAGTGGTCACAAATAATGGTTTTGGATTTGGGATTTGGACTTATAATGATAAAACCTAGCCCGAATTACTTCAAGTTAGCCAACAAAGAATCAAGGATATGCTAAGGATGATATGCATTTCACTTTAGGAACCAACGACTACGCTTTTCACTTGACTTATGTCTAAGCAAGTTCAAAGTCCTAAGACATTCCCTAATATGTCTATTACGAGAGATATCTTAGTTTTAGGATGGAAATAGTCGCAACCTCGGGTTAAGGTCCTATGTCTAGGCTACTTAAGCGGAACCCTTATGTCTAAGGCGCTCCTCTCCTCGGTTTAACCACTCAACAATGCAAATAAGCAACCTTTTCAGTATTGACTTGTTAAGACTCACAGTGGCCTTCTCTAAATCCTAACTTTTTGGGAAAACATGTTGAGCAATGAATGGAAAGTAAAAACACTACTTCTTAGCAACCCTTATTAGAAATAAAAGGCTAACTATCCATAACCGGGCTAGAGACGGGAATTTAGAAAGACATATTGAAGAAAATACAGCAAGTAAAACGGTTGAATGTGGAATGCATGTGTGAAAAACAAAAGTTACTAACGGAGAGTTTTTATCGGGATTGAGAGCTTCGCCCTTCTCTTTCAAGCAAGGGGGAGTGTCACGTGCTCTTTCCTCCAAAAACACAACTCTCTTAACTAAAAATAAAGTAAAGGCAAAGGGAAGATAAGCAAAGTGCTGGATTTTTATATATTTGAATAAGTAGAAAATAACTAAGTACAAATGGAAACAAAACAAAGCTCAATAAAGGAATGTAAAGTACTCGGGATTTAAAAACCAAAAGCAACTAATGAAAGCAACTCAAAAGTACTTAGAAAGCAACAAAGAAACACTAAAAATGATCAAGAGAAGGAAGCAAGGCTTGATGAATTTGGTGGAGAAGTTGCTGGAATTTATAGCTGTGCAGAATTGGTTAGGTAGGTCCTAAAACGATGGTGAATCACCCATTTCCAACTCTTTTGACTGACCAAATCGTGCTCAAACTGATAGTGGAACACTTCTTCTACACGTATGCATCGGTTGGAACCACCAAAACGCATTGGAAGACGCGTTTCATTAAGGGCAAAGTTGGAAGAAAAACTGTTTTCTGCAGGCTTCCCAGGCGCCTGGCGCCTCCTGAGGTGTTTTTTCGTCTTTTCGCTTCTTTTGATTAATTTGCACTCCCAAATGGTCCTAAAATGTCATAAATACAACATAAGCCATCCACAAACCATAATATATGAATTTTGCATGAATTGGAACTCAAACGACCGAGAAAAATCCGAAACAAAGCTGAAACATTGTAAAAACAGCATCTAAAACCTTCTTTTTACGCATGTAAACAAGCGTAATCAATGCGCATATCCTTTAGCAACAAGACAAGCCTTCAAGCGGGTGATTGATCCATCAGGATGAACTTTAACAGCAAACACCCATTTACAACTGATAGGTTTCTTTCCTGTAGGAAGAGACACTAAATCCCAAGTACCATTATCATCTAAGACAGTCATCTCCTCCAACATAGCAGCCTGCCAACCAGGATGAGACAAAGCTTCATGAACAGTTTTAGAAACAAATACAGACTCAAGGGATGCAATAAATGAACAAGTAGGTGAGAACAAATGGTTATATGAGACAATAGAAGAAACAGGATAAGTACACTTACGCTTACCTTTTTGAAGAGCAATAGAAAGATCATTACTCGTTCTGGATCCACATACGAAGAATCTGTTGGTATAGGGCATGAGATCGAGGAGGTTGTCATCGAAAATAAACTTGAGTAATAGGTAGGAGAGAAGAATCAGGTACAGAGGTAGATGTATCACTAGGGAGCACGTCAATATAAGTAGACACAATGGAATAGATAAGAAAGTCATCATATTCCTGTGAATGCTCCCCCTGACTGGTACTCAAGGATGATGAAAAAAGAGTATCTTCAAAGAACGTAACATCGGGAGAGACAAGATATCGATTGAGATCAGGATAATAACATCGATATCCTTTTTTAACACAAGAATAACCAAGGAAAATGCATTTCAATGACTTAGGGTCCAATTTGGTGAGCTGGGGTCGAACATCCCGAACGAAACAAGTACAACCAAATATTTTAGGTTTAATAGGAAACAAAGGTTGCATAGGACATAGAATACGATAAGGTATCTTACCCTTAAGAACTGATGAACGCATGCGATTAATCAAGAAGCAAGTCGTCGAAACAGCATCGGCCTAAAAGTATTTTGGAACATGCACTTTAAACATTAAGGTCCTTGCTGTTTCGAGAATATGTCTATTTTTCCTTTCTGCAACTCTATTTTGAGACGAAGTATCAGGACACGAGGATTGATGAAGAATACCATGTTCACCTAAATAGGAGTCAAGAGCACTAGAGAAATATTCTTTAGCATTATCACTCAAAGAGCCACCAAATTGAGTTCGAATTTCAGCATGAAAGTTACGGAAATGTGAAAGTAACTCAGAACGATGTTTCATCAAATATAACCAAGTTACAGGAGAGAAATCATCGACAAAAGTAACAAAATACTGAAATTCACTTTTGGACTCAATAGGACAAGGACCCAAAACATCAGAATGGACTAATTCAAAAAGAGCAGTAGCTCGTGTATTGACTATAGGATACGAACTGAGATGATGAAACTTAGCAAATTGACATGACTCACAGTCTAAAGAAGGCAAACTATGAAATTGAGGACAGAGACTCTTTAACACGGAGAGGGATGGATGACCCAAACGGTAATGTTCTTCGAAAGGAGTTGGCACTCGAGTACAAACAATGGCTGTAGATATTTCTGTATTAAACGTGTAAAGGCTATCAGATTCACGCCCTTTACTAATATTCTTCTTCGTTGTAAGATCCTAAAATAAGCAATAACCAGGAAAGAATAAAACACAACAATTAAGATCACGAGTAAGTTTACTGATAGAAATCAAATTAAAGGAGAATTGTGGCAAATTTAAAACAGAAGTCAATGAAAGAGTTTTGGAAAGATGAACTGTGCTAGAGCCAAAAACAGGAGAAGTGGTGTCATCTGCTATGGTAACATCATGCAAAGATGTAGATGATGAAGAGGTAGCAAATAATCTTAGGTTACCTAACATATGATTTGTAGCATTAAAGTCAATGACTCATTTTAATGCGGAGGAAAGAAGACATTTACCGATATTACCTGACTCAACAAGGACAGTAATTGGATTAGATGATGATCTCATCAATGACTCTTGATACTATTGAAATTTAGCGAACTCTTCCGCAGAAATCGTCACCATTGATTTCTTCTGAGTCATAACTTCAACGATATGGGGCACAAATAGAAAATAATGCACTGAAACAAACCAAACCAAATCTATAAGAGGAAAGGGAATTGAACCAGTGACCGACAAGATGAACCAAACCAAACCAATTGAACAAAGCCAAGTGAACCAAATCAATTGAACCGAACCGGATGGATCAAACCAAGTGAATCGAACCAGTTGAACCGGACTATTTAAACCGAACCGGTCGAACCGGCTAAATCGAACCAAGGCAGATGTTCTGAAGCAGAAACCCTAACAGCTAACCCACGACAACCAGAGACCAACGGTGACGGTAGCTCACGGTGACGGCGACGAGGGGGCGACGGGTTGTGACTGCTGCGCACGGTGATGGTTATAGGTGGCAGCTAGCGACGACGGAAGCATGAACTACGACGAGACAGAAACCACGAACAACAGCATCGACGACGGAAACCCACGAACAGCAGCATCGGCGACGGCGGCAACGGCAGTGGGCACTGACGACAGTGGCAGTGGGCGACGGTGGCAGCATTGGCGGTAGTGGGCGACGTCGGCGACAATAGTAAGTTGAGTTGGATACCAATGAACAAAACCCTAATGGGCACAAAATCCTAATGGGCACAAAACCCTAAGTTCAAAAATTTTAGAAGAAACCTAGTAGCTCTGATACCATGTAAAATTTAGGGAGAATAACAAAATAGAATTCGATTCAATTAATTCCTTGATATAGACCTAATAACCTATTTATTATACGTTAATTCCTAAACATAATAGGAATAGGAATCTAATAAGACTACTAATAAATACTCTAACATAGAGTAAACGTCAAACTTATAAAAGTTCGAAAATTTTAGACCGAATCCAAAGGAAAGGAGATTCCCAACATATGCTCAACAATTCTACCTTGAGTTTTAACCAAAGAGAAGAACTAATTTCCAAGTGCTAGCAACAATGCATGATGATGACTACAAAATAGCACTTCACGATGAGTATAGTGTGGTATGTTCGATTTTGTCACTAATTAGGTTACTTTTTTATATAGGTGACATTATTAATTCGAGGGCGAATCCTTTTCAAGAATGAGGAGATGATATGATCATAATTGGCCTCAAGTCCTTTGATCCAAGTATTGCCAAGAGGAAAGCTCGACCACATGCAGAATGCCCACAGCGTGCATGACTATGCCACCAACGGCGGGCTAACCTCACAAGGCGTTGCCCCGCTTACCACACCTTCGCTCGATTTCTAATCTCCATGCGCGCCAACATCTCGTACATGCATGCATGCATCTAGCTCGTGCGCTCTAATCGTTCACTCGCATGCAGCCTCAACCGCCTGGGCCATCTGTTCGCACATGTGTGCGCACCTTGCCGCGCATCCGCACACACCCGCGTGCCCGCTCGCTTCAATCGCTTGCTCGCATGCTGCCTCAGCCGCACGCACCCTTCAGCCGCCCGCGTGCATGCCTAGCCATCGCCAACAAGCGTGCGCTGCCTGCCGCCGCATGCCCTACCTCGCATGCTGCCTCAACCAAGCATATTAGGTTTTTGTATTTTACCCCCGGAGTATGCTTGTTTGATTGGTCATCAAACTCATGGAGTGTTTCTGATTTTGAGCATGGTGAGTATTCTGTCTGCTCAAGGTAACGACTACAAAGGTAATTCATCTAACCCTTAGCCTTTCGGGTTGAATTCATCTATACAATTGAGTTCAAGTGGCTTGTGGCTCGAATAGTCCAATATGCTTGGTTGTCGCGTATAAAAAATGATAGAATTTTGATATCCTCAATGGTGGTGCCATCTTCGCTTAAGTTTGCACTCTCTCCGGTAATCGAATTTATCGTCGCAAGCGTATCAGACTCAATGATCAAATAAGGGAAATTCAAGTGAATACCTAAATGAAGCCCCTTCAAGATCGCTTGAAGTTCAGCTCAAAAATGGGAGAAAGTAATTGGACAACAATTTGGGCAGCCACAACAACCAGCCCAGTGTTATTCCGTCCTACAATCCCAAATCTTGTTGTGTTCAGCGTAGGCCAGCAAGCTGCATCGACATTTATTTTAATCCACCCTCTCGCTAGAGCTTTCCAACTAATGCTAGTCGTCGATATCCCCCTTGCTCAAGATTCAACCAGAATTTCATGTTTTCGTAAGTCTTCCCCTTTCACGATCTCGTTCATATACTGCATAATCCAATCGTCCTTCAACGTAGCTTCAGGAATCAGTTGATTATGGTAATAATTATTTCGATCGTTCCATAAAGTCCAGCACGTGACACAAACAACTTCCATTTCTTTTGTAGACAAGATATCAGCAAAGAAACAATCGATCCTTTATGTTGCCATTGAAATTCCCATGGTTCAAAATTGTAGGCATGCCAACGATCACACTTCCCTTGCTTTTCGACAACGAAAAAAGGGCGTGATTTGTATACTCAACCGACTTCCCACAGACGGGGCAAACAGGTATGATATCCATACCTCGCTTCATAAGATTACCACGGGTTGAGATCCAATCATGAAAGGATCGCCAAATGAAACCTTTAATTTTAGATGGGATTTTAAACCTCCATAGTTTGTTCCACCAAACTGAGTAATGATTATGGCTTGTTGACTCCAAATTGATCTTCTTGGACATGAAAAGTTTATAACCACTTTTAACATTGTAGGATCCCCTTCTATCGTAGTGCCTAATCCAAGAATCTGTTGGGTGTTTTACTTACTGGAATCTGGATAATCTCATTGTAATCCTCCATATTAACAGAACTTTGGAGCTTCAAAAGGTCACATCCCTTATTTGGAAGAATGAACTCCTCAATTTTGCATAAGTTATTGCCATAGCTAACAGAAGTTGGCTTAAAAGTTTCAGTTCTCAGGATCCATTTGTCTTTAAAGAAAATGATCAATTTACCGCCTCCCACCTTTATTCTCAGTCCGTATTGGAGAAGGTCTCTGCCTTAGAGAATGCTCTTCCAAATATATGAGTCATTGGTATTTTCTGTTGCACTAAGAAAAGTCTTATTAGGAAAATATTTCCCTTTAAGAACTCGAGAAATCAAAATATTTGGATATTGCATAATGCTCCACCCTTGCTTGGCTAGAAGGGCCTTGTTAAGACTAGGAGTGTACATCATACCCCGAAAAATCGCCCTGACCGATCGAAACCAACCAAACCGCAATTAAAATCGACCAAACCGACTTGGTTTGGTCGATTTTAATTGTGGTTCGGTCGGTGTCGGTTTTACCTTTTGTAAAACTGACTAGTCGGTTGGTCGGTGGTATCAAATGACGTTTATTTCGATGTTTAAATGAGGGAAGATGGTGTCAACTTTGAAGGTGGTTTTGAGAAAAACCAGGGGCATCCGTGGTTTTCTCGAAACCACCCAACTTTTTATTTGTTTAATTATTTCTCTCTCATCTCCCATTTCTCGAACCCTCCCCCCCGTTTTCATTTAATTTTTATTGTTTTCATTTATTAACTCTTCCCCTCTCTCGATTCCCATTTTTTTCCATTTCTCAAAGTTCCTCCATCTCGCGCTCCTCTCTTCACTTATGATCTTTCTCCATCATTTCTTCTTCTTTTTCTATTTTCATTACCATTTCATATCTCTTTTTCTTGTCTTTTCTTCTTTATTTTCACATTATCGGCCTTTAACGCTTGTTTTTTTTTCCTCATCAACACAGTCTTATGAAGTTCTTCTCACTTCTCAACGACAACATACGCACAGTCCTCTATTGTCCTCGTCGTTGCAGTAACCTCCTCCACCCAATAGTTGGTTAGTTGAAAACCGACCGACCAAACCGACTCGATGGGAAAGCAGTGGCAATGGTCGGTTAGTTTCTATTTTTGTAAACTGATCATGTGTCGGTCGGCGTCGATTTCGGCTTGAAAATTAACCTTACCAACCGATGTACACCCTTAGTTAAAACCCTCAAGATCCTGAAAATTTACCAACCGACGTACGTGGGAATGGCTTGTGCCACACTTTAAATAAGAATCTCTTTTCCCGCGATCTAGAAAAAACTTGACTTCCACCCTTGAATAGTGGTCCATATTTTCTTTTTAATATGTTGTAAGTCCTCCCCTTAGATCTCGAAAAAGCTGAAGGAAAGCCTAGATATCTTCCCAGATTGCCAACCTCCGTCACCCCAACATACTTCTTAAAACTATCTGCAATCCATATTAACATTTGGAGAAAAGCAAATTGCTGTTTTTGAGAAATTTATGCTTTGGCCAAACGCTCTCTCGTATTCTCGAAGAATGCAATGAATTTGTGAACACTTTAGCGCATTGGCCTTGAAAAAGATAAGGTTGTTATCCACGAAGAAAAGATGAGAGATGTTGGGGCAATTGCTATTAAGTGATATGTGAGCTGCAACCAACGAGGAAGACAGGCCCTCCACGCATAATAAGAATAAGTACGGCGAAAGGGGATCCCTTCGATAATGTTTCCTCTTGCCACCCCATTTATAAGAATTGAGAAGCTCAATACAATCCATAATCAAATCAACCCAAGTATGATAAAAACCCATTTGAAGCATAATCTTCTCAAGAAAGCACCATTCTACTTGATCATAGGCTTTGCTCATGTCTAATTTAAGTGTAGCTAGCCCTTGGGAGCCCGTCTGAAATGATTTTCTCCAGAATGGGCTTCACCCAGTATCGTTGATAGAACAGGGCCGAGTGTCAGGACCCCGAGGCTTTTGACGGATGCATTTGCCTTAAGGCTCTTTCAATCTCCAACCTGCAAAAAGGAGCACTAAGGCAAAGATCCATACCTTGAATGACTCTCGGCACAACATGTTGGAGGACACACTCCATGTCATTCAACGTAGGGTTATTGGATGAGAAAATGTTCTGAAAATATTATGTGAAGCTGGCAACCACTTTATCCTCATTCGTCACCCAATATCCTGTAGAATTAAGAATACCATGGATACGATTTTGGTTTCGGCATCTCGTTGCTCTCTCATGAAACCATCGAGACTGTCTCCCCCATTTTAGGTAGGTTGCACCATTTTGTAGCGAAATTGTTAGCTTACCAAATTAAGCGTCATAATCATAAGACACAAAATTAAAAGTTTAAATATTTATTACAAATTTTTTGAAATAGATGAACTAAATAAACAAAGCCTTAAAAGTAGTTTAGAACTTATTCGAAACATTTTAAAGTAAACCAAACACAACCCAAGTTCATATACCAGACCTATAATTTAACCCAAAAGAAAATTAAGAAAAGGACTAAAAACAAAAAGAAAGTAAGATTTAGCCATAATCCCCATGGAAAGAAAACCACAACCACATGAATATGCATGCACATAAGACATGAAAGTTGAAACCCAGAGAAGTTTGTGAAGTAATTGCCAAAAAGATAGCAAATTACACCGTTTGTTTCTTCTGTAATCACAGCCCACCTTGACCCAATTGAGGAAAAAGAAAACGAAAGCTCCAATGGAGAGAGTTAGGACATTTCAATTAAAAAAATTCGTTCGTAGAGAGAGAGAAAAGAGTGAGACCCACTTTCCCTTTCTTTATTTGTGGCCGTTCATTGTCCAATTAAGCCAACTAGAACTTGAACTGTGACATTACATAGGCCAATTTTCTTTTTCGGAAATTCTTCTGCCCAATCATTCGTGCATTGGGAAGTTGAATCCGGAATCAGCGGTGGTGATCAACACCCGGAAAAGATCAGATGGTGGAAAAGGGTTTGGAAATTGTTCATCAATCATGCTGATGTTTAGAGAGAGAGAGAGAGAGAGAGCCCAATACGTTTCTCTGTCAGAGAGTCCGGCGTGTGTGTAATTCGTTGACGTCAAAGCGACAAAAAAGCCATCGAGTGCATCGGAACCCATCTTCGCAACTTGCCTTTCGCTTTGCCCCCATCGCCCGCCCCTTCCATCTCGTCTCTGTTCTTTGGATTTCCCGATTCCAATATTCATCTTTGATCTGTTTTGTTCTCTGGGGTAAGTGTTTCTCTTTTCCCCTTTTGGGATTTTGGACTGTTCTTCAAAAACCCAATTCGTTTTTTCCTATTTCGAATTCTGGGTTTGAACTTTTATTGGTTCTTTTGCCTTTTAGTTAGCTTTTCTCCCCTTTCTAATACTACCCTTATTGGACTCTCATAGATTCTGGTTTTATTGATTTATATGATTTCTGGGAATTTGTGATTTGGTCATGGAATTTTGTGTAATTGTGTACTGTTTTTCTTGCATGTACTTCTCTTTTTTTGTACTACAGAGTGACTGGGATAGAGTCGCTTCCGAAGTTATGTCATCGTCTTCTCGAGTTCTTCCTAAGCCGTTGGAAGAGAAGTACCCGAAATTGCCTGTTTCTTTTCAGGGTTCCTCACAAAGCGAAGCCATGAGACATCCCATCCCCAGGCAGGTCCCTCCATTAGTTTCTAGCAGTGGCACTGTAGGGCATTTGTTTTCATCATCTTCTGGATTTCGAAGCGATTTCCCATTGATGCAACCTTTGTCTCAAGATACAAACGCCCAGTTTTTTCCATTCATTTCTCAATCTGCTAATGATGAATCGTTGTTGCCTCCTCATGGTTCTTCACAATCAGAAGTACAATCTACTGCGGTGACCAATAACAACTTAAATGAGAACAGTGCGTCTTGGAGTACAGATACACTTCAGGATTTGCTTGATTTTCCCGACAATGTTCCCGACCAGAACAGTCAGGCACAAAGCATGGCCGGTGTCCTAATGTCGGATGATCAAGCTAAGAGGAATGATTGGCCTGATTGGGCTGATCAGTTCATTTCTGTTGATGATGCACTGGAGCCAAATTGGAGTGAGATTTTTTCTGATGCTAATGCAGGAGATCCTAAACCAGAGGTTGGTTCATTCTTTCATGATCCTTTTATGAGTTATATTGCTGTTTTGTGGTAAGTCCTTGGGGTTTCTTAGACTACCTTAATCTTTAGTTAAGGTTAGTTGAAGGTGTTAAATCATTTGAAAGAATGATAAGTTAGTTTGTATCAGAAAAATGGCATTGTATCATTTAAAATAGGGAACTACTTTCTCCGACATCCTGAAGTACTGCACGGGAATGATTGAAATGTATAAAAATGATTATACATGTTGAAAAAATGATATTCTATTAAATGTATCCCTACCATTTTCGTATCCTAAATTTTTAATCATAAAGTTAGTTTCTCAACTTGATGGCTGTGTTTATTATTTAGTCCCAAAACTTAAAAATTTATATCCTTAAACTTTAAGCTGTGATTCTATGTTGTTAACGTTGTTGCCTAAGTGTTAACTAAGTGGTGACATAGTATACTAATAGGACAAAGGTTGACTGATTTGGTACGAAATGACAAATAGATAGAAGAAGGTAGCTAGAGACAAGATAAAGTGATACGTAAGGTACCCTCTAAAAGGGTTGTATCATTCTATTTTGCCATGTGATGTGATCATTTTCTTTTGCTCTTTATTTGCTAGTATCAAACTAGTTAACATTTTTCTAATATGTATGTTATATCATAATTTAGTTGATGGCGTTAACGGTAGGGACTACATAGAACCACAGTTTAAAGTTCAGCGACATAATTGAAATTCTTTTTAGTTAGGAATTAAATGACACAGCCATCAAAATTCTAGGATTAAATTTGTAATTTACCCAGCAATTTATTTACCTGTCCTTCCCTCAAATCCCTATTTTCTTGAATAGAAAAGTAGAATCATATATTCATATTGAGTCTTTCTCCCAAAGTTTATTTATTCGCTACATTTGCGAAATTTTTTTACAGGTGCTAAGAACGTCATCAGCTTATTTCCAAGTTCCACAGAACCAAACGAATCAAGTTGATTCTGTACCTACAGCAGAGTTTCATTCTGTTTCTAATTCGCTCTCAACATCGTCAAACCGACCTCGGATGCGTTGGACGCCAGAGCTTCATGAGGCATTTGTAGAATCTGTCAATAAACTTGGTGGCAGTGAAAGTATGTTACGTTCCTTAAATGTTCTTACTGTAGTTTAAAAACACCAGAAAGTCGCAAATGCTCTGATATGTTCTTACTGTAGTTAAAAACACATGAAAGTTGCAAATATTTCTCTTGTAATTGAGACTAAATTTTAATGGACAGATGCCACTCCTAAGGGTGTCCTAAAGCTCATGAATGTTGAAGGCCTTACTATTTATCATGTTAAAAGCCACCTACAGGTACTCTGCATATTTTTCATTCTTATACGGTTTCGCTTGACATTATTTCTAATATGTTGCTTTATTACCATCCAAATGTCAGAAATATAGGACCGCCAGATATAAACCAGAGTCATCAGAAGGTAGTGGTGACTGTTTCCCTTTTCCTTATTTGTTTGTTTTGCTACTTTCTTTATTGTTTTCGTTTTCTTGGTTGTACATAGAACCATTTTGACCATCATTCAAAATCAAGCTTTTTTGTTTTTTATTGAGAAATCAAACTTTCCATTGAGAAAAATGAAAAAATACAAATGTACAAGGACATATAAAAAAATAATAATAATAATAATAAAAAAAATAAAAAAAAAAAACTGCGAGGCCCTTCTGAAAAGGGGCTCCGATCTTTAAGGATAACACCTAACTGATATTACAAAATAACTTTGAGGTTCAGTCCCACATGAAAGAATTGGACCTAGCAATCTTCAAGATAAACTCCCTGGATCATTCAAAATCAAGCTTTAGCCTCACTGTCCATTTGCTCTCTTGGCAGTTTTTTCTGAAATTGATTTCATAACTTGTAAATATTCATGTGATGATGGATTATTACTTATGGAAGAATATAAACCACTTCTTTGATCCTCTCTTTTGAGGGTTTTTTATGATAAAGCAGTCTTATAGATGGTCGAATTTATTTTTATTGTGTGCAGGATCTTCAGGGAAAAAGTTAAATCCTATTGAGGAAATGAAAACGCTTGATTTAAAAACGTAAGCGATTGTTTCCCTTCTAATATTTTGTCCGTGTGGTTCTGTTTTTTTTTTTTCTATTTATTGTTGGTTTGTTTGGCTGTTGGGGGGGAGGGATTAAATTATTAATGATTTCACTCGCACTTCCTTGGATTCATTCTATCGTGTTGTGATGCATTTTATTGATACATGAAGTTTAATATAGGAACCTCTCTAATATAATCAGAACATTCCTCTCATCAATAGCCTATTGTTTTTTCTTTTAATTTTATGAGAGTTTTTTTTTTTTCATGCTCCCAACTCTGGACAAGTTTGAGGCCTCCGGCACCTTTTTTTTTTTTTAGACCTTTTGTTGCGCCCAGAGGACAATACTTGGAACATTTGAAGAAATTCATAAAAATATTTAGCAAAGAACTTTTAATAATGACTTTTAGCATATTATCCCTAACAATAAGTGTATAAGGTACATAAAAGTTTAGGCATTTACTAGCCCCAAGGGACAGCCCAATTGGCAAGGGCTTGGGGTCTCTTGATCATACCGACTCAGAAATCTCAAGTTTGAACCTTTCAATGAGCTTAATATTTAATATCAAAAACTCTTGATGTCTCCCAGATCTGAGCTTTGGAGCGGGTGCGGGTGCCCCCTTGGATGTAGGGGAGCAAAGCTCCAACTCCCAATTATTTCTAAAGAAAGTTCAAACATTTGTTATCGAGTATCAGCATGAAGCAAATAGAACTGTATTATTTATAAGAAAAAGTAGTCAAGGAGGCTGGTAAAACATGGTTGGCGGTTTTATACCCTGAATGTAGGAGAGAAAAACTAAAAATTATGGTTTTCCCATGCATCCAAGGTCTTATAGGGGAGTGGCCACGTAAATAATTTTCCCAGAAAGTGTGTCAATTATTTGAAGCAACTCATATTCTTTATGTTTCTCAATTTTCCGATCATTACCATGAAACTAGTTTCTGATAGTCATCTTCCTTATCTTGAGCTTTGATTCCATTTTAATATTTGATAATTTTTGGTTCTTTGAAAAATTGAAAAATAAAAATTAAGGCCCATTTGATGTTTTCAGTTTTGTATTTTTAAAAATTATGCTATCTTCCTAACAATTTCAAAAGAAAAGACTAGTTTCTAATTTTATTTTATTTTTTAGTTCTCAAATTTTTGCTTGGATTTTGGAAAAGTTTGTAAAAAGTAGGTGATAAAATAAAGAAATTCAGAGGTAGAAGTAGTGTTTGTAAATACAATTTTCGAAAACCAAAAGCAAAATGGAAACGGGACCTGAAATAGTGAACAAGTTTTTTTTTTTTTGTGGAATGGTCTCAGTGCTGAACCTTTTTGTTGTATATGTGGATCTAATTCAGGAGTATGGGGATAACTGAAGCATTGCGTTTGCAAATGGAAGTTCAGAAGCGGCTCCATGAACAACTTGAGGTCTGCATCTTCTTCCTTTATGTTTCCATCAATTAAAGGGGCAGTTAAACTAATTCATGGATTATGGAAGTATGCTTCTGGCTTGCACTAGCTTGATATGGCTGATAAATTTGGTGACGTTAACTCACGTCTTCGGCCTCGTTGAAAACTTTGTCGTGTATTTCTTATTTATGCTTCTAGCCCTCTGGTTTAATATAACAATTTTGTTTTTGGTTTTATGTGCTTATAGTATCTACTTATACCTATGTTTTCTTTGTTTAGTATACACTTTTTGAAAACTCTTCTAAAATCTTAGCCAAATTTTAAAAAACGAAAAAAGGTTTTCGAATATATATATATATATATCAGTTTTTATAATTTGGCTATCATTTCAGAAAATGACCTCAAAAGTAGGTTAGAAAACAAAGAAAAATGTTAGCAAATAGTTTATAGAATCAGAGAACTAAAAACAAAATCGTTAGTTTTTTGAACCATTGTTTTGGATTTAAAACCTTTGTTTTTGGGCAATTCAGACAAGTCTACTTGTTGATTGTAACCAATTTTCTTGCAAATATATTTGTTTGATAATCAACAACAGGATGGTGTTGTAAAGGGAGTTTTGATCCTCCAGTGTTGGAATTCAGTGATTGTATAGTTCTCTAGGGGAGGGTTCCCTCTACCCTCTGCCTCTAAGTTGTCTTTGCCTTGTATTGGGCTCTCTTTGATTTTGAATACAATCGGTTTGTTTCTTAAAAAAAAAAAAAAGACTGATTACGACAACCTTATTTGAACTAGATCTGTTCTATAGGTTGTAAAAAATTCTTGGACTTAGGACATCATTTGTTCCTCATTTAGTTACCAAGTCTCTTTCATCTTAATTATATCTCATATGTTGATTCGAGTCCAATCGAGTTTTCTAAAGATTCTAATTCCTTAAATTTATTCAGATTCAAAGAAACTTGCAGTTACGGATCGAAGAACAAGGTAAGTATCTTCAGGAGATGTTTGAGCAACAAAGAAAGATGGAAAACAAGCTGAAGACTTCCTCGTCGATCCTAGAGAATATGCCGCGTGCTGACGACCAACCTGAAAATTCAGAACAAGGTCGTGTCACAGCTGGTACGAGCATGGAGAATGCCGAGGGCACTCAAGAAGATGGTTCGCCTGCTACAAGTAGAAAGCAAAAGGCACATGAAAGCGAAGCTACGAAATCAAGTGAAAGCAACTCTTCCTCCCCCAACGCAAAACGAGCCAAATCATCAGATGCATCAGCTTTATAGTGGTCTGTCTCTGCCTCAGGGCTGAGATATTCAGCGATCGCGTTGTGTCGCTTGTGAAGCTCGGGACGATCTGGAACCAGGGAGAGTATGAGGGTATTCCAACCCTTGCAATGCAATTAAAAACAGTTGGTTTCTTTGTGAAGGAAGCCATTTGCCAATTGACTTGGGAGCTCTCTCAACTAATTGTGTATAAGAAGATTGGCTTTTAATGGACTTTGATCTCTTCCGTCTCCGTTTTATGCATAATCTAAATGGCATTGCTTCTTTCCCTTCTAGTTTCACGAGTCTCGATCTTAGTTCGGGTTTGATTGGCTATCGTATCGTATTGTTTGTACAATGTTACTATTTTTCTCATTTTTTGTAGAAGATTAATATTTGTACATTATAGTATGAAGAATATATCTTACTGAAGTGGGAAAATGGAAATGATACTTGTATAGTATATCAGTTTTCCCCATAAATAATGCATATATATACAACTAGATTGATAAACCTTTCCATTTGAAAGTCACATTCTAAAAATATTATCAAAATGATTAGTTTTAGTTATTTACTCATAAGTTTTTATTTTATGAAAAAAATTAATCTATACCCTTAAACTTGGTTCAGTCAATTAGACTTCTAAATTAATAATTTCATTAATTAAAATATTAAACTTAATCAGTTGAGTAAATTAAACTCTGAATTAATAATTTTATCATTTAAAATTTGAAACTACTTCAGTCGATTAAAACTATAAATAATTTTGTGAACTAAGTCTCTAAACTGTGTAGGTTGAGTGGATTAAAACAACAAGTGCTTAAAACAACATTTTTATGTTTGGTGTGTTTTCAAATTTGAATTTGAAACTTTAAAATTCAGAATTATATTAAAAAATAAAAATAAAAACTTTGATAAATATATTATTTCATATTATAAATTCATCTTATCTCTGTTAAAATTAACACATTTAAAATATAATATATTATAGATTATATAACATTGTAAAATAATTATTATACAAAACTTACAACAAAAATACTAATAAATTAATTGAAATTATTTTAAATTAAACTAAATATTTAGTTAATATTATTAGTTTACAAATATATTTCTGAAACAATTTTTTAAATTGAAATTCTATTTTTAATTCTGCTACCAAACACATGTCTCGAAACACTAAAGATAAAGAATGCAACTCTAGTTTTCATTGAATACATTGTTTTCAAATCTATATTTTCTGATCGCCAACTAAACAAGCCTTAAACTAATAATTATCAATTAAAACATTAAGTTTGTCTCAGATTATAGGCTTTGTTAGAAAATTTGGTTAAATAGGTTGAGTGAAATGCATGTTGTTTTAGCTTTTTCATCTGTTTAAATTAATATATAAAATAATGGGTCTCGCTTTCCATCGACATGACAATAAAGATCTTCTAGAGAGATTATTCTTGCGCAGGATGTATGTGTTGAGCATTGCAATTTGCATCTCTTCATCTTGGCATTTTTAAATTTTTTAGTAATATAATAAGTGACTTTTTGTTCTCACCACAATAGTGTTTGTTCTAAAACATTTATGTACTAATTGTTGATTAATTAACACCTATGTCCTGCCAAGAAATTGTGAAATTATACTTAAAAAAACAAAAAAGAAAACCAAAATTACATTAAAACTTAATATTAAAGCAGTTCACAAATTATATTTGTTTCTTAAAGTTCATTACCAATTTAAAAAAAGCATCTTTTTATCAAAATGAAAAATAAGAAAGGGTATCCTAATAAGAGGCCAAAGTTAAAAATATTAGAAGGGTTTTACCATATTTTTTAATATTAATTTATCTTTATTAGATCGGAAAAATGAGTAAAGTTCTCTTATTTATTAAATATGGTTTAAAGAAACTTAAAGGTTTTTGGCCTGAATAACACTTTTATTGGAGTAGTATTATTTTTTACCAACTTTTTTCAAAAACTATGTTTCCTAATCTTTGCTGACATCACCCTCGTACCAAATTCCTTACAACTTCTCCAAACTTACCTTCATACAGAGGCATAGGATATGGAAATGTAGAGAGAGTTGAATGGTAAAGATCTGGACGACAAAATACTATCTAAGGGTTTGGTTTTAAAAAAAGAAATTAAATACTCCGACAAAGCCGCCGATAGCCCATTAAAAGGAAAACGTAGCTGGTTATTGGATAGCACTCTTGCTTTCGATCCGGTTGCCCATTAAAATGGAAAACAGAGCTGGTTATTGGATAGCACTCTTGCTTTCAGTTAGATCTCGCTCTCACTCTCGATGGTTGGATCTCGCTCTCAACGGTTGAATCTCACTCGTCGCTCGGAACAAGATTGGAAAGGATAAAAAGTTAACAGTCTAACGGCAGCGATCAAAGCGAGTGAGAGAGGCAGGGAGCAAGAGGGAATGAGAGAGGAGATGCACTATAGAGAGGGAGGAGATCGGAGGAAACCAATAAAATCCTATTTTTAGGGAGAGAAAGTGTGTCTATGAAATTAATTGAATTTTTGTTAATTCTAAATATAACCAAGCTCGATATCATAAAATCAAATCACAAACAATATGTTATTTGTATAAGATTTTTTTCGTTTTGCATCTTATCTCGTTTTAAATGATAAGGTATTTCTCATTTTGAGATAGAAATTTATGATTTTGATAATTTTTTTAAGGTTTTAAAATGAGTCTTCTTCAAAGATGTTTATAGAGAAAACCCAATTTTGTTGTTTTTGAGAAAAAATCGAATGAGAATGAGAGAGAAGAAAAGAAAAATTAGGAGAGAGAGAATGATGATTTTTTTGAAGATAGGGAAGAAAGAGGGAACAAGAGAGAGATCTAAAAATGGGTGGAGGGATAGTGAAAATAATTTGACATCCAGTAAAGATTAGAAAACATAGGTTTTGAAAAAAGTTACTGCCTTGCAAGACTATTCAGCCCAAAAACCCGAACTTAAAAAGTGACCCTAAAAAATGTAAGTTGGAACCCAACCTCTCCTCTCTCATAAAGAGGCAAAAGTTGTGTTCTAAAGACAATTGTCATCTCGCAACTCTTGCTCCGCCTTGCTAACCACATAGTTAAATCCTCATTTACACCTTTCTCACAAACAAAACAAATAATAACTCTTACCATCGCACCACAAACATCGAACACATAAATTAAGTTTTAAACTGCAATTAACTTTTCATTAAGAAATTGAAAAGTTTTGAGCTTCCAACGAAAATTACAAATCGGGATACAGATCTAAAAAACAATCCCAACTATGAATAATATTTGAAGAATAACCCCCAAACTGTGTCTTAAAGGGTAAAGCACCTCTACCTGATCCTCATTATCATGAACACATCCCTTTCCAATCATATATTCTGAAAAAAAGGAAAAAAGATTTTACAGCATTAGCCCAAAGCCTTCTTTCTTTCACTTTGAAGAAAATACCATCAAACTATTATTTCGTAATTTTTCTAACTGAATTAATGAGAGATGCATTACAGCACAAATAAATAAATTCTCTTACAAGAATCACCCTAGTGATCACTGAAAAAAAAAACAACAAACAAACAAAAAAGCACAAAAGTGATTTTTGAGCCACAGATTCAAATTCCATGATGCCACCTCCTTGGGAAGGTAATTAATAAAATACTATCAGTTACTTGCCAACCAAACGTTGCCAAGTCTATCACTTGTCTATGGGACTACTTTAGGTGCACATAAACTGGTTGAACAATCATGGATAACAAAAGAAGACAGAAAAAACTCAGATGCATGCAAGCTTATTTGGAACCTTGACCAGTAGAGTTGTAGATGGTTCAGTAGTTAGTTTTGACCCTAAGTTGTGCCCCTATTTGGTAGGCTAAAGCAAAGTACTTAAATGGGTTCAAATCTTGAGTGGCCCCTACCTTTATCCTGGGGTTTCTTGACAACTTGATATTGTAGGGTTCTATAGAAAGCAGTCGAATCTATGGTCAATCAATAGGTCCGTGGTAGCGTAGCAAGACTAACAAGTAGACAACTGAATTTATGAACGAGCAACTATTTATTAATTGCTTACAAGGCTAAGGATCGTCCGTGTAAGAATTAGGAATTCCTCTTTTGGCTCGTCTCAGAATGGGCGTTATGGCAAACTTAATCCCGTCCGTTCCATTACTTCTAGTGCGTGTCATACTTCTTTTTTGGGGCTTTCTTGGTTGGGAAGTGTCTCTGTCTTAAGCTTGTCCGAATACTCATGGTATCGAGGAAAAAAAAGGATAGAGAGGGGAATGTAGTAATTTTTGGAAGGATGCCCAATTAGAATAAACATCAAAGTGTACATTTATGAGAGAGGGAGAGAGAGAAGATGAAAGGGAGAAAGAAATGGAGGCAACACTCTTAATCAAGAAAAGTTGGCAAAACATTGCAAGTTTTCAGCATACGCTGCACATTGACTTGAAGGAAAAAATAATATGCTCAGATGCATATAACAGCATTTGTGCCTTCGTATTCCTTAAGAAACTCAATCAGAATTCAGCAATGTAATGTAATTATTCTTCCATAGCTTCACTCACCTGAGGTCCCATATTTCCACCTTTGGCAGCTGTGTGCTTCCGATGCTTCTTGCTCTTGACTTTCTTTGCCTTCATTCGTCGTTTTTTCTCATTGGCATCAACCCATGTATAGTCTGGTGGTATGTGGAACGGATCAAATTCATCCTTGTGTAGACTGTCGCTGTCGCTCGACTGCCCACCACGACTTCCTCTCATCCACGAAGCCCATGATGAAGAGCCTTCTGATTCCTTAACTTTGAAATCCTGGAAATGGTCTGGACTGGAAGGAGGAGTTGCAAACTCCTCCACGGGCTGAAGCTCTTCAAACTTTGTGAAAGTAACAAGGACCCTAATTGTTGGGACGATAGGTATGGCAACCTGTATTTCAAAAATAATTGTATCATTTTATGAATTTATGCGTTGGATCAAGTAAATATTTCATATATTTAGTTGTTTTTAACTGTCTCATCTACTAAACTCCGACACGCCTCCAAATCAAGTTAGCAGACTTCTGTAGGCTCCTCTTTACCTCTCCTCTTAGCAAATTAAAGATAACAGACATAAAAAAATCGCAAGTCCCAAAAATTGCAAATGTTTTCATTAGGTTCACATTTCTCTATCACTGACATAGAAATCCAGTAAAAATCAACATATCCACAAAAGGAAAGGGGAAAAAAAAGGGTGCGAAAGAGGAACAGGGTCAACGAGTATTGTTGAGGTGAAGCAGGGACCTGTTGGAGGTAATGGAAGGAGGTTTGCCAGATTGGGATAATGAGGGAGGGATGTACTAGAGAGGGAGGCTAAAGGATCAGTCTTATGTGCTCGTGATAAAGAGTGCTCAGTTATAGCATGCAGAAGAATGCAGTTCAGCGAACGGTGAGATAAGGTTGACCAGAGTGGGGAGATTAGAAATCTCCCACACAGCAATTCTATTATATTATGGATCCGGACAGCATGTGATAGAGCTGATTTTGATCACAGTAGGTGGACAAAACAGACCTTTTACTTCATTAGCATATTTCTCAATCAATAACATGAAAGCTTATTGCTCGTCTTATTTTGGAATGCTTTGCATCCGTAGGGGCGGCTCATCTATAGAATCGAATCAAATTGACAAGTGGCTTCAGGAGTAGCCACGTGGTAAAAGTAAATTTACAACTAAACATCACATTTACAAATTTTTTTTAACCAGAATTTTTCGTTAATAAATGAAAAGGAAAATTGCACATGATAGGAGCGATAGGAAAAGAAAAAATCAAGACGGTTAAGCACAATAAGAATGAACATTAAAAAGGCCATCTAGATTGCAAGTGGTAACAGTAATAACAAAATTTAATAAATTTACATTTTTGAAGATTCTATACCAAACATCTTCAAAATCCTCATGCTGTTCCTCAAAAAAAATATTTTATTCCTTTTCAACCATATTCAAGGAGTGTATCTTCCATAGATTCTTTTTATTGGGTCTCGGAGAAGGCATCAGCCTCTTATGTCATTAGTAGCTCTTCCTTTTTTTATTAATTTTGCTGGCTGTCCGAGTCCATCTTCAAGGAATTAATGGCAGCAGGTTTTTTAAGTTTGTTCAAGTGCCATGCATTATTGATCTGACTTTAATTAGGCCTATTATCTTTTTTCAAGGCTGGAGCCAGAATACGTGGAGTCTACTTTGATAGTGGGAAGAGGTCTTTTTGTGAAGAATTTCCTTCAAAATCGAGGCCCTGAGAGATTCAAAAAGTAAATTTTGGCCGCCTTTTATTCTCTCCATTCTTATTGAAGGAGGAGTCCCTCCGTTTCTTTATGATCCCGTGGCGGTCCTTGTTCTTCTTATTCTTTTCTTTGGTTGCAATGCTCTTTGTTGAGATTCTCTTTTGTTTGTATCGTTTCTTTTTTCTCCTCTTTTTTTCACTCCTTTGGAAGTGACCATGCTTTGTTTTTTTGTTTTTTTTTTCTTTTTTCCAACCATCAAAACACCCCCCTCTGTAACAATTTCACGAAAATTAGAACAACAGAAAATACAAAAAGAAACATCGCCCGAGGGGTAAATATATTTATTAAAAAAACACTACAATTGATCAAGATATCAGAATTAGCCAATGAAACATCTTTCAAGAAGAGAAACATAGATATAAATGCCACCAATGTAAAAGTGAACTCAAACAGAAAGAAGCATAAGAAAAAAATAGCATCAGGGAAATTAGATATGTTTCTACTTTATAGGATTACCTTCACAGGAAAGGTGCCAAGAGGCAACTTGGTAGTCAGAAGTTCCCTTAATCTTCTAATAGCCTTCACCTTGTTAGCAAGAATGTCAAGCAAAGGCAAGAGTTCATCAGTTTTCAAAGGGAAATCTTGTGTCAACCACAAGACTGGTCTCAAACTTTTCTTGTATTCACTCTCATTTTTAGACTCGCTACTGGCTCCTTTCTTCTTTTTTTTCTTACCACTCTTATCTTTTCCCTTCCTGGTATTGTCCCCCATATCTTGAAAAGAAATATCAGAAGAATTTGGAGGCTCAACTACTTTATGATTGGGATTGCTACCTTCTGGGGCCAACTTTGAAAATTTCTTTAGGTTCTTTGAATCGTCCAGCTCTTCATTACTACCCCTTGCACTTTTCTTGTTCCAACCAAACCAACTCTTCTTCTCCTTAACAATACCATTGGATTCAAAATTATCACAGGAACTTATTGACACAGTTTCCTGATTATCAATAGCACCTTGTTCTTCGTACTCAAGATGGCCATCCGAGTTCCCCATACCAAGTGCTGAATCCAATTGCTTTCTCTCCTCAACTGTTAGTACATCATCATATTCGTCATTTTCACCAGTATGCACTAATCTATCTTCGTCATCTGCAGCAAATAGCTCTTCATCAGTCATAGCACCAGGAACCCGCCTTGATTTCACACTCACCATTACATGAAGCATGTCATATATTTTTGCTTTCCAATTTCCAACCACCTCAGTCCTTTCTTGCCGTCGCCAATTTAAATGAGGAACCAACTCAGCCTGGGTTACATCAATGCCTGGTCTATACATATTTGTCCTTGACATTAAATCAACTTCATGAGCAACTTCAGCATCAGTTGGTTGTCCACCAGCACCTTCCAGAGCATTTGTAATTTCCTTCTCTTTGTGCGTAAGAACAATCAAAGAACCAGGTGGTAAAGTAACGACTTTATCATCCGATGAGTAGCCCTCTCCAAGAAATAGAAACGTCTGGTCGGAACGTTGAATTCGAAAACCATCAAAACCAGCAAGGGTCATATCTGCACGGAGATTGGAACCACGTTTCCAAATCCGGTATGTATCTGATGGAGCAATACGCCCAATAAATGGAATTACAGAGCTCTCGAAATGAAAAGTCATTTCCATATAAAAATCACGTATGCGAGCTGCCGTGGCAACAATGCGAGGAAGCCTACGACACCATTTTGCCCAAGCCAGAGGCTGATAGTGCCGCGCAATAATCATAGCTATTGAATCCTCTCTATTGCAAACTGCCTCTTGAAGAGCACTCCAACCATGCTCATTCTGAAGACTCCAATCCGCTCCAGCTGCCATCAAAATCTCAGCAGAAATTCGGTCACAAAGACGTACAGCAAGATGGAGAGGGGTCTCACGTCCTGGGACATCACGCCGGTCAATAACAGCAGATACAGCATCAGCTTGCAGCTCTGCTGCAATAGATTCCGCTTCGGTGTTGACCTCACCCGCCTTGGCCAGCCGTGGTAGCGTGGAGATAATGAATCTAAGAGCAACATAGTCTCGACGTGCAACTGCTAAATGAGCAGGACTATGGGCATATTTAGTAAATTCCTCCATTTGTTCCCTTCTCAAGGTTACTATCTATCTTTTATGCTAAAATCCTTTCAATAAGGACAACTTCATCTATCCATATTTTCCATCCGACAAGTTGACCCAGTTAACTAAACAGGGGATGTCATTCATGGGCATTCTTCCAACTTCGTCCAAGACAACCTAAATTTCCTCGATTTCAAGAGCTCAAGTTCTGAAGTGACAAAAACTTAAACGACCTCATGTGGAGCTCCATTACAGCAGGGTGAAGCAGAACAGTCGAGTAAAATCTGTAAGGAACAACAAATATTGAAGGGCGAAACGAGTTGCTGAAATTCAAAACCATTGTCATAACCCAAAACCCCCATTGGCAAAATTTGGCAAGAAAATCAGGAGTTTCGCTCGGACAACAACATCGACAGGGACAGGGACAGGGAGGGTTAATTTTCACCAAAATGGAATTTGCCCATTTTTCCATACCTTGTACCGAATCAAAAGGAGGAACTAAAAGGAACCCGAATTCCACTTTGGCCAAATAGAAAAAGGGGGAAAAATCAAGGACCCAACAAAGAAGAAAGCAAATTAAGTACCTGGGAACACGAACAAGGCCGTGGAGCTGAATGTTGGGTGTTTCAAGTCTTGGGGTTTCCAAGACTTGAGAAAGATGGGAGAAATTGATGCTGATGAAGAGAATATCGGGGCGATGGAATCATAGAGCTAGGATCGTGGCGCCATTAACAAGTGGAAGGGAAGATCACGAAACTAGATGAGCTTCGGGAATTGGCATTCACCATGAGAATTGAGAGTTTTGATGATCTTCTTTCTTCTTTCTTTCGTTCTTTGTTCTTCAATTCGCCATCATCGTAAACGAGCCTTATTTCACCGATTGTTAGGTCCAATTAGCGGTGGCCGGACTCATGACTTTGCCTCTTCTTTCATTATTTTATTTTGTTGTTATTATTATTATTATTATTATTATTTCTCAACGAAAATGCTTCACAGCTTATGGTAGGTTTGGAAACATAAATTTCAAGACTACAATTGAATGAAAAACAGAGTTGCGTATTTCCCAACAACTGATATTTAGTTCCATCTTAAATAATATTGATTGATTGATTAGTGTATATATTATAAATTTTCTAAATTTGTTATTTTATAATATTATATGATTTAGAATATTTTACGTTTTATATCCTTTATTTTAATAAAAATAATATGAGTTTATAACATCGAAATAATGTATTTATCAAAAAGATTATTTTTTTAATGTAATTTTGTATTTTAAAGTTTTAAATTCAAAATCTTTAAGAAACGTTGTTTCGAGAATTTTCAATTTGAATAAGAGATATTCATTGAATCTACTCGATCTATTAAACCTGAAATTTGAGAATAACGTAACAAACACCGTACCAATAACAACTTTGAGTATTTTCTTCTCTCAGCTATAATTTTATATTGAGATTTTTCAATTCATGATTTTTTTTATTTGAATTTGTACTGCCTTGATTTTCGAAGTTTAAATTTAAATATTATTTTTGTTTTTATCTTCGTGAAATGTCAATTTTAGTCTTTGTATTTTCAATTTGATTGATCTATATAATATTTATTTTAATTCTTGCACTTAAAAAGAAAAGTAGCTGTATAATACAAAATTAATACCCAACAAAAAAAAGTAATACAAAGCTAGGGCTTAAGAAGTTTTTCTTAATTATTATTATTTGACTAAATTATGATTTAAAAATGAGATTAAAAAAATAAAACAAATAGATTAAAATTATCATTTTAAAAGGCATTTTAGAAGTACGGTAAAAAAAAAGATAAAATTAAAATTACATGGACTAAAATAAACGAAAGATGAAAGTATAGAAACTAGATTTTATCTAAATTAATATAATATGAGAGTTTTGTTTTAAAATTATGTAGTTATTTTTAAAAGCAAAAAAGAATAATAATAATAAATTGGTTTTGGAAAACATAATATTTTTGCTTTTTTTTTTTTTTTTGAAAGAATAGAGTTGTTTTAAATGGTTATGTCATGGTGGCAACCCATAGACAACTCTATTCTAAAAAATTATATTTTAGTCCTCTAATTTAAAAATACATTTGTCTCGATTTTTTTTAATTTTTATTTAAAAGATATATGGTCTCGATTGATTTATTGATGGACACACCTATAAAAGTGCAATTGAAAAATTATAAAGAAAGTTATATATTTGGGTATATAAGAATGTTGATTTTTATGGAGATAGTTCCATAAAAAAAATTATTATCTTTTATTTTAAAATAAATAAATATATATACCTTTCTTCGCCTTCAGCCTTAATTAAGGGTGCCCATTTTTCTTATGAGTTTTCATCTAACACACTGAGACCGATGCAAGACCTTTCTCTGTGGAAAAAAAAATCCATTATATGATTTTTTCCAAGTAGGAATATTTATCTGAGAATAAGGAAGAGTGGAAACAAAAAAAGACTGTGATAAAAATATGTATTGATATTTTATAGTGGAACCAATGATGGTATGTCTCTCTCTTTATCTTCTTAATTACGAGATTATTTTTCCTAATTGCATATCTTATGCCCTAGACTTGAAATAATCCAAGAATCAAATCTTTCCTAACATGAAATTCTAAGGAATTAGCCTATTAACCAAGTATCACAAGACACATATCAAGGTACAATTCATTGAGCCAACTCACCCATGAGATGAACCTCTTCGGCTAAGTGGCCTAGAGGCTACGGTCGAGCTAAAGACCCATAGACCTAGGCCAAACAGGAGGTCATTGACTGAGCTTCAAGCTCATGGGTTGAGTCGAAAACTCTAAACTTTGGGCCAAACTTAGTCAATGAGCTAAGCTCTCGGGGACCCAACAACCCATGAACTAGCATTGTTTCTACATTTCCAAATCCTAAGATTTAGTTTTCGAAAATAATCTTAGTTTTTTTTCTAGTACAACGTGTGTAGGTGGGGAGTCAAACTCTCAATCTTTTGATTGGAGATAAATGTTAATTATCACTTAGCTATGCTCGCTTTGACAATTAATCTTAGTTTAAAATGAACTAAAGATAAATAACCAATATGAAGATAGTTAAGTATATATTTTCCACGAATCCATGCTATTACCTACTGTATGCTAAAAAGACTAAAATGTATTAATAAAACAGAAAAAATAATTCAATGGAAACTTTTTAAACTATAGGCTTTTTTTTCTTTAATTTGTTTTGGGGAAAAGACACATATGGATATATAGATGAGGTGTGCAGCAGAGAACAAATCACAGGATTCCTTATCTTTGGCATTTGCTCTAAAATCCACTTGTGTGTGCTTTTTACATTTTCCAAGCAGCTCCCAATCCCCATCTCCCGCCTTGTCTCCGCCATTTTTCTTCCCACTTTAAGAAACTAATCAGAAATCACTTCCATGAACACAGAATGGCATAGCAAATGCCATCAACGAGCATGTTTTCCCCTGAATTTCTACCTCACACCCTCCCCTTCACCAACCCATCCAAGCCCACCTACCAAACGCATTCCAATTCCCTCCTCAGTTGCAGAATCCCCAGAATCTGTCTCAGAAATGGCGCATCTGCTGGAACCAGACAGCCCCATCTCCCCATTTTCGACAACAGAGAGACCCATTTGATGAAACTTCTCAACAGATCCTGCAGGGCTGGGAAACACAACGAGTCGCTCTACTTTCTTGAAAGCGTGGTCAGTAAAGGCTTCAAGCCCGATGTTGTGCTCTGTACCAAGCTCATCAAAGGGTTCTTCAATTCGAGGAATTTGAAGAAAGCTGTTCGGGTCATGGAGATTTTGGAAAGGTATGGGGACCCAGATGTTTATTCTTACAATGCTATGATTAGTGGGTTTAGTAAAGCCAACCAAATTGAGTCTGCAAACGAGGTGTTTGATAGAATGCGCAGCAGAGGATTTTCCCCTGATGTTGTTACTTATAATATAATGATTGGGAGTTTGTGTAGTAGAGGGAAGCTTGAGCTTGGTTTTGAAGTCATGGATGAGCTTCTGAAAGATGGGTGTAAGCCATCTGTTATTACTTACACAATTCTTATCGATGCCACCATTCTTGAAGGTCGGATCGATGACACTCTTGAGCTGTTCGACGAAATGCTCTCGAGGGGCCTTCGTCCCGACATGTATACATACAATGCCATCATTAGGGGAATCTGCAAGGAAGGGATGGAGGATCGAGCCGTGGCGTTCATCCGTGATTTGGCTGCAAGAGGGTGCAATCCAGATGTAATTTCGTACAACATTCTGCTGCGTTCTTTTCTAAACAAAAGAAGGTGGGAAGAGGGAGAGAAGCTCATGAAAGACATGGTTTTAAGTGGATGTGAACCAAATGTGGTTACTCACAGCATTTTGATCAGTTCACTATGTCGGGAAGGGAAAGTCGGGGAGGCGGTGAATGTGTTGAAGGTGATGAAGGAGAAGGGGTTAACCCCAGATGCATATAGCTATGATCCTCTGATTTCTGCCTTCTGCAAAGAAGGGAGATTGGATTTAGCCATAGAGTTTTTGCACAAAATGTTCTCTGATGGCTGTTTGCCTGATATTGTAAACTACAATACAATTTTGGCTACTCTGTGTAAATTTGGAAGTGCTGATAAGGCTTTAGACATCTTTGAGAAGCTAGAGGAAGTGGGTTGCCCTCCAAATGTCAGCTCCTACAACACCATGTTCAGTGCACTTTGGAGCTGTGGGAACAAGATCAAAGCTCTAGAAATGATATCAGAAATGATAAGCAAAGGGATCGACCCCGACGAGATAACATACAATTCGCTGATTTCGTGCTTGTGTCGGGACGGATTGGTCGATGAGGCTGTTGGGTTGTTGGTAGACATGGAATCCACCAGCTTCAAGCCAACAGTGATAAGCTTCAACATTGTCCTTCTGGGAATGTGCAAAGCACATAGGATTCTTGAAGGCATTGAATTGCTGATAACAATGGTCGAGAAGGGTCGCCTACCGAACGAAACTAGCTATGTCTTGTTGATCGAGGGGATCGCTTATGCCGGGTGGCGAGCGGAGGCAATGGAGCTGGCCAACTGTTTGTACAGATTGGGAGTTATTTGTGAGGACTCTTCGAAGCGTTTGAACAAGACATTTCCAATGCTTGGCGTTTATAAAGGGCTAAGCTTATCAGGAATCAAAAACTAGCTCTTGCCAAGTTGTTTTTTACTACAAAAATTTCGAGTTGTGGCCATTTTTGTGAAACAATTTGAAAGAAAAATGATTCTGATTGTTTTCCTGTTGAGCTCAGTGAGTAAAAAGCATTAATTGGACATAGCTTTATATAGAGTAGGGGAGGTGGAGCATAAATTTCGACAATTTAGAAGATTAAGAACATCAGACGCATTGTTGGATTATTCCATAGCTAATGAAGCCATAATATATAGTTTCAGAAAGTTCAATTAATTTTACAAATCACATCTTAGGCATGTGATTAATAAATTGGTTCAAAATGTTAAAATTTTGGGACAATTGTAAAAGTAGCAAAAAAAAAAAAACTAATAACTATTTGCAATACTAGCAACGACATTTTAGTTTTGCAAAAACAGCGAAATTCAGAAGTTCCACCCATGCATGGTATAGAAAGGGAGTGATTGCAAATAAATAAATAAATAAAAATATCCCACCCATGCATGATATAGAAAAGGAGCCATTGAAAAATAATAATAATAAATAAATAAATAAACAAATAAAAATACAAAATACAAAATTAGCAACGATATTCTAATTTTGCAAAATAACAAATTTTGGAAGTCGAACCCATGCACAATTAGAAAAAAAGTATAATTTATCATTAGCTCAATGTGCTAAATTCCTTATTTCTGTTTATTTCATCGTACATAAACAGTATTCTCATGTACCATTGATTTACCTTTTTCAATTATTGATATACCTCTGATATGGGTGTACTCATATACCACTAATGAACTGTATTTTGATATACCGTTGATTTACTTTATTCAATTATTGATATACTTTATTGATATTCCTATGATATATATGTTGATATATGTTACTCATATACCATTTATAACCGATATACATTGATGCAGTCTATAGATATACCTTCATTTACTACCTAATACATATATTAGTTAACTGATATATCCAATATGAAATATATCATTGATACATTCGAATAATGTTATTGATATACCTTTATTTACTCGATACTAGGTACATCAAATATAACTTATTTATTATATATACATGATAAATCAATTCCTTACCCATGATATACCAGTAAAAGTAACAGTAATAAGTGTAGCAATTCTATCATTGATATAAGAAGTCTCTGATATACATTGTCATTGATATACCTAATTAAAACTCAAATAACTGCCAATACAAATGATATGCATAAATGGTGCAAATTTACAACTTCTATGATTATGATAAATGACGACTGTATTTTGTATGCTTTCTCATCTGACCAATTGAAGGTATCCTTTATTTTTTAGGCCTTCCTGCTTGAAGTTTAATGATTGGAGGTAATAAATTAACATAAATCTCTATAGAACTCCAATTAGAATTTTTACCAACAGGACGAATTAAACCATTATCAGTGGTAATGTGCGCTGCAGTTAAGAGCGTCATTTCGAATTCCGAACTGGACACATGTCGCCATCCCAAGGAGCTCAACGGTGCGTTTCCGAACTATAAACCGAGCGGTCGAATAATACTTTAAGTCTCATGCGAAGATCGCCTAACCGCACCACCGAGCACTAAGCAAATTCTGCGCCTAGGATTTTGTGGCATGATTATGTGCACAATCTCCGGACGATTATCACTATGTTCACCGCGAACAATTCATACCATGCATGATCTCTAGGGCACACTACAATCTTTGGAGGGGATATTCAGACATCTAATGACCAGTCGTGAGCTACCTATAAATATTTTAGGTGAACAAGCTTATAGGTTACATGTGAATCTCGACTTGAAATTGAGATTAAACCAGTTCAAACCTCTACTAATTTGAGCGTCAGAGTGCTCACCATTCTTTTGCAGCTCTTTTCTTCATTGAGATTCACAAGACGTTTGGGTGCAATTTCATGCTAAATACGACTTAGGGAGACGTTCGGGTGCAATTTCATGCTAAATACTTAGGGAGCTAGAAAATGAGAGACATAGAAGTAAAGGAAAATGTAGCTTGAGTTGTTGGTGAAAAATGGTCGAAGAAAATGACTATTTATATAGATACAAAATGAAAAAGTTACAAAGCTTTTTTTGAATTCTACAACTTTTTAAATTATTTTATTTATTATTTCTAGTGAAAATTTTAAAGTTTTCATATATTAAATAACATTGTTATGATTGGTAAATATTATTTACTTAATATTGATAATTACAATTCACAATTTTTTTTTAAAAAATTTACTATTTATAATTAATTCTCCGTGACATGTTTGGTAGATGTGATTTATAAATTAAAGAAATAAGTATAATAGTTTAAAAATATTTTTTCAAGTTCTATTTTTTTTTAAATATAGATATAGATAATATAGTATATAAATTATTTTAATTTGTTTTATTTCAATTTAAAAAGTTAATAAAAAATTGATTATATTATTGTTAAACAAAATTTGTACTCAACTTTTTATGTATTTCCAGAAACAACATATATACTTTTGATCAAAATTAGTATAATTGTTTGAATTATAAATTAAAAGACTGTTTATTATAGTTGAGAGTAAAACTGAGTAGAACACATGTCCACATTTGCCAAGCATGGGACTACAGGCGGTTACACACCATACACTGCAATGGTAGGAGAGTGCACCTCCACTCCCATAGTATGGGGAGCACGCCGAATCCTACGACCTGACAGCTGAAGGCAACAGGCTCCAGGCTTGTAGGTGGAGGCGTCAACCACTAATTGTCGAGAGCATACACTCCCGTCAGGCGCCGTACAACTTGGTGCGTCCCTGCCATCCTAACCGTCGTCCTTTCTGGTCTGCCATTTGAGCCTATAAAAGGGAAGAACCTGCACCTTCACGAGGTAAGTGAAAAACTGGTCACTAACACTAAATGTGTCTTTTCCTATTTCCTATTTCGACTTCTAACTTGAGCGTCGAAGTATAATAGGCAAGACACCGCACCGACGTCAAGTTTTTTGGTTTCAGACTCATTTGTTCCTTGGTAAAGCCACTCGTCTGAGAGACACGTGGAGCTCTCCAAAATTTGTTGTCAACAGTTGGCACCATCTGTGGGAACGACGATTTCAAGCTAAATGAAAACTAGTTCTCCGCACTAAGATACTACTGGGACAAAGAATCGTCCTACGAACAGTCCATCGATGATGAGTGTCAGCGCGACAAATCGGTTGACAAATCCTCTTCGACTCCTCCCACCCCTCAAAAGGTCAGGGGAGTACGGGACGCTGTCAACCCCCTTCGCCCCATTGGCCACCACGGCAAACGAAAGGTGGGACATCACTACAAAAGCTCTGGGTTTCGAAATGAGATGCGGGTAGCCAATGCCCACATGTCTGACCAAATCAGAAGACTTGTCGACGTCATGCTAACTGACCTGACCCGTGGAGCTCCGTACCCTCCAAATGGAAGCGTGAACGAAGGATAAATAGCCGAGGGAGAACTCTTAGCCCCACCGAGAGAGGGACTTGCTGATGAGGACCCCCTTGCGGTGCCTGGGCTCCCTGAAGATTCAAAGGATCTTCGAGACAAGATTAACAAAAGTCGGGCTCAACATGAAGCGACCAGCTCAAACATGGAATCTCATACTAGCACCGAGACATCCAGTCACCCAAGCTTGTCCCATGTCGGGATCGACACGAAAGAGTTGGACGTATGAAGGAAGAAATCTTTAACCGAGTAAAGACTGAACTCGGAACTGGGGGTCGGGAACCTACCATTAAATATGAACTTTTGAAGATCACTCAAGAATCATTCGTGGCCAGCGTCCTGGCCGTGGAGCTCCCAAAAGGACTCAAAGGCCCGCAGATTGATAAATATGACTGATCTACTGACCCCATGGATCATGCCACCTCCTACCATAATGCAATTAGGCAGGCGGGGTACAACAATGTTTGAACAGGGTCGGGACTTCTCCGGAACGCTCGTTGGCCCAGCTTGGCAATGGTTCCAGAACCTCCATCAGTATTCCATCGCAAGTTACCAGGATCTCGCTCGCAAATTCGTCAACCAGTTTCATTACTTCTACATTAATCGATGGACAAAGACGCATCTCATGTCCGTAAGGCAGAAAGCCAACGAAGACTTAAAGTCGTACGTGGCTCGCTTACGATTGCGGGTGCCTAACTGCAATGAAAGTATGGCCATGTGGTCACTCTCCACGGAATCAAAGATAGGAGGCCTGTTCCCTCACTAGGAGAGTTCCCAACTGAGACCATGACCAATCTTATGGCCTGGATCCAGCAACATATAGCTGAAGAGGAGTTGCGGAAGTTCAGCTAACGTCCTCACACTAGGGGTGCTGGAAACCCTCAGGTGGGGACTCTACCATGCTGAGAGGTGCCCCTTTCTACTGGTCGGTTTTTCAGGTGAGAAAGTCTACCTCGAGGGTAGTATTGAACTACCGCTAAGCCTGGGGGAGGGCAAGAAAGCCGTTACAATGGTTAAAGAGTTCGTTGTGGTGGACGATCCCTGAGCGTACAATGCCATCCTATGGAGGCCAACTATACACAACTTCCAAGTCGTCCCTTCTACCTACCACAAGATGATGAAGTTTCCCACCCCTAAGGGGATCGGATCCGTGGTCGGATAGCAACGAGTCTCATGAGAATGCTATGCTACTACTATGAACGAACCAAAATTAGTGTGCACTATTAGGGCCAACCCCGACAAGTTGCGGTTAGATGCCCCGAGCGAAATCGCAAGCTCCGACTAGCTCACCAAATGACCGACTGACCCGCAAAGAGCCGGTACGATAGAGCCAGCCTCCACGATGAATCCAGACACTCGTACGATAAAGGAGACACCGGAGGCAAACACAGATGAATGGGAAAAGAGCATCCCGTCGGCTGAGGAGCTAGAGTGTCCCTATCTTGGGATCCGAGAAGTCCACCAACGTAGGGGATAGACTGTCGGGTGACAAAAAGGAACGTTTAACCAAGTTTCTCCACAAGAATGCCGACATCTTCGCCTGGTCTCATGAGAACATGTCTGAGATTGATCGTTCCGTCGTCGTCCACTGGCTGAATGTCAACCTTGAAGCTAAACCGGTCAGACCAAAGAAAATGATTGTGGACGCCGCACGAAATGCCACCATGGTGGAACAAGTCGACAAGCTGCTCAAGATCGGCTTCATCCAAGAACTCCAATACCTGAACTGGCTATCCAATGTGGCCTTGGTCAAGAAGGCCAACGAGAAGTGGAAAATGTGTATTGACTTCACCAACCTGAACAAGGCCTACCCTAAGGCCAACTCCTCTCTTCCACGGATCGATCAGGTAGTAGACGCTGTCATCGGTCCTGAGCCACTGAAATTCATGGACGCATACTTGGGGTATAATCAAATCAAAATGCACCCAACTGACCAAAGACACATTGGTCCGGATCTCGGTCCGGGATAGCAGACCCGGACCGGACCAATCCAATCCAGATTTTTTTTTGTCTCTCTCCCCTCTTGGCCCTATTTGTTGTCAATTAAATATCGGGCTAATTTTGGTCCGAAATTTATGAAATCTTGACTTTTTTTTTGTAATTAAATCCGGACAAATCTTATGTATTTATTGTTGGATCATGCAAATCTTTTTTTCACCCTAATTTAGTTATTGGAGGATTTAATGTATTGATTTTTTGTATTCGTTTGTTAAGTAATTGATTCCTAAATTAATCTATATTAGATTCAAATTAAAAAAATTGTAAATGTTGAGGGGAGAGATTGGTGGATAATTTTACTTTAAAAATAGGGATATTTTGGTAATTTTACAAAGACAAAAGTGGTAAAGGGTCACAAATTAGAATGATAAGAGTCACAAATTAGGTTTTTTTAAAAATGGGTCAAAAATCTAAATAGGTTATATAATGAGGTTAGAAACCCCAATTTCCCTAGTGTATTCAGTGCATGGTTCTAAATATCCATCGACACGTCGATATTTCAATTGACATATTCATATTTTCATGGGTTCGACATCGACATGAGGGGTAAATCGACATTTTCATAGTACAAAAAAATCGACAAAATATGAAAAATATAAATAAAATGTCACTAATTGAATTTTTTTTTACGATTTTTTTTTATTTTTTTAACTTTTACAGAAATATTCATCGACATCGACATTTTATCGATATTTTCTTCGATATTTTCATGAAATTGAGACCTCGAAAGTTACATGACAACGACATTTTAAACCTTGATTCACTGTTAAAATGGTCTTTCCAATTTTTTTTGTTATCATTTTACAAGAGCTCACTTTTTCAAGTTGATGAAGGTTGTACCAACTCTCCATCTCACACCTTTGGCCAAAAGTTCCATACCCAAAAAAAGCACTTTTGAGATAGCTAGTGCTTTTGGTTTTGTACAAGCCAAGCCTCCTTATCCCCCATAGATGCGGGTAGCTTGTTTTCAAATAGGGACGAATCTAGAATTACAAAAAATGAGGGGGCCGAATATAAATTATATAACTAAGTAAATATTAGGGAGAAAAATAATTTTTATTCATAAGCTTGGAAAGTTGTATTAATTTCATCAAATTTGACCATAGACTTAGAAGTGTTGTAATTTTTAGCGTCTGTTTACTTCTCGCTGATTCACAAAATAATTTTAACGAAAAAAACAATGCAAAAATCTCCAAGAACTCACTAACTTCAATGAAATCAAGCTTGACATAAAATTAAGTTGTGACGGTGGACAAAATTGACCATTGAACCCACATAATTATTCTTTTAGCAATTCTTCAAATCAATCTCGTTGGCACACAAACATTTAGGTCATCCTATACAATTTTAATTTTTTTGGTGACGTTTTAATTCACTATATATAATAGAGCTCCAAAATTAAACAATTTTTTTTACATATTAAGAAAAGGTAAACAATTTTGTGCTTTTGGAGGAAACTAGTCTCACTCTCAGCGCATCATTTATTTAAAGGGAAAGTAGATCATACTGTATATATTTTAGCAACTAAAAAACTGAGTTAATTAAAATTTTAACCATAATTAAATTTTTTTCAACTATTAAAGGGATAATAGACGGCTATAAATTTTTTTTTAGTACGCTATAACGGCTATACAGTTGATAAACTAAGGTGGTGATTATTAATTATAAATTGCAGGAAAGTAATTACAAATTTTAATATGTTATTCTATGTCTAGTTTCTATTCATAATTGGAGTCACCCTTCTAAACCAAATTTGATTTTTTAAATTGGACCATTGAAATTTTGAGGATTGCATCGATTTAGATCTTGAATAAAAAAAATAATTATTATAAAGTAATTACAAGTTTAATATATTATTGGAAAGGATTAACAAAAATGCAAAGAAAATAATATAATTTTATGAAAATGATAATGAATTTTTGGAAGCATTGAAATTATGTCTAAGTATATCTCGATAGATACCTGTTTGGGGAAGAAAATACCCTGGACACGTGGAGGACCCCTATTGGTGCTCCAAGATGACTCATGAGTCATGCCCAGCTCGGATGGCCGAGATCACCACTACTAGCGTTGGCAGATGCTAAGTATGAGGGCCGAGGTGAACCTGGCCGAGGTCCGACCTACCGGGGAGCTCGGCAGGGGCCAATGTGAGCAACTGTCAGCGGCGTGATTATCGGGCGTAACTGTCGGTTCCGAGATTACCGGGTGTAACCGTCGCGAGATTAGCGGGACTACCACCCATAAGTAGAAGGCCTCACTCCACGATCAGGTACGATGATTTCTGACCTCGAACTAAACTGGAAATCCGACCTATACTGACTTGATCGTCGTAGTGCTCACCTTATTGTGCAGGTCCGCCCAAGTGTTCAGATTGGTCTGGAGGCCGAGTTCGAGCTGCAATCAGAAATACACTGTTGTGCATATCCTTGCATAAACATTTGGCACCGTCTGTGGGGAACGACAATCTAAGTCATCCCAATTCTTTTAAACCAACACGCGAGCGACCATGGTTCAACCAGCGAACTCGACCAATACGACAGATCGAAGGACTCTAGCTGCCAGCGGTGCCCACCAGAGGGAGGTCGGAGCAGCAGCGGTAGAGGGGCAAGGTCACGACGGCCTAGCAACGGAACCCCTCCGCAGGTCGGCACGGATCACCGCGCCTGCCCTACCGCCTGCGCACCCGAGGACGTCCAAGGCCACCCGTGGCCGAGGTGGGACCTCTAAAAAGGGCGCCGGGGGTCCAGCCCCGGCTCCAACAAGCGAGAACTTTGATGCGCTCCAGAGAGAGATGGAGGCAATGCGCACACAAATGCGCACCATGGAGGAAATGTATAACGAAATGATGCTAGCTGCAGGCGCAGGGTTTCGATCTGAAAATCGAGTGACGCGCGTGGACGTACGCGAGCAGAGGGGTTCCGGGCCGAGGAGAAACGTCCCGAAGACAACGAGAGCGAGGGGTACACTCGCTAGAGGGGAGACCTCCGTGAGCATCTCAACAGAAAGAGAGGCTCGTCTCTCCGAAAAGGGCAGTCACCATCCCGCTCACACAGGAGCTCCAACCAGCAGGCTGAATCCTCTCACAATCCCGCAGGGATAATCACAAGGGAGGAGTTCGACCAGCTGAGGGGGGAGCTCGATGCTCAGGTGGAGGCCTTAAAGGCCAAATGTGAGCAGAAAGACGATTCACTGAACGATGGCGACTTGGGAGAATCGCCTTTCACCTCGGACGTTTTGGAAGCACCAATCCCTCCGAAGTTCAAAGCTCCCACCGTGAAGCCTTATGAAGGGACGAAGGACCCCAAGGACTATGTTGAGGTCTTTGAAGGCCTCATGGACTTCCAAGCGGCATCAGACGCAATCAAATGCCGAGCCTTTCAGATCGCGCTTACTAGCAGCGCGCGATTGTGGTACCGAAGACTGCCAGCAAGGTCGATCTGGACCTATTCTCAGCTGAGAAGGGAGTTCCTCGCCCAATTCTCTTCTCGGCACTATGACAAAAAGACAGCGACCCATCTCGCCACCATCAGGCAGAAGGAGGGTGAGACGCTGCGGGAATATGTCACCAGATTCAAGGAGGAGCAGTTGAAGGTCGCACACTGCTCCGATGACTCGGCCATCTGCTATTTCCTCACCGGTCTAGCCGACGAAGCCCTCACGGTGAAACTTGGAGAGGAGGCCCCGACCACCTTCGCCGAGGTGCTTCAGAAGGCGAAGAAAGTCATCGATGGATAGGAGCTCCTTCAAACCAAAACCGGCCGACCTAAACGAAAGATCGGCCGGGGCAGAAGTGGAAAAGATGAAAGGGCAGATCCCAAGTCCAAGGACAAGGGATCCTTTTCCAACGGCCGAGCTGAGTGTCGAAGGGCGGAGAGCGGACCTACTAGGAGCCGACCTTACGAACGCTTCACCCCGACCACGATTCTAATTTCCGAGATCCTAACAAACATCAAGGAATCTGGAATGGAAAAACTACTCAAGCGTCCGGAAAAACTTCGGGGAGCCCCGGAGAGGCGCAGCAAGGACAAGTATTGCCGATTCCATCGGGAGCACGGCCATAACACGTCAGACTGCTGGGAGTTGAAGCGCCATATTGAGGATCTAATTCAAGATGGCTACTTCAAGAAATTTGTGGGAGAGCCCAGGACTAGCTCAGCAGAGAAAAAGGAAAAGCGAAAACGTTCAAGGACGCCGCCCCGGCGCACTGACCGACCTGCGGTCATCAATACCATTTTTTGTGGGCCAAGCGGGGGTCAGTCCGGACATAAAAGAAAGGAGTTAGCCCGTGCAGCCAGGCGCGAGGTGTGCATCATCAGGGAGCAGGGGCCGACCTGCCCAATCACCTTCGACGGTGCAGACTTGGAGGAGGTCCACCTGCCCCACAATGATGCACTTGTGATTGCTCCCTGGATTGATCATGTGGTGGTCAGGAGAGTGCTGGTAGACGGGGGCGCATCCGCTAACATCCTATCCTTACCGACTTACCTGGCCTTAAGATGGACGAGGTCGCAATTGAAGAAAAGCCAGACACCGCTGGTTGGGTTCTCTGGAGAATCGGTCATCCCAGAGGGTTGCATCGACTTGCCGGTCACGCTGGGGCAGGACCGAACTCGGGTCACTCAAATGGCCGAGTTCGTGGTAATTGACGGTAGATCGGCCTATAACGCCATCTTTGGGAGACCCATTATCCACTCATTTCGGGCCATTCCCTCAACACTTCATCAAGTTTTGAAGTATCCCACCCCCAATGGCGTGGGCACGGTCCGAGGAGAACAGACCGCTTCGAGGGAGTGTTATGCCTCCGCACTCAAAAGCTCATCGGTCTGCGCCCTCGAAACACTCACCGGTAGGGATGGGACGCTCGAGTTCGAGGCCGACCTGCCGAGGAAGGAGTTTGCCGCACCCACTGAGGAGCTCGAGCTTGTTCCTCTGCTTAGTCCCGAGAAGCAGGTAAGCATAGGAACCAAGTTGGGGGCCACCGACAGAGAGGGGCTAATCCACGTCCTCAGATCCAACTCGGACGTCTTTGCGTGGTCCCATGAGGACATACCTGGCATTGACCCGCGAATTATGACGCATCGCCTCAGCATAGATCCATCATTCCGACCTGTGAAACAAAAGAGAAGACCTATAAACAAGGAAAGGAGTGATGTAATTGTTGAGGAAGTTAACAAACTTTTGAAAGCTGAATACGTAAGAGAAATTTCGTATCCCGAGTGGCTCTCTAATGTTGTATTAGTTAAAAAATCTAACGGCAAGTGGAGAATGTGCGTAGATTTTACGAACTTAAATAAGGCATGCCCGAAAGATTGCTTCCCACTGCCGAGGATTGATCAGCTCGTGGACGCCACAGCCGGGCACGAGCTGCTCACCTTCATGGACGCCTACTCTGGGTACAACCAAATCAAGATGCATGTCCCGGATGAAGGTAATACCGCTTTCATAACAGACCAAGGTCTGTACTGCTACAAAGTCATGCCCTTCGGATTAAAGAACGCAGGAGCGACCTACCAGAGAATGGTGAACAAAATGTTCGCCAAGTAGATCGGCCGGAATATGGAAGTGTATGTGGACGACATGCTTGTCACGAGCAAGCAGTCTAAGTCGCATCTCTTCGATCTGACCGAAGCCTTCGAGGTTCTGAGGGCATATCAAATGAAGCTCAACCCCGCTAAGTGTGCCTTTGGAGTCTCTTCGGGAAAATTCCTCGGCTTCATGGTGAATAACCGGGGAATCGAGGCCAACCCCGAAAAGATTAAAGCCGTGACCGAGATGGAGGCACCGAAGACGCTGAAGCAGCTTCAGTGTCTCAATGGCAGGATTGCGGCCCTGAGCCGGTTTGTTTCAAGATCGACAGATAAGTGCCTTCCTTTCTTCAAAATCCTACGAAAGAAAGGGCCGTTTGAGTGGACAGCGGAGTGCGAGCAAGCGTTTCAGCAATTGAAGAGCTACCTCTGTTAGGCACCTTTGCTCGCCAAGCCCATGCCGGGGGACAAGCTCCAATTGTACTTAGCAGTGTCTGACAGTGCCGTCAGCTCGGCCCTAATCAGGCAAGAGGAAGCGCGGCAAAACCCGGTCTATTACACAAGCAAGGCTGTGACCGAAGCCAAGACTAGATACCCTCAGATGGAGAAGTTGGCTCTCGCTTTGGTCACCTCGGCCCGACGACTTAGACCATACTTTCAAGCCCATACGGTGGTGGTGCTCACTAACTTGCCCCTAAAAAGCATCTTCCATAAGCCGGAAGCTTCCGAACGCCTAATGAAGTGGGCAATAGAGCTAAGTGAGTACGACATCGAGTTCGAACCCAGAACTGCGTTGAAAGGACAAGCAGCGACAGATTTCATAGCCGAGCTCACACCACCTTCCGAGCTGAGCGAGTCCGACCTACCTTGGGCAGTCTATGTCGACGGATGCTCCAATGAAAAGGGGTGCGGAGCCGGGGTCCTCTTGCTCGGACCAGGGGGTGAGCGATTTGAGTATGCCTTGCGGTTCGGCTTCCGAACTTCTAACAACGAGGCTGAGTATGAAGCATTTATTGCCGGCCTACGAATCGCTAGAGCATTGGGGGCCTCTTGTGTTAGGGTCTTCAGTGACTCCCAGCTGGTTGTGAGCCAGATCAAGGACGAATACCAAGCCAAAGACACCCGGATGGAGAAATATTTGGGCAAGGTCAGATCGTACCTCGCCCAGTTTCGAACTTACGAAGTAAGCCGGATTCCGCGAGCAGAAAATTCTAATGCTGACGCCTTGGCCAAGTTAGCATCGGCGTACGAGACCGACCTGGCCAGGTCTGTCCCCGTCGAGATCTTAGATAATCCTTCGATCTCAGAGCCAGATCTGATGGAGATCGGTGCTCTAGAATCCTCATGGATAGACCCGATCGTGGACTTCATTGGGGGCAACTCACCACGAAACCCCAAGGAGCGCAGGAAGTTGGCAAGGCGGGCAGCTCGGTTCGTGGTCCGAGATGGGGTATTGTACCGACGTGGCTTTTCCCTGCCTCTATTGAGATGCCTAACCCATGAAGAGGACCTGTACGTCCTCAGAGAGATCCACGAAGGAGTGTGCGACAATCACTCAGGCGCTCGGTCGCTGTCAGCCAAAGTGATCCGACAAGGATACTATTGCCCGACCCTCAGCTAGGACGCCAAGAAGTTCGTTAGAACTTGCGACGATTGCCAACGCTACGGAACCATAATCCACCAACCTCCCGAGCTGCTCACCCCCATCTCGGCCCCGTGGCCATTCGCGCAGTGGGGGGTAGATATCATTGGTCCTTTCCCTTTGGGCAAGAGCCAGACCAAGTTCGCTGTGGTTGCTGTGGATTACTTCACCAAGTGGGCCGAGGCCGAGGCGCTCTCCCACATAACGGAATCCAGGGTCACGTCCTTCGTATGGACGAATATCATATGTCGCTTTGGTATATCGCAGGCCATCGTGACAGACAATGGGAAGCAGTTTGACAACGCCAAGTTCAAAGACTTTTGCAGCAAACTTGGCATAAGTCATCTTAGCTCGTCCCCCGCACATCCGCAAGCAAATGGGCAGGTGGAGGCAGTCAACAAGATCATTAAGCGGGGCATCAAACTTAGACTGGACTCCAAGAAAGGCAGGTGGGCCGAGGAGCTACCAGAGGTTTTGTGGTCGTACCGGACCACCCAAAGAGAATCGACGGGTGAGACCCCATTCTCCCTGGCCTTCGGTTCCGAAGCTGTAGTCCCGGTTCAGATCGACATGCCATCTGACAGAGTAGTGCATTACGAGCCTACGGCAAATGAGGAAGAGTTGCTCCTCAACCTCGACTTGTTGGAAGAAAGAAGAGCAATGGCCCAGCTACGCCTGGCGGAATATCAGGGCAGAATGGCCAGACATTACAACGCCTGCGTTCGACCTCGGACCTTTCAGGTCGAACATCTGGTCTTAAGAAGGGTCCAAACCCATGTGGGTGCCCTTGATCCGGCCTGGGAGGGCCCGTTTGAGGTCAAGGGCATAGTCCGACCTGAGACGTACGTATTGGCCGATCTGAAAGGAGATGTCCTCACGCACTCATGGAACGCGGAGCACCTGAAGCGTTATTATCCCTGAAATGCCAAAAAGAATTTTCAATGAATCTATAAAGACTGTTCCAAAAGAATTATGATCGGAATAAATGTGATGATTTAATTTCATGCTTCCGAGTTCGACCAGAAATTAAATCGGGGCCACGGACTCCCACGCGATCACATTCCAGCAGTTGGTTCAAATTCAATCCTCTGAAGCCTAAGGGTACGAGGTGCGATGCCAAAACCACTGACGAACTTAAAACTCAAACCTTCAAGGCTCAAGGCAAAAGGGCAATGTGAAAAGTTCAAAATGATCAAGCCTCCGAACTTGAGGGTACGAGGTGCGATAAGAAGAATAGCTACGGGTTTAGGATTTTAGCCTTTTAACCTTTTTTAAGTTAAGGGTGCAATGTTAAAAAATCCAGAGTTGGTGCAATGCATTGAACATTAAGAGATTCAAACTCAAACTTACAAATTATTTTAATTAAAGGTGCGACCTCAAAAGTAAGAGGTGCGAGGTGACATTGGCCGCAGTTCAGGGAAAGCAAAGAAAAGATGTTGCCGACGACAAAGTAAAAACAAATGGGAGCCTCTTTATTGAATGAAGAGCAGAGTCAAGGCTTATAGACCTTGCAGCTCTGCCCTGACACTTACAAACAAAAAAAAGGAAGAGAAGAGAGACAGAGAAAAGCCTCATGAAGGATGATCGCCTAAGAGTCCGCCTGAGGAGCGCCCTCCTGTGTGGTGACGACCTGGTCCTCTTCGAGATCAGAGTAGTCAGAGTCCATATCTCTGACATACTGATCCACCAACGCTTGGGGGCCAGGGGTGCCGCCAGGCCGAGACGCCCACTTCTCGGCATACCTCCTTTTCATACCGCTGAGATCGATCTGAAGGTCAGGCATGTCGGAAGCAATGCCCTTCATGAGGAACTTGAAGCCCGCGTCAGAGAAGTCCTTGGCAAATCCATCAAAGTTAGGATGCTGCCTAAACGATTCCTCCAGTAGGACTCCATTGCTGAGGCGCTCCTTCGCCGCCTCCAGCTCGGTAGTCGCATGCTCCAGCTCCTTATCCTTCGCTTCAAGCGCCTGAAGCATGTCGTCCTTCTCCTTCAGGAGTTGGAACTTCTCCTTCTCCAAGCCCCTGGTGATAGTGTGGGCAGCTCGGAGTTGGGCCTTGCGCCTGTCCTCTTCCTTCTTCAGCAGCTCGGCCTGGGACTCCACCTCGGCCTTCAAAATCTCCACCTTAGAGTGAGGCTTCAGCAGCTCATCCTTCATGGTGGAGGAAGCAGCCTCCAAGGCAGCAGAGAACTCCTCTTTCTCCCTTGCTGCCAAAACTTCCCTCTCATCCAGCTCGACCTTTATAGCCAGAGCCGATTGAATGGAAGCAACGAACGCCTGAGAAACGGTACAAGGAAAAGGTTAGACCGAGCTACCTATTAGGCGAAATTAAGCAAAAATGGGGACGCTAGTCTTACCTCGGCGGCGTAGTCGATGGTCCTCTGCAGAACGGACCCAGGGTCGCTCACAAATTTGGACGCCTTCCTTAGGCAGCGGTCCAAACTTGCAGCTGAGATGCGGGACACCTGGTCCCTCACCCCGGAACTTGACGGCTCAACTCTGAACCGTGCCGTCACGTCGGACGTCCCGCCCATCCTGGCCGCAGGATCGTCCACCCGATCTGCGAAACTTGCAGGCAAGACCTTGCAAGCTCCGACCTCCGAGGGGGAGATCGCCTTCTTTTTCTTCCTTCTTCGCTTCAGAGGGGCTTCCTCCCTCACCTCCTCGCCCAAAGGCGGGACGTCCACCGCCTCGGTCTGATCCCTGGGGCGCTTCTCCCTTGAGGGACCCCAGAAGACTCCAGCTCGATCACTGGGGCTGGATCTTTCGAGGCAGGCCCTGCCACGGCAGGGGTGGTAGGTTTCGAACTCTGGGCGGCCTCAAGAGCATGGGCTCGGCCCTTGGACTTGCGCTTCACGCTGCTTGCAAATCCGCAAACCATGGCTGCAAAATAAAAACAGGGGTCATCACAAGGTTAGAGGAAAAAGGGGGGAGGCAAGCTCGGCATACCAAGTTCGGAGTTCGGCCTTGAGGATTCGATGGGACGAACTGTAGGGTTGTAATCTAGCAGTCCGGACTCAAGCAGCCGCTTGTCGGTCACCAGGGTTCCGACCTTCCTACCCCTCGGAAACCGCTCCTTGTAGTATTTCAGCGTGTCGAAGGAGGCTTGCGTAAGCTCGGGGACTTGTCGGATTGAAACTGCACAAAGACAAAATCCGAGTTAGACTTGAATGACAGAAAAGAAAATTACAGAAAGCAAGAACTACTCCGTACCTAGGTTCCCAAACCTAGTGGGGACGTCGAAGAAGGAACGACCTGACTCGTCCTTTGCGAGCCATTCCCCAGAAGCGTAGAATCATTTCCTCACCCATCCCTTGATGGAGGTCGGCCCTTTAACTATACCGTCTGCGCCTTTTCTTGTGCACATATAGAACCGAGCAGGCTTCTTAGCTATCCTTTAGGCTTCGAAGCACGCGAGGAGCTGGTCTACGTCCAACAGCTCGGCCTCCTCACTATCCCGAGCTCGTAGCCAAAAAAGGATGGCCAAAGCGAAAATGACACCCCACCCATTGGCCACTTGAGTCGGAGCCAACCCTGTCCGGAAGAGAAATTCTTGGACGAAAGGGTGGAGGGGAAGTCTGAGGCCGTACTCAAACATTTTGAAGTAGAGAGTGACCCATCCCTCTGGAGGATTGTCAGCTCTCTCCCCCTCCTCCGGAAGCCTGAGGAGGATGTTCTCTGGGATAGCGAACCCCCTACGAAGGGATCCGAGGTAGTGCTCAGGTATCCTAGAAGGGTATTCTAAACCCTGACCTGAAGTGGAGGCGTCACTATCCTCCCCGTCATCGGAGAATCTAAAGTTTTCTATCTCCTCGAGCTCGGACTCTAACCTACGAGCTAGGTCCTCATTGGATCCTAAGTTGCTGCTAAAAGAGGACGACATGACAACTACGTTCGAAAGAGAAAGTGAGGGAAGGGACCGACCTACCAAGGGGTCGAGCTGCCTTCAGATCGAACTCCAAGAATTCAGGGAACGTAAGGTATGACCTGAAGGATTGGGGGCATTTATAGCCCGTCGGCAAAATTTCCCCGCCGTACACGTGTAATCAACGAGCGACTAGGATCCTCCCTAATATCCAAAGCGTCGGAACATTTGAATTTTCGGACGATAAATCTTCCGCAGCGGTTATGTTTTCCCACGAATAGGAAGTCGCCACGCGTCCAAAGCAAATCGAATGAACTTCTCTGCTAGGTCGAGATCGAACCAGACAGAGAGGGGGCCAATGTTTGGGGAAGAAAATACCCTGGACACGTGGAGGACCCCTATTGGTGCTCCAAGATGACTCATGAGTCATGCCCAGCTCGGATGGCCGAGATCACCACTACTAGCGTTGGCAGATGCTAAGTATGAGGGCCGAGGTGAACCTGGCCGAGGTCCGACCTACCGGGGAGCTCGGCAGGGGCCAATGTGAGCAACTGTCAGCGGCGTGATTATCGGGCGTAACCGTCGGTTCCGAGATTACCGGGTGTAACCGTCGCGAGATTAGCGGGACTACCACCCATAAGTAGAAGGCCTCACTCCACGATCAGGTACGATGATTTCTGACCTCGAACTAAACTGGGAATCCGACTTATACTGACTTGATCGTCGGAGTGCTCACCTTTTTGTGCAGGTCCGCCCAAGTGTTCAGATTGGTCTGAAGGCCGAGTTCGAGCTGCAATCAGAAATACACTGTTGTGCATATCCTTGCATAAACAATACCATACCGTTAATTACTTTTCTTGAAATCTAAGGTTCAATTTTTGACCCTCACATTTGTTGTATTAAAAAAGAGAAATTATATTGAAGTGATGGTGAAAACGTATCAACTAAAAATATAATTTAACCTAAAAATTAAACCCTCCCATCAAACTTTGTCAATTAAAAACTTTTAAATGGTCCCAAGACCATAACTCAGCAGTAATTAGCATATATCTCCAACCAAAAGGTTGTGAGTTCGATTCCCCACCTACATGTTGTACTAAAAAAACCTTTCAAATCGGTTAAATATCTCTAAAATTAAAATCCCCGCCCTACTAGAACTTCCGTAAGAAAAAGAAAATCATTATTTAGTCTTACTAACCTAACATAGAATTGTGTTAGTCGATCTTAGCACATCCGAGTTATTTTCATTTACTAAATAGATTTCAAAACCATTTTTCTAAATAACAATATTATTGTTGATCAAATTCAGAGAATGAGATTGTTCAACTAAACAAGAAATGGAAAATCAATTTTGTTTTAAATTTAGGAATCAAAGAAACGTTCAACAGTAAATAAAAACAATAAAAAATTAATTTGACGTTTTTTATATGGTCACTTGTCCAGGTCGTAGTTGCTCTTATGAATTACTTTCATGAAAAGAAGAACATATATTATTAGTGGCTCATGAATTAATTATCTAGGTGGACCTAACATGTTCCACTAATCAATATTTCAAGTACCAGTAAATCATATTTACCTTCTTTGGATCTTTTCTTTTCTTCTAGGTATTTTGTACAGTTTCTTTTCTTTGCCAGTGCCCTTCCTCATTGCAATAAAAACATTTTCCTTTTGCAGCTTTTCCTATCTTGACTATCTTTTCTTTTGGATCAACTTTCACTGTATCTTGCTCCACACTACTTTTCTTCTTCCAATTCTTAGTATCTGACTTCCTCTTTTCGTCTAGGTATTTTGGACAATTTCTCTTCCAGTGCCCTTCCTCGTTGCAATGAAAACACTTTCCTTTTGAAGTTTTTTCTACCTTGACTCTCTTTTCTTTTAGAGCGACTTTAGTTGTATTTTGTTCCTCACTACTTTTCCTCTTCTAATTCTTATTCTCAGAGTTTGAAGCTACTGTTTCAGTTCCTGAGATCGAACCTACACACTTGAACTTGCTTGAGGTGGCAACATTTGCCTCTTCATTGTTACCTTTGTTTTTCATCATAGACTCAATGGTTTGCAGTTTATTTAGAAGAGTAGGGAGATTACAAGCAATTTTGTTCATAATAGGGAGAGTTTCTTGAACAAAACTGATTTGGTTGGATTCTTCACCATTCATCTCACACTAATTCATCAAAACTGACTTGGTTGGATTCTTCACGATTAAAATCTACTGACTTGGGTCATAGATTGTTCTCACACTAATGTTTCCTCTCTCATGCATGGATCATGAATGTATTTGAGAGCATCATGCTTTATTTGTTCGGAGGACTGACCAAACATTTCATGTAATGACTTCATCATCTCATATGTTGTAGTCATGCTCTTGTGCTTTTGGCCAAAACATCAATCATGCTTGCCAAAATATAGTCCTTGGCCTTTTCGTTGGCCCTTTTCCAACTATTATATGTATCAATAACATTTTGTGTAGCATTTGCAGCAGGTTCTTGAAGACATTCGGACAGAACAAATCTCAAATCATCCATCAGCAGGATAGTATTAATGTTATTTTTCCACGTGGCCTTTCTCCTCAACCTAATACTGAAATTAAAGCAGATATTTTTACTGAAATATAAAGAGTAATATTAGAAAAATTGAAAACACTACCATTAAATTTTTAGCATAAAAAAACAATGCAAACACTATCCATTCAATTTTTAGCTTAAAAATCAACCCATTTGATAAATTAACCAAATAAATAATTTTTAATGTTATAGTACTAGTCTCAGTTTAATTGATACAATCTCAACAAAAAATTATACTAGAATAATACAACTCCCAAACAGTCTTAGTTCCTAGAAGTGTTCCCCTTTCGACGGTCTTAAATTTCCTTAGCTCTCTTATAGCCAATTTTTATTCAACTTATTTGATCTTTAATTAACTATATAATAAACTATGTAAGACTTGTTTTTAATGGTATTAAAAACTAATTCATTTAAAGGCAATCTCAATTCTTATTCAAAATTTTAAACCCTTTTCAAAACATGAATAATAGATTATCCTATATTTTTTAAAACAAAATTATAATCCTATTAAAAATATAGAAAGATAATTCATAACTCAATTAAAATCTTGAAATAAATTATTTATATTTGACTTTTTTAATCATATTAAAAAAATAATTTTTATCTTTATTAAAATTTTATACTCTTTAATTTTGAATTAAAAATTTAGACTTAATTTCTCTAATCCTATTTAAAAAACAAAAATAATTGTCAACTCAATTTAAAATTTTAACCATTTACGGTTCGAAATAAATAAATTATTTATCAATATAAAAATTATATTTAAAACAACAATTCATGATATCAGATATGCATCATTTATAATGAGATTTTTATCTAAATAACATAAAGTTCTATTCAAATATTGAAAAAACATATCATTAAATAAATTAAGCTAAATATTTTTGACATATTCCTAAAAATTAAAGAATTCTAATTTAAAATTATAAAATTTTAATCTTCAACAAGAAAATTGAATTAGAGAATTTGAATTAGAGAATTTGCAAAAACCCTAACACTTACGTGCATTACATATATATATATAATTATCATTACAAAAATTTATTTCTAAATAAAATTCAAACTTCGTATATTTAGAAACAAAATTAAATGGAGTACCTCTTGTTAGAACAATGGATTAGAGTTGGTTCATTGGTTTTGGAAAAACTATTGAGAGAATTAGTTAATTAGAACGTGTGAATTTAGAGTTCCTATTTATAATTTTTTTTTTTTAGCCAAATCTCATAAAAGATAAATTATCAACTCTGTTTTGGGAAGGGAATCCCCTGGACACGTGGAGGACCCTATTGGTGCTCCAAGATGGCTCATGAGTCATGCCCAGCTCGGAGAGCCGAGATGGCCGCCACCAACACCGACAAATGCTAAGTATGAGGGCCGAGGTGAACCTGGCCCAGGTCTGACCTACCGGGGAGCTCGGTAGGGGCCGAGATGAGCAACTGTCTGCGGCGTGATTATCGGGCGTAACCGTCGGTCCCGAGATTACCGGGTGTAACCAACGGTCCCGAGATTGCCGAATGTAACCGTCGCTAGATTAGCGGGACCACCACCCATAAGTAGAGGACCTCACTCCCCGATCAGGTACGACGATTTCTGGCTTCGAACTAAACTTGGAATCCGACCTATACTGACTTGATCGTCGGAGTGCTCACCTTTTTGTGCAGGTCCGCCCAAGTGTTCAGGTCGGTCCGGAGGCCGAGTTCGAGCTACAATCAGGAACACATTGTTGTGCACATCCCTGCATAAACATTTGGCGCCGTCTGTGGGAACGACTGACAATCTAAGTCATCCCAATTCCTTTAAACCAACGCGCGAGCGAACATGGTTCAACCAGCGAATTCGACCAATACGACAGATCGAAGGACTCTAGCTACCAGCGATGCCCACCAGAGGGAGGTCGGAGCAGCAGCGGTAGAGGGGCAAGGTCACGACGGCCTAGCAACGGAACCCCTCAGCAGGTCGGCACGGATCACCGCGCCTGCCCTACCGCCTGCGCACCCGAGGACGTCCAAGGCCACCCGTGGCCGAGGTGGGACCTCTAAGAAGGGCGCCCGGGGTCCAGCCCCGGCTCCAACAAGCGAGAACTTTGATGCGCTCCAGAGAGAGATGGAGGCAATGCGCACACAAATGCGCTCCATGGAGGCAATGTATAACGAAATGGTGCTAGCTGCAGGCGCAGGGTCCCGATCTGAAAATCGAGTGACGCGCATGGACGTACGCGAGCAAAGGGGTTCCCACCTCGGCCCAGCCGAGGAAGAACGTCCCGAAGACAACGAGAGTGAGGGGTACACTCGCCAGAGGGGAGACCTCCGCGAGCATCTCAACAGAAAGAGAGGCTCGTCTCTCCGAAAAGGGCAGTCACCATCCCGCTCACACAGGAGCTCCAACCAGCAGGCTGAATCCTCTCACAATCCCGCAGGGATAATCACAAGGGAGGAGTTCGACCAGCTGAGGGGGGAGCTCGATGCTCAGGTGGAGGCCTTAAAGGCCAAATGTGAGCGAAAAGACGATTCACTGAACGATGGCGACTTGGGAGAATCGCCTTTCACCTCGGACGTTTTGGAAGCACCAATCCCTCCGAAGTTCAAAGCTCCTACCGTGAAGCCTTATGACGGGACGAAGGACCGCAAGGACTATGTTGAGGTCTTTGAAGGCCTCATGGACTTCCAAGCGGCATCAGACGCAATCAAATGCCGTGCCTTTCAGATCGCGCTTACTGGCAGCGCTCGATTGTGGTACCGGAGACTGCCAGCCAGGTCGATCTCGACCTACTCTCAGCTGAGAAGGAAGTTCCTCGCCCAGTTCTCTTCTCGGCACTATGACAAAAAGACAACGACCCATCTCGCCACCATCAGGCAGAAGGAGGGTGAGACGCTGCGGGAGTATGTCACCAGATTCCAGGAGGAGCAGTTGAAGGTCGCACACTACTCCGATGACTCGGCCATGTGCTATTTCCTCACCGGTCTAGCCGACGAAGCCCTCACGGTGAAACTTGGAGAGGAGGCCCCGGCCACCTTCGCCGAGGTGCTCCAGAAGGCGAAGAAAGTCATCGATGGACAGGAGCTCCTCCGAACCAAAACCGGCCGACCTGAACGAAAGATCGGCCAGGGCAGAAGTGGAAAAGATGAAAGGGCAGATCCCAAGTCCAAGGACAAGGGATCCTTTTCCAGCGGCCGAGCTGAGTATCGAAGGGCGGAGAGCGAACTTACCAGGAGCCGACCTTACGAGCGCTTCACCCCAACCACGATTCCAATTTCCGAGATCCTAACGAACATCGTGGATTCTGGAATGGAAAAACTACTCAAGCGTCCGGAAAAACTTCGGGGAGCCCCGGAGAGGCGCAGCAAGGACAAGTATTGCCGCTTCCATCAGGAGCACGGCCACAACACGTCGGATTGCTGGGAGTTGAAGCGCCAAATTGAGGATCTAATTCAAGATGTCTACTTCAAGAAGTTTGTGGGAAAGCCCGGGACCAGCTCAGCAGAGAAAAAGGAAGAGCGAAAGCGTTCAAGGACGCCACCACGGCGCACCGACCGACCTGCGGTCATCAATACCATTTTTGAAGGGCCAAGCGGGGGTCAATCCGGACATAAAAGAAAGGAGTTAGCCCGTGCAGCCAGGTGCGAGGTGTGCATCATCAGGGAGCAGGGGCCGACCTGCCCAATCACCTTCGACGGAGCAGACTTGGAGGAGGTCCACCTGCCCCACAATGATGCCCTTGTGATTGCTCCCTTGATTGATCATATGGTGGTCAGGAGAGTGCTGGTAGACGGGGGCGCATCCGCTAACATCCTGTCCTTACCGACCTACCTCGCCTTGGGCTGGACGAGGTCGCAATTGAAGAGAAGCCCGACGCCGCTGGTTGGGTTCTCTGGAGAAACGGTCATCCCAGAGGGTTGCATCGACTTGCCGGTCACGCTGGGCAGGACAAAACTCGGGTCACTCAAATGGCCGAGTTCGTGGTAGTTGACGGTAGATCGGCCTATAACGCCATCTTTGGGAGACCCATCATCCACTCATTTCGGGCCATTCCCTCAACACTTCATCAAGTTTTGAAGTATTCCACCCCCAATGGCGTGGGCACGGTCCGAGGAGAACAGACCGCTTCGAGGGAGTGCTATGCCGCCGCACTCAAAGGCTCATCGGTCTGCGCCCTCGAAACTCTCCAGGATGGGACGCTCAAGTTCGAGGCCGACCTGCCGAGGAAGGAGTTTGCCGCACCCACTGAGGAGCTCGAGCTTGTTCCTCTGCTTAGTCCCGAGAAGCAGGTAAGCATAGGAACCAAGCTGGGGGCCACCGACAGAGAGGGGCTAATCCACTTCCTCAGATCCAACTCGGACGTCTTTGCGTGGTCCCATGAGGACATGCTTGGCATTGACCCGCGAATTATGACGCATCGCCTCAGCATAGATCCATCATTCCGACCTGTGAAACAAAAGAGAAGACCTATAAACAAGGAGAAGAGTGATGTAATTGTTGAGGAAGTTAACAAACTTTTAAAAGCTGAATACATAAGAGAAATTTCGTATCCCGAGTGGCTCTCCAATGTTGTATTAGTTAAAAAATCTAACGGCAAGTGGAGAATGTGCGTAGATTTTACGAACTTAAATAAGGCATGTCCGAAAGATTGCTTCCCACTGCCGAGGATTGATCAGCTCGTGGACGCCACAGCCGGGCACGAACTGCTCACCTTCATGGATGCCTACTCTGGGTAGAACCAAATCAAGATGCATGTCCCAGATGAAGGTCATACCGCTTTCATAACAGACCAAGGTCTGTACTGCTACAAGGTCATGCCCTTCGGGTTAAAGAACGCAGGAGCGACCTACCAGAGAATGGTGAACAAAATGTTCGCCAGGCAGATCGGCCGGAATATGGAAGTGTACGTGGACGACATGCTTGTCAAGAGCAGGCAGTCTAAGTCGCATCTCTCCGACCTGGCCGAAGCCTTCGAGGTTCTGAGGGCATATCAAATGAAGCTCAACCCTGCTATGTGTGCCTTTGGAGTCTCCTCGGGAAAATTCCTTGGCTTCATGGTAAACAATCGAGGAATCGAGGCCAACCCCGAAAAGATTAAAGCCGTGATCGAGATGGAGGCACCTAAAACGCTGAAGCAGCTTCAGTGCCTCAATGGCAGGATTGCAGCCCTGAACCGGTTTGTTTCAAGGTCGACAGATAAGTGCCTCCCTTTCTTCAAGGTCTTACGAAAGAAAGGGCCGTTTGAATGGACAGCGGAGTGCGAGCAAGCGTTTCAGCAATTGAAGAGCTACCTCTGTTCGGCACCCTGCTTACCAAGCCCATGCCGGGGGACAAGCTCCAATTGTACCTAGCAGTGTCTGACAGTGCCGTCAGCTCGGCCCTAATCAGGCAAGAGGAAGCGCGGCAAAACCCGGTCTATTATACAAGCAAGGCTATGACCGAAGCCGAGACTAGATACCCTCAGATGGAGAAGTTGGCTCTCGCTTTGGTCACCTCGGCCCGACGACTTAGACCATACTTCCAAGCCCATACGGTGGTGGTGCTCACTAACTTGCCCCTTAAAAGTATCTTCCACAAGCCGGAAGCTTCCGGACGCCTAATGAAGTGGGCAATAGAGCTAAGTGAGTACGACATCCAGTTCGAACCCAGAACTGCGTTGAAAGGACAAGCAGCGGCAGATTTCATAGCCGAGCTCACACCACCTTCCGAGCTAAGCGAGTCCGACCTACCTTGGACAGTCTATGTCGACGGATCCTCCAATGAGAAGGGGTGCGGAGCCGGGGTCCTCTTGCTCGGACCAGGGGGTGAGCGATTTGAGTATGCCTTGCGGTTCAGCTTCCGGACTTCTAACAACGAGGCTGAGTATGAAGCATTTATTGCCGGCCTGCGAATCGCTCGAGCATTGGGGGCCTCTTGTGTTAAGGCTTCAGTGACTCCCAGCTGGTTGTGAGCCAGATCAAGGACGAATACCAAGCCAAAGACACCCGAATGGAGAAGTATTTGGGCAAGGTCAGATCATACCTCGCCCAGTTTCGAACTTACGAGGTAAGCCGAATTCCGCGAGTAGAAAATTCTAATGCTGACGCCTTGGCCAAGTTAGCATCGGCGTACGAGACCGACCTCGCCAGGTCGGTCCCCGTCGAGATCCTAGATAATCCCTCGATCTTAGAGCCAGATCTGATGGAGATCGGCGCTCCAGAATCCTCATGGATGGAACCGATCACGGACTTCATTAAGGGTAACTCACCACAAGATCCCAAGGAGCGCAGAAAGTTGGCAAGGCGGGCAGCTCGGTTCGTGATCCGAGATGGTGCATTGTACCGACGTGGCTTTTCCCTGCCTCTATTGAAATGCCTAACCCCTGAAGAGGGCCTGTACGTCCTCAGAGAGATCCACGAAGGAGTGTGCGGCAATCACTCAGGTGCCCGTTCGCTGTCAGCCAAAGTGATCCGGCAATGATACTATTGGCCGACCCTCAGCCAGGACGCCAAGAAGTTCGTTAGAATTTGCGACAATTGCCAACGCTACGGGGCCATAATCCACCAACCTCCCGAGCTGCTCACCCCCATCTCGGCCCCATGGCCATTCGCGCAGTGGGGGGTAGATATCATTGGTCCTTTCCCTTTGGGCAAGGGCCAGACCAAGTTCGCTGTGGTTGCTGTGGATTACTTCACCAAGTGGGCCGAAGTCGAGGCGCTCTCCCACATAACGGAATCCAGGGTCACGTCCTTCGTATGGACGAATATCATATGTCGCTTTGGTATACCGCAGGCCATAGTGACAGACAATGGGAAGCAGTTTGACAACGCCAAGTTCACAGACTTTTGCAGCAAACTTGGCATAAGTCATCTCAGCTCGTCCCCCGCACATCCGCAAGCAAATGGGCAGGTGGAGGCAGTCAACAAGATCATCAAGCGAGGCATCAAACTTAGACTAGACTCCAAGAAAGGCAGGTGGGCCGAGGAGCTACCAGAGGTTCTGTGGTCGTACCGGACCACCCAACGAGAGTCGACGGGTGAGACCCCGTTCTCCCTGGCCTTCGGCTCCAAAGCTGTAGTCCCGGTTGAGATCGGCATGCCATCTGACAGAGTAGAACATTACGAGCCTACGACGAATGAGGATGGGCTGCTCCTCAACCTCGACTTGTTGGAAGAAAGAAGAGCAATGGCCCAGCTACGCTTGGCGGAATATCAGGGCAGAATGACCAGATATTATAATGCCCGCGTTCGACCTCGGGCCTTTCAGGTCGGACATCTGGTCTTAAGGAGGGTTGAAACGCATGTGGGTGCCCTTGATCCGGCTTGGGAGGGCCCGTTTGAGTTCAAGGGCATAGTCCGACCTGGGACGTACATGTTGGCCGATCTGAAAGGAGACGTCCTCGCGCACCCGTGGAACGCGGAGCACCTGAAGCGTTATCATCCTTGAAATGACAAAAGGATTTTCAATGCATCTGTAAAGACTGTTCCAAAAGAATTATGATCGGAATAAGTGTGATGATTTAATTTCATGCTTCCGAGTTCGACAAGAAATTAAATGGGGGCCACGGACTCCCACGCGATCGCATTCCGGCAGTTGGTTCAAATTCAATCCTCCGAAGCCTAAGGGTACGAGGTGCGATGCCAAAACCACTAACGAACTTAAAATTCAAAACCTTCAAGGCAAAGGGGCGATGTGAAAAGTTCAAAATGATCAAGCCTCCGAACTTGGGGGTACGAGGAATGATATGAAGAATAGCTACGGACTTAGGATTTTAGCCTTTTTACCTTTTTCAAGTTAAGGGTGAAATGTTAAAAATCCAGAGTTGATGCAATGCATTGAGTGCTAGACAGAGATTCAAATTCAAACTTTCAAATCATTTTAATTAAAGGCGCGACCTCAAAGCTGCAGTTCAAAGGAGAAGCAAGGAAAAGAGGTTGCCAACAATAAAGTAGAAGCAAATAGGAGTCTCTTTATTGAATGAAGAGCAGAGCCAAGGCTTATAGACCTTGCAGCTATGCCCTGACACTTGCAAACAAAAAAAGAAAAGGGAGGGAGAACAGCGAAAAGCCTCGTGAAGGGTGGCCGCCTAAGAGCCTACCGGGGGAGCGCCCTCTTTAGTGGAGTCGACCTGGTCCTCTTCTGGATCAGAGTAGTCAGAGTCCAGATCTCTGACATACTGATCCACCAACGCTTGGGGGCTAGGGGTGCCGCCAGGCCCAGACGCCCACTTCTCGGCATACCTTCTTTTCAGACCGCTGAGATCGATCTGAAGGTCGGGCATGTCGGAAGCAATGCCCTTCATGAGGAACTTGAAGCCCGCGTCAGAAAAGTCTTTGGCAAATCCATCGAAGTCAGGATGTTGCCTAAACGATTCCTCCAGCAGGACTCCATTGCTGAGGCGCTCCTTCGCCGTCTCCAGCTCGGCAGTTGCATGCTCCAGCTCCTTGTCCTTCGCTTCAAGCACCTGGAGCATGTCGTCCTTCTCCTTCAGGAGCTGGAACTTCTCCCTCTCCAAGCCCCTGGTGATAGCGTGGGCAGCTCGGAGTTGGGCCTTGCACCTGTCATCCTCCTTCTTCAGTAGCTCGGCCTGAGACTCCACCTCGGCCTTCAAAGTCTCCACCTCAGAGTGAGCCTTCAGCAGCTCATCCTTCATGGTGGAGGAAGCAGCCTCCAAGGCAGCGGAGAACTCCTCTTTCTCCCTCGCTGCCAGAACTTCCCTCCCATCCAGCTCGGCCTTGACAGCCAGAGCCGATTGAATGGAAGCAACGAACGCCTGCGAAATGGTACAAGGAAAAGTTAGATCGAACTACCTGTTGGGCGAAATCAAGCAAAAATGGGGCACTAGTCTTACCTCGGCGGCGTAGTCGATGGTCCTCTGCAGAACGGACCCAGGGGCGCTCACAAATTTGGACGCCCTCCTTAGGCAGCGGTCCAAACTTGCAGCTGAGTGATTACGCTTGTTTACATGCGTAAAAAGAAGGTTTTAGATGCTGTTTTTACTATGTTTCAGCTTTGTTTCGGATTTTTCTCGGTCGTTTGAGTTCCAATTCATGAAAAATTCATATATTATGGTTTGTGGTTGGCTTATATTGTATTTATGACATTTTAGGACCATTTGGGAGTGCAAATTAATCAAAAGAAGCAAAAAGACGAAAAAAGCTTCATGGAAGGCGTCAGGCGCCTGCGTGCTTGCAGAAAAACAGTTTTTCTTCCAACTTTGCCCTTAATGAAACGCGTCTTCCAATGCGTTTTGGTGGTTCCAACCGATGCATACGTGTAGAAGAAGTGTTCCACTATCAGTTTGAGCACGATTTGGTCAGTCAAAAGAGTTGGAAATGGGTGATTCACCATCGTTTTAGGACCTACCTAACCAATTCTGCACAGCTATAAATTCCAGCAACTTCTCCACCAAAATCATCAAGCCTTGCTTCCTTCTCTTGATCATTTTTAGTGTTTCTTTGTTGCTTTCTAAGTACTTTTGAGTTGCTTTCATTAGTTGCTTTTGGTTTTTAAATCCCGAGTACTTTACATTCTTTTATTGAGCTTTGTTTTGTTTCCATTTGTACTTAGTTATTTACTACTTATTCAAATATATAAAAATCTAGCACTTTGCTTATCTTCCCTTTGCCTTTACTTTATTTTTAGTTAAGAGAGTTGTGTTTTTGGAGGAAAGAGCACGTGACACTATCCCTTGCTTGAAAGAGAAGGGCGAAGCTCTCAATCCCGATAAAAACTCTCCGTTAGTTAACTTTTGTTTTTCACACATGCATTCCACATTCAACCGTTTTACTTGCTGTATTTTCTTCAATATGTCTTTCTAAATTCCCGTCTCTAGCCCGGTTATGGATAGTTAGCCTTTTATGTCTAAAAAAGGTTGCTAAGAAGTAGTGTTTTTGCTTTCCATTCATTGCTCAACATGTTTTCCCAAAAAGTTAGGATTTAGAGAAGGCCACTGTAAGTCTTAACAAGTCAATACTGAAAAGGTTGCTTATTTGCATTGTTGAGTGGTTAAACCGAGGAGAGGAGCGCCTTAGACATAAGGGTTCCGCTTAAGTAGCCTAGACATAGGACCTTAACCCGAGGTTGCGACTATTTCCATCCTAAAACTAAGATATCTCTCATAATAGACATATTAGGGAATGTCTTAGGACTTTGAACTTGCTTAGACATAAGTCAAGTGAGAAGCGTAGTCGTTGGTTTCTAAAGTAAAAAGCATATTGTCCTTAGCATGTCTTTGATTCTTTGTTGGCTAACTTGAAGTAGTTCGGGCTAGGTTTTATCATTCTAAGTCCAAATCCCAAATCCAAACCATTATTTGTGACCACTTCCCATTTTACAAGAATCACTCATTTCAACATTCACTATTCTTTAAAACTTTAGAGTTTGGAAATTATTTAGAAGTCCTTGAGGATCGATACTTGGATACTCCATCCATTTTATATTACTCTGACAGGTGTGCGCTTGCATCTATACAATTGTTACCACGCTTAGTGCGTGCATTCAGCATAAACGCCCAGTCACTGAGATGCGGGACACCTGGTCCCTCACCCCGGAACTTGACGGCTCAATTCTGAACCCACGTCGGACGTCCCGCCCATCCTGGCCGCAGGATCGTCCACCCGATCTGCGAAACTTGCAGGCAAGACCCTGCAAGCTCCGACCTCCGAGGGGGAGATCGCCTTCTTTTTCTTCCTTCTTCGCTTCAGAGGGGCTTCCTCCCTCGCCTCCTCACCAAAGGCGGGGCGTCCGCCGCCTCGGTCTGGGCGTCCACCGCCTCAGTCTGATCCCTGGGGCGCTTCTCCCTCGAGGGACCCCCAGAAGACTCCAGCTCGATCATCGGGGCTGGATCTTCCGAGGCAGGCCCTGCCACGGCAGGGGTGGCAGGTTTCGAACTCTGGGCGGCCTCAAGAGCATGGGCTCGGCCCTTAGACTTGCGCTTCACGCCGCTTGCAAATCCGCAAACCATGGCTGCGAAATAAAAACAGGGGTTAACACAAGGTTAGAGGAAAAAGGGGGGAGGCAAGCTCGGCATACCAAGTTCAGAGTTCGGCCTTGAGGATTCAATGGGACGAACTGCGGGGTTGTAATCTAGCAGCCCGGACTCAAGCAGCAGTTCGTCAGTCACCAGGGTTCCGACCTTCCTACCCCTCGGAAAGCGCTCCTTGTAGTATTTCAGCGTATCGAAGGAGGTTTGCGTAAGCTCGGGGACTGGTCGGATTGAAACTGCACGAAGACAAAATCCGAGTCAGACCTGAATGACAGAAGAAAATTACGAAAAGTAAGAACTACTCCGTACCTAGGTTCCCAAACCTAGTGGGGACGTTAAAGAAGGAACAGCCTGACTCGTCCTTTGCGAGCCATTCCCCGGAAGCATAGAACCACTTCCTCACCCATCCCTTGATGGAGGTCGGCCCCTTAACTATACCGCATGCGCCTTTCCTTGCGCACATATAGAACCGACCAGGCTTCTTAGCTATCCTTTTCGCCTCGAAGCACGCGAGAAGCTGGTCTACGTCCAACAGCTCGGCCTCCTCACTATCCCGAGCTCGTAGCCAAAAGAGGATGGCCAAAGCGAAAATAACACCCCACCCATTGGGGGCCACTTGAGCCGGAGCCAACCCAGTCCGGAAGAGAAATTCTTGGACAAAAGGGTGAAGGGGAAGTCTGAGGCCGTACTCAAACATTTTGAAGTAGAGAGTGACTCATCCCTCTAGAGGATTGTCAGCTCTCTCCCCCTCCTCCGGAAGCCTGAGGAGGATGTTCTCAGGGATAGCGAACCCCCTACGAAGGGATCCGAGGTAGTGCTCAGGTATCCTAGAAGGGTATTCCAAACCCTGACCTGAAGTGGAGGCGTCACTATCCTCCCCGTCATCGGAGATTCTAAAGTTTTCTATCTCCTCGAGCTCGGACTCTAACCTACGAGCTAAATCGGATCCTAGGTTGCTGCTAATAGAGGACGACATGGCAGTTACGTTCAAAAGAGAGAGGGAAGAGACCGACCTACCAAGGGTTCGAGCTGCTTTCAGATCGAACTCCAAGAATTCAAGGAACGTAAGGTACGATCTGAAGGATTGGGGGCATTTATAGCCCGTCGGAAGAATTTACCCACCGTACACGTGTAATCAACGAGCGGCTAGGATCCTCTCTGAGATCCGAAGCGTCGGAATATTTGAATATTCCGACAATAAATCTTCCGCGACGGTTGTATTTTCCCACGAATAGGAAGTCGCCACGTGTCCAAAGCAAGTCGAATGAACTTTTCTGCCAGGTCGAGATCGGACCAGGCAGAAAGGGGGCCAATGTTTGGGGAAGGGAATACCCTGGACACGTGGAGGACCCCTATTGGTGCTCCAAGATGGCTCGTGAGTCATGCCCAGCTCGGAGAGCCGAGATGGCCGCCACCAACACCGACAAATGCTAAGTATGAGGGCCGAGGTGAACCTGGCCCAGGTCTGACCTACCGGGGAGCTCGGTAGGGGCCGAGATGAGCAACTGTCTGCGGCGTGATTATCGGGCGTAACCGTCGGTCCCGAGATTACCGGGTGTAACCGACGGTCCCGAGATTACCGGGTGTAACCGACGGTCCCGAGATTGCCGAATGTAACCGTCGCTAGATTAGCGGGACCACCACCCATAAGTAGAGGACCTCACTCCCCGATCAGGTACGACGATTTCTGGCTTCGAACTAAACTTGGAATCCGACCTATACTGACTTGATCGTCGGAGTGCTCACCTTTTTGTGCAGGTCCGCCCAAGTGTTCAGGTCGGTCCGGAGGCCGAGTTCGAGCTACAATCAGGAACACATTGTTGTGCACATCCCTGCATAAACAAACTCAATTAAAATTTTATGTATCTCAAAAGAAAATCCTGCGAAATCCAAATCCTACTAGAAATATAAAAGATAATTATCAACTCAATTCAAATTTTATATATCTAAAAAAAACCTAGCCATATTGAAATCCTATTTGAATAATAAAAGATAATTTTATCACTCAATTCAAATTTTATATCTCTTGAAAAAAATTCAAAGGTATGAATAGAATTTTGATTTCTAAACAAGTTAGAAAACATGAATCGACAACCAAATATATTTATAGACAAAATTAAAAAAATTACCTTTGTGATTTCTTGGCTAAGAACAATAGACCAAGGTTGGTGGAAGAAAAACTATTGAGAGAATTTCTTAGAGCATGTGAGCTTGGATTACTCAAATTTTGTATTTATAGAAAATTTTTGAAACCTCATAAAAAATAATTATTAACCCAATTCAAATTTTGTGTATTTCACAAAAACAAATTTAGCCTAACCCAAATCCTACTAGAAACGTAAAATTAATTATCAACTCGACTTCGAATTTTATATATCTCGAGAATGAAATAATAATCTAGCCAAATCCAAATCATACTAGTAATATAAAAGATAATTGTCAACTCAATTTAAATTTTATTTATCACAAAAAAAAAAAGAAAAAGATCTAGCTAAATCCAATTCATACTAGAAATATAAAAGCTAATTATCAATTCAATTCAAATTTAATCTTAGTGTTTATATATGTCATTATGTAATGCAGGTTGGAGTTAGAAAGAAAATGTGGAAGTCAATATTAATATTTTCTTAATTTTTCTTTTTATTTTGTTGAAGGAGTAGCTTGCGGGAGCAACATTTTGAGAAAGGAGAATGTATAGGGAAGTGTTTCGGCGGACTTCCGACATGTATGAGGTTGATGTAATGTGAATATAGTTCGTTGGACATTCTCTTATTGTAGTCATAGACTTATAGTATAGTATTTCTAACAGTCATAGACTTATAGTATCATAATGTACAAATTTAATCAAACTATGATTTTATTATATGCAACTTTGTTACATTTTATAATTTATTGATATAGAGAATTTCTTTGAAACGTATACAGTGTTATTGAATGTATTTCATGTCTGTTGTGAAATTGTCATATATAAACTTTTATTGATATTACAAACTTTTATTAAACACAAATTGTGACAAAAAAAACTATCACAATTAATCAATTGTCATATATAAAATTTTCGTGATGGTTAAAATTGTCAATATAAAAATTTTAATGACAGTTAAAACTATCAATATTGACCGTTAAAACTATCACTATAAAAGTTTCCGTGACAATTATAAATAGTCATTGTTACGTTTTTCTTGACATTTATTAATAGTCGTTAAAAAATATTTCATGTCAATTTTGAACTCGTTAAAAAACATTTCATGATAATTATAAACTGTCGTTAAAAAATATTTTGTGACATTTATAAATTGTCGTCATTAAGTTTTTATTGACAGAAGAATAAAATCTTTCAATTTTTCAGTGACATTTATAAATTGTAATTAAATGACTTTATGTGACATTTATTTATTATGCTGGAAAGATCTATTCGTGACAAAGTATAACTGTAGTTGTAAATGAATTGATGACAACTTTTCAAATTTGTCATCTTCTCCTCTTTCTTATGCTATAATAGATGACAAAAAAAAACTGTCATGAATTATGTTAATGACAGTTTTTAACTGTCACGGAAATCCGAATTTCTAATATAAGAATTATATTCAAAACAGCATAAGCTATACGGTGATATTTTAATACAAATGACCTACTTCATGCAACATTCAAATATTAAAAAACATAAAATTAAGTAAATTTGACTAGCATATTTTACATATCTTAGAAATTAAAGATTTTAAATTCAAAAATTACAAAATTAAAAAAAATACACACAGGGTTATAATGTATTTTTCTTTATATTTTGATTTCACTCCGAAAAACCTTCCGAGTATAATATCATTTTATACATAATATGTAATAGAAAAATTGATTTGCTTGAAGGAGTCTGAATTTATGTCCTTAAACGAATCAAATTTTTACTACATATTATATATAAAGTTGTCTATAATCTAGGTTCTTTTAATATCTCATATATTAAAATTCTTTTAAATTATATAAATATCATTTAAGTAAATATTTGATGACTACATGATACATGTGAGAGTAGGGGATCGAACTCACAACCTCTTAATTTGAGATATATGTCAATTATCGCTCAACTATTTTCAGTTTTTAGAGTTGGAACCCCCTTTTTAAACCAGTTTCAAATTTTAAAATTTGTCCTTTGAAATTTTAGGATTACATCAGCTTAGATATTGAATAAAAAAATAATTGTTATAAATTACTATTCTTTTCATTATCTAGTTAAATCTCCAATGAAAAGATCCTGAATTTGAATCGACCTTTACATATTTTGTATTAAAAAACAAAAATCACTTTTTTTTCTCTATATATATATAAAATTATAAACTTAAATATTTGAATCTGAAATTTATTGGATATATATTATTGCGATGATGTTTATGTTTTAAAGTTTATTATATTGTATTGATAATTTGTCATATGAAATTTAAATTTGTAGATTTGATTTTAAATAAATTATGAGATATTATTAAAAAATCAATTTTACGAGTTCTAGTTTACTGCACCCTTCTACTTAATGTCGCAAAATTTCATGGAAAATATGGTGAGAATAAGTAATGAAATGGGGGCAGGAAGGTAGATGGGATATAACACCTAAAAACAATTACATCAACTTGTTAAGTAGCCATTATTTATGTTGCTACCGAAAAAGTTCGATTAAAATAATATGATATGCAAGAACAACACTCGAAGATAAGATCCAACAAGAAAAAAAAGTTAGCACTCCAAAATCTGGTCAGTACACGATACGAGTAAAATTAATTAATATCAGTTTCAATCTCAAAGTTTGCTTACATTTCCCATTTAACCTAAGGGTATTTATAGGGTTCCCTTTTAACTTAAGGGTATTTATAGGGAGTTTAGATAATCGTATTCAAACTCACGGTTATCTCGGAGATCTTAGACGTGAAAATGCGTTAAGGTGAGATACAATTGTGTGGTTAACCATTCGAACGTTGGAAATGAGTTTGGAAATTCTTGCGATGCAAATAATAGAGTTTAACAATTTCATTGTGTAAGTTCTCCGTGTTGACGTGTGAACTCTTGCTTCGTGAGATTCGTGCACATGGTCCTCTATCGTGATGGCATGTCCTTAAGGAAATTTCGCCTTTATCGATTTCTTTTTTTGAATTATTAGAATTGATTTTCACGTAAAAATTTAAAATTTGGATATTGATTGCTTTAAGAAAACTATGGCAAATTTTCTTTTTCGTAGGAGCGACTTTTGCCGACAAGATTAACAAAATTGGATATTGATTGCTTTAAGAAAACTATGGCAAATTTTCTTTTTCATAGGAGCGACTTTTGCCGACAAGATTAACTTTTGTGAGTCCCACATTTTTTTTTTATATTCTATTGATGTGATTTAATATTTATTCTAAAATTTTAAGTATTTTTTTGATAAATGCTTTTAATTTGCAAATATCATGTTGGATTTTTATCTAATTCGGAATAGTTGAAGATTGGGCATACGGGGTGGAGCTTGAAGGTTCACTAAGTGAGGATTACTTGCATGGGAGATGCAAACACTCCGACATTTATTCAAATAGCACATATATGTATAAATTTTAGTAACTAAACCTGAGTTAATTGCCAACATAAACTTATCTCAGCAGTAATTGACATTTGTCTCTAACGAAGAGATCATGAGTTCAAATCCTCCACTCTTATTTATTATACTAAAAAATATATCAGTTAATTAAATTTGTAATCATTATTAGAATATTTTCAGTGATTAAAGAGATAATAGAAGGCTATAGGTTTGATAGACCAAAGTGATTAATTATAAGTAATTACAAATTTTAATATATTATTCTATCTCTAATTTCTATAATTGGAGTCTCATTTCTAAATAAGTTTCGATTTTTTAAATTTGACCTTTAAAATTTTAAGGACGCATCGATCTGGAATAAAAAAGTAATTATTATAATGTAACTACAAGTTTTAATATTGCATCGGTAATGATTAAGAAAAAAAGCAAGGAAAATAATTTAATTTTAAAAAAAAAAGATAATGAATTTTTGGAAACATTGAAATTATGCACAAACATATCTCAAATTAGTACCAATTACTTTTTTTAGATCCAAAGTATCTCAAAGTTCTTGATGTTTCATTTGCTGTATTAAAAAAAGAAAAGTATATAACCTATAAAAGTTTATACCTTCCCACACAATTTGACAATTGACAAGTTTCAATTAATGGGTTAAATAGCTCTAAAATTTAAACCCCTGCCCAACTTCTATAAGAAAGAAAAAATCATGATTTAGTCTCTACTCAATCTAACAAACACTTGAAAGTTAGAAATGTTTTATATGTTCATCATATTTGCACATACAAATTATTTTCATTTACAGAATAGTTCTTAAAATCGTTTTTTGAAATAACAATGACTATTATTGATAAATTCAAACAACGAGATTGTTCAACTAAACAAGAAATGGAAATAAATTTCTTTTGGTATTATAGACATTATTTCTTGCAGGTCATCTATCCGTATTCTAGTTGTTCATGTGAATCATTTTTCTGAAAAGAAGAACCTACAATGATTAGTGGCTCATAAATGCAATAATTTTGATGGATCTAACATCCTCCGCTAATCAATATTTCAAGTACCAGTAAATCATGTTTACAATGTTTACCCTCTTCTAGGTATTTTGCATAGTTTCTCTTCTAGTGTCTTTCGTTGCAATGAAAACACTTTCCTGTTTTTTCTACCTTGACTATGTTTCCTTTTGGATCAGCTTTAGTTGTATCACGCTCCTCACTATTCTTAGTCTCTGAATTTTCCTTTTCTTTTATTCTAGGTATGTTGATGTTTTTCCTACCTTGAATCTTCTCACTGTTCTTAGTCTCTGAATTTTTCTTTTCTTTTCTTCTAGGTATTTTGGACAGTTTGTTTTCCAATGTCTTTTCTCTTTCCAATAAAAACACTCTCCTTTTGCAGCTTTTTCTACCTTTGCTCTCTTTCCTTTTGGAGCAACTTTTGTTGTATCTTGCTCCTCCCTACTTTTCCTCTTCCGATTCTTAGTCTCCGAGTTTGAAGCTACAGACTCATTTTTCAAGATCGAAACTGAGTTTGAAGCTATAGACTCAGTTCTCAAGATCGAAACTGCGTACTTTAACTTGCTTGAGTTGGCAACATTTACCTCCTCATTTTTGCCTTTATTTTTCATCATAGACTCAATGGTTTGGAGTTTATTTAGAAGAGTAGGGAGATTACAAACAATTTTGTTCAGGATAGGGAAAGTTTCTTTGAACAAAACTAACTTGGTTGGATTCTTGGTCAATCTCTCCCAACCAATATTGAAATCAAGGGTAGACATTTTTACTGAAACATAAAATAGTAATATTTAAAAAAGTGAAAAGACTACCAATAAAATTTTAACACAGAAACAAATAATAGAAACACTAATCCATTCAATATTTAGCATAAAAATCAAACAATTTGATAATAGTTGAGACAAACTCAACCCAAATCAACTTAAATATCTCAACTCTCCTATCGTAAATTATTATTCAAGTTAATTAATCTTCATTTAACTATTTAGGACTTGCTTTTAGTGGTATTTAAAACTTATTAATTTAAAGATAATTTCATTTTATAATTAAATTTTAAACCCTTTTCAAACTATGAATAATAGATTATCCTAAATTTTTTGAAACAGAATTCTAATCCTATTAGAAATATGGAAAGATAAATTATTTATATTTGATTTGTTTAATCATATTTAAAAATAATGTTTTTAATCTCTATTAAAATTTTATACTATTTAATTTTGTATTAAAAATCCTAGACTTAATTTCTCTTATCCTATTTAGATAATAAAACGTAACCATCAACCCAATTCAAAATTTTAGCCATTTTAGGGTTCCAAAATAAACCATTTTTTTAAAAAAGTCAATAATCGTATCAACTATTATTTTAAATATAACAATTATATCTAAAATAATAGTGCATGACATCAGATATTCATAATTTATAGTGAAATTTTAATCTAAACGACATACTTCATATGCACTTATATATGAAAAAAAAAATCAACATGCATATTTAAAGAAATCGAGCAAAATATTTTTGACATATCCAAAAATTTTCTCTCGATTACAACATATTTTAAAAAGAGAATTTGCATAAAACCCTAACACTTGCGAGTTTTCTAATTCCTATATTAAAAACCAATAAAATCTAATGCCTAAACAATAATTTTTGCAGACTACAGGCATCACATATATGAAAAAATTACAATCATAAAACTTTATTTCTAAATAAAATTCAAAAGTTTCGGCACAATTTTGATTTCTAAACCGTTTAGAAAATTTGGATTGAGAACCATAAATATATTTATAAACAAAATTAAGAAAACTACCTTCACGATTTCTTTGTTAAGAAAAATGATCCAAGATTGGTGAAAGAAAATTTTCTTGAGAGAATTAGTGTGAGTTTTGGTTAGTCAAATGTCGTATTTATAGAAAATTTTAGCCAAATCTCATAAGAAGATAATTATCAACAAAATTCAAATTTTTTGTATTTAAAAAAACAAATCTACCCAAATCAAAATCCTACTAATAACATAAAAAAATAATTATCAACTCAATTCAAATTTTAAATATCTAAAAAAAAAAAAGAATACAGCCAAATCCGATTCATACTAGATATATAAAATATAATTATCCACTCAATTAAACTTTTATATATTTCAAAAAAGAAAATTCAAATTTTATACCATTTAAAAATTTGAAATCAACAAATTATCAATCAAGAATGATCATATATTATTTTAAATATAAGAATTATATTTAAAACAATAATATATGATAGCCATAAGTTAGGATGAGATTTTAATATAAATGACCTACTTTATGCAACCTTTCAACTTTAAAAAACATAAAATCAAACAAATTTACCCAGCATATTTTGCATATCTTAGAAATTAAAGACTTCAAATTCAAAAATTACAAAATTTCAAAAAAGTGAGAGGTTATCAGGTAATTTTTTCCATCTTTTGATTTTACCCATAAAAACCCTCTACTACCCTACCCTTTTATATATAATATGCAGTAAAAAATTGATTTCTTTAAGGTAGTTTCCAAAAAAAAAAAATAGTGACAAAAAAAACATTGATTCAATTACCTATTCTAAATGATCCATGAAATTCTACCCTTAAATAAATCTTCGTCCTTTTAATATCTCATATATTAAAATTTTTTAAAATTATATAAATACCATTTAAATAAATATTTGATCTACAATAAAATTATAATGGAATTCTACCCTTAAACAAGTTTCAAAATTATATTTAACCTCTGAAATTTTTAGATTTACATGGGCTTATATATTGAATAAAAAAATTGTTATAAATTACTATTCTCTTGATTATCGGGTTAAATTTCCCATGAAAATATCATGAATATGAATCTTCACCGACATCTTTTATATTAAAAAAATAAAACTAAAGTATCACTTTTTTTTAGGATGGGAGAAAGTTTTTTCCGTGGCAATGGGGACAAGGAATATTATGTTTCCTACCCCTTTATATTAATACATATATATATATATACACATGCATACATATAATCATAAAACTAAATATTTGTATCTAAAATTTATTGGATATATATTATTATGCTTATGTTTCAGGGAGTTTATTGTACCGAATTTGTCATATGAAATTTAAAATTTAAGATTTATTTTTTAATTAATTACTCTTAGTTTCCTATACTCTTCTAGTTACTAATTCTTGAAAATTTTCATGGAAAGAATAAGAAATGAAATGGAGGCACGATCAGGAACGTAGATGGGATAACGCTCCAAGAATAATTATATCGACTTGTTAAGTAGTCATTATTTATTTTTGGAATTATTAGAATTGATTTGTACAATGAAAATATAAAATTTTGATATTGATTGCTTTAAGAAACTATGACAAATTTTCTTTACCGTAGCAGTGTCTTTCGCCAGCAAGATTAATTAACTTTTGTGAGTCTCATATTTTTGAGATATTCTATTGATGGGATTTAATATTTATTCTATAATTTTAAGACTTCTTTACATAAATGTTTTTAATTTGCAAATATTATACTGGATTTGACCTAGCTCGGAATAATCAAAGATTGAGTACTGGGTCTAGTTTGAGAGTTCACTCAGTAAGGATGACCTGTATAGAGGGGTTCGACTTTAGGTATAAAATCGAGCTTATATTATGTCCCTGATGCTAGGACGACACTCTCTATGGTCTTATATATGGTAAGGTTCAATATAGCCTTCTGACTTTCGATTGTGATTGTAAAAAATTTGTTACCACAAGTTAGCTTGTGGAGTGCACAAGATTGAAGTTGTGTGAGACCTTTTAACTATGAGGTCGGCCCTGAGCGTTTCCAAACTTTTTTCCGAACTGTCATTGTTCTCTATGCGCATGGCACAACTATTTTTATTCTCCACAGTTTAGATCAATTAATAAAAAAAAAAAAGGAAAAAAACTTACAATCGTGTATGACGGAAAGGTAAAATATCAATTATAATTAGATAAACTATAAAATAATAAAATAGAATAACAAAATAATTAAATTAAATTATTTCATTTGCACTTTATTCCTTCATTGTAAATCAATGTTTTAAATGTCACGACATCTCGATGTCTCAATTTCATGAAAATATCGATGTCGATGGATATTTCTATAAAGGTTAGAGAATTAAAAAATCGTAAAAAATATTTAAATTAACAAATAAACATTTTCATATTTATAAATAAGTTAAAATTAATTAATATTAATATTATGTATATATTAAGGACATTTTGTTAATATTTTTCATATTTTGTCATTTTTTTTACTAGGATAGAAATGTCAATTTACTTCTCATGTCTATATCGAACCTATGAAAATATGGAAATATCAATGTGGACGGATATTTAGAACTATGTTGTAAATTGGCTCCATTGGAGGCTTAAGACACGTCAACATATTCTTCCCAAGAGAGCAAAGAGATGTGGAAGGATCTTTAAGGTTTAAATATTTCCATAAAATGTACTAAAAAAAATCCATAAAAAAAAAGTTTCCTGTAGAGGACATGTCATATATTTTATATAATATATAAAAAATCGTATGAACTCAAAACTAAACCACTTTCTTTATAGGAAAAAAAAAAAGAAAAAAAACTAAGCAATTTTCTGCTTTGGACGAAACCAGCCCCACCCTCAGCCCGTCATTTATTCAAATAGAAAGTATAGGTATAAATTTTAGCAACTAAATATGAGTTAATTACCAACATTAGTTTAGCTCAGTGATAGTTGTCACTTGTCTCTCATCAAAACGTTGTGAATTCTAATCCCCATCTCTATTTATTGTGCTTAAAAAGATAAATTTGAGTTAATTAAATTGTTTTCAATGATTAGAGGTATAATAGAGGGTTATAGGTTTGACAAACCAAGGGGATTAATTATAAAAGTAATTACAAATTTTAATATATTACAAATTTTAATAAAAGTAATAGAGGGTTATAGGCCGGAGACGTACATGCACCAGGACCATCTATCAGGATCCGAGAGGCTGACGTACATGAACATACTGCTGAATCTCTCGTTCCAAGGGATCCAGCCCACGGAAAGGCTCCAACGATATCAGAGGAGGAAGATGTTCCACCACAGGTGCCAGTTCGCGAGCTCCTCAATTTGAGAGCGAGACAAACTGCTACCATCGATCCAAGAGAAGGTCTTCGAGTGCATATAACGACAGAAGCCCCAGATCTTCGTCAGATGCTAGAAGAACGCAACGTGTCACAACAAGCTGGGCAACAAACCCCAGTCACTCTAAACTTGGGATCTACCCCAATGACTCGAGGAGTCAATTCGAACACAGTTCAACAGCCACATGCCGAAGCAGCTGCAACTACATCGACATATCCAACCACGGTGGATGTGCCGGAAGTACAAGATTCCATGAAGGAAGTCATCATCAAGCTTTAGAATGATTTTGAGGCTTTGAAACAAAGTTGCAAGATGGATGATGCCAATTGGGTGGAGCTAGGCAAACAAGAGGATCCCCCTTTCACAGCCCCCATAATGGCATATCCACTTCCACCAAAGATGAAGAAACCGGACATGAAGCCATAAGATGGGTCAATTGATCCGATTGACCACATCGAACTGTACGAGGGTTGATGGAATTGACTGCAGTCGGGGACAAAATGAAGTGCAGGGCTTTCTCTGTCACTTTGAAGGGCCAAGCTCGGTCATGGTATAGACAATTGAAATCCAAGACCATTGGGTCTTGGAAGCAATTGAGAAAGATCTTCATAAGTTAGTTCTCTATGCAACACGACAAGAAAACGCCTGACACCCATCTCCTTACAATTTATCAATAAGAGGATGAATCGCTGCGTGATTTCGTTTGGAGGTTTATGACAGAAGATAAAGGTCCTCGACTGCTCAGATGATGCAGCCAGAATGACTTTAACATCGGCTATAAATAATCCCGACTTGGTTCATTCTTTTGCTATTCAACCAGCTGGGACATACAGCGAGGCAATTCAGCGAGCACGTCAGTATATGCACGCTGAGGATGTGCTTCGGGCAAAACATCTCTAACATCAGACAATAATATCTAGGCATGCACAAGCTCGAGGACAGAGCTCACAGCCGAAAAAAGGTCACATGAGCTGCGATCATGAGTCAAGAAAGTCTACCCACGATAACCGATCGCGACAAGAACGAACAGTGCAAGTTCATGATCGCCGTTTAAGGGAGTTCGATTGCTACATCCCACTCAACGTCCCATTATCGAAAATCCTTGCCAACATTGAGAATAGCAACTTGAATACAATACTGGAAAAACCGAGTAAGATGAAGTCGAGTCCGAAAAAGTGAAGTAAGAATAAATACTGCAGGTTTCATAGAGACTATGGACATGATACTTCAGAGTATTACGACTTGAGAGATCAGATTGAAAATCGATTAGGTAGGGACATCTGAAAAAATATGTAGGGAAGAAGGATTCCTGTTCTTCCCGGGCTAAAAGAAAATTTGACCGATCAGATCGTGATGATCAAGACAAGTCTCCCTCACCTAAGAGAAGAGGAGTAGACGGAAAAAAGCCCGTGGTAATTAATACCATTTTTGGTGGTCCGAGTGGAGGGCATTCAGGCAATAAGAGGAAAGCCCTCATTCGAGAAACTACTCACGAAGTCCCACTTCATATGTTAAGTCAACAGTGGCAATTTGTTTTTTTGCAACCGACCTAGAAGGAGTTCATTTACCACATAATGACGCCTTAGTAATCTCACCCATAATTAATAACGTGCAGGTCCGGCGAGTACTTGTTGATGGAGGGGCCTCCATCAACATACTCTCTCTTTCAACTTATCTTGCTCTAGGATGGGAGAAGTCGCAATTGAAACGATGCCCTACACCCCTGGTTGGTTTTTTGGGGAAACAGTTATAGCAGAAGGTTGTACTGACCTACCAGTTATCATTGGAGAAAAACAATAACAAAGTTCGGAAGGTAACCGAGTTCGTCGTTGTAGGTGGCGCGTCGGCATACAACATGATACTAGGGTGACCATATATACATGAATTGCAGGTTGTACCCTCTACTTACCACCAAATGATGAAATACTCTATCCCCAATGGCGTAGGTATTATCAAAGGCGAGCAGAAAGCTTCGAGAGAATGCTATGCCACAACACTGAAGGGTACCCGAACTTGTGCAGTGATTAATGGAGCTACATCCTCTGGGATGGCTTCAGACGATGAGCCCAGCAACGAACTCGGATGGAGAACATCGAAGCAAGAACTCGAGCAGATTAAGCTTGGAGCTAATGAGAAGTTTGTCAACATTGGACTAGGGCTGAAAGCCCCAATCCGGGAGGAACTCGTTAATTTTTTACAAATAAATGCTGATGTATTCACATGGTCTCACGAGGACATGCCATGAATAGATCCCAATGTGATAGTTCATAGGCTGAACATAAATCCGAACTATAAGCCTGTTAAACAAAAGCGTCGGCCTGTCGACGTTACTCGTAGCACTGTAATATCTGAGGAGGTAAATAAGCTTCTCAAAGCTAAATTTATTAAAGAAGTTTACTACCCCGGGTTGCTCTCCAATGTTGTAATGGTAAAAAAGGCAAACGGAAAATGGAGAATGTGCGTCGACTTTACAAATTTAAATAAAGTATATCCAAAAGATAGCTTCCCCCTTCCCGGATCGACCGACTCGTTGATGCGACGGCAGGTCATGAGTTACTAACCTTCATGGATGCTTATTCAGGTTACAATCAAATAAAGATGTATGTACCCGAGCAGGAGCATACAGCCTTTGTCACAGACCAAGGTCTTTACTGTTATAAAGTGATACCTTTTGGTCTTAAGAATGCAGGGGCCACATATCAGCGGTTGGTAAACATGATGTTTACTAAGCAGATAGGCCGTAATATGGAGCTTTATGTTGACGACATGTTAGTCAGAAGCCTGACTGCTGAGGAGCATATGGTTGATCTGACCGAAGCCTTTGGGGTACTGAAACATTACCAAATGAAATTAAACCCAACCAAATGTGTGTTCAGAGTTTTATTAGGAAAATTCCTGGGATTTATGGTTAATCGTAGAGGAATAGAAGCTAACCTGGATAAAATAAAGGTTGTTCTAAAGATGGAGTCTCCAGAAAACCTGAAGCAATTCCAATGTTTGAACAGATAAATGTCTGCCATTCTTTAAAATCCTGCGAACAAAGGGGAAGTTTGAATGGACGGATGAGTGTGAGCAAGCTTTTATCAAGCCAAAAGAATACTTGAGTTCAACACCTTTATTGTCCAAGCCTAAACATGGTGACTATTTATATCTATACCTAGCAGTTTCAGATACCGCGATCAGTTCGGTCTTGATAAGAAATAATGGAGGAGTACAGAGCCCCGTGTACTATACGAGTAAATCAATGACAAGCGCAGAAACTAGATATCCTAATGTCGAAAAATTAGCATTGGCTCTAGTCAATTCGGCCTGATGGTTGCGACCTTATTTCCAAGCGCATAAGGTTGTTGTCCTAACTAATTTCCCTTTACGTCAGGTTTTTCAAAAACCGGAGACGTCAGGAAGATTGATGAAGTGGGCTCTGGAATTAAGTGAATATGATATAAGTTTTGAACCGCATGTATCTCTAAAGGGACAAGCTGTAGTTGATTTTGTGGCTAAAATAACACCAACTCATCTAATGAAGGAACCAAAGCAACAGTGGACACTCTACGTTGATGGGTCCTCTAACGAGAAAGGGTGCGGAGCTGGAATTCTCCTTGAGTCACCAGAAGGAACACATTTTGAATTTGTGCTGCGATTCAATTTTAGAACGTCGAACAATGAAGCTGTACGAGGCACTATTGGTCAGCCTCCACTTAGCCCAGAGTATGGATGCAGATTTTTTATTAATTCTAAGTGATTCTCAGCTTATAGTCAATCAAAATTATGGACGAATTCTAAGCAAGGGACGAAAAGATGGCAAAATATTTAAGAAAAGCAAAAGAAAATTTGGCTCAGTTCAAAGACTTTATAATTTGCCAAGTCCTGAGGTCGGAAAATTCCAACGCGGATGCTCTGGCAAAGTTGGCCGCGACATTCGAGACAGATCTGGCCCGCACTGTACCAGTTGAAGTGTTGAACTCGCCGTCTATTGACCAGGAAGAACATTGTTCGGTTGAAACACGACCTTGTTGTTGGTTAGATCCAATCGTTGAATTCCATAAAGGGATTCAACCGGATGATCAAAACGAATTTACAAAATTGCGACGTCAAGCCGTTCATTACCTTCTACAGGGAGAAACGTTAAATAAACGTGGATACTCATTACTACTGCTTAAATGCCTTACGCCAGATGAAGCAGATTATGTGATCAGAGAAATACATGAAGGAATTTGTGGAGATCACATCGAAGCTCGAACTCTAATGTCAAAAATCATCCGACAAGGGTATTATTGACCGAGTATAACAGAGACGGGAAAACTTTCATACGAAAGTGTGACAGGTGTCAAAGATATGCTGATTTGATAAGACAGCCACCAGAAAATTTGACGCCAATCTCTAACCCGTGGCCATTTACTTAATGGAGAATTGACCTTATTGGACCATTACCTACTAGTAAAGGCCAGGTGCACTTCGCCATTGTTGCCATTGATTACTTCACTAAATAGGCTGAAGTAGAACCTTTAGCTACCCTAAGAAAGATAATTATTAACTAAATTCAAATTTTGTGTATTTACAAAACAAATCTACCCAAATCAAAATCCTACTAAAAACATAAAAAAAAAATACTTATCAACTCAATTCAAATTTTAAATATCTAAAAAAAATACAGCCAAATCTGATTCATACTATAAATATAAAAGATAATTATCCACTCAATTAAAATCTTATATATTTCATTTAAATATTTGAAATAAACAAATTATAAGTCAAGAATCGGCCTATATTATTTCAAATATAAAAAGTATATTCAAAACAATAATATATAATGTACATAATATATGATGAGATTTAAATATAAATAACATACTTTATGCAACATTTCAACCTTAAAAAACATGAAATCAAACAAATTTGACCAGCATATTGTATTTCTTAGAAATTAAAGACTTTAAATTCAAAAATTTTAAAATCTAAAAAAAGTAAGACGAAATTAAGTCCACTCTCGACGTGTTATTTATTCAAATGAAAAATAAGTAATTATCCTCTGCAATTTCGCAACTAAATCTTTAATGAAATTTGTAACATAGCTAAAATTTTTGCAATGATTAAAGGTATAGTAGAAGACGTGATTTATAATAAATTGTTAGAACATAATTACAAATTTGACCTCTGAAATTTTTAGGTTTACATCAGCTTACATATTGAATAAAAAATAATTGATATAAATTACTATTCTTTTAATTATCGAATCATTAAAATATCATGAATTCAAATCCTCCCCCTATACCTTTTATATTAAAAAAATAAAATTAAAGGTATTACTTTTTTTTCCATGAGAGTGGATCTGTGAGGACCCACCTCAAATGGGGTGAAGAATTCCAATATGGGAGTTTTTTTTTTTTTTTTCTCCGTGACAATGGGACGAGGAATATTATGTTTTCCACCCTCTTTATATTAATATATATCATCATAAAACTAAATATTTGTATGTGAAATTTATTGGATATATGTTATTGTGACAGTGTTTATGTTTTGGAGTTTATTGTATTGATAATTTATCATATGAAATTTATATTTTAAGATTTACTTTTTAATAAATTATGAGATATTATTAAGAAATCAATTTTACTCTAGTTTACTATTCTTCTAGCTACTAATTCCTGAAAATTTTCATGGAAAATAGCGTGAGAATAAGAAATGAAATGGCCAAATGGAGGCATGATTCAGGAATGTAGATGGGATAACACTCCAAAAATAATTATATCGACTTGTTAAGTAGCTATTATTTATTATTAGAATTATTAGAATTGATTTGTATAATGAAAATATAAAATTTTGATATTGATTTGTTTAAGAAAACTATGGCAAATTTTCTTGTTTGTAGTAGCCACTTTTACCAGCAGGTTAACTTTTGTGAGTCCCATATTTTTGGGATATTATATTGATGTGATTTAATATTTATTCTAAAATTTTAAGTATTTTTAGATAAATGCTTTTAATTTGCAAAGATCATGCTAGATTTTGATCTAGCTCGGAATAATAGAAGATTGGGTACTAAGTCGAGTTTGAGGGTTCACTAAATGAAGACCATTTGTTTAGGAGAAGTAAACACTTTGATGCTCAAGTCAATAGGGGTTTAGACTTTAGATATAAAGTTGAGCTTATATTATGCACCTGATGTCAGAATGATTTATGACCTTATAAATGGTAAGGTTCAATATGGCCTTCTGATCCTCGAATGTGCTTGTAGAAAATTTGTTACCAAAGATTGGCTTGTCGAGTGCACAAAATTAAAGTTGTGTAAGACCTTTAACCAAATGGAGTTCACAAGTTTACTTTTTGGTTAACTCAACGTTTCCAAAACTTTTTAGGTGAAGATCTTATTTTTCAAACTTCCATTGTTCTCCATGTGGCACAACTATTTTTATTAGCCAACAATTTAGATAAATTCTCACATTAAAAAAAAGGGAAAAAAACTTGCAAGCATGTATAACGGAAAGGTAAAACATCAATGATAATTAAATAAACTATAAAAGGATAAAATAAAATCTCAAAATAAATAAATTATTTTATTTTATTTGCATTTTATTCCTTCGTTGTAAATTCGCTCGATTGGAGGGTTAAACACGTCAACAAAAGAGGACACGTCATTTATTTTTAATAATATATATAAAGTCATATGAACTCAAAGAAAAAAGAGAAAAAGAAAAGAGAAAAAAAAGGTGTGTTTGGGTTATTAATCAGAAAACAAAAATTTGAAAAATGAAAACTAGAGTTGTATTATTTGCTTTCAGTATTTTCAATATGTATTTGGTAGCAGATTTGATAATTGAATCTCAATTTAAAAAATTGTTTAACGTGTGTTTAGTGATATATTTCTAAAGTAGGAGGAGTTACAAACAAAATATTTAGGTTAATCTAAACTTATATTAATTAATTTATTAACATTTTTTTATGAACTTTGTATAATTATTATTTTATAGGTTATATAATTTAGAATACATTATCTTTTACATGATTTAATTTTAACAAACATAAAGTTTATAATACGAAGTAATATATTTATCAAAGTTTTTATCATTTTTAATGTAATTATGCATCTTAAAAATTCTCACTGTTTGGATCACAGAATCCGAAAACAGTTTTCAAAAACGAATCTCTCAAATCCTGAAAAATGTATATTGGATTCAGGGAATCTGAAAATAAAAAATAGAATTCGAGTTTCCAACCAAATAGACCTAAGCAATTTTCTGCTTTGGACGAAACTAGCTCCACTCTCAGCTAGTCATTTATTCAAAGAAACTATCGGTATAAATTTTAGCAATTAAATCTGAGTTAACTGCCGACATCAAGTAAATTAAATTTGTAACCATAGTTAAAATATTTTCAATGATTAGAGGGATAATAGAGGGCTATAGGTTTGATAAAGCAAGGTGATTAATTATAAGTAGTTGGAAATTAAAGTAATTACAAATTTTAATATATTATTCTATCTCTAATTTCTATTTATAATTGGAGTCTCCCTTCTAAACAAGAATCAATTTTTTTATTTTCAATTGGACCTTTGAAATTTTGAAGATTGCATCGATTTAGATTTTGAATGAAAAAATTATTATAATGTAATTACAAGTTTTAATAAATCATTGGTAAGGATTAACAAAAATGCAAAAAGAATAATTTGATTTAATTTTAAGAAAATGATAATAAAGTTTTGGAAGAAGCATTGAAATTATGCACGAGTAACCATCGTGGACGACCTAGTGGTCAATGAGGGCCAATGTAAATAGCAAAAGGCTTAGAGGGAATGAGTACAAAATGTATATTGATCGTTTAAGCTTGTATACTTTTTCCTTTGCAAAAAAGAAATTGTACACAAGTATATATTCCAATTACTTTTTTTGAGATCGAAGGTTCAATTCTTAACCCTCACATTTGTTGTATTTAAAAACAACATAGAAATTATATTGAAGTGACAGTGAAAATACATAAACTATAAATAGGATTTAACCTAAATAATTTCCTATACAGATTTATACTGGTTCACCACTAATGACTACGTCCAGTCTTCCACTCACATGTGGATAATTCACTAATAATTGTTAAAAAGATTGAATACAAAACTCTCCCCTGAAATATCTCCTAGAGGTCCCAACAAAGGCCCCTAGCTTCTAAGTATTTTAACACAATAATACTTAGGAACATGAATGAAAAACTCACAGAATAATCGAGAACAAATTACCTCGAAAGTATCGATCTTGATCTACCCTTTCTGTGTTGCGAACACTCGAGCAACCGCCTCTGAAACACCACAAGAATCTCCCAAAATGGATGCCTAAACACTCCCACGACTTCCAATTTTAGGTTCACGACTAATAAAAACAAAAAGCAAAAGGTTTTTTTTTAAAAACAAAACCTAAAACCTAAATGCGCTTTATGTTTTATGGTCCAAACTTTTTTTCATCCCTTCTTTTTTATTTTCTTTTTATTTTGTTTCCAATTCTCAACAATCTCCCACGTGGAGACAAAATAACAATTTCACCTCCCACTGCATCAACAATGTCCCATCATCCTGACATTCTCTGCGGCATAGTTTTGACTCCTCTATCAACGAACTGATCCACACTACTCGACCCTACCCAAGCTCTGTCTGTGATTGCCTCGAGACTGAGAAATTCTACGTGGTCTTGTCTCCCAGACATTAGAGACACAGCCACGTGCTCCTACTCGAACTAATTTGTCCATGTCGCTTCTTTTCTCGATCGAACACAACGACCTCTGAAGGAAGATTCCTTTAATGACTTGGTGCTCCCACCAAAGTCTATTGCCTTTCTAGAGACATTACCATTAACTTTAGCACTAATTGTAATCTTCTCCCTCAATGCACTATCTCGCCTTTGCGACTTCATCAGCTTGCTCATCGTCTGATAACTGGGGTATTATTTCAACAGTCTACTGAACACCTCACTGAGCTGTTCTCCTTTCCCTTTCTTCTACTTCCCAGTTGTTGTACTTGAACTGATGGCAGATTCTTGTGATCTATCTTGACTGTCAATGTTGCCGATTCTTTTTAGTCTCACCCTGAACCATCTACAGCTACATTATTGTGCATCCTCTGTCTCTCAGATCCTCTAACAACCTTAAACTCAGAAACATAAACAGAAGATCTCTTGTAGCCTGTTGCCACCATCCTGGATTCCCTCTTGAGTTTCCAACAACCCCCACTAAATTCACTGTTGTAGCCATCGTCATCTAGCTTCCCTGCGGATAACAAATTAAATCTGAAGCTAGGAATATACCTGACGTTTCGTAGCACCAACTCGGCCCCTATGACTGTCTTCAAACAAACATCTCCAATTCCTCTCACCTTGGAGATACTTTCATTCCCATTTTCACTGAGCCATAATCACCTACAGTAAGAGATGAGAACCAACGTCTGTCTGAAGCAACATGCACTGATGCTGCAGTGTCTACTACCCACTGGTGTATAAATATATTCCTCTGAACACAAGTCAGAAACTCTTTAATCCGTTCTTCTTCTGTTACAACATTTGTAGTACTGTTCTCTTTCTCAAAATCTTCTTTGAACTTCTTGTAAAAGTATTTAACGTGTCCCTTATTGTGGTAGTAAAAATACTCCACTTCCCCATTGGAACTCTCACTACCCTTACTATAACTCTGCTGCTTCCAGAACAAATTATTTGGAAAATATCTATCTCGATCTATCCTTTCTGTGTTGCCAACACTTGTACCGCTTTAATGGGCGAACAGCCCAACCCTTGGAACATACTACAGCCCCAGGTGGTGAAGAGTCGACATCGAGGTGCCAAACCTTCGCGTGAGTCGCCGCCTGTGAAACACCACAAGAATCTCCCAAAACGGATGCCCAAATACTCTCACGACTTCCAATTTTAGGTTCACGGCTACTAAGAACAAAAAGCGTTTTTAAAAACAAAACATAAAACTTAAATGGGCTTTATGTTTTATGGCCCAAACTTTTTTTCATCCCTTTTTCTTTTCAATTTTCTTTTCATTTTTTTTTCCAATTCTCAGCACAACTAAATAAGAAATGGAAATCAATTTCCTTTAACATTATAGGTACTATTTCTTGCATGATCATATGTCCACCTTCTAACGAGAAAGAATAACATACATAATTAGTGGCTTGTGAATCAAATTATTTAGATGGATCTAACATCCTCCACTAATCAATATTTTAAGTACTAGTGAATTATATTTACCTTTTTTTGACCATTTCTTTTCTTCTAGGTATTTTACACAGTTTCTCTTCTAGTGTCCTTGTTGATTGCAATGGAAACACTTTCCTTTTGATGCTTTTTCTATCTTGACTCTCTTTCTTTTTGGATCAGCGTCAGTTGTATTATGCTCCTCACTACTTTTTCTCTCTGACCTTTTTCTTTTCTTCTAGGTATTTTGGACATTTTCTCTTTGAGTGCCCTTCTTCGTTGCAATCAAAACACTCTCCCTTTTGTAGTTTTTTCTACCTTGGTTCTCTTTCCTTTTGGAGTAACTTTTGTTATATTCTGCTCCCTACTTTTTCTCTTCCAATTCTTAGTCTCTGAGTTTGAAGCTATAGACTCAGTTCTCAAGAGCGAAACTGCGCACTTTTAACTTGCTTGAGTTGGCAACATTTGCCTCTTCATTTTTGCCTTTGTTTTTCATCATAGACTCAATGGTTTGCAGTTCATTTAGAAGAATAGGGAGATTACAAGCAATTTTGTTCATGATAGGGAGAGTTTCTTGAACAAAACTAAGTTGGATTCTTCACCATTCGACATTTTCTCTCTATTTTTCCATGTGGTATAGTTTTCACCAGTCAATCTCTCCCCGACCAATATTGAAATCAGGATAGACATTTTTACTGAAATATAAAAGAGTAATATTTGAAAAACTGAAAACATTACCATTAAAATTTTAGCATAAAAATAAACAATGCAAACACCATCCCTTCAAATTTTTAGCATAAAAATCAAATAATTGTGACGGTGTTTATGTTTTGGAGTTTATTGTATTGATAATTTGTCATATGAAATTTATATTTTAAGATTTACTTTTTAATAAATTATGAGACATTATTCAGAAATCAATTTTACTCTAGTTTACTGTACTTTTCTAGCTACTAATTCTTGAAAAAATTCATGGAAAATATCGTGAGAATAAGAAAAAATTCAAGAATGTAGATGAGATATAACACTCCAAAAATAATTATATCGACTTGTTAAGTAGCTATTATTTATTATTAGAATTATTAGAATTGATTTCTAATTGTACAAAATTTTGAAACAGATTGCTTTAAGAAAACTATGGCAAATTTTCTTTTCCGTTGTAGCGACTTTTGCCAGCAAGGTTAACTTTTGTGAGTCCCACATTTTTTGGGATATTGTATTGATGTGATTTAATATTTATTCTAAAATTTTAAGCCTTTTTTAGATAAATGCTTTTTATTTGCAATGGATTTGACCTAGTTCGGAATAATAAAAGATTGAGTACTGGGTTGAGTTTGAGGGTTCGTAAGGGCAACTTGTATAGGAGAAGCAAACACTTTGAAGCTCAAGCCAGTAGGAATTCGACTCTAGATATAAAGTCGAGCTTATATTATGCACCTGATGTCAGGATGACACTCTTTATGACCTTATATATGGTAAGGTTTAATATGGCCTTCTGACCATCAGTTGTGCTGGTAGAAAATTTGTTACTGCATGTTAGCTTGCCGAGTGCACAAGATTGAGGTTTACAAGTTTAACTAAATGGAGTTTATAAGTTTACTTTTTGGTTAAGTATGAAGGTTGGTCCACATAAGCGTTTTCAAATTTTTCAGAGGAAATCTTATTTTCCAAACTTGGCTGTGTGGCACAACTATTTTTATTCTCTGACAATTTAGATCAATTCTCAAATTAATTAAAATAAAAAGGGAAAAAAAATTGCAAGCGTGTATGACGGAAAGGTAAAATATCAATTATAATTAAATGAACTATAAAATAAGAAAATGGAATTTCAAAACAAATAAATTAAATTATTTTATTTGCATTCTATTCCTTCGTTGGAGGTTTAAGACACGTCAACATAAAGATTCTTGTAGAGGACATGTCATATATTTTTAATAATATATATAAAATCATACGAACTCAAAACTAAACAACTTTCTTTAAGAAAAAACTAAACAATTTTCTGATTTGGACGAAACCAGCCTCACTCTCCGCCGGTCATTTATTCAAATAGAAACTATATATATAAATTTAAGCAATTAAATTTGAGTTAATTCTCAGTATCAATTTAACTCAACAATAATTATCACTTGTCTCTAATCAAGAGGTCCTGAATTCTAATTCCCACCCCATTTATGCTTAAAAAGAAAAATTGAGCTAATTAAATTTGTAACCATAGTTAAGATATTTTCAATGATTAGAGGGATAACAAAGGGCTATAGGTTTGATAAACCAAGGTGGTTAATTATAAGCTGTTGGAAATAAATTAATTATAAATTTTAATATCTAATTTCTATTGATAACTTGTCTTCAAAAAAAAAAAAATTCTATTTATAACTGGAGTCTACCTCCTCAACAAGAAATAATTTAATTTTAAGAAAATGATAATGAAAGTGACAGTGGAAACACACATAAACTATAATATAAATAGGATTCAACCAGTTTAGACCTTAACAAGTTTCAAATTTGTTAAATGGCTCTAAAATTTAAATCTACCGCCCAACTAAAACTTCTGTAAGAAAAAAAAATCATTATTTAGTCTCTACTTTTTACATGCTCGCTATGGGTACACGAGTTATTTTCATTTACTGAATAGATCTTAAAATCATTTTTTGAAATAACAATATTATTATTGAATTAAAATCGTCTTTTGAAATAACAATACTATTATTGATAAAATTCAAGAACGAGATTGTTCAACTAAACAAGAAATGGAAATCAATTTCCTTTGGTATTATAGGCACTATCTCTTGTATGGTCATTTGTCCACCTTGTAGTTGCTCGTGTGAATCACTTTCCTGAAAAGAAGAACATACATCATTAGTGGATTGGGAATCAAATTATCTAGATGGGCCTAACATACTCCACTAATCAATATTTCAACTGCCACTAAATCATATTTACCTTCTTTTGACTTTTTCTTTTCTTCTAAGTATTTTGCACAGTTTCTCTTCCAGTGTCCTTGCTCGTTACAGTGAAAACATTTTCCTTTTGATGCTTTTTCTACCTTGACTCTCTTTTTTGGATCAACTTTAGTTGTATTATGCTCCTCGCTATTTTTTCTCTCTGACTTTTTCTTTTCTTCTAGGTATTTTGGACAGTTTCTCTTCGAGTGCCCTTCCTCGTTGCAACGAAAACACTCTCCTTTTACAGTTTTTTCTATCTTGATTCTCTTTTGTTTTGGAGCAACTTCAGTTGTATTTTGCTCCTTACTACTTTTCCTCTTCCAATTGTTAGTCTCTGAGTTTGAAGCTACAGACTCAGTTCTCAAGATTGAAAGTGCGCACTTTAACTTGCTTGAGTTGGCTGCTTCATCATTTTTGCCTTTGTTTTTCATCATAGACTCAATGACTTGTAGTTCATTTAGAAGAGTAGGGAGATTACAAGCAATTTTGTTCATGATAGGGAGAGTTTCTTGAACAAAACTAACTTGGTTGGATTTTTCACCGTTCGACATTTCCTCTCTATTTTTCCATGTGGTATAGTTTTCACCCGTCAATCTCTCCCCGACCAATATTGAAATTAGGGTAGACATTTTTACTGAAATATAAAAGAGTAATATTTGAAAAAGTGAAAAAATTACCATTAAAATTTTAGCAGAAAAATAAACAATGCAAACACCATCCGTTCCAATTTTTAGCATAAAAATCAAATAATTTGATAAAATAACTATATAAATTATTTTAATGTTATGGTACTAGCCTCTACTTAATTGAGACAATCTCAATCATTGTGTTTCCTTTCGGTCAGCTTAAATACAACTCTTCTATAGCTAGTCAATTATTATTCAAGTTAATTAATTTAGGATTGGCTTGGAATGATATTAAAAATTTATTCATCATCTCAATTTATAATCCAATTCTAAAACCTTTTCAAACTATGAATAAAAGATTATCCAAAATTTTTCAAAACAAAATTATATCTTATTAGAAATATAGAAAGGTAGTTTATAACTCAATTCAAATTTTGAAATAAGTTATCTATATTTGATTTGTTTAATCATATTAAAAAATAATTTTTATCTCTATTATTTATACCCTTTAATTCTGATTTAAAAAATCCTAGACTTAATTTCTCTAATCCTATTTAAATTATTTATATTGATTTGTTTAATCATATTAAAAAATAATTTGTATCACTATTAAAATTTTATACCCTTTAATTTTGAATTAAAAATCCTACACTTAATTTCTCTAATCCCATTTAGATAATAAAACGAATCATCAACTCAATTCAAAATTTTAACCATTTTAGCGTTTGAAATAAACAATTTTTTTTAATCAAGAATCATATCATCTATTATTTCAGATATAACAATTATATTTAAAATAATAATGCATGATATCATATATGCATAATTTAAGTCTAAACAACATACATACTTTATATTCAAATATAATAGAAAAAAATCAACATGCATATTTAAATAATTTAAGCAAAATAGTTTCACATATCCTAAAAATTAAAGACTTCAAATTCAAAATTATAAAACTTTAATCTTCAAAACATGTACATTGAGTGAGTTGTATTTCTATGATTGCTAGACGACTTCGCCGGCGAGATTAGAAAAATTCTTTCGATTAAAAGAAATTTGAAAAAGAGAATTATCATAAAACCCTAACAATTTCGAGTTTCCTAATTGATCATTTCAAAACAATAAAAACTAATGCCTAAATATATTTATAAATAAAATTAAGAAAACTACCTTTGCGATTTCCTGGCTAAGAACAATGGATCAGTATTGGTGAAAGAAATAAACTATTGAGAGAATTTCTTCGAATGTGTGAGTTTGGATTAACTCAATGATATTTATAGAAAATTTTAGCCAAATTGTCATAAAAGATTGTAGAACCATAAATTTTGGGTCAATCATAAACGACCACGTCATTATCTATTTTATTTAGGGTTAATTATATATTAACTCTAAATTAAAATTAAACATAATTTGACAATTAAAATATGTAATTGGGTCATATGAATATTGGGCTTGGAATCGATTTGGTTCACAAACTTGACCAAAAACTCAATTTACCATCAATTAAAGTGGATTAATATTTAAATTTAAATAAATCCATTTAAAGAATTGGGTTTGGCCCAAAATTATCCAAGCCCAATGACCCACTAAAGCCTATGGAAACTTCTATAAATAGAGGGGATCTCATTCATTTTGAGGGGTTTAGAATTTCAGAATGGAGAGAATTCACACCAAGTTGAAGACTCTCTGAAGACTTGAAGATTCGAAGACCAACTTGAAGACTTTGAATACCTGAAGACTTGAAAACTTTCGAAGAACATATAACTTCGATCCAAATTCAAGAACAAGCATCTCAATCTTCATATCAAGTTCGAGAGAAAGAATCAGAGGATAAAAGATTAGAGATTGAATCCACTATACAACACATACTACAAATATAAAAGTTCAACTCCACGAAATATAATTTCTCCGGAAAATTTCGTGTGAACAAATTGGCACGCCCGGTGGGACCATCTCTACCTCTCATCTCCTTCTAAGACCCAAACTTCTCTCAAGAAAAAGAAAGAAGAAACAATGAATGTTGGGATTTTCTCTACCTTTAAAAAGATTAGAGACTCATGCAAGCGCACACGGTCACAAGTAATACTCGGAAGTAATCCAAGGTCGAATCCTCAGGGACTTGTTGCTTTTCAAAATCAAGTAATGCAGTGAAATGGTTCAAATATGCAATTGTGATTTAGGAAGAAAATAATGGTGAAATGTTGTTGTTTGGGGTTTTAACTATCAAGCAATTTAATGAAACTCAACCTCCTTATCTCCTACCTTAGTTTTGATGCAAAACATGGAAAACACACTATGTTGGAAAAATGCACCAGACGCAATTCCTGACTTTTCTTGGGATTTGAGTTCTACTCTTTCATTACCGCTTTTGGTTGCTGCAGAGGCTAAGGTAACCTACAATCATATTCCTATGTGTGATTACAATCCTAGAGAATATCTACCAACTCATTTGCATTATGGGTCAAAGGGCCTATGCCTAAGACCATGTTTTATGCGCTTGTTCCTAAGTCACATCCCATATTGGTTTCCTATTATTTTACCTAACTTACCTTTCCCAAGGTCGGGCTTTGGTGTATAAATCACGTTCCCACTGGCCAAATGGAAAAAAGACGTAAAGAGAAGTTTTTAGAAACCAACCCAAAAAAGTGCTAGGCGCAATCTGGCCAAAATCCCAAGCGTGTTGAAAATCAAATCATTTGACTAAGGCATTCCACAAGGAGGTTGATAACTAATTTAGAACATAATTAAATGAAAGTAAATGCACGAAAACATAAATAAAGTATTTTTCATTGAATTTAAATGAATAAATAAGCCGTACAAGGAGTTCTAGCTTAACCCTCTTCTCTCTCGAGCGTGAGGGGAGTTGAAACTCGCTAAAGAACTTTAAAAGAACAGAATGAACAAAAAACGGAAATAAGAACTCGAATTAAAAGCACTACGAAAGGTAAAAGCGTGAAAAACGAAGAAATGAACAACTAGAACATGAACATAAACCCTAAAAACGTGTTCTACAACTAGAGAGCATCTAAAAGAAGATGAAATGAAGCTTGGAAGGGATGATTTGCTGAGGGATGGATGACTTCCTTTTATAGCACCATAGGTTGGTTGAAACTCCCCTCCATTTCTGGTGGAAAAGGGTTGAGATTCACCTAACCACCTCACTTGGACTTGGACTCACGGTTTTGAACATGTGGGAAATGTTATTTCTTGCCCTTCATTAATCAAAACGTGCGTTTTGACAAATTGCCCTTCAAAAATGCGCCAGACGCAATTCTGTAAAAGACAGAATTCTGTTATTTTCTTCCAACTTTGACCGCATTTATCTCATATTTTTCCTAAAGTACCATAGTTTGACTTTTATGCATAAATAATCTATGTATGTTCTACTTTAAGAATATGTCGTCCTTTTTGGCAAATAATAATGGAAAATGGGTCAAAAACGTGGTCAAATAGGGCTACCGACACTTGTTTCTACAGTAAAAAGTCAACCCTAACACATCTAAGAAAACTTCTGTAAAAAGTACTTCTACTTCAAGCAACACCTCTTACACAGGACCGATCACCCGTAGCCGTTCAAAAGAAATCCGGTCAGGAGAAGATCAAACACCTCCAGTTGTTACTAAGAAAATACTGCAGCAGATAAAGAAACCTACTCAAGTTGGGGTCGTTATCAAGGAGAATCCTTTGTTCATCGAGTCTACTCCTTCTCTGTTAAGTTCGAGAAAATTCCAGAAATCGATGTGATGTCTGTTATGATGGCTGATGCAAGCAGCACGGAAGAAAGGATGGCTGAAATGGAAAGGAAACTTGCTGCGCTGATGAAGACGGTGGAAGAAAAGGACTATGAAATCGCTTCCCTGAAGAATCAGATTGAAAATAAAGATGTTGCTGAGTCGAGTCAAACCCCTGCTCTCAAGATAAATGACAAGGGAAAGACTATCGCTCAAGAAAATCAATCGCAGTATTCCACTTCGATCGCTTCGCTATCTGTTCAGCAGCTCCAAGATATGATCACAAACATGATCAGAGCGCAATACTAAGAGGATTAATGATCTGAGAATGCCTGCTAGATACCAACCTCCAAAGTTCCAGCATTTCGATGGAAAGGGCAATCCCAAGTAACATATTGCTCACTTCGTCGAAACATGTGAGAATGCTGGCACAAGAGGTGATTAAATGGTCAAGCAGTTCGTCCGAACGTTGAAGGGAAATGCCTTTGACTGGTATACTGATCTCGAACCTGAAATAATCAAGAGTTGGGAACAGCTTGAAAGAGAATTCTTAAATCGCTTTTACAGCACAAGGAGAACCGTCAGTATGATGGAGCTCACCAGTTGCAAACAAAGAAAAGATGAACGGGTTGTTGAATATATCAACCGGTGGAGAGCTCTAAGTCTTGACTGCAAGGACAAACTCACGGAAGTATCTACTGTGGAAATGTGCACTCAAGGCATGAATTGGGGACTTCTTTATATCCTTCAGGGGATAAAACCCCGCACATTTGAAGAACTAGCAACTCGTGCTCATGACATGGAGATAATTATTGCTAGTAGAGGTAATAAAGAGTCTCTAGTCTCAGATGTGAAGAAAGAGAAGAAGAAAATGAATAGTACAGAGAAGATCTCCAAGGGTTCTACGAAGGAATCTATGGTCGTTAATACGACCCCTCTCAAATTTTCCTCGAAAGGAAAAGAAAGAAAAGAAGATAGAAAAGCAATAAGATGGAAATGTAAGACGTCGTTCATCTCTGGAAGAAAGACAAGAAAAGGTTTATCCTTTTCCAGATTCTGACCTTGCAGATATGTTAGAGCAACTACTGGAAAAGGGACTCATAGAACTCCCTGAATGCAAACGACCCGAACAAATGGGAAAAACAAATGATCCCAACTATTGTGTATATCATCGAGTCGTTAGTCATCCAATAGAAAAATGCTTCGTTTTGAAAGAACGAATCTTGAAGCTCGCTCGAGAAAAGAAGATTGAGCTGGATCTTGATGAAGTGCCCCAAACAAATCATGCTGCGATAATCCCAAGTTCTGGCAGCCAGTTGTCCACAATCTCATTTCATGACGACGAAGTGGTTTGGATCCAATTTGGGACCCTCGAACCTATGGCCATTTCATCCTAACATACGACTCATAGGAAGAACTCCCAAGAAAAAGACGAATTTACAGAGGATAGAGAAGGAGAATGAACTCTTGTAACTCGTCGGGAGAAGCAAAAACAAAATTGCGTCAAGAAAAGGTCTCGCCTATATCGAGACCACAAAAGAAGAAGCAGAACTCAGAAGAAAAAGAGAAATAAAAGTTTGAGGAAACCTAAGCTAGCCTCTCAAGCAAACACATGTCCTTCATGTTGTACGTCTATTGGCTTCACAAATGAAGATTTGTTGCTTGGGTCAAAACCCCATAACAAACCGTTATTTGTCTCAGGATATATTTGGGAACAAAAGGTCGACCGAATTCTTATTGATGATGGCTCAGCTGTCAATATAATGCCTAAGTCAACCATGAAGCACCTAGGCATTTCGATGGAAGAGTTATCAAATAGTAAACTGGCGATCCAAGGCTTCAATCAAGGTGGTTAGCGAGCAATTGGCATGATCCATTTTGAACTCAGCATTTGGGACTTAAAGGCTAACACTCTATTCCATGTCATAGATTCCAGGACCACCTACAAGTTATTATTAGGACGCCCTTGGATTCATGGAAATGGAGTAATAACGTCCACACTGCATCAATGTTTAAAATTTTATCAAGATGACATTAAGAAAATTGAAGCTGATATGAACCTGTTCTCAGAGGCTGAGTCACATTTTGCATATGCGAAATTCTATATGAAGACTGAGGTTATAGGGGAAACTATACCGACAGAAATCCCCTTGATCAAGAGCTGTGATAAACCTAAGTCGGAACAACTGGAAGATTCTTCAGCCAAAAGATTAATCAAAGAAGTAAATACTTCTAATGTCCAAAAGAATGAAACATCTACTAGTGCCATAAAGTTATGGGCTTCGAAGGTTGCGAAAGCGTCAAGTGCTCCTATCTTTTACTATGTCTCTTTATCTCGACGAAAGAAGGGTGAATCACCATTTACGGAATGCTCGGGAAAACTAAAGATCAGTGATGTAGAAATCTTGAAAGAGAACTTCACCACTCCTCTTACAAAGATAACAAAGCAAGACACTAAAAAGCCCGAGGACGACCAGATAAAAGTGATCTTGCCTGAGAAGTGAACGAATGATGGATTTGACTAAAAAACATATAAGCTTTTGGCAAAAGCAGGCTATGATTTTACAGCTCATATTGAGTTTAAAAGCCTAAGGATCTTCGATGAAATACCCAAACTTTCTTCAACCCAGAAGAAGTTGCAAAAAGAGGGTTATGCATACCTACCTCAAGAGTAGGCCTTGGATATAAATCACCAGAGCCTGTTCGCATTACCAGGAAAGGGAAAGCAAAGGTCGTAGACACGAACCATATTACGATAGAAGAAGTTGACGACCTTGAAAAAAATAAAGAAAGTGTTAACCAAAGGGTTTCTGCGTTAGATCGCATCAAACCGCCAGTTGCACGCTCTTTGATCTTCGAAAGATTAGGTGCCGGTACCGCAGAAGAATAAGCTTTATATCCAGCTTCTAGTTCTACGCGCACTTCGGCTTTTCAGAGGTTAAGCACGGCCACAAGAGAAGAAGGAAGCTCACGTGTACCTATTTCTTCTAAACGACCTTCAGTTTTCCGAAGACTAAGCTTTACACCAGCGAAAAATATGGACAAATATTCTGCGTCAGTTTTCGAACGCCTGAGACATGAAGGGACAGGAGAAGCTTCAAAAAAGAGGCAACTTACTGAGATGAAAGGTGATAAAGAAATTTGTAGTAGTGTTCCCTGCAGAATGAGAAGAAGGACTCGTATTTTTGTAAGTACGGAGGGCTCTTTGAAGGTGAAGCCGCATACTATCATCCTAACGAAACCGGTGGATGAGAGTGAAGAATACGAGGAAGATAAGGCCGAATGTTGCCATGTTACTGTTGAAGAGGCCTCAGACACTGAAACATCTGAAGAAGATGTCGAAGAAGCCCCATCGTCATTGGAAGATGGCAACCAGCCAACAGTTGACGAACTTAAGGAAGTAAATCTTGGCACGATAGAAGATCCGTGTCCAACCTTCATAAGTGCGTCACTTACTCGTGATGAAGAAAGTAAATATATGAACCTACTCACCACATAAATAGATATTTTTGCTTGGTCATACAAAGAAATGTCAGGACTTGATCCAAAAGTGGCAGTCCATCACCTTGCAATTAAACAAGGATATCGGCCAGTGAAACAAGCACAACGTCGATTTCGACCAGAACTTATACCTCAAATCGACGTTGAGGTCAATAAATTGGTAGAGGCGGGTTTCATCCGTGAAGTGAAATAGCCAACATGGATAGCAAACATTGTTCCTGTGAGAAAGAAGAATGACCTGCTTCGTGTGTGCGTTGATTTTCGTGATTTAAACAATGCATGCCCCAAGGATGATTTTCCATTACCAATCACCGAAATCATGGTTGATGCTACTACAGGACTTGAATTCTTATCTTTCATGGATGGATCATCAAGATACAACCAAATTCAGATGACACTCGAAAACGAAGAAATGACAGCATTTCGAACTCCGAAAGGGATATATTGTTATAAGGTAATGCCCTTTGGACTAAAAAATGCAGGTGCCACTTATCAGCGCGCCATGCAAAAGGTATTTGATGACATGCTACATAAACATGTTGAATGTTACGTTGACGATCTCGTGGTTAAGTCCAAAAAGCGACAAGATCATCTGGGGGATCTAAAAGTAGTCTTTGATCGCTTGAGAAAGTATCAATTAAAGATGAATCCTCTCAAGTGTGCATTCGGAGTTACCTCGAGAAAGTTCCTTGGTTTCATTGTAAGACATCGGAGAATCGAAATTGATCAGTCAAAGATTGACGCTATTCAAAAAATGCCAACACCTAGGAACTTACATGAGCTGAGAAGCCTTCAGGGTCGTCTGGCCTATATCAGGAGATTCATCTCCAACCTAACTGGCCGATGCCAACCTTTCCAGAGATTGATGAGGAAGGATACAAGTTTCGAGTGGGATCAAACATGTGAAAATGCTTTTGAAAGCATAAAAAAATACTTGCTTAATCCACATGTCTTAGGTGCACCCATAGCAGGAAAGCCGTTGATATTATATATCACGGCGTAAGAAAGATCGCTCGGAATATTGTTGGCGCAAGAAGGAGAAAAAGGGAAAGAACGAGACCTTTATTACTTGAGTATAATCTGTTGGCTTTTTGACCCTTAATCTCTATTAATTAATTTAATTAATTAATGTTTTGATGATAACAAACACACTTAGTATTAATTGGTTTTGGTGTGTAAGAATTATTATTATAGAACATAAATTTATTATGAGTTTCAATAATATTATATGATTTAGTGATAATACATATTTTTTTTATTTGACAATTTTAGTATTTTGAAGTGTCCACAGCATAGAGCTCGAAATAAGGATTCCAACGTCTTTTGAATTACCCAAAATGGAGCTCAAACGAAGAAATTATGGTAGAAGGAAGTCGGAAGGAAAAATACACAAAGTGTATGACGTGGTAGTTGAGTCATTGCAACGGTCATTGAAAAAGCGACATGAGGTGTAATTTGTATTGTTAAAAAAAAGGAAAAATAAATGAAATGAAAAAAAAAAAGAAAGAGAACAAAACAAAGTTACCATTGGTAACTTGTACGAATAAAAAAGAGTCAAATCTTGGCTGACAACCCATTAATTGAAAAAAAAAGAAAGAAAAAAAAAAAGAAAAAAGAAAGATTACCGTTGGAGGGTTTTTTTTAATATATTATTATTATTATTTATTATTATTTTATTCAATTAAATCTCAACCTTTGATTTTCAATCATTAAAGATCTAATCGCCCAAATTCAATTTCGATTTCAAATTTATTTTCAACTTTTCCTCACCTATTTAAACCCCACTCCCTTCAACATTTTACACAATTCATTCTCCCCAATTTTCTCTCCAAATGTCTACATTGTTAATCTCTCTTCAAAGCTTCAATTTTTGTTCTATATTCTTGAGGGAGATTTTTTATTTGAGAGATATTTGAGCTTCCAATTTTATTTCTTTTAGCCAATTTGAGGGCTTTTATTTGTAAGAATTTTTTCTTACAACTTTGTGAGCAAATATTTGTATACCCACTCTTTGAGAGAGTTTGTAAGTTCGTTCTCAAATTTCATATCCTTTGTAAGGGTTGCTCTTAAGCCCTAAAAAGAGCATTTGTAACGGTTTGATCCTGAACCTTGGAAAGGATCGGGTTTCTTCTTCCTCCTGGAAAAGAAGGTTTTATACCGGTTTGACTCCTACCGTGGAAAGAGTCAAAGTTTCTTAATCGAATACCCAAGAGGCGCTTGGGGAGTGGATTAGGCCGGTTGTTGCCGTACCACTATAAAATTTCCGGTGTCATTTTCTCTAACCCTACTCTATTTAATTTTTGCAATTAATTTTCTTTATTACAAATTGCATAAAATTAATTGTTCGAATTTGTTATTCATATTTATGCTCAATGTTTATATTTGAATTATTTGGGTGGTGAAATTAATTAGGGTGTTTGTATTTCTAATTTATTGTTTAATTTGTGACAAAATTAATTGTTCCTAAAAAGTTTACTTATTTGTTTAAATTTGGGCCCACCGTAGTAAAAATTTATAAAGTTTAATTAAACCCTATTCACCCCCCCCTCTAGGGTTGTCATACCGATCCAACAGAATCTTGATCGGAGCTGAGTTAAACTACTCTCCAATTGAGAAGATGTGTCGTTCTCTCTTCTTCGTCGTCGATAAATTAAGGCACTATATACAAGCCTTTATGGTGCATCTAGTTGCTAAGGCTGGTCCAATGAAATATATCTTGTCTAGGCCGATCATTTCGGGCCGTTTGGGAAAATGGGCAATTTTGCTCCAATAGTACGATATTGTTTAGGTACCGCAAAAGGCAATGAAAGGGCAAGCATTGGCGGACTTCCTAGCGAATCATCCAGTCCCATCAGATTGGAAATTGTGCGAGGACTTGCCTGATGAAGAAGTATTCTATGTTGAAATAAAGGAACCTTAAACCATGTACTTTGATGGTGCAGCACGAAGAAATAGAGTGGGGGCAGGTGTTCTCTTTGTCTCACCTGAGAAACATATGTTACCCTATAGCTTCACACTTGGTTAATTGTGTTCAAACAACGCTGCTGAATTTCAAGCGCTCATCATAGGACTTCAAATTGCCATAAAAATCGGAATAACATACATTGAGATCTACAGCGATTCGAAGTTGATAATCAACCAACTTCTGCTGGAGTATGATGTGAAGCACGAAGACCTTAAGCCTTACTTTGTTTATGCGAGACGACTACTGGAGAGGTTTAATGGTGTAACACTAGAGCATGTTCCTCGTTCGGAGAATAAAAAGGTAGATGCCCTAGCAAATTTGGCTACTGCTCTTACGGTTTCAGAAGATGAGACGTTGCACATTTCACTCTGCCAAAAATGGGTCACCCCACCAATCGAAAGTGAGCATCAAGAAGCAAATGCTATATCAGTTTGCATCATTGAAGAAGAAGATTGGCGACAATCCATTATAGATTATCTTCAACATAGAAAGCTTCCAGTAGATCTCCGACATAAGACTGAAATACGTAGAAGAGCTGCTCGATTTATCTACTACAAAGATACTCTTTACCGTCGTTCATTGGAAGGCCTCTTCCTTCGATGTTTGGGAAAGGAAGAATCTGCTAAGGCATTAGAAGAAGCACACTCGGGAGTTTGTGGTGCTCACTAATCTGGACCAAAGCTCCATTTCAGATTAAAGAGAATGAGTTATTATTGGCCCACAATGGTTCAAAATTATATGGAATATGCGAAGAAGTGTGAAGCTTGTCAGATTCACACTAATTTCATACATCAGCCACCAGAGCCTCTACACCCCGCTGTAGCTTCGTGGCCATTTAAATCTTGGGGACTTGACCTTGTCGGTCCTATAACGCCCAAATCTTCAGCTGGACATCCCTACATACTCGTAGGGACTGATTATTTTTCAAGGTGGGCTAAAGCGATTGCACTAAAAGAGGCAAAGAAAGAGAACATTGTAAATTTCGTCCGAACTCATATAAGTTTTCGGTACAGAATAACTCAACAAATTGTCATTGACAATGGCAGACAATTCTCCAATAGTCTGATGGACAAACTATGCGAAAAGTTTAGCTTCAAGCAATATAAATCATCCATGTATAATGCTGCAGCGAATGGGTTGACATAAGCATTGAGTAAGACGTTATGCAACTTATTGAAGAAGGTGGTCTCCAAGACAAAAAGAGACTGGCAAGAGAAGATCGGTGAAGTGTTATGGGCTTATCGAACTACTCATCGTACTCCTACAGGAGCTACGCCTTACTCTTTAGTTTATGGTGTAGAAGCTATCCTTCCATTGGAGCGAGAAATTCCATCACTACGAATGACAGTGCTAGAAGGTTTAACCACTGAAGATAATGCAAAATTACGCCTTCAAGAGTTAGAAGCACTTGAAGAAAAGAGAATTGATGCGCAACAAAAATTGGAATGCTATCAAGCTCGAATGACCAAAGCCTTCAATAAAAATGTTCGGCCTCGGTCATTTCAGGTTGGTGATATGGTGTTTGCTGTTTGAAGACCTATCATCACGACGCGTCACACAGGGAATAAGTTCACACCTAAATGGGACGGACCCTACATCATCAAAGAAGTTTACACAAATTGAGCATATAAGATCATTGATAAAGATGGATTGAGAATTGGTCCAATTAACGGCAAATTTCTTAAAAGATTTTATGCGTGAAATGTAAACACTCTTCATCGTAAGAGTCTAAACTATATGATACTCCTGGCCCGCATAAAAGGTGAGCGGCCCCAAAAAAAAAATCTTGTATCTTGAACTACGTTATGACTTGATCCTTTTTTTATTGAAGGGTACGTAGGCAGCTTAAAGAAAACTTTAAGTTCAGTCCAAGTTAAAAAAAAGCAAGGCCACAATGACGCTGAAAGACGCATATGTACAACCTTGCCAAGAGTGAGGATACAATGCTCAACCCTATTAAAGGCTAGCTCTGCAGCAAAGTGGAGGATGATCGTTGGGGGCATAAACCATAAAATTTGGTTTTGTTCCTGATGATAGGTGTCATCCTCAACATTGGATCTGCACATGATTATCGTTGGCGAAGAAGTTGCAGCTGCTTGATCATTGGCGAATATATTGCAAACTTGATAGTTGGCGAAGATATTGCAACCACTTGATCATTGGTTAAGAAAAATTGCAGCCAATTGATCATTAACGAAAAAGGTGCAGTCATTTGATCGTTTGCAAAGAATTTGCAGTCGCTCGATCGTTGGCGAATATATTGTAGCCGCTTGATCGTTGACGAGGAATTTACAGTCACTTGATCGTTCGCGAAGCATTTTCAGCTGCTTGACCATTGACAAATATATTACAAGTTTGATAGATGGTGAAGAAGTTGCAGCCACGTGATGGTTGGCGAAGATGTTGGAAGGTGGCCATAAGAAAGACAGACAAAAATTACCCCTGCTGGTATAGGGACACCTTAACCAATCGAAAAGATGTTAACCTACTCAGCAAAGTAGTCATTGTCGGGCAGATAAAGGTGACGTTGCTGGTATAGGAATACCTTAACTGATCAAAAAGGTGTTAACCTACTCAGCAAATATGTCACTGAAAGTTAGATAACAATGACTATCGTTGGTATAGGAACACCTCAACAAATCAAAAAGGTGTTAACCTACCCAGAAAATATGTCACTTTGAGATAGATAACAATGACTGCTGGTATGAGAACACCTTAACCGATCGAAAAGGTGTTAACCTACTCAGCAAAGATGTCACGCTAAGACAAATGGACGTCAGCATTGCTAGTATAGGGCGTGACTACTGCTGGTATAGGAACACCTTAACCAATCGAAAATGTGTTAACCTACTCAACAAAGATGTCACACTAAGGCAGATGGACGTCAGCATTGCTAGTATAGGGGACGTGACTACTGCTGGCATAGGAACACTTTAACCGATAGAAAAAGTGCTAACCTACTCAGCAAAGATGTCACGATAAGGCAGATGGACGTCAGCATTGCTAGTATAGGGTGTGACTACTGCTGGTATAGGAACACCTTAACCAATCGAAAATGTGTTAACCTACCTAACAAAGATGTCACGCTAAGGCAGATGGACGTCAGCATTGCTAGTATAGGGGGTGTGACTACTGCTGGTATAGGAACACTTTAACCGATTGAAAAGATGTTAACCTACTCATCAAAGATGTCACGCTAAGGCAGATGGACGTCAGCATTGCTAGTATAGGGCGTGACTACTGCTGGTATAGGCAAATTATAAGGTTTATAATTTATGATTGGCCTGCCCAGCAATGACATCACCGAAAGATAAATGAAGTTGACCACCGCCGTTAGGATACAAAGATCACAAATAAATAAGTGGTCGGCTAAAGCAGGAGTGACACCATTATAATGATTGCAGGACTCAACTACTAAATTTTGGACTGGTCTATAGAATCTATCACAAAATTTAAGTGTTGGTATTTATATACAGCAACTTCATCAAATGGGGGCATCATATTTGCAATCAAATAATATGGGCATGTTCAAGTTTCACAAGAAAAAATAAAAAAATAAAAAAATTCGGAGAGAGACTTTCAATTGTAAAGGAAGTTTGATAAAAAAGTTTCAATTAAAAAAAATGAATTTTTGATTAAAAATAAATAAATAAAGAATTGAAAAGTTAGAAAAAATAGAAAATAGAAAAAATAAAAAGGATATCAATCCTCCCTACCATTTAAAAAAAATTTTAATTTAAAAAGAATTTAAAAAAAAATTAAAAAGAATTAAAAAAAATTTGAAAACCCTCCCTGCCATGCGGCAGGGAGGTGTTGAAAAAAAATATAATAGAAAAGATTTTTAAATTATTTTGAAAATCTTTCCTCCTTTGCGGTAGAGAGGTGTTGTTTATTAAAAAGAGAGTAGTTTTGAAAATCCTCCCTGAGTTTTAATATAATAAATAAAGGGTTTTAAAAACTTAAAAAAAATTCTTGAGCTCTAAAAAAAGATAAATCCTTTTGGCAAGTGTTTAATAAGGATTAAAAAATTCACAGAAATAATAAGGATAAATTTCTTACTCTTTGTCGATCGAAATAAGATGAACGAACACAGGATGGTAACCTCAACGAAGAACGTGAATACTAGAAGCCAAGAATTTAAGAGAAAAAAAAGGGAAAGAATTTTGAAGCCAACCTTTTCTTGACTTCTGTTGTGCTTCTACAAATACAGGCTCAATTTATAGGCAAAGATTTGGGGTTCAAACCAGAAGAATAATCCAAATCCCAATTCGAATAGGATTCTTTTTCAAATTATGATTGGAAATCTGATTTGATTCTTAAATTATATTTGACCCAAATCAAATCCCAGCTCAAATATGATTTTCTTTTTCAAATTATGGTTGAATTTTGATTGGATTCTTAAATTTGACTCAAATCAAATCGAAATCTGATGAGATTTTAGCTCAAATCAGCCCCAAATATGATTCTTCATTCAAATTCTAAATTTGATTGGATATTAAATTTAAATCCAAATTTTCAAATTCGTCTCAAATTTGAATTTGAACTATATTCAAACTTTTAATTACCTTGGATAAATTTCATATTTTTCAAATGTGATCAAAAATTCAAATTTGAACCATAATCCAACATTCAATTTAAAGTTGGATAAATTCCAACTTTTCAAATTCATTTCAAATTTGAGTTTGAATTATATTTCCAACTTTTAAGTTACGTTGGATAAATTCCAAAAATTCAAATTTGAACTATAAATCCAGCGTTCAATTTAAAGTTGGATAAATTCCAAATTTTCAAATTCGAATTCATCCCAAATTCGAATTTGAATTGTATTTTGACTTTTAAATTAAATTCAAAGTTAAAAAAAAACTTCTGAAGATAATTTAAATTTCAATGGATAAATTTCAGATGTCTCATTTTAAATTGTGCAAATTTATTGTTAATTGGACTTACAACGATATCTTGGTCCATGATTAATATTTTTTTTTCAAAATTATGACTTAAATTCATGTTTTTTATTGCACAATATTTTCGAAATTCAGCCACAATTATATTTGGCATAAATTTCGAAAAGGGGGCATTTGTAGAAATATAAATTTTGGACCAATCATAAATGGTCACATCATTATCTATTTTATTTAGAGATTAATTATATATTAACCCTAAATTAACATTAAACATAATTTGACAATTAAAATATGTACTTGGGTCATATGAGTATTGGGCTGTGAATCGATTTGGTTCACAAACTTGGCCCAAAACCCAATTTACCATGAATTAAAGTGGATTAATATTTAAATTTAAATAAATCCATTTAAACAATTGGGCTTGGCCCAAAATTATCGAAGCCCAATGGCCCACCAAAGCCTATGGAAACCTCTATAAATAGAGGGGATCTCATTCATTGGGGGTGTTGAAGATTCGAATACCAACTTGAAGACTTTGAATACCTGAAGACTTGAAAACTTTCAAAGAACATATAACTTCGATCCAAATTCAAGAACAAGCATCTCAATATTCACATCAAGTTTGAGAGAAAGAATCAGAGGATAAATATAAAACACAACACATACTACAAATATAAAAGTTCAACACCACGAAATATAATTTCTCCGAAAATTTCATGTGAACAAAGATAATTATCAACTCAATTCAAATTTGGTGTGTTTTTTTTAAAAAAAAAAAAATATAACCAAGTCCAAATCATACTAAAATCGTAAAAGATAACAAACAACTCTAACTTCAAATTTAATATATCTCAAAAAAGAAAAAAAAAAGAGAACAGCCAAATCGAAATCGTAGTGGAAATATAAAAATAATTACCAACTCAATCCAAATTTTATATATCCCAAAAATGGAAAATAGCGAATTTTTATATATAAGAAAATTCAAATTTTATACCATTTAAAATTTAAAATAAATGAATTATCAATGAGGAATCCATCGTATATTATTTCAAATATAAGAATTATATTCAAAATAATAATTAGGTATATACATACACACACGGAGGTGAACCCAAAAGCTATAGTGAGATTTTAATATAAATCTTCTGTTTTGGGATTAAATATAAATGACTTTCTGTAACTTTAAACGTTAAAAGATCATAACATTAAGCAAAATTTTTATTAGAATATTGTACATATCTTAGAAATGAAAGATTTTAAAGTCGAATTTACTAAATTTGGTCTTCAATTTTGGGTTCTTTTTATCTCATATATTAATTTTTTTTAGTACAACATATGGGGTGGGGATCGAACTCACAACCTCATAGTTGGAGATATGTTCGTTACTCTCATATATTAAAATTCATTTAATTTGTAACTGTAATTAAAATTTTTGCAATGATTTAAGTGCCTGTACTTAGAATTATTCTGTTAAGTAAGTTTTTCCCTATAAAAAAAATAGTTCTTAATTTCTCCAAATAAACTCAACTAAATTTGTAATTTGTTTTATGAACCTTTTTTTTATTTTTAACTTATCCCATAAATATACCATCTACCAAATTAATAATGCTTGAAAAATTAAGAGATGTAGTATATGGAACTTATTGTTATTATTATTTTTTTTTATAAAACACGTAGGATGTCGTCTCTCTCGAATACAAGAAATTTGGAATGGAAAATTTGCATAAAACCTAAAACTTATGAGAGTCGTCTATTTGATCTATTAAAAGACACTAAAATCTAATGCATTTTGCAGACTACTTGCATCACTTATATAATAAAATGAATAAAATTCAAAGATCTCTTAGACAGAATTTTGATTTCTAAATAATAATTTAGAAAGCTTTGATTGACAACAAATATTTTAGAACCAAAATTAAGAAAAAGTACATTTGCAACTTCTGTCTAAAGCGATGGACCAGGGTTAGTGTAAGAAAAACTATGGAAAGAATTTATTAGGAGGTGTGTAAACATCGTATTTGGTCCGGTTTATTTTTATTTTTTTTTTATTATTGTATTTTACTTTATTAAGTTTTATTTTAATTAAAAAGTAACATAAGTTTACTTTATCATTAATTTTAAGGTAAAATTTTAATTAAATTTAAAAAATAGATTTTGTTTTAAAATAATTTATTTTATTTTAAATAAAAAGATTTGTTTTTAAAATTAAAATAGATTTTGTTTCCTCTTTTCCCTCGTCAAAACCCACTAAACAACGGGTGTCCTTCCTCCCTTCTTCTCCTCCCTCCTTTGTTTCTCTTCTTTTTGACTCTTCAACAGTTATTTATTTTTTTCATATTTAAGAGATGGAGCACATGCAGGAAAGGGCACACAGTGCACACATACAGAGAGCATAGAGGGTATTGTAGAGGAGTGAGAGTAAAAAAGAAAAATTCAATCTCTTTCCCTCTTCTTCACTACCCAAAGCCCAAACATTTTTTTTGTTTTATTATTCTCTCATCCTCTCTCAAATCCCACGTCTCCCTCTTCTTTTACCTCTTGTATTTTATTATCACCACCGTAGTTTTTATCAATCTCCCTCAACCACTCTGGCGAACGCGAACGGCACGACGAGCACGACCCTGACGCCCTCCAACAACCATCGTCGGCGAATAGATCTGACAATATTCCGATGATGGCAAAGAGTCCGACGACCCATTTTGACATTCACGAGCTCCTGTTACTTTTGACAAAAGAATCTATGTACCCCCTCTTTTAATAATAACAAAAAAAAGTTTCTTTTTAAACAAAAGAAACTAAAATTTTCATTTCAAAGAAAATAAACATTTTTAAAATAAGTTTTAGAAAATAATATAAATTACTTCACACTCAAATTTATTTTAAAATAAAATAAAAAGAGCTTTTTTAATGAAATAAATATAAATTAATTTCATTTAAATAAAATATTTTGCTTTAAAATTTTGGTTAAAATAAGTTGAAAAAAATACGAGTTTTATAAAATAAATCTTGTTTAACAAATTTTTGGATTTTTTAAAATTTCAATTCAAAGTTTAAAAGTTAGTTTTTATTTAAAAGGAAAACTTTTTTAATTAGGTTTACTTTGTGTCAACTTTGTTTTATTTTTTAATTTAAAAAAAAAGTTTTATGCTATTTTAAAAAAGGAGGAGATAAAGTGAGAGTATTTGAAGAAAATATTTTTATTCTAAAAAGATGAGATTTTAAAAAGATAAAATGAGAGTATTTGTTCCTCTTTCTTTTGTTTATGCTTAAAAGGTCATATTGTACAATGACCAATCAAATTGAATATTTCGATACATATAAATGATAAAGTAGTGTTATAATTAGACGTAATTGAATCCTAGGTATGATCTCAAATATCAATAAAGTGTGGACAATATAGATACTATTTTGAAATAAAGGTGTCCATCTCTTCTATAAATCTTTATAAATTGTTTCATAATTAATATTCTTATTATTTTTGTTTTAAAAGTTTAAGCAGAGTTATAAATTTTAAATTTGTTTAACCCTCGAATCTCGAAGACACGTCATTCCATCAATTTAATTACTGGGGAGAATATCAGAGGGGAAGTTGTCCGAGCACGAGGTCGGATCATAACTGAGTTGAACACTCAACCGAGTTGGACGTCAAGTCGAACGGTTTACCCCACTATTTGCGTCGCGACAGTCTAACCGCTCCCCCACTCAACACGCAGGTTTCCTATTTTTACGGAGTGGGAATCCTTTAATTCAAATTAGGAGTCAAACTCCTCAACGGTCATTTTCCTTTCTTCATCTATAAATACCATGAGACAAATAGAGAAGAGGTATGCAAAAACTAACTGATACACTTTTCTATTATTTACTTGGCACAAAGACTAACTTGATCGTCGGAGTAATTTGTTTTAATAGGTTCAAATCCAAGAGTGTTCTCGAGGATCTGTTGTGATTATCGATTTTTCGGTAAGAACAATTAGTGTCGTTTATGGGAACGTAAGTTCTTTTTAAACTTTGTAGCCAACCGGTAGAGTGATGGCGGACGTGGGAATGTCTCAACGATCATTCACCAGTAGTTGCAGTCAGAATACAGTGCGTACTTCAACCCGCGGACGAGGAAGACCACCGTTGATGCGAGGTGGTGGAGGAAGAAGGAGCACTGCACGACCAAGCTCCTCGAGTACGACTCGACAAAAGGGCCAAGAGTTAATAGGATTGCGTGCAGAGCTTAACGAAGTCTGGTCAGAGTTGGGGGAGTTGCCTAACTGAGAGCGGAAATAGCAAATTTGATCGCCACCTTACGTCGTAGCCAAATTCCCGAAGCACTAGTGGGAGACATGCATGCGTCAGGACCATCAGTTAGGGTCCGGGAGGTGGACGTACAAGAACACACTGCCGAATCCCCTATTCCAAGGGATCAGCTTATGGGAAAGCACCAGCGGTATCAGGGGAAGAAAACGTTCCCCTGCGCGTGTGTATCCACAAGCGCCTGAATTTAGGGCCGAGGCGAACCGCAACAGTCGATCCGAGAGAGGGTATGTGGGTACATGTTACGACAGAAGCTTCATACCTTCACCAAACGTTGGGAGAACGTAATGTGCCTTAGTAAGTTGGGCAGCAAACCCTAGTTACACCAAACTTGGGGTCTACGCCAGCGACGGGAGAAGTCAATTCGAACACGGTCCAACAGCCGCATACCGTAGCGACCGCAACTACGTCGGCATATCAGGCCACAATAGATGTACCAAAAATTCAAGATTCTCTGAAAGAAGTAATCAGCAAGCTTCAGAATGATTTCGAAGCTTAAAGCAAAGTTGCAAGACGGATGACGCCCATTGGGTAGAACTAGCCGAACGGGAGGATTCCCCATTCACCGCCCCCATAATGGCATATCCTCTGCCACCGAAAATTAAAAAACCAGACATGAAGCTATATAACGGGTCAACTCCAATCGACCACATCGAACTGTACGATGGTTTGATGGAACTAAGTGCGGCAAGGGACGAAATAAAGTGCATAGCTTTTTCTGTCACTTTGAAGGGCCAAGCCCGGTCCTGGTATAGACAATTGAAACCCAAGACCGTTGGGTCCTGGAAGCAATTGAGGAAGGTCTTCATAAGCTAGTTCTCTGCGCAGCACGTCAGGAAAATGCCTGATACCCATATCCTCACCATTTATCAATCAGAGGATGAGTCGTTGCGTGATTTCGTTGGGAGATTTATGGTAGAGAAAATTAAGGTTCCCGACTACTTAGATGACGCAGCCAGAATGACTTTTACATCGGCTATAAATAATCCCGACTTGGTTCATTCTTTTGCCATTCAACCAGCTCGGACTTATAGGGAAGCGATTCAGTGAGCACGTTGTTTGGGTATTTTGGATTCAAAATAAATGAGAGCGCAAGTGTACACCCGTTACAAGTAGTAGAAACGGAACGAGTATTTCGAGTATCGATCCTCAGGGACAAATGAAGTTTTTTTATAGGAAATGTTAATGATCGGTGACTTTGTAATTGAATTCGGGGTGACAAATAAGGATAACGTTGGTTTTGATATTTAAAAACTCAATGCAATAAACCCAGCCCAGTTACTTCAAATTAGCTAAAAATACACAAACTTTTTCCAACTAGGCGCCAGGCGCCTCTCATAAATTTTCTTCGGTTTTACTTCGCCATCTTCTTATGTCTAAGTGATTTTGAAGGTTTAAGTCCATTCCTAATATGTCTATTAGAAAAAAGAACTTAATTTAGTAAAAACCAACCGTAACCTTAGGTTGAGGTCCTATGTCTAGGCTACCCGAGCGAAATATTTATGTCTAAAGTATTCCTCTCTAAAGTTAAATCAGTGAAGTTGTGAAAACGTATCAACCTTTTCAGTATTGATGCTTGGTTAAAACATTAATTGGCCAAATCAAGTTTCAACTTATGGAAACAACTTTAAGTGATAAAAGAGGAGAAAAACTGTAACGCCCCGAGTCCCTCAGGTTCGTGAGTCTCGAATTAGGAGATTTTTATTTATTTTTAAATTAAACTTTAATTAAATTTATATATATATCGGGCTCCGTGTGGTTGGCTTTGTCTTAAGTTGGGGTGAACTTCTTTTCTCTTGGGCTTGGTCATGTTGGGCCTTTTGGTTTGGTTTTAAAACAAAGGAAAAGAAAACACATAGGGTTTTTTTCCATCTTCTTCTTCCTTCCTGCCCTAGCCGCCGTCACCCCCCCCCTCGTGGAGTTTCTTCTCCGGCGACCACACCTCACGGCGGCAACTGTAGCGGCGGCGTCTCCTCGAACCAGCAGCAGCAGCGCGTCATCATCGACATGAAAAATAAGAAAAGACACACCAATATGCTAAATGAGATTAAATTTGCAGCATGCTTTGTTTAAGAAATATACTTCACTAAGGCTAAGAACGAGATCATGATCGAAACAAAAAGAAACTAAATGGTCATATTTTCATAACGAAACTCAGAAACAACCAGAAAAGCTCACAATAATATTCTGCAAAAAACCTAAACATGCAACTAAATTCAAAAATAATATAACAAGCATAAGAACAAGAATAAGACTTCCCTGGTCTCATGGATCAAACGGCCACGCCTCAATGCTTATGACATCCTTTAACTGGTAACTTGGGCACAATTAAACAAATTATGGCCTAAGTCGAGTGATTGTAGTGGCTGGACAGCATGGTTTTGAGGGGTAAAAAATTGATTTTGAGGGTAAATAGGCGGAATACCTATCGGGAAAGTTGGGTAATTGGACGACTGCGAACTATATGCGGAAAAAGTAGGAGGGAACAAAGGATACATATCAGAAAAATTATTCCCGAATTGCTGCTGAAAACTGGCCGGAAGAGGGTCAAAACGCTGCTGAAACGCTCCAAAAGTAGGTCGGTTTTGAGCCCGGACCAATGACCCATCATATTCGTTGTGTATCGTGGCTTGTGGCACTGTCGGATTAGCGATAAATGACCGGAAACCTCCATTTGCTGCTGCTGGTCGAAAAATGTGGATATTGGAAGCGTGAACATTCAAATCTTAGGAGTTTGAAGGATGAGAACTTATGGGTATTGTGGTAGTTGAAGAGGGGAACGTAGTACTTTGAGAAGAAGAAGCCATGGATGATAAAAAAAACAAATGGAAAAGATGGAGAAATTTTGTTTTTCCGTTTCAGCCGTAAAGCGCAAGAAGAGAGAGGAATTGTGGCTACTTTTTTCGTGAAGAAGGAGAGACTAAAAAGATGAAGTGTCCCTTTCTTTTTATTCTTGAATAAAAATAGGGTTTAATATTAATTATATCAAAAACCCAATTGGAAAAGGCAGCTCATAAAAAAACTCAAAAGCCCACTATATTATATCAAAGCCTTCCAAAAAAAAAAAAAAACATGTGTGTTATTAATTTTGTCTTTTTTTTTTTAAACTCCCAATTCGATTAAGAACGAAAAAAATTATTGCACCCCCTTTATTTCAAGTCAAAACTAACTCCCAAAATTAAAATAAGAATTTTTCGAACTTTTGGATCGGGCCGAGGCGCCAGGCGCCTTGCCTAAAAAAAATTCTGAATTTTCTAAAATTTCGCCCAAGTAATTTTTCAACACCTTAATCTCAGCCTAAACAACCTAACTACAATTAAAAATAAGTGAAATTTGAAAAGAAAATAAGTAAAACTATTCCTAACTAATTTACACAAAACCCTTCAAAAGAAATTTTCAATTAAACAAGGAAGGGAATTTTTTTATTTTTTTTTCAAACTCTTAACTTCCTGAAAGTTGGATAGAAGCCTTCCCTCTATCTATTTCTTCTCCAAAATATTTTTTAACACGTTGGTCATTAACTTTAAAAATGTTACTTTAAAATCTTCGAGTTCAATGGCACCGTGAGGGAAAATTTTTGAAATTTTAAATGGTCTAGACCACCTGGACTTTAGTTTTCCCGAAAATAATTTTAAATGAGAGTTGAAAAGTAAAACTAAGTCTCCTACTTGAAAAGATTTAGGCCTAAGCCTCTTATCATGCCATTGCTTAGTTTTTTCTTTAAAAATCTTTGCATTTTCGTAAGAAAAATTCCTGTGCTCCTCAAGTTCCATCAGTTGAAGCTTCCTTGATTCTCCTGCAGAAAATAAATCAAAGTTTAGTCTTTTTGTCGCCTAAAAAGCTTTATATTCTAACTCTAACGGTAAATGACAAGCTTTACAAAAAATCAACCTATATGGGGACATGCCGAGAGGAGTCTTGTATGCTGTCCTATATGCCCATAGAGAATCGTCCAGTTTTAAAGACCAATCTTTTCTATTTAAATTGACAGTTTTTTTCCAAAATAGATTTGCTTTCTCTATTAAGACACCTCAGCTAACCCATTGGATTGGGGATGACAAGCTGTGGCTATCCTGTGACGGACATTATACTTAGACAACAAACTTCTTACCGCTCTATTCAAAAAATGAGTCCCCTCATCACTTATCAAACATCGAGGGGTTCCATAACTGTTGGGTGTGTTGCCTTAAACTCGTAGTTTGTATTTTGTAAAAACAAATATCTATTTAATAAAGTTTTATTCAATAAATTTTGTTGTTGAATCATAGCTTTGCATTGTCCAAAATCCAATAAACTAAACATCCAAGGTTATTTATGATGTAATCGGGACAGTATATATACTGGGTATATAGTTGATATACGGGGTATATATTTGATATACCCCTGATATATGAATAGATAGTGTCTCGTTAATAACCTAAAGGGTCTATAGTATATGGATAAGGCTGAGTACCTTACCCTGGCAACACTATGGCTACGGCCCACTCTGTAAAGGTTACAGACGACTTGATCCAGGTCGTTCGTGTGGATACATGCGAGTGGGGGTATCCTATACAATGAGTTTGTATAAGACCAGACCGCGAAATAGGCAATCTTTAGATGTAACACCGTTAACTAATAGATTGCTATTTCTTAAGATGACCAGGCAACTCATTCTCAATCCTAAGTGAGTTATGCACTCCTGCCCGTGAGGGCTCATCCTTTGATCTGTATGGGTGAGAGTGGCCCGAGTCGCCGACTCAACATTCCTACCATTTTGGGGACGAGACCGAGTGGGGAGCTGGGAACATAACTTCACAAGATGGAATTCACTCCTCCCCGACTTTAGGGGAGTAGGTGAGTGTTCCCTTAAATCCTGACTCCGGGACTTGAACAAGGGGCCCCACCCTCTCATTGGCCGAGAGGGACTTCCGGTTATTGGTTGGACCATAACCGGGTTGTTCATTAGAGGAGCAGTAGTGTTTAAGGAGTAAGATGTAACTTAGGGGTAAAACGGTAATTTGACCCAACTTGAGTTACGAACACTCGTGAAGGATTGACCCGTCATTAATGGTCGTATATCCATGGACACGAAAACATTATGCAGTGAGAAGAGTGCAACTGCGTGTCTTTAATGGAATGACCCGTAGTTAACGAATCTAGATTAACTCGGTCAATGAGTTTGACCGATTAATCTTGCATCGTTGGAGCTTCGGATCTATAGGTCCATTAGGTCCCCTTTCTAGCTCATAACGGGTAAAACGAGGATCAAATTTTTGGAAGAATTTGAATTGTTCAAATTACTTAAGGGATTATATGTATATTTGTACATTATAATATATATTGTTAATTGTAAATTAAAACTATATATTATGAGAGATATTATTTGAATGAGATTCAAATAAAATTAATATGAATGAGATTCATATTAAAACTATAGGTTAAAAATAATGTGCATAAGATGTACATTAAAACTATAGGTTATACGAGAGAAATGTTTTAGAATATGATTCTAATTTTATAATAAATAATTAAGTGTTAATTATTTATGTATATATATATTTATTAATTATTAATTAGATTAATAATTAATTATATTAATTAATTTGATTAATTAATTATATATATATTAATTATTATATATATATATTAATTATTATTATATATATATTATATATATATATATATATATTAGTATTAATATTAATATTATTATTAATATTAACTCCCCTGCAAAATTGCAGGGGAGTGGGAGGTTTTGTGACGTGGGGAGTTACCCCACGTCATCCCTCTTCTTCTTCAAGGGTGTTGGAGAAGAGAAGAAGGGGTTACAGAACAGAACCAAGGAAAAAAAAACCCATCAATTCTCTCTCAAAATTCTCTCAATCTCTCTCTCTCTTCAATCAAGGTACTACCACGAGCACGATCCCGAGACCCCAAGAGGATAGCGAGGAAGATCCGGTGGTGGTGTTCGAGGGGAACTCACTGAAGAAACGTTCTTCAAAGGTTTGATTTTTCCCCTGTATTTCCTTATTTCCAATTCGATTTTGTATCCCGAAAATCAGCAACGTAGATCCGCTTCCGCTCCGGGATTCTCATCCCTTCAAACGAGTGAAGATATGCTTTTGTAAAAATCAAACAACTACCCTAGCATCATTCGTAGGGGTAGCAACAGCTTCTATCCACTTGGACACATAATCAACAGCTAGTAAAATATAATTCTTACCAAGAAGGAGGGAACGGACCCATGAAATCAATACCCCATACATCAAAAATTTCAACTTCCAAAATAGGGTTCAAAGGCATCTCATTAAGTTTAGAAATATTACCTGTCCTCTGACACTTATCACAAACCTGAGCGAAGCTATGTGCATCACGGAATATAGTGGGCCAGAAGAACCCGCTTTGTAATACCTTCGCTGCGGTCTTTTGTCCAGCGAAATGCCCTCCATATGGAGACATATGACAAGCCCCCAAAATTGCTTTTTGCTATTCCTCCGCTACACACCTGCGAAGGATTCCGTCAGGACCAAGTTTATACAAAAAAGGCTCATCCCACCTATAATATCTCACATCATGAAGAAACTTTTTTACTTGCTGCCGACTGAATTCATGAGGAATAATACGACTTACCAAGTAATTTGCAATGTCAGCATACCAATGGACATTTTCAATGCGAAGTAATTGCTAATCAATGAATTGTTCTCGAATCTCTTGTAACGCCCCGCGTTCTCTGACTCGTTTATTTTAAGAGATAAATAGTGTCTTTGGATTTTTCCCTAAGTTGATAACTTTAATTCTTGGATTTTCTAACTTTGAAATTCTAATTTTTGGCTAAATTAGAATTAAGTTTAATTTCTTTGGATTAAGATAATTTAAGTTCTCGACCTGTGTAGGAGATTTTTAGTTAAATTCTAAATTCACAAGTTTTAGGATTTTCCTTCCTAAATTCTACTTTTCTTTGAATTCTTATTCTTGGGTTTTAGAGTTTAAGTTAACTATTTTATTTCGGGTTGTTGTGGGGTTTATTCTTATTTCTAAAGTGAAATTTTGGGCTTGGAACTTGGTGTTACTTATTTCGGCCTCATTTAAAATTTGGGAATTGGGCTATAGGTTTTAAACAAAAGAAAACCCTAACTCACCATCATCCCCTTCTTCCTCTCCTTGTTGAGCCGTCAACCCCCCCCCCCCCTTCAAACTTTCTTCTCCGACGGCTCTTCCTTCTCGGCAACGCAGATCCTTGCACGGCGGCTCACGATCCGGCAGCCCGTGACAACAGTGCAACCCTGCGGCGGCGAGACCCAGATCCGACGGACCCGACAGCGCGCGACCCCGATGCCCAACACCAGCCCAAGGCAATTTCGGCGGCTACCCACGAATCCCTCCGGTGTTTTGCGTCAGTTTTGCGGCAGCTCGAGCACTGGACGGTGCTGCAGCGGCGGGTCATGGCGTTCCGACGATGTTTGCCTCAGTTCATGGCGTCCCGGCGTTCTTCAACGGTTGAAATGGTGACGCAACTCCTCGATTAGTCCAGATCTGGTGCGTCCAGCCCTCCCCGACGCTAGCAGTAGCTTTCCGGCCCGTTTGAAGTTTACCCACACCCTTTCGAAGCTCGTTTTTCGTTGCTCGTCCCCTCCGGCGTTGGTTCGGCGTTGACCCACCCTTAATCGAAGCCAAACCAGCGTTACCCATCACTTTTGACATCGAAACAGCAAGCGCAAAGTCCTTCACACTTGGAGTTGAAAGCTCGGACCTCCTCGGCATCGACCCACTCCTAACACAAGAGGTCTTAGAGTGAGTTAGTAGGTAATAACTCACCTAAACCTTGTTTCGATTCAAATTACATGTTTTTAGATGAATTCTAATCAAGTTTGGTTTGCTTTTGGATTTAGGAACCCTTCGGTGAACTTGGTAGCGCATTAGAACTTTGTTGTAAGTAGTTCTTACTTGGGGGATGTTTGTTGATTGAATATGTATGAATTGTGTGGTGCTTTCGGTGTGTTTATTATTTATTAATATGTAAGTTAATAGGTGTTATTGAGATGGTTTCGTGCTTAACTTTGCTATACTTGTATATCTCATGTATTTAGAGTTTGTTGGGAATCATTTGAGGACTTCTAGTTGTTATTGTTGGGTTGCATCCTTGTTGTTTCTTTTGTTCCTTTCCTTTTACATATTAGGGAAAATATCTTGTGTCATGATTATTGGATGTGCCTTGAAAGTTGCTGCTCGGTATGGTTGGCAGTGATTAAGCTTTGATGTTTGAAAGCATGTCTTGGGATTGAAAATGCACGTGATAGTTTTATGTTATTTAGTTTATGTTTGCTTAGTTGGAAGCTACGGGATTATTTTCTTGTTTTGTATGATGAAGAGCATGTTGGATAATTGTGTTTTGATTAGATGTGTGAATGGCTTGTCGATGCATTTGAAAGATTGGAATTGGTGGCCTATCGAGTAATGAAAAGTAAGTAGACGAGGGGGGGTACGCGCGTTGATGTTTATTATTTGGTTGCCGTTGTGCTGTTTTATGATGTTTAATATTGATTTCGATACGTTATTGTGCAGTGTAACTCTTGTTTATGTTGGTTTATGTGCCTGAGTAGTGTTGCATGTCCGTCGGTGATAATAGTGGAAATTTTGTATTGTTGAGCTGGTGAGATCTGATGTGGAATGATGTATGTTGTAGGGAATGCTCATTAAAATGGACTTATTGTGGAGATGTTGTTGTCTGAATTTTGCATAAGGTGTTTGGCGTGTCTGATGTGTTTATTTATGTCTAGCAATGCTTATTGATTACTGATGTTGGATGATTTCTTCGAATGTTGGATATTAAATGTTTGGATGAATTGTGTTGGGCGTGTTCTTAAAAGTTTTCTTAACCGCTATGTGAAATGTATGTCATGTGAAGCAGACCATAGGGTTATTTGTTGAAGCTTTTGTGTGCTCTATGTTGTGATCAGGTTGGTTGCTGTCAAACTTTGTGTTTTTGAGATCTGTGATGCATTGAAATCATACTAGTGGTTGTGTCGTGATGGGCGTTGTGGTGGTTGCTGTTATTAGGGAAGTAGTACTAAAATCTTGGTTGGAGGCTAGAAATGTTATGTGGAGTTATGAAAGTTATAAAGTGAATGGGTGAGTGTCAGGGCCTCGGGTATAAATGGTCGAGGGCTGATACGTCACTAATTGGGTATCGAGGCCTCGGGTATAAATGGTCGGGGGTCGATACGCCAATATTGGATAAAGATGAGCGTCGAGGCCTCGGGTATAAATGGTCGGGGGTCGATGCGAGGAGTCTTTCGAGAGGAGAACTATTGGGGCCTTGGGTACAAATGGTCAAGGGCCAATAGACGGTGAAGTCATTGGGGCTTCAGGTATAAATGGTCGAGGGCCGATGCTGCAGGGTCGGGGCTCTGGGTATAAATGGTCAGGGGCCGACTCTGCTCGAAGGAGTTAACTGTGGAAGGCTAGAGTAGCTGTGATAAGCGTAGAGGTACTTGAACGTTAGGGAGACTAGAGGTTAGTACTGGTAGTTAATGTGTTCCTGGTTGTGGTTGTCACCGAATTTTATAGAATGTGTCTATGTTTGAATGCATAATGTGTTGAAAAGCATGACAATGAATGTTTCATGATTTGGTGGAGCATGATGTGTGTGTATTGATTCTTTAATAAGCATGACACTTTGTTCCTTGATAAGTATGTTGTTTGTGCGTGACCCTTCAGATAAGGGCTGCTTACTGAGTACTGTGGTTGTACTCATCCCTCTTTTCCCCTCCAGTTTGAAGGTATCGAGCTAGCTCGTGGGATGGTGATGGAGAGGAGGAGGCTTGATCGGAAAGACCATTAACTATGCTGTGTGCAATTAATTTCTTTTAGTTAGGATAGTTGTGGCTACGTAATCTTGTAGTTGAGTTGTTAGTGGTTGGTTTTTGTTTAGTTCATTGTCTAAAGGATGTTGTAAGGTTGCCGATTCATTATTCTTTTTAGAGCATTAATTTTGTTGTCTTCTTGAACTACGAGATTGTAACCTACCTAGGATATTTATGAATACATTTGTTTAAGTTGATTGTACTTGAATTAGTTTTTGTTTCATTGCCATTCGAGATGTTAATATTCGTTTAGTGAATGGTTTTTAGTTAGGAAAGGTTTTTCTGGACAGGTTTGGTTAATGTGAAGTCGGCATTAAATGGTTTATCTGTATAGGAGGCGAGTTTCTCTTAAATCTTTAGTGTTGTTGTTCTAATTGTTCAAGCTCTCGTGAGTGTTAAAAATAGAGTAGCACAGCGGAAGCGTGGTAGCTTTATTGCTTAGTATTGTTGTGAAGGTAATTCTCTTGTTTATGTGAAAATTTTAGGTAGTCTTACTAACGGTCCCTGTTTGGAAATGGTGAAATTCCTGGGGCGTTACATCTCTACTTGACCTTCCTGAAGTGGGGACTCGAGCCTAGACAAGTGATCGGCTACTTGGTTCTCCGTTCCTTTACGGTCCCTTACTTCTATATCAAACTCTTGAAGTAGCAAAATCCATCGTATCAAACGTGGTTTTGCATCCTTCTTTGCAAATAAATACTTTAGAGCAGAATGATCAGTATAAACAATTACTTTTGTCCCTATCAAGTAAGACCTAAACTTATCAAAAGTAAACACAACTGCTAACAATTCTTTTTCAGTAGTGGTGTAGTTTAGTTGTGCCCCCGTTAAAGTCTTGTTGGGTGTGTTGCCCTAAACTCGTAGTTTGTATTTTGTAAAAACAAATGTCTATTTAATGAAGTTCTATTCAATAAATTTGTTGTTGAATCATAGCTTTGCATTGTCCAAAATCCAATAAACTAAACATCCAAGGTTATTTTTGATGTAATCGGGACAGTATATATACTGGGTATATAGTTGATATACGGGGTATATATTTGATATACCCCTGATATATGAATGGATAATATCCCGTGAATAACCTAAAGGGTCTATAGTATATGGATAAGGCTGGGTACCTTATCCTGGCAACACTATGGATACGACCCACTCTGTAAAGGTTACAGACGACTCGATCCAGGTCGTTCGTGTAGAGACATGCGAGTGGGGGTATCCTATACAATGAGTTTGTATAAGACCAGACCACGAAATAAGCAATCTTTAAATGTAACACCGTTAACTAATAGGTTGCTGTTTCTTAGGATGACCAGGCAACTCATTCTCAATCCTGAGTGAAGTTATGTTCCCAGCTCCCCACTCGGTCTCGTCCTCAAAATGGTAGGAATGTTTAGTCGACGACTCGGGCCACTCTCACCCATACAGATCAAAGGCGCTGTCCCGGGTGTTTTTCGACGCGGTTCCGAGGCTCCGGTTCGCGGTTCGAGGGTGGATGCAGTCGGTTTTCTTATTTTGTATTATTTCGTTTTCTTAGGGTGCCAAAAACCGTTCCAACTTTGCTATTTAATTATTTTATGCATTATGAATGTATATTTTAATTAAAATCATATAGCATATTGTATGCCATATAGTTTTAAAATCCCACCATAGGTTACATGCATAATATGTATGTTTGATATATAGTATGTATGTATGGTCATGCATCATATAGTTATAAATGTTATAATGTATGTATGCATGTTTTATTTTCATAATTAATATAAATGATGTATTAATTAGATGAAAATAAAGTTGCATTGAGCATGACATTATTCTGGATAATATAATTGTTATATTAATGTATGCTTTCAATGTATGTTTATAGTTTTAATTTCTTAAATTTTATAAGAGTTATAAAATGTGGTAGATCGAAATTAAAATCTATAATAAAGAGTTGCATGCAAACATAAGGTCTAAGTTAATTAATTTTAAAGGGGTTTAAAATTAATTAGACCTTAGGTTATATCTTCTAATGTGATTAGGGGGTAGTCTTTTATTTTGTTTTAACTAGGTTTAAAATGAAATAATAAAAGACTAAATATAAAATGTTGTCTCTAAGGGAACCCTGTCTAAGGAAGGTTCTGTCTAGGTTGAGGTATTTAAGCTGAGCGTAAGGGAACACCTCTACCTGGGAACCAACCTGGGGGTTGAATTAGTCAATATTTTATATACAAGCAATAATGTAGTTGGTTTATTAAAGTGTTTAACGAACTAAAATATTATTGTACAACTTCCGATGTAATAGTTATATTGGGCCGACTAAAAATTCATTTAGTTAATTTCACTTAGCCGGGATTTATCTAAGTAATATACCCTAGTCTTAGAATACTAATGGGAGCAAAAGAGAATATGTAATATACAACGTATATATTTGATATACAAAGTATATATAACATACTTTACTCTCTCTCTCACGTTCTCCTTTAAATTCACGCTGTGAGTTCCATGCTCGGCCTCGTGTCGCTCTGGGCGCGGCCTCCCTACGAAAGGTGTTTGCATGGTTCAATATCGAGGTGAATGGAGATAGTGTTCATAGTAAGTGGGAGAAGGACGTGTGACAACACATCCTGCGGTCTCCGCCATTGGTTTGTATCGTGAGGTTTCATACATGACTTGCGTGTCGTCCTAGAGCGACCATCCCTACGGAGGGTTCATTGTATGAGAATCAAAACCAAGGCAAACTCCAGAAATGGATATGAGTCTCTTAGGTTTTGCTCCAATATTTTCCTTCCCTACGGCAGGATTATTGGGGTGGACCTCTAAGGTCCGAAAATGTTGGGTCACACTTACGAGGAGTTGTTAAGTTAGTTAGCAATTTCCTGACCAAATAAACGATGACTAAAATTTATAGGAATAAGAGTTATTCTGGTGTAAAATTTAGTTTAGAATGCTCAATTCAGTGAAGGAGTACCTATCCGCCCTACGGTGGCTGTTGCTCTAAATCACTGAAGCGTCGTTGCAAAGCAATTTTGTTAGGGTGCTTAATTACTTTTGCTAAAATTTTGATTGGATTTAAAAGGCTAATGCATGAAACTAATATAGATTTGTTTTTACTTTCAGCATGTCTACTTCTATTATTGCACTCTTAGCCGCGCAAAGACTTAATGGCAAAAATTACAAACAATGGAAGTCAAACCTAAACACTATTCTCGTGATAGATGATCTTAGGTTCGTCTTGCAAGAGGATTGTCCTCAAGCTCCTGCGCCTAACGCCACTGTGGTGGTGCGCAACGCCTATGACAGGTGGATCAAGGCCAATGACAAGGCCAAGGTCTACATCTTGGCGAGCATATCTGATGTGCTTGCCAAGAAGCACGAAATAGGCAATCTTTAGATGTAACACCGTTAACTAATAGGTTGCTATTTCTTAGGATGACCAAGCAACTCATTTTCAATCCTGAGTGAGTTATGGACTCCTGCCCGTGAGGGCTCGTCCTTTGATCTGTATGGGTGAGAGTGGCCCGAGTCGCCGACTCAACATTCCTACCATTTTGGGGTCGAGACTGAGTTGGGAGCTGGGAACATAACTTCACAAGATGAAATTCACTCCTCCCCGACTTTAGGGGAGTAGGTGAGTGTTCCCTTAAATGCTGACTCCAGGACTTAAACAAGGGGCCCCACCTTCTCATTGGCCGAGAGGGACTTCCGGTCATTGGTTGGACCATAACCGGGTTGTTCATTAGAGGAGCAGTGGTGTTTATGAATAAAGATGTAACTTAAGGGTAAAACGGTAATTTGACCCAACTTGAGTTACGAACACTCGTGAAGGATTGACTCGTCATTAATGGTCTTATATCCATGGACACGAAAACATTCTGCATTGAGAAGAGTGCAACTGCGGGTTTTTAGTGGAATGACCCGTAGTTAACGAATCTAGATTAACTCGGTCAATGAGTTTGACCGATTAATCTTGCATCGTTGGAGCTTCGGATCTGTAGGTCCATTAGGTCCACTTGCTAGCTCATAACGGGTAAAACGAGGATCAAGATTTTGGAAGAATTTGAATTGTTCATATTACTTAAGGGATTATATGTATATTGATACATTATAATATATAGTTAATTGTAAATTAAAACTATATATTATGAGAGATATTATTTGAATGAGATTCAAATAAAATTAATATGAATAAGATTGATATTAAAACTATAGGTTAAAAATAATGTGCATAAGATGTACATTAAAACTATAGGTTATACGAAAGAAATGTTTTAGAATATGATTCTAGTTTTATAATAAATAATTAAGTGTTAATTATTTATGTATATATATATATTTATTAATTATTAATTGGATTAATAATTAATCATATTTATTAATTAATTATATATATATATATTAATTATGATATATATATATTATATATTATTATTTATCTATAATAATAATAATATTATTATTATTAAACTCCCCTGCAAAATTGCAGGGGAGTGGGAGGTTTTGTGACGTGGGGAGTTACCCCACGTCACCCTTTTTCTTCTTCTCCAAGTGTTGGAGAATGTAAGAGGAAGTGTTACAGAACCAAAAAAAAAAAAAACTCCCATCCGATTTTCTCTCATAATTCTCTCAATCTCTCCCTCTCTTCGATCAAGGTGCTACCACAAGCACGATCCTGAGACCCAAGAGGATAGCGAGGAAGACGTAGTGGTGGTGTTCGTGGGAAACCGTAGAAGAAAAGTTCTTCAAAGGTATTTGGTTTCCTCTGTATTTTCCTTCTTTCAATTTCGGTTTTGTATCCCAAAAATTAGCAACCAAGATTCGCTTTCGCTCCGGGATTCACATCCCTTCAAGTCTTACTTGCATAATATACTGGATGTAAAAACTTATTCCTTCTTTGACCTAACATGACCCCTAAAGCATAATCACTAGCATCGCACATATGTTCAGAGGGTAACTCCTAGTTAGGTTCTATAATTATTGGAGCCGAGCTCGAAGCAGTTTTTAAAGTTTCAAAAGCTGTCATGCAAGCATTATCAAATACGAATGGTCTATCATTTTCCAAAAGTTGAAAAAGGGGTTTTGAAATCTTTGCAAAATCTTTTATAAAACGCCTATAGAAACCCCCATGGCCTAAAAAACTTCTTATTCCTTTAACATTTGTGGGAGGTGGTAATTTTGAAATAACATCAATTTTAGCACGATCCACCTCAATCCCATTTTTTGAAATCTTATGGCCTATAACTATCTCTTCTCGTACCATAAAATGGCACTTCTCCCAATTTAAAACAAGATTTGTTTGCTCGAATCTTTGTAAAACATTTTCTAAATTCAATAGGCAATTATCAAAAGAATTTCCAAAAACTGAAAAGTCATCCATAAAAACCTCAAGAATATGTTCTACCATATCCGAAAAAATGGCCATCATACACCTTTGAAATGTCGCCGGTGCATTGCATAGACCGAAAGGCATACGCCTAAAGGCAAATGTCCCATACGGACAAGTGAACGTCGTCTTCTTCTGATCCTCCGGAGCAATGGTAATCTGGTTATATCCCGAATATCCGTCTAGGAAGCAGTAAAACTCTTTACCTGCAAGACGATCCAACATTTGATCAACAAACGGGAGTGGAAAATGATTTTTTTTCGTTACCTTGTTTAGTTTGCGATAGTCGATGCAAACTCTCCACCCGCTCACAGTCCGGGTTGATATAAGTTCATTCTCCTCGTTTACCACCACCGTCATCCCGCCCTTCTTAGGTACGCATTGTACTGGGCTCACCCAGCTACTATCAGATATAGGGTAGATGACTCCGGCGTCTAACCATTTCAAGATTTCTTTTCGAACAACCTCTTTCATTTTTGGATTCAAATGTCTCTGATTCTCTATTGAGTTGCTGACACCTTTTTCCAATAGGATCTTATGCATGCAGAATGCAGGGCTTATCCCTCGAATGTCTGCAATGGTCCAACCAATGGCTTTCTTGTATTTTGCCAATACCTGTAACAATGAAAGCTCATTTTCAGTAGTTAAACTGGAAGAAATAATTACAGGCAAAGTTTCATTAAGTCCAAGATAAGCATATTTCAAGTGAGAAGGTAAAGGCTTTTGTTCCAAAGTGGGTGGTTCCACAATGGATGGTTGCAATATTTTGCACACTTCTGACTTTATATCCTCTTTTTCCTCTGGTGGATGCCTCTCTTCAACTACTTCTGGACAATCAGTTTCTGTAGCCTCTAGTTCTTCCTCAATTCTTGTAACTAAAAGATCATAGAACTCATCAAACGAAACAGGATTTGAAGTACTAATAGTTGAACATTCTTCTAAATCTCCTGGAAGTTTCATTGCATCCAACACATTAAATTTCACCTCCTCATTATTAACCTTCATTGTTATTTCTCCTTTTCGAACATTAAACATTGTATCTCCTGTAGCTAGGAAGGGTCTACCTAAGATGATAGGTACATCCAAATCGGCCTCACAGTCTAAGATGATGAAGTCTGCAGGGAAGATAAACTTATCTACCTGAACTAGAACATCTTCTATTTTTCCTTCAGGCTTCTTAATGGATCTATCTGCTAATTGAAGGGTAAATATAGTGGGCCTAGCTTCTCCTATGCCTAATTCTTTGAAAACAGATAAGGGCATTAGGTTAATGCTAGCACCTAGATCCCATAAAGCTCTACCTAAATTCTTTCCTCCAATAGAACAAGGGATGGTGAAACTGCCGGGATCTTTACATTTTATAGGCAAAAGGCTACCTACAGCTTCACTACTACACTTAGTCATAGCTACCATCTCATGTTCACCTAACTTCTTTTTTCTAGACACAATATCCTTCAGGAACTTAGCATAATTTGGCATTTGTTCTAAGGCATCAACTAAAGAATGTTTATGTGGAGGTGCTTGAGGATGTCTAAAAACTTTCTAAACTGAGTTTCTTGGTTTTTCTTGGCTAATCTTTGAGGGAAAGGAGGAATCGGGACAAAAGATGAAATCTTTTGTGAAGAGGCGCCAAGCGCCTCCCCCTCACCCGAGGTGGTTTTTTCTTTCTCTACTTCACTAGGAGAATTTTGAATTGATGTGGAAGGTTTCTCTACCTCAACCTGCATCTTTGGTCCTTCGTAAGACAATCCACTTCTCAAAGTTACCGCCTTGCATTGCTCTTTTCCATCTCTTTTTGGAACTTCAGTATGCCCAGGAAAAAAGCCTTGTGGTCTCGCCTTCAAATCATTGGCAAGTTGTCCCATTTGAACTTCTAGGTTTCTCATTGCCGCTGCTTGAGTTTGGATTGTGGCATTTTGGGATTGCATCAATGCATCATTTCGCGCCATGTATTCCTTAAACATGTTCTCAAGACTAGTATTGTTATTATGAGCTGGCTGCGATGGGGTTCTTTGGTTCTGATTATACTGTTGTGGTGGTGGTGGCATCTGTTGATTGCTTGAAAAAGTAGGAGGGACATAGGGCTGCTTATACTGTTGGTTCTGCCCTTGGATCGCTCCACTGGAACTTCCTTGACCTCCCCATGAAAAGTTGGGATGATGTCTCCACCCCGGATTGTACGTGTTTGAATAGGGGTTGAAGTTCTGATTGTTTCCGTGACCTACATAATAAACAGAAGCTGGATTATGCGAACAATTCTCATAAACATGGTTATCACTACAATAAGAACAAACAATTTCATTAATTTGGCAAACAGGAGAAGCATATTCTGGTTGCACGGGTGCAGTTGGTGCACTTTTCCTTTCTAGGGCCAACTCCTTGAGCATTTGGTTCATCGTCACCATTTCCTTCTGCATTGAAGTTGCTATGTCCAATGCTAATACACCCGCTTGATCTTGCTTCTTAGGTGCAGGTTTCGACCTTTGAGAACACCATAGCTCATTGTGGGATGCTAGGTCCTCCAAAATATCAACTATTTCGTTGAAGGTCTTCTTCGTAAAAGCTCCATTTGCGGCGTTGTTGAGCATCATCTTAGTGGGGTGGTCCAAACCTCGGAAGAAGTGCTCGATTTGAATACATGCTAGTAATCCATGATTCGGACACTTTCGCAGCAATTCTTTGAATCTTTCTCATGCCTCATGCACTGGTTCACGGTCATATTGTCTAAAGGTGACAATCTTTTCCCTGATGTCAGCATGACGAGTAGGAGGGAAATCCTTTGTAAGGAACTTTTCTACTAGTGAATCCCATGTTGTAATTGATCCTGGCGGGAATGAGTTGAGCCATATTCTTGCCTGATCCTTAAGAGAAAATGGGAAAAGAGTTAACCTTAATGCATCATCAGTTATATTTGGAAATCTAAATGCACCAACTATTTGAAGAAAAGTTTTGAGATGATCATGAGGATCTTCGTGTTCACGCCCCCCGAACTGTCCTAATGTCTGAAGCATTTAAAACATAAGCGGCTTCAGTTCGAAGTTGGCGGCTTCTGGAATGGGATTTAGGATGACAGAATCCAAATTCTGGAATGTTGTGGCAGCATATTCTCGCATGGCCACGTCTGTATTATCTGCCATCAAGATATGATTGAACTCATTTTTTTGTTGTTGACCTGCCATATTTCCGTTAACAACTGGTGGATCTGCAGGATTTTGTGGTGGAATCTCGTCCATAAAAGTGATGGTACTTTCACTCTCGCTTTCGAAATCTCTTTCTCTTTCTTTCTTTTTTTGCTTTTCTCTCTGTTTTCTGAGTCTCTGTTCTTTTCTCAACCTACGACAGGTTCTCTCAATTTCAGGATCAAATGGCAACAGAAATGAATTCGTGCTCATGCACTAATCAATGACCTTCGTGGTTGGATATAAATCAAAATGTTTAAGAATAGAAATGACAATCACAAAAACCAATCACAAAAATTAATAAAAGACTAAAACAAATGGTCTCTGGCAACAGCGCCAAAAACTTGTTTGGGTATTTTGGATTCAAAATAAATGAGAGTGCAAGTGTACACCCGTCACAAGTAGTAAAAACGGAACGAGTATTCCCAGTATTGATCCTCAGGGACAAATGAAGTCTTTTTACAGGAAATGTTAATGATCGGTGACTTTGTAATTGAATTTGGGGTGACAAATAAGGATAACGTTGATTTTGATATTTAAAAACTCAATGCAATAAACCCAGCCCAGTTACTTCAAATTAGCTAAAAATACACAAACTTTTTCAAACTAGGCGCCAGACGCCTCTCATAAATTTTCTTCGGTTTTACTTCGCCATCTTCTTATGTCCAAGTGATTTTGAAGGTTTAAGTCCATTCCTAATATGTCTATTAGAAAAAAGAACTTAATTTAGTAAAAACCAACCGTAGCCTTAGGTCGAGGTCCTATGTCTAGGCTACCCGAGCGAAATCTTTATGTCTAAAGTATTCCTCTCTAAAGTTAAATTAGTAAAGCTGTGAAAACGTATCAACCTTTTCAGTATTGATGCTTGGTTAAAACATTAATTGGCCAAATCAAGTTTCAACTTATGGAAACAACTTTAAGTGATAAAAGAGGAGAAAAACGCCTTTTGCCTTGTTGGAATTTAAAAACTTTAACTAACTATCCATAACCGGGCTTGGGAAAAATAATTTAGCTCATGATGATAAAGGAAAAACAGAATTTAATGTTGATGGAAGTAGACGACATAATTAAAAGATGAGTAGAATTTAAACAAGTTGGAAATTATGGAGTTGTAACCCGAATGACCCTAACCCGTTCTCTTTCAAGATTGGGGAGCAGTACTCAGTCGATTCTTCAAGGTTGAGTGATTACAACTTCGTAATGAGAACGAGAGAGTAACAAAGAACTTGCTGGAATTTTAATTAAACAAGATTAAAACTTACAATTGAAGAATAATAAGCTGGAAAATAAAGGAAAAACTTGAAATAAGTAAGGTTAAAACAATGATAACTCAAAAACTTAAAGGGAAAACGAAAACAAGCTGAGAAGTAAATGTCTAAAGCTAAAATGATCACTCCGGGATGATGAATGAAGAGAATGAATTGCTGAATTTATAGGAACTTCAAGGTGGTTAGGAGATTGAGAGCTTTGTGGAGAGCCATCCATTTCAAACACCTTTTGGTTGGGTAGTTGTTGAATTTGCAACCTTTAGTGTATGGAAGACACGTGGCAGAGCTTTGGAAGGCTTCAAATCACACCAAAACGTGCGTTTTACATTAAGGGAAATCTCGAGATTGGGGAAGGCGCCAAGCGCCTAGCTCGAAATTTTTCTGCACAAAAGTGTAATTGTCGATAGAAATCAACTCTAAATGATGTAAAAACGTCCTATGTGCATGTATAACCCAAGATCACTTAAAATGAAAGGTTTTGGATACTATACCAAGCTTAAATCACGGTTTCCAAATTTAAAACGTTAGAAAATAGCACACATTTAGCTTCTTTTTACCCTTATGAACAAGGGAAATCACACGTAATGGACTGAACGAGGCAACTCATCTGGTGATAGACACCTCGGTGAATGGGGCTTTACTGTCAAAGCCGTATGCGGAAGCTTTTGACATCCTAGAGAGAATTTCACGCAACAAGCATCAATGGTCGAAATCCAGGGCTGCTTCTTCAACAAATTCGAAAGGTCTGGTGGCAAATAATGTGGTAGCAGACTTAAACTCGAAGATCTCACGATTGGTTGATATAGTTATGAAAAATGCTACTGCAAGTGAGGCTGAAGCCTCCAAAGCTAAGGTGAATGCTGTGCAAAGTGCTCTCTGCCCATATTGTGAAGGTAAGCACCAGTTTGAGAATTGTCCAGGCAATCTTGCCCGAGTGTTTTTTTTTTTTTTGGGTAACCCGCAACAGAATAGAAATCATGTATATGGGAACACATACAATCTAAGGTTGAGAAATCATCCTAACTTTAGTTGGGGAGGAAACCAAGGAGGACACAATGTAGGAACAAGTAATGCTGAAGTATATCCTCAGAAAACACAATACCAACTAGGTTTTTAAGGATAGAATCAGCAGAACACCCAAAAGCCCCGAGAGACGCTGAGTTTAGAAGATATGTTCAAGGCCTACATGACAAAGAATGATGCTAATGTGCAAAGCCAAGCAGCATTACTACAGAGCCTGGTAGCATCGTTACGCAATATGGAAGTTCAGATTGGTCAGTTGCAACATAATTGAAAAACATGCCAAAGGAAGAGCTGCCGAGCGATACAGAACAGCCAAAATGGGATGGCAAAGAGCAATACAAGGCTTCAACGTTGCGAAGCGGCCAAGCACTACCACCAGCGTACCAACAAGAAGGAGTTAGTGAAGGAGAGACAGTTAGACTAAAAACCTCCAAGGAAATAGAGCAAGCCACACAGCCCGTTGAGTCAGCAAGTGATGAGATGAGCTATAGTGTAGACCAGCTGGGAGACAAAAAGAACAGTGGAACACAAACGGTAGAATCAAAGGATCATGAGTCTAGGAAGGATAGCAAGGAAGAGGTGCCTAAGACAGACAAAGCTAGATCATCCTCGTCCAATTCAGCTGACAAGCTGCAGCATCCAGAACAACTCACTGCACCACAGACCACACCAGCCCCATAATACCGTACCCGAAAAGGCTGCAGAAGAAGAATTAAGATGGGCAGTTTAAACGATTTCTTGAGGTGCTTAAGCAGATACAGATCAACATCCCAATTGAGGTGCTTAAGCAGATACACATCAACATCCCACTGGTGAAAGCGTTAGAACAAATGCCCACGTATGTGAAATTTTTGAAAGATGTCCTCACTAAGAAGGGCAGGCTAGGAGAGTTTGAAATTGTTTGTTTAACAAACGAATGCATCACAATTTTGACTTGTAAAATTCTAGAGAAAATGAAGGATTTAGGAAGTTTTACAATTCTAGTGTCCATTGGGGGTCATAAGATTGGCTAAGCACTGTGCGACCTCGAAGAAAGTATTAATCTAATACATTTGTTAGTGTACAAGAGGTTGGGCATGGGAGAAGTGAAGCCAACTACAGTCACCTTTTTTCAACTAGCAGATCGGTCAAATGTAAACCCTGAAGGAAAAATTGAGGATGTACTAGTACAAGTGGATAAGTTTATATTTCTCGCTGACTTTATTGTTCTTGATTTTGATGTAGACGAAGAAGTACCAATCATCCTGGGGATGCCATTCTTAGCCACCGAGTGTGCCTTAGTGGATGTGCATAAAGGAGAAGTCACTATGAGGGTGCAGGACCAAGAAATTAAATTCTTAGTATATGATTCCACGAAATATCCTTCGGATGTTGATGAGTGTGTGGTCTTGCTAGTGCTAGATGAAGCTGTGATGGTGATGCTTAGTGTGGAAACCATGTTGGAGCATCAGAACAATGAATTGAATAATATGGTGGAGCAAGCAGATGAAATTTGCTAAGAAATTTTCTGTGTGGACTACAAATGGAATTAGCAAAATCATGGTCCAGAGCTCACCTGAATTAGAGCTGAAAGCCCTTCCGCAACATTTAAAGTACGCCTACCTTAGTACGTCCAACACGTTACCTATCCCTATTGCCGCAAATCTATCCAAAGAAAAGGAAAACGAGTTGCTGGCAGTGTTGAGAGAGTACCAGAGAGCCATAAGCTGGATAATCGCGGATATTAAAGGGATAAGTCCCAGTTATTATATGCATAAGATTGTATTAGAAGAAAATTGCAAGAATTCAGTGGAAACACCACGGAGGCTAAACCCTACTATGAAAGAAGTTGTGAAAATGAGATAATTAAATGGCTGGATGCTAGGATTATATACCCAATCTCAGATAGTGAATGGGTCAGTCCAGTGCAATGTGTTCCAAAGAAAGGAGGAATGATAGTGGTTGACAATGCTAAAAACGAGCTAATTCCCACTCGGACAATTACAGGCTGGAGAATATGTATGGACTACTGGAAGCTTAATAAAGCTACAAGAAAGGACCATTTCCCATTGCCTTTCATTGACCAAATGTTGGACAGATTAGCTGGGCATGAGTATTACTATTTCCTTGATGGATACAGTGGCTACAACCAGATCACTATTGCACCTCAAGACCAATACAAGACAACATTTACCTGCCCTTATGGAACTTTCGCCTTTAGGAGGATGTCATTCGGTCTGTTCAATGCTCCGACCACATTTCAGAGTTGTATGATGGCCATCTTCTTGGATCTAGTCGAGTCAGTGGTAGAAGTCTTCATGGACGACTTTTCAATATTCGAGGCAAGCTTTGCTAACTGTCTATCAAATCTTCAACGGGTGCTGCAGCGTTGTGAAGAAACCAACCTAGTGCTCAATTGGGAAAAGTGTCATTTCATGGTATAAGAGAGCATAATGCTGGGGCACTATGTCTCCAGAAAAGGATTGAAGTGGATAAAGCCAAAGTAGAAGTCATTGTGCAGTTGCCGTCGCCAACTAATGTAAAGGGAGTCCGAAGCTTCCTAGGCCATGCGGGGTTCTATCGACGGTTTATAAAGGAGTTTTCTAAACTTGCAAAACCTTTATGTTCTTTGCTAGAAAACGATAGAGTGTTTGACTTTTCTACTAACTGTTTTCAGGCATTTTCTGAACTAAAGTATGCGTTCACCTACGCCCCAATCTTTCAAGCCCCAGACTAAAAGCTTCCGTTCGAACTAATGTGCGACGCTAGTGACTTTGCAGTAGGAGCAGTGTTAGCGCAAAAGAGAGATAAAGTGTTACACCGAATCTATTATGCCAGCAAGACACTGATAGAGGCTCAAATTCACTATACCACTACAGAGAAAGAGTTACTTGCGGTGGTATTCCCATTTGAAAAGTTTAGAGCCTACCTGATGGGTGCGAAAGTATAGTTCACACTTATCATGCTGCGTTGAAATATTTGTTGACCAAGAAAGATGTCATCCGATGTTGATTAGATTGATTTTATTGCTGCAGGAATTTGATGTGGAAATTAAAGATAAAAAAAGCTTTGAAAATTTGGTGGCTGACCACTTATCTAGAATTGTCGGGGTAGAAGATGGAAACAAAGCTGTAGTAATCAGAGAGACTTTCCCAGATGAGCAGCTACTCCGTTGTCCCATAAGGAGGCCAAAGAGGAAGAACCTTAGTTTGCTGATATTGCAAATTTCTTAGCAGGAGGAATACGCCCAGAAGGATGGACAAAGCAGCAGTTGAAGCAGTTCTTTAATGAATGTAGATTTTACTATTGGGATGACCCCTTTCTTTATAGACTGGGGCAAGATAATATAATTCGAAAATGTGTAAAAGAATAAGAAGCATCCCAGTAGCAACGGACTATGTGTCTAAATGGGTTGAAGCAATTTCTTGCCCCACGAGCGATGCTAAAATGGTGACTAAGTTCCACTTGAAAGACATTTTCACCAAATTCGACACGTCAGGAGCATTCATAAGTAATGAAGGATCACACTTTGTGAATAGAGTAGTGGCAAGACTGCTAGCAAAATATAATGTCAAGCACATAATTGCTACAACCTACCATCCCCAATCTAATAGCCAGGCAGAAATTTCGAACAGGGAAATCAAGAGCATCCTAAAGAAGGTAGAGCATGTCAGCAGAAATGATTGGGCATTCAAATTAGACGAAGCACTATGGGCATACAAGATTGCATTTAAAACTCCATTGGGAACGTCTCCGTACAAGCTGGGATTTGGGAAAGCATGTCACCTACCACTAGAGCTGGAACACAAAGCATTTTGGGTAATAAAAAAACTGAATCTCAATTATGCTGCAGTAGGGGAAATTTGGAAGCTACAACTCTGGAAGAATTTCAGAGAGATGCATATGAAACGCCAAGATCTATAAACAGAAAACAAAAAATAGAAATTATTAATCTAATTAATAATTAATTAATTAAATTAGTAATTAATTAATAAGTTTAATTAATAATTATAAATCTAATTCATAATTAATAAATTAAATTAATAATTATTAATATAATTAATAAGGAATAAATAATTAAATTTAATTAATAATTAATCAATTTAATCCAAATATTAATTAATTAACAATTAATTTTTATCTTTTAATTAAATATCATATATTTAATTAACACTATAGTTTTGAATCATATTCAAAAGCATCTTTCTTGTATAACCGATAGTTTTAATATGAATCTAATTCATATTAATTATTTAAATCCTATTCAAATATTTCTCTCATAATATATTGTTTAATTTTTGGATCTTTATTCAAGATAAACTATTAATATATAATGCATCATTATATACATTATATATATTCTCTTATTTATATAATTTGAACATTTCAAATTCTTTCATAATTATTGATCCTCGTTTTAGCCGTTGTGAGCTAGCAAGGGAACCTAATAGACCTACAGATCAGAAGATCCAACGATACGAGGTTAATTGATTAAACTCATTAACCAAATTAACCAACATTAGTTAATTGCAGATTATTCCACTAAATATCCGCAGCTGCACTGTTCTCAATGCAGAATATTTTGTATCCATGAAAATTGACCATGGACAGCAACTCAATCGTTCACGAGTATTCGTAACGTCTGCTGGGTCAAATTATCGTTTTATCCCTGAGTTACATTTTGACCTTAAATACCACTACTCTTCTAATGAACAACCTGTTTATGGTCCGACCATTAAAAAGAAGTCCCTCTAGGGCCAGTGAGAGGGTAAGGCTCCTTGTTCAAGTCCCGGAGTCAGGAATTAAGGGAACAATCATCTACTTACCCTAAAGTCGAGAACAAGTTAATTCCATATTGCAGAGTTATGTTTCCAACTCCCCACTCGGTCTCATCCCCAAAATGGTGGGATTATTAAGTGGCAACTTGGGCCACTCTCACCTATACAAATCAAAGGATGATCCCCTTATAGGCAAGAGTCCATTACTCGCTCAGGATTAAGATCGAGTTACCTGGTCATCCTATGAAATATCAATCTAGTTAGTTTATGTTGTTATGACTAAATAATAATTATTTCGCGGTCCGGTCCGGTCTTATACAAACTCATTATATAAGATACCCCCACTCGCATGTCTCTACATGAATGACTTGTATAAGTCGTTTGTAACTATTACCAAACGGGTCGTATCCATAGTGTTATCAGGCTAAGGTACCCAACCTTATCCATGTACTACAGACCATTTAGGTTATTATTGAAACATTATCCACTTGTACATTGAATATATACTGTATATCAAATATATATACTATATCTTAAATATATAACGTATATCAGTTATATATTGTTCCAATTACATCAAATAACCTTGGATTTTAGTTTATTGGAATACGAGTACTGCAAAGAAATAACTCTTTATTGAATAAATAAATCAATAAATAATTTGTTCACTAATTACAAACACACGAACTAAGGACACCAAACTCAGCATTAAGAGCCTTCGAGTCATCTCATCGACTGGCTCTTGTATCTCTCCCATGTGACGGTAAGGATTAAGGAGTGAAGCCTCGGGAGGAAGATTGAAGTAGGATCATAGTGCATCTACACCAAGCCCATTGGGCCGCAGCGAAGGTGTGTCGGAGCGCGAATTCTCCTCAGCATGAACCACGGGCAGAATGATGAGGCTATCAGAAGCTTCGACCTCAACAGGTGCAACCTCTCTTGCCCCTCCATATGCTCCGTCCAGACCTTGTACGACACCTAAAACAAGTACCGCTCCCCGTAATACAAGAAAGATAAGGCATGTCAAAAATGAAGGAGTAGCCATCAAGCACTCACCATTCTCCCCAAAGCAACTGGACATGCACCCGCAAAATGGTTCATCGGCCAACCACCTACAAAGAACCAGTGATCATTCTAGTGCTTGTTTGAGAATGAAGGATTGAAGAGTGCCCTGTGACGAGACCTTAGGTTGCAAATGCCACTCACTAATTGTCGGGAGTGTACACTCCTGTCAGGCACCGTACAGCTTGGCGCGTCCCTGCCATCCAAACCATCGTCTTTCCTGATCGGCCACCGAGTCTACATGGTCGGGCTCGTTTCTGGTTGAACAAGTTTATCCACATGGAGCCGTGGATTTAAGAGATGCTAAAGGTAATATTTTCAAAGTGAATGGCTGAAGAAATATTTTGGTGAGTATATTGAAAAAGGTAAAACCTCTGTATTGCTGAAATACCTATGAGAAAACAATAAGGACAGTCCCTCTGTCGGTGTTGAGGGCGTTTTTTGCATAAAATATTTTTTTTTATTTTTAAGAAATTTTTATGCCTTTAGTTATTCTTTTTTGTGTAGATTTCAAAAATAATTTTTATTTTGTCATTTGAATTTTGCAACATCGAGATTTTAATGCCTCCAAAATTGCACCAGGCGCATATTAAGAGATTTTTTTGAAATTTTGCAAACAAATTTTTTGCCTTATTTTAGTTTAATTTTAAATGAGCATCGGGCTATTTGAAGAGTATAAGTGCCCGTTTGTCAAACCCTTGTTTAATTTAAATGAAAAAATGACATAGATCTCACTTGTTGCAATTTCTTCCTCCAAAAAATATAACTTCTTTTCAAAATTTTCCACCAAATCTTCAAAGATCCCCTAAATCTCTCTTTCCCCTTTTACAATCATAGGTTATGGTTGAGGGATTTTTTTTTTTAATGTTTTGAGCATATAATCGAGAAACCCATGGAGGGCTCTTCTTCCAACAATCCATGCGACAAAGAGAAAGGGAAGAGGAAGATCGTGCTGCCACCACCTACTCCACCAGATTTAATTCTTCTTGAACCCCCTCTTATTTCCAAAGAAAAGGTAATTTTTGATCCTAGGGAACAAAGAAATAAACTAGAGGAAATTATGAGAGTGTACCTTAGAAAGAATCCATCTATGGGTAGTAAAGATTCTGAAAATAGGGATTTAGAAGCTAATGTGGTTAGGAGCAGTGAAGGAGTTGATAATGAAAAGAAAAAAAAAAGATTAGAATTAAAGGCCATGAAGATATTTGAGACTGGATAGTGGAGTTAAATGAAAAATGGCAAAGATCTATGGAAATTTAAAGAAAATTAAGTGAAGAAATACAAACGGCATTAAATGAGATGAAAAATCGCCCTAGGTTTGATTTCACTCAAAACACCCCTATACTCGAGTATTTAGAGTTATCCATTCCATACCCACCCTCTATTACTATTAATATGGGTGTAGAAGGAGGAAACCAGAATATTGGTGACTCCGAGCATGATATTAAACCATTGGAACAATAAGATTCGGCCACTGTCGAAATTCATTGCGAAATTGGGCTAGGCACAATGTTGGAGAGCACTCCACCGACCGCACTTCATGGTATTTCGTCTCCCAACTTTCCAGAACTCAATGTTACTTTTTAGCTTTTAGTTTTTGATGATGTACAACAAGAAAGAATGAAGTAAAAAAATCGTCAAAATTTTTGCGGTCGTGAATGAAGCAACGGGAGAAAACCCACTAGATAACGATGGAAATAGATGTTCCGCAGAGGTTGGATTCTATTAGAGATGATGAGATTCTTAATGATATGCCCCAAGAAGTTCATGATGGAGAGTTTGAGGAAGAAGATGTCAATGACGATATTTACCAATTCGAAGCCCGTATGTGCACTCGCATGTGTCGCATCAAGACAAGGAAGATGTCCCTTCTCAAGTCCAAAAAGGAGCATCCGGTCCTGTGGATACCCAAAATGAAGTCACAGAGTCATCCTTCTTCCAAAGGTTTATCTCCCTTCCTTTCGAGTATAAACGTATCTTACCCTAATTTTGTTGATGTTGCAAAGAACTCAGAAGATGAGATATGTTTGGCTAAAATGGTGAAGAAAACAAAGAAAGAGAAAAACTTGTCCCAAAAAGTGCAAGCGCTTTTCAATACCACGCACCTGGGCCACTGTTGCGAAATTGACCGTCCAAAAATCAGCTGGGATCGGTCTATCTAAAAGCCAAGAGGCCTAGGCCACTTGGAGAGGCTGAAGAGCAACCTGATGAGGCCAATGAAGAGGAGTCTTTTACTACCGAATCGCGACCAGCAAGGGCTAAAAGGGTAAGAATAGAAGTAAAAAAACCTGACTTTACAGCCTGAGGACTCCTACTTGAGAAATGATTTGATGAAGAATAGGAGCCCTTCCTAGATTATGTACGGCACCAACTTATGGAGCATGGTTGGGAGACTTTGTTTGCTTTGCGTACACGTGTTTTGGAATCCTGGTGAAAGAGTTCTACGCTGCCATTCACCCAAACCGAGAAGATGCAGTGATCAGAGTAAGGATTAAGTTGATAAGATTTTCTCCAGTGATTATTAATACTCACCTCGGTTTTCCATATGTCTTTAATGCAGTAGGTAATGAGATTGTGGTGCATCTGACAAATGAACAAATGGAGGGGGTGTGTAAGCTCATACGTAGGCTAAGAAAGACATGGACTGTCTCGTCAACAGGGAAACTTTCATTAACACCACTTACATTAATGAAAAGGGCATGATGTGGACTTATGTGGTGAAGAACCAATTAATCCCTACTTCACATGATGCTTCCATCAAGCATAACAGGGTGATGATGGTGTACTATCTAATGAAGGGCATTGAGTTTACCTTTGCCCAACTCATAAGAGACACAATTCAGGTTTGCTCTGAGAAGATGGTAGGTCTTCTTGTTTTTCCTACGCTTCTAACAGAGTTATGTTTGAAAGCAGGTGAAGAAGCCGATGTTGAAGATGTGGTGACGCCCAAAAAGCCGACCACGTCTGTGAAAAGAGTTTGAGGATACTCAATAGTTCGTGAGGAGGATTCTCCCACTACCATCACAAATCTCCAGACCTGAGGTATAGTAACGCAAGAACAATATGATGAGTTGGTGCAGAAGTATGACCTTTTCTTGGCTACTCAACACCCGACGTGTAAGTTTCTCAAGGAGCTCTATGGAGATGGTGTGCCTTCTCTCCCAAATGAGCTCAAGGCCGATTTGTCTTTTTCTTAATGGCCAACCACCACTTCTACCGCCAATGATTATTCTGATGATGATTAGGAGAGTACTTCTCTCCTTGCTTTGCTTTGATACTTGACATTCTTTGAAACCAATATGGGATGTGACTTAGACATAAGCGCATAAACCACAGTCCTAAACATAATCTCTCTGACCTATAAATGCAAATGAGTTGCACTACTACAGAATTGGTCTTCCATGATAGTTATTAACAGTAAAAAAGTTCGGGAGAAAAAAATTGTCACAAATTGTGGGGGCGCATTTTTATGGGAAAATTGGATTTCTTTTTTATTCAATGACAGTTAAAAATTGTCATGAAATAGTAGAGGGCGTGATTTTGGCGGGAAATAACACTAATTTTCAGATTTTGTATGTTTTTGTAACAGTTAAAAATTTTCACAAAAACTAAAAATTTTTCTTTTGATTTAATGACAGTTTTTTTTTTGTTTGGATTTCATTATAAAAAAAACATGAGATATAATATTGCCATAATTTTCATAAATTAACTACATTTTTAAACCATCACAATGTTATTTAACAATTTCAGATTATAAAAAAAAATTGTGACAAATAGTTTTGGGCTTGTTTTACTTTTTGCAAGAATTCAATATTGTCTCTTACCCTTTGTTTGACATAAAAAATGTTTAAGAGATGATTTTAAATTCCATGATTTAAAGTCGGAGAAATAATTCAAAATTCTTATCTTGTTTGGAATGAGAATAATTTGACATAAATTTAATTAAATTTAAAAGTTTGGATGTTCGTTTAAAATAAAAAGAAAATAAAAAATTATTGATTTAGGCTTTTAATCTAAATTTATAATCTAAAAATTAAAATATGACAATGCTATAAGTAATTTACTTGGAAATTCAATGAAATTATGCAAATTCTGACCATTTTGATTAGGAAAATTAGATCATTTATGAGATTTTTAACTGTCATGAAATATCATAATTATAAAAGGTCATAATTTTTTAATTCTTTACTTTTTGAAATTCTCACATTATGTTCCAACCATTGTCCTTTGTCTTACCAATACTCTATGTAGTAGTAGTTGTATCCATCTTCCATTTGTCAACACCACACAAGGAACTTCCACAATCTTATGAGATTTTCTGTGTTCTCACTAGTAGAAAGTCGGTCTTCAATGACAATTAAAATCTGTCATTAATATAATTCATGACAATAATCTAATTGTCATCTATTAAGGCATCAAGAAAGAGTAGAAGATGACAAATTTGAAAAATTGTCATCGATGCATTTACAACTACAGTTTTACTTTGTCATGAATAGATTTTCCATCACAATTAATAAATGTCATAGAAAGTCATTTAATTACAATTTATAAGTGTCACTAAAACAATCAAATTGTTTATCCTCCTGTCAGTAAAGACCTAAAGACGACAGTTTATAGATGTCTCGAATTATTTTGTGACGACCGTTTATAATTGTCACGAATTAGTATTTAACGACAGATTGAGATTGACGTGAATTTCTTTTTAACGACTATTTATAATTGTCATGAAAACTTTTATAGTGATAGTTTTAACAGTCAATATTGCCTATAGTTTTAACTATCAAGAAAAATTGTATAATGACAACTTAAAAATGTCATGCAACATTAAATAATGACATTCAGTATATGTCACGAAAAAGTTTACAACGACAATTTAAAACTATCATGATATATTTAATAATGTCAACTTCGGTGTTTCAGAAATGTCAATAAAAAGCCTTCAATCACATTTTTTAAGTTTTTTTTTTGTCACAAAACATATTTTGTTGACATTTATAAACATAACTTTTCATATAAACTTGTCATGTTCCAAAAACTTTCGAATAACAATCATTGTAATTTCATTAATGACACTTTCCAAAAACTGTCACGTTCTCCTTTTCCTTGATGCCTTAAGATTAACTAACTGTCACAAATTAAGTTAATAACAGTTTTTAACTGTCATGGAATACCAGTTTTGTAGTAGTGTTGATAAATACACTTTAGGATTTCACGACAAAAACAACAACAATAACTCTGAAACCATCATGTCGACAATGGATTTCACGAAGTCACCTTAATATGTAGGGTACTAGCCTCAAGATGCTAACACCACTCGATTTCACGAAGTCACCTTAAAATGTAGGGTACTAGCCTCAAAGATGCTAACACCACTCATTTAAGAATACATGACCGTCTACAGTGGGACTCGCGAAAAAGTATTTTTTGTTACCACTCTTGTCTTTCTCTCACTTTATTTTTTCTTTTCACCACTCTACTTTTCTCTCAAGACTTAACTTGACTTGATTTTTTTTCTTGGACTCTTTTATTTTTTTTCTTTTGCATATGACTCTTTTTTCAATTAGACTCTTTTTTATTGCATTATATTTTGACTCTTTTTTCGAAATATAAAAAAAGCATGATCTCTCGTAAAAAAAAGACACGCATTGTCCCCCCACACTTAAGGGAAACAATGTCCTCACTGAAGAAAGAAATTTTGAGAGATGCAAAATTTTGGCATAAATAGGACAATGACTTCCTATGATATTGAAAAAGTTTAATTTTAAAACAAAAAGAAGCGTAACACATTTTTGGTAATAAAACAAAAAAACATGGAAAATGACTTATGGCTTGATCATAAAACTAGGAAATCTAACTTATTCATGCCCTTAAGTATCCTCATCGACATGATACAAAAACAAAGAACAAATGAAACCTTTTCATTGATAAGATGGGCATGCTGAAAGCATAGAAAAGATGTTATCGAAGAAGCTAAGGACAAACTTCTAGCTAGAAAAAGGAAGCATGCAAAGTTTGAACTTAAAGCAATATGCAGAAACAAAACAAACCAACATTTCCTCACTAATCACAATTCCACAAAAACTATCTAAAACTAAACCTACTTAAACAAACTCAAAAGCAAATTAAAAGTAGAAAAAGTAAACAAGGTTAAGATCAACATATCAAGTAAACAAGCAAAGCAAGGAGAGAAATACTCCCCTAATCATCATCAGAAGAATTATCAGCGGTAGAAGCGGTGGTTGGTCATGAAGAAGAAGGTAAATCGACCTTGAACTCGTTCGGGAGAGAAGGCGCACCATCTCCATAGAGCTTCTTGAGAAACCCACACGTCGTGTGTTGAGTAGTGTTGTTTACGGATTATGTTACCAGTTCTTATATGTGCAAGTATACACAATCGTCACAACACGTAATAAAAAAGTTCGAATCCACAGATACTAAGTGCTCAAACACTCACTATTTACCCAAGAAATCAGTGTATTCAACTAAATAATTTTTTTCTTTTGAATAAATGCTAAAAGAAACAATAATGCAGACATTTCAATTATATTCTTAAACACACGTAAATTTTCGCTAAAGCTAACAAACATAAACAATCAACAAGTAACTTCTTATGAAAATAAGGGCGTAAGAGGGAGAGAACAGTGACTCTTTTGGGCTACTCTAACGATGCTGCAACATTAATGAAGTAAATGTAGTGGTCAAACAGACAAGATGCTTTTCTAAACACCCCAGATTTTCTACCATTAGAGTTTTTAGACAAACAATAACAGCATATATGAACAGTTTTTAACCAAGCTAGGTGGTGCTTATCCCTAAATTACCACACTATAAACTCAAGTAGACTCTAGCTCGAGATGAAGTTTTTCGCTCCCTAATACATTTTTCCAAAGGTTATTAAGAAGATATTTCAATATGGTGTTCAAGCACATTGAAAATAGAGTGATACAACAACTTCAAATCAAAACACACTATCATTAATGCAAAACAACAAAGTAACAACCTTTGAAATGAGTTCACAACATCCCCCCCCCCCCCCCCTACACAAGATGTTTAGCTAGACAATGTCATAAAGGGAATAAAAACAATACAAAGAGCTTAAAAGATGAAGAGAGGGAGCTGAAGATCACAAGAGTTCTCGGTTTCTTTCTCAACTGCAGTTGTCTGGTCTTCTTCTCCTCTTAACTTCTTCAAATGGTTGGAAAGGTTTTCTTGAAGTGAGGGTTGAGTAATTTCAAGAATGAAATGGTCTATGTGGAGGCTTCTCTTCTTGTTGACATTTATACCTCCCTTCGATTTTAGGGCAACAAAATAGGCCCTGTGGGGCCCAACTTCTCAACGAAATTTATCACAGAAACCTCCAGTTACTGTGATAAATTTCGTTGAGAAGTCTTTTCACTGCCAGCTTGCTGCTTTTTGTCTCTTTTTGGATCCGATGTTGTTGCATCATCAAAACTGTAGCAAAATGCTCAAAATTAGATCGTTTATATAAATTGTAGAACTATATAGGAGAACCTTCAATTAATTGCTAATTTAGGCACAACTCAGTGAATAAGGGGACTAGATGAGGCTATCTTTAGCTATCTTATGCAAATTTTAGACACAAATAACTCTATTTAGGAGAGTTATCACACGCCCAAACATAGCCTATTGCTTGTCCCCAAGCAATACTAACTCTTCTCTTCTAAAAGCTAGAAATTGCTAGCCATGCGTCCCAACCATTCTCCTTTCTTCCTAAAATTCATTACTATGGTAAGTGTTTCTCAGATTGCTCATGCATTAGCTCACAAAGGAAATAAACAGCTTTTGCACTAGATCAAGGTGCTTTATTCACATTTAAAAGCCTTTATCTCACCTTCTCTCTTGGCCACTTGCGAAAAATTCCCACAACCTCCTTTCAAAGGCACCGACTTCCCTCCCTAACCGCTGGCTAACTAAAGTCCTCTAAGATAGCTATGGGCTACTAGCCATTTTGGACCTTGCAGCTCTTTGTAATGTGTGTTTCTTTTTCAATTGAGAGATGAATTACAAGGCCAAAAATTTTTCATAGCTTTACAAGATAGATCTTAGCAAAGGGACTACACTATGAATGCTACTGTTACAAATGAGAATCTCTCACCCCCGAACTTAAAAAGAAGCATTGTCTTCAATGCTTAATGAGAAAATAAGGATAAGTCTCCCCCAAACTTAGATTGAACATAGGAAAGATGAAAATGGTGATTTGTAGAATTTCCTATTGTAAGTAGTTCTAAGGGGGTGAAATGGTTGCTTATTTTCTAAGGACAGTGGATAACTAGTAGCTCGGGGTAAAGGATACTCAGCATTTAAATTCGGCTTTGGGTTAGATTCTAGAGTGAGCAGGGGATACCTAGAAAGGTAGGACCACTAAATACTACCTAAAAACACCTTAGAGAGAGGGCAACAACTAGATTTATCCTTTTATGAACGACGAAAAAGCAATCATCCTTTAGATTTCCACGGATCAACCATTTTAGACAGAAAATTGAAACAGTCAGACATGCATAAGCTAAACAACTCTAGCTGCCTATCCTTTTCATTCCTTTTCTAAATGTCAACAGGCTGACGAAAATCTAACTGAAAATATAATTGAAGAATGGAAAAAACACCTAGAACTATTTTCTAATAGTGCACTAATGAAAACATTTAAAATTCAGAAAACAAAAACTAAATTAATGAAATTGAAAATAGGAAGGTAAAATTGACAGGCATAATTGAAATTTGATCAAGCAAGGGAAATCACCTCCCCTGTTAATCTTCTTCTTTTTCACTAGAGCCGCCCGCGGGCTGAGATGCTCCAGCATCCTCTTCTTCTTCAATAGCAAACTTGTCCTCTGGGAATTTTGGGAAAGGCGAAAATGGGCAAGAGAAATTGCGCATGAGGGCTTTGCGAATCACGATGTCTCTTTCCTTGGCATAACTCATATAGGTTTGCTGCCTTTGCTTTATGGCTGCCACAACTCCTACAGTGGAGCTGAGCTGCTGCAGTAGGCTAGCCTGCGTATGAGCGACTTCTTTGAGTGCAAAAACTATATTCCATCCTTGCTTGTTGTGGTATATGGCCTTCAACCGCTCCATCGCCGCTTCATTGATCACTCATTTGTCCTTTACCGTTTGGTCTGTGTCTTCCATCTTGACCCCCGATAGGATGCAAAGCTCCATGATCAGATCCGAGAAATATAGGTTGCCCTGCTTTCTCTTCTCAACCCCTGCAATTTCCATCTCAATAAGCTGGCCCACATCGATGTTAAGCCCTTCTAGAATGCAAAGCAGGAGGAGCACCATCTCCTTTGTGATGGAGGTGTCATGCGTTGTGGGCATGAGCTTACTCTTCAGCAAATGATGCCAGACATTGGCTTCTGGCTTAAGGTAGGCTGGAAGGAATGTGCGTGCTCTTCTAGCTGATAGCTGCCACCTTGAGCCTCCACTCCAATGCATTTGATTGCCCTATTTAGTTGCTCCTCAGATGGAGCAACCATCATCTCATTAAAAGTAGCATGAGAGTAGTTAGGGAGATTGTATACTTCATTCATGCCTTATGTGTTCCAGTAGACTTTTTTACCCTTACTTGTTGGGTGTGTTGCCCTAAACTCGTAGTTTGTAATTAATGTAAAAAAAAATTATATTCAATGGTTTGAGGGTGATAGGCAGTAGCAATCTTATGATGAATATTATATTTTTTTAACAAATTAGTCACTGCTCTATTTAAAAAGTGAGTGCCCTCATTACTAATCAAGCATCTCGATGTACTATATTTAGTAAAATAAACTTCTGCAAGAAGAGAGAAACTACCTTGGCATCGTTTGTAGGGGTGGTCAAAGCCTCAACCTATTTTGAAATGTAGTCAACAGCCAGAAGAATGTAATTCTTACCAAATGATGGAGGGAATGGACCCATGAAATCGATGCCCCAAACATTGAATAGCTCAACTTCCAAGATTGGGTTTAGGGGCATCTCATGTTTCCGAGTCAAGTTACCTGATCTTTGGCATCGGTCATAGCTTTGAGCAAATACATGTGCATCTCGAAAAAAGGAAGGCCAAAAGAAACCACTTTGGAGGATCTTCGCTGCAGTTTTACGTCGAACGAAATGTCAACCATATGATGATTTGTGGCACTCCTCTATTCTTGCTCAGCAACACTTTTGCAAAGAATGTTGTCAGGACCCAATTTAAACAAGAAAGGTTCATCCTATCTATAAAACCTAACATCATGAAAGAACTTCTTAATCTGGTGTTTGCTTAAATTATTAGGAATTATATTGCTTACCAGATAGTTCGCATAATTGGCATACCAAGGGACTTCAGAAGTAGCTAATAGATGCATATCAACGAAATGTTCTCTAATTTCAACATTATCATGGTGCAAATAAGATTCTAACCTAGACAAGTGATCTACTACTAGATTTTCTCTACCTTTTCTATCTCTTATCTCTAAATCAAACTCTTGTAGCAATAATACACATCTAATCATTCTAGGTTTAGCTTCTTTTTTAGCAAACAGATATTTTAATGCAGAACGATAGTAAAAACTATCACTTTGGTCTCAATTAAATATGACCGAAATTTGTCAAATGTGAAAACAACTGCTAAAAGCTCATTTTCAGTCACGGTAAAGTTTAACTGACTACTGTTCAAAAGTCTTACTTGCATAACAAATAAGATGAATAATTTTACCTTTTCGCTAACCTAACGTCACACCTACTGCAAAATCACTGTCGTCAGACATTAGTTCAAATGGCAAGTTCCAATTTGGTTAAATTAAAATGGGTGCTGAGCTAAGTGCATCTTTTAGTGTCTCAAAAGCTTTCACATAGTTTTCATCAAAATTAAATGGTCGGTCCACTTCTAACAACCGACATAAGGTTTAGAAATTTGTGCAATGTTTTTAATAAAACGGTGGTAGAAACCTACGTGTTCTATAAAACTTTTAACATCTTTTACAGTAGTGGGTGGGGGTAGTTTGGCAATCAAATCTATCTTTGCCCTATCGACTTCAATTCCTTTTCCTGAAATTTTGTGACCTAAGACTACTCCTTCACGTACCATGAAATGGCACATCCCCCAATTGAGCACAAGGTTAGTCTGTTCACATCTTTTTAAAACATTTTCCAGATTTTGTAAACAAACTTCAAAAGACTCTCCAAACATAGAAAAATCATCCATAAATATTTCTATCGTTCCTTCTAGGAGTGTTCACGGGTTAGGTTGGGTCGGGTTAGGGGTATTTTTGGGACCAACCCCAATTTTTGAGTTGGTCATATGTGGGAACCGACGGGTCTAAAACTGATGGCCAACCCAACCCAAATATTTCGAGTTGGGTTGCCGGGTTGTTACCTTTTTTTTTCTCCCATATACTTTTCTAACCTCAAAGGTAAGGGTTCAAAGAATCAAAATCTTAAAATGTGCAACTATGTTACTGAAATATGAAACAAAAGAAGGAACTGAAGTGCTGCTACGACGAACGATGAAGGCTTGAAGCTGCTGCGACGACAATGCGAGCGGCAGTGATGACAACAGATTGGAAGGTCGGTAGCGACGAGGGCGGGAGCGGCGAAGGTCGGCGGCAACGGGAGCGAGAGCGACGAAGGCCAGCAGTGATGGGAGCGAGAGCGGCAAAGGTCGGCAGCGACGAGAGCGGGAGCGGCGAAGGCCGGCGACGACGGTAGCAGTGAAGGACGACGCCGGTGAGGAGGTTGAGTGAGGGAAGAAAATGGAGGGAGGAGAGAAAGGTTGAGTGAGTGAAAAAAATGGAGGAAGGAAATTTTACAACCTAACTCGAATCGGGGATTAATTGAACCCAACCCAACCCTCTCGGGTTTTTTGAACACCCCTAGTTCTTTCTACCATGTCAAAAAAAATAGCAATCATGCATCTTTGAAAGGTGGCGGGAGCGTTACAAAGATCGAACTACATCCTCCAAAATGCAAATGTCTCATAGGGACATGTTAAAGTAGTCTTTTCTTGGTCCTCCGAAGCTATTGTAATCTGGTTGTAAGTATAATACCGGTCAAGGAAGCAATAGCACTTCTTCCCTATAGGACGATCAAGCATTTGGTCAATAAAGAAAAGTGGAAAATGATCTTTTCTAGTTACCTTGTTTAACCGACGGTAGTCCATGCATACTCTCCAACCAGTCACCGTTCTCGCAGATATCAACTCGTTGTCATCGTTGGTTATTACCGCCATACCACCATTCTTGGAACGCATTAAACCGGGCTAACCCAGCTGCTGATAAAATGGGGCAGATCACCCATGCATCTAACTATTTAATTATTTTTTTACCACTTCTTTCATTTTGGGGTTGAGCCTCCATTGGTTCTCAATAGAATTGGTGGCTCCTTCTTCCAAGATGATCTTGTGCATGCAAAATGCGGGGCTAATTCCTCTTATATCCGCTATGGTCGATCCAATAGCGCTTTTGTACTTATATAATACCTGCAAACACAAATATTCATGTTTGTTAGTCAAGTAAGAAGAAATGATAATCGACAAAGTATCGTTTAAACCCAGATACGCATATTTTAAATGAGAGGGTAGGGGTTTTTTCTTCAATTCTTGAGGTTCAATGATGGAAAGCTGTAAGGCTTTCAAATCAGCTGCTGTTGGCTGCAAAAACTCAAAATTCTCCATTTTTGCCAAAAATGTGTCTAGCACTTTTTTGCCTACTTTCTCTGCGACCTCCAAAACTTTGTTGGAACTTTCTATACCTTAAAAGATAAGATACACGTGCAAGCGTACATGATCGCAAGTAATACTTGAGAGTAATTCCAAGGTCGAATCCTCAGGGACGTTTGCTCTTAAAATGAATTTTAAGAAGTGAAATGGTTCAAAATGCAATTGTGGTTTTTGGAGAAAATTATGATAAAAGTTATAATTTGGGGTTGCAAATCTCAATTTTTTTTTAACACAACCTCTCTGATTCCTACCTTAGTTTTAATAGAAAATATGGAAGTTACACACTTTTGAGAAAAAGCGCCAACCATTATCTGACTAATTCTGGAAATCTGAGTTATACTCTTTCATGAACCACTTTTGGTTGTTGCAGAGCCTAGGGTAACCTACAATCACATTTCTACGTGTGATTACAATCCTCGAATGTATTTATCAACTCATTTTCATTTATGGGTCAGAGGGCCTATGTCACATCCTATATTGGTTTCCTATTATTTTACCTAACCTAACCTAACCTTCTCAGAGTTGGGCTTTGGTGCATAAATCATTTCACAGCGGCCAAATGGAAAAAATATGCAAAGAGAAGTTTTTAGAAACAAACTCAAAATTGTGCCAAGCGTTTTATGGGCATTTTCCCAACCGTGTTATAATTAAATCATTTTGGCTAAATCATTCCACAGAGAGGTTGAAAACTAAATTAGTGCATGATTAAATGAAAGAATCGCATGAAAGCATAAGAAAAATAATTTCAATTGAAATAAAATGAATAATAAGGACATACAAAAAGTTTTAGCTTAACCTTCTTCTCTTTCGAGGTTGAAGAGTGTTTAAACTCGCTTAAGAAATTTAAAGGGACAGAATGAATGAATAACAAATGATAGAAGTTGAATTAAAAAAAGAATATGTAGAAGTTCGAAAATACAAGTAAATAACAACTAGAAAAGTAGCTCTAATGATTCTCTAAGCTAATAACGAGAACTACAACGGAGAGTGAATGAGTTTGAGAGAAAATGGGGATGAGAAACTGCTGGGGGAAGGCTGCCTTAAATAGGACTTCAATGTGGTTGAACTCCCCACCAAAATATGAGGAAATGGGTTGAGATCTTCCAAAAAAACTCAAATTGACTTGGAATGGACTGTTTTCAATCCATCTAACCACTTGTGAATTGCTCTCCATAAGTAAAACGCATGTTTTGGGAAAAGTTGCAAAAAAGCATCAAGCACTTTTTTTCCTGCACATGGGAAAACTGTGAGTTTCTTCCAACTTTGACCACCTTTTTCTTCCATTTTTCTCAAAATATCATATATTGCAAATTACCCAGTAACGTTCTATGCAAGTTCTACTTTAATAATATGTAAACATTTTTAATTAAAACTTAAGGAAAAGGGTTCGTTTTTATGGTCAAACAGGCCTAACAGTCACATTTCTGCAGCAAAAAGTCAACCCTAACACACTCTCAAACTTAGCTATTTGCTTGTCCCCAAGCAAAAACGATAACAACAAATCCAAAACAACCAACATGCTAGAAAAGATTAATGAGCAACAATCCAAATATTCTAAGTTGATGAATCATATTTGTCTCAAGAAGAACTCCACAAGCTAAACCTCCTAACTTCAATCTAAAGCCAACATGCCATAAACTATTATTGTTTTGAAAATAAAAATGATTATAATCTCTTTTTTTTTTCTAAAACACACAACTTTTTACAAAACAAAGGAATATGCACATATATGTTTTCATTACAAAAGTTTACATCAAGAAGACACGTGGACCAGATACTAGTCCCTCAGGTTTTCCACTGACTAACATCGGCTTCCATCCACAGCCACTCATGGAAACTTTTTAGGTACCAATCCGGTATAAAATGATGTCGACAATGGATTTCACGAAGTCGTCTTAATATGTGGGCTACTACCCTCAAAGATGCTAACACCACCTATTTAAAGATAAATGAGCGCCTCCAGTAGGACTCACGAAAAAGTAAGTGCATTTTTTTGCCACTCGTGTTTCTTACCACTCTAGTCTTTCTTTCACTTTATTTTTCTTTCCTCCACTCTTATTTTCTCTCAAGACTCTTTTTTGACTTGATTTTTCTTCTTTTTCTTCTTTTTCTTGCATATGACTCCTTTTTGAATAAGACTCTTTTTTTTTTTTGCTTGTATTTTCTTTCCGACTCTTTTTTGAAATGTAAAAAGCATTTTCTTTCTAAACCAAAATAGACACAAACTGTCCGCCCGAACTTAATGGAAACAGTGTCCTCGCTAGGGAAAGAAATTTTGAGAGATGCAAAATTTTGACACAAAAAGGACAAGGACTCCCAAAGAATAAGTTCTAAAAACAAAAATAAGCATAACGCATCCTTAGTAACAAAACAAAAAGTGGAAAATGACTTATGACTTGACCATAAAACTAGAAAATCTAACCTATTCATGCCCTTAAGTATCATCATCGACATTATACAAAAACAAGGAACAAAGGAAAGCTTGTCCTTGACAAGATGAGCATGCTGAAAGTTTAGAAAAGATGCTATCGAAGAAGCTAAGGATAAACTTGTAGCTAGAACAAGAAAGCATACAGAGTTTGAACTTAAAGCAATATGCAGAAACAAAACAAACCAGCATTTCCTCACTAATCAGCATTTTATCCCACAAAAAATATCCTAAAACTAAAACTAACCTAAAGAAACAAAACAAATCAGCATTTCCTCACTAATCAGCATTTTATCCCACAAAAAATATCCTAAAACTAAAACTAACCTAAACAAGCAAAATATAACACAAAAAGTAAACAAGGTCAAGATCCAAAGAATGTCAAGTATCAAAGTAAAGCAAAGAGATAAGTACTCCCCTAATCATCTCCATCGTCAAAAGAGTCATCAGCGATAGAAGTGATGGTTGGTCGTGAAGAACAAGGTAAATCGGCCTAGAGCTTGTTCAGGAGAGAAGACGCACCATCTCCATAGAGCTTATTGAGAAACTCACACGTTGCATGTTGAGTAGCCAAGAGAAAGTCAGACTTGCGCACCAACTCATCATATTGTTCTTGCCTTACTACACCTCGAGTCTCGGGATCTGCAGCGGTAGTGGGAGAATCCTCCTCACGAACTATTGAGTATCCCCAAACTCTCCTCATGGACGTGGCCGGTTTTTTGGGCGTCACCACATCTTAATCATCAGCTTCTACACCTCCTTATTTCTATGTGATTAAAATTCTAGAATGTATTTATCAACTCATTTTCATTTATGGGTAAGAGGGTTTATGTCTAGAATTGTGGTTTGTGCACTTATGTTTAAGTCACATCTCATATTGGTTTCCTATTATTTTACCTAACCCAACCTTCTTAGAGTTTGTGATGACCTTCTTTTGGCTACTCAACACGCAACGTGTCAGTTTCTCAAGGAGCTCTATGGAGATGGTGCACCTTCTCTCCCAAACAAGCTCGAGGCCGATTTGCCTTCTTCTTCATGACCAACCACTACTTCTACCGCCAATGATTCTTCTAAAGATGATGATTAGGAGAGTACTTCTCTCCTTGCTTTGTTTTGATACTTGACATTCTTTGTATCTTGACCTTATTTACTTTTCGTGTTTTATTTTACTTGTTTACGTTAGTTTTAGTTTTAGGATAGTTTTTGTGGGATAAAATGCTTATTAGTGAGGAAATGTTGGTCTGTTTTGTTTCCGCATATTGTTTTTAGTTCAAACTTTCCATGCTTCCTTGTTCTAGCTACAAATTTGTCTTTAGCTTATTCGATAGCATCTTTTCTAAACTTTCAACATGCTCATCTTGTCAATGAAAAGCTTTCCTTTGTTCTTTAATTTTGTATCGTGTCGATGAGGATACTTAAGGGTATGAATATGTTAGATTTCCTAGTTTTATGATCAAGCCAGAAGTAATTTTCAACTTTTTGTTTTGTTACTAAGGATGCGTTCTGCTTCTTTTTGTTTTTAAAATTTAAACTTTTTCATTACTTTAGAAGTCATGATACTTTTTGTGCCAAAATTTTGCATCTCTAAAAAAAAATTCCCACTGAGGGGACTTTTTACCTTAGTTTGGGGGGGACAATTTATGTCTTTTTATTTTAGAAAGAAAATGGTTTTTACGTTTCAAAAAAATAGTCATAAAGAAAATGCAAACAAAAAAAAGTCTTATAGAAAAAAGAGTCGTGAAAAAATAGTCCAAGAAAAAGAAGAAAAATCAAGTCAAAAAAGAGTCTTTGAGAGAAAATAAGAGTGGGGGAAAGAAAAATAAAAGTGAGAGAAAGACAAGAGTGGTAAGGAACACGAGCAGCAAGAGAATGCACTTACTTTTTTGCAAATCCCACGGTAGATGCTCATTTATCTTCAAATGGGTGGCGTTAGCATCTTTGAGGGTAATAGCCTACATATTAACGTGACTTCGTGAAATCTATTGTTGACATCATTTTATATCGGGTTGCTACCTAAAAGGTTTCTATGAGTGGGTGTGGTTGGAAACCGACGTTAGTGAGTGAAAAACTTCAGGGGCAAGTAGCCGGTCCACGTGTCTTCTTGATGTAAACTTTTGAATCAAAACAAAAGAAGGAGATTATAATCATTTTTATTTTCAAAACAATAATAGAACATGGCATGTTGGCTTTAGATAGAAGTTAGAAGGTTTAGCTTATAGAGTCCTTCTTGAGGCAAATATGATTCATTAACTTAGAATATTTGGATTATTGCTCATCAATCTTTTCTAGCATGTTGGTTGTTTTGGATTTGTTGTTGTTGTTTTTGCTTGGGGACAAGCAATGGCTAAGTTTGGGGGTGTGTTAGGGTTGACTTTTTACTCTAGAAATGTGACTATTTAAGCCTGTTTGACCATAAAAACGAACCCTTTCCCTTCGGTTTTAATTTAAAATGTTTACATATTCTTAAAGTAGAACTTGCATAGAACATTTTTTGATAATTTGTAATATATGGTATTTTGAGAAAAATGGAAGAAAAATGTGGCCAAAATTGGAAGAAACTCATAGTTTTCCCATGTGCGGGAAAAAAGCACCTGGCACTCTTTTGCAAAAATTCTCAAAACGAGCTTGGAAAGCACGAAATCAAATCATAAGTGGTTAGGAGGATCGAAAACAGCCGAGTCCAAGTCAATTTGAGTTTGTTTGGAATATCTCAACTCATTTCCTCCTATTTTGGTGGGGAGTTCAACCACTTTGGAGTCCTATTTAAGGGAGCTTTGCCCTATTAGTTCATCATCCCATTTGCATCCCATTTGCTCTCAATTTCATTAACTCTCTGTTGTGTAATTTCTTTTCTTTAGTTACGCACTAATTTAGTTTAACTTCATTGTGGAATGTCTTTGCCCAAATGATTTAATTTTAACACGGTCGGGAAAACGCCCAGAAAATCCCTGGCGCAATTTTGGGTTGATTTCTAAAAACCTTTCTTTGCATCTTTTTTCCATTTGGCCACTGGAAAACTGATTTATACACCAAAGTTGGATGTTATTTAAAAATAAGTGCATAAATTAGCGTCCTAGACATAGGCCCTCTGACCCATAAATGAAAATGACATAAATACATTCTATGATTGTAATCACACATAAAAATGTGATTCTATATTGCGCTAGGCTCTGCAACAACCAAAAGCGGTTCGTGAAAGAGTAGAACTCAAATTTCAATAATTAGTCAGATAATGACTGGCGCTTTTTCCCAAAATTGTGTAACTTCCATATTTTTCATCAAAACTAAGGTAAGAATTAGAAAGGTTGTGTTTTTTTTTTTAAAAAAAAAACCTTGAGATTTGCAACCCCAAAGGATAACTTTTATCACCATTTTCTCCAAAAACAGAATTACATTTTGAACCATTTCACTTCTTAAATTCATTTTTTAAAGCAAAAGTCCCTGAGGATTCGACCTTGGAATTACTCCCAAGTATTACTTGTGATCGTGTACGCTTGCACGTGTCTTTATCTTTCAAGGTAGAGAAAGTCCCAACACTCATCGACGCCGCACTACTGCCGCTACAACCCCCACTAGAGGAGGCTTGTGTTGTCGTCAAAATGAGCCGAGTAGCCGACCTTGGTGGAGAAGCCAATTGTGGCCTCATCCGACCGGCACGAGAAACCTAGTCATGATAAGACTACCAGCCCACCAAATCCATGCGCACGAAGGTTTGAGCAAACTTACCAGGTGATGCGCTGGCTTGCTTGGAGAAGTCATCACAACCCCGGACCGACCCTCTAAGAAAGGGGAATATCTTAATCTTTAGCAATACCGTCATTGATTCGAGAGAAGGAAGCACCACCCCACTCAGCAGCTCTGCAGAAAGAAAACTACAACTTTAGAGCCGAAACCATGAACGAAAAATAAAACGATGGAGGAGCAATGGAATACTCACTGTTTTCCTCAAAGTGGCTGGGCACACGCCCGCAAATCGGTCCATCGCCGACCAGCCACCGTCCGCCAACAAAGAACCAATGGTTCTTCTAGTGCTTGTTCGAGGTAAGAGGCCCAAAGAGTACTCCGTGATGGGAGCATAAACTGTAAAACCCTGGAAAGCCAAAGATGGAATTCATCATCGTTAATGCGGTAAACAGGCCCAGGGTCATCTATTCCCTGTTGCCGAGCTCCGACCAGACTATGGCTAGGGCCATTATCATACCTCAAGCATTAGGGCAAGCTGCACGAGTGCAACCCGAGCAAAAGAAAAAAAAAGACTTGGCAAATAGGGAGAGAGGAAGCCTCACCTCATTGGGAAACATCTGAGATAGAAACTCACCTACCTGAGGGGGAGGTGGAAGGTGTCAACCCTCTCGTCCTCCGATGAGAGACGCATCAGGACATAGTCGGGGATACAATGTGTTGAGCAAATATCTATGAGGCCTGCGATGGAACGTGGGTCATAGGGAGACGATTGACAACAAGGGGAAGTTCCTACAACCGACCATAGCGAATATGAGAGCACAAAGAAGTTGGGGAGGCGAGTAACGTATGGAGCAAGGTGAACCACCATCACTCTTCACCGGAGAATTAAAAGCCTCCTCAAGCGTCGTTTCAAATCCCAACAGCACTCGAAATCACAATCACCAACTTTGCCACTACGTTCACCGCACGAGGGACACGACCGCCTACGAAACGGCAACAAGCAATTGTTCCCTCATAAGTGCGGTCGTACGGGCCAACATCAGGCCATCACGACTACTACACAAACGTGGGCCCCACATCCTGATTCGAAAAGACCCTCTACAATGCGTGCCTCACCACAGCACGCACCCTACTTTACTCCAACGCTTTTGGACCTGGCTTCCTCCTGGCTGAGCAGCCCGACCCCAAAAGAGGGCTAATTGTTGAGGGTAAAACCGAGTTGGACATACGTCACCATCTACGAGGTGCATGACCATAGGCGATTAAACATTGTACGTTGCAATGTAAGGAGAGCGCGCCTCCACTCATGCATTTAAGGAAGCATGCCGAGCACTACGACAAGACAACAGGCAAAGGTGCCACCCACTGATTGTCGGGGGTGTACACTCCCCATTAGACGCCGTACAGCCCGGTGCACCCTTGCCATCCCAACCGCTGTCCTTCCTGATCGGCCACCCGAGCCTATATAAGGGAAGGACCCTCACCTTTGCCAAGTAAGTGAAAAATCTGTCACTAAACCCTAAAAGTGTCTTTTCCTATTTCCTACCCCGATTTCAAATTTGGGCGTCGAAGTGTATTAGGCGGGACACCGCACCGATATCGAGTTTTTTTATTGCATACTCATTTGATCCTTGACGAAGTTGCTCGTCCGAAGGACACGTGGACCTCTCCAAAATTTGCTGTCAACAACATATATATAGATATATTGTCTATACTTTTACAATACAATATCAATTAATCCCCAATGTCATGTCAAAAACTATTAAAATATCAAGATGTAAAATAGTTTCCAATACTTAATAGTTTACGCTTCAAATACTATTTTGAAGCCAATTTGAGCGTAACTTAATTAGTTCAAAGCATATATTAACAACTTTTAGTTTCCAATACTTAATATTTTACGCTTCAAATACTATTTTGTCACCAACTTGAGTGTAGCTAAATTAGTTAAAGCATATGTCATTGACCAAAAAGTCGTTAGTTCGAATCCCCATGTTGTACTAATAAAATACACATATATACACATACATATATATATATATATATAATTTGGCCAAACTGTTTGGCTTCTTCCTCAAAAGTCAGAAATTCAATCCTCTATCCTCAAAAGTCAAGTTAATTTTGGTCCCCTATTTTGCTTCTTCCTCAAAAGTCAGCCGTTTAAAAACTATGTTTGGTCCTTGTACTTTCGAGTCAAGTTAATTTTGGTCTCTATACTTTTAAACATTGACCATTTTGATCTATATTCGAAAAATGTAACATAAATTTAACTCTATAATACAAATTTATGGCTGCCTTTAAAATTTAAGGAGTGAAATGTTACTAAAATTTTAATTGAAATTAATGAGATAAAATGAAAATAAATGGACCAAATTGATCACTTTTTTTAAATAATAAACGTTTCAAAAATACATAAACTAAAATGAATAAAAATTAAAAGTATAGAGACCAAAATCCATTTTGAAAGTACAAAAACCAAAATAAACTAAATTTTAAGGAAAAGGACCACAACATTATCTAAACCATAGTTTAATTATATGCAATTTCCTTGGCTTAACCTCTCCTTGTCCTTTCAGGTTCACTCACCATGCAATTAAGAGGATTTACCTGAGACCATTTCAACAAAATATAAGCCACTAAACAGTTAGGAACAAAAAATAGTGCACATTCTCATGTACAAATTCTCAGATTTTCTTATTAGAATAAATGAATGAGACTTCGGTTTCTTATATTAGCAAAAAATAATAATAATAATAAATAAATAAATAAAATTACCTTTAACATACACTGAAAGAATATTATAAGTTGACAGGAAATCAACAAATCGAGAAACCTTGAACTAAAGAAAATAAGCGAGCATTCACATATACATTAACTTCGATAAACATTGATATTAATACTTCTAATGGCACCATCCAAATTAAAAAATCACTAGAGAAGGTTTGCTCTTTCTTGATGAGAAGTCTTTATAGTGATTATCACACAGTTTATCAAAATCAAGAAATTTGCATTTCTTCAGTCAGGAAGGTCAAGAATTACTTACAGATGTTTGTAAGGCGGCTGCTGCTGCAAGTATCAAAAGACTTTATAATCATAGAATTATTGTAGAAAAGAAGATGGTAAATTCCATTGAAGGAGACAAGATTTAAGGATTCACCTAACAAGAACTTTAACCATACTGTATAACTTTCCCGAGGAACTAACTATTGCCTAATCTGCAAAAAAAAACATTTTGTTTTAAACTGCTTCCTTACCTAAAACCTTCCATTCTATCAATTTCTCACGTAACTCGTCCGCCTGGTCCTTAAAACCAGCAGATGCTATGCTGCTAATTATAGTAGAATAAATTGTCTCGTTCGGTTTACATCGAGCTGATAACATCACTTCCAGCACTTGTATAGAAAGATCAACCTTCTCATTTATGCACAGTTCATGAACCAGAAATGTGTAAGAACTACTACTGATTTTGCGTCCTTTCTTGATAAACCCCTTCAATATCTCCACAGCTTCTTCGACTTCGTTCGCTCGACAATACCCCCAAATTAGAGCACGATGGGTGATCTCGTCTGGTACTATCCCATTTTCAATCATTTGACTGTACAATCTCATTGCTTTCTCCATTTCACCCTTTTTTGATAATCCATCAATCACAATATTGTAAGAAATTAAACCGGGAGAGCAGCTTGTGCCGGTTAAAAGGTGAAGTAATTGAAAAGCCTCATCTACTAATCCCTCCTTACTAAGAGCACCAAGTAGAGTGTTGTACGTTATAATGTCGGGTAAACAATGATAGGAAAACATTTGGTTGAGAAAGTTGATGGCACGATCCAGAAGTCCATTTTTACACAGACCATTAATCAAGATGTTGTAAGTGACAACTGTTGGAGGCTGGAAACTCTGACTCATGATTGTTAGGATTTCATCAACTTCGTCCCAACGCCCGCGCCTTGCTAGTGAATGGAGAAGGGTGTTGTAAGTCACAGCATTGGGTTCCATTCCATGATCAAGAAGATCATTTATAACTAAAGTTGCACCTTCAAATTTTCCCTGTTTGCAGTTTAAATTAATCAAAGAATTGTATGTGACAAGATCAGGATAACAACCCTCAGCAGCCATTTCCTCCAATACTTCAATAGCATGAAGTGTTCCACGATGCTTGCAGACTAGCTCGATGAGGATCGTGTAAGTTATTAAATAAGGAGGAGTTCCTTTTCTGAGCTGTTCCTTCCAAAATTCAACAGCCTGATCAAAATATCCATTGTCACACATGCAGCGGATTACTGCATTATACGTAATCACATCAGGAGGGCAACCACTCAAACTCATATCATCCAAGAGCTCAATGGCAGATTCTAAATGTCCTTGCTTACATAAACCACCAATAACCATGTTGTACGTAATAACATCGGGAACACCACCAGACATCACCATGATTTTAAGGACTTGTACAGCTTTATCCAATCGATCGATCTTCACAAACCCACGAATTAAGTTTATGCAACAATGGAATTCTGGAATCTGGTTTCGACGAGCCATAATATCAACTAACCTAGATGCTTCCATCAACTTCCCCTTGTTGCAGAATTTCTGTAAGATCTCATTGTTGGTTTCTCCATCATTTCCAACAAAGGGCCCATCCAGATACAACGATGAACCATTATGAGAACTGAGCCTCTTTTTAGTCATTTGCTCAAACAAATTTCTCTCAACCTTTACCTCATGGCCATTCAAAGCCAATTCATCTTGGTATGCATCATCAACTCTATCAATGCAAACACTCCTCTGCACTCCTCTACAATGTAAAACTCGTAGTTTCCGGAATAAACCAAGATTTGCACTCCAATGACAGCTATATGAACTACTGCAACTAGACTTGCACAAACAATTCAAGTGTAAAGCAGATGGTTTTTCCATCGGGCATTGGGCTATACAAGTACTAACATACTCTTGTTTAGAACACTCATGCAGACCATGAGCTGTTACCGTATAATTCTGAAAGGTCAATGTATACGCCATCAAATCACTCTCAGACTTAAATAGGAACGGGGAATACTTCAAAGCTCTAAAGCGGAGGATATAATCAATACCCAGTAACCAGCTGCTTCATTCAACTTAATCTAACCAATGAAGAATTGGTACTTAAATGTAGATAGCTCACTTACAGAACCCAAAAGTGTATTTGCTAATGCCTCTGCACCCTCGTTGCAACGGACATCTACAGTATGAATCCGCAGGTTAAAGTAGATTTCCAGAACTCAAAAAATTGGAAAAAGATGAAACGCATATAATCACAAACAAAGCAATCCGGAAAAACGTAAAAGCAGGCAGGCAATTGCACGACATTGAAACGAGAAACTCAGTAACAAATAATCCAACAATAACTCCCGAAAATCCGAGTTGGGAAACGGAACGGAGAAACAATTAGTGATAGTAAAGATAACGGATATCGAATAGCAGCAGAAAATTACCCGAAACTTTGAATATGGAGACTGAGAAGAGGAAAAAAGAAGATCCAAACGAAGCGAATTAACAAAAGCAGTTAAAAAATTCAAGAACATACCGGCGGGTTCGAAGAATGGAGCGGAGAGAGAGAAGAAGAGAAGATTATGTTTTGAATTTCCAGCTGCTGATAAAGCTGATGGACGGGCGTTAATAACTAGGGCTTTATTCCTTTACATTTGCAAATTGCAATTTGTAACCCTTTGTCTAACAATTAAAATATTTTAAATGATTTATAATTCTTGGAGAGAATTTAATTTTGAGTTTTACATATACTTCAATTTTTGCTGACTGTTTCAAACAAACAAACAAAAAAAATTGCTGATTCATCCACTAATCTATAATCGATAATCTATGACCTATATCTATAATCTATATTAAAAAGGCACCATCGCAGAAAAATATTTTAGGATCATTATGCCCCTTTAATTTTTACTTAATTACAAATAAATAACTCAAATTAATTTTAATCTATAAAATATAATGCATGTTTGATTTTAATAATAAAATAAAATAAATTTTAATTTATAAATCTAACTATTATAAATATAGACAATTAATTATGTCAATAAATAATAAATTTGTGAAATATAAAAGGTTGGGATGTAAAAGGTTTTTGTTAAAACTTTTAAAAATTCCTTTAATTACCATTCATGATGGAATTTCTAAAGATTTGTAACTTTTCATCATGTATTACTATATAAATTTGAGCTTTCTTCCACCATTTTATTCACAAATACTTCTCCATTCATTCTTCTTTTTAGTGCTCTCAATTCATTGTTCTCAAATAACTTCAATCTTGAAAGATATCTTCAGATTTTGGTGACATATTTAAGTTGCAAAGAAGCATATTGTTGGATGTATATCTCGAATCCTAGACTGTGTCGTTTCAATAACACTTGGTAGTGAAATGTGTTTTCTATTTGAGCCAAGATTTTTCATCTCTATAATGGTGAATTCTAGAGTACAATCATGAACTTGAAAGTATTAGAGATTCCTAGAAGCATATTATCAAGAAAATTGGTGACTTGATGATAGGGGAGCCAACCACTGAAGCCTCGCAGTTGTTCACATCACAATTTCTTGATGTTTTATGTAGTTACAATAATTTTCTTTGTTTGTTGATCGTAGTGCCAATATATAAATATAAATATAAATACATAGATAAATAAATATATATATATATATATATTGCGGTATTTGATTGATTTCATGCCATGCAAATGACGTTCTAAAATTCTACCACATTGAATAATAGTATTAGTCAATCAAGTATCAAGTGAGAAAATTTATTTTAATGAATGAGTCTATGTCTAGAGTATTAGATGTTTTTTTTTGTTTTTTTTTCTTTTATAATTAATGTATTTTTTTATTTCAAATGTTTGGTGAGAAATTAATAATTTATTGATCATAATTACACGCTAATCTTATTTTTTGAAAAAAAAATGTCGTTACAAAATTTTTAATTAATTAATCAATTATCAATAATAATTGGTAAGTAATCTAGATAGTTAGAATACAAAATTTTGTTGTCATTTTATTCGTCTAGAAGTTAAAAAATTTTCAAATAATAAGTATAATTATAATATGAAATTAAATAATTAAAATAAAATTTATTGAAGTTGAAAAATTTTAATGTATGACATTAAAAAATATTAGGTTGAAGAATCTTTATAAGTTTGATTGAAAAAAATGTGGAGTTAAAAAAAATAAGGAACTGAAACCTATATATATTAATAATAAACAAGATAAATGTGAATGATATAGAAAATGTAAAACATCACCGAATTACAATACATAAATTAATTTAAAATGTAATAAGATATCACATTGATGATTGATTTGATTTATGTTTTTTATTTAGATATCATTTTTTAATTTTTAACTTGTTTTATTAATAATAATTATCTTTAATTTTATATTTTTACAATTACAATAATTATAATAATAAAATATATTTAACAAACTTATGATATTTTTACAAATTTAAAGCACATACTAATTTAGTTAAATAAATTAGTTTTATAATAAATAAAATCAATATTTTTATTACGTGCATTACGCGTGGTATTGAACTAATTTTAACAAAAGGTAGTAAAGTCCAGCTTTGATTAAAATTAATTAAGTTGGATTAATGTAGAAAATGGATCGGGCAAAACTTAGAAATTTCAACTGAAAATGAAACTAGCTCTAGGAGAACTTTTTCCTTTTTTTTTTAGCCAAGAAAAATATTATCAGCAAGGAACCACACCACAACGGGTTACATTTGAAATATGACCTCTATAGGCCGGATGTAGAAGTCAAGTGGGAAAACACCTATCTCAAAGAACAGAAAGGTCAAAACGAGAAGCTCATTTGTCCAAAATATCAGCCTGGATATTTTGCCTGTGACTAATATGAACAAACTGAAGTCCATTGAAACTTTTATCCAGCTCCACAATATCCGACGCCAACAAATCTTCTTCCTTTCGAGACGCCACCTCCCATTTACTAGCTGAACAACCTCCAAACAATCCGACCGAACCACCAGATTCTGAAAACTAAGCCAGACCGCTAGACGAAGAGCCTCCCTAATCCCCAAAATCTCCAATGGAGAGGGGAATACCGAACCTCAAAAAAATTGGTCAAAGCCTACTCCGAAGACAAAGGGATACACCTACAACAATGTCAATTCCTGTCCTAGGAGAAGAACTCGAACAAGGTGCATCCACCCACATTTGGGTCCATTCTATAGGGCATCTGAACACAACGATTAAGGAGACGACATTATCAATCGGTGAGACGTCCTCCGAGCATTTATATGGTGATATGACTACAGATACGAGAGGATCCATTGACCCCTAATAATAGGATCTTGGAGTTGTTTCCTGTGACACATATTGTTTCTATCACCCTGTAAAGCCCAGTACACCAAAGCCGCCATATTTAAATCCATCGGTGTAAAATAGCACATTAACCACTCCAGATCATAATAAAAGATAGAGGTGTAGAATCTGGAATACAAAAGGAAGGGACATAAACTCTCCACATGTCAGAGGCTCTCTTGGATCTTAAGAGAGTGTGAACAATAGACTCCTCCTTCGCATTACACAAAGGACACTGGTAAGAGTTGTCGAGACTCTCCAAAATAATTACTGATTTTACTAAATTTAACTTGTAGAAGTAGTGAGACCAGGTCGAATCCCAAGGGAACCAATGAAATTAATTTCTCAAATCTACAAAATGGGGGGTTTTGTATTTAAATTTTGAAATTTAAAAAGATAAACTAAAAGGAAAAAGAAAGTCAATCTTACCAAACTTCCAATCTAAATGTGTGATCTTAATCAAATTGTAATCTTGATCATAGGCTTCACAAAAAATTGATTTCTTAATTCAAGAACTTAGTCTACTTACTCGGAACAACCGTGGTAAGTTTTAATTCTCTTAATTTAATTAATTTAGATCAAGTATCAAAACTAAATCTTATTAATTAATCAACTGGACTCGATAGTGTTCCATATTAATCAAAGAATAGCATTAAGGATAATGAGAATGACTAAACCAAAATCAATTAATTTGAGATAGCTGCAAGTTAATTAATTTTGTCTCTTTGTTTCCATAGAGTCTATTATACAAGCTATGTAAATATGGAAAATCCATAAATGCACACACATAAGCCAACTCCTTTCTACTTATTTCAATCATTCATAACAATTACGGATCACAAACTCATAGATAGTAGTAGAACAATTAATATAAATTAAGACGTCAATTTAATTAATATAAACTGTTCATAAATAATAAGAACAAGAAACAAAGAAGAAAAAGAATAAATCTCTATCTAACTTGAGCCTCCCAAACTTACAATCAGACTTGAATCACCCCTTGAGTTGGAAGAATTAAACCCTAGCCACTCATGGTAGAGGGAGAGAACTTGAATTTAGGAGAAGAGAGTTTTTAAGGAATGATGGATCTCCCAATAAGGCTTCTCTATTTATAGAGATTAATTTTATCCTCTTTTAAGGAGGAATTATCATAATAAGAAATTAATAACTAGTTGGGAAGATCTATTTAAAAGAAAACCAATTAAATAAAAAAGTTCCTAATCAATTAAGGATTATGTTTCCTACTTTGATTATATATCTTTATTTACAAAATATCCTAAAAATCCATAATTCTCAAATTGAAGCATCTAGCCATAATAATTGTGTCTGTATTTTATCCTTTGAGCTCTCCCCAATTTGGTGAAGTCCGCATTATCCTCTAAAATTTCACTTTTAAATTATTATTCTTGAATATCTTCAATCTGCCACAAAATGATAAATTATAATTAAATTCAAATATTTAAACATAATAAATTAATAAAACATAAAATAAAAATATAAAATATGGGTGTATTTTTCATCTTATCAGGCATAATAGGGGAAACATCAATACCTCTGTGATTCAAGATACTATTTGTCGGGATAAAATTTTTGCAAGCACGCCAGATAAAATGCTTAACTTTAGAGGAACGTGAAGCTGGCAAATATTTTTCCAAACTACCTGGTTACTTTTATCAGGGATGATGAAGCCGAAATCTTGAGGTTCATAAAAAGTTTATAGTCACTCTTGACACTGTAGGTTTCAAGTTTGTTGTAATGCAACTACCAACTATCACTTTTGTTTGGTTTTATGCCCTAAACTCGTGGTTTGTAAACATAAAAACAAATGTTTATTCAATAAAGTTGTTATTGATGATTCTTTTAGAATTGCATTAACCAAAATCCAATAAACTAACATCTGAGGTTATGTCATGTAACTGGAACAGTACATAACAGATATACAGTATATATTTAACATACAACATATATATTTGATATATAGTGTATATATATACAATAATATACATTCGATATACAGGTGGATAATGTTCCAGTAATAACCTAAAGGGTCTATAGTATATGAATAAGGTTGGGTGCCTTATCCTAGTAACACTATAGATACGACCCACTTTGCAATAGTTGCAAATGACTTGATTCAGGTCGTTCGTGTGGAGACATGCGAGTGGAGGTATCCTATGCAATGAGTTTGTATAAGATCGGACAGCGAAATAATTAATCTTTAGTTGTAACACCGTTAGCTAATACATTAATATTTCAATAGGATGACCAGGTAACTCGATCTCAATCCTGAGTGAGTTATGACATTTTGGGAACGAGACCGAGTGGGGAGCTGGGAACATAACTTCAGAAAATGGAATTCACTCCTCCCCAACTTTAGGGGAGTAGATGAGTGTTCCCTTTCAACAAGGGGCCCCACCCTCTCACTAGCCCGAGAGAGACTTTTCAGTTATTGGTTGGACCATAACCTGGTTGTTCATTAGAGGATCAGCGATACTTAAGGTCCAAGATGTAACACAAGGGTAAAACGGTAATTTGACCCAGCTGTGGTTACGAACACTCATGAAGAATTGACTTGATGTTAATAATCAAAATCCATGGACGCAAAATATTTTACGGTGAGAAGATTGCAGCTCTGGGTCTTTAGTGGAGTGATCGACAGTAAACAAATGTTGATTAATATGGTTAATGAGTTTAATCAATTAATCTCGTATCGTTGAAGCTTCTAATATATAGGTCCATTAGGTCCCCTTGCTAGTTCGTAAAGGATAGTTAAGAACATTTAATCTTGAAAAGAATTTGAATTGTTCAAATTTGTTAAAGGGGATTAAAGTTAATTGTATGAGATGCAATTAATATAATGTATGTTGATACATTATGATATAAAGTTAATTTTGAACTGGATTAAAAAAATTATGAGAGAGATGTATATTAGAATTTGATTCTAATATGGTTGATTAATTTAAGTTTAATTTAATTAAATATGATTTAATTAAATTAATTAAATTAATAGGTTATGTTAATTTGATTCAATTAAATTAGATTTAATTAAATTAAATTGATAATTTTTTTGTAATTAATAATTAATTATTAATTAAAATAGTTTTAATTAAATAAAAAGAAAAAAAGAGGAAGAAAATCTCGTACTTCCCATCATTAATGGTGGGAAGTGGGAGGTGGTGAGTAGGGAAGTGGTGACTTTTTCTCACTCTTCTTTCCTTATAAAAGAGAGGTTATCCTCTTCTTTTTCAGGGTTGAATGAGTTTCCCAAAACTCTAACGAGAAACCGCTCTCTCAATTTCTCGATCTCCCTCTTAATTTTAAGCAGTTCCCACAAACCGAGTTCTTAACATCCAGAGAATAGCGAGATGGGCTTTTTGGTGGTGTTGGTGTAAACATTGAAGAAGTGTCTTCAAAGGTATGTTTCACTACTTCCGTTTTATAATGCTTTTGTCTTTTTTTTGTTGTATTTCCAAAAACAAAATCGAAGCACACGCGTTCACGCGCTTTCGCTGCAGGATTCGATCCCTTCAATTTTGAGAACAATTACTCCTCGGAATCTACTTGATAAGCTCAACATCCTCCAGCTAAAAAACCATATTTAAGCCTGAACATCCCAATCCCCATTGATACCAATAAAGTTCGCCACTTTTAATTTAGAGTTCACTAGCTGTGGAGAAATTGGTTTAAAGGTGCTTTCCCTAGGGATCCAAAGGTTCTTGAAAGCGTAAACAAATCTTTCATCCCCAATTCTCCAACGCAAAACTCTACTTAGAAGCTCACTCCCCCACAGAAAGCTCCTCTAGAAATAATAAGGGTTATGACCCTGCGTAGCATTCAAGAATGATGAACTAGGAACGTATCTGGCTTTGAGAATACGAGAAACATGAAGATTTGGGCAAGTAATTAGCATCCTCCAAACTTGTTTTGCAAGAAGGGCTTTATTAAAACCCTTGATATCGTAAAAGTTGAGACCCCCAGCTCCTTCAGGAGACACAAATACTCCCAACGAGCCCAACTGTTAGGGTTGACTTTTTAGTGCAGAAACATGTATCGGTACCCCTGTTTGACCACGTTTTTTACCCCTTTCTCATTATTATTTGCCAAAAAGGACCACATATTCTTAAAGTAGAACGTGTATAGAACATTTATGCATAAAAGTCAAACTAATGGTACTTTAGGAAAATTATGAGAAAAATGCGGTCAAAGTTGGAAGAAAATAACAGAAATCTGTTTTTGCAGAATTGCGTCTAGCGCATTTTTGGAGAACAAAATGGCAAAACGCACGTTTTGATTAATGAAGGGCAAGGATGACATTTCCCACATGTTCGAACACATCCCAAACCATGAGTCCAAGTCCAAGTGAAGTGGTTAGGTGAATCTCAACCCATTTCCACCTAAAATAGTGGGGAGTTTCAACCAATCTATGGTGCTATAAAAGTAAGCCATCCCTTCAGCAGAATTTGATCCCTTCCAAGCTTCATTTCATCTTCTTTTAGTTGCTCTCTAGTTGTATAACACGTTTTAAGGTTTATGTTTATATTTTAGTTGTTCATTTCTTTGTTTTTCACACTTTTATCTTTTGTATTGCTTTTAATTCAAGTTCATACTTCCGTTCTTTGTTCATTACGTTCTTTTAAAGTTCTTTAGCGAGTTTCAACTCCTCTCACGCTCGAGAGAGAAAAAGGTCAAGCTAGAACTCATTGTACGACTTATTTATTAATTTAAATTCAATGAAAAATACTTTCTTTATGTTTTCGTGCAGTTATTTTCCTTTAATTATGTTCTAAATTAGTTACCAATCTTTTTGTGGAATGCCTTAGTCAAAATGATTTGATTTTCAACACGCTCGAGATTTTGGCCAGATTGCGTGACAATTTTTTGGGTTGGTTTCCAAAAACTTCTATTTACATCTTTTTTCCATTCGGCCGGTGGGAACTTGATTTATACACCAAAACCCAACCTTGGGAAAGGTGAGTTAGGTAAAATAATAGGAAACCAATATGGGATGTGACTTAGGCATAAGCGCATAAAACATGGTCCTAGACATAGACCCTCTGACCTATAATGCAGTGAGTTGGTAGATATTCTCTAGGATTGTAATCACACATAGGCATATGATTGTAGGTTACCCTAGCCTCTACAGCAATAAAAAACAGTAGTGAAATAATAGAACTCAAATCCCAAGAAAAGTCAGGAATTGTGCTTGGCGCAATTTCTCCAACATAGTGTGTTTTCTATGTTTTGCATCAAGACTAAGGTAGGAAGCAAAGAAGTTGAGTTTTATTAAATTGCTTGTTAGTTTAAACCCCAAACAACAACATTTCATCACATTTTTTTTCCTAAATCACAATTGCATATTTGAACCATTTCAAGACATTACTTGATTTTGAAAAGCAACAAGTCCCTGAGGATTCGACCTTGGATTACTTCCGAGTATTACTTGTGATCGTGTGCGCTTGCACAAGTCTCTAATCTTTTTAAAGGTAGAGAAAGTCCCAACACCAAAAGATCTTCCTTCTGTCCTCCGACGAGCCCCACCAAAATCTGGCAAACATTATAGAAAGATCATCCCATAAACCCTTCGGAAGACGAAACACACTTATGGAATATGTCGGGATGAAGGGATTGAATCTCTAGCGGAAGCGCATGAACGCATTGCTCGAATTTTCCGATTGAATTAAATCACATAGAGAACTAAAAATAGAGGACAAGTGGTTACCTTTGAAAAACCTTTTCTTCACCGTAGACCAATCGAACACCGACACCACCACAAGGACTTCCTCGCTATCCTTTAGATGAAAACTGATTTGTGGAAATCGTCTTTGAAACATGGAATTTTTTAGAGAGATTGTAAGAGAAATTAATTTGAGAGAGTGTTATAGAAATATGCATAGAAAACTTAAGGAAACATGAAATTAAATCATCCGAACCCAACATAGCGTTGTTTCCTTAAGACAATTTTGTTCCCTCTACGGTGCTCAAGGTTTCATGAACAATTGTCTCACAGGATAGGACGGATATACCAACCTGTGAATGCAGCACTTCATGCACAGGACTTAACGAACATTTAGTATTCAAGTACTCGTACAGAAAGAAACGAGAGAATTTTTAAGGATAGTTTTATGTGTTGCGAAACTGAAAAGTGCCATATATTTATAGACTATTTGTGGTCATTCAAATAGTCATATCTTTTCATGTAAGGTTATGTCTTTTGATAAAAGGACATAACCTTTACAAAAGACGCACCAATTCATAAAAAGTTGTGATTTTTCATTTTTAACAAAAGAAAATTTATTCAAAAATTCCAACAATCCCCTAGATGAATAAAATTTATTTTTAGAAACGTGTACGATTACTCATGAAGAATAACTACATCAAGATAAGTAGTCTAAGACGTTGAATTTTCCTTAGTAAAACTATGAAGTTTACAAAGCCGATCAGTAGTTAAATAACTTTGAACTGTCAAATTTTTAAGAGTAAATCAAATCATATTAATTACATAGATATTCTTCGAAATACTAATGGTTCTCATGTTTGTATTCATTTTTGCCCTGAATACTGCCTGGTTTTATAAGTGTTTTTAGATAATTCAGCCTTGAAAATTCTCATAGAAGCAGCCCCTTGACACCCACATAGGTGACTTCTTTAAAGAGTATCTTGACAATACCACACTCTTATGAGTCATTAAAAGCATATCTTAATCTCATCCGTTTCCAGGTTAGCACTAATTTTTACAATAGGAATGGTTGGGAATTTATAATTCCTTTTCTTAGTGCTCTTATGAGTTGTATACATAAATTTGTTTTCCCTTTGGAACCTAGATCTTGGGATCTCCAGTCAGCTAGATTGGTTACCATTATGTTAACTCTTATATAATAGGCTTTAATCCCATTCCTATTGAAGACAGTTTCACTTGCCCTTTTGCTAAAGTTTTCATAAGCGGATCCGAAATATTATCCTTTGATTTCACATAATCAATTAATATAATTCCATTAGAGAGCAATTGTCTTATGGTATTATGTCGTCGCGTATATGTCGAGACTTACCATTATAAATTATGTTTTGCGCTCTTCCAATAGTGGCTTGACTATCACAATGAATACATATTGGGGGTACATGTTTCGTCCAATTAGGATCTTCCAAAAAGTTTCGTAACCATTCAGCTTTTTCCCCAGCTTTGGCCAAGGCTATGAATTCAGATTCTATAGTTGGCCTTGCTATATAAGTTTGTTTGGAAGATTTCCAGGATATAGCTCCACTTTCAAGTGTAAAGATATACCCACTTGTTGACTTTGAATTTTTCATACTAGTTATCCAACTTGCATCACTGTACCCTTCAAGTACAGTCGAATATCTAGTAAAATGTAAACCGTAATTTTGAGTATATTTTAAATATCCCAAAACTCTTAAAGATCTTTCCAGTGATTTGGACTTGGATTATTTGTATATCGACTCTATATTCAGTCTTTTACAATTAATAACATACATTAAACTTCCTATTATACGAGAGTACTCCAATTGCATACTATCACTCGTATTTAAAGAAAATTGATGGCTAGCATCCAAAGGTGTCTTTACAACTTTTATATCATATTTTTTGAATTTTTCAAGATTTTTTTTCGATATAATGTGACTGAGAAAGTGCTAATTCATTAGATGTTCTATGGATCTTGATTCCCAGGATAACATCTATGACACTCATATCTTTCATTTCAAACTTTCCAGTCAATACTTGTTTTGTAGCAAAAATAATTTCTTTACTGCTACCAATTATTAATATATCATCAACATACAAGCATACAATTACGAACTCCATTTGATTTCCTTTAACATAAACATATTTGTCACATTCATTTATTTTGAAGCCATTTGTTATCATAACATGATCAAACTTTTCATGTCATTGCTTAGGCGCCTATTTCAAACCATAAAGAGATTTGACCAATTTGCATACTTTCTTCTCTTGTCCAGGAACAACAAAACCATCTAATTGTTTCATATATATTTCTTCCTCTAACTCACCATTTAAGAAAGTTGTTTTTACATCCATTTGATGTATTTCAAGGTTGTATAAAGCTATTAACATGCGAATAGAAGTAATTCTAGTAACGGGTGAATATGTATCAAAATAATCAAACTCTTCTTTTTGTTTATAACCTTTGGCTACAAGACGAGCTTTATACTTATCAATTATTCCATCTGCTTTCATCTTCCTCTTAAAAATCCATTTACAACCCAATGGTTTAGAACTAGGAGGAAGACCAACCAATTCCCATGTATGGTTTTGCATTATGGAATCAATTTCACTTTGTATAGCCTCTTTCCAATATGGTGCTTTTGGAGAAAAAATTGCTTCATCAAATGTTTGAGGTTCATTTTCCAACAAATTTTTCAGAAAGTCTGGCTCAAAAGTTTTTTCAACTCTTGTTCTCTTACTACGTCTTGGCTCTTGAATATCATCCAAATTTTCTTGATAAGATGATGATTCATGTGTCATTTTCCTTATATTTGACTCATTTTTCATATTATAAGGAAACACATTTTCAAAGAATGATGCACTCTTGGACTCAATAATTGTATTTGCACGTATGTCAAGATTTTCTGACTTATGTCCAAGAAACCGATATGCACTATTATTAATTGCATACCCAATAAAAACACAGCCAACTGTCTTTGACCCTATTTTAACCATTTTAGGTTTAGGAATCGCCACCTTGGCCAAACACCCCCACACTTTCATAAATTTATAAGTCAATTTTCGTCCCTATTTTAACCATTAGAGCTTCCTTCATTACTCCTCCTCTTCCGAAGAGTCCCCCGTAGGCTGATATTCCTCTTCGAAACTGCCAAATTGCTCCAGCGAAACCTTCAAGCCAGCAGATGTCACAGTTGATGTAGATGGGGCTTCTGCCTTCAAACGCTCTAGCGCTGCGAAGATGTTAACTTCTCTCTTCTTTGCCTGATTGGCAAAGGCCGACTGTGCCTCCTCCATACGCGTTAATTGCTTCTGGATATTTGCGAATTAGACCATCATTTTCATTGATGAACGTGGTAGGCGTAGCTCCTCACCTTGTTGGATCTTGGAGCATCAGATGCTCCAACGTATTTTTGTTGATCACCAATTTATCTTTAATATGATCCTCATTCTCAAAGACGGGAACATCCCTGCACAAGCACAACTTGGTGATGAGGCTCGGGAAAAAGAGGCGACCGGTTTTCTTGGAGGCACATTGGGCAATCTCCCTGTGAATGAGTTGTCCGACATCTATTGAGCGCCCCTCTAGGATACAGGCTAACAAAAGGTCCCTGTCCTTTGTAACAGACGAATCATATGTTATGGGTATGTCTCGACTCTTGACAAAGTAGTGTCAGACGTTGGCCTCCGATGTGAGCTGACTAGACTTCAGTGAGCGGGCTCCTTTATCATTGACTTGCCATGAGTCACCTTCTACCCCTACCAGTTGTAGGGCATGGTCAAGTTCACGAATGAAGGGCTGTTGACTAGCTCATTGAAGTCAGTGCGTGGGTTGTTTTTTTTTAGGATTTTTTTGATCCTCTCTGGCGTCCAATCCACCTCGATATCCCTCACGGCTGTGCAGCCCACCCTATCAGCATCAAAGTTCAAGTAGAACTCTCGAACAAGCTCCGTCAGCACTGGGATAGAGGGTCACATAAATGCTCCCACTTCAGCTTTTTCGCTCCCTCCTTAATGAATTGGGGCATATCCTCTATTTTGAACCCTTTCTCCAGGTAGAGATCTCTGCTCTTGATGGCTCTGTATTAGCCCGTGCCGCTGGGTCCACAAACCTCTGAAAGGTTGTCTGGTGCAAGGGCACGATGTTGATTCATTTGGTGGAGCTAGGCATCGGTTAGACCTGCAAAACAGAGGGCATGCTATTGCGCCGCTTCCCCTCAGATGGGGAAGCGGACTTTACGGATTTCGATTTAGCAGGCGGGGGCGGAGGTACGCTTGGGGCTTTTTGCTTTTTGGTTGGGTTAGGGCTGGGTAGGGAGGATGAAAGGCGCTTACTCATACGAGTGGGCGAAGCAGGACCGGAGGCGGAGGCGTTTTTGGGTGCCGCCGGCGAGTGGATCTCCTCAACTACTATGGACGAGTGGAGAGTGATAATAGGAGTGGGGTTGGCGGGGGTTTGTGAGACAGCCGTTTGGATGGGAGGAGGGGGCAGATTTTCATGAGTGGAGGTCGATTCGGCGAGGCTGAACAATGGAAGGTTTTCAATAGAGGGGGGAGGGTTTTCGGTTTGGTCTTGCTGGAGAGGGGCGTTGAGGTCAGAGCACTTACTTAAGGGTAGGCGACTGGTGGAGGCGGTGGCGGGAGTTTCGAATTAGCGGAAGTGTGCTCCGAACTAGTTGGCGTTTGCTGAACAGGGCTCCACTCGCCTGAAGCTTCCGACGGCATGATCGTCTCCCTGGCTTCTTGGAACTTTTCGCTAGAGCTTCGCTCGCAGAGAGCTCCAGCTTTAATGCCCTCTTTCGATTCGCCTTGTGTTTGACTCTAAGCATGGCGAGGCTAGGGTTTCTGGCATGCACGGAGAGAGGAAGGGATTTTGGTAAAGCTTAAAGGAGAGTAAGGAACGGTTATAGAACATAATGAGGGAGGAAGGTGTAGGGAACGTGGGTCTTAAAAAGGAAAAATGAGATTTGTATTAAACACAAATCTTCCCCACGATTTCATTTTTAATTTTCAATTTGAAAATCCTTCCCAAAATCATAAATAGCCCCAAATCATGATAATTAGTTTATCTTCCCCAAAATCATGATAATTACTCACCTCTTTCCTTAAGTGATGTAGTCGTATTTGCCTTACATGCAAACCTGCATGCCTGCCACGCTTCAACGCTCCCACCTGCCCTCTCTCTCTTTCTCCGTCAGCGACATCACTTCATCGTTACTGCTGCCCGCATTTTCTTGTAAACCATTCTATGCATGATTTAAACCTTATCCCCTTCCAAAATAAAATTGCAAGAATTAAAAACAAACCAACAAAATATCTAAAACTCAAATTTAAAATGTGGGAGCAGGAAAATAATTTGGCATTGAATCCTGCTCTACTATTCCTTCTTTGATTGTGCTCGATCTATAGCAAAGTGGTGAGCTTCGACATCTCTCACCACATTCTCGCCATAGAAATGCTTCAGCCTCTATCCGTTTATTGTAAATTCTCTTCCCGAATCAATTTCTTGCACCTTAATAGCTCCATGAGAGAATACATGTGAGACCAAAACTGAACCTGACCATCTGAATCTGAGCTTTCCTGGGAAGAGCTTCAATCTTTAGTTGTAAAGCAACATTTGTTGGCCTTTTCCAAACTATCATGGCTGGATTCGCGCATCATGCCATCACTTTGTTTTTTCCTTATATATTTTGGCATTTTCATATACATCTCGTCTTAACTCCTCAAGCTCCAACAATTGCAAGCGACATAAGTCCACTACTGCAGCATGGTCTAGATTTAGCTTCTTGAGGACCCATAACGCCTTATGCTCCAGCTCTAACGGGAGGTGGCATGGCTTTCCAAAACCAACTTGTACGGAGAAGTACTCAGAGGTGTTTTGAACGTTATGCGGTAGGCCTATAGAGCATCATCCAGCTTTATAGCCTAATCTATTCTATTAATGCTGACTACCTTCTCCAAACTGCTATTTATTTCTCTGTTGGATATTTCAACTTGCCCATTCGATTGGGGCTGGTAAGCTGTAGATACCTTATGTCTGATGTTGTACTTGGCAAGGAGCGATGCCACAACTTTGTTGATGAAGTTGGAGCCTTCGTCACTGATCACGGCTCTGGGTGTGCTAAACCTTGTACATATATTCTTGTGTAAGAACTTGGCAACCACCTTTGCATTACTGCTGGGGCATGCTACTGCCTCGACCCATTTTGATACATAGTCAACAACTAACAAAATTAAGAGATGCCCATTGGATGGAGGGAATGGTCCAATAAAGTCCATGTCCCAGATATCGAAGAGCTCCACCTCTAAGATGTAGGTGAGAGGCATTTCAGACCTCTTGGAAATGTTTCCAACTCTCTGAAATTCGTTGCAATGCTGGACTAACTCATATGCGTCATTGAAGATTATGGGCCAAAAATATTCGCTCTGAAAGACTTTTGCTGTTGTACGCTACCCTCCAAAGTGCCCACCATAAGATGCGGAATGGCATTTGATCAGCACCTGGCGTGCTTCAACATTGGCAATACACCTTCTTATCATCTTGTCCTAGCAAATCCTATAAAGGAATGGGTCATCCCAAAGATAGAATTTGCTCTCATGCATAAACTTCTTTCAGTTGTTTTTGGTTCATATCAGATGGCAATATCCCACTGGCAATATAGTTGGCCAAATCAGCAAACCATGGCTCGTCCCCCTACTCATTTAAAATTTCAATAGCTAACAACTATTCATCCGGAAATGTTCCTCTGATTTCTAATTCTTCCTTGGAGCTTCCTACACCAGTCAACCTGGACAAGTGGTCAGCAACCAAATTTTCCGTTCCTTTCTTGTCTTTGATATCTATGTCAAACTCTTGCAACAACAAAATCCAGCAAATCAGCCGCAACTTAGCGTCATTCTTTCTGAGCATATATTTCAATGTTGCATGGTCTGTGTGGACAGTTACCTTGGATGCCACCAGATATGCTCTGAACTTTTCAAATGCGAACATCACTGCTAATAATTCCTTCTTTGTGGTGGTGTAATTGATCTGTGCTTCGATAAGAGTTTTGCTGGCATAATAAATCGGATGCAACAACTTTCCTTTGCGTTGAGCAACGACTGCTCCCACAGCATAGTCACTGGCATCGCACATCAATTCGAAAGGATGCGTCTAATCTGGTGCTGTTATTATTGGTGCACGGGTGAGAACATATTTCAGTGTTTAAACGCCTGCAAACAATCAGATGTGAAGTTAAATTCTTTATCATTCTCAAGCAAAGAACAAAGAGATTTAGAGATTTTCGAAAAGTCCATAATAAATCTGCGATAAAACCCATCGTGCCCCAAGAAGCTGCGAATGCCCGTGACATTCACAAGTGAGGCAATTTCTCTATTGCCTCTATCTTTGCCTTGTCCACTTCAATGCCTTTGCTGGAGACTCGCATAATTCCTTCCTGCACCATGAAGTGGTACTTCTCCCAATTTAAAACTAAATTTGTTTCTTCACATCTTTGCAACACCTTCTTCAAATTTTCCAAGCACTCTACAAATAACTTCCCAAACACTGAAAAATCGTCCATGAACACCTTGACCACTAATTCTACTAAGTCAGAAAAGATGGTCATCATGCACCTTTGGAATGTTGCGGGGCATTGCAAAGCCCGAATGGCATCCGTCTGAAAGCAAATGTTTCGTAGGGGCATGTAAATGTCGTCTTTTACTGATTTTGAGGTGCTATTGTAATATGATTATACCCACTGTAGTCGTCTAGAAAACAATAATACCCCTACCCTGCCAGCCTATCCAACATTTGATCAATGAAAGGGAGAGGGAAATGGTCATTCTTTGTGGCTATTCAGCTTGCGATAGTCCATGCATATACGCCACCCTGTCCTTGTTCTCGTGGGTATCAACTCCTTCTTCACATTCTCCATTACAACCATGCCTCCTTTCTTAGGCACATACTGCACTTGGCTTACCTACTCACTATCTGAGATGGGGTATGATAACTCTCCAAAAGAGAGTTATTTTGCAATAATTCCATATAAATTAGCTAAGGATTACATCACTAACACCCAATCTACACTGATATTGTGCAAAAAATGTTATGAATTCACTATCCTCATTATTTTTTATGATAATGTTGAGAGTTATGAAGAATGATCTAATTTTGAATGTTTTGTTGCAGCATCAACAATGCTGCAGCATCAGAATCAAAAAGGCACAGTTTGCATTTACAGCTTTTATCCAAGAAATTACTGCAGTAAAACGAAAAAAGTACCTGATATTTTGAGCTGGGACCCACTTTATCATTTGTGTTGCCCTAAAATCAAGAGGGGTATAAAAGTTTGCAGGTAAGGTTGCCTCCAACAATAGTCCAAGACTCTTCATCCCATCACTTCACTCTCACTTAAACAAAGCTTCCAAGAAACCGTTGAAGAAGACAACAAAGAGAGAAGAGCAGCTATTATTATTCATTTTCCTCTTCTTTTGTACTCTTAAGTGCACGGGTTTTGTATTTTCTTCCTCTCTTTTCTTGTATGATGTTGAGTACCTAAGTTTATTTGTAAGGGGGAGGATGTTGTGAACTTGTTCTTAGGCTATAAACTTTGCTTTGTCTTTAATGATGAATATATATACTGAGTTGAAGTTGTTTTTAACGTTTTATTTTCAGTGTGTTTGGTCAACATATGGAATATCTTCTTATTAACTGTTGGAAAATTTTAATAGGATGTGTTTGGCTTCAACTCGTGCTAGATCTACATGAGTTTAGAGTATGGGTACTTAGGAATAAGACTCACCTAGCAAGGTTATAAATTGAGTATATATGATGTCAAGTTTGTCTAAAAACATGAATAGTAGAAAATCTGGAAATCTGTGAAGATTTTGTGTCTGTTTGGCCAGTATATCAACATCGTTAATGCTGCAGCATCATTAGAGTAGCCCAGAAAAAATCGCATAAACTCTTCCCCGTTACCCTTTTAAATATTAATAGTTAACCTCTTGTTTGCATATTTTTCTTTAATCGATTTGGTTTTGCTTGTTTCTGCCTTGTTTTTAATCAACAAATCATGTATACACTATTTTGTTTAAGTTTCTTTAGTTTTTCTTATCTAAAACATATTTCGTTAATTTGCTCGTTTTCTTAAGTAATTGTTGGAGTGTTTAGTTATCAATCCCTGTGGATACGATCTTTTTATCATTTGCTACAACAGTTGTGTACACTTGCACAAAGGGTACTAAACCGTAACCAACAAGGTATATAATGCCTGCGTCTAACCACTTTATAATTTCTGTCTTCACTACTTCCTTCATTGCTCAGTTAAGTCTACGCTGGTGCTCAATAGAGTTTCTGCATGCTTCTTCTAGTACGATCTTATACATACAAAAGCTGGGGCTTATTCCCCTGATATCAGCAATAGTCTACCCAATTGCTCTCTGATGGGCTTTCAGCATACTCAGCAACATCTGTTCCATTTCCATGGATAGGTTCCTGCTATGATGATCGGCAATGTCTCTGGCGAACCCAGGTAGGCATACTTCAGATTCTGGGGCAATGCCTTAAGTTCCAGGACTTGCGACTCTTCTATAGATGGCTTCAACAATTTATGCTCACGTTTTGCGAGGTCTAAGGACTTGTGCATGTGCTTAGTTGACGTTTCACTGTTCTTCATACTGTCTAGGTAGATAACCTCAGGGTTCTCCTCTACATCATCAGCATCACTTCCAGAGTCGACAACTTCCAGATGCTCTAGCATGGCTTCTGCTTCCAACTCTTCCATTAATGCTTCATCTAGAATCTTTAGTACTAAGAACTCTTCTGATTCAGCAGGGAATTTTATTGAATCATACACTGAGAATTTTACTTCCTGATCTTGAACACGCATTGTCAACTTCCCTTTGTGGACGTCCACCAATGCTCTTCTAATTGTAAGGAATGGCCTCCCAAGGATGATAGGGACCTTCTTATCTGCATCATAATCCAAAATAATAAAGTCAGGAGGGAAAATGAATTTATCTACTTGTACCAGAACATCTTCAATTTTTCCTTCTAGGTGCGTGATGGATCTATCTACGAGCTGCAAGGTAACTGTGTGGGTCTTGCTTCTCCTATTCTTAGCTTGTTGTAAATAGATAGAGGCATAAGGTTGATGTTGGCTCCCATATCACATAGTGCAAGCCCTATTTTCTGTCATCCAATGGAAATAGGTATGGTGAAGCTCCCAGATCCTTCATCTTTGCTGGAATTATGCTTGTGAAGATATTGCAGCAGGCCTTAGTCATTGTCACAGTTTCATACTATCCTAGGTTTCTCTTCTTTGTAAGTATCTCTTTTAGGAACCTCAAATAATTTGGCATTTGCTCTAGAGCTTCCACCAAAGGTATGTTAACATGCAGTTGCTTCAGCACATCTAAGAATTTCTTAAACTGAACATTCTGTTCTTTCTTCTGCAACCGCTTCGGATATGGTGGTGCTGGTCTGTATTCTGCTGGAGCATCATCATCCTCTGCCTGCTTTCTTTTCTCGAGCACTCTAGTCTGCGTTGATCCTACATTAGCTGCTTCAATATTCACTGGGATGACCTCCTCACTAGAAGTATTCTTAACTTCCCTTGGTTGCTCAACAATTTGCACGGTGGGCTCAATAGTTTTTGTTGGCTGAGATTCTCCTTGTTCTACCTGAGTAGGCTCGCTCAGTGTGAGAGCCTTACATTGCTCCTTACCATCTCTCTTTAGCACTTCAGTATAGTTAGGCAATGCTCTGTAAGGTCTGCTTTTCAAATCGGATGCTAACTGGCCTACTTGCAACTCTAGGTTTCTTAGTGATGTGGCCTAGCTTTGCACAGCGACGTCATTATTTGCCATGTACTGCTTCATGAGCTTTTTCTAACAGTGCAAACGATCCTTCTGAAGGGTTCTGCGCTACCATCTAACCTTGATTCACAAAACCTGGGGGATAACTCCTTTTCTGCTGATAGCTGAAGCATTTGATGTACCGTAGTATTTCCTCTTTGATTTCCACTCTAACTAAAGTTGGAGTGATTTCTCCAGCCGGGGTTGTACGTATTGGAGTATGGGTTATTTCTACTGTTATATGGATTCCCTAAATAGTACACCAACTCTGGATTGCCAGGGCAATTATTATAGTGATGATCTCATTCGCAGAAAGAACAAGAAATCCCTTGGATGTGGCTAACATTAGCTTTACTCGCAGATGCTCCCACTCAGTTTTGTTGTGTCATGCTTTTTATCACCAAGTCTGTCATGTTCTCAATCTTCGAGTTCAGAGTAGAGTATGACTCAGATTTGTTAAGTCCCTTGCTTCCGCTACCTTGAATAGCTCTGGGTCAGACCATGAATGGTTGTTGGATGATATCCTTTCCAAGATGCTGAATTATTCAGCATAACGTTTTACTAGCAAAGCCCCATTTGCTAACGCATCGATGACCAAGCGCGTCACATCATCCAAACCATTGTAATACATTTCGATCTGGATGCATCTTAGGATCTCGTGATGGGGGTATTTTTGTAAAGTCGCTTGAAACGCTCCCAAGATTCGCTAACTGACTCCTCAACAAATTGCTGAAAATTGTTGATATCCCTTATGTACTTAGCATTTTTGCTAGGTGGGAAGTATTTCATCAGACATTTTTCTGCCAAGTCGTCCCAGCTTGTAATTGATTTTGACGGAAGTGATTCCAACCAGGTTCTTGCTTCGTCTCTGAGCAAATAAGGGAACAACTTAAGCTGCAGCACTTCTTTGCTGCATACTTCATCCTTAAACGAATTGCACTCCAATAAAAAATTCAGATGCGAATGTGGGTCTTCCGTAGGATGTCCGTGGAATTGACCCACTATTTGGAGCATCTGAAACATCACTGGCTTCAGCTCAAATTTGGGGGCTGTAATTTCTGGCTCCGTGATTATTGGGTTGAAATTATAAAATGTCGGAGCTGCGTACGCCATGATTTCTCTGTCGATGTCATCTGCTAGTAATACAACATTGAAAGGGGCACTGCTACCTTAGGGTTAGCAACAACAAGAACCCCGTCTACTATTTCCTTAATCCTCACATTCAGTGGAATAAGCTAGCGCAGATTTGGGTTAGGTGGATTCATATTTGCTTCAGCTTGCGCTCTCCTTTGTTCTCTTCGATTTCTATAGAATGTGCGTTCTATCTCGTGATCTATAATATACTTCAAGCTTTCAAAATCGTTCATGCACCTACAACCACACAAAAATGTGAGAAGAAAAAACTCGATTAAGCTCTGTATCCACAAACACTATTGTTTAAAATAAAATCACTAAGTCTCCAGCAACAGCGCCAAAAATTTGTTGCATCCACACAACCGTATTGACAACACGTGCAAGTATACACTAAAATTGCCGATTTTGGCACGAAACGAAGTCGAATCACAGGAACTTTGGAATATATTCTAAACTATATTTGCAGATACCAAAAATATAAAAATAAGAAAATATAGATGATTGTGTTGAAAGTAAAAGAAAATATCATAAACAAAGCAGAAAATGATCTCAACAACAGACACACTTCAAAATGTTGATAATAGAAAGAAGTTACAGCACAGAACAGCGAAAATAAGGGTTAACAGATACGGAAAAGTGGCAGAGACATAACATGCTTTCACTGAATCTCAACCTACACTCTAGCAAGACAACATTTATTAGCGCTCAACTCGACATGGTTCCCTTCTGAGACACCCAAACATGGATACCCACAACTCCCGTTGCTAGGTTTCCAAGCAATATACACAAGTTCTAAGCATGATTAGGTGACCTCATTCCTGAGCATCCACAAATTACTAGAAAAAAGTAACTAATCATAAATAAAGCAAGTCAGCTACTCGTACACTGTCTCGGGTCATACAGACGCTAGAATACAGAACAGAGTGGCCAACAATGTTAGGTAAGATTTAAGAAATAAACGCAGCCCTATTTAATAACAATGAAATCAGCTAGAGTTTTGGTTGTTCATCAGTTACAACATGTAAATCTCCCTCAAAATGAAGTTTAGCTCACGGAGGAATAAGAAAATACAATGGGTAAAGAGAGGTTACAACTCATTTCAAGAAAAGAGAAGAAAACCGAGAAAGGAGATGATAGCTTAAAGCAGCAGCCGAATATCCTCTTTTATCGTTAGCTCTTCCCCTAAAATGGTGAGAGATTCCTCTTCCTTGTCTTTTCCAACCTTCTAAAATGTATCTCTATTGGGATCTGTGTGTGCTGGCTAGGGTTAAATGTCCCTTTTATATCGGGAACCAATTTTAGGGCACCCAACTAAAGGTTGTACGGGCACGATAATTTTCCCGTGTATGGGACATTAGCTCCGCTGTAATTCCATGCTCCAGCGTTGTTTCGCTCCAGCCTTCGTCTATTCTACCTTGCAAATGCTTCACCCACTCTTGTCTGGGCTTGACCCTCTCTTCATGCTTTGTCTTCTTTTTCCAAACCTGTACATTTAAGCCAGATTTAAGAGAGTTTAGCACAATTTTTAGCCAAAGCATTTAAGACCTGGGACTTTTAGCTCGAACTTCACTTTCTAATATTATCTATGATATTTAAGAGCTAAAATGGACACACTTTGACAATTCTTTGTACAGAAATAGCCAAATATAGTCTAGAGTAACTCTCTTTTAGAAAGTTATCAGTAGTCCATTCGAATTTCTCCCTTTCCTCAAAACCTTGAAGAATGGGAGGAATTTGTCGGTTGACCTTGAAACGAACTGATTCAGCGCAGGCACACGCCCGTCAAGGTGCTGGAGTTATTTGAGGTTCTTGTAGGGCTCCATCTCGAGCACGGCTTAAATCTTGTCCAGGTTAGCTCGATGTCGCGCCGATTCACCAAAAACCGAGGAATTTGCCTGAGACAACCCCGAAGGCGCATTTCTCTGGGTTCAACTTCATGCCGTAGCAGCGGAGGACTTTAAAGGCTTCTGTCAGGTCGGTTATGTGTGAGCTGACCTGTTTGCTCTTGACTAGCATGTCGTTCACATAAACCTCCATATTCCTGTCGATCTGCTTGGCGAACATCATGTTCACCATGCGTTGATATGTGGCTCCCACGTTTTTTAGGCCAAACGAAATAAGTGTGCTCCTGGTCAGGTACATGCATCTTGATTTGGTTGTAGCCTGAGTATTCATCCATAAATATAAATATTTCATGGCCGGCAGTGGCATCGACGAGCTGATTTATTTGAGGCAGAGGAAAGCTATCCTTCGAACAGGCTTTGTTCAAGCTTGTGAAATCAATACAGACGTGCCATTTACCGTTAGCTTTTTTAAATAATACTACATTAGAGAGCCACGCGGGGTAGTGAACTTCTTTTATAAAGTTAGCTCGTAAGAGCTTATCTACTTCCCTACTTATTACAAGGCTACGCTCAGCATTGACCGGCCGACGCTTTTGCTTTACAAGTTTAAAAGAGGGATCTACGTTAAGCCTATGAACCATAATGCTCTAGTCGATCCCTGGCATATCTTCATGTGAACATGCAAACACGTCGGCATTTGCTCGCAGAAAAGTAATGAGCTTTGTCCTGGTCTCTCCCCCCAACTTGGCACTGATGCTGACCTGCTTATCTGGGCTCAGGAGTGACATAAGCTCAAGTTCCTCGGCTAGGGTCCCGCGGGTCGACTCATCCGGCGGCGGGGCCTCGGCTATGATAGCTGCACAAGTGGCGGAGCCCTTTAATGCTGTAGTGTAGCATTCTTTCGACATCTTCTGCTCGTCTTGGATGGTGGCTATCCAGCAGCAGTTGGATACTTCATCATTTGATGATATGTTGAAGGGATAGCCTTCAATTGATGTATAAAGGGTCGGCCTAGTATAGCGTTGTAGGCCGACGTGCGATCGATGACCACAAATTTTGTGACTGAGGTGACCTGATGCTCTCATTCGCCGTGGGTGACCAAGGGTGAGATACAACCCTCGGCAGTTACTGACTCTCCGGTAAATCCGACCAACGGTGTAGGACTCGGCTTGAGCTGAACTCGCTCCCAGCCCAAAGCCGAATATACTAACATTGATAGCACATTGGTCGATGCTCCTCCGATGAGGACTCGCTTGACTATAAAGTGGTCAATCATGGGGGCGATGACCAGAGCGTCGTTGTGAGATAGATAGACACCTTTAGTATCTTGTTCGTTGAACAGAATTGGAAGGGTCGGCTCCTTTGAGTATGAGGTGCAGACTTCATGGACCGCCTATCTAATCAGAGCCTTGTGCTTCTGCCCAGACTGGCCCCTGCTGGGCCCTCCGGCAATAGTGTTGATTACTGTAGGTCGATCCTCGACGCGACGAGGTGGCGACTGGGTCCTCACCCTGTGATCTTCCTTATTAGACCTGGTCGGCTCATCCCTACTGTATGAACCTTCATATTTCTTCAAGTAACCGCAACGGATCAGGTCTTCAATCTGATCCCTCAGCGCATAACAAGTTGATATGTCATGCCCGTCGTCCTTGTGGAAGCGGTAATATTTGCTTTTGTCTTTCTTTGACTCAGTTTTCCAGGTCTTCCCAAGTGGTGAGAGTAAATTCTCAAACCCGCCTTCCTCCACAGCTAATAATATCTCAACTATGGATTTGTTCGTAAGTGTATACTTAACGAACCGAGGACCTCTTTTAAAGTCAGATCGACTATCATTGCGGCAGTCCGGCTTGTCTTCGGTTCGACGAGTTGAAACCCAGTCATCATCCCACCGCTTTTGAGACTTGTCGTCTCGGTTGCTATAACGCTTCCCACCATTGGCCTTCCATAGTTCTATGCCTTCAATATACCTCCGAGCTCTTATGAGGAGCTCATTCAAGGAGGTAGTTGGATTGCTGCCGAGCTTGACCACCAGATTCTTGTCATTTAGCTCGGTGGTGAAATAGATGATAACCATCTCGTCAGTGCAATTTACAACTTTCATGTGCTCATCTATGAACTGAGTAATATAATCGGTAAAGGACTATAGATCCTGTTGTTTGACTATACAAAGGTGAGATACAGGCAGTTTCATCAGCTGTTGAGTTGAGAATTGGTTGATGAACATTTTGCGCTGTTGTTGATAGCTGCTGATAGACTTTGGTTTCAGCTTTCTGTATCAAAGCCGAGATGAGCCTTCTAGAGCAATTTGGAAGGCGCGACATTTGATTGCGTCACTTGCCACAAGAAAGTCCATCTTTCCTTAAAAAATCTCGACCTACGAGACAGGGTCTCATGACCCATCGTACAAAGTCATCGTTGGGGCTTTGAACTTGTGCGGGATCGGCTCATCTAGGATCTCCTAGGTGAATGGTGGTTCCTCACGCTCGGATAAATCCACTTGATTTGGAGCTTTGTATTGCTTTTTGAGATCCTCTATCTCTTTCTGCATTTCTTCCTTCAACTGGTCCATCTTGGACCGCAATAAGAGGCGTGAGCTGAGGCGCGATGGTCATCTACCTCCTCGCTTCTCGCCCTGATGCCATGCCTGAGGTCGTCTGGGTCATTCCTCTTACACTGAAGAGTCTCGCGATCGTTGTGGCGCACACGGAGCACACCACGAAGATCGTGACTGCCTGTAAAGGCCTCTAATTACCTCCTCGGCATTCTGACCCGAGGGCTCTTCGTTCAGTTCAGTATTGTTCGATACGGTTACACTCGGAACGATCACTGGTCCTTCCGCGTAGCGGAGAGAGAATTCCACACTCCAATGCGGGGCCAACAGCGGTGTTCCATGTGGATACCTCTGATGGGTCAATGTGGAGTGTTAGCTTTTGCCCGAGGAGTCAGGTCAGTTGATGCTTTTCCTTTTTTCGGCTCCCAACGAATCATGGGGATAGAATCCCCCTCGCCTTTCTCCATGAAAGCCAAACGAGCCTTCACCTCAGCAATGTCTGCGATGGCGTTGGCGACGATTGTCGGGTCGACCAATGGATCAAGATTGTTGCCCAAATGGGTGCGAGTGTGTCCCTAATCTTTAACCAGCTAGGCTGGCTGAACATGCAGTGGAGGAAATTGATCCTCCACGTTCTCCTGAACCAGGGGGTTCTGGTTCGGTTGTAGGTTCACCAAGGGGTCGTCAGCTCGGCGCCCTTCTCCCTGAGCCCCATTTGGGACTCCGTTCACGACCGGGCGATCGCCTACTGCTTGGAGCGTTGGGAGCCAGTCCCTTGAGGTCCCGACGACATGAGAGTAAGTTCGACGGGTGTAAGTTCGATGTGCACGGTTACAGTTGTCACCCAAGATGGGTTTCATGCCTAGCACAAAATTCCTTTATAAAATAATAGTCATCCTTGGGCTTCTCGAAGGAGAAGCCACGCGTGCCTCTAAATATCCAATCTGCGCAACGTTGGAGGTGAGAATCACCTCCAACACCATATATTAGAAAAAATTGTTTCATGCCTAGCACAAAATTCCTTTATAAAACGAAACTAGCTACCATTGCAAATGCATCATACATTCCAATAAATTTTTACAAGGTAGAAGACAAGACATGGCTAAAGTAGGTGTTATTTCCATGTTCGTCATTACCTTCCTAATTTTGTACTCAAGTATGACTTCTCTTTCAGATTGAGTTTAAAATTACTTTTATATATAGATATTTTAAGTAAGAAGAACTTTTTATATAAATATTTGTATAAAATGATATAATTATGGCAATGTATCAGAGTCACTTTTGTCATGGTCAACAATAGTTTTTAATCGAAATCATCTTCGTGTTTCGGTGCAATATGAAATTGTGTTTGGAAAATTTTAGAAGTACTTAAAGTGACTACTTTGAAAAGTTAAGTGCTAAACTGAGAAGAGTTTAAGTGTACTTAAAAATATGTAGAACGAAACATCAAAGTGAAAAGTGACTTGTTATTAAGTACACATTTGATTAATCTGATCCTCGGTAAGTTACTTTGATTTAAAACCCTATCAAACACACAAATATTACTTTTTCTTAAATAACATTAATTTTAGGAGTGAGATTGAGTACATTATGAGAAGATAACTTCAACAATAGAGCACCTTTATAGTGATAACTTCAACAATAGATCACCTTTATAGTGATAACTAAGAGAGGTTTTTTTTTGTGACTCCTCAATCGTTCTCATCAATAACAAGGACGACTTATATAGTAATGTTGTATAGAGTAAGTTCGATTTCAACCTTTTAATTTTTCTGATCAATTTGAAATCCTAAGGCTTCAATATGCATGATTTTGGTTTAAAATTTTTTAATCTATTTATTGGATGTATGAATGAAATGATCTAACAAAATTAGGTAAGCAAATATTGGAGGCTGAGGAATTACATCAAACATAGAAGAAGGATTATTCGGGCCAATTTGTAAATTTAACTTAGTAGAAGTACCAAATTCACATTACTCTTCTTATAATTTGGACATTTGACTAAACCTACAATAGATATGTTTGTCTATTTATAGTGGGGGAATACCTCATGCTTTTCGATTATCTATTCCTTTTTAATTCCGTTCATCTCGAGCTTTGAATTGTCTTGACCCGTCATGATAATCAAGAGATCAAATGTAGGGGTGCTACTAGCCCACCGAGTCGCCTATTATTTCATTGATATAGAATACTAGATTAAATAATAAGTTTCGATTGGGATGTTTCCTTTGAATTAATTACGTTAAGGGAACTTAAACTTACCACGACTCTTCCGAATACGTAAACTTAGTTCTTTAATTAAGAAATCGATTTTGCCTAATTCAAGATTACAATTTGATGAAACTCACACCTTTGAATTTGAAGTTTGGTAAGATTGACTTTTACCTTTGTTTTCGTTGACTTATTTAAATTTCAAAATTTAAATCCAAAATTTCCCATTTTATTAAACTTTAGGAAATTAATTATATTGTTCTCTTGAAGTTCGAGTTGATCTCACTACTTTTTTACAAGTTGGATTTAACTAATCAATTTTTATTTTTCGAGAGTCTCGACGACCCTTACCAAAGATCCGACTGCTCCAACATGGGTAGACCGGTGACACCAACAAATGCGCCTATATGTTCAAAATTCTTCGGCGAAATTTGCTAAACAAATTTGTCTTCAAAATACCCTTTTTAAATAGTACATGTCTTGAAGCTTCGTCCGTAACTTGGAGCCCAAAATCCTATTATGATTTTTCAATGATTTGAAAGCAAATATTTTGATTTCAAGTTCAACTGAAAAGATATGAGTAGGGGTGAGCATCGATCGGTCGGAGTCGATTTTTTACCGACCCTGTCACCAAAAATCGACCTAGTCGGTTTCCTATTATGGAAGCCGACTTTGCTGTTACACCAACTTATACCGACCGATCGGGTCAATCGATCGGTTTCTTCGGTATTGTAATTTCTTTTTTTTTTTGATAGAGATGCTGGTGTCGGAGCCTGATCGAGTTCCTGTGTGAAACGAAGTAGAAAAAGAAGTTAGGAAGATATGGGTGGTTCTTCTGTACGGTTCGAAAGAGGGAAGAAGAAAAATGATGAAGATGAGGAAGAAGAAAATCTTCTGTACGATTCTAGAATGGGGAGGGAGGAGAAGAAAATGAGGTGGTGGTGATGTGAGGTGTTTATGCAAAGAGTTGCACAACGCTGTTCTATGAACCTAGCTTGAACCCGGTCCTTGGCTCAACCTGAACCCAAGAGTGAACCTGCACAAGAGGGTAAACTCTCCGACGCTCAAGTCAGTATAGATCGGACTCCGTATTTAGTTCGAGGTGAGATTCAATATCTGAGCATGAAATGAGTCCCTCTATTTATAGGTGGTGGATCCGACAGTACTCGCGACCGGCGGTTATATGTCTTTTCTCATGTCGAACCTGTCGGGTTCTGTAACGCCCTGAGTTCCTCAGGTTAGTTAGTCTCGAATCAGGAGATTTTATTTTCCTTCATTTAATTTTAAATTGATTGTTAATTAAATTTATCTTTACTATCGGGCTCTAAACTCCAACTTAAATTAATAATTACCGGACTTCGTGTGGTGGGTCTTGTTTTAAGGGGGATGGACTTCTTTCCTCTTCGGCTTGGACGCGTTGGGCCTCCATTGAGGTAATTTGGTTTTTAAAACAAAACAAAAGGAAAAGAAAACCCTAGCCCCAAGCCCCTTTTCTTCTTCTTCTTTTTCTCCTACCCTAGCCCCCCCCCCCCCGGATTTCTCCTTCATCTTCTGACCCCGCCGCCCCCCTTCTCTTGTTTTTTCCGGCGAGGTGCAGCGGCTCCGGCGGCGCCCTTCGGATCGAGCAGCAGCGCTGCGGTGCTCCTTCGAACAGCAACGACGACGTCCCGATCCAGCGGCGGCGCAGCCCCCCTCCTCGCAGCGGCGCACGGCGGACTGTTACAGCGACGGACCGGCGACGCTCCCCGACGTTCCGACGGTCTGCAGTAGTGGCGGCGCGCCCCGGCGATCTGCAACGAACCAGCGCGGCCTCCTCCTCGCGGCGGCGCACGGCGGACGAGCGGTACAGCAGTGGAACAGCGGTGACTTGCTGCTACGACCTGACGAACAACGACTCTAGCGACGGGATTTGTACGTTACAGCGGTGTTTAGGATGTTTAGCGGTGGCCCACTTCCGTTCGAAGCTCGATTTAGGCTACCCACACCTTGGCGAGTTAGATCTAGGTGACCCACATCTATACGAAGTCGGTTTTGGTGGTAATGCGTCATTCGAACCCTTTTAGAGTTAATTTCGAAGGATAAATAGCGTACATAACGTGCTGTATTTTCTGTTTTTGTGTGCTTAGGGTGAGGTCGACGCAAAACTTAAGGGCGAGGTTGTGGGTAAGTAGACAAGGGACGTGTACGTGTGTTAGTGTATGCTCGATGGTCTCTAACGTGCTGATTTTGTGGCGTTAAATACTAATTTTGTGATGTCATTATGCTAAATAATTTTCGTCGTGTTAGTCGATATACTTGGAATGGTGTTGGATATTTGTCGATGAAAATGGTGAGTTTTCTGCTTGCTAAACTGTGAGTATTGCTGTGGTAATGTTTGTTGTCTGGATATGCATGTTTTGTTCGGCGTGTTTAGTGAGCTATTATCCTTAGTAATACTTGCTAAATAATGGTGTTGGATATTGAGCATAATTGGGTTATTATTATTTCGTTATTAGAAAGTTGTCAAGGTTGTGAAAGCATGCTGAACTGTACTTGTGAGTTGAAAGATGCAGGGTTAATGGTAAAAGAAAGTATATAGTAAGACTCGGGTGAAAGCTGGATTTCTGGAAGGAATGAAGGAGTGGGTATCAGGGCCTCGGGTATAAATGGTCGGGGGCTGATACGTCACTAATGGAGTATCGAGGCATCGGGTATAAATGGTCGAGGGTCGATACGAGGAGTCCTTTGGAGGGAAGACTATTGGGGCCTTGGGTATAAATGGTCAAGGGCCAATAGATGGTGAAGTCATCGGGGCCTCGGGTATAAATGGTCGAGGGCCGATGCAGCAGGGTCGGGGCTCTGGGTATAAAGGTCAGGGGCCGACCCTACTCGAAGGAAATAGCTGTGATAAGCGTAGAGGTACTGGAAATGTTAGGGAGACTGGAGGTTGGTTGTTAACGTGTTTCCTGGTTGTGGTTGTCACTAAAATTTTATGGAATGTGTATATGTTTGAATGCATAATGTATTGAAAAGCATGATTACGAATGTTTCTTGATATAGTTGAGCATGACGTGTGTGTGTGTGTTGGTGAGGGCTACTTACGGAGTATATTTTATATACTCACCCCCCCTGTACAATGATTGTTTCAGGTGAAGGACTCGTGGGCGACCACGGTGATGGGACGGAGGAGACATGACGAGCGAGGACCATAGGCTGCTTAGTTACTCTTGTTTAGTTCAAGTCTTTGGTTAAGGCCTTATGTTATGGCCAATAAACGGTTTATTCGTATTTGAATAATTGAGAGACTTTCCCTTGTTGTTAGTTTCACTTCGGGATAGGTGCCTATTTGAGTTTTATTCCATTTATTTAGATTCATCTAGATTGAATAATAAACTTGCCTCGTGAGGTGGTTCATGAATGTTGTTGAATGATATTCTATGGGATTGATTTATCGCTAAATTGATGAGAATTGGAACTTGATGTTATATGTTTGTTTGCATAGGAAGTTGGCAGGATGTAGTTGGGGTTAAATTTAATTAGTTGGGTAGTTAACGTGACCTAGAGGTGTGTGGGAAATTCTGGGTCGTTACAGGTTCCGAGCAGATCGAGCCCCAGCCAGGTCGAATCTCGACATCTATACTTAGCCTTTTTCAATGGGCGAACCCGGTCTCCTCGGTAGGGCCGAGGTGGACCTGGGTAATTCCTTTTATTTAATTCTTCAAACACCAATAAGTGTCCTCCACGTGTCCTAGGTATTTTTACCCCCAAACATTGGCCCCCTCTCTGTCAGGTTCGATCTCGACCTGGCAGAGAAGTTCATCCGATTCCATTTTGGACACGTGGCGACTTTTAATTCGTAGAGAGAGTGTGATCGTTGTGGAAGATGTTTCGATCTGCCAGGTTGTCGGAGCACTCAAGTATTCCGTCGTTACGGATCTCGAGATGATCCTAGTCGCTCGTTGATTACACGTGTACGGTGCAGAGGTTTTTCCGATTAGCTATAAATAGTTCTGAGACTTCAGGTCAAACCTTACGTTCCCTGAATTCTTGGAGTTCGATCTGAAACCAGCTCGAACCTTCTGTAGGTCAGTCATTCTCGTTTTACTCTTCTTTTTCAAATATGGTAGTTTTCTTGTCTTCCCCTTCCAGTAGTGATAGCCTAGGTAGTGCAGGTCGGACTGTAAGTAGTTCGTCCCCCAAACCAACTGATTCTGGGGAGGACTTAGCCCTTAGGTTAGAGTCCGAGCTGGAAGAGATAGAGAACTTTAGGTTTTCGGATGATGGTGAGGATAGCGACACTTCACCTCGGGCCAGGGTTTGGAATACCCTTCGAAAATGCCCGAGCACTATCTCGGACCCCTCCGTAGGGGGTTTAAAATTCCAAACGACGTCCTCCTTAAGATTCCGGAGGAAGAGGAAAGAGCTGACAGTCCTCCAGAGGGGTGGGTCACTCTTTACTTAAAAATGTTTGAGTACGGCCTCAGACTTCCTCTTCACCCTTTTGCCCAAGAGTTTCTCAACCGAACTGGATTGGCTCCTGCTCAAGTGCCCCCAACGGATGGGGCGTCATTTTTGCGTTGGCCATCTTTTTCTGGTTGCGAGCTCGGGACGTGGATGAGGCCGAGCTGCTGAACGTTGAGCAGCTTTTTGGATGCTTCGAAGCCAAAAGGATAGCTAAGAAGCCTGGTTGGTACTATATGTGCGCAAGGAAAAGGCGCAGGTGGTATAGTCAAGGGGCGACCTCCATCAAATGATGGGTAGGAAAGTGGTTCTTTGCCTCAGGTGAATGGCTGGCAAAGGACGAATCAGGTCGTCCCTTCCATGACGTGCTTGTTAGGTTTGGGAACCTAGGTATGAGGCTGTTATGCTTACGTCTTTAAATCTTTCCGTTCTTCTTTTTTCATGTCTAACTTGAATCTTTTCTGTCTTGTACAGTGTCGATCAAACCGATTCCCGAGCTCACACAAGCCTCTTTTGACACTCTCAAGTTTTACAAAGACCATTTCCCAAGGGGTCGGAAGATCGGAACCTTGGTGACTGACAAACTGCTCCTAGAGTTGGGGCTGTTGGACTACAACCCTTTAGTTCGTCTCATCAAAGCTTCTAGGCCAAACTCCGAACTCGGTAAGTCGAGCTCGGCCTTACTTCTATTTTTTAATTTACCTTTCATTTCTGACTTTTTGTTTTACTTGCCTTGCGGCCATGGTGTGTGGATTCACGAGCAGCGTGAAGCGCAAGTCTAAAGGTCGTGCTCACGCCCTTAAGACTGTTCAAAGCTCTGATCCAGTGACTACTGCTGTGGATCAACTTGCGGTTCAGGACCAGGCTGGGCCATCCTCTGAAGATCCAACTCTGGTGATCGAGTTGGATTCTACTGGGGAGCGCTCCAGGGAGAAGCGCTCGAGGAGCGAATCTGAGGCGCTAGACGTGTCGCCTCTTTGCGAGGTGAGGAGGGCTCTCCTCTGAAGAAGAGAAAGAAAAATAAGAAAGCCATCTCCTCCTCGGAGGTTGGACCTCGTGGCCAACTACCCACGAGCCATGTTGACCTCGTGGACGACCTTGAAGCTCAGATGGGGGGGACGTCCGACGTAAAGATGCGGTTCCGAATGGAACCGTCAAGCTCCGGGGTGAAGGACCAAGTGTCACGCATCTCGACTTCATGCTTGGATCGCTGTCTCATAAGAGCATCCAAGTTTGTGAGCGATCCGGGGTCCGTGCTGCAACGGACTATTGACCACGCTGTCGAGGTAAGATCTACTCCTAAACTTTGTTTCATTTTCCCAACTTATGGCTTGGTTTGACCTATGTTTGCTTTCTGTGTTTTGCAAGTGTTCACTGCTTCCATCCATTCGGCAATTATGATCAAGGCTGAGCTGGATGTAAGGGAGGCCTTGGCAGCGAAAGAGAGGGAGAATTCTTCTGCTGCCTTAGAGGCTGCCACTACGCTCAAAGGCGAGCTGCTGAAGTCTCGGAGCGAGGTGGACATTTTGAGGGCCGAGGTAGAAGCCAAGGCCGAGCTGCTGAAGAGGGAGGATGAGAGGCATAAGGCCCACCTCCGAGCTGCCCACGCCATCACTAAAGGGCTGGAGAAGGAAAAGTTCCAACTCCTTAAGGAGAAGGACGACATGCTCTAGACCCTCGAAGGGAAGGACGCTACAATTGGGCGCCTTACTGCTGAGCTCAAGGCGGAGAAGGAACGCCTTGCCAACGGAGCTCTTCTGGAAGCAGCCTTCAGGCAACACCCAGATTTTGATGGGTTTGCCAAGGACTTCAGCGATGCAGGCTTCAAGTTTCTGATGAAAGGCATTGCTGCTGACATGCCCCACCTCTAGGTCGACCTCGGCAATCTAAAGAAGAGGTATGCTGAGAAATGGGCTTCTGGGCCCAACGGCACTCCAGGTCCTGCAACCCTGGTGGACAAGTACGTCAGAGATCTGGACTCTGACTACTCCGACCTGGACGAAGACGATGCCCCTAGTCAGGAGCCTAACGAGGTCGGCACTACCCAAGAGGAAGCTCCTTCGCAGCAGGGCGGATCTCAGGAGGTCAACCTTCTGGTTCTCAGGGCGAGCTATCCTCTCATCTCGGGAGCAGCTGAGATTCCTCATTGATTTTGTTGTATTTTTATTTCCTTTTTTTTTGTAAGTCTCAGGGCAGAGCTGCAAGGTATACAAGCCTTGGCTCTGTCTTTTAATCAATGAAGTCTTCATCCCCTTACTTCTGTGCAATGAGCTCTGTCTATTCTTTTATTACTTTTTCCCTTGAGCTTTTTAAACTTGCTTTTGTAAGTCAAAACTCATATATGAATAATTTCATCTCGCACCTCTAACTCATAAGTTTAAAGGATTAAGTGTGGGATAAACTCTTTTCACATCGCACCTCTTACTTAAGGTTTGAATTTGAGAGTTCCTTTTATATTTCTCCTCGAACTCGGAAGTCCAAAAGATAATATTAAGCAATTTGAACTTTCTACATCGCACCTTTAACTTGAACGTTCAAAGGGTTGAATTTTGAGTCCATATTTAACATTCACATCGCACCTCGGACCCGTGGGTTTAGAGGATTGAATTTCTTGAACCTTCCACATCGCACCTTTAACTTAAACCTTCAAAGGATTGAATTTTGGTTCACAATTGATTTTGACGTCGCACCTCGAACCCGTGGGTTTCGAGGTTTGAATTCGATCAATTTGACTGGGCGTTTATGCTGAACGCACGCACTAAGCGTGGTAACAATTATATAGATGCAAGCGCACACCTGTCAGAGTAATATAAAATGGATGGAGTATCCAAGTATCGATCCTCAAGGACTTCTAAACAATTTCCAAACTCTAAAGTTTTAAAGAATAGTGAATGTTGGAATGAGTGATTCTTGTAAAATGGGAAGTGGTCACAAATAATGGTTTGGATTTGGGATTTGGACTTAGAATGATAAAACCTAGCCCGAATTACTTCAAGTTAGCCATCAAAGAATCAAGGACATGCTAAAGACAATATGCATTTTACTTTAGAAACCAACGACTACGCTTCTCACTTGACTTATGTCTAAGCAAGTTCAAAGTCCTAAGACATTCCCTAATATGTCTATTATGAGAGATATCTTAGTTTTAGGATGGAAATAGTCGCAACCTCGAGTTAAGGTCCTATGTCTAGGCTACTTAAGCGGAACCCTTATGTCTAAGGCGCTCCTCTCCTCGGTTTAACCACTCAACAATGCAAATAAGCAACCTTTTCAGTATTGACTTGTTAAGACTTACAGTGGCCTTCTCTAAATCCTAACTTTTTGGGAAAACATGTTGAGCAATGAATGGAAAGCAAAAACACTACTTCTTAGCAACCCTTTTTAGACATAAAAGGCTAACTATCCATAACCGGGCTAGAGACGGGAATTTAGAAAGACATATTGAAGAAAATACAGCAAGTAAAACGGTTGAATGTGGAATGCATGTGTGAAAAACAAAAGTTAACTAACGGAGAGTTTTTATCGGGATTGAGAGCTTCGCCCTTCTCTTTCAAGCAAGGGAGAGTGTCACGTGCTCTTTCCTCCAAAAACACAACTCTCTTAACTAAAAATAAAGTAAAGGCAAAGGGAAGATAAGCAAAGTGCTAGATTTTTATATATTTGAATAAGTAGAAAATAACTAAGTACAAATGGAAACAAAACAAAGCTCAATAAAAGAATGTAAAGTGCTCGGGATTTAAAAACGAAAAGCAACTAATGAAAGCAACTCAAAAGTACTTAGAAAGCAACAAAGAAGCACTAAAAATGATCAAGAGAAGGAAGCAAGACTTGATGATTTTGGTGGAGAAGTTGCTGGAATTTATAGCTGTGCAGAATTGGTTAGGTAGGTCCTAAAACGATGGTGAATCACCCATTTCCAACTCTTTTGACTGACCAAATCGTGCTCAAACTGATAGTGGAACACTTCTTCTACACGTATGCATCGGTTGGAACCACCAAAACGCATTGGAAGACGCGTTTCATTAAGGGCAAAGTTGGAAGAAAAACAGTTTTTCTGCAGGCTTCCGAGGCGCCTGGCGCCTCCCATGAAGCTTTTTTCGTCTTTTTGCTTCTTTTGATTAATTTGCACTCCCAAATGGTCCTAAAATGTCATAAATACAATATAAGCCAACCACAAACCATAATATATGAATTTTGCATGAATTGGAACTCAAACGGCCGAGAAAAATCCGAAACAAAGCTGAAACATTGTAAAAACAGCATCTAAAACCTTCTTTTTACGCATGTAAACAAGCGTAATCACACCCCCAAACTTAACTTTTTGCTTGTCCTCAAGCAAAACTTAGCAACTTTAATCAGCTTTCTAACACATGGACAAGGAAAAGCAAAAGCAACCGAGATGTTCAATCATAAATTGTCTCGAGGAAAAGATGTCAGAGCCTACCATTCTATTGCCTTTGTAAACTTAGTCACTATAAACCAAGTTTGAAATGATAAAAACTTTTTCTTTCAAAAACAGAAAACGTTTTCAAATACCCCTAAGGAATCTGCACACTCCCTCCTTACACTAAGACTTTTACATCTGACAGACCGGCTACTAGCCCCTGAGGTTTCCACACACTAACATCGGTTTCAACCACAGCTACTCGTAGAAAGACTTTGAACTAACAGCTAGGTCATAAAACGACGACAATGAGAAACACGAAGTCACTTATCACCATCTTTACTGCTATTTTCAAAGTCAACACCCAACCTAAAACTAAATGGGTGTCTACAGTAGGACTCGGGAATCATAAATACATTTTCTTTAACTCTCATTGTTTTTACCGCTCTTTTCTTTCTAACACAAGTCTTTTCCCCACTCTTATTTTCTCTCAACAAGAATCTTTTTACTCTTTTGCAATTTTTTTTATTGTTTGTTGTGTTTTTTTTTCTTTTCAACACTTTCTTTTTTTAATAGCATTTGTTTTTCCAACTGACTCTTTTTCAAAAGAAAATAGCATGATTTTTCAAATATAAATAACACCTTATCTTTCTGAAACAACGACTGACACAACGACTGTCCCCCTAAAACTTAAGAGAGACAGTGTCCTCACTGGGAAAAGACTTTTGCATCGGATGAAAAAAAGCTTAACAGTAAAAAGGACAAGGACTTCCTATATAGGGGCAAAGAAAAGAGCCTAAAGTCTGTAAAGATCAAAAAGACATAAAAGAAAATGAGTTTATCACATAAACAAAGGAAATAGCTCAAAGCTTAGTCAGGCATACAACAGAAAACTCAACAATCTCTTATAATCATCATCGACATGAAATCACATGCACAGCACAGATGCTTCAAAATAGGCATGTGAAAAGCTAAACTAAGGTTAAGTGAAGGCATACTTTAAGTGATCAGAAGATAAACGATACTAATTTATTCATGCTTCAACTGAGCTCGAAACATAATCAATACAAAAAAACATGCGTAGTAATGCTAGAATATGCAAACTACGTCATTAACCAAAAGAAGAAAACACAAAAAATAGCAAAGAAGGAACCTCCCCTTCATGAAGTCGGAGGTTGTGGACTAGGATCAGTGTCAGTGCTGGGAGATGGATGACCAAGGATAGCAGCTAGCGCTGGAGGCCATGAAGGTAAAACCGCAAAATCCAATGAAGCCCTTAAGTTGTAGATATGTTGCACGACTTCTCGAACCTGATCTCGCAGCTGTTGGTTCTCCTCTCGAAGACGACGGATCTCCGATGTAGGAGACATCCCAATACCTTCCCTTCTTTGTAACGCATGGGCGATAATACGCCGAATATTCTTCTCTTCCACAATTGGGGCATCTCTCTTAATTTGATCCTCAGGGAGCTGTACACCTTGTCGCAAGCATAAAGAAGTGACCAAACGTGGGTGATAAAGCTTACCACGTGTTCGGTGGGCACACTCATGGATACTAGTATTGATCAATTCTCCATAATTCACATCTATGCCCTTTAGCAGGGCATAAACCAGCAGTGCCCTATCCTGAGTGACATGCTCATCATGCTCCGTTGGCAGAATTCTGTTTTTGACTATGTATAACCATCCTGCAGCAGTTAGGGAAACATCCTCGGGTTTTAGTCGTACCTTGCCATGTGTAGTCAAATCCCAAGTGGCAGAGGGCTTCCCAACACATTCTAAAGCCTCATCAAGCTGTGCTAGAGTCGGAGTCACTAACATCTTATTGCCCACAGCATCTCTGATATTCTTAATGTTGAAGGTGTAGTTGATCTGAGTGGCATCAAACCGTATTTCCTTCCCGCGCACTATGGCTATATGTGACTGGGGATGGACAGCAGCATAGAACTCTCTGACTAACTCCAAAGCCTCACATTGTATGGGCTGAATGAGTGGTCTCCACTCTTTGTCTCTAGCGGTCTCCCTCCAATCATCAGGCACATCTCCTAGAGTGAGATCGAATCCCAATTCTGTCATAATCTTACGGGATTTCATTAATGAAGTTCGAGTGGCTAAATTTGCCGCGTTCCATTTCGTCTCGACCTCCTCTCCCTCAGACAAGTCTAGTTCAATTGTATCAACTGGCCCAGGTGCCACTACCTTCTTCTTAGCTTCAGCTGCTTTAGCTTTCGCAGCTCTCGTTTTAGGTTCATTCACGGGCACTGTTGGCTTCTTAGCCTGAACTGCACGACGTTTTGAACTTTTTCTCTCCTGCCTCTTGTATTGGAACATTTCCCTTATCGTCTGCGTGTCCTCAAGATCTTCTTCGCTGGTAGGTTCTTGAGTACTATTCTCCCCAACCTTGGATCTACCTGTATCACACCCAAGCGGGTTAACTGTATTAGAAGGAATAGTGTGAGCATCCCTTACCCCTGGTAGAGTGGCCATCGGTGTGACATACTCATCCGTTGCCAACGGAGTAGATCCAGTTGCCCTAGTAGGCAACTCTTGGTGACTACAAAACGCTCCTTCTGTAGGTGTATCCAATGGGGAAGGTTCCTGAGTATCTGTTCTCACCACTTCGTTCTCGGTATCCTCTGTTTCCGGCATATTTGAACAATGTCCTCGTGAAACCAGTAGAAAATCATCATTACCATCTTCCGGTGTAATAATCAATGGAGATGAATAAAACTGCTCCTCGTCCCTGTTCTCCATAGTTGAATCCTTATGCGTCAGACGCCTACTACTCCCATCTTCCTCAATTTCTGGGTCTATCATCACCTCCTTGCCCTTCCTCTTTTGCCCTATCGAAACCCCGGGCTCTAGCCTATGGCTATGGCTCTTCTCTTGCTCTCCTCCATGCTCATCTCCTGCATCCATTGGCATATTGGTTGGGGTTGGCAACCTAGGAGGCTCTAAGGGTTTTAGTTATCCCATGTTGAAGGTACTCGATATGTTAGGGTTCAATTGGGGTGCTTGAGGTCCTCTTTCTAGGAATGGAAGTTGAGGTGGTGGGGAAACTCTAGGTGAAATCATACTATAATTATGTGGAGGTACCCAATGACCCATTCCATAATAAGGTGGAAGGCTAGGAAATAGAGTAGATGGGTTTGGCATTCCATAAGGATGAACACTAGCTGGAATTTGCATTTGAGACAAGGGAAAATGATAGGAAGGAACCGGGTTAAACATAAACGGTTGGTACATACCCGGATTGATCATTGGAGGAAGTTGTTGAGGATTTTCAGCCCTAAACTCACTGTTTTGAGGTATATTAAAGGTGGGTAGTTGTTGAAAATTAACATAACCATGTGGGCTCATTATAGGATGTTGTGTAGGAGCTTGGGATGGAGGACATTCAAATGTTTGAAGCGGGTTTCCTCCCCTAACAGCAGCTAGCCTAGAATCTGAACCCATGTGGTGTTGGAAGTTCTCCAATGGTGGAAAAGGAATGCTTGTGGCATTTGGAGCTTGAGTAGAAGAGGTAGGAAGTGAAGTATGTTGAGAAGAGGAAGCCATAGATGTAAGCAAATGCTGGAAATTTCTTCTTCTCTTTGGTAGCTGAAAATCGAAAACAAGGGTGATGAAGGGAGTGGGTTTTTGCCGAAAAAACAAGGGGAAGAAAAGAGTTGTGTGGGTTTTGGTGGAGTTGTAAAGCTTAGGCAATGGGTCTATTTAAAGCTTTCCCCAAACTAAATCCTAAATGGAAAGGGATTGACATTTAAGTTCAACTAAGTTTCCTAAACCTAAAAGGAAAAGAAAACAAATTTGAATACAAAATAGGATTAGGGAAACAAAATTTGAGTTTGAAGAGAAGTTTTTAAAGCTAAATCATAGAGGATTAATGTTTGACCCAAAATAAAGCCCATGCTATCGAAAATTAAAACCCAAACCATGAAGGAAAACGAAATTCGAACTGCTGGAAAACAGGGCAGGCGCCAGGCGCCTGCGTGATTTATTTTCGCAAAGGGCAGGCGCCAGGCGCCTGCGTAATTATTTATTTTTTTTTTTCAACGTTTTTTTTTTCTTTCTTTTTTTTTGTTTCTTTTTTTTCAACGTTTTCAAAAACATTCTCTTAATAAGAAAAATTTTATAATGATACAAAGAGAAAATACAAGATACAAAAAGACTTCCTTCCTTTACTTTTGTTCTTTCAAAAACAGATAAGAAGGAAAAAACATTTTTCGCAAAAATTTATTGACCTGAAAGTTGAATAGAGGTTTTTCCTCTATCCACTGGTTCTCCAAAATACGGCTTAAGTCTCTGCCCATTTACTTTAAAAACATTTCCCTTAGAGTCAACTAGATCCACTGCCCCATATGGGTAGACTTTAAAAATTTGAAAGGGACCAGACCATCTAGACTTAAGTTTTCCAGGAAAAAGTTTCAACCTAGAGTTGAATAACAGAACCAGATCACCTTCTTGAAGATTGTTCGGCCGAAGACGCCTATCATGCCACTGTTTAGTTTTTTCCTTAAACAACTTAGCATTCTCATAAGAAAAGTGCCTGTGTTCTTCTAATTCCAACAATTGTAACTTCCTCGCTTCACCTGCAGCCAACAAATCAAAATTTAATTTCTTAGTAGCCCAAAATGCTTTATATTCTAGCTCAAGAGGCAAATGACATGCTTTTCCAAAAATTAGCCTATAGGGGGACATGCCGAGGGGAGTCTTAAATGCTGTCCTATATGCCCAAAGTGAATCATCAAGCTTAAAAGACCAATCCCTACGGTTAAGATTTACAGTTTTTTCTAAAATGTTTTTTATCTCCCTATTAGATATTTCGGCTAACCCATTCGACTGACGATGATATGCTGTTGCAACCCTATGACGCACATTGTATTTAGTCAGCAACTTTTGCATAGACCTATTCACAAAATGAGCCCCCCCATCGCTTATCAGACAACGCGGGGTTCCATAACGCGTAAAAATGTGCTTTTGCAGAAAACGAATGACAACTTTGGAATCATTGGTAGCAGTTGCAATGGCTTCTATCCATTTCGAAACATAATCTACTGCTAACAATATATAAAGCTTACCATTAGAAGATGGAAATGGACCCATAAAATCTATACCCCACACATCAAATATTTCAATCTCCAGGATCGGGGTTTGAGGCATTTCGTGGCGTTTAGATATATTACCTGTCCGTTGGCATTTGTCACAAACCTGGGCAAACTTATGTGCATCTTTGAACAGAGTGGGCCAAAAGAACCCACTTTGCAAAACTTTAGCTGCGGTTTTGTGTCCTGCAAAATGTCCTCCATATGGAGACATATGACAAGCGTCTAATATCGCCTCGTGCTCTTCTTCTGCGACACACCTGCGTAAGATATTGTCAGGTCCTAGCTTATATAAAAAAGGCTCATCCCAACGATAAATCGAACTTCATTTAGAAATTTCTTTACCTGTTGCTTGTTGAACTCATAAGGAACTATTCGACTTACCAAATAATTTGCTATATCGGCATACCACGGAACTGAATCAACTCGCAAGAGTTGCTCGTCAATAAACTGTTCACGTATAACAGTTCCATCATCACAGAGCGGGCATTCCAATCTAGACAGGTGATCAGCAACTTGGTTTTCAGTACCCCTCCTGTCCCTAACTTCAATATCAAACTCTTGAAGTAACAAAATCCACCGTATCAAACGTGGTTTAGCATCTTTTTTAGCAAATAAATATTTTAAAGCAGAATGGTCAGTAAAAACAATGACTTTTGTGCTTATCATGTAAGACCTAAACTTATCAAAGGCGAACACAACTGCTAACAGTTCCTTTTCAGTAGTAGTGTAATTGAGTTGTGCACCGGTCAGAGTCTTACTAGCATAATACACAGGATGCAAGATCTTGTTTTTACGTTGTCCTAACATAGCTCCTATTGCATAATCACTGGCATCACACATGAGCTCAAAAGGTAAATCCCAATTAGGTTCGATAATTATAGGAGCTGAACTTAGAGCAACTTTCAACGTTTCAAATGATTTTAAACAGTCATCATAAAAAACAAATGGTCTATCATGTTCTAACAATTGACACAAGGGTTTAGAAATTTTAGCAGAGTCTTTTATAAAGCGGCGGTAAAATCCCCCATGCCCTAAAAAACTTCTAATCCCTTTGACATTTGTAGGAGGAGGTAGCTTTGAAATGATGTCTATCTTAGCGTGGTCTACCTCTATTCCTTGCTTGGAAATTTTGTGACCCAAAACAATACCCTCTTGTACCATGAAATGACACTTCTCCCAATTTAGGACTAGGTTTGTTTGTTCACATCTCTCCAATACTCTCTCCAAATTAACTAAACAAGCGTCGAAAGAATTTCCAAAAACAGAAAAGTCCTCCATAAAAACTTCTAGAATATTTTCTACCATGTCAGAGAAGATGGCCATCATACACCTCTGAAATGTCGCGGGTGCATTTCATAGTCCAAAGGGCATTCGCCTAAAAGCGAACGTACCATACGGACACGTAAATGTTGTCTTCTCTTGGTCTTCTGGAGCAATAGTAATTTGATTATAACCCGAATATCCATCTAAAAAACAATAGAAATCCTTACCTGCCAGACGGTCGAGCATCTGGTCAATAAACGGGAGAGGAAAATGGTCTTTCTTCGTTACCTTGTTGAGTTTGCGATAGTCAATGCAAACTCTCCACCCACTCACAGTTCGGGTTGAGATGAGCTCATTCTCCTCGTTGGCCACCACGGTTATACCCCCTTTCTTTGGTACACACTGTACTGGGCTTACCCAGCTGCTGTCGGATATTGGGTATATAACACCGGCGTCAAGCCATTTAAGAATTTCTTTCCTTACAACCTGTTTCATCTTCGGGTTCAACCGCCTTTGACTCTCAATAGAGTTCTTAGCATCTTCTTCCAATAGAATTTTGTGCATGCAAAAGGCCGGGCTTATCCCTCGGATATCTGCTATCGTCCATCCAATGGCCTTTTTGTGCTTCTCCAAAATCTGCAATAAAGAATATTCATTAGTAGGTGATAAATTGGAAGCTATAATAACTGGTAAAGTGTCGTTATCCCCTAGATACGCATATTTCAAATGCGACGGCAATGGCTTCTGCTCCAACGTGGGTGGTTCCACTATGGACGGAAGTAACGACTTGCATTCTTCTTTTGTATTTTTTCAATAGGACTAGCCACATCTTCTGGTCCTTCTGCTATCTTATCAGGCTCTTCTTCAATCTCTGTAACTAATAAGTCATAAAACTCATCAAACATAATAGGATTCAAGCTATTTATAGCAGAGCACTCTTCAAAGTCTCCTGGTAATTTCATGGCGTCTAGAACGTTAAATTTAACTTCTTCATTATTTACCCTCATTGTAATTTCTCCCTTCCTCACATTAAAAACTGTATCCACAGTGGCTAGAAATGGTCTTCCCAAAATAATGGGAACGTCTAAGTCTGCCTCGCAATCTAGAATGATAAAGTCCGCAGGGAAAATGAATTTGTCCACCTGGACTAAAACATCTTCTATCTTTCCCTCAGGTCTTATAATAGATCTATGTGCTAGTTGGAGGGTAACCGTAGTAGGTCTAGCTTCTCCTATGCCTAAAGATTTGAAAACTGATAATGGCATAAGATTAATGCTAGCGCCTAGATCACATAATGCCTTACCTAAGTTTTTTCCTCCTATGGAACATGGAATGGTAAAACTGCCAGGATCATTACATTTCATGGGTAGCGGGCTGCCTACAGCTTCACTACTACATTTTGTCATGGCTACCAGTTCATGCTCTCCTATTTTTTTCTTCCTAGAAACTATATCTTTCAAAAACTTAGCATAATTTGGCATCTGTTCTAGAGCATCTACTAATGGTATATTTATATGCAGTTGTTTTAAAATATCTAAAAATTTTCTAAACTGGGAATCATTATTTTTCTTAACTAATCTTTGTGGAAACGGGGGAGTAGGGGTAAAAGAAGGCTGTACCTGTGGAGGAACACTCGGGGTGTCCTCATTACCTTTTCTAATATTTTCTTTTTCTGGTGTTGTTGGATTTTCTGGTATCTTTACAATTGGTTCAGTGGACGGAATCTGTACATCTGTTGTTGGCATTGTTGGTCCATCATATGCCAGTCCACTCCTGAGGGTGACAGCTTTGCACTTTTCTTTCCCTTCTCGTTTTGGTAATTCAGTATGGCCTGGAAAAGAACCTTGTGGTCTATTCTTCAATTCATTGGTGAGTTGTCCCAATTGGGTCTCGAAATTCCTCATTGATGCCGCTTGGGATTGTATCACTGCGTCGGTTCGGGCCATGTACTCCTTCATCATATTCTCAAGATTTGAGTTGTTATTTTGAACTGGTGGAGTCTGTGTTCTCTGATTGTACTGCTGTTGCGGTGGTGGGATGTATTGCTGTGTAGGTGGAACATAGGGCTGCTTGTTCTGTTGGCTCTGCCCTTGATTAAAACCGCTCGAACCTCCTTGTCCTCCCCATGAGAAATTAGGGTGGTGCCTCCAACCTGGGTTGTAGGTGTTCGAATATGGGTTAAAGTTCCTATTGTTCCCATGTCCTACATAAAAAACAGAAGCAGGGTTATGTGGACAATTATCATAAATATGGTTTTCACTGCAGAATGAACAAATGAGATCGTTGACTTGGCAAACAGGGGCAGGAGTGCAATAATCCGACTGCACAGGTTGTATCGGCGTGGCTAATGGATTTTTTATTCCCAATGCCATCTCTTTTAGCCTCTGGTTCATTGTAACCATCTCTTTTTGCATCGAGGTCGCAATGTCCAGAGCCAAAACTCCAGCTGGATCTTGCTTCTTTGGTGCTGCCCTAGATCTTTGCGAACACCATAGTTCGTTGTGTGAAGCTAAGTCATTTAGGATGTCAACTATCTCGTTGAATGTCTTCTTTGTAAAGGCTCCGTTGGCAGCATTGTTTAGCATCATCTTAGTAGGATGATCTAAACCTCTAAAGAAATGTTCTATCTGGATGCATGCCGGCAAGCCATGGTTCGGACATTTCCTGATTAGTTCTTTAAATCTCTCCCACGCCTCGTGAACAGGTTCACGATCATACTGTCTAAAGGAGATGATCTCCTCTCTGATATCAGCGTGGCGAGTAGGTGGGAAGAATTTTGTTAAGAACTTCTCCACTAACGACCCCCATGTGGTGATGGATCCCGGTGGAAATGCATTGAGCCATGCTCTAGCTTGGTCCTTCAAAGAAAATGGAAAAAGTGTTAGTCTCAGAGCATCGTCTGTTATACCAGGTAATCGAAATGCATTTGCTATTTGAATGAATGATTTCAGATGATCATGTGGATCCTCATGTTCCTGCCCTCCAAAATGTCCAATTGTCTGCAACATTTGGAACATCATTGGTTTAAGCTCAAAGTTTGCGTGGGCTGGAATAGGGTTGACTATCCCTGAATCAAAGTTCTGAAAAGCCGTGGCGGCATATTCTCGCATTGCCACGTCTCTGTTGTCCGCCATCTGGATATGGTTGAATTCATCATTTCTTGCATGATCCCTCATATTACCGTTAACAGCAGGTGGATCAACCGGATCACGAGGTGGAATATCTGCCATTGATGTGCTCGTACTCTCTACCTCACTTTCAGGACTGATTTCACCTTCTCTCTCTTTTGCTTTTCTATTTGTTTTCGAAGTCTTTGCTCCTTTCGAGTTTTTCGAAGGGTCCGCTCAATCTCAGGGTCAAGGGGTAGAAGAAAAGATCTTGTGCTCATGCACTTTAACTTACCCTTGTGAGATAAACGACCAAAAATATAGAACAAAAACGGTGGATGGAAATTACACCCAACAACAATTCACAAAAAATAAAAACTAAAAGAATTTGAAAATAATTTTAAAACTAAAGTCCCCGGCAACGGCGCCAAAAACTTGACTGGGATGTTTTTGCTGAACGCACGCACTAAGCGTGGTAACAATTATATAGATGCAAGCGCACACCTGTCAGAGTAATATAAAATGGACGAAGTATCCAAGTATCGATCCTCAAGGACTTCTAAATAATTTCCAAACTCTAAAGTTTTAAAGAATAGTGAATGTTGGAATGAGTGATTCTTGTAAAATGGGAAGCGGTCACAAATAATGGTTTGGATTTGGGATTTGGACTTATAATAATAAAACCTAGCCCGAATTACTTCAAGTTAGCCAACAAAGAATCAAGGACATGCTAAGGATAATATGCATTTTACTTTAGAAACTAACGACTACGCTTCTCACTTTACTTATGTCTAAGCAAGTTCAAAGTCCTAAGACATTCCCTAATATGTCTATTATGAGATATATCTTAGTTTTAGGATGGAAATAGTCGCAACCTCGGGTTAAGGTCCTATGTCTAGGCTACTTAAGCGGAACCCTTATGTCTAAGGCGCTCCTCTCCTCGGTTTAACCACTCAACAATGCAAATAAGCAACCTTTTCAGTATTGACTTGTTAAGACTTACAGTGGCCTTCTCTAAATCCTAACTTTTTGGGAAAACATGTTGAGCAATGAATGGAAAGTAAAAACACTACTTCTTAGCAAACCCTTTTTAGACATAAAAGGCTAACTATCCATAACCGGGCTAGAGACGGGAATTTAGAAAGACATATTGAAGAAAATACAGCAAGTAAAATGGTTGAATGTGGAATGCATGTGTGAAAAACAAAAGTTAACTAACGGAGAGTTTTTATCGGGATTGAGAGCTTCGCCCTTCTCTTTCAAGCAAGGGAGAGTGTCACGTGCTCTTTCCTCCAAAAACACAACTCTCTTAACTAAAAATAAAGTAAAGGCAAAGAGAAGATAAGCAAAGTGCTAGATTTTTATATATTTGAATAAGTAGAAAATAACTAAGTACAAATGGAAACAAACAAAGCTCAATAAAAGAATGTAAAGTACTCGGGATTTAAAAACCAAAAGCAACTAATGAAAGCAACTCAAAATTACTTAGAAAGCAACAAAGAAACACTAAAAATGATCAAGAGAAGGAAGCAAGGCTTGATGAATTTGGTGGAGAAGTTGCTGGAATTTATAGCTGTGCAGAATTGGTTAGGTAGGTCCTAAAATGATGGTGAATCATCCATTTCCAACTCCTTTGACTGACCAAATCGTGCTCAAACTGATAGTGGAACACTTCTTCTACACGTATGCATCGGTTGGAACCACCAAAACGCATGGGAAGACGCGTTTCATTAAGGGCAAAGTTGGAAGAAAACCTGTTTTTCTGCAGGCAGCCCAGGCGTCTGGCGCCTCCCATGTAACTTTTTCGTCTTTTTGCTTCTTTTGATTAATTTGCACTCTCAAATGGTCCTAAAATGTCATAAATACAATATAAGCCATCGACAAACCATAGTATATGAATTTTGCATGAATTGGAACTCAAACGATCGAGAAAAATCCGAAACAAAGCTGAAACATAGTAAAAACAGCATCTAAAACCTTCTTTTTACGCATGTAAACAAGCGTAATCAATGGTGCGGAGGAGACTTGAGAAGAAAGACTATGGCTAGTTTTGTGTAGATTCATTGAGATTAGATTAGGTTGTTATGAGGTTACTTGTTTCGGTTATGTATGTGTTATAACCCTGGTTGTGCAAAGTTCAGGCGGTTGGCAAAAGCTTTAGCTTGTGTTGTTACTGAGTTTGACTTCTCATTAAAAGTTAGGTCGTTGAGTTCATTAAAATTATGTTAGGTTTGTTTATTTTAGAACTCGTTAACTTTGGAAGTTAAAGCTTGGATAAACTCTTAGTTGGATGTTTTTGTCCTTCCTTTTATTGTTGTTATTCAAAGTGGCGCAGCGGAAGCGTAGTGGATTTAGGCGTTGAGTTTATTGCTATTATTAGTGCATGATTAATTTACTGTCAAATAGGTTGTTGTTAGGCCATGGTCGTTTACTCATGTTCGCCTAAGTTTAACTCAAGTAGAAGAGAATTGTATTACTTGTCTACGGAGGACAAGTTATTTTGTTTGTCTGTGAAATGAGGGATTCATAGGCTTAGGTCGAGCAATTAAAATGGTGGTAGGATTTGCCCAGTTCGAGTAGTTAGTTGTCATTTCTTTATTTCGAGTGGGACTTTTAAGGTGGTTTTAGTAACGGTCCCCGTTTGGGATGTTGAAAATCCTTGGGCGTTACAGATGGTATCAGAGTGGAACCTCTCCCAGTAAGATGTGCTTCGGGGACGAACCAAGGCGGAAGCTGGTGGGCATGTGACGCCCGAGAGGAGGCGTACATGAATGAACCGATACCACATCCGAATGAGAGGGATCCTGAGATTATTGAAGAATGGTCAATAAAGGGTTAAAAAGAATTGATAGTCACTACCTAAACCAACAATGTGCACCTTCCTTTTCGGTGGCTCAATCGTAAGAACTCCAAAGTTAAGCATGCTTGTCTTGGAGCAATCTTAGATTGGGTGACCTCCTAGTTGCTTTACTAGGAAGCATGTGAGTGAGGACAAAGCATGCTGGAAGGACTCGTGCAAAATTAAGCCTGCTTGGCTTGGAGCAATCTTAGGTTGGGTAATCTCCTAGTTGCTTTACTAGGAAGCATGTGAGTGAGGACAAAGCATCTGAAACCGGATTCTGAATCCTGGGCCTGGGGCGTTACATTAGGTGCTCTACATTCCATGGATGTGCAAGCACATTTCCTTCCAGATCGGCCAGCATGTACATTCCAGGTCAGATTATGCCTTTAACCTCGAACAGTCCTTCCCAACTCGGGCCAAGAGTGCTCACATGACTCTGAATCTTCCTTAGGACCAAATACCCAACTTGAAAGCTTTGAGGTCGAACTCGGGTGTTGTAATGTCTGGCCATTCTATTCTGATACTCTGCTAGGCGTGTTAGGGTTGACTTTTTACTGCAGAAACATGTGTCGGTAGCCCTGTTTGACCACGTTTTTTACCCATTTTCCATTATTATTTGCCAAAAATGACCACATATTCTTAAAGTACACATACATAGATTATTTCTGCATAAAAGTCAAACTATGGTACTTTACGAAAAATATGAGATAAATGCGGTCAAAGTTGGAAGAAAATAACAGAATTCTGTCTTTTGCATAATTGCGCCTGGCGCATTTTTGGAGGGCAATTTGTCAAAACGCACGTTTTGATTAATGAAGGGCAAGGAGGACATTTCCCACATGTTCAAAACCATGAGTCCAAGTCCAAGTGAGGTGGTTAGGTGAATCTCAATCTTTTTCCACCTAAAATGGAGGGGAGTTTCATCCAACCTATGATGCTATAAAAGGAAGTCATCCATCCCTCAGCAAATCATTCCTTCCAAGCTTCATTTCATCTTCTTCTAGATGCTCTCTAGTTGTAGAACACGTTTTTAGGGTTTATGTTCATGTTCTAGTTGTTCATTTCTTTGTTTTTCACGCTTTTACCTTTCGTAGTGCTTTTAATTCGAGTTCTTACTTTCATTCTTTGTTCATTCTGTTATTTTAAAGTTCTTTAGCGAGTTTCAACTCCCCTCACGCTCGAGAGAGAAGAGGGTTAAGCTAGAACTCTTTGTACGGCTTATTTATTCATTTAAATTCAATGAAAAATAATTTATTTATGTTTTCGTGCATTTACATTCATTTAATTATGTTCTAAATTAGTTATCAACCTCCTTGTGGAATGCCTTAGTCAAATGATTTGATTTTCAACACGCTCGGGATTTTGGCCAGATTGCGCCTGGCACTTTTTTCGGTTAGTTTCTAAAAACTTCTCTTTACGTCTTTTTTCCATTTGGCCAGTGGGAACTTGATTTATACACTAAAGCCCAACCTTGGGAAATGTGAGTTAGGTAAAATAATAGGAAACCAATATGGGATGTGACTTAGGAATAAGCGCATAAAACATGGTCTTAGGCATATGCCCTCTGACCCATAATGCAAATGAATTGGTAGATGTTCTCTAGGATTGTAATAACATATAGTAATATGATTGTAGGTTACCCTAGCCTCTGCAGCAACCAAAAGCGGTAGTGAAAGAGTAGAACTCAAATCCCAAGAAAAGTCAAGAATTGCGTCTGGTGCATTTTCCCAACATAGTGTGTTCTCCATGTTTTGCATCAAAACTAAGGTAGGATACAAGGAGCTCGAGTTTCATTAAATTGCTTGATAGTTAAAACCCCAAACAACAACATTTCACCATTATTTTCTTCCAAAATCACAATTGCATATTTGAACCATTTCACTGCATTACTTGATTTTGAAAAGCAACAAGTCCCTGAGGATTCGACCTTGGATTACTTCCGAGTATTACTTGTGACCGTGTTCGCTTGCACGAGTCTCTAATCTTTTTAAAGGTAGAGAAAATCCCAACAAGGCGCAGCTGAGCCATTTCCCTTTTCTGTTCTAATAAATCAAGGTTAAGGAGTAGCTCTTCCTTGTTCCTTGTTGGCTCGTACTGCTCTACCCTGTCTGTTGGCATGCCGATCTCTACTGGAACAACAGCTTCAGAGCCAAAGGCCAGCGAAAACGGAGTTTCGCCAGTTGACTCTCTTGGGGTGGTTCGATATGACCACAATACTTCGGGTAGCTCCTCGGCCCATCTTCCCTTTCTAGAGTCCAGTCTCAGCTTGAGTCCTCGTTTTATAATTTTGTTTATCGCTTCAACCTGCCCGTTGGCCTTCGGATGAGCAGCGGACGAGCTGAGATGGCTTATGCCTAACTTTTTACAGAAGTCCTTGAACTTTGTATTGTCGAATTGCTTTCCGTTATCCGTCACGATAGCGTTCGGTATACCAAAACGGCATACAATGTTCGTCCATATGAACGATGTGACTCTAGTCTCCGTAATGTGAGAGAGCGCCTCGGCCTCGGCCCACTTGGTGAAGTAGTCCACGGCGACTACGACAAACTTGGTTTGCCCTTTTCCAAGAGGAAAATGACCTATAATATCTACTCCCCATTGCACGAATGGCCATGGGGCCGAGATGGGGGTGAGCAATTCCGGAGGCTGATGGATGATATTTGTGAAGCACTGGCAGTTGTCTCAGGTTTTCACAAATTGCTTCGCATCCTGCTCGACAGTGGACCAATAGTACCCTTGTCGAACCACCTTGGCCGACAACGACCTGGAGCCAGAGTAGTTCGCACACACTCCTTCATGGATTTCCCTAAGGATGTAAAAGCCTTCTTCGGAAGTCACACATTTAAGCAGAGGCAGGGAGAAGCCACGTCGGTACAACGCCCCTTCTCGGAGTATGAACCGAGCTGCTTTCCGTGCCATCTTCTTTTGCTTCTTCAGATCTTGCGGCGGATTTCCGTTGATGAACTCCACGATTGGATCCATCCATGAGGGTGATGGAGTGTCAATCTCCATCACGTCTGGATCCAGGATTGAAGGATTGTCCAAGATCTCCACTGGGACTGACCTGGCCAGGTCGGTCTCATATGCTGATGCCAATTTGGCTAAGGCATCAGCATTTGAATTTTCTGACCTTGGAACCTGACTCACCTCATAAGTCTCGAACTGGGCGAGGTGCGATCTGACTTTGCTTAGATATTTTTCCATTCGGGGGTCTTTCGTTTGATACTCCTCCTTAATCTGATTTACGACCAATTGAGAGTCACTAAAGACCTTGATGTGGATGGCCTCCAGTCCTTTGGCAACGCGTAGGCCTGCTAGAAGTGCTTCGTACTCAGCCTCATTATTTGAAGTCCGAAAGTTGAACCGTAGGGCGTATTCGAACCGCACGCCACTTGGTGCGAGTAAGAGGATTCCTGCTCCTCACCCTCTCTCATTGGAAGATTTGTCAACGTAGATCGTCCACAGGAGGTCGGATTCGGCCGACTGAGATGGTGGGGTGAGCTCTACGATGAAATCTGCCACTGCTTGCCCCTTCAACGCAGTTCTGGGCTCGAATTGGATGTCATACTCGCTTAGCTTCAGTGCCCACTTCATCAGGCGCCCTGATGTTTCTGGCTTATGGAAGATGGTCTTTAAGGGCAAGTTGGTAAGTACTACGACGGTGTGCGCTTGGAAGTACAGCCTAAGTCTTCGGGCTGAGGTGACTAAGGCGAGGGCCAGCTTTTCCATTTGGGGATATCTGGTCTCGGCCTCAGTCATGGCCTTACTGGTGTAATAAACGGGACTTTGGCGCACTCCCTCCTGCTTGATTAGGGTCGAGCTGACAGCGCTATCAGACACTACCAGGTATAAGTGGAGCTTCTCCCCTGGCAACAGCTTTGCGAGCAGAGGTGCCGAGCAGAGATAGTTTTTCAATTGATCCAATGCTTGCTCGCACTCTGTCGTCCATTCAAATGGTCCCTTATTTCTTAGGACTTTGAAGAAAGGAAGGCATTTGTCAGTCAACCTTGAAACAAACCTATTCAAAGCTGCAATCCTTCCATTGAGGCATTGAAGCTGTTTCAGAGTTTTGGGCGCTTCCATCTCGAGCACGACCTTTATCTTCTCTGGGTTGGCTTCGATCCCACGGTTGTTTACCATAAAACCAAGGAACTTCCCCGAGGAGACTCCAAAGGCACATTTGGCTGGATTGAGCTTCATTTGATACTTCCGCAGAACTCCAAAGGCTTCGGTCAGATCGGAAAGATGCGACTTTGACTGCTTACTCTTGACAAGCATGTCGTCCACATATACTTCCATATTCCGACCGATCTGCTTGGCGAACATTTTGTTCACCATCCTTTGGTAGGTCGCACCCGTATTCCTTAGGTCAAAGGACATCACCTTGTAGCAGTACAGACCTTGGTCTGTTATGAACGTGGTATGATCTTGGTCTGGCACATGCATTTTGATTTGGTTGTATCTGGAGTAGGCATCCATGAAGGTGAGCAACTCGTGCCCGGCCGTTGCGTCCACGAGCTGGTCGATCCTCGGCAGGGGGAAGCAGTCTTTTGGGCATGCCTTATTTAAATTTGTGAAATCCGAGCACATTCTCCACTTCCCATTGGATTTTTTAACTAATACAACATTAGAGAGCCACTCGGGATACATAATTTCTTTTATATATTCAGCCTTTAATAGTTTGTTAACCTCCCCAACAATTACATCACTCCTCTCCTTATTTACAGGTCTTCTTTTTTGCTTTACAGGTTGGAACGATGGGTCTATGTTGAGGCGATGAACCATGATCTTCGGGTCGATGCCTGACATGTCCTCATGGGACCACGCGAAAACGTCTGAGTTGGACCTGAGGAAGTCGATCAGCTCCTCCCTATCAGTGGCCTCCAGCTTGGTTCCTATGCTTACTTGTCTTTCAGGGCTAAGCAAAGGAACAAGCTCGAGTTCCTTGGTTGGTGCTGAGAACTCCCTTTTATCAGATTTCGATAGGTCAGCCTCGAGCTTCGGCAACTCGTCCCTGTTAGCTTGTCCTTCCAGGGCGCATACTAATGACCCCTTGAGTGCGGAGGCGTAGCACTCCCTTGAAGTTCTCTGCTCTCCTCGGACCGTGCCCGCACCATTAGGAGTTGAGTATTTCAGGACTTGATGAAGTATTGAGGGAACGGCCCGGAACGAATGGATGATGGGTCTCCCGAAGATGGCATTGTAGGCCGACCTTCCGTCGATCACAACGAACTCGGCCATCTGGGTTACCTGTGTATCATCTTGCCCAATCGTAACCGGCAAGTCGATACACCCTTCTGGAGAGACCGATTCTCCAGAGAATCCAACCAAGGGAGATGGACTTTTCTTCAGCTAAGATCTGGTCCATCCCAAAGCCAAATATGTCGAAAGGGACAAAATGTTGGCAGACGCGCCTCCATCTACCAACACTCTTCTGACCAGAACATGATCGATGAGGGGAGCGATCACGAGTGCATCATTGTGGGGCAAGTGTACCCCCTCCAGATCGGCATCGCCGAAGGTAATGGAGCAAGTTGGTTTCTGCTCCCTGATGATGCATACCTCGCGCCTGGCCTCACGAGCTAGCTCTTTCCTTTTATTTCTAGACTGGCCCCCACTAGGGCCCCCGAAAATAGTGTTGATGACTGCAGGTCGGTCATCTCGACGAGGTGGCGTCCTTGAACGCGTCCTTTCTTCTTTCTTCTCTACCGAGTTGGACCTCGGTTTTCCAACAAATTTTTTGCAGTAACCATCTTGAATGAGGTCTTCAATTTGGCGTTTTAACTCCCAACAATTTGATGTATTATGGCCGCTATCGCGATGAAAACGACAATATTTATCCTTATTACACTTTTCTGGGTCTCCTCGGAGCTTCTCAGGTCGCTTGAGGAGCTTCTCCATCCCATTTTCCTTGATGTTTGTAAGTATTTCAGAGATGGGGATGGTGGTCGGAGTATAACGTTCGTAAGGTCGGCTTCGACTGGGGCCGTTCTCCGACCTACGATACTCAGTTCGGCCACTGGAGGAGGATGGTCCCTTGTCTTTGGACTTGGCATCAGTCTTTCCCTTATCTTTGTCAGTTCTCCCCTGGTCGATTTTTTTTTCTGGTCAGCCAGTCTTGGTTCGAAGGAGCTCTTGTCCATCAATGGCTTTCTTCGCCTTCTGTAGCACTTCGGCAAAGGTAGCTGGAGCCTCCTCTCAAAACTTCACGGTGAGGGTCTCATCGGTCAGACCGGTGAGGAAGTAGCACATGGCCGAATCATCGGAGCAGTGCGCGACTTTCAGCCGCTCCTCCTGGAACCTTGTGGCATATTCTCTCAGCGTCTCACCTTCCTTCTGTCTGATGGTGGCAAGGTGAGTTGTTGTCTTTCTGTCGTAATGCCAAGAAGAGAATTGACTAATAAACTCTTTCCTCAGCTGAGAATAGGTCGAGATCGACCTGGCCGGCAGTCTTCAATACCACAGGCGCACGCTGCCGGTGAGCGCGATCTTGAAGGCGCGGCACTTGATTGCATCTGTTGCCGCTTGAAAGTCCATGAGGCCTTCGAATACCTCAACATAGTCTTTTGGGTCCTTAGACCCATCATAAGGCTTCATGGTAGGAGTCTTGAACTTTGGAGGGATTAGAGCCTCCAAAATGTCCGAGGTGAATGGCGATTCTCCCAGGTCGCCATCGTCAAACAAGTTCTCCTTCTACTCGCACCTAGCCTTAAGCGCTTCGACCTGTTCGTCGAACCTGTGTTTCATCAGGTCGAACTCTTCCCTGGTGATCACAGCTTCTGGTGTCAAAGGCTTATACTTTGATTGAGCTTTGAGGTCGGAGTTGGAGAACTCTCGGGAGTAAGACGGAGAGTCTTCCGGTTCTCGCGATGCTCTCTTCTTTTTATCAGCAAGGTGCTTCCGAAGATCGTTGTCCCGCAAGCTATAATCCACCCCCTCATTGTTGGGAATGGTCTCGCGGTCACCAGGGTGGAGAGATGGAACTTGGTCTTCCTTCTCTCCGAGTACGCCTGGGACTCTTAAGGGAGACACTGTTCGGTTAGCCCGCGTTGCCTCGGTGTACATTTCTTCCATTGTGCGCAGTCGATGGCGCATGTCATCCAACTCGCGTTGGAGGGTAGCCAGAGCCTCAGGGTCTGCCGTCGGGGCAGCCCTTCGGGAGGCCTTTCTTGAGGTCCCACCTCGGCCTCGGTTGGCTTTTGAGCGTTTCGGGTGAGCAGGGGGTAACTCCTGATTCGTATGGCGGGTAGATCTCCGTGGCAGATCTCCCTCTTGCCCTGCTCGGACCTGGTCCTCAACTATTCTAGCTTCGAGGTCTCGTTGAGTGTCGTTATCAGCGTTCAAACCCCTTCATTCCGTCGTATTAGCAGAGTTTGCTGGCTGCACCATCTTTGCGTATGCTTCCTAGATCGGGATGACTTAAGATGTCTATTCCCCACAGACGGCGCCAAATGTTTATCCAAAGAGTTGCACAACACTGTTCTATGAACCTAGCTCGAACCCGGTCCTTGGCTCAACCTGAACCCAAGAGTGAACCTGCACAAGAGGGTAAACTCTCCGACGCTCAAGTCAGTATAGATCGGACTCTGTATTTAGTTCGAGGTGAGATTCAATACCTGAGCATGAAATGAGTCCCTCTATTTATAGGTGGTGGATCCGACAGTACTCGCGACCGACGGTTATATGTCTTTTCTCATGTCAAACCTGTCGGGTTCCAAGCAGATCGAGCCAAAATTCTGGGTCGTTACATTGCAGGTCTTGATATCATCTTGAAGGAATTCAATCTGTTTTTCCTTCTTTCCGATACTATTGATATAGAGACTAATATCTTCTTCAATTGATGAAAGATATCTCGGAATCATCGAATGACTGAATTCGAAGATAATCTCTTTGTTGAACTTCTTAGAAACTATTTCTTTATCAGTGACTGAAAAAGGATATAATTGAGTTAAGAAGGGAGTACCTAGTATGACTCATTCATTAAGGTTTTTGACCAGGATAAAGGTGTTGATAAGACACACGTCGTCTTTGCAGATGTGGACCTTCGATAAATTGTATTTGATGCTCAACGGAGTTCTACCGGCTCCGCTGACAACTTCTTTAGTTTTCTCGAAGTATTTAGAAGGAACTAAACCTTCTTGAATGACGTTCTGATCGGCTCCAGAGTCGATAAGAGCGAATGTCTCCAGCTGGAAGTCTCTGATTTTGAAGATAATCTTAGACATACACTTCTGGTTTTGAACTTTACTAATATAATTGATTCCACTTGGTGAACGAGTCAGTAGAGTTTTCTCAGGTGTTGAGGAGGTTTCTCCTTCCGTGGGTTCTGACTCTTGAAATCTTTTGAAGGCGTATTCAAGAGTAGAAAGACGTTGCTTATTTTCAGCAACTTCCCTTTTGAGAGTCTTCACTTCATTGTGGAGATCTTCAATTTGGATAGGCTTCTTAGCTTCTCCTTTGACCCTTTTTAGAATATCTTGGAATGAATATTCTATCAGGTTTAATTCTGGCTTCCTTTGAAGAGCTTCTGTTTCAAGGCTTTCCCGAAGTTTGATAAGACACATTCGTTTAGAGTCCTCATCGGGTAATTGCTCAATTAGATCAAAGAGAGCCTCTTGATCCTTACTGATGACATTGATATGGCCGTGACATTTTCCAGCGCAGTGGCCAGTGCAGGGAATAATTCCATCTTCCTCAGAGGAATCACTTTGAGAGAAAAAGGTTTCTTCATCTGAATCTTCTTCATTTATGAGATTAATCTCATCATTATCAGTTGAAGACTCGAAGTATGAAGAGTATTCTTCTTCGCTTTTGATGGCATTGAGAAGAGATTGCCGCGTTTCTTCATCTATGGTCAAAGAATTGATTTTGTTCCTTCAAAGGGCATTTGCTAGAGTAATCTCCTTTGCGGTTGCACTTGTAACAAGTAACAGAGGATTTATGAGAATGATTCTTAGAATAATTCTTCTTTCCTTTGTTCCTGTTGTAATACTTCCTTTTACGCCGTGGTAATTCGGAATCTTTAGATTTACTCTTGCTGAAGAGTCGCTTGTTGGAAGATTTCTTTTTCTTCTTCCTTTCATCTTTGGGTCCATAGTCAAGACCGTATTGTTTGCAGAAAGTCCCCAATTCTTTTCGGTAGTCAGGATCTTTGATAACTTTGGTTGTATGCTTATCTCTAGGTAGAGATTGATGCATATTCCTTGAATTGTGGCAGTGATATCTCCAATGGTTAACTCTGACCAATTGATTTGATTGGTTGTAGAGTTTGTTACTGCCGTTTGGTAGAATTTTTTAGCAATATAATGCGGAAGTCCTTCAACAAACTTTTGTTTTCAGATATCTGCTCTGCATGTCGTAATAGTATAAAGACGTGTTAGGAAGGTGTCTTTATACCATTTGTAGTTGTTCATCTTCCGACATCGAAGGCCTAAGAGAGCTTCGGCATTAAGGTCGGAGTAGACTTTAGTACTACCAATGAAATTTTTTGTCATTGCATAAATTAATTGATTTACCATGTCTGGTTCATCAATTTGCATTGCATTTGATCCTTCCTATTTGACAACTGTTTTAGTTGCCGTCAGGATTCTTGTTCTATCCTCTTCTGTCAGCTGGTTATGCCACCAGCTCCTTAGGTTTCCAGAGAGACCCGAGATAAGGATGTGTGCTGTCTGTAAAACAGACTTTTTGGTACTGAAGACTGTAGCAGCCATCATCATTTCTTGAAAAGTATTCATCATTTGAGCTTCAGAATATCTGTCGATATTCCAAGTGACTATAGACGATCCGTCATAAGCTCGTTGATCATGGCGGAGATCGTCCCATCCTAGATCAGGAGGAGATGCTTGAGGATAATGACTCTTCATTTCCGTATGCATGGTGACCGGAAGGATTGTTGAATATGAGGCTTGAGTTGTAGTTCGTATGGTAGCAACTACGTTTATATTTTTAACCACATCATTCTTTTGGGAAGAGTCTCCTTTATCGATAGACAAAGAAGAAAGTCTTCTATTGATCTCAAGCAAAAGATCTGAGGAGTCTTCTTTGAGAGGTCCAATCTTAAAACTGTTTGGTTGAAAGATTGGTTGATAGGGGTCTACTGGTGGGATCCCTGGGATCTTGGAGACGGTAGGAAGAACCGGATTCTCAATTCTTTCGACAGCTCTAAAGACTTCAGAAAGAATCTTGTTTGAGTAATTAAGTTGATGCTGGATGTTCTTAATCTCTCTAACACCAACTTTCTGGACCTTGTCTTCGTCTATTGTTTTATAGGGTGAAGACACCATCTTTATGACAGGTATCACTGGGTGAGAAAAGGTAGCTTCTTCTTCTGGAGGGAAGGTGGAAGCTATCTCTTTGCCTCTTGCCGTGACCCAAACAGTGCCATTTTTAATGACTGCTACCTGTCCTTGGGCTTGAAGCTTTTCAACTAGAACTTCGTTCCTAGCTAGCTCTTTTTGTTGTATTTTTGAAGTGAAATCGCCAATACTCATGACAGGTTTCCTTGTTTCTTTTAGTGCTGCAATCCACATATCGATGTATTTGCCGTATAGTTCTTCATAACGTTTCTCGGGTTTTGAGATAACGTTTATTTGGTTGAAAGCAGGTTCAGTTCTCCTTTCCATGTCGGACTGGGTAGGAGAGAGTGATCCTTCTTCGTAATGAACGTCAGGGATAGGATGAGTGAAGTCTACCGACGCTCGCATTGATTCAGACCTTTTAAAAGATCTATTAATAGTGTTTACCGATCTTGTATCTGAGATATACTTGGGCGGCTACTCATAACTTCTCTAATTCTGGGGTATCTTGCCTTAGAATTAAATTGTATTTCGACGTTTCCATCTGAAAATTCGGTAATTGATGCCTCTGTACTAGTTCTTCTGGCGGGGGCTGATACTCCTTGGAGTCTCCAGATATTGTTTCTGGAAATCTTGTCCCAGCGAAGCGTCTTTGGAATGGTCATCGAAGATTTTTCGATATTGACTTCCATCAGCATGGTGTAACCTTTTGGAGAAACACCCAGAGCTTTTGGAGAAAGATTGGTATGCATCAATTTGTAATAGATGCGGTAAGAGACAGCAAACGGGAGAGATCCGTCCTTTAATTCTAATCCTTCAGAGTGAACATCTAGACATAGGACGTCCATAATGTTTTTATCTTGAAGGGAGATGGTACGATCGGGTTTGCAGTTGAAGTATACTGGGTCTTGTACCAGATTTGATTCAACGATCCCTAGTAGAGAGGGAGTAAAGTTAAGATGCCTCTTATCTCGTAGGGCGAGATAAACTGGGACATCTAAGCCTTCTCTGAAGAAAGGTTTCAAAGCAACTTGGACACATCCAATATGGAGTTACTTGAATTTGTTCCTAACTTTGAAGAGGGTTTCTTCAGGGAGAAGGGTGATTTCGGTGAATTCATCCTTCATAGCAACGTTTTCCTCGGTGATGATGATAACATCTTGCTGGGAAAAATTGAAGGTATTTATCTTATATACCTGATTTGGATCTATCTTGGAGATAGACCAATTTTTGAGACGGTCTTCAACCTTTGCCAGATGGACTTCGGCTGAACTGTGCTCGGCTAAGATTTTTGAAGAATCATTTTCTGATTTTCGTTTGCTAGAGGAAGAGGAAGAAGAGGAAGCTGTGTCAACGATCGGTTGTGAGTGGGGGGAGATTTTCGAGAGAACTTAGAAAGCATAAAAGAGGGAAAGGGAGAATCTGGAGATATCTAGGAGATGGAAATAAAATCTTAATAAGTTTACATTCTTTAATTTTGATAATAATCTATCTCTTAATTAAATCAAATTCTTCGATCAATCGATCTTTATCCAACCATCTCCATATCCTTTAACTAGAGATTCTCAATCATGAAGGTTAACCACGCCTTTATCATGATTTTTGAGAATAGGTAGCTAGAAAATATCAAGAGATCGAACAAGAGAGATACGATATTGAAAATCCCAAAACAATTGAAAAAATTAATAAAAAAATATATTTATAAAGTAATAAATTAATTGTAATGATAATTTATTCATTATAAAAATAATTTATTTATTTGAATTTACTGTTAAATATAAAGTATTTTTTTTAATAATTTGATAATTTTAGAATCGTGAAAATAAAACATTAATAATTTGAAATCACTTCTTATTACATGAGAGTCAATTTTAAGAAACTAGAAATCAAACATTAAAATGCTTATATAAAAATATCTTTTACTAATTATTTCTTTTTCCAAAAATCATTCCTTCTATCCTCCTCCTAAAACATACCTGTTTGGGGGTAAAAATACCTTGGACACGTGGAGGAAGCTTATTGGTGTTCAAGAATTAAAATATCCCAGGTCCACCTCGAACCTGCCGAAGAGGTCGGGTTCGCCCATTGGGAAAAGGCTAAGTATACATGTCAAAGTTTGATCTGATTGGGGTTCGATCTGCTCAGAACCCGATAGGTCCGACATGAGAAAAAAATATGTAACCGCCGGTCGTGAGTACTGTCGGATCTACCACTTATAAATAGAGGGCCTCATTTCATGCTCAGGTATCGAATCTCATCTCGAGATAAATACTATGTCCGACTTATACTGACTTGAGCGTCGGAGTGTTTACCCTCTTGTGCAGGTCCACTCTTGAGTTCAGGTTGAGCCGGGGACCGGGTTCGAGCTTGGTTCGTAAAGCATCGTTATGCAGACCTTTGCATAAACATTTGGCGTCGTCTGTGGGGAAGGACGATCTAAGTCATCCCGATCTAAAAGCGTGAACAAAAATGGTTCACCCAGCAAACTCAACCAACACGGTAGACTGAAGAGCTTTGGCTACCAATGATGGCCACCAGAGGGAGGTCGGGGCAGAAGTGGTAAACGGACAGGTTCATGAAGGCCTTGGGACCAAGCCTCTCCGCAGGTCGGCGCGCATAACCACGCCCGTTCTGCGACCGGCACATCCAAAGCCGTCTAAGGCCAATCGCGGCCGAGGTGGTGCCTCGAAGAGAACCACTCGAGGACCAGCCCCAACTCCTACAAGGGAGAATTTTGATGCACTCCAGAGAGAAATGGAGGCAATGCGTGCTCAGATGCGCACCATGGAAGAGATGTACAATGAGATGGTGCAAGCTGCAAGTGCTGGGTCTCGGTCTGAAAACCGGGTGGCGCGCGATGAGATGCGCGAGCAAAGGGGTTTGCACCTCGGACCAGTCGAGGAAGAGCACCCTGGAGGAGATGAGGACGAAGAGTACACTCATCAGAGAGGCGATCTCCGCGAGCATCTCAACAGAAAGAAAAGCTCGTCCCTCCAAAAGGGACGATCTCCGTCCTACTTGCACAAGAGCTCCAACCAGCAGGCCGAGTCCTCCTACAACCCAATAACTCCCAGGGAGTGATCACAAGGGAGGAGTTTGACCAGCTAAAGAGCAAGTTCGATGCTCAGGTTGAAGCCTTGAAGGCTAGGTGCGAGAAAAAAGAAAGTTCGTTCGATGATGGCGACCTGGGAGAATCGCCATTTACCTCGGACATCTTGGAGGCTCCAATCTCTCCGAAGTTCAAAACTCTCACCATGAAGCCTTATGACGGGTTTATGGACCCAAAAGACTATGTTGAGGCCTTCGAAGGCCTCATGGATTTTTAGGCGGCAACAGATGCAATCAAGTGATGCGCCTTCCAGATCGCGCTCACCGGCAGCGCGTGCCTGTGGTATCGAAGACTGCCGGCCAGGTCGATCTCGACCTACTCCCATCTGAGGAAAGAATTTATTAGCCAATTCTCTTTTCGGCACTACGATAGGAAGACGGCAACTCACCTTGCCACCATTAGGCAGAAAGAAGGTGAGACGCTGAGAGAGTATGTCACAAGGTTCCAGGAGGAGCAGTTGAAGGTCGCGCACTGCTCCGATGACTCGGCCATGTGCTACTTCTTCACCGGCCTGGCCGATGAGACCCTCACCGTGAAGCTTGGAGAAGAGGCTGCAGCAACCTTCGCCGAAGTTTTGCAAAAGGCGAAGAAAGTCATTGATGGACAAGAGCTCCTCCGAACCAAGACTGGCCGACTTGAGAAGCAGATCGACCAGAAGAAGCCAAACCAAGAGAAGAGGAAGGTTGATTCCAAATCTAAGGACAAGGGATCGTCCTCTTCTATCAGCCAAACTGAGGATTGTAGGTCGGAAATCGACCCCAATCAAAGCCGACCTTACGAATGTTATACTCCAACCACCATCCCCATCTCTGAGATACTTACAAATATCGAGGAAAATGGGATGGAAAAGCTCCTCAAGACACCTGAGAAGCTCCAAGGAGACCCAGAAAAGCGCAATAAAGATAAATATTGTCGTTTTCATCGCGATCACGGCCATAATACATCAAATTACTGGGAATTGAAGCGCCACATTGAAGACCTCATTCAAGATGCCTACTTCAAAAAATTCGTTGGAAAACCAAGGTCCAACTTAGTGGAGAAGAAAGAAGAGAGGAAGCATTCAAGGACGCCGCCTCGTCGAGATGACCGACCTGCAGTCATCAACACTATTTTTGGGGGCTCTAGTGGGGGCCAGTCTGGAAATGAAAGAAAAGAGCTAGCTCGCGAAGCCAGGCGCGAGGTATGCATCATCAGGGAGCAGAAACCGACTTGCTCCATTACCTTCGGCGATGCCGATCTGGAGGGGGTCCACTTGCCCCATAATGATGCACTTGTGATCGCCCCTCTTATCGATCATGTCCTGGTCAGAAGAGTATTGGTAGATGGAGGCGCGTCTGCCAACATCTTGTCCCTTCCGACATATTTGACCTTGGGATGGACCAGGTCTCAGTTGAAGAAGAGTCCAACACCCTTGGTTGGATTCTCTGGAGAATCGGTCTCTCCAGAAGGGTGTACCGACTTGCCGGTTACGATTGGGCAAAATGATACACAAGTAACTCAGGTAGTCGAGTTCGTCGTGATCGACGGAAGGTCAGCCTACAACGCCATCTTCGGGAGACCCATCATCCATTCGTTCCGGGCCGTTCCCTCAACACTTCATCAAGTCCTGAAGTACTCAACTCCTAATGGGGTAGGCATAGTCCGAGGAGAGCAAAGGATGTCAAGGGAGTGCTATGCCTCGGCACTTAAAGGGTGTAACGCCCCTAGTCCCTCAGCTTAGTTAGTCTCGAATCAGGAGATTTTTCATTTAATTTTAAATTGATTGTTAATTAAATTTATCTATATTTATCGGGCTCTAAACTCCAATTAAATTAATAATTACCGGACTCCGTGTGGTGGGTCTTGTTTTAAGAGGGATGGACTTCTTTTCTCTTGGGCTTGGACTTGTTGGGCCTCCATTGAGGTAATTTGGTTTTAAAACAAAACAAAAAAAAAAGAAAAGGAAAAACCCTAAGCTCCCTCTTCTCCTTCATTCTTACCCTAGCCGCCCACCACCCCCTCCTTCTTGTTGTAAAGTTCGGCAGCCACAAGAGCGTTTCCAGGCGAGGTGCAGCGGTGGCCGACGACGACACGACGGTGGAGTAGCAACCCACGAGCGACGGCGCTTCTTCGGATCGAGCAGCAGCAGCAGCGGCGCTTCTTCGGATCGGACAGCAGCGGCGGCGGCGCTCCTTCGGATCGAGCAGCGGCAGCAGCGGCGCGACTTCCCCGACGTCCCGGCGGTCTGCAGCAGCGGCGGCGCGTTCCCCGGCGATCTGCAACGAACCAGCACCGCTCCTCCTAGAGGCAGCACACGGCGACGGGCCAGATCCGCGGCGGCGCACGGCGAATGGGCTGTACAGCGGCGAACCGGCGGCGACCTGCTGCTACGATTCGACGAACGACAACTCCAGCGGCGGGATTTGTGCGTTACAGCAGTGTTTAGGACGTTTGGAGGTGACCCACATCCGTTCGAAGCTCGATTTAAGCTACCCACACCTTGGCGAGCTAGATCTAGGTGACCCACATCTATACTGTAACGCCCCGCGTTCTCTGACTCGTTTATTTTAAGAGATAAATAGTGTCTTTTGATTTTTTCCCTAAGTTGATAACTTTAATTCTTAGATTTTATAATTTTGAAATTCTAATTTTTGGCTAAAGTAGAACTAAGTTTAATTTCATTGGATTAAGATAATTTAAGTTCTCGACCTGGGTAGGAGATTTTTAGTTAAATCTTAAATTCATGGTTTTTGGGACTCTTAATTTCTACGTATTGGATTAATATTCTTGGCTATTAGAGTTTAAGTTAGCTATTTTATTTCGGGTTTCTTGTTTTGGGCCGTTAGAACTATTTGAAAATAGAATTCTAGTTTCCTCTAGCCCATGGGCTTTCCATTAGAGTTGGGAGTTGGGCTTTTCATTTTTAAAACTAATTAAGAGGATTCTTTAAAAATTGGGAATGTGGATTTTTTGGTTTAAAAACAAAATAAATAAAATAAACATAAAACAAAGAAAACCCTAAGTGGCCTCTCTTTCCCCCTCCTTCTCCTCTAGCCGTCAACCTCCCCCCCCTTCAAACTTTCTTCTCCGGCGGCTCTTCCTTCTCGGCAACGCAGATCCTTGCATGGCGGCTCACGATCCGGCAGCCCATGACAGCAGTGCAACCCTGCGGCAGCGAGACCCAGATCCGACGGACCCGACAGCGTGCGACCCCGATGCCCAACACCATGGCCCACGACAATCGACTCTTTCGGCGGCGACCCACGAATTCGAATACGCTCGTCCCCTAGACGTTCCTCCGGTAACTGACCCGACGCACGATGACTTCCTACGGTGGCGCATCCTTGCGGTCATCTTCTCTCCGGTGTTTTGCGTCAGTTTTTGCGGCAGCCCGAGCACTGGATGGTGCTGCAGCGGCGGGTCATGGCGTTCCGACGATGTCTGCCTCAGTTCATGGCGTCCCGACGTTCTTCAGCGGTTGAAATGGTGACGCAACTCCTCGATTAGTCCAGATCTGGTGCGTCTAGCCCTCCCCGACGCTAGTAGTAGCTTTCCGGCCCGTTTGAAGTTTACCCACACCCGTTCGAAGCTCGTTTTTCGTTACTCGTCCCCTCCGGCATTGGTTCGGCGTTGACCCACCCATAATCGAAGCCAAACCAGCGTTACCCATCACTTTTTGACATCGAAATAGCAATCGCAAAGTCCTTCAAACTTGGATTTGGAAGCTCGGACCTCCTCGGCATCGACCCACTCCTAACACAAGAGGTCTTAGAGTGAGTTAGTAGGTAATAACTCACCTAAACCTTGTTTCGATTCAAATTACATGTTTTTAGATGAATTCTAACCTGAGTTGGTTGCGTTTGATGTAGTCAATCCTTCAGCGAGCCTAGTAGCGTGCTAGGACCCTTGTGTAAGTAGTTCTTACTTGGGGAATGTTTGCTGATTGAATATGTATGAATTGTGTGGTGCTTTCGGTGTGTTTATTATTTATTAATATGTAAGTTAATTGTGTCTTATGAATATTGGCTAATGATTGTAAGTAGTTTCTTATTGGAGGGATTGGTTGTTGTGTGCTGATATGATATGGTTGTTTGCTCGTGTGCCCATGTGTGATATTTGCATGTTGCTTGTCGTTGTTATCATTTAGTAAACGTCATTGTTGATAAAACTGTTGACATATCTTGGGAAAATTATGTGGTTGTGTGAATAAATTGTAGCCAAGTAATCTTGGATGACTATGATTGAATTGTTGTTATGTTCCAAATGGTTTTCATGATGAAATTTGTATACCGGTACTATAATCGGTTGTTTCGAAAGCATATTGAATATTTATGAGAAATCGGTTGTGTTTGATGTATGTTGGGTATCTATCGATTATATTTTGGTTGAGTTGTTGGTTGTGCCTCTTCTGTGAACGATGCCTGTTGGAGCTGTTGGATCATGTTTGATTATTTTAAATTGATTGGTTTTTACATATATCATTTTGGTATATCGCATATTGGACTGTTATGAGATTATTGATGCATGAGGCATGGCGTAGTAGCAAGTAGGACTCTTGTGAGAGTTTTGAGACATAACAAAGTAAGTAGACAAGGGGCGTGTGCGTGCGTTAATGTATGCTAAATGGTCTCTAACGTGTTGATTTTGTGGCGTTTAATGTTAATTTTGTTACGTCATTGTGCTAAATAATTCTCGTTGTGTTAGTCGATATACTTAGAGTAGTGTTGGATATTTGTCGATGAAAATGGTGAGTTTTCTGCTTTGCTAAACTATTGAGTATTGCTATGGTAATGTTTGTTGCCTGGATATGCATGAATTGTTCGGCGTGTTTTGTGAGTTATTATCCTTAGTAATGCTTGTTAAATAATGATGTTGGATATTGAGCATGATTGGGTTATTATCTCATTATTAGAAAGATGTCTATGTTGTGGAAGCATGCTGAATTGTACTTGTGAGTTGAAAGATGCAGGGTTAGTGGTATAAGAAAGTATATAGTAAGACTCTGGTGAAAGTTGAATTCTTGGAGGGAATGAATGAGTGGGTGTCAGGGCCTCGGGTATAAATGGTCGGGGGCTGATACGTCACTAATGGAGTGAATGAGTGAGTGTCAGGGCCTCGGGTATAAATGGTCGGGGGCTGATACGTCACTAATGGAGTATCGAGGCCTCAGGTATAAATGGTCGAGGGTCGATACGAGGAGTCCTTTGGAAGGAAGACTATTGGGGCCTTGGGTATAAATGGTCAAGGGCCTATAGATGGTGAAGTCATCGGGGCCTCGGGTATAAATGGTCTAGGGCCGATGCAGCAGTGTCGGGGCTCTGGGTATAAATGGTCAGGGGCCGATTCTATTCGAAGGAGATAACTGTGGAAGGTTAGGATAGCTGTGATAAGCGTAGAGGTACTTGTGATGTTAGAGAGACTAGAGGTTGGTTGTTAACGTGCTTCCTGGTTGTGGTTGTCACTAAATTTTATGGAATGTGTTTATGTTTGAATGCATAAGGTATTGAAAAGCATGACTACGAATGTTTCTTGACATAGTTGAGCATGATGTGTGTGTGTGTTCGTGAGGGCTACTTACGGAGTATATTTTATATACTCACCCCCCCTTCTACAATGATTGTTTCAGGTGAAGGACTCGTGGGCGACCATGGTGATGGGACGGAGGAGACATGACGAGCGAGGACCATAGGCTGTTTAGTCACTCTTGCTTAGCTTAAGTGATTAGTTAAGACCTTATGTTATGGTCAATAAACTATTTGTTCGTATTTGAATAATTGGGAGATTCCCCCTTGTTGTTAGTTTCATTTCGGGATAGGTGTCTATTTTAGTTTTATTCCATTCATTGAGTTTTGCCTAGTTTGAATAATAAACTTGCCTCGTGAGGTGGTCCACGAATGTTGTTGAATGATATTCTATGAGATTGATTTATCGTTAAATTGATGAGAATTGGAACTTGATTTTATATATTTGTTTGTATAGGGAGTTGGCATGAAGTATTGGGGGTTAAGTTTAATTAGTTGGGTAGTTAACGTGACCTAGAAGTGTGTGGGAAATTCTGGGTCGTTACAATTGGTCATCAGTATGCACCCTCGAGAAACAAGTCGAACGAGTTGGAGAGCAAAGCTTAGAAGCCGACCTACCAAGGGAAGGAGGAAGGGAGTTTTCTGCACCAACAGAGGAGTTTGAGCTTGTTCCTTTACTTAGTCCTGAGAAGTGAGTAAGTATAGGAACCAAGCTGGGGGCCACTGAGAGGGAAGAACTGATCAACTTCCTCAGGTCCAACTCGGATGTCTTCGCATGGTCTCACGAGGACATGTCAGGCATCGACCCAAAGATCATGGTGCATCGCCTCAACGTAGACCCATCATTCCGACCTGTAAAGCAAAAAAGAAGACCTGTAAATAGGGAGAGGAGTGATGTAATTGTTAAGGAAGTAAACAAACTTTTAAAAGCTGAATATATAAGAGAAATTATGTATTCCGAGTGGCTCTCTAATGTTGTATTAGTTAAAAAAGCTAACGGGAAGTGGAGGATGTGCGTAGATTTTACAAATTTAAATAAGGCATGCCCAAAAGACTGCTTCCCACCACCGAGGATCGACCAGCTTGTAGACGCAACGGCCGGGCATGAGCTGCTCACCTTCATGGATGCCTACTCCAGATACAACCAAATCAAAATGCATATCCCAGATCAAGATCATACCGCATTCATAACAGACCAAGGTCTGTATTGCTACAAGGTTATGCCCTTTGGCCTAAAAAATGCGGGCGCGACCTACCAGAGGATGGTGAACAAAATGTTCGCCAAGCAGATCGGCCAGAATATGGAAGTGTATGTGGACGACATGTTTGTCAAGAGCAAGCAGTCAAAGTCGCATCTTTCCGATCTGGCCGAAGCATTTGAAGTCCTCCAGAAGTATCAAATGAAGCTCAATCCAGCCAAGTGTGCCTTTGGAGTCTCCTCGGGAAAGTTCCTTGGTTTTATGGTAAACAACCGAGGGATCGAAGCCAACCCAGAAAAGATAAAGGTCGTGCTCGAGATGCAGGCACCCAAGACTCTGAAGCAGCTTCAGTGCCTCAATGGCAAAATTGCGGCCTTAAATAGATTTGTCTCAAGGTCAACCGATAAGTGTCTTCCTTTCTTCAAAGTTCTAAGAAAGAAGGGACCATTTGAATGGCTGGCAGAGTGCGAGCAAGCATTGGAGCAATTCAAAAACTATCTCTGCTCGGCACCTCTGCTCGCCAAGCCGTTGCCAAGATATAAGCTCCACTTATACCTGGCAGTGTCTGATAGCGCTGTCAGCTCGGCCTTAATCAAGCAGGAGGGAGTGCGCCAAAGTCCCATTTATTACACAAGTAAAGCCATGACTGAGGCCGAGACCAGATATCCCCAAATGGAGAAGCTAGCCCTCGCCTTAGTCACTTCGGCCCGGAGACTTAGGCCGTACTTCCAAGCGTATACCGTCGTAGTACTTACCAACTTGCCCCTAAAGAACATCTTCCACAGGCCAGAGATATCGAGGCGCCTAATGAAGTGGGCAATGGAGTTGAGTGAATACGACATCCAGTTCGAGCCCAAAACTGCGTTGAAGGGGCAGGCAGTGGCCGATTTCATCGCGGAGCTCACCCCACTGCCTCACTCAACCGAGTCTGATCTCCCGTGGACGATCTACGTTGATGGGTCTTCCAATGAGAGAGGGTGCGGAGCAGGAATCCTCTTGCTCGCACCGAGTGGCATGCGGTTCGAGTGTGCCCTGCGGTTCAACTTTCGGACTTCAAACAATGAAGCCGAGTATGAAGCACTTTTAGCAGGCCTGCGCATTGCCAAAGGACTGGGGGCCTCCATATCAAGGTCTTTAGTGACTCCCAGTTGGTCGTAAATCAGATTAAGGAGGAGTTTCAAGCAAAAGACTCCCGGATGGAAAAATATTTAAGCAAAGTCAGAGCGGACCTCGCCCAGTTCAAGACCTACGAGGTGAATCAAGTTCCAAGATCGGAAAATTCCAATGCAGACGCATTTGCCAAATTGGCGTCAGCATATGAGACCGACCTGGCCAGATCGATCCCAGTTGAGATCTTGGACAATCCCTCAATCTTGGAGCCAGATGTGATGGAGGCTGACACCGCAGCACCCTCGTGGATGGATCCATTCGTGGAGTTAATCAAAGGAAATCTGCTGCAAGATTCAGATGGCACGGAAAGCAACTCGGTTCATACTCCGAGATGGAGCGTTGTACCGACGTGGCTTCTCCTTGCCTCTTCTTAAGTGTGTAACTCCTGAAGAAGGCCTTTACATCCTTACGGAAATCCATGAAGGAGTGTGTGGAAACCACTCTGGCGCCAGGTCGTTGTCGGCCAAGGTGGTTCGACAAGGGTACTATTGGCCCACTGTCGAGCAGGACGCAAAGCAATTTGTGAAAACCTGCGATAACTGCCAACGCTTCGTAAATATCATCCATCAGCCTCCCGAACTACTCACCCCCATCTCGGCCCCATGGCCATTCGCACAATGGGGAGTAGATATCATAGGTCCTTTTCCTTTGGGCAAAGGGCAAACCAAGTTCGCCGTTGTCGTTGTGGACTACTTCACTAAGTGGGCCGAGGCCGAGGCGCTATCTCACATCACGGAGTCCAGAGTCACATCTTTCATATGGTCACATCTCACATCACGGAGTCCAAACGCTATTGTGACAGACAACGGAAACAATTCGACAATGCAAAGTTCAAGGACTTCTGCAGGAAGTTGGGCATAAGTCATCTCAGTTCATCTCCTGCACATCCGAAAGCAAATGGGCAGGTTGAGGTGATAAACGAAATTATAAAACGGGGACTCAAGCTGAGATTGGACTCCAGAAAGGGAAGATGGGCCGAGGAGCTACCCGAAGTATTATGGTCATATCGGACTACTCCTAGAGAGTCAACTGGCGAAACCCTATTCTCCCTGGCCTTTGGCTCTGAAGCTGTCGTCCCAGTCGAGATCGGCATACCAACGGACAGGGTAGAGCAATACGAGTCAACAAGGAACAAGAAAGAACTACTCCTTAACCTTGATTTATTAGAAGAAAAAAAGGAAATGGCTCAGCTACGCTTAGCAGAGTATCAGAACATAATGGCCAGATATTACAACACCCGAGTTCGACCTCGAAACTTTCAGGTCAAACATTTGATCTTAAGGAATATTCAAGGTCATGTGGGCACCCTTGACCCAACTTGGGAGGGACCGTTCGAGGTTAGAGGCATAGTCCGACCTGGAACATATATGCTGGCCGATCTGGAAGGAAATGTGCTTGCGCATCCATGGAACGCAGAACACCTAAAGCTCTATTACCCTTGAAATGTCAAAATGGTCCTAAAATGAACTTGTAAAAATTTTCAAGGGGCGGAACTTTTAATAAACGGAGTTATTTAATTTCGTGACTCCGAGTTCGATCAGAAATTAAATGGGAGCCACAGACTCCGATAAGACTTATAAACCGGTAAGGTAAATGTAAAAATTGATTAAATTCAAACCTCAAAACCTGCGGGTTCGAGGTGCGATGTCGAAATCAATTATGAACCAAAATTCGATCCTCTCAACCCACGGGTTCGAGGTGCGATGTGGAAGGTTCAAGAAATTTAATCCTTTCAACCCACGGGTTCGAGGTGCGATGTGAATATTAATTGTAGACTTAAAATTCAACCCTTTAAACGTTTAAGTTAAAGGTGCGATGTGGGAAGAATTCGAAGAGAAATATTAAAGACCAGGGAAGGAAACTCTCAAATTCAAACCCTAAAGATAAATACAAGTAAAAGGGGCGATGTGAAAAGAGTTCCTCCCAAACTCAATCCTTTAAGCTCACGAGTTAGAGGTACGAGATGAAATTATGCGTATAGGAGTTCGAATTTACAAAGGCAAGTTTAAAACCTTAAGGAAAAAGCAATAAAAGAAAAGACGGAGCTTGGAGTGCAGAAGTGGAGAAAAGAAGATTTCATTTATTAATGTACAGAGCCAAGGCTTGTAGACCTTGCAGCTCTGCCCAAAGACTTACAAAAAAAAATAACAACAGAAAACAAACAAAATAGGCAGGTTTCAGCTACTTCCGAGGTGGGAGGACAGCTCGCCTTGAGAACCTAGAAGGTTGGCCTCCTTGAACTCGCCCTGCTGCGAAGGGACCTCCTCCTGGGTGGTGCCGACCTCGACTTGTTCTTGACTAGGAGCATCTTCTTCCTCGAGATCGGAGTAGTCAGAGTCCAGCTCTCTGACGTACTTCTCCACTAAAGACTGGGGGCCCGGAGTGCTGTTAGGCCCTGAGGCCCATTTTTCGGCGTACTTCTTCTTCAAGTCGCTGAGATCGATCTGAAGATGGGGCATGTCGGCAACGATACCTCTCATCAAAAATTTGAAGCCTGCGTCGCTTAAGTCCTTGGTAAACCCATCAAAGTCTGGGTGTTGCCTGAAGGCTGCTTCTAGAAGAGCTCCGTTGGCGAGGCGTTCCTTCTCCACCTTGAGCTCAGCAGTGAGACGCCCTATCGCAATGTCCTTCGCCTCGAGGGCTTGGAGCATGTCGTCATTTTCCTTTAGGAGTTGGAACTTCTCCTTCTTCAGCCCTTTAGTGATCGCATGGGCAGCTCGGACGTGGGCCTTATGCCTCTCGTCCTCCCTCTTCAGCAGTTCGGCCTTAGCTTCCATCTCGGCCTTCAGGATATCCACTTCGGAGCGAGCTGCCCTTCATTGTGGTGGCAGCCTCTAAGGCAGCAGAGGAGTTCTCCTTCTCCTTTACTGCCAAGGCCTCCCTTCCATCCAATTCGGCCTTTACCATGATTGCCGAATGGATGGAAGCAATGAACGCCTGCAAAGCACAAAAAGTAAACAAAGGTCAGACCAAGCCACAAGTTGGGAAAACAAAACCAAGTGTAGGAGCAGGTCTTACCTCGACAGCGTGGTCAATGGTCCTTTCCAGTATGGACCCAAGGTCACTTACAAACTTGGACGCCCTTCTGAGACAGCGGTCCAAGCACACAGCCGAGATGCGAGACACCTGGTCCTACACCCCGGAGCTCGACGGTTCCATTAACCGTGTCTTCACATCGGACGTCCCCCTCATCCGAGCTTCGGGGTTGTCCACCAAATCGGCATGGCTTGCGGGCAGGGGCCCGCGATGTCCAACTTTCGAGGACGAAGTGGTTTTCTTTTTCTTCCTTTTTCTCTTCAAAGGAGAGCCCTCCATCACCTCGCAAAGAGGCGACACGTCTAGCGCCCCGGATTCGTTCCTCGACCGCTTTTCTCTGGAGTGCTCCCCAATAGAGTCCAACTCGATCATCGGAGTTGGAACTTCAGAAGAAGGTTCGGCCTTGTCCTGAACCGCAGGCCGAGCCACAGCGGGAGTTGCAAGCTCCGTACCCTCAACAGATTTAAGGGCGTGAGCACGGCCCTTAGACTTGCGCTTCACACTGCTAGTGAACCCGCACACCATTGCTGCAAGGCAGTTAAAGCAAGATGTCAGAAATAACAATTGAAATATAAGTAGAAGTAAGGCCGAGCTCGACTTACCAAGTTCGAAGTTCGGTCTCGAAGCTTCAACTGGACGCACCAAGGGGTTGTAGTCCAACAACCCAGATTCAAGGAGCAGTTTGTCAGTCACCAAGGTTCCGATCTTCAGGCCCCTTGGGAAGTTATCTTTGTAATACTTGAGGGTGTCGAAGGAGGCTTGTGTGAGCTCGGGAATCGGTTTGATCAACACTGCACAAGACAGAGAAGAATTCAAGTTCGATATGAAAAAGTTAGAACGGAAAGATTTAAAGATGCAAGAAGTGATTATAACGACCTCATACCTAGGTTCCCAAACCTAACAGACACGTCAAAGAAGGGACGACCTGATTCGTTCTTTGTCAGCGACTCTCCAGAGGCAAAGAACCATTTCCCCACCCATCCTTTGATAGAGGTCGGCCCTTTGACTATACCACCCGCGTCTTTCCTTGCGCACATATAATACCGACATGGCTTCTTAGCTATCCTCTTGGCCTCAAAGCACTCAAGAAGTTGGTCAACATTTAGTAGCTCGGCCTCGTCCTCATCCCAAGCTCGCAACCAAAAAAGAATGGCCAGGGCAAAAATGATACCCCATCCATTGGGGGCCACTTGTGCAGGAGCAAGACCAGTTCAATTTAGGAACTCCTGGGCAAAGGGGTGAAGAGGAAGTCTGAGGTCGTACTCAAACATTTTCAAGTAAAGAGTGACCCATCCCTCTGGGGGGTTGTCAGCTTTTTCCCCTTCCTCCGGAATTCTAAGGAGGATGTCATTTGGAATTTTAAACCCCCTACGGAGGGGTCCGAGATAGTGCTCGGGCATTTTTGAAGGGTATTCCAAACCCTGGCCCGAGGTGGAAGTGTCACTATCCTCCCCATCGTCCGAAAATCTAAAGTTCTCTATCTCTTCCAGCTCAGACTCTAACCTAAGAGCTAAGTCCTCCCCAGAGTCACTTGGTTTAGGGGGCGAACTGCTTATAGTCCGACCTGCGCTACCTAGGCTATCACTACTGGAAGGGGAAGACAAGAAAACTACCATATTTGAAAACAAGATTAAAATAGGGAAAAGTGACTGACCTACGAAGGGTTCGAGCTGGTTTCAGATCGAACTCCAGAAATTCAGGGAACGTAAGGTTTGACTTGAAGTCTCAGAACTATTTATAGCTAATCGGAAAAACCTCTACGTCGTACATGTGTAATGAACGAGTGGCCAGGATCATCTCGAAATTCTTAACGACGGAATACTTGAGTACTCCGACAACCTGGCAGATCGAAACATCTTCCGCAACGGTCATATTCTCTTTACGAATTAGAAGTCGCCACGTGTCCAAAATCGAATCGGATCAACTTCTCTGCCAGGTCGAGATCGAACCTGACAGAGAGGGGGCCAATGTTTGGGGGTAAAAATACCTTGGACACGTCGAGGACGCTTATTGGTGTTCAAGAATTAAAATATCCCAGGTCCACCTCGAACCTGCCGAAGAGGTCGGGTTCGCCCATTGGGAAAAGGCTAAGTATACATGTCGAAGTTCGATCTGATTGGGGTTCGATCTGCTCAGAACCCGACAGGTCCGACATGAGAAAAAAACATGTAACCGCCGGTTGTGAGTACTGTCGAATCCACCACCTATAAATAGAGGGCCTCATTTCATGCTCAAGTATCGAATCTCATCTCGAGCTAAATACTGAGTCCGACCTATACTGACTTGAGCGTCGGAGTGTTTACCCTCTTGTGCAAGTCCACTCTTGAGTTCAGGTCGAGCCGGGGACCGGGTTCGAGCTTGGTTCGTAAAGCATCGTTGTACAGACCTTTTTATAAACAATACCCTTTAAATTTTTTTACTAATTATTGTTTAGATTGAATAAATTTACGACCCAAATATATTTAGGTTGCATATAAAATTACTTCAATCTAATTCAATTTAATTTAACCCTTTCTCAGAAAAAAAAAAATCAATTTAACCCATTGACATTCCTAGATATACAAAACTCGCTGTCAACCATTGAAGTAGTTTTTCATCAACCACTCTTTGTCAAAATGCTTATAGTTAAACTACTTTTTCTTAAAATATTCACTTTAAAATAACATTATTTTTATCTCAACCTAAATATAACTCAATTGATTAAACTATATATTCTCGATTAAGAAGAGTTCAAATCCCTATCACACATGTCGTTGAACTAAAAAATATAGGTTAAAATATTATTTTGGTTATTTTACTTTCAGTCTTGGTTCATTTTGATCATGTACTTTCAACTTTAATTTATTTTAGTCTTTGTACTTTCAAAATTTTCGTTTTAGTCCCTATACTTATAAAAAGTAATCATTTTAATCTCTTAATTTTATTTTCAACTTCATTTTTTCTATCACAATTTCAACACGACAATACATTAAATATACTTATTAAAATGTAGTCATGATTTTATATTAAATGATTTCCGTTATGTGTAGAATTTGTGTTAAAAGTTTAAAAGTATGAACTAAAATGATCACTTTTTAAAAATACAAAGACCAAAAATAGGGTATAGAGACTAAAATAAATAAAAACTGAAAGTATAAAACAAAAATGTATATTTTAAAAGTATAGAACCAAACTGAACCAAAACAAAAAAAAGGACCAAATAGATGATCTTTAAACAAAAATATATTATTTTTATCAGAATTTATTATCCAAATGTCGTGATCATATATAACAAGACGGACAAAAATCATTAATCTTTTTTTATTTTCTATTTATTTATTTTATTTTCTAAGAATAAGGACGTGTTTGTCAGGCAATGGCATTTACTTTGAAAGCAATCATTTAAAAGCATATTCGAAAGCATCCAAACAAAGCCTCCGCCGGCCCAACAAATAGGATTGCGACACCTATCCACCCTCTACCTTATCCATTTTGAATCATGGTAAAAAATGAATAATATTATATTTAAGCTATTTCACATATGTTTTACAAGTTAAATTTACGACTTTAATTTAAATTTTTAAAATTGTATCTAATACATCCTCAACTTTAAAAAATTTATTGCTTCTCGTTTATATTTTCATTTTTCTTCTAGAGGTAAGAGCATTGTTTTATTATTTTTATTTTAAAAGTGCATAATATATATATATAAAATAAATATAACATCAAATTTGTTAATATTTAATTTAAAAATTAAAGTTCAGATAAAACTTTTATTATTTTTTAATCTAAAATTTTAGAGAAAAAAAGACAATAGACTATGACTAAATATGTTTACTTTCTTTTTTCAATAAAAAGATAGAGAAAGAATAAAAAACCAAGAAGCCCTTATTAAATTAGTTTCGTGTCTGTTTCATAACTATTTTGGTTTTAATTTTTGGTTTTTTATTTTTAGTTTTTAAAAACAAATGTTTTTTTATAACCAATTCAATATTCTATTTTTTGTTTTTTAAAAATCAATTTGAAATTCTACGTAAATTTCAAAAAATATATATATAGTTTTCAAAACAGGTTTCTGTTTTGTAAAAGCTGACTTTTTTCTTAATATTCGACCTTTTTTTGTTTACTATATTTATCTCTAAAACTTTCTTTTTCATCCTAAAACATTTTTCTTTCTAAATTTATTTTTTCTCTCTAAAATTTTAATTTTAATTGATTATTATTTGTCTCTATCTCCAAATTTTCATCTTTATGTATTTTTATTTTTTATTTTTGTTTCTAATAGATCAGTTTTATTTCTCAAGTTTAAATATTTAATATTTTTTCGAATTTTTTTCTCTCTAAAATTTCATATTTTATTACTTTTCTTTCTCTTTTTAATCTATTTTTTCCTCTCAAAATTATATCTTCTTTTTTCGTTCAATTTTCTTTCACTATAACTTTTATTTATCTCTGTATTTATTTATTTTCTCTAAAAATTATATTTTAAATTTTGTTTTTATCTTAAAATTTTTTTTTCATTATAATTTTTCTCTCTCTAATTCCTTTTTTTCGTTAACATATCTTTTCCTATAGACTTTATTTTTTTCTCTTTTTGTCTTAACTTTTCTAAATCTTTTTATTTATCTCTCTAAAATTTATCTTCCAAGTTTATTTATTCTGCAAGGTCAGAGCCCCAAAATAGAAAATGTATGTCCCGACTCCGTCCCTGATTCTATTTCTTAAATAATTAATACATATCCCTACACTTTATTATTTTTTAAAATTCTAAAAATAATTATAAATCCAATAATTTTTCTCGAGAACATCTCTCAGACCGAAGAACGAGGAGGAGACGAGGATTAAAAATTTTCACGAGCATGAAAAGAGGGAGAGCATCCTCACTCACACTCACATCATTATCATCTCTACCCTACCTAGAATTTTCTCTCTCTAATATATATTTTCAATTTTAAAACTTTTTTTAAAAAACTGAAAACTAAAAATTGGTATCAAACATATATAGTTTTTGTTTTTGTTGGTTAAAAACAGAAGACAAACAAAAAACTAAGAACACATAAATAAAAAATAAAAAACCAAAAACAAAAATAGTTATCAAAGACCCTTCATTTTTCTTGATTGAAAAAATAAATCATAAACATGTGATGAGAAATAAAGCAAAAATGTTCTCAGACGTGCTCGTAGAAAACAACTTTTTTGATGACGTGGCAGTGACAGTGCTAGGAAGTTGGTTAAACTTTTAACTTTTCTTTTATCTAAATTATGTTGTCCCTTCAAAGGGAGGTTTATAGTTTACAAAATGGTTTGTGGAACCCATGAAGGGATGATATTTTTACAATATTATTTTTAAAAATAGATATATGAAATCATTTTAAATATAATATGATATTATCCTCACAAGTGGCAACTATCTTCACCTAAACCATTTAATTATTCGTTTAAAAATGTTTCAAGGAAAATTATTTAGGAATAAAATATTAATACTCGTCTCTTGCATAAACGGTTTATACGATGTGATGATAAAAAACATCATCCCAAAATACAATTGTTAGCCGCTAAATTAATTAATATATTAATAATTTTTACCTTTCTAATAGGTGGAAGAGCATGTCGATCTGGCAATATTAGGTCAGTCAAAGAGAGCGGGTCAGTTACTAGATTGTTATCGCCATTATTTAGTACTCACCGTCAGACTATTCCTTGTCGAGATTAAAGGCAAAAATCTCAGGCTTCTTACAAAACAGATCCAACATCACTCCCCTATAAAACAACTGGATAAACCACTCGTATGTTTGAATCCTTTATGAGATATATTACTCACTTTTTCTAACTTAGGCATTATAATACGTCATTCACTTAACGGAAGGGATAAGCCACTTTGTTTGGACAAAACGAATTTGTACACAAACAATATTATTACATTTTCAAAAAAGACAGAAATATAATTCAAATGGTTAGAAAATTTGTAAGTTTAAGTCCCTACTCCTGTAATGTTACTATCTAGAAATACAATTTTAACTAAATGAAAGATTAAATTGAGAATATAAATTCTATGGTCCTAGAATATAGTAAGTTCCAATTTAAAATTGAGTTACATAAATATATACATAACAAAATTATTTTTCACCTAAAAATATTTTGTCAAAATGACATTAGTCAATATACATGACATATTAATGACATATTAACAAAAGAAAAGTACCAAAAGTACTATGATTATTGATTCCTTTGGTTTTTTTATTATTTTTTTATTAATTTTTTTTTGGGTATAGGATGAAATTGAAAAGCCAATATGCTTTTATTAATGATTTTCAAACAAATTTCTTGTTTACGCAATGGTCCCACACTTTAAGGTATTATGACTCCATATTTCTTAAATTTTTAAATTTTACTCTTATTATCGGTAGAATCAATCCAATAATTTGTTAAAATTTATTGAAATATATATATATATATGTATATATAATTTAATCATTACTGTATTAATATATTTAGATAGGAACTTGGAAGCATGTTATTTGGATATTAGTTACTCCATAAAATTCAATAGGCTCATCAATACAGTTTATTTTCTTCAAAAGGTATGTTTACATATTTAAATATAATAATACAAAAATAATAATTTAATTACACAGCTGTTAAAGAGAAGTCTTTTAATAGGATGACTTAATTAATAACTGTTAATACATTAAGAATAAATTTTAAAATTTAAAAAAATCGAATTTAATTTAACATAAATTAATGAAACCAATACAGTCACATCGTACAACCACTTCCCTGCATTTGCACTCCACCTTCTTCCTTTACGCTTTTATCTTTTATTATAATAATAATAATAATAATATTGTTATTATTATTATTATGCCTTTACGTTTTCAAAGATAATATTAACAGAAACTTGCAAATTATGTTCTTATTTATATTTTAAAAGAAAATTTAAATTTTAACCATTTATTCAATCAAAATTTTATTTTTAAATTAGTGCTTGTAATACTTTTTAAATTAATATTTTAAACTATTTATGTTTTAAATTATAAGAATTTCTGTTTATTTAGTTTTAGTCCTTAAACCTTGAAAATACTCTATTTTAATTGCTTAACTTTTAAATATAGACATCTATGGATAGATAAATGAAAAAAAAAATGTAACTACATCATATTTTTATTAAATAATTAATTTAAAATTTATTGACAAGGATTTAAATAGTGTCTTTTACGTGAACTTTATAGATTAATACAAAGTATTTAAAATCTATGAATAAAAAAAATGATGAGAACCATTTTTTCTTAGTTTTCTATTTTTTAAAATTAAACTTATAAACACACTTTTAAAAAATTTAAGTTATATTTTAAAAACTAAAAAGAAAGAAAAAGTAGTTCTTAATAATTTGTTTTTTTTTTTCAATTTTGTTTTAAAATTCAAATGTATTTTTAAAATAGATGAAAAAGATACTTAAAGAACATAATTTTAAAAAACGGAAAATAAAAAATGAAGGCCCTATTCAATAACAATTCCATTTTTCTCTTCTAGTTTAAAAAATTATCCTTACTTTCTTCTAATTTTTTAAAAATGATTTTTTTCCCTTTCTTAATAACAAAGTTGAATTTCTAACAAATTTTCAATAAAAATAATTGAAACTAGTATTCAAATTTTAGCTTATGACACGTTTGCTAAACATTATCGTTATATAGTTTTTGAAAACATTTTCAAAATTTAGCACAATTACTCTTTTAAATAAGGCAAATTTTTAATATTTATTTTTACTTTTAAAATTTGACTAAATATTCAAATATGTTTTGAAGAAAGGTGATTAATTTACTCATTAAAATACAAAAAATAAGTTCAGTTTTTAAGAATAAAACAATTACCAAATCTTCAAAGCAAGCATAACTAAACGGTAATTGATATATACCTTCAATTATGATGTTGTGAGTTTGATCCTTACCTCAATATATTGTACTAAAAAATAATAATTATCAAATCGTCCTGGATTCAAATCATTAAAAAAAAAAAGGTTATATTTTATTCTTATTTTTTAAAAATGGAAAGTAAAAAATAAAATAGTTATTCAACGGGCGAAATAATTATCAAAAAGTAGAGTGGCAATAAATAAATAATGGATTACTAGACCAACCCAACTACCATTCAGTATCTGGGCACAGTTTTCAAACTTTTTTCAACTCCTTTAAATTCACAAACAATTCCGTTGAAGCTTCCCCTCTCTCTGTTTCGCTCGAAAACAGCAGAGGAATTGGGATAAGGAAACAAAGAGACGGAAGATCTGCGGAAGAAATTAAACAAGAAAATTGTGGGTTTCATCAGAAATTGGTGGGTTTGATTGAAGGATGATCGGGTGGAATTGTTGGTGCTGCAATGGCGTCGCCGATCCTCAAGATTTCTCCTTTTCAGATCCTCAACCCTTCTCTCTTCCTTCGCCGCTTCCCGATTGGCCTCAAGGTATTACTATTACTTCTGATCATCAATTGGAGAAAAGAAGAAAGACAGAAGAAAGAAATCGATACTGTCCAAAATTAGCAAGTTTCTACTGATGTTAGTTAAAAGTTGTTTGGATTACTGTTGGGTTTGTGCTGCTGGTTTGTTTTCTTTCTGGGTTTTATTTTTTGGTGGATTTTTTCTCTCTCTGTTGTTGGATTTGTGGAGTTGTATTTGTTGAACTACCATTTAAATTGGAAGTTTTGAGTTGATAGATTAGAGTTTTAAGTTGTCTTTGGATTGGATATTGATTTGATTCATGAAACACAAGGAAACTATTGAAGTTGGTGTTTCTGCTTTTGGGGGTGAGCAATTTCTATTTCTTTGAATATTTTGAGAAAAATCACTGTAAGGATTTCTTGATAGGTTTTATAAATGTATACTTCGTACTTTCTTGGGGTTGGATTGTAACTTGATTCAAGAAACCCCAAGAAAACTATTAGAGTTGTTTTTTGACCTTCTTGAAAGATAAAGGTTCAAATTCTCATTCTTCTATCGATTGTAATATTCTGAAAGAGAGTACCGATAAACTTAAAAGCTTAAGTTGATATAGATTAAGATGTATTCGATCCTTCGTTTATATTCTTGATGCTTTCTCTCGTATGTGGGCTGGAATATTAATTTTATTCAAGAAGTCTAACATGTGAACTATTAATATCGGGGGGTTCGTATAAGACCTTCTTTGATGCCATGTTAACTTACTACTAAACTCAAGAGTCTAAGCTGATTATTGATTATGATATGATTGGTCTTTTATTGTATATGTTCTTAATACCATCTACTTTTGCAGCCATGTGAAACTTCATTTTGTGAATTTGTTCACTAGGAAAAGGTTTTGGCAGTGGAAGAATAAGCCTTGGAGAGATAGAAGTTTCCAAGATCACAGAATTTAAGAAAGTTTGGAGATGCAGCCAGGGTGCCACATTTTACAGGCCTCAGGCAATCCCAGATGGCTTTTTATGCCTTGGTCACTACTGCCAGCCCAGTAACCAGCCATTGAGAGGCTACGTTCTTGTTGCTCGGGATGCATCGGAAGTCAACTCGGTCATTGAATCTTCAGCTTTGAAGCGCCCCGTGAACTATACCTTAATCTGGAGTTCTGGTTTACATGGAGAGGATTTTGGTTTTATTTGGCAGCCTAATCCCCCGGTGGGTTACAAAGCCATGGGATTCTTGGTCACTAGCGAGCCGGAGGAGCCTGCTCTTGACGATATCCGATGCGTGCGAGCTGATCTTACCGAGAGATGCGAGACTAGTGACGTAATTCTTTCCCTGAGGTCGAAATCTAATGTGTTCCATGTTTGGAAAACAAGACCCTGTGAAAGGGGAATTTACCAGAGAGGTGTTTCCATTGGCACATTCTTTGCCTCCACTTTCTTTAAAGAGTTTCTAAATATTGCCTGCCTGAAGAATCTCAATCCCACATTAGAAGGAATGCCAAACCTGAACCAGGTTGAGGCACTCATTGGGCATTATGGGCCAACCGTATTCTTTCACCCCGGCGAGGCATACTTGCCATCATCGGTGCCATGGTTTTTCAAAAACGGTGCTCTTCTTTATCGAAATGATGGCATGAAGGGCGAGCCTATTGACATTGGAGGTTCCAATTTGCCCTGTGGAGGGGAAAATGATGGGGAGTACTGGATTGATCTGCCAATGAACAAAAATGCGAGAGAGACTTTGAAGAGTGGTGACATCGCAACCGCAAGACTCTATGTTCATGTTAAACCAGCACTAGGAGGAACTTTTACTGATATTGTGATGTGGGTTTTCTGCCCCTTTAATGGACCAGCAACTCTCAAAGTTAGTTTCCTGAGCATCAATCTGAAAAAGGTTGGGGAGCATGTTAGTGACTGGGAACACTTCACGCTTCGAATCAGCAACTTTTCTGGGGAGCTATGGCAAGTGTACTTCTCGGAGCACAGCAGGGGGGAATGGGTCGAGGCTTTCGACTTGGAGTTCATTCAGGGCAATAAGCCGATTGTATATTCGTCGAAACATGGTCATGCTAGCTTCCCACATCCTGGGACCTATCTTCAGGGGTCATCAGGAATTGGAGTGAAGAACGATGCAGCTCGAAGCAAGTTTTCCATAGACTCAAGCATCAAATATGAAATCATTGCTGCTGAGTATCTTGGCAACGGCGTCGTTGTTGAACCAAATTGGTTGCAGTACATGAGAGAATGGGGTCCAACCATAATGTATGATGCGAGATCAGAGATCGAAAAACTGATCGACCTCCTCCCATTGTTTGTCCGATTTTCCTTGGAAGACCTTCTCGCTCTGTTCCCGACCGAGCTCTACGGTGAAGAAGGACCAACTGGACCAAAGGAGAAAAACAACTGGTTTGGAGATGAAAGATGCTAGACTATAAAGGTATACTCAACCATACAAAGATATCAATCAACATGGACAAAATATGAATAGGTATATTGCTTAACTTTTTGAAATGGCTATTATGAATCTGCAGATTGGTCAAAGATTGGCAAATTGCCTACAAACTTTTGTAATGTATTTAGCTTGATAAATTAACAGTGCACTGTTCTTGCTGCAAATACAAGTTCGTTCGAGGGGATTGTTATTGAGTGCGGTCTCGACACGTACAAAAATGTGTGTTACATTTTTCATTGTGAAAGCATAGAGTTCCAGTCATCCATGGAATGATTGAGAATGGATGAGAAATTGAGAGTAATGAGAAAACGACTTGGATTTGATTGAATCAAAACTCGTGTACTCTCACAGGATCATCTCGGATGATATGATATATATTTTCATGTTTTCAACATTAGTCGATCTCCTTTTAGCCATACAAAAGTCTTCTTCCAAAGATAAAAGACGTAACTCTTTCTCGCGAAGAAGATTTCGAATTTAAAAGGAATTTTAGTTATTGACATTTTTAGAAAAAACATTTGACTTTTCAAAACCTATATGATATTTATTTTTTAATTTGAATTTGAATTTAAACTCTTTATTATTTTCATCTAAATTTTCTTTTATTATATCATATTTGTTTTTTATTTCAAATGTGAAGTTGAGCTCTTGAACGTGTCTGATGGCTATATTCTTTTTTGGAAAATGTTACCAATTGATTATTCTTTTTTAATTTGTAGGAACTATGGATTTGAGTAAATTACGGTTTAATTGGTTTTTACCTTTCTAATGTGATTCATTTCTCCGTTTTTGCAACATAATTTAAGGGGGAGTTTTTTTTATACATAGTCAATATTGATGGTAAATTATACTATTTTTATTGTTAATCTTATTTTATAGGTATGGCCTCGTGGAGTAGGTTAAGAAACCGAACTACGTTAAAAAGGTATTTGTTTCGTCTCTTATTATATTATTTTTTTAATTCACCATTACAATTGACAAATTATTTCTAAATCTAGAAAATTGAAACTTTATTAATAATTAATAATATTTTAGTACGACACAGAGATCTTTCAAAACTTTTCAGAATCCATTTGATTGGTAATCTAAGATAAAAAATTTGGAAATAAAGGACATAATAACAAGGATTTTTATAATTAAAAAAATGTTTAAATACTATTTTGATCCTATTTTCAAAACATCTATTTTGGTCACGGCATATTTTCAGCTTTTGTTTATTTTAGTTATTATACTTTCAAAACATCCATTAAGGTTTATGTACTTTTTAAAAGTGCCGATTCTGGTCTCTTAAGATTTGTTTGGTAACGTTCTCATTTCTCGTTTCTATTTCCTCCTTTTTAATAGAACAATAAAATTGCATGACTCCACCAGCCACCACTTATGTATTCAAGAATGAATACAGACTATATTTTTATTTATGTTTTGGAAAAAATTAGAAACGGGAACAAGAAACAAAGAATTTTGTTTTTTTTTTGTTTCCAAAATTTATATATAATTTTGAGAATGTTTCTAAAACATGAGAAAAAAGGAAAATAAATAATTATCAAATGCTTAGATTTTTTTAATAAAATTGGAAACAAGAAATAGAAACGAGAAACGAGAACGTTACCAAACGGGCATTTCATTTTTATTTCTATCTCATTTATTTAAATCGTAATTTTATCACGATACTTCACTCACTAAATTTCTTGAAATGTAGCTATAAATTTGTATTCTAAAGATTTCCATTGTGTATAAAATTTGTGTTACATTGGTCACTTTTTAAGAGTATATGAACAAACGAACGTCAAAAGTACAGAGATTAAAATGAACGAAAGTTGAAATTCAGAGACCAAAATGAACATTTTGAGAGTACAATGATCAAAATAGACGTTTTGAAGTTACGAATAAAAAAAGAACCAAAGACAAAAGTAAAGGGACCAAAAATTAATTGAACAAAAAAAAAGAGGAAAGACATATTTCAAGGGCAGAAGACAAATCCTTGTTGTACAAATTTTGGGATTTTGGGTTGAATATTTTAAAACGGCAGTATTTTTTTTAATCACCCTTCTCAAAACACATATTTTCTAGTCATCGACTGACATCACCTAGACAACCCTCACTACCCCTCCACTAATATTTTAGATTTCAATCCCTTATTTCCTCTCTATACCTCCATCTCCCTCTTTTCCAGATTTTTTTTTCTTTCCTCTTCTTTGTTTTCTTATCGATTTTCATTCTTCTCTCTTTCTCTCTTCCGCTCTCTTTCTCTCTTCCGCAACCATGAGTTTTTTATTCTTTGCTCACCACAAAAATCAATTTACTCTAAAAAAAACCCTAAATCTCTCAGCTTTTTTTTTTTTTTAACCAGCAGCCTCCATGATTCCCGTGACCTTCAACAATCGTCGGCGACGAATGCATCAAAGCCGATGAGGGAGGTCGTTAGCCGAAGAAAGAGGCTCAGGGGAGGAAGGAAGTTCGGCTTACGATGGAGATGAGGAAGGAGATGGAGAGAGTCGAGCGAGAGAGACATGAGCGAGAGAGAGTTAAGAGTTGAGAGAGAGACAGAGTTGAGCGAGAGAGACAGAGTTTGAATTCCCGTATCTTACTTTGAGGGAAAAAAAATTTACTCTCAAATCCATATGCCATTATTTAAAATTTTTATTTGATAGTATCTAAAAATAAGATTTTTAATGAGATCGTTCTTTTGATAATATCTAAAAATTAATTTTGAATGAACGTTTATCAATTCAATATTATTAAACAAATTTATAAGGTGAATAATTTCAAATGTTTTGAAATAAAATGTCGTTTACCTGCAAAGTAATAATAGTAATAATAACAAAATTTAGTTAATTTAAATAAAATCATAAATAAGATTAACAAATAATCATTAAAGATTTTTTAAATTTAAAATTTGAAAATTAGAATGGAGAGAAATACAATCTCAATCTCTCAAGTTTAGTAAGGAATGATAAGTATTCAAATTTAATTTGTTCCCTAAAATATCTCCTCAATCTCCTCAAATCTTTGTTTTAATTATGATTGGATTTCAAATCTAACCCTCGGCTTTCCCCTCCCTCATTCCTAATTTTAAATTTAATCAAACGAAAGTATCAAATTTAAAATTTAATTACCAAAAAAAAATTGGCCAGAGATCGAGTGAGACGAGAGAGAGACCAAGCGAGAGAGATAGAGAGAGAGACCGAGCGAGAGAGAGATCGAGAGAGAGACCGAGCGAGCAATAGGAGAGAGAGAGACTGAAAAAGTGATAGATCTAGGGCTAGATTTGAAGCGAGATTAGGAAGATTTGAAACTGTATAACTAAAAAAGAGAAGAAGAAGGGAGATGGTGGGGGCGATTGTAAAATAGGTGTTTGAAAGGGGGAGAGAAGAGATAAAAATGGTGGTGAAAGAGGGGAAGCGATGGAAGATAAATGAAAATATAAGAGAGAGAGGACGGAGAGAGAAAAAAGAGAGAGAAAATGCAATGTTTTAAAATAAGGGGAGAAATCTAAAAAATTAATGGAGGGACGGTGAATGTCATTTGGTGTCTAGGTAATGTCAACCAGTAACTAGAAAACATGTGTTTTAAAAAAGGGTGATTAGAAAACAATACATTTTTAAAATGCCTATTTAGCCTAAGAACCCACAAATTTTTTACTTTGAAACGTGAATTTACATGTTTATCCCTAAATTTAAGATTTTGACACTATAAAACTAAATCCTCTCTTTTAATCTTAGTCTCTCTCATTTCTCAATCTCGCGCCTCTTTATCTCTCTTGTCTCTTAAACTTCTAGCATCTTGTATTGAAATCTTTATGATATGAACCAACAGACCTCCATCAAGTTTCAAGGGTGCAACATACACCTATGGCTACTCACTCTTCTACTTAAAGAAAATCTCTAACTGTTAATTCCGAAAACCCAAAATCAATTCAGAATCAACCCTAAGGGAAAGGTTAGACGATAGATTACCTTGATTATCAAGATCATGAGGTAAGGAGAACTAATTTCTTACTCAAGGTTGAACACTCCATAAGAAGGTTGGTGCAACATATTTGAATGTTCAAAGCATACAATAAAGAGACAAGGCCCATTGCTCTCAAGTACGTGAGACAACTCCAATTTTATTATGTTCAATATGAGATTACATGGAAATAATGTAGGGGTGTTTGTGGCAAGGACTTTGGTGGAATGAAGTTGAGTGAAGAAATTTACTCCATGTTTGGGATAATAAGTTATAAAACCTGAAGTTGAACAATAAATTTACTATTCAACTCCCCATTTTATTCCTTTTATCTCTTCTCTCTTTCTTCAAGTGGGTCCCATACCCTCTCACATATATTTTTCCTCCTCTCTCTCGATAAATTGTCCAAAATAACCCAAAAAGTTTTTTGGTATACGAAATTGACCCCTCTTTAAAATTTCAAGTTTTTATGACTCTATTTTGCCTTCTAGTGAAGGTGTTATTACGAAACTTCTCTTACATTTACAAACCTTCAACAATAAATCTGGGACTAACCATTCCTTTCATCCCTATATCTTAAAAAAAAACCATTTATCTAACCTCAAAGTTCAAGTATTTTCTTGTAACATGATTGTTGGGTTTTATGCCCTAAACTCGTGGTTTGTAAACATAAAACAAATATACATTCAATAAAGTTGTTATTGATGTTTCTCTTAGAATTGCATTAACCCAAATCCAATAAACTAACATCCGAGGTTATGTCATGTAACTGGAACAGTATGTAACAGATATACGGTATATATTTAATATACAACCTATATATTTGATATACAATGTATACATATACATTATATATTCGATATACAGGTGGATAATGTTCCAGTAGTAGTAACATAAAGGGTCTATAGTATATGGATAAAGTTGGGTACCTTATCCTGGTAACACTATGGATACGACCCACTTTGTAATAGTTACAAATGACTTGATCCAGGTCGTTCTTGTGGAGACATACGAGTGGGGTTATCCTATACAATGAGTTTGTATAAGGTCGGACCGCGAAATAATTAATCTTTAGCTATAATACCGTTAGCTAATAGATTAATATTTCAACAGGATGACCAAGTAACTCGATCTTAATCTTGTGAGTTATGGACTCCTACCTATTAGGGCTCATCTTTTGATTTGTATGGGTGAGACTGGCCCGAGTCGCCGACTCAATATTCCTACCATTTTGGGGACGAGACCGAGTTGAGAGTTAGGAACATAACTACACAAGATGGAATTCAGTCCTTCCTGAATTTAGGGTAAGTAGATGAGTTAAGTGCTGACTCCAAGACTTAAACAAGGGGCTTCACCCTCTCACTGGCCCGAGAGGGACTTCCGATTAATGGTCGGACCATAATCGGGTTGTTCATTAGAGGATCAGCGGTACTTAAGGTCCAAGATGTAACACATGGGTAAAACGGTAATTTGACCCAGTTGTGGTTACGAACACACATGTAGGATTGACTTACCATTAATGGTCAAAATCCGTGGATGCAAAATATTCTACAATGAGAAGAGTGCAACTGTGGGTCTTTAGTGGAGTGACCAACAATTAACGAATGTTGATTAATATGGTCAATGAGTTTAATCAATTAATCTTGTATCGTTGGAGCTTCCGATCTGTAGGTCCATTAGGGCCTCTTGCTAGCTCGTAAAGCATAGTTAAGAACATTTAGTCTTGAAAATAATTGAATTGTTCAAATTTATTAACGGGAATTAAGGTTAATTGTATGAGATGCAATTAACATAATGTATGTTGATACATCATAATATAAAGTTAATTTTGAATTGGATTCAAAATTATGAGAGAGATGGATATTAGAATTTGATTATAATATGGTTGATAAATTTAAGTTTAATTTGATTAAATATGATTTAATTAAATTAATTAAATTAATGGGATACGTTAATTTGGTTAAATTAAATTTAGATTTAATTTAATTAATAATTTTTTTATAATTAATTAAATTAAATTAGATTTAATTAATTATTAATTAAATTAAATTAAAATAAAAAAAAAAAGAAAGAAAAAGAAAATGGGGGAAAAACCTCCCACTTTCCACCACTTTCCACCATTAACGGTGGGAAGTGAGTGGGGAAGTAGTCACTTCGCCCTCACTCCTCCTTCCCTATAAAAGGGAGGTTCTCCCAATTTCTTTTCGGTCGCCCGAACGTCGATTGAATGAGTTTTCGAAACTCCAAGGAGAAATTTCTCGGTCGATTTCTCAACCTTCCTTTCAATTATAAGACGGTTCCCACAAATCGAGTTCTTAACATCCAGAGGATAATGATGAAGACTTTTTGGTAGCGTTGGTATCTACATTGAAGAGGTGTCTTCAAAGATATGTATCACTAACTTTCATTTAATCATGCTTATGTTTTTTCTTCGTTGCAATTCTAAAATAAGATTGAAGCACATGCGTTCGCGCGCTTCCGCTGCGGGATCTGATCCCTTCAACCACTCTTGCTAAGCTTATAGCTTTTTGTCAAATTCCTACGGGATTGAAATTTACATGTTTTTATCCCCACTTAAAAGATGGTTTGAAAAGTATAATTGGAAAATGAACAGAGATTGGATTAAGCTGATGGATAGGTTTTCAAGGGATTATGTAGAAGGAGTTTCACAAGTTATGGAAGTGGCAAAATGTCATTTCAAAGAGTTGGAAACAACAAGATGTTCGGGCAAAAATTGTCAGAATGTATTGGGCAACTACTGGACGTAGTGGAACAACACCTATTCACCAAAGGGATATCTCCCACCTACCGTCAATGGGTACATCACAGAGATCCATTGAGCATAGATCGATATGTAAGCGACACTCATCCTTCCTATGAGGACTTAAGGAGAGAGTGTAACGTTACCCATAAAAGAAGATGAGATGTTGAATATTCTAAATGATTTGAGATGTTCGACGGGTAGAAGACAATGAAGATGAATAAGACTTTGCCTTTGAGATTCCAACAAAAAGTTTTGAAAGGGACAATTCGAATGAGTTTGAGGATTTGATGAATGAAGCTACTAAAGAATTGTATCTTGGTTGTACAAAACTTACTTCGTTGAATTTTTTGATCAGGCTGATGCATATATATCAAGGTGTTTAACAAGTGAAGTAACAAAATTATTTATTATGTTAGTTGAATTATTAAAAGAAGCATTTCCAAATGGTGTGAACATACCTACTTCATTCTATGAAGAAAAGAGGAAACTGTGTGAATTAGGATTAGGATGCGAGTCCATCTTGTTGGAATTAATTTAATAATTAATTCATATATGGGTAACAAATTAAAGAGCAATTATATTTGGACTATTTAATGACTATATTAAATGGTCTTTATTATGGGTCAATGACTTCCTATTTAGTGGTGCGGCTTGCTGAGCAGAAATCAGCCTTTAATCTCTCAGGGGATTATGGAAAACCCTAAGATTAATATATAAATATATAGTTATGGTCCCCAATATGCTATGCTTATTGAGTCTCTTGTTCCCCATCAAACAAAGAATATTGCCTATATTTGGTTCGGGTTGCATAGTTGAGGAAGACCACAAACCACAACTTCTTGCAGATCATGGTCAATCTATCTAATGGTTCTAGATAATTCTAATCTTTTTATAGATTTGGTTTTCTTCCGTGCTTAGATCAATTATCATGATTGTTTTTGAATTATATGGCTTTTATTCTAGAATAATCATGAATTAGAATTTCTCTAAATTTTCTAACACATCAAAGCTTGGAAGTACGATTGTGTGTTGTTTTGGAAAGAATTTGCCAACCTTGAAATATGTCCTGTATGTGGTGAGTCTCGGTAAACACAGAACGATAATAATAGTAGAAAGATCTCCCATTAGATATTACGTCATTTCCCATTGATATCGAGATTGAAGAAGCTGTTCTCATCAAAACATATTGTAGCTGAAATAGGTGACATAAGGAAAAGGGGGAGATTGTTGACTTTTTGGCCCTTAATCTTTGTTAATTTAATTTAATTAATTAATGTTTTGAAGATAACAAACACACTTAGTATTAATTATTTTTGGTGTGTAGGAATTATGGTTATAAAGCATAAATTTATTATCAGCTTCAATCATATTATATGATTGATTGATAATACATATTTTTTTTAACAAAGAGGTTTTGATATTTAGAAGTGTCCACGACATAGAGCTTGATACAATGATTTCTACGTCTCTTGAATCAATTAAATTGGAGCTCTAACGAAAAAAGTATGAAAGAAACAAGTTAAATGAAATATACCCAAAGTGGATGATGTGGCAGCTGAGTCAAGCAGACCAACTCGAAAGCAACAGGTGGCGAATGTGCTATTAAAAAAAAAAGAAAAACAAATTTACCCTTGGTTTGTTAATAAAATAATAATAATAATAAACACAAGAGGTGCTAACAGCCCTGACATGGGTTTTATTAAAAAAAAACAAAAAGAGAAAGAAAGAAATAGTTGTTGAACACACACAAACTAAAGATCGAATGACCCAAATTAAATCTAAATTAAAATCTCTTTCAACTTCATCTTCCTCCTATTTAAACATCATTCTTCTCTCAAAATTTACTTCATGTTTCTTCTCTGTAAAACTTCAATGTTATTCTAATTGATTGTGAGAGAAATTTTATTTAAGAGATATTTGTGCTTCTAATTTTATTTTATTTGGCTTGAGGCTTTTATTTGTAAGTATTTGTAAATCAACTATTTGAGAGAGTTTGTGAGATTCTTCTTTAAATTTCAATTCACTACGAGAAAAAATGGATACGATAGTTCACGAAAAATGCTATAAAAGACTTTTTATAGCGTTTTTTAGAGTCGTGACAGCCGATGCTATTAAAAGTCCATCACTTTTGATAGCGTTGCAGACGCTATAATAAATGAGGAAATTATTGCATATTTACGTTGCTATGTTAACATTTAATAACGTTTTTGTTTAACGCTATTATATGTTTCGACAGCTCTATTTTTGGGCTATCTTAAACCTATAATAGCTATTTTTTTGCACTATCATATGGTATATATAACTAATGAGTTGTGCTATCATAAACATGCAATAGCTTTTTTCTCGTGCTATATAATAATCATCGTAGCAAAAATTTCATGTTATTTGTTATGCAATGGGAATCGATAGTCGAGCTACAGGTTACAATCGGAGGGAAGCCCATTGGGCCACGAGGGGCTCGGTCCCAAGCTGTGCTCGGCCTACGGCCCAGCCAACGATCCCCATCTTTGATCGACGATTTCGCCCAGGCCCTGCAACGGTGAATTAGGGTTAGCTACGGAAAGTTCTGGAACAACTTCACAGCTATAAGTAGCGATCCAGCCTTAGAGGTAGGGGCATCTAAAAGTTGACTACATTTACGCTATTCTCTTGCTAACTTAAGCATCGGAGCCCGTGTGACTAGAGTCACACCGGTTTAGCTCGATTTGGTTTTGCAGGTACTAGTCCCAAATCAACAAGTTTGGTGGGTGCGAGGATGAGAACCGAAGGGCCGAAATCCACGCATCAACAATTGGCGCCATATGTGGGGACGATTTAAAGCATCCAGTTGAGCAACGTGACACCAGAAAGGAGTCCACGACGCTCTGATGATAATTGCTCTGCCAAGAGGAGGCTCAACTTGGACGACCCTCAGGTTGGAGGATCCGAGGATGGGACCAGCCAGTCAAACCCGTAGGAGGGGTTGCCCGAGGTGCATGCACTAACGACCCCTGAGCCACTCCAAAAGCAGTTCGCGGTCTTGGAAGACAAGGTAGAGGGCATGCTGCAACGCATGACCCAAGTCCTTCGACAATTCGAGCGACAAGAGTCCGATGATGTACCTCTTGTCAGTAACCCGAGAAAAGGGAAGGGCCCAGCGCAAAGTGAGACCGAGGAATCAACAAACAGTGCAGGGAGCAAGTTGCGGATAGGTGGAAATACCAAGCGACGAACCCGGATTTTCGACTCCCAAAAGATAAAAAAGCAACATAAATCTCCGGCACCAAACGAGGGCAAGAGCAACCAAGATAACCGAAACTCTGAGCCGATAAGTCTTGACAAAGGCAAACCGACAGATCGGCCAGAGTCTTTAGAGAAGTGACATAACCAAAAGGAGAAGGGATTCGACCTCGAAGAACTACTGGATCAAGCCAACTCACCATTCACAGAGGAGATCATGAGAGAGAAGGTCCTTCCAAAATTCAAGCTACCCACGGTGAAACAATTCGACGGGACGACCGACCCAGTGGACCATCTAGATGCTTATCGGGAATGGATGGATATCTACGGAGTGTCGGAGGCGGTCAGGTGCTGGGTATTCTCGACTACATTAAACGGGTCAGCTAGAATATGGTTCCGACAATTAAAACGAGGGTCAATCTCGAGTTTCAAGAGCTTGGCCAGAGCATTCGTGACCCAGTTTATAGGGGGACGATGTTGGAGTCGACCTGTGGCTTATCTTTTAACTATTAAACAAAGGACGGCAGAGAGTTTACACGACTATGTAGCTCGGTTCAACGAGGAGAAGCTCCAGGTAGAAGGCCTTACAGACGCTGTAACGCCCTAGGAATTTCACCATTTCCAAACAGGAACCGTTACTAAGCCTACCTAAAATTTTCGCATAAACAAGAGAATTTTCTTCACAACAACATTAAGCAATAAAACTACCTCGCTTCTGCTGCGCCACTCTGATTTCCAACACTCACGAGAGCTTGAACAATTAGAACAACAACACTAATGTTTTAAGAGAAACTCACATCCTATACAGATAAACCATTTAATACCGACTTCACATTAACCAAACCCTTCAAGGAAACCTTACTAACTATAAACCATCCACTAAATGAATATTAACATCTCGAATGACAATGAAGCAAAAGCTAATTCAAGTACGATCAACTTAAACAAATGTATTCATAAATATCCTAAGTAGATTACAATCTCGTAGTTCAAGAGGCTAACAAAATTAATGCTCTAAAAGATTAATGAATCGGCAACCTTACAACATCCTTTAGACAATAGAACTAAACAAAACCAACCACTACCAACTCAACTACAGGATTAAATGGCCACCACTATCCTAACTAAAAGAAATTAATTGCACGCAACAAAGCTAATGGCCCTTCCGATCAAGCCTCCTTCTCGCCATCACCATCCCAAGAACTAGCTCGATACCTGCAAACTGGGGGAAAAAGAGGGATGAGTACAACCACAGTACTCAGTAAGCAGCCCTTATCTGAAGGGTCACGCACAAACAGCATACTTATCAAGGAACAACGTGTCATGCTTATTAAAGGATCAACACACACACATCATGCTCAACCAAATCATGAAACATTCACAGTCCAGCTTTTCATCACATTATGCATTCACACACAGACACATTCTATAAAATTCGGTGACAACCACAACCAGGAACACATAAACTACCAGTACTAACCTCTAGTCTCCCTAACATCTCAAGTATCTCTACGCTTATCACAGCTACTCTAACCTTCCATAGTTAACTCCTTCGAGCAGAGTCGGCCCCTGACCATTTATACCCAGAGCCCCGACCTTGCAGCATCGGCCCTCGACCATTTATACCCGAGGCCCCGATGACTTCACCGTCTATTGGCCCTTGACCATTTGTACCCAAGACCCCAATAGTTCTCCTTTCGAAAGACTCCTCGCATCGACCCCCGACCATTTATACCCGAGGCCTCGATGCTCATCTTTATCCAATATTGGCGTATCGACCCCCGACCATTTATACCCGAGGCCTCGATACCCAATTAGTGACGTATCAACCCTCGACCATTTATACCCGAGGCCCTGACACTCACCCATTCACTTCGTAACTTTCATAAATCCACATATCATTTCTAGCCTCCAACCAGGATTTCAGTACTACTTCCCTAATAACTCCAACCACCACAACGCCCATCAACAACGCCACCACTAGTATGATTTCAATGCATCTCTCAGCTCACCAACACAATTCAGCATACTTCCACAACATAGACATCATTCTAATAGCAAAACAATAAACCAAACATGCTTTCACAACATATCAATTCTTAACAACCGCGCCACAGTGAGTTTAGTCATAACAAAGCATAGTCAACAAATTGCAAACGATTGGAGCCCAACACAAATCATCCAAACACTTAATATCCAACGTCCATATCCAATAAGTATTGCCAGATATAATAAACAACTCATGAGACACGCCAAACACTTCATACAAATTCAGACAACAAACATTCCCAAAATAAATCCACTTTAACGAACATACATCATTCTACAACAGATCTCAGCAGCTCAACAATACAAAATTCCCACTATTATTACCGACGGACATTCAACACTACCCAGGCATACAAACCAACATAAACAAGAGTTACACTACACAACAACGTATCAGAACCAATATTAAACGTCATAAACAGCACATCGGCAACCAAATAACAAACATCAACGCACGCACCCGCCCCCGTGCTACTTACTTTGTTATGTCCCAAAATTCTCACAAGAATCCTACTTGCTACTACGCCATGCCGCATGCATCCACAATCTCATAACAGTCCAATATCCAATATACCAAAATGATCGTATGTAAAAGCCAATCAATCTAAATTAGTCCAACATGATCCAATAGCTCCAACAGGCATCGTTCACAGAAAAGCACAATAAACCACTAAACCAAAATATAATTGATAAATACCCAGCATACATCAAACACAACCACGTAATTTTCCCGAGATATATCAACGGTTTTATCAACAATGACGTTTATTAAATGATATCAACGACAAGCAACATGCAAGTATCACACATGGGCACACGAGCAAACAACCATATCATCTCAGCACACAACAACCAATCCCTCCAGTAAGAAACTACTTACACAATGGCCATAACACTACTAAGCTCGCCGAAGTATTTCCTACCACAAACGAGATTACATTTGCATTAGAAATCCATTGGAGACACTTAAATTAATTGAAACCATGAGGTGGTTCGTTACCTACTAGCTCACATTAAAAACTCTTGGGTTAGGAGTGGGTAGATGTCGAGAAGGTCCGGGCTCCCAAATCCGAGCTCGAACGGCCTTATGCTTGCTGGTCTGATACCAAAAAGGAATGGGTAACGCTGATTTGGGTCCGATTAGCGGTGGGTCAACGCCGAACCAATGTCGAATAGAGTGGGTATCATGAATCAAGCTTCGATTATGTGTGGGTAATCCAAATTTAACTTCGAACAAGGATGGGACCACGAAACTTGCCGAGCTTCACCGATCTAGACCGTTCGAGGTCGTTGGGGGTCGTCAGAATGAAGAAAACGTCATAGAAAAGGGCTGTTCGACGTTGTCGAAGCTGGAGAAGTCGTCAACTGCCATGTTCGCCGTGTGCTACCTTGGTGCAGCAGGTTGCGCCACTGCAGACGCTAGAGGAGGTCGTGCTGCTACTGATCGGGAGAAAGAAACGTTGGAATATGCTTCTGAATGCCCAACCCGCCGTCGCTGCCTCGTGGAGAATGTGGGTCGCGGTTCCTCGCTACTCCAGAACGCCGTCACCGTTGGGATATCTGTTGCCGACGAGGGTAGAGAAGCGCCGTCGTATGGTTGCTGCTTCACCGTAGGAGACGCGCCGGTGCTCAGTCGCGCTGCCATGGATCGGATTCGTGAGCGACCTACTGCAGGCGTCGTCGCCACCGTGTCGAGGAATGCGGCCGCCGTGGGAATTGAACGCCGTCGCTCGTCGGAGGAGTGCCGTCGCCGGTGAGGGAGCCGTGCCGGTGCTGCTTCGCCAGAGAAGAAGTTCGAAGGGGGGGGGGGGGGCTGGCGGCTGAACAAAGAGAGGAAGAAGGGGGAGGAGAAAAGGTGTTTTAGGGTTTCTTTTGTTTTCCAACATTTTCTTTAACTTGTTTTAAAACCTAAAAGCCCAAACCCTTATTCTTGAAGGTGGCCCAACTAAATAAAACAATGACCCAAAACAATAAGCCCAATAATTATAGTTTAAAAATCAAATAAAACCCACAACCCTAAACAAAATAGTTAACTTAAACTCTAAAACCCGAGAATAATAATTCAAAGAAAAGTAGAATTTACGAAGGAAAATCCTAAAACCCCTGAATTTAAGATTTAACTAAAAAAAATCTCCTACACAAGTCGAGAACTTAAATTATCTTAATCCAAAGAAATTAAACTTAATTCTAATTTAGCCAAAAATTAGAATTTCAAAGTCAGAAAATCCAAGAATTAAAGTTATCAACTTAGGGAAAAATCCAAAGACACTATTTATCTCTTAAAATAAACGAGTCAGAGAACGCAGGGCGTTACAGACGCTATATCTCTGCTGGCCTTCATGTCCGGTGTCAGGGATGAGCATTTGTCATTTTCGTTCGAAAAGAAAACACCGAGTACCTTCTCGGAGGCACTGAGCCGAGCTCAGAGGTACATGAGCGTTTGTGAGTTCTTTTACTCAAAAAGGGAGCCAGACGGAAAGCCAACCGACCAAAAGAGGGAGAGGTCGGGAGATATACCGCAGGGGTCAAGATGGGAGAAGAGGGATTAAAGTAGCCAGAAAGATCCACCCCGAAAATTTGAAAAGTATACCCCGACCACCGTTCCACTCGAGCAAGTGCTAATGGAGATCAAAGACCAAAGGTTGCTTAAGTGGCCGGAAAGGATGAAGGCCCCGTCAACTAAACGAAGTAAAGGCCAATATTGCCTTTTCCACCGGGATCACGTCCATGCAACTCAGGATTGTTTTGATCTCAAGGAAGAGGTGGAAGGACTAATCCAAAGCGGCTACCTCAAAGAGTATTTAGAGGACTCTAAAGCGACACAAAACGGTGAAAGCGACAAGTCTCCAGCTCGAGAGATTCGAACTATAATAGGAGGCCCCATAGAAAGAGAATCTGGGAGAAAAAGAAAAGCAGGTCTACGAGAAGCAATGGCGAGTCGCGAACAAAATGAAGTCTACCACGCGTATATTACAGACCGGTCAGTGACGATCGAGTTTTCAGAGGACGAGGCGACTCACCTCCTCCACCCTCATAACAATGCACTGGTTATCGCTTTGAAGATAGCAAATGTGAAAGTACATCGAATTTTGGTGGATGGGGGCAGCTCGGCGGATATCATCTCCTAGACAGCCTATAAAGCTATGGATCAAGGAGAAAAGGTGCTTAAGAGCAGCCCAGCACCGCTGGTAGGATTTTGAGGGGAACGAGTCATTCCCGAAGGGAGGATAGAGTTGCCTGTAACGTTCGGAAGTGGGCCGAAGAGTGTCACCAAGATGGTGGACTTTTTGGTCGTTAACTACACATCCTCCTACATCGCACTATTGGGAAGACCGACAATGCATATGCTCAAAGCAATACCATCCACATACCACCAGTCCATGAAGTTCCCAACACCGGGTGGAGTAGGAGAGATTAAAGAAGAACAACCAGTGTCGTGGGAATGCTACTATACCTTAATGAGGGGCAACGACAGGACTTCTACTAAGGGGGGCTGTTGACCTTTCCTTTCTTCCTTCAAATGTGGTTGTTTTTGTTTCTCTACATTTAGCAAGATTTCTAATTATTATTTCTTTTATTCAATAAAGTATCCATTTGTTTGGTTCTCTGTCAACTATGTGTCCTAAATCCAAAACGAGATACCGAGCGACTTTGATAAAACACCTTGCCTCGTCTACAAGCGTACTCTCAAAAGATATCGACAATACACTACCTTGAGAGTAGGGGGCAATAGACACTGGCTACTCGGCGACGTGAGCTTGGTAAATCCAACTCTACACGACGACGGTAAAACCAACTCTAGCCGAGCAGGGCTCGGGGCCGACCATTGCTCGGGTCCGACCACTGTTCGGTGTCGACCAAGTGCGAACGAGCACAAATCTACATTAATCGGCAGTTTTATGAGATAGCCTATTTTTTTCAATAGGTCTTATTTTCGACTGAGCAGGGCTCGGGTCCGACCACCACTCGATGCCGACCACGTGCGACGGAGCACGAATCTACTTTAATCGACACATTTGGAAAGAACAATTAAACAATCTCAACACGGCCAAACCAGAAGCAGGTCGATTGACCTAGCACGGTTCAAACATGAGATGGAGTAAAAGGCCAAAAACGACAGCGGGTGTAAAACCATTGGTTGTGGCCAACGGGTTAGAAACCTATAAAAATGAAAGCAACAAAATTCCATCAGAGTTAGAGCCATAAGCCAATAAGTGATTGGTAAGAGGGTTAATTGATAATTCCAAAGAAAAGAAATACAAGCAACGTAGTGACAAAGCACATAAAAGTCAACCGTAAAACGACTCGCTCAAGCTACCCTATTACTCGTCGTCGTCATCATCCATGTCGTCAGGAGCGTCATGCTCGGCCCTAAAACACTCCGGGAGGAAGGAAAAGTCAATGTCAGGGTGTTGAGTAGAAACCTGGTGAAGAGACCAGGAAACACCGCACTCCATGGCAGAGTTTTGCAAGTCGACGTTCTCCTGAGTTTTCTTGAATTCTCCGGCCAAGAATTCAGAATTAGAGAGTCGAGTGTTGGCCTCGTCAAGTCTCCTCTGCAGGTTAGCTAGCTTGTCTCGAGATTTTCTCTTCTCCGTTTCCAACTCACGTTGGGTACCCTCCAGAAGGCTGTTGGCTTGGTCGAAGGAAGAAATGGCATGTTCCAGCTCTTCCTGAGGGGCATAATGACAACGGAGATAGTTAATTTCATCAGCAACCCGACCCGAGAATACCACCAGACGGTTGAAAATCTGCCAAGGATAAAATTCGACGTTAGGAGAGGATGCTATGACAAATACTTGAAGTTAAAAAGCACTCACATGGTGGAGATCACTAAGGCATGTGCTGATACTGTGCTGAGGATTTGACAGGCCAAAATCCGACCCGCTTGATGAGTCGCCGAGGCCCTGCCAAAGACTAAATGTTCTTTCCAGGTAAGTTGTCTCGTCAGCATCAGCATTATATGGGCCAGAGAAAGGGAAGATTGAGGCTTGAGAGGAGCTCCCTGGTTGACCTCGAGGGGAGGACGGGATAGATGTCCCATGAAGTCGGGCGGAACGCCTCGGAGTTGTCGGAGGCATGGAAGATCGAGCATGTTGTGAAGGGGGCCCCTCCTCGGTCAAATCAATCACTTCGATATCCGAAGCCCGACTAGAGCCGACCCCCAAACCCCGGGCATTTCGATGACGCTCTCTTTCATACAAGGAAGCATTCCATCTCGACATTTCTACAAATAAAGATAAAGGTAAAAAGCGACGTTCATGCAAAGTGAAGAGAGGATTTCGACAGAGACCTGGAGGGTTACGTGGGAGAGCCAAGCCAAAATCTACTAAGTTTTTCTCCGTAACCAAATATGGGCCCCAACGCTTGATATCCGGTAACTGGATAACGGTATGATAGAAAGTGGTTGCCTCGGCGGTAAGCTCACAATTGCGGGAAACTGCCAACAAGAAAAGGAATATCAGAATCGACATTTACGAAAGTCCTGGTGGAGCTCAGAAGCTACTTACCCAACTCCCTACACCCGGTCAGGACGGGAAAATACAACCCTCTCTCGTCACGGGCTAGCCAGTCACTGCCAACAAAGAACCATTCGTTCTTCCAATGCTTCACTGAGGAAGGACCCATAACAAGAACTTGGTTCCGGGAGCTAACATAAAAATGAAAGTTATCCTCGGGGCTATGTTTGAGATAATAAAGCGACATAAAATCCGCAGCGGTTAGAGGCTGCTCTCCCCCGAGGTAGGACCACAAAATAAAGCAACTGATCAAAGTAGACCACCCATTCGGGATTTGGGAAGGAGCTACTTGATTAAAAGCTAAAAAGTTTTGAAGGAAAATAGGCAACGGTAGGCGAACTCCAAATTGGAACATCGCGGCATAAAATACTACTTCACCGGGATAAGAGCCATCAATACTCTCTCCCAGATTCGGAAGACGAAGGCTAATCGAATCCGGGATACGGTATTTCGAACGCAAGCGACGCAGGTCCCTCGCTGTAAGAGTGGAGTTATCCATCCAAAACGGACGGAGATTCTGACGAAGGATGCGACGATGACCCATCATCCGAGGAGGTCCATTCGAAATTAAGGCCAGCCATACAAAAAAGAAAACACGACAAAAAGCAGGGCAAAGAGATGAATACCTTGTAAGGAGATTGACAAGAAATGAGGAGGATGAAGGGGTTTAAATAGCCCTTAACTCATAGCACGATTCTCGGTCCAGAGGTCTTTACCCAAGCGTGCTCGGTGCGGTACCCAACACTCTTGTGACTATTCGACAGAGTACACAACACTCTTGTGACTACTCGGCTCGGTACCCAACACTCTTGTGACTTCTCGGCTCGGTACCCAACACTCTTGTGACTTCTCGGCTCGGTACCCAACACCTCGTGATCTCAAAGTCATGGGTCTACTGTAGATGTGACAATTGCATGGCAGGTTGCCTCGAGTCTTGCAAGGAAAGGGAAAATCGACATACACTTTCTTGTGTCTCGTGAAGATAAGACAGCTCACTGCGACTAGAGTGCCATGAGCCCCACAATGATTCGACAACTCAATCGGCTCGGGCCACGATCCTTGATCGTTAGACCGAAACATTCTCGATGCGAACCCCGAAAAACTTGCATTCTCCTGGATCACGGGCCTACATGACAAGATAAGTCACTACAAAAGCTATACTCCCAATGAGATCAAAAGCATCGCATTGGGAGTAGGGGGCAACTGTTATGCAACGGGAATCGATAGTCGAGCTACAGGTTACGATCGGAGGGAAGCCCACTTGGCCACGAGGGGCTCGGTCCCGACCCGTGCTCGGCCCACGGCCCAACCAACGATCCCCCATCTTCGATCGATGATTTCGCCCAGGCCCTGCAACGGTGAATTAGGGTTAGCTACGGAAAGTTCTGGAACAACTTCACGACTATAGGTAGCAATCCAACCTTAGAGGTAGCGGCATCTAAAAGTTGACTACATTTACGTTATTCTCTTGCTAACTTAAGCATCGGAGCCCGTCACACCGATTTAACTCAATTTGGTTTTGCAGGTACTAATCCCGAATCAACAAGTTTGGTGGGTGCGAAGAGGAGAACCGAAGGGCCGAAATCCACGCATCAACATTATCTTAAACTTACAATAGCTTTATATTTAAGCTATTATACTATGTAAATAGCTTTTATAATAAATTATTATAAATATCTATACTTTATTTCAATTGCAATAATTATTATGGTTAATTATTTTTATAGCGTTTAACTTTTGCTATATAAAGTTTGAATAGTTTAATAAAAAAACATAAGAACTTGATTGTAGTTTAAATATAACATCATATCCCTTTTATAACTGAATTTTTTTATAATTCATTACATCCCAAAATAAAGTACTCAATAGTTTACAATAAAAACAAAGTTACATAAATTCACCCAAAGTAAAAGAAGAAAAAAAAAAGATTGTTAACTAAGTTCAAGCATGGACGGTCTACGGTTCTTTCAACAACAATGCCTTGATTGTAGGCTTTGCCAATAAATCTGTGCACTCTTGGAATGAGAATTTTGTGAAGAATGCCTCCCTCCAAAACTCAAGGTGTTAAGAAGCCATAAGTTTTAAGTAGATAGTAAAAGGTTGCCTGAAATGACGATAAGGAGGGACAAATATCACCAACATGAAATCAAATACGAGTCGATAAATGACAAAAAAACTTATAAACAACAATAAAAAAAGCTCTATATCAATCTGATCGAATCAAAACCAAGACCCCTAGAGCAATCTCTTATTTGGTATAGAATTTAATTGCTAAGAATAACCAACATTGTCTAATAGTAGAAAATGGAAGAGTTTTAAACAACATTATGTGATGGCCAACCACATTATAGTATAAAAAGTTTTAAACGACCTCTCCTGAAAATTGAAATGAAACATCCTATCCAAAATTGTGTAAGTTGAAAATTAAAATCAAACATCATATTCAAAATAGTGAAAGTTGTTATACAAATGCAATCATGTATATGGCATAACATAATAATGAAAGTCCAGAAAATATTTCAGTAATATTGCATAGTTCTAAGGTAGATAAAAACACAAACCACAATAAAAATTCATTTGTTTTCAAAAAGCAGGGCCTAAACTCAGTAACTTCATGAGAGGCTATATTTGATTATTAAAAAATGCAACTAACAGAAACAATGACACGAATAATGGCCTTCACTATCGGTATCCACTTCCATTTATCACAACATACAACAGATATATCGATGACAGTAATGCATCAATCTCATCATACCAAAGCTCATTAGGAGCATGATGAAAAATAGCTCAGAAAAAAGCCTGTGATTGAATAGCAAAAGTAATATATACTTGGGATGCACTTATAATAAGGCATATTAAAAGAACCAACAAACTTTTGCGTTTTGATGCAGGGTCAGTCAAGAACAAAATCATTTGGAATTAGAAAAATCAGTTTGCTTAACAAATTAACCAATTATACGTTTTCAAAACTCTAATGCAATCTAATGAATCAAAGAAAGCAACCAGATGACTACCTTTTCCCATTGGGTTTGTGGGTCCCACTGACTTTTCAAAAATAACCACTGGAGAGCAAAATGAAAAATCACGATTGGGGATCAAAAGGGAGAAAAAATCCCATGAGTGTGGCAAGGAAAGGCATCAAGTGGCAGAGTTACTTTACTAATAAGATAAAGGCTTTGGTCCTTGAAGGGACTACTCCATTCTACCCTCCCCACACAAATCCATGTAATTGAAAGTTACCTTACAACTTATGAAATTGAAACCGTAAAGTAAAACAGATAAAATGAAAATGGTGCAGAACTTAAAATGTATTGTTTACTTTTTTTTTAATTTTTTTTTAATTCTTATGAGGCAATTGTTTATGATCCGAAAAGGATATTAGAAGGAAAATTTAAAAAATATATAATTAGATTAAGTATAATGAGAAGAGTATATTTTCATCTCATATAATTTAATTTAACATATCAAATATATATCTTCAAAAATAAAAAAGTGGCAAACTAGTATGTTCACAAAAATCCTTTTGAAAAAAACTACCAAGCTAAAATAAAGGGAAACCAAGAAAGCTTCTCACAAAGGAATCCATGTACCCAAATTAGAAAATTAAAGGAAAAAAAATTTGCATCAGTACAACAAAACACAACATAGTAACCATCAGAAAAGAATAAAAGAGCAAAAGGGTCCGAACAAACCTTTGAGGATTTTGTCGAGGACTTGGAGAGTTGGAGACCGAAAGACAACAAAGTGGGTGTGGCCGAGCGGCAATCGAGGCCAAAACTGGTCGAGCAAGTCGAGAGCCATAGGCACGTGTTGAAGCCGATAGCAATCTTCAGTTCCTTCCATGTGCTACCCATGTTTTAGTTCATATCTAGCTTCAGAAGAAACCCCAAGTGAATCCAAGTGGTAAGAAAGAAGAAGAAAAATTTCAGGGAGAAACATAGTGTGGAGAGTATGAAGAGAAGGAGAAGCAATTTTGCATGAAGTGGGTAGAATTTTCTAAATGCTTCTACTAGGAATCGTCAAGAACAAGGAAATGAGATGATATAAGAACTCATTTGTTGTAGTGAAAGTAAAGACATGCTGCAACATTACAAAAAGTCATCCATTGTAATGTTCAAATGTATAGAATATTTTTCCTTTGGAACATAATACTAAAGCAAATAAATACAATAATACAAACTGAATCAGATGTTATAAAAATTAATTTCAGTATAGCTATAGTTAAAATGTTCATAGAACAATAATATTTAAGTATAAAGCAACATGGACAATAAACAACATGGACAGAGAGAAAATCAATCTTATTCATGGGGTGAGAATGGATTACGTAAAATGGATAATCATTAGCTTGCTTTATCTTACGTTCGAATATCGTAGGTAAAATTGGAGCAAACGGTGATAACATATTTCAACAACTAGTTTTAAGTTTCTAATGCTCAAACAAAAATATATTTACCAAAAAGCCTCATTATTCTCTTAGATGAGTCAATTTATTTCACTATTGACTCTCGAAATAGCATCAAAAAAGCAATATTATATAATATCATTCCGTACCTAATGTTCATTCTTGCCGAGAATTGTTTAATATCTTTTAGTTTTATAGCACTTTGTTCTTTCCAACTAACACATTGTAAAACTAAAATCAAATAAGCTATCTTTACACAAAAAAGAAAGAAAATGAAAAGCTATATTAAATTAATCTATAAGAGAAACAAAAATCATATGAGAATAGATCTCACCTTAGAATACCTCCTGGGTGGCGGAATAAAATGAGAAGATGATATGAGAAACAAATATATCATATAAAGAAAACAAAACTTACCAAATCAAAAACATCTCGGCTAATCTAATCAACTAGAATTAGGAAGGATAAAAAAAACAAAAATACCTCATCTAAATAAAAATAATCCAAACAAAACTCAGCTAGTACCCCACCCACAAATCTAATCAACAAAACAAGGAAATTCAAAACACGAGGGGGAAATGTAAAAGCACATTAAGCTTAGAGGGGAAAAAAAAGTAGGTGCATATTAATAGAAACATCTACGCCTAAAAACTTGTTATTTTTTATTTTAGTAGGAAGGATAAAAAACCCAAGTACAATGGAAGCTTGGAGAAGCCGAAAAAGAGGAAAAAGAATACAGAAATAAACACACTCCACAACAAAACTATAAAAGATGAAACTTCAAATTTAACACTCACACAGTTTTTAAACCAACAGCGCAGAATACTCAAATCGACAATAACGTTAATTCATCAAGCAAATTAGAAAAAAAAGTAGATATTATGATACCTTTTTTATTTGCTTGAGATGAGTAGCATGAGCATTGAGGAACTCGTGATGAGAGACATCCTTGACAAGTAGACATGGTTGTCGAGTTCAGTGAGCAAAGCCCGGCAGTGGCTAAAATTGCAGAGCTAGGATTTCTATCTTTTTGAAATATCTCTAAATCTCTAACATAATTAGATTAAGACATAAAATTTTGTTTCATGGGTCATCACAACGATGATATAAATCTCGAGATCTAGATAAATACAAAACAGAAAATAAACGCAATGCTTAAAAGATAAGGCAACATGATGAATTCTAGTTTATATTTGAAAGGATAAGAGCAAGCTGATTTATATGTCAGCCTTGCCAAACATAATATTACAATCCTCTATTATGAAAAGTATAACATAAGGAATCAATTAACATGAATGAGGAAAAATACACTTATCGATCAGAACCAAAATTAGAAAAGGCATATAAGACTTCATATATACATAGACATATGAGATTATGAGTCAATCTCTAAAAGGAAACATGTATGATAATTGCTATAATTGAAGGCTGCTATCATGATAATTACTATAATTTGAGGGATGCTGTCAATTTTTTTCCCTTACTGTCCTTCTATAGATTCAAAAATTGTGGGCGGAAGATTTTGTTGTGTTGGATTATTCAAGGTTGAGGTTGCTGCAGACATGGATCAAAGGAAGATCCCTTAAGCTCAGTAGAGTTTACTTTTTCCATCATTATCTGTTCGCATTAAGTCATTAACAAGTTCATAGTTAGATAAATGACCAATAACGGTTTAAATAATCAGTAATTCATATAATTCTTATTACATTGTACATTTCTAGATCATCCCTCTACCTCCACATGTTTTTTAACTAAGAAGAGGGAAAGATGGTCAAAAGGCAGCTAGGGTGTCAAAACTTACCCATATAGACTTTGCATAATAATTCAATTGAGACAAGTTGCATTCAAAGTTTAAGAGCATGCTTCTTGTGGGCTTAAAATTTTTGCAATGGAGGAAACTAATATTCAAATAGGTTGGACTTTTCAAGACATAAATTCTTGTGCCCTTTCACATGGCCAATTTATTTGATTTTTGCTTTCTATCTGCAGTTATTTTGAAGGAGTAAAATGTTTTAATGAGCCCTATTTGCAATTCAAAATAATTAAACAGAACAAAAGTCGAACAAAAATGAATTGATAAATCAAAAAATAGGAAATTACGAAGAAAGAAAGGAAACATATAAAGCTCAAATTCTATAGGATAAGTTCAAGAAAAAGTTAAACAGAAAAATAAAGGAAAACACGGAGACGAAACGAGAAGAAATTGGGGAAAAAGGTGAATAGAAGGGCATGATACCTGAAATGACTCCAAAGCTTTTGGAAGTCGATCGTATGTGGAGAGTTTTGTGTGGGAGGAAATTCAATCGCATGTGGTGGGTTTATCTTCAATATTTCAACAAGTTAATTAGAAATATACAAAGCAAGGGATTAGAGGAGAGAAATTGAAAGGTAACAACAGACCTACTATAATTTTTCTACGAGGGCTTCTTCGATACATCAGACGACTCTTCAAACTGGCTGCCACTCTTCAACATGCCTCCAAATGGAAACGCCAATGACTGGATGACTGCAAAGATGATTTTACAAAGTGGTGAAGACGATTAAGTGAAATATGGAGAAAAGAAGGGAGAACAAGAAAATTATTAAGGGGAAAGAGGAGTAGAAAAATATTAAAGCGTAAAGGAGAAAGATTTAAAGCTTTTACAAAGGTTGGAAATGAGAGAAGAGAAACTTTTATGAAGGTTTGAAAGATTAGGGCTTTTACGAAGGTGGCAGAAAAGAGAAGAGAGGAAAAGAAAAGAAGGGGATTGGGCTTTTCACGATTTAACGTCAGCGAGAGAGAGGGGTGATGCCAAATCTTTTTCACGCGGGATTGGAAATTTTCGGCACATTGTTTCTTCCGCTTTTTTTCTTTCTCTTTTTCATAGCCTATTTTCAAAAAGGCTATATTCAAAAGCTATAAATTATTATATTTGTTGTAGTAATTCTTTGTAAAGGTTGCTCTTGAGTTCCAAAAAGAACGTTATAACAACTTAATCCTAAATTGTGGAAAGGATTGGACTTCTTCTTGCTCTCGAAAAAAGAAGGTTTCATACCGATTTGAATCCTACTATGGAAATAGTTGAATTTCTTAGTCGAACACCCAAGATGAACTTGAGGAGTGGAGTAGGCTGGTGTTGCCGAACCACTATTAATTCTTGGTGTCAATTTGTCTAACTCCTATTTAATTTTTGAAATTATTTTTTCTTATCATAAATTGCATGAGATAGATTAATTGTTAAAATTTTTTGTTCATGTTAATTGTGAATATTTACATTGAAATTAATTAGGATGCTTGAAGTATATTTTTAATTTATTGATTAATTCTTGTTAAAATTATTTGTTCGTAAAAAGTTTACTTATTTGTTTAAATTGAGTCATCGTATTAAAAAAATTATAAAGTTTCGTTTAACCCTATTCACCCCCTTCTAGGGTTGCCATACCGATCCAACAAGAATCTTATGTTTTCATGTCCTTGCTTATACCCGGACCTCAATCTCCAGAAAAAGAGATTGACGTATATTTGTAACCATTGATTGAAGAGATGAAAGAGTTGTGGACTAAGGGTGTGTGCACATATGATTTCTTCTATGGGAATATTTTAAACTACATGCAGTTTTGCTATGAACCATTAGTGACTTCTATGCATATAGTGATTTGTCTGGATGGAGTACCAAAGGTTATCAAGCGTGTCATATTTGTAAAAATCGTTTAGAGTATGTGGTAAAATATCCTTTATGGGACATCATCGTTATCTTCCAGAAATGTACAGTTGGTATAAGAGTAAACATCATGACCGGAAGATTAAACATAGGCTTCCCCCAGCCATACTGGATGAAGATAAAATTGTTCACGAAGTTAGCTATTTGAACTTCCAAACATTTGGTAAGGATCCAATGCAAAGAAGAAAGTGTGATCTTAATTGGATGAAAAAGAGTATATTTTTTAACTTAAATATTGGTCCAAACTCTTGCTAAGGATAAGCTACATGTGATGCACATAAAAAAAATGTGTGTGATAGCTTAGTCGGCACTTTGTTGAACATTGAAAGTAAACCTAAAGATACCTCAAGTGCCTATTTGGATCTACATGATCCAAAAATACGCAAAAAGTTACACTTATAGAAACAAGGTGATAAATTTCTGAAATCTCAAGCTACGTATACCCTTACAACAAGGGATCAGATGACATTCTGTAAGTTTTTGAAATCAGTAAAATTTCCTGATGGATTTGTTTCGAATATACCTCGATGTGTCAGCGTTGAAGATGGTAAAATATGGGGTTTGAAAATCCATGATTGTCATGTTTTACTTTAACAAAATTTTCCTATCGATAATCGAGCATATGTACCAAAAGATGTGAGTACATCTATTATTGAACTATGTAAAGTCTTCCGTGATTTATGCACAAAGATAATATGCATTAATGATTTATATCATATGGAAGCTGAAATTGTACTCGTACTTTGTAACTTGGAGAAAATATTTCTCCCAGTATTTGTTGACATCATGGTACATCTTGCCGTTCACTTGCGTCCTACGAAGCAAAAGTAGTCGGTCTTGTTAGTTCACTACAACAAATTCGCCTTTTTATGACGGGCATTGCCCGACATTAACAAGTAACCATGTCGGTCAGTGACCGACATTTATTCGAGTGTCCTTGTTTCTTTTTCATGACGGACAGTTTTAATGTCGGGCATTGCCCGTCATGTAAATCTTCTTTTCCATGACGGGCATGCCCGTCATGGAAGGATAACAATGGCGGGCGGTGACCGACATCTTTACGAGTGTCCTTGTTTCGTTTAATTTTGCATGACGGTTTTTACCCGTCATTATATTTGCGACATTGTTTATACGTCATCATTTGTGCGTCATTGTTTGTACGTCATCATTTCAGCGTCATTGTTTGTACGTCATTGTATCTACGTCTCATATATGCGTCGTGGAATGACTATATTTCATGACAGACATTGACTGTCATTATTTCGTAAATAATTTAATTAAAAAAATAGTTGGTTCCCGAGACGTGGCTAACCAACTATATTTCGTTCAGACCTATGATAATATTTCAATATTGCAATTAAAATTAGCTAATTAATATGCAACTAAAACTCTTAACACGTTCATATCAAATGCAATATCTATTCTAAATCTTAACTCAAAAACTAGCCTTAGACTCAAAACACACAAATAATAAAAAGTACAAATTTCAACATGACCTCTCCACTTTAGAATATATAACTCAAAACTAACCAACCATATATCTCATTCCAACCTAATCGCACAAAGTAATATCTCAATATTATTACAACTCAAAAATTAACATGTAACTAAAACTAACTATTTCAACATCACTATTTGAAAAACTTAACCAAAAAACTAACCTTTAGATTCAAAACACAAACAATAGAAAAAGTACAAATTTCAACATGTCCTCCCCCACTCTAAAATAGAACTCAAAACTAACCAACCAATATATCTCCTTCGCAGTTATTGACACAAAATAATATCTCAATATTATTGAAACTCTCAAAACATAATATGCAACTAAAACTAATTTCAACACCATAATCTATTCTCAAAGTACTTAACTCAAAAACTAACCTTAAACTTAAAACACAATTATTTAAGAGTTGATCAAACAAGTACAAATTTCAACATGACGTCTCTACTTTAGAATAACTCAAAATTAACTTGGAAAACAATAATATACTACATTCATCAACAATCAAACACTTCTATATTAACACCCTTCTACACATAAACAAATGGGACCGCCCGTCCCTCAAACAAAACTACATTCAACATAACAATCAAACTTCTATATATTATAAACAAGACCAAGTATTTCAAATCTGCAAAGTACTACTACAGAAAGTAACCCGAACCAAATACTTACATCAAATAAACAAAAGTAATGAATCCATCGGTACTACACAAAAATCGTCCAACAAATGATGTCCATTCTATTCGAACTTCGTCGATTTCTTCTTGTTTGTAGGCTTTTTTTTTGTATTAAACTACAAAAAAAGAAAGATAATACTGATTAATATAAGGATAAAGCATATATAAACACATAAAGGTATATGATAATACGTACAAGTTCAGTTATGGGAGTATTAGGATTCTGCACATAAAGGTATATGATTAATATAAGGATAAAGCATATATAAACACATAAAGGTATATGATAATACGTACAAGTTCAGTTATGGGAGTATTAGGATTCTGCACTATTTCTCGTATATACTTTTGCAAATAGTACCCACACTCGATAGAACCTAGTTGCCGAAGATACTACATATAGAAAATTTGAAAAATAACATAGTACTATTTATTCCAAGTTACTCATGTCTAACCTGTTGGCTAGATCTAGAACAAGTTTCTTGAGACATCATTTGTGGTACAATGTTGTCCGGATCAACCACCAAGAACTTATTATGTGTCTCCTCCTCACATTCATTCCAAAGATATCTAAACATATAATTGTAAAACATTAAACTTCATAATTAGTGAAGTTAAGATATGAAATAGATTTAATATACTTACGCGATGTACGTGAGCACACACATATAGCCTATTTCAATCATCTCGCAGTATTGCATGATGTCATCACGTGTTAAACTAATGATCTTCTCCCTTCCAAATATGTAATCATCGATATTGAATTCAATTACATCCTTATTGTTCATTGAACGCACGACATATTGATTTAGGAGTTTAATAGTCATGTGGATATCAATATGTTCAGATGATTGTGTTCTTGGCTTGGATGTTCGAGGAGAAGGAACCATTGACAAACAAAATTACAAACAACATTTAACAAATGAAAAGTTAAAACTTCACTCAAGTTAGAACAAGACATACCTTTTTCTCCTCATTTAAAATTACTAGTCGACGAGGCCATGCCACGAAGCTACCAATGGCACTATGAATTGTTGGACTTTGAACGTCATCATCAAATATTGTGCCAACTGCAACAATGTTCTCCATTGATCCAATATCCAGATGACACAGTTTTCCCTTAGAAAATTTAAAAGCAAAATGCTAAATGTTATGCACAAAAAAGCTAAGTGTCGTGTCCAAAAACAGTAAGTGTCAAAACTAAAACAAATTAGTTACCATTGTTGGTTGTTCATCCGGGATAAAAACTTTAGTAGATGCATTGACAACTTCCTTCCCTTTCTCCCTTTTCTTTGAGACATTACTGACTTTAGTTGTGGATTTTTTTGGTTGTAAGCTCTGAGTCTTCAATTCGGATTGGTCGAGGTTGCAATCCCAAATTTTACTTCCTTTTGGCAACATTAAAATATAGGAATGGTGAAACAAACTCACCTAATCCCCTCGCACGGCCTCTATGTTTGGGGGTGCCTAATGCTTCAGTTAAAACATCTTCGCCCTTGTGTAATGTAGCCAACTCATCCTATCACAAATATTTATCATCATATTATCATCTAAACATCCCACTTTCTAAATCTCATTGAAATAAAAAACATAGAAACTTACAATTCGAGCGGCACATTCTTTAGTGGCAACATCAAAGTATTTTGTCATCCACGACTTATCCAGTACTAAATTTATGAAAGTTTAATATACAAAAAAAAATACAATAGTTAAGCTTGTGTACTTTGTCGGATTTTTAAGAAGCAAAATAGAAATGCTTAAGAAACAAAGGATTGATAAGGTGGGGTGTTTAAAGTGGTACCTAGTAAACATGGAAGGTTATGAAAGAAATAGAGTGTATCAAATTAATTAAATTAGTGAAAAGTTAGGTGAGCATGATGCTTTAACAAAATTCATAAGTTCTACAACTCTCTCATAGTTACACTCACAATAGTTTTGGGTTTGCTAGCTTACAGTTATTTCCCCGAAAAAAAAACATTTCTCTCTTCTTTTTCTTCCATTGGACTTGCTGCCTGTTCTTTCGGTTATTATACATTTCACACCCACAGTCACACTTCAAAAATATGTTGGAGGTTGCCAATTCATTCTTTGAATGATGGGAGTAGAGAAAAGTTTTAATCAGATGAGAATAGAGAATACATTTCACACACATTCTTCTTTTTCTTTTTTGTTTAACAACAGCAGCCGGCGGAGGAGTTTTTGGTTTTTGGTGGGCTTACCCGAAAGCGTCACGTTATGAGAACCCAAATTTTACTAGTGCACACCCTATCCTTAATGCCATTCTTTCAAAATCCCTCTATAACTCTCTTTCTCTCATTTTTGGAGACGAGGGCAGGGATAGGCAAAATTAAAATCTTGAGAAAAATCCTAAAATTTCTCTTTCCCCCGCCTTATACATCTACTAGCTTCCTCCTTTTTCTTTTTCTTATTGGTGGGTTTACATAAAAACTAAACCTAACACACAGAAGGAGAGAGACAATAAAAGAACCATCTTTTCTTATACAACTTTCCCACTTTAGTCAAATCTAAAAGTTTTTTTCTCTCCATTACCAACAAATTAAACAAACAAGATTAATGGAATGTGTGTGAACAAGATTAATGGAATGTGTGTGAAATGGGTCTTCTTCTCCCCCCAACAAACAAGATTATCTCATTCCCTTCCCTTCCCTTCCTTTCTCATCTAAACTCAATCCATTTTTTTTCATTCGTGAAACAGGGCACAACAGAAAAAGAGAAAAAAACTAGAAGTTATAGATAAAATAACCCAAACTCAAACCAGAAGAAAATGAGAAGTTACCAAACTAGAAGGAGACGAAAACATGCAAATACTAGGGAAGAGAAGAGAAGGAAGAACAGAACCTTCGATGTTGTTGCCACTGCCTAATATATTTGCTCGTCGTCGCTGTTTACCGCCGAATCGTAGCTCACCGCTGTAGGCAAATCGCTCCTCACTGCTGGACCGTCGCTCGTGCTGCCGTACGTGGTTGTTGGGATTTTCTCTACCTTTAAAAAGATTAGAGACTCGTGCAAGCGCACACGGGCACAAGTAATACTCGGAAGTAATCCAAGGTCGAATCCTCAGGGACTTGTTGCTTTTCAAAATCAAGTAATGCAGTGAAATAGTTCAAATATGCAATTGTGATTTAGGAAGAAAATAATGGTGAAATGTTGTTGTTTGGGGTTTTAACTATCAAGCAATTTAATGAAACTCAACCTCCTTGTCTCCTACCTTAGTTTTGATGCAAAACATGAAAAACACACTATGTTGGGAAAATGCACCAGGCATAATTCCTGACTTTTCTTGGGATTTGAGTTCTACTCTTTCACTACCGCTTTTGGTTGCTGCAGAGGCTAGGGTAACCTACAATCATATTCCTATGTATGATTACTATCCTAGAGAATATCTACCAGCTCATTTGCATTATGGGTCAGAAGACCTATTCCTATGACCATATTTTATGCGCTTATTCCTAAGTCACATCCCATATTGGTTTCCTATTATTTTACCTAACTCACCTTTCCCAAGGTTGGGCTTTGGTGTATAAATCAAGTTCCCACCGGCCGAATGGAAAAAAACGTAAAGAGAAGTTTTTAGAAACCAACCCAAAAAAGTACCAGGCGCAATCTGGCCAAAATCCCGAGCGTGTTGAAAATCAAATCATTTGACTAAGGCATTCCACAAGGAGGTTGATAACTAATTTAGAACATAATTAAATGAAAGTAAATGCACGAAAACATAAAGAAAGTATTTTTCATTGAATTTAAATGAATAAATAAGCCGTACAAGGGGTTCTAGCTTGACCCTCTTCTCTCTCGAGCGTGAGGGGAGTTGAAACTCGCTAAAGAACTTTAAAAGAATATAATGAACAAAGAACGGAAGTAAGAAACTGAATTAAAAGCACTACGAAAGGTAAAAGCGTGAAAACGAAGAAATGAACAACTAGAACATAAACATAAACCCTAAAAACGTGTTCTACAACTAGAGAGCATCTAAAAGAAGATGAAATGAAGCTTGGAAGGGATGATTTGCTGAGGGATGGATGACTTCCTTTTATAGCACCATAGGTTGGTTGAAACTCCCCTCCATTTTAGGTGGAAAAGGGTTGAGATTCACCTAACCACCTCACTTGGACTTGGACTCACGGTTTTGAACATGTGGGAAATGTCCTCCTTGCCCTTCATTAATCAAAGCGTGCGTTTTGACAAATTGCCCTCCAAAAATGCGTCAGGCGCAATTCTGCAAAAGACAGAATTCTATTATTTTCTTCCAACTTTGACCGCATTTATCTCATATTTTTCCTAAAGTACCATAGTTTGACTTTTATGCATAAATAATCTATGTATGTTCTACTTTAAGAATATGTGGTCCTTTTTGGCAAATGATAATGGGAAAAGGGTCAAAAACGTGGTCAAATAGGGCTACCGACACATGTTTCTGCAGTAAAAAGTCAACCTTAACACACCCCCAAACTTAGTCATTTGCTTGTCCTCAAGCAAAAACAACAACAACAAATCTAAAACAATCAACATGCTAAAAATATGAATGATCAACAATCCAAATGTTCTAAGTAAATGAATCATATAAGTCTCAGGAAAGGCTCCACAAGCTAAACGTACTAACTGTACTCTCAAGCCAACAAACCATAAACCATCCTTTGTTTTGAAAATAAAAACGATTCTAAATCTTCTTCTTTTCTAAAACATATAACTCTTTTACAAAACCATGGAATATGCACACTTCCGTTTTGATTCAAAAATTTTAACATCAAGTGGACCGGCTACTAGCCCCTGCGGTTTTCAACACACTAACATCGGTTTCAAACCACAACCACTCATAGAAACTTGTTAGGTAGCAACCCGGAATAAAATGATTTCGACAATGGTTTTCATGAAGTCACTTTAATATGTAGGCTACCACCCTCCAAGATGCTAACGCCACCCATTTTAAGAAAATGAATGTCTATAGTGGGACTCCTGAAAAAGTAAGTGCATTTTCTTTCCTCTCAGGTTTCTTACCACTCTTTTCTTACTCTCACTTGTTCTTTTTCTTTCCCCCACTCTTATCTTCACTCACAACACTTTTTTGACTTGTTGTTCTTCTTTTGGACTCTTTTTCATACTCTTTCTTTCGAAATTTTTTTTCTTGCATATGATTCTTTTATTGCTTGCTTGCATTTTCTTTCTTGACTCTTTTTCCAAAACATAAAATGCATTTTCTTTCTTAAAACAAAAAGACACACACCGTCCCCCCCAAACTTAAGGAAAACAGTGTCCTCACTGGGGAAAGAAATTTTGAGAGATGCAAAATTTTGGCACAAAAAGGACAAGAACTTCCAAAGCAATGAAAAATGTAAGGTTTCAAAACAAAAAAAAGCAGAACACAGTTTTATAACCAAAACAAAAAGAATGGAAAATGACTTATGACTTGATCATAAAACTAGGAAATCTAACCTATTCATGCCCTTAGGAATCCTCATCGACATGATACAAAAACAAAAAACAAAGGAAAGTATTTCATTAAAAAGATGAACATGTTGAGAGTTTAGAAAAGATGCATTGAAGAAGCTAAAGACAAGCTAGTAGCTAGAATAAGGAAACATGCAAGTTTGAACTTTAAACATATGCAAAAACACAACATATATACCTTCCTAATAGCACAACATCCCAACAACTAACCTAAAACTAAAACTAAGCTTAAACAACCTATCATGCAAACTAAAACAACAACAAAACAACAACCTACACCACCTAACATGCAGACTAAACTAAACAATCTAACATACAAAATCAAGATCCAAATATCGAAACAAAGAGAGGGAGATACTCCCCTATTCATCATCGGAAAACTCATCGTCGTTGGAATCGGTAGGAAGATGGGAAGAAGATGGTAAATCGGCCGCCAGCTCATCGGAGAAAGAAGGTGCTTCATCACCGTATATCTTCTTAAGGAAAGCACATGTAGCACGTTGAGTAACTAACAAAAGCTCATACTTCTGCCTAAGATCGTCATACTACGCCCTAGTCACCACCCCTCGGGTCTCGAGATCCGCAGCGGTAATGGGAGAATCTTCCTCTCGAACAATGGAATACCCCCGAACTCTTCTTAGGGATGTGAACGACTTCTTGGGCATCACAACATTGGCATCAGCGGCCTCCACTCCCGCCTGCAAGCATAACTCAGTTATTAGTCCAGGAAAAACAAGTGGGCCTACCATTTTCTCCGAGCAACTCTGTATCTCATTTCTTATGAGTTCCCAAAGTTGAACTCAACGCCCTTCATGAGAATGTACACCATCATCGCCTTATTGCGCTTAATGGAGGAATCATGAGAAGTGGGTATCAACCGATTCTTCACCACATACATCCAAATCGTCGCTTGCTCATTGATGTCAAGGGGCTTTAAGGAAAGCTTCCCAGTGGTTGAGACGGTCCATGTCTTGTGTGGTCTATAAATAAGTCTACGCACCTCCTCCACTTGCTCGTCCGATGGATGCACCAAAATTTCATTACCAATGGCATTAAAAACATCCAACAAACCATAGTGAGTATTAATAATGGAAGGTGAGAATTTTACCACTTTACCTTGTACTCTCACTACATCCCCTCGGTTTGGGTTAATGGCAGTATAAAACTCTTTCCCCAAGGCCTCTAATACATGTGTAGTTGGGGCAAACAACGCCTCCTAACCATTCTCCACAAGCCTTCTCCTAACATATTCCGGCACCGGTTCTTGGGTCTCATCAAAACCTCTCTCAAGGAGGATATCATGTGTTGTGAAGGTGGGCCTTCTCACCTCCAATCTCACCCTTTTTACTCTTGATGGTGTTTGCTCGGTAGAATTGGTCTCCTCTTCATTGGTTTCCTCAAGTGGCTCTTCTGCCCCTCTTTGCACCCTAGCCCTCTTACATTAAGGCCTTTATAATGAATGAAGCGTTGACTTTCTATTCAATGTATCTAATAGGCATGGAGACTAGACTTAATAGGGACGATCGTAACGATGATACAATATATGGGGATGAGATTTGTGGGGAGTTTGAAATTTTTAGATACAGAGCACGACCATTGGGGTATTCGCCCTTGCGTAGGTTGTCTGATGATGAGAAGCAAACAGTACATTGGTATGTACTAAACAACTGCACAGAGTTCGACTATTGTCTTAGAAGACGTATGGTGTCTTGAGCAAGATTTTAGACTTCGACTATTGTCTTAGAAGACGTATCATCACATTTAAGTGTAAGTGATTCGACACGAATACGAAAAAAGAGTCTAGTCATGGATTTAGGATTTAATCAATAGATCTCACTATTGGTATGTGAATGACTTATTCATCATTGCGAGTCAAGCTCAATAGATTTTTATGTGGATGACCCTAAATTGGGTAAAAATTGGAAAGTGGTGCAGGCAGTTCAAAAATAAACGCTTATGGGACGTCCCAAAAGTAGAAGACCTTGAGAAGGATGAAGTAAAGTTGTTAGAGGTAGAAGGTGGTATTGGAGTCGATGAAACTATCATAGATAATTCTTATTGTAAAGATGACGCGAGTCCCACTATTGTCGATCGACAAGTCATTGAAGAAAAGCTCAATATAGGTATACCATCAACCAGGGATGATAATTTTGTAAACGACCAAGAGGAGGATGTTGAAGTATCTAATGCTAATAGTTCAGAAACTTTAGAATTGAATGACTTTGAAAGTGATTAAGTATGTAATGTGAATAAGTATCTACTTTTGTAATGTTTTTTATGTTTTGATAATGTTTGTAATATGTTTTCATAGGTAGGGCTCTAGCTACACAAAGCTTGACAAATGATATATTCGAGGAGGTGGAACGGGAAGAAGAGTTGGGAGAGGGATCAAAAGACATCCCTACCAATTAGTATATTACTTAAACATTTTGTTTCGGTTCGTATTTCATTAATACTTACTTAATTGCATTACTTTTTTAGGTAGCATTGCTCCTACTAAGGGAAGAGGCATAACTCGCTGTGTGGATTTGGACAGGAAAGTGGCAAAAAACGGGCTAATCAAAGTTGTAATGAACGAGGCCCTAGGAAGCCAATATGCAATAATGCTACACACATGTCAAATGCTATTGGATCTGCCGTCCGAGAAAATTTTGACCCATTGAAGTACACCTGTTGGAAGCAGGTACTGAAGGTCAAAAGGAAAAAAGTTGTAGACCATGTAGTGTAAGTTTTCTTATTTCCATATGTTGAAATGATATAACATAAATTTACTTCGTACACTTTTGTTGTTGTAGAATTGGAAAAAAGTTGTAGACCATGTAGTGTAAGTTTTCTTATTTCCATATGTTGAAATGATATAACATAAATTTACTTTGTACACTTTTGTTGTTGTAGAATTGCTAAACAGTAAACAAATCACAGGAAGCGATAAGAAAGTACGTTTATAAGGAGCTACAATAAATGTTTAAGAAGTACAAAGCAGATTTGCATGCCTACTACAAAAAAAAAATAAACCTTAGGTAGCTTGTGAGAAGCCTCATGTACGAATTGAGAAGCTGGATGACTAGCACCAATTGTTTTTCCTTTTTACAACCTTCTTTAGATTCATTGCTTATCACCCATTGATAATCGCCCATTACTAAATTTAATTAGAGCAAGTCAAAGAAGTCGAAGAGGAACAGGGTAAAACTCCCTTAAACCACCAAGCGGGGTCTAAATTGTTCGGTCGCCTTCAACATGAACTGATATTTATATGTCATTCATAATTACACATACTGTGATTGACTATTTTAAATAACATGTGAAATTGATGACAAATGCAGCAAGAACAACGAGCGTGAAGATCGACCTCATAGAAATGTTTAAGGAGATGAGGCACCATCCAGATAAAGGTGGGTAAACCCTCAAGCTAAAACGACATATGTAAGTTTTATTTCCTTAATTTTATTTAGGGAGTACATTATATTAGAATATTATATTACAGTACATGTCTCTATACTTGTAGGACGCGTTGGTCACCATGAAGGATACACTCGTAGCAAAAGGTTCATATCCACCTTCAAAGGAGGATTGTTGTCTGACGGTATTTTGTCATCAAGTTGGGTTCATCATAAATATGGAACTTGACCTAGCACCAGGAGCACACAGAGGATACTCCTATACATATGATGATTAAATTAAGTTGTTAGAAATTGAAGGATAGGTTTGAAAAATTGTAATTAAATTTGAAAAGAAAAAAGGTCTAAGATTAAAAAAATCAACAGGAATAAAAACACGACGGGTCAATTGTAAAAATTGAAATAAATAAATAAATTTAAATTTAATATTATTATTATTAAAGGAATGAATGAGAAAAAAACTGCAAAAATGCAATCCCACATCGGAATGTTAGAAGGGGGGAGGGGAGCGCCTCCTATAAAATCCCTTCCACCGCCTCCTGATAAGGGTTGTCGAGGCCCTCCAAAATAATTACTGATTTTACTAAATCTAACTTGTAGAAGTAGTGAGACCAGGTCGAATCCCAAGGGAACCAGTGAAATTAATTTCTCAAAGTTAAAAAAATGGGAGTTTTGTATTTAAATTTTGAAATTTAAAAAGATAAAATTAAAGGAAAATAAAAGTTAATTTTACCAAGTTTCCAATCCAAAGGTGTGATTTTTATCAAATTGTAATCTTGATCATAGGCTTTATAAAAAATCAATTTCTTGATTCAAGAACTTAGTCTACTTACTCGAAACAGCCGTGGTAAGTTTTAATTCTCCTAATTTAATTAATTTAGATCAAGCATCAAAATTAAATCTTATTAATTAATCAACTGGGCACGATAGCGTTCCATATTAATCAAAGAATAACATTAAGGATGATGAGAATGACTAAATCAAAATCAATTAATTTGAGATAGTTGCAAGTTAATTAATTTTGTCACTTTGTTTCCTTGAGTCTATTATGACAGCTATGTAAACATGGAAAAGCCATAAATACACACACATAAGCCAACTCCTTGCTACTTATTTCAATCATTCATGACAATTACGGATCACAAACTCATGGATAGTAGTAGAACAATTAATATGAATTAAGGCGTCAATTTAATTAATATAAATTGTTCATAAATAATAAAAACAAGAAACAAAGAATACTTGAAAAAGAATAAATCTCTATCTAACTTGAGCCTCCCAAGCTTACAATCGGACTTGAATCACCCTTGAGTTGGAAGAATTAAAGCAGCCACTCATAGTAGAGGGAGAGAACTTGAATTTTGGAGAAGAGGGCTTTTTGTTGGAACTTGAATGGATCTCCCAAGGCTTCTCCATTTATAGAGATTAATTTTATCCTCTTTTAAAGAGGAATTATCTCTAATAAAGAATTCCTAACTGAAGATCTTATTTAAAAGAAAACAAATTAAATAAAAGAGCTCCTAATCAATTAAGGATTATGTTTCCTACTTTGATTATATCTCTTTATTTAGAAAATATCCTAAAAATCCATAATTCTCAAATTGAAGAGTCCGACCATAATACCTGTATCTGTGTTTTATCCGTTGAGCTCTCCATAATTGGGTGAAGTCCACATTATCCTCTCAAATTTTTCTTTTAAATTATTATTCTTGAATATCTTCAATCTGCCACAAAATAATAAATTATAATTAAATTCAAATATTTAAACATAATAAATTAATAAAATGTAAAATAAATATATAAAATATGGGTATCTTTGTCATCTTATCACCTTGTTATTCTTTACTCATCAACTTCGGATGGGCTGAGCTCATTTTTGTGAGCCTGGTACTCTAGTTTGACTTTTTTATAACGATATGTCGGTAAATATCGTCAATGAGGGGAGAAAAACTATTTTCTCCCATATGTCGATGTCGAGCCTCTCGACACGTTAACATGTTGACGTGGAGTGATATTTAGATCAATGGTAGCAGTTGAAAAATTAATATGAATTTAGACGTCAATTTAATTAATATAAATTGTTTATGAATTATAAGAATAAGAAACAAATAATACTTGAAAAAAAATAAATCCATATCTAACTCGATCAAGGAAGAAGCTTTGATTTTAGGAGAAGAAGAAATTTTGTTGGAACTGCGATGATGAATCTTCTAATAAGACTCCTCTATTTATAGTGATTAATTTTATCCTCCTTTAATGAGGAATTTTCTCTAATAAGGAATTTCTAATTAATTGGAAAAAATCTATTTAAAAGAAAATAAATTAAATAAAACAATTTCTAATCAATTTAGGATTATGTCATATTTTCTAATTTGATTATATCTATTTATTTACAAAATATTCTAAAAATCCATAATAATTGCGTCTGGATTTTATCTGTTGAGTTCTCCCCAATTTCGTGAAGTCTGCATTATCTTCTAAAATTGCACTTTTAAATTATTATTTTTGGATATCTCCAATCTGACACAAAATATTAGATTATAATTAAATTCAAATATTTAAACATAATAGATTAATAAAATGCAAAAAAATACATAAATATATGAGTAAATTTTTCATCTTATCAGTTGGGGGGAGGAGAGGGTTTGCTTTGACCTTGATCGTTGGTTAGGTTATTTATGATCTTTGTTTCTTGTTAAGACTTAGAATTATGCTTGAATTGTCGAGTATTTTTAGGGGGTGAGTTATGTTTATAATTGTTATTTTGATATACAAGCCAGATTTTGCATTATAGTTGTTCCTATGCTTAATTCAAACTTTGATTTTGCATTTTTAGCTTGAGGGTGGGTTAGGTTCGATGTGATTGTGCTTGACCTTGTGTTTTGATATATGATCTCTGCTCTTTGTGATGTAAGGTTGTTGCATTTTATGATTACGAGTGCTTTTTGATTTTAAAAACTATGTTTCATTTTTAAGTTCTTTTGATCTGACAACTCTAAAGTCTTTCTGAGTAGATTTCATAAAGCAAAGGATATGAAGATTTTAGTTAGGTTTATTTTGTAACTTTTATAACATATTGTAAGATGATTATTTTGTTTAATGTAAGTATCATATTAGTTGATATTTGATATTTGCAAAATATAAATTTAATGTCAGTTGATTACGTCTTTGAATAAGGGTGTAATTCAAATTTTCCTGGATATAGGAAGCTAAAAATAAAAAATTAAATATTAAAAATAAAAAATAAAAAACTCACGACGTAAGATAACTTTCCTCCGACTGTAAAGAGCTGATGGGAAAAATAACTTTTTCCCGATGCACTATGCCCGACTTTTTTTTTATGCATTATTTTTGTCGGGAAAAATCACCTCGACTTTTAGGATTTTCCCATTATTTTGAAGCATCGGTAAAAACCTTATTTCCTGTAGTGAATGAAATCTAACAAATTCTATCACGTATCCCTAAATTGAAACCTGAAAATTGTACTTCAAACAATATAACAAAGTGTATATAATGTTATACGAGGTATTTATAATATATACGATTATAACACATCAATCAAAACAAACTAATATTGCATAATAATTGTTCGAACCGTACATAGAATATCACCCGAGAGTTGTTGAGAAAATAATCTCACTCCTTGCACCCCTTTCTCTCCTTACGCTCGAAACAACAACAATGGGCAATGAAAAAAATGCCAAAAAGCAACAAAAAAAACACCAAATCTATACTCACCGCTCTTTTTCGTCGAATGTGGTGGATGCTATTTTTCTAGGGCAAGAATCTTGGAACTTCCGACCAGAAACTTGAAACTTCAAGTTTTTTATTCCACCAACAGTAAAAAAAATTGTGCGCGCTGGTGGCCATGGTGGGGTTGGTGCATGTGTCTGAAAACTTCCAACAAGAGATGAAATGTTGAATCACTCTTGAAAACACAAAAAATGACTTCCTATTCTAAATCGTCGATGGCTGTTGAAGTTATGGGAGATTTGAGGGCTGTGGCTTTTAGGTGCGATTTGTTAGGGATTTGAAATGGAAACTGCCCGAAATTACAGATTCTTCCATTTTTTTAATTTTTGTTTAATTGTTTTTTAAATATATATTGCGACGAGAAACTTGATAATTTTCTTTAGGACTTCATAAACGGGTCAATTTTTAGACAAAAGTGTAAATTGTCAATAGTTAACCCATTTTGCAATTAGAATCCCCAACCGAGTTAGTTGTCTACTTAATCCAAATATTTATAGGTGAAATTTGGAGAAAGAAAGGTATGTGGAAAGTGTCTCCTTTTTATCCCTTTATGAACTAAAAAGGGCAAAATCCACGAAATCATGCTCTTTTTAGATGTAAATGAGCAAAAACTATTACTCGACTTCATATTCACAAAATTATTAAAATTACATGCCCTTAGATAGACGTTTATACCACTTGTAAATGAACTAGTGTATTATCACGTGCAAATGCAGTAAGATTTTTTTATTTAATTTTTCATCAACATAAATAAAATAATAAAAATATATATGACTATTTATTGAAAAAAATATCAATGTATACAATTTTTCTAAAAAATATTGATAGACAATTAAGATTACTCAAGTTTGTGGGTGAAATAATGCTGGAAGAAAAATATACATTATGGTTCTAGAGAGTAAAAAAGTTATAAAACTTATTAAAGCTCTATATCCAATTGTAATTAAAGATGAAATATTTAAAAAAAGTGGAATGATAAAACTTTTCACATTCAACATTTTTAAATTTCATACATTTATCTGCTTGGTGAATTTAAATTTTATTTATTCAAAGTTAATTTTCCAACCATTATATTTTACTTAATGAAAATATTTTTTATTTTTATTTTTAATTTTTGACATTATGAACTTATCAACATTTTTTTTTAAATTAGATACTCATAATTTTTCATTTAAAAATTAATTTGACTTGTTTGAACTCATATTATATTTATTTGTGTAATTTCAGAGACACAATTAGCTTTTACCTCGGGTTAGGCAATCAACAGTAATATTATTATTGACCATGAATGTCTATAGCATTGAAAGGTTTGAAAACAGGTCAGGAGGGACTTGCTGCACTAAAGCTAGATATGACTAAGGCGTATGATAGGGTGAAATGGACTTTTTTGGAGAAGTTGGGATTTGCGGAGCTTAGGTTAATAGGATCATTCATTGTATATCCATGGCCTTTGCAGTCAACATTAATGGGGTTCCTACAAGAACAATTAGACCTTCGCGAGAGCTCTAACAGGGAGATCCTATTTCTCCTTATTTATTCCTTTTATGTGTAGAAGGGCTATCTGCAATGATTGCTGAAGCCACCTCTACTCATAGATTGTCGGGTTTGGTTATAGCTGAGCAATGTTCAAGTATTTCTCATCTCTCTCTCTGTTTTTTTTTTTTTGCAGATGATAGGCTTGTATTTTTTAGAGCTGATGCAGTGGAATGTTGGGAGATACGATGGATCCTCCATTTATATGAGCTTGCTTCAGGGCAATGTGTGAACTTTGATAAATTAGCAGTATGCTTTTCTACAAATATTCGAGATAATAGGAAAGAGTACCTCCAGTCTCTTCTTGGTGTTCGTTTGGTTGATAATCTTAGACAATATTTGGGTCTTCCATCGGCTTTTACGCGTCGAAATTCAGAAGATTGACGGTTTCTCAAAGATAAGGTTTGGAAAACTATGCAACGGTGGAAAAAACAATTTCTTTTGGTGGCAGGTAAAGAAATTCTCATTAAGAGCATGGGCAAGCAACACCTACCTATTTTATGAGTGTGTTTAGGCTCCCTAAAGGTTGTTGTGATGAGCTTTCCAAAATGTTTGCTAGATTCTAGTGGGGTTCGGTTGGCGAGAATCGAAAGATTCATTGGTGGCCATGAGATAATCTTTGCTATCCTAAGGAGATGAGTTGTTTAAATTTTAGAGATCTTGAATGTTTTAATCAGGTTCTTGTGGCTAAGCAAGTATGGAGGATGGTCACTCCCCTGGGTCTATTGGTTTCGAAGTTCTTATGGGGGTGTTTGGTTCGCTGTTTGGCCATGATTTATTAAATCTGTTTGTTAAGTTTAGGTTTGTTAAGTCTTTGTTTGGTTGAAGTAGGAAATAAGTTTATTAAGTCTGGGCTTGTTAACTCTGTGTTTAGTTGGTGTTAAGTCTGAGTTTGTTACATTAACTCTGTATTTTTTATTTGGTTAAACTGGCTCTATAACTAGTGTTCGATTGGTTGGGTTTTAATTTTCTTTTCAAAAAATATAATTTCTAAACTAATTATTTAATTAAAACTACATTTAAATTATTTTACAAAAAATCAAATTCTTATGAAATTAGGAAATACCATTTTAAGGATATATAAAATATTTTTAATACATTTTTCCATCCAATTTTTTTCTAATTGTTAAAATAAATATGGAATTATCTATGAAAATACTTTTCAAGTATTTATCAAAGTCTAAACAAGAGTATACAAATTCATTGGACATAAATTTTACCGTAGAGAAAATGTTATAAAAAATATATTTAATTTTTTACTATTTACTATCTTAAGTAAATTTTATTACTTAATTATCATCAACATTACTATTAAATTTTAATTTTTACTATTTACTTTTGCATTTTTGAAAAGAAAATTTTAAAATTTGAAACAAAATTTTATCTTTCAAAACTCTCTTTATTTACCTTAAAAAAAAACCTTAATTTTAAAGCAAAATCTATTTATGAAGATCTTTTATTTTTCTTTTCAAAAACTTATTTAAAACATATTTTTAAAAGTATTTGCTTTTTATTTTGAAAGGTTTTATTTCTTCAAAACATACCTTTTTTAAAAAATATATTTTTATAAAAAAAGAAGTGTTTTGTACTGGATTTCGCTGTACTGTTGGGTTCTGCCACCAGAATGCAAAGTTAGTCGATCTGGGTTCAATGGAGTTCGTGCTATGTCGCTGGTTGTGGACGCGTTGTTGTAGGAAAGGGTCGACAGAAGGTCGCCTGGATTTGCTGTTTGTTGGGGTCGTTTGCTGCTGTGCCGCCGGAGTGAGCTGTCGCCAGGTTTTGTAGGAATGGGTCGTCGCCGGAGTGGACGAAGGAAAGTAAGAAAGGAAGGGGTGGTGGAGGTGCGAGAGGTAGAAGATGAAGAAGAAAATGGTTATTTTAAAGAAGAAAGCTGGATTTTGAGAAACACAATTAATATTGTTTCCCTCCCTCTCTGTGTGCTCTCTACCCTCTCTTAAATACACGAAAACTCAACCATAACATGGAAGTGTAAAAAAGAAGAGAGAAAATAAAGGGGAGGAGAAGCAGGAAAGTGATGCCACTTGTAGAATTTTGATGAAGAAAAAATCAAAGAGAAAGAAATATGTTTCTTAAAAAATCATTTATTTAAATAAAATCTTAATTTACAAAATCAAAATTTTTTTTAAACAATTTTTTTTTAATTTAATCAAAACTTCAATTTAAAACTTATATTATTTTTAACCAAAGTAATTGAAATTAAACTTTTTTTAATTAAAATTAAAATTAAGCCGGACCAAATACGATGTCTACAATATACATTCCCATATAATTTGAACATATCAAATTCTTGATCCTCTTTTTACCCATTCTGAGATAACAAGGGGACCTAATGGACCTACATATCAGAAACTCTAATGATATGAGATTAATTGATTAAACTCATTAATTGTATTAATCAATATTTATTAACTGTTGGTCACTCTGCACTCTTATCACTATATAATATTTTGTGTCCATGGATTTTGACCATTAACAGTAAGTCAATCCTTCACGAGTGTTCATAACTACAGTTGGGTCAAGTTACTGTTTTACCCCTGAGTTACCTCTTTCATCTTAAAGTACCATTGATCCTCTAATGAACAACCTGTTTGTGGTCCAACCATTAAACAGAAGTCCCTCTTGGGCTAGTGAGAGGGTGGGGCTCCTTGTTCAAGTCTTGGAGTCAGCACTTAAGAGAACATTCATTTACTTACCCTGAAGTTGGGAATGAATGAATTTCATATTGTGTAGTTATGTTCCCAGCTCCCCACTCGGTCTCACTCCCAAAATGGGTAGGAATATTAAGTCGGCGACCTGAGCCACTCTCACCCATACAAATCAAATGACGAGCCCTTATAGGCAGGAGTCCATAACTCACTCAGGATTAAGATTGAGTTACATGGTCTTCCTATGAAATAATAATCTATTAGTTAACGCTGTTACAGGAAAAGACTAATTATTTCGTGGTCCAGTCTTATACAAAATCATTGCATATGATATCCCCACTCGCATGCCTCCACATGAACGATTTGGATTAAGTCATTTGTAACTATTACAAATTTGGTCGTATCCATAGTGTTACCATGATAAGGTACCCAACCATACTCATTTACTATAGATTCTTTAGGTTATTACTGGAACAGTATCCACCTATATATCGAACATATACTATATATTAATTATATATTGTATATCAAATATATATATATATATATATATATAGCATATTAAATATATATTGTTCCAGTTATATTACATAACCTCGGATGTTAGTTTATTGGATTTGGGTTAATGAAATTCTAAAAGAAACATCAATAACAACTTTATTGAATAAATATTTATTTTTATATTTACAAACCACAAGTTTAGGGCATAAAACCCAATAATCTCCCACTTGAACAAAACTCTAGTGTGGTTTACAAAATCTTAAAAAGCAGTGGGTGTTGTACAATACTATAAAGTACAAATACAATAAATTAGAGCATACATTATACCCTTTACAAATCTCAAACTTGCCCTAGACTATATTGCACATATCTCATAGGCATAGACTTTCTAGATGGTCCTTGAACACTTTAGCCGTGAGAGCCTTCGTAAATGGATCAGTAATGTTATGCTCTGAAGCAATCTTCATGACGACCACGTCTCCTCGTTGCACTATTTCTCATATCAAGTGGTACTTCCTCTCGATGTGCTTGCCTCTTTTATGACTTGGGGATTCTTTAGAATTTGTCACAGTACCACTATTGTCACAATAAAGGGTGATGGACAAAGTCATGTTTGGAACAACTTTCAAATAAGTTAAGAACTTCTTAAAGCAATACCGTCTCTTTGCTGCTTCACAAGCGGCAACGTACTTGACCTCCATTGTGGACTCTTCAATGAATCCTTGTTTAATGCTCCGTGATACTACAGCTCCTCGATTAAGAGTGAACACTAATTGCAAAGTGGATTTCCTTGAATCCTTATCAGTTTGGAAATCAAAGTTAGTGTATCCTGTAAGGATCAAATCGATACACAAGAATATAGTTCCACGTTCTCCTAAGATACTTGAAAATTCCCTTAACGACAATCCAGTGATCATATCTTGGATTGAATTGATACCTACTGACAATTCCTACTGTATAGCAAATGTCAGGCCTAGTATACAACATGGCATATGTTACGCCTCTGCTTAATAGCTCGAGGGTAAGTGCAAATACACACTGTCACAAGTAATAATATGGAAATATTCCAAGTTCGTCTCCATAGGGACTAGTTTTATTTTAAAAATGACTTTGTAAATGCTTGAATGAGCAATCGAGTTTAGGATAAATTTTGGTGAATTTGTTGGGAACACAATTTTAAAATACAAGGAAAAACATATTTTTAAAAAGTCAACCCCCTGCTAAGGTTTGGTTCTAAAAAGATGAATTACACCTACCAAATGTGCCTGTAATTATGCTCAATTTATGCAAACTGATTCAACTCCCATTCCATACTGCTTTTGGTTTGTTTAGAAGCTTAGGCTAGCGTTTTCATATGTCTACGAAACCCTAAAATCCTAAATAAAATAAACTCCAACTTACGTTTAACGGGTAAAAGAGCGTATGTATAGGACTTGTTTTAGTTCTTATTTCTAAGTAACTTTCTGGTTTAACGCCATCATCAGGTATGACGACTTGGATTTCTGTTAAACGTACGTAATGGTCAAGTTGTGACATAATCCTCGCACTACATCGAGGCACTCTCAACTCTTGAGATGGATGTGACTGACGTGATGTACTAACAAATCAGCAACTCTTGTTAAAGTGTCAGCTTTATCAACAAATCTTGTTAATGTGTTTGTAGCTTCATCGAAAACCTCATTTAACACAATTTTGCTTCATGGCTTATGATCTCTTATGTGGTCTTCTTCCAAGAAAGTAGCATTTGTCGATACAATTACTCTGTTTTCTTGTAGATCGAATAAGAATCCACCTTTCTTTTCCTTGGGGTAACCTAGGAATAGGCAAACTTTTGAATGAGATTCCAGTTTCTTCGGATTTGTCATTAACACATGTGCTGGGCATCCCCAAATTCTGAAATGACGTGAACTATTTTTACATTCTCTCCATAGTTCAAAAAGCGTTTCAAAAACACTTTTTGATGGAACTGTGTTCAAAATGTATATTGCATAACCCCAAACAAGGCAGGCAATTGAGCATTGCTCATCATAGATCGAACCATGTCTAACATGGTTCTATTTCTCCTTCTGATACACCGTTTTGTTGAAGTGTACTAGGTGCTAAGAGTTAGGACGTAATTCCATGATCTATCATATAGTCCTGGAACCTTAAGTCCATATACTCTCCACCCCGATCAGATTGAAGTGCCTTTATAGAACCTAATTAATTCTCAACTTCAGTCTTGTACTTATTGAACTTTTTAAGTGCCTCATACTTATGTTGCATTAGGTAGAGATACCCATACCTCGAATAATCATCTATGTAAGAGATGAAATATTCATAGCCTCATCTTGCTTTAACATTCAATGGACCACGCAGATCTAAATGTACAAGCTCTAAGGGCTCTTTGATTGTATAGTCTTTTCCAGTAAAAGAACTTTGGGTCATTTTGCCTTCAAAGGCATGATTCACATGGAGGTAAAAAATCATCCTCTAACTCACTTAGAATTCCACTCTTAACCAATCTCTCAACTCTATTGAAATTTATGTGACCTAACCTTAAGTGTCAAAGGTAGGTATTTTCCTTAGGAGAAGTTCCCTTTACCTTTTACTTTAAATTTTAGCATTTTTAAACAACTAAATATTCAAAATTGATTTAGTGATGGTTGGTCTTAACACATATAAGTTGTTTTCTAACTTTGTAGAATAAACATCAACACCATTTTTAGAAATGAACACTTCATTTATATGAAAAAAAACAGCATGTGATTATAGAAATTGAAATTAAGTTCCTCTTTAACTTGGGAGCTATATATACATTATCTAATAATATATACATTTTCTTGTCTAAAAACAACTTGAGGTCTCCCACTGCCACTGTTGATACGACATCTCTCGTTCCGACCTTGAGAGTCATCTCTCAAACTTTAAGCTGCCTCTAGGAACTAATTCCCTGAAATGAAGAACAAATATGGTTAGTAACCTCTGAATCAAGTATCCAGGCAAAATCATCATTCTCCACTAAGCGAGTTTGAAATAGAAGTAAATCATATTTACCTTCTTTGGTTTTCTTCTTTTCGGCCAGATATTTCAGAAAGTTTCACTTCTAGTGCACATACACGTTGTAATTGAAACATTTTCCTTTGTCTGCAATTTTGATCTTGCCATTATTGGCAGCAGCAGCAAGGTCAGCTTTAGGTTCCTTAAAATTATTTTTCTTCTTCTTGAAAGTCATAGTTCTAAGAAGAAGGTACAGATTTGGTTCTTGAGGTCGAGCATCGATGGAACTATTTTGAGGTGGCAAAGTTTGTCTCCCCTTCTTGTCCCTTATTTTTCATAAGAGACTGAAAAAATTATAGCTCATTCAAGAGTGTGGTAAGGTTGTACTCTATCTTGTTCATCACATCATTGCTGCGGAACTGTAGGAAGCTCTTTGGAAGAGATTCCAAGATAAATCTGACCTGACTCCCCTTGTCTATGACAACCCCGTTCACTTCAGCTACATTAAAGTGAACCATCAGATTGAGAACATGTTCTTGTACTGATTTTTCCTCTTTCATGCAAGAATTGTAAATGAACTTGAGGGCTTCGTGTCAGGCTTGAATGGATGATTGTCTAAACACATCCCGCAACAAGTCTATGATCTCCTTAGTGTTGACCATGTTCTCGTGCTTCTTGGCTAACACATCAGATATGCTCGTCAAGATGTAGACCTGACCTTGTCGTTGGCCTTGATCCATCTGTCATAAGCATCTCGATTCGCTCGGGCTACATTAGCAGGGAAGCCTGAGGATACTCCTCAATTAAGACGAACCTAAGATCATCAACCACAAGTATTGTGTTTAGATTCGTTTTCCATTGTGTGTAATTTTCGCCGTTAAGATTTCCGGCAGCAAGGCAATGATAGAAGTAGACAAGCTGAAATACAAACAAATCTATATTAGAAACTTGCACTACCCATTAATCAATTTTTAGCAAAAAGTAATAATGTACCCTAACCATCAAAATTATTTTTGGGTGATTTAGAGCAATAGTCACCGTGGGGCAGTCAGCTACTCCTTCACTGGATTGAAACAATCTCAACTAAATATTATACCATAATAACTCTTATTGAAGTAGGTGAAGTGGTTGGATTTTGCGAGCTGTTCCAACTATGGCTGGATGTGATTCCAAGAGCCGAACGAGAATGAATACGCACCCCTTCGACGTTTCAGATCGATATTGAGTTCCATATCCTCTTACAGATATTCCAGATGTAGAGATAGATCCCAAGCCATTTGATCGAAAAAGGAATGAGACGGAATATGAATGAAGGATTGAAGCATCTGACCGGGCTCTGAAGATGAATACCGAAAGAGCTTACCGGATGCACCATCGACCTCAGACAGCTCGACCAGGTGGGGGAAAAACTAAGAAAAAACGTAGTAGGTGAGCAAAAAGTAAATACCAATGAAGACTAGACCTAGAATTTCAAACCTTTTGCTTCTTTCTATTATTAGTAGTATTCGATACTGGGACATTCATAGCATTACTATCTTACTACTAATAATAATGAAGGGGCTTCTTTCTTCAAATATCCATAAAAAAATTTGGGGCTAAACATCCCTTCCTATTTAATAGAAAATTATCATTTGGAAAAGAGGTTAGAAGACCGTGCGAATGGTTGAATTGATGACTTCTCTTTGATCTCTTCGACTAAACCTGACATTTGCTAGTTCTTCATTCTCTTCTTGGTTTAGCAGCCAGCTGGCCAAACACGGGCAAGACCTACGAATTCCAATCTTCTTCTTGTTTCAATTCCCTTTGCTATTTTTCATTCTAATGTATAGGGCCCATCGCCCATGCCTTCTCTCTCTGGTTATCGCATTCCTTTCTTAGAACTAATTCATAGGGGGTTAATTCTAAGCTCGTTTATGGATGATGTATTTTCGTTATCAAAAAAGAATGAATTAAGCACTAACCGAGAAAAACAAGTGAAAGAGGCATTTTCCATTCATATTGATTTTGGTTTTGCTCTCTGAATGGTGCAATAAGGTCACCCATAACACGGCTCTCCTACTCGTGGAACTCGTCGAAGAGCCCAATATCGTAATGGTTGTGGGCCCCCGCAAAATTTTTTCTTCTTGACTCGCAAAATCGATTTTTAGTACTTTTGATAGGAAGTTAAAAATGAGTGTCTTCTACGTGCTGTTACTACAACCTTCTTTTTTTATGTCAAAAATCATAAGCTATGCACAAATGCTTTTGATCTTTTTCTTGCTTCTTGTTTCATAGAACGCGTAGTTCCTTGTATTATCGAATTTTCTACCTAGGGTTTCGAAATGGTTTAAACACCAATTCCACAAGTAAATGGTTTGGTATGTAAGTCAAAAGGCCTTATTTTCCTAGAATCCTACCAAGAGTCAGTTATAATAATCCAAGGGAAGTTATTTATATATATAGTCTAAAAAGATGGATTCAAAAGAGACCTGGATCAATTACTTGAAATTACGATAATGGTGACTCCAATAACGATCGGTTTGCGGTGTCTAGTTCGTCCTTTCTAGGCCTTTTGACTATTAAAGATTCATTAACCATTTAGCCAAACATGCACATCCTTAAGAGTCATTGCTCAAAAATAGCCTTCCAAACTCGATTATCTCACTGTAGAGTAGGAGGTTGTGACCGCCTTTTGCCTAATAAATAGTGGTGAAATTACACCACAACTGAAAGAGAAGGACTCGCCATAATACATTCTATACAGAAGTTTCGCTAGATTAGGCACAAAATCTGGAACTTCCAAAAACCAAAGAAATGCGATTCTGTTCATATGCTTTCTTTTGTTGTTTGGCTACAACAACATCACGAATCAGAGATAGTCTAAATGGTAATAAGAAAGTGATTGTTGTCCGGTCCATATGTGGGTTCAGGAGAAGGAGGACTTCGACCAACATCCGAAAAGGTCACCAGCCTAGCCTTACGAAAAGGGGCAAACCCGGACCATGAAAGGAAAGGGAGGTTTAGCACCTGTCAGCGGGCGGAGGGAGTTATTTTCCAGTAGCTAGAACTTTCTTTCCTGGTTGATTGGTCGGAGAAAACCATTTCTCTAAAAATAAAAATTCTCAATTTTAGGAATCCAAAATTTGCTCATTTCTATTTTTCGGGCGGGGGCAACTGAAGAAAGGGTGCCCTTACCATCTTTCTAAAGTGGATTTTGAGAATGAATTGTTGGGAGGGGAATGATGTGGATATATGCAGGCGGATATGGGAAAACTAATGTTAGGAGGATTTGAGATGATCCAAGAATTTCGCTATTTCGATTTTGCTAGTGCTTGGGAACAGCGTAGTGACGGATAATTAAGAATCAGAATAGGTCTAGTCCAGGGGACAAATCAATAGGAAATGTTATTTGCTGATCACGTTACCAAAAGGCAAACATGTGGTTGGCTGCAGGTGGGTATATACCGTGAAACACAAAGCGGATGACTGTATAGAGAGGGGATAAAACGATCCTGATTTTACACTATGTTGTGGGCTGGGGAGAGAGCTGCTCTGCAAGAAAGAAGGATGCGGAATGGAGAAAGAAAAGGGACAAGGACGGTCTTGCTTGGGGCGAAGGCTTCTGGTTTGGGGGTAGGGTGCGTTCAAAGATCACTCTTTTGCCTCTAGATTCAGTTCTCTATTTGGACGATATCTTTGCAGATGAATAGTTGTTAGAGGGGCGTCCTTTTGGATGGATTAGGGTATAACAAGACTTGAACCTGCGACCATTAGGTTAAAAGCGCCAAAGGATACTAAGAATGGGCGTGGATCAATACAGTATCAAGGAGAAGGGACTGAATGTCGAATGAGGCTTGGGTTGACAGGGTCGCTATCAAGGTACAGACATCATCCGTTTCAATTGGGTGAAAATTTTGAATTAGATCGTGCTACTTTGAAATCTGATGGGGTTTTTCGTAGCAGTCCAAGGGGTTGGTTTACCTCAATAGGAGTATGGATCTTCTTAGATTTGGAGAAGGATAGTTGGGGTCTTGAGACTCAGGATTTAAACAATTGATTGGATACCAGCATTCATTTGCTTATCGTAGAGGCTGTCAGTTTGAGAATGGGCTGTTACGTGGACTGGTCATGCTTGAGAATGGGCTGCTGAAAATCCGAAGATTAATATTGAAAACTATGGGGGGCTGTATTGGCGAGATCCAACGGTGAACACATAAAGTGCATTGAATGTCCCACAATCTGTATCAAAGAGGATGAGTCGTTCCACTTCTCAAGGAAAGTTGAGTCTTATAAAAGACACCACTCTACGAGGGAAGTCCCCAGGTCGAGTCTTTGTCGTTAGTCAGTAATATGAGTTGGCTTGGATTACTTAGTGTTGCGCGCCTAGAAGGGCAGCACGCTTTGGGATGCGGGCAATAAATAACATAGATCTCAGACGAGAGGTAGATCCACGTGCGAAAAAATGTGTTATTTCATAGGGGCAGAATGATACCTAATGTCTAACCTTTATCTATGGTTTTGACGTTTGGTTTTGCACCGGAGGGTTGATCGGCTTATTGGTACGGTTAGCTTGTGATCTATGACCACCCTTGCTTTCTGGTTTGTCAGTTTGGTTAGCGCCCCTATCACGTAAGGCTTTCTATAACAATTAGTCATTGTTTATTTGATCAAGAAGTTATTAACTAACTTAAGAACTTCCCGTAAGTATGACCCGCCATTTTCAGACCCTAGAGATCCGCCCCAATAAGCTCGTCATAGAGAAGGACAATATTAGTGCAAAACCTAAGAGACCTTATCATTTTCTGGAGTTCGCCCTGATTTTGATTCCATACAATAGACCCTCCATAGAGGTGGTCGCTCCAGGACGACATGCAGGCCATATATGAAATCTCACGATGCAAACCAATGGAGGAGACCGTAGGATGTGTCGTCACACGTCCTTATCCCACTTACTATAAATACTTTCTCAATTCACCTTGGTATTGAACCATGTAAACACCTTACGTAGTGAGGTCGCACCCAAAGAGACATGAAGTCGAGCATGGAACTCACGGTGTAAACTTATACAGAGAACGTGAGGGAAATGATATATATTTATATACCACATATATCTTATAAACTTGGTATATTTTATATATACATAATCCTCTCACTTAGTATTTTAAAATTAGGGTTTATTATTTAGGTATAATCCGACTAGACGAAATTATCTAAGTTTATTAGTTTGCCCAATATAACTTTTATACTGGATTATTTAACACTAATGTTTTGGCTCATTAAACACTTTAACGAACTAACCAAATTATTGCATGCTATAAAATATTTGACTAATTCAACTCCCATGTCGGTTCCTAGGTAGAGGTGCTCCCTTACGGTTAGCTTAAATACCTCAATCTTAAATAGAACCTTCATCAGATAGAGTTCCCTTATAGGCAATATTTTATATTAATATTTTGTTTTGTCATTTTAAACCTATTTAAAAACAAAAGAAAAGACTAATTATAATCATATTAGATACTTAACATAAGGGGAAATTGATTTTAAACCCCTTTAAGATTAATTCAATTAAAACCCTATGTTTTCATGCAACTTTTTATTATAAGTTTTAATTTCTATTCATTAACCTTATAACTCTTATAAATTAATGAAAAAAAAATTATAAACCATACATTCATGACATTCATGAATGTAATATTTATATTCACTAAAATAATGTCATGCTCAATGCATTTCAATTTTCATCTAATTAAAATAACACTTATCTTAATTATCCATGAAAATTTAAATCATACTATCATACATTATAATAATTATATACATATGATGCATGCAACCTATGGTGGGATTTTAAACTATATGACATACTTTATGCAACATATACAATTAATTAAATATACATTCAAAATACACAAATAATTAAATAGCAAAGTTGGACCGGTTTTGGTATCCTAAGTCAACAATTAAATTAATATAATCTAAATTATATTAATTTAATAAAGAAAAGAAAACAAAAAAAATAAATAAATGCCTGCATGAACCCGCATCCTCTAGGGAGGATCCACTAGGCAGCGTCGAGATGCTGCGACACTTACGGCGTCCGCGCGCACGCTGGACCAGCGTTGAGACGCTTGTGACAGCGTCTCAACGCTCTGCCTCGGGTCTACATCATCTTTTTTTTATGCAATTTTTTTGGGTAAATCGTAAATCATCTTTACAGACTCGATTTACAAAATTAATTACCCAAAACAACGGGCCCTTATATTGATCTAATAAATGGAAATCGTAAATCTAATGCCAAAACTAAAATTATTCCAAATTCAAAACCCACACATCAAATGAAGAGAAAAAAAACCACCAAGAATTATGTGTAATTCAAAAGAAAAATTATAACAATAACTTGACTCTGAGACCAATTGAAGGGATGGAATCCCGCAACGGAAGTGAATTAACGGTTTGTTCCATTTTTGTTTTGAAATTGAAACCCATAGAAAAGAGAAACAGGGAAAACATATTACCTTTGAAGAACATTTTTTCTCTGTAAAAACAAAGTGACACCTCTACATGATCTTCCTTGCTATATCTCTGGCAAAGAAACCGTTGGTGGGAACCAAGTTTACTTTTCTGTGCAGGGAATTAAGAGAATTTGTGAGAGAGATGCTCTTTGTTTCACACAAAGGAGCAACCTTCTACATAACTAGATTCTATAGTTTTATCGACAAGTGAAGTGGGGGATTACCCCCCACGTCACAACTCCCACTCCACTGCAAAATTGTAGGGGAGTTTATAATAATTAATAATAATGAATTCATTTAATTTATAATTATTAATCTAATTAATAATTAATTAATTAAATCCAAATATTAATTAAATAAATAATTAATTAACTATTTTTTAGACACAATAAATAATTAGCTGTTAACTATGCAACTTTTAATTAAATATCACATGTTTAATTAAAACCATATATTTGAATTATATTCAAATGCATCTCTCTAGTATTACATGTAGTTTTAATATGAATCCAATTCATATTAATTATTATTTGAATCTTATTCAAATATTTCTCTAATAACATATAGTTTAATTCAAAATAAACTATTATAATGTACCATTATATACATTCCCTTATAATTTGAACATTTCAAATTCTTGATCTTCGTTTTACCCGTTGTGAGCTAGCAATGGGACCTAATGGACATACAGATCAGAAGCTCAAACGATACGATATTAATTGATTAAACTCATTAACTATATTAATCAACATTGTCCCCAAGGGATAGCTTGGGTGGCTTGGGGTATCAAAGAATAACCTTGAGGTCTTTAGTTTAAGCCACATGGGGACAATGCGCATACCCCCCAGGGTATAGAGATATATAAATGCCAAAGGGTCACCAACTCATTGGGTAATAAAAAAACCATATTAATCAACATTTGTTAATTGTTGGTCGCTCCAATAAAGACCTAAATGACCATTAACAGTAAGTCAATTCTTCAGGAGTGTTAGTAACTACAGTTGTGTCAAATTACTGTTTTACCTTTGAGTTACCTCTTTCATCTTAAGTACCACCGATCCTTTAATGAACAACCTGTTTATGGTCCGACCATTAAACAGAAGTTCCTCTTGGGCCAGTGAGAGGGTGGGGCCCATTGTTCAAGTCCTGGAGTTAGCAATTAAGAGAACACTTATTTACTTACCCTAAAGTTGGGAATGAGTGAATTTCATCTTTGTGTAGTTATGTTCTCAGCTCCTCAGTCGGTCATGTCCCCAAAATAGTAGGAATATTAAGTCAGCTACTCGGACGACCCTCACCCATACAAATCAAAGGACGACGCCTTATAGGCAGGAGTCCATAACTTATTATGGATGCAGATTGAGATGCCTAGTTTTCCTATGAAATAATAATCTATTAGTTAACGTTGTTGCAACTGGTAAGGGTTGTCAAGATCCTCCAAAATAATTACTGATTTTATTAAATCTAACTTATAGACGTAGTGAGACTAGGTCAAATCCCAAGGGAACCAATTAATTTCTCAAACTTTTAACAAAATTGGGGGTTGAATTTGAATTTTGAAATTTAAAAAGATAAACTAAAAGGAAAACGAAAGTCAATCTTACCAAACTTCCAATCCAAAGGTGTGATTTTCATCCAATTATAATCTTGATCAAAGGCTTTACAAAATTGATTTCTTAATTCAAGAACTTAGTCTACTTATTTGGAACAACTGTAAATTTAATTAATTTAGACCAAGCATCAAAATTAAATCTTATTAAATAATCAATTGGGCACGATAGCGTTCCATATTAATCAAAGAATAACATTAAGGATGATGAGAATGACTAAACCACAATTCATTAATTTGAAATAGCTGCAAGTTAATTAATTTCGTTCTTTTATTTTCCTAGAGTTTATTATGCAACTATGTAACATAGAAAAGTCATAAATAAACACACATAAGCCAACTTCTTGCTACTTATTTCAATTATTCATAACAATTACGGATCACAAACTCATGGTAGCAGTAGAACAATTAATATGAATTAAGGCGTCAATTTAATTAATATCAACTGTTCATAAATAATAAGAACAAGAAACAAATAATACTTGAAAAAAGAAGAGATATCTATCTAACTCGAGCCTCCCAAGCTTCCAATCGGACTATCACCATTGAATTGGAAGAATTAAGACCTAGCCACTCATGCTAGAGGGAGAGAACTTGAATTTAGGAGAAGATAGCTTTTCATTGGAATTGAATCTTCCAATAACGCTCCTCTATTTATAGAGATTAATTTTATCCTCTTTTAAAGATGAATTATCTCTAATAAGAAATTATAACTAATTGGGAAGATCTTATTTAAAAGAAAACAAATTAAATATAAGAGCTCCTAATTAATTTAGGATTATGTTTCCTACTTTGATTATATATTTTTATTTACAAAATATCCTAAAAATCAATAATTCTCAATTTGAAGCATCCCACCATAATAATCGTGTCTCTATTTTATTCGTTGAACTCTCCAATTTTGGTGAAGTTCCACATTATCCTCTAAAATTGCACTTTTAGATTATTATTCTTAAATATCTTCAATCTGCCACAAAATGATAAATTATAATTAAATTGAAATATTTAAACATAATAAATATATAAAGTGTAAAATAAATATATAAAATATGAGTGTATCTTTCGTCTTATCAACAACTAAAGATGAATTATTTCACACTCCGATCATATACAAAGTCATTGCATAGGATACACTAACTCGCATGTCTCTACATGAACGATTTGGATTAAGTTGTTTGTAACTATTACAAAGTGGATCGTATACATATTGTTACCAGGATAAGGCACCCAACCTTGCCCATATACTATAGACCCTTTAGGTTATTACTAGAACATTATCTACCTGTATATATAATATATACTGTATATTAATTATATACTATATAACAAATATATACATTGTATATACTGTTTATCAGTTATATATTGTTCCAGTTACATGACATAACATCATAGGTTAGTTTATTGATTTGGATTAATGCAATTCTAAAACAAACATCAATAACAACTTTACTGAAATAAATATTTGTTTTACATTTACAAACCACTAATTTAGGGCATAAAACCCAACACAGACATAAAACCTACTTAGATAATCTTTGTATGGTTTATATTATGTGCAAAGTTAGAAGTTGATCCACGGTTAACAAGCCCTCATCGTCTAACCTAAACCTCCACTAGATATACCATATAGCCCGAGCAAAGTCGCCCAACCGTTTGGAGACAATTGAGATGGAGCAAGGTTAATCGAGCTAGGAATCTCTGGATGAAAGGTGGAAGGGAGAGTCTAACCCCTCTCTCGAACATTTGGGCATAAAAGCCGACAAATCCTAATGGCGAGTCACTTAAAGATTCCCCAACTTCAGGTAAATGAATGTCGATGTCTTCAAGAATGGGAATGAGATACTTATGACGAAGCTCAACTAGTTTTCCTATAGTTCAAGTCGAAGGACGTTCTTCAATTACATGCTGACTTGAAGTTGAGGGTCGATCTATTGGACGGTTACCCGACGTTCCTTAATTACATGGTGACCCCTGAAGTTGAGGGCTGATCTATTGGATGGTTGCTTACAGGTTGACTGTAGCCAAATCCCTCAACCTACACCCCATCGGTTGAGGTTAAGACTTTACTTCTAGAAGAATTTCTATCATAGGGGACGAGCTACCAGTACTTGAGATGAAAAAGCTAGTACCCAGAACTAATTGTACTTGATAGGTTGTCACATTGCCGCTTCAATTCTCGTAAGTCCCCAAAAATTATTAGGGCTTAAATCATGAAACAACATGTAGAGGTCGGACTTTGTCGAGCCGACCATCCACTTCTCAAAAGTGGGGGCCAATGTTGGAGGTAAATTATTGTCTGCCATGTGTTGACATCCAAGGCCGTCACTTACCTAAATGAAGAGAAGAACCGGATGAACCTTATCGTCCAATAGACTCAAGGTAGCTCGGCTAGGCATATTTAACTTTTCGCCGATCATCCCAAATGATGAGCCGACCTTGAAGAGCACCTGTAGGGGCACACCACCAAACATAATGTCAGACAAGGTGCTGTGATTCGCGGGCAGTCGAAGAGCCGTTGGAGTGTTGTCAGGAGCCGTGAGAATTCACTTTTATAAATAGAGATCCCCGCCTCTCATGCAAGGTATGCGAAACTATATTATTCTCTTTCGAGCATAGATCATATAAGTATTGATTAGAGCGTCAGAATGCTAACTCTGCTTTGCAGATCCCTCCGTTCATTGGTATTATTAGTCCGAGCTTCGGTAAGGGACTTGATCATTTTCTTGATCAAACAGTCAACGTCTTGCGTTTTCTTATATTTTAGTCGGATTCTTTGATATAATCTTCAACTTTTAGTTTTTCTTTCAATGTCAATGATTATAATTTTGGAGAAGATTTGATTATCGTAATTTTAATGATTATAATTTTAGAGAAGATTTGATTATTGTAATTTATTTACCTTTCTTTCTTTACTCACTTTCTTCAATTATTTTGTTTTTAATCTTTTATATACAATGTAATTTTTTATTTATTATTGTTATTGTTTGAATCAAATAATTAATATCAAACTTAAGAAATAGAAATAATAATAATATGATATAAAATTATAAATTTTACGGTGCTTTACAATGTATTTGAATTTCAATAATGTTATTTTGGTAAATTTTGTAACTTTCCTGCTACTTTAAATATACATATTTATTGTATTAAAAAAATGTATATTTATTTTATGCTGTTTATGTCGATATCTTTTTTTTTTAATTTAGTAAAATAGGATGATAATTTTCTCGTGCATGGCACGTGTTCCCAAAGAAAGAAAAATAAAAAATAGCCATTTGTGAATAAAATCCCAATTTGGAGAAACACAGTTCCCATTGGGAAGACCGCAAAACCATAAACCCAAACCCCTCCCTTCTTCCTGAAGGCTCAATCCATTCCCCAACTCATCGCTTACCTTCCCAATGCTACCGCTGTTCATCTCTTTCTCATCCATTTTCTTTTTCTGGAACTAATTTCAACACCCTTTTCCCCATGGACGCCATTTTTACTTCTCTCCCGTTGCCCAACAAATTCCACCCTCAATTCTTATCCCCACATTGTCTCCATCCCCCACCTCCCTTCAGAACCAGGTGCCGAACCAGCACTCGCAGATGGAAGTTCATATTCACGAGAATACGCGCCAATTCTTTCTCAACTGGGAACCGGGTGGGTTTACTCCGCTTTCCGAGAGCTTTCGGAAGCTCAAAGCCTCTACAAGAAGGTGGAGAAGATAATAACCCGAGTTTGGGTGATTTTGGTATCTCAAATTTGGTTAATTTGTCTCTGCATGATAAGAAGAATGATGGGACCATGCTCAATGATATTGCCAAGTCAATTGTGTATACATTGTTCTGTATTGCTGTTGGATTTCTTCCCTTTAGAACAGTTAGAGTTCCTGCTATTGCCGCTCAGGTAGTCGAGGAGAGGGTTTTGGATAAGAAAACCAATGGGGGAGAGGAGGATGCATCGAACTTGAGGAGTCACGAGTACTCCGACTGCACGAGGCTGTTGCTTGAGGCGGTGTCGGGTGTATTGAGGATGATAGAAGAGGCTAGAAAAGGTAATTCCAGTGTGGAAGAAGTGGAGGCGGCATTCAAGGCTGTGAAGTTGAAGAAAGAGGAATTGCAGGAACGTATTTTGAATGAGCTTTATATGCAACTGAGAGGATTGAAGGGGGAGAAGGCAGCTTTGGAGAAGAGATTGGATGAGGTTGTTGACGAGGTAATGAAAGCTAAAGGAGAGTATGAGAGGTTAGTGGGGAAAGGGGTAAGTGGTGGGAAGGACGCGAGGGAGAGGATAGGCAGGTTAGAGCAGATATTGAGAAGGTTGGAGGTTGAGTACGACGAGAAATGGGAGAGAGTAGGGGAGATTGGGGATAATATTTTGAGGAGAGAGACTGTGGCCCTGAGCTTTGGGGTGAGGGAGATATGCTTCATTGAGCGGGAATGCGACCAACTGGTGAAGAGGTTTACTCGGGAAATGAGAGCCAGAGGGAAGGGTACTAACAGGTACAAACACAAATTTATAGACTTTATGCAATGTTTGTCTGTCTAATACTTTCCAAGAACTCATGGCTTGGTGTGTTGTAACGTTTACGGGTTGCTTACATTTACAGATTTCTTAAACAAAAAACATGTGCGGGAGTGAAAGCTTCCACATCTTCAGCCTAATAACTGGATATTCTACTTTAAATTCTAATTGTTTTTTTTTCTTCCTCATTTGTAGGATTCATTCATCCTTGCAGGATGAGTTGGCCTGTAAATTTTTCTATATATTTGGGTTCTCTTTTAGATTATGATATTAACAGTGAATGAATTTTACGACTAGAAAAGTGATATGGGTGCTGAATTGTGAGTTTACTCTTTTTCTTTTTGAAAAATCAGACTCACTTTTCATTGATGTAGTGTACGTGAGTACATATAAAATATTACTTTTTCTGATTACATCCCTAATTAGAAGTAACTATGAAAGGAGTATAATGAAAAAAAAAGAATTTGATAGGAAACACCTTGAAGAACAATAAAACTTAGCCAATTTCAAAGGATAAGCCTTTTCGATTCCTAAGAAGTCTGATGCTAGGAAAATTAAGGATTTTGGGCCAATTAGCTTGATTACTAGCCTTTACAAGATTATAGCCTCTACAAGTTTATATCTAAGCCTTTCTTGGAGAGGATAAAAAAGGTCACCGTTTCTTCGCCTCGGGGGGCCTTTGTGGTGGGTTTTTCACAACAATGCAAGTAGTAAGGCTCTTCAGTGCTAATCGGTCTAGTATTACCTCCTCCAGCAAAGCTTCTATTGGTTCTTTATTTGATTAAGGCTCAATGAGAAAAGATCATTTTGTAGGAAGGAGTTGAGGAGGGTGGTGAGTCTCATTTTGAATTGGAATGTCATTTCAAAAACTATAAAGGAGGGTTGCCAGGGGATAGGAAATTGGGTCAGCAAAAACGTAGCCTTCTTTCGGGGTGCTCGTGGAGGTTCCCATAAGAACCTCAAGCTCTTTGGCATAAGGTAAATTGCAAACAAGCATGGGTGGCATTCTAGCTCGTGCTCTGAAAACCCTTCTCTAATTTTTTTTTTTGATATGAAACAAAACTTTCATTGAGAAAAATGAAAAAGATACAAAATACACCAAAAGGCCTAAAAAGGGCATACAAAAAGACAGCTCAGCAAGAGGAATCCCCCTAAAGAAAAGGACTCCGATCCGAAAGAATAAGGCCAAGCGGATAATTACAAAAGAGATGAGAAACCGAGCCCCATAACGAAGTATTAAATCTAACAATGTCCCAAACAAAGTCCATAGACTTTTCCACCCTCCTAAACACTATGATTCCTCTCCAGCCAAATACCTCGTAACATAGCTAGAAAGCAAGCCTGCCACAAAAAACGACCCTTATCCTGAAAAGGGGGGAATAAGAGCACCTCCTCCATCATAGTCCTACAAACCCTAGCACGGACCCAGGAAGTCCCGAAACACAAAAAGAAATGATGCAAAGATTTTGAGCAAACTGGCAAGTCCACAGTATGTGATCAAGGTCCGAGGCACTCTTACAGAGAACACACCACTGTGGACCCAGGCAAAAACTCGACATCCTCTGGATATGATCCAACGTATTAACTTTCCCAAGAAGGACTTGCCACCCGAAGAACTTGATCTTCTTAGGAACTTTAATCTTCCACAGAGAGGTGAACCAAGGGGTCGAAAGGGGAGAAGAAGACAGGGAGCTCAAAATTTGATAATAAGAACTACAAGAAAAACCTTTGGACGGGCTGAGCGTCCAAATCCTCACATCCTTTCTCCCAGGGAACACAGAAAACTGAGACACCAAAGTAAGCGGAAACCTCTAAGGTATCCCAATTCGTTAGGGCACGAGAAAGGCCCAAAGAAATAGAAGGACCCCCACCCCCCACCCTGGGAATTCAAGACCTCGGCCTCCGAATGATGTTTCATTTAAGAAAGATGGTATAACCGAGGGAACGCAAGTGAAAGAAGTTTATCTCCTACCCAAGTGTCCCCCCAGAAATAAGTGTTAAAACCTTCCCCCACCATATAGCGAATAGACTGAGAAAAAGTAGGGAAACCCAAAGCAATAGCCTTCCAGGGATTATAATTGCTAACCTTGGACCCACCAGCTAGAACCCAATCAAACGGATGCAGCCCGTACTTACTTGCAATAATCCATCGCCACAAGGCATTAGTTTCATGGAGGAAACGCCATAACCATTTAGCCAAGAAAGCCTCATTCCTAAGCCTTAAGTTTCCAATATCCAAACCTCCTGCCTCCAAAGGCTTCATAACCTCCTTCCAACTCACCAGAAACCTTTCCAAAGAAAATCCCTCTTTGCCTTTAATAGGTTTTGTGGAAACAGCTGGGATTCTAGTTTCCAAACTACACTTTTAATAGGTCCTGTGGAAATTGGCTCTCTTTGCCTTTCAAAATTTTGATCATTAACCACCTTTTTTGTAAGCCTTCCTTGATCCAAAGATTAAGGAATTGACTTCTCTTTTAACTTTTTTTCATTCGGTGTGTTTATCCCTTGATTGTAGAGACCAACATGCATGGCCCATCGAGCCCTTTGGTTTATTTTCTTGTAAGTCTTTGTTCCTCCATTTGGTTTCCTCTTTAGCCCTTCCACAACAGGTCCTTTCTTTTGGAAGCTCAAAATCATGTAGAAAATCTGGTTCTTTCTTTATTTTTGCCTTTGAAAGGATTAATACCTTCAATGTTTGGCAAAAAGCCACCTCTTGTGTTTAGGCCCAAATTGGTGTGTTTTGCTGTAGGAGCAAAGTTGGGGATTGGAATCATTTGTTATGGTTGTCCCTTTTTACTAGGGTTTAGAGTCAATTTTGGCGGAGCTTTTAGTCTAGCCTATGTGCAGACATTGAGTATTTCCTATTTCTGAAACTTTGGAGCAGTTTACTTGGATGGGACCTCCTTTAGGTTGGGTTCTTTGGCAGGTTGGCTCCCTTGCTGCTTTGTGGTGCTTTGTGGTACATTGGACTGGAAAGGAAAACAAGAGCATTCCTTGGACGAGACCGTTCGTGGGAGGATGCGTGCAATTTAGCATTTGTTTTGCATCTCTATTGGCCCTCAATTAAAATTTATTTTCCAATTATGAATAGCCACTGCTACATGAATCCATAGTATTTTCACTTTTCTTCTCAAGTTTTTTATTGCAAAACGATGCTTCAATGTTGTTTTATGTCGCAAAGTCGAGGCCCAAACTACCTCAAGAGGCAGCTCGGTTGGCAAGGGCTTGGAGTCTCTTAGTCATACTAGCTTAGAGGTCAAGTTCTAACCTTCCAGTGTGTTTAATACCAAAAACTCTTGATGTCCTCGGGTTCGGACCTTGGGGAGGGCGGGCGTGGGTGCCCTAGAGTATAGGGGAATAAAACTCCGACTCCCCGTAAAAAAAAAAAAAAAGATCAAGGCCCAAACTCTTGAAACTATTGTGACATTATAATCGAGCATCTTTAACTAGTAAGGCAATCAAAGATGGTTCATCTCTTCCACTTCCCTTTTACTTAACAGACACCAGTTTGAGCGATAAACTCATGTTTGCACATCTCCTTTGAATTCTTTTGGCATCTTTAAGCCTTCATGATGCATTATCCATATGAAAAGCTTTACTATTTTTTTTGTCCTTTACTCTTCAAGACTTCGGGAGACAGATTTTTGCTTTGACATTTTTCTTTGTTGTTAGATAATATTATTTGAATTATAATTAGATTTAGTTCAGATTATATTATTTTTTTTTTGATATGAAACAAATATTTCATTGATGGTATGAAATATACAAAAGGCCACATGGGCAATTACAAAAGAGCTTTCCAACTTGTAATAAATTCATTTAGAGAATAGCTACTAAAAATTGGGTAGAAATATTTGCACCATCCGAGAGCTAATGTAATGACCCTATCAAAAAATAAATCAAAAGGGAGAGCATTGTCATTGAAAACCCTGTTGTTCTTTTCCAACCAAAGACTCCAAAAGAAGGCCCGAGCAAACTGTATCCATAGAGTCAGTTTTCTTCTCTTAAATGGGTGCCTCGCCAATATCTGGTCAAGAAAGATAGTAGGATTTGTGTGTAGGGGAGTTTCCCATCCAAAAGCTGCGAGTAGTTGGCTCCAAAATTGATTAGCGAAATCACATTGTGTGAATAGGTGACCCTGTGTTTCTGTAGCTTTAAAACTGAGAAGGCAACAGTTTGGGGATAGGGTGATGTGGGGGAGCTTTTTCTGTAGTCTATCATGGGTATTGATCACCCCATGACTAAGTTCCCAGAAGAACTTGACTTTCCTTGGGCATCTCCATGCCAAATTCGAGGGAATAGAGTGGAGACAGTGAGATCTTTGTTAGTGGTGAGAATGCGATAGGCAGATTTTGTAGAAAAAGATCTGTTGGTTTCCAAAGGCCATGTCCATTGGTCATTAAGGGAGGTAGGTGTGGTTGAGTCTAGTATATAGGAGAGTGCTAACCAATCAGAGAGCTCATCGTCTTTTAGTGGTCTGCGGGAGTTGTAATCCCAGGAGGCTGTGGCGTGTGACCAAAGCTCGGAAATAGTGGCTTCTTTGTTGGTCGAAATAGCATAGAGATTGGGATAGAGGCTGCCCAGAGTCCCTTGTGATAGCCATGTATCGTGCCAAAAACTGAGAGCACTTCTTTCACCCACTTTGCAAATGGCGTATGTCCTGACAATGCTGATTTGCTTAGTGATTCCAGTCCATGGCCCCTTAAAACGATTTCTGTGAATGGATGGCCAGGTAACCGAGAGTGAGCCATTGTATTTGGCCGCTATGAGTCTCCTCCATAGGTGGTTTGGCTCTGAATGAATCTCCAAATCCATTTAGATAATAAAGCTCGGTTCCTATGGTTGATGTTACCAACGCCAAGGCCTCCTTCGTGTAGCGGTAGTTGGGTGCGGGTCCAGTTAATAAGATGGGGCTTGCCATTTGAGTTCGATCCCTCACACAAGAAATCTCTGAATATTTTACTAAGACGATCCGCAGCCTTTCCAGGTAGCTAAGGGAGAGGTAATAGATAGGGAAGTTTGTAAGGGCAGATTGTAAGATAGTAAATCTGCCTCCTTTGGAAATGAAAAGGTTTTTCCATCTACTTAGCCGATGCTGGAGTTTTTCAATTAAAGGGAGCCAGAAGCGTTCCTTTCTATGGTTCCCATTTAGGGGGAGTCCCAAATAAGTGCTTGGCCATGTCCCAGATGTGCAGCCCCACTCTATAGCAATCTGATTTGTTATTTGTGGATTAATAGCCACTCCAAAAACGCTGGACATTTTGTAGTTGATGTTGAGACCCGAGCCAAGCTCAAAATATTTGATGGTTTTGTGGAGAGATTTGATGGTGGTAGGATCCATCTTAGAAAATAAGATTGTGTCATCTGCAAAAAGAAGATGGTTAATAGAAACCAATCCACATCTAGAGACATAACCTGATATGGAGCCATTTTGTTCGCCGTGGAGGAGCAAACGGCTAAGGACGTCCGTGATCAAGATAAAGAGGAAAGGTGACAGCGGATCCCCTTGCCTTAATCCTCTTGTGGTTGTGATTTTGCCTCTTGGTTTTCCGTTGATGATAATGGAGAAACTAGTGGTAGAAATGCAACCTCGGATCCATTTCCTCCATCTCACTCTAAAGCCTTTGTGGTGGAGAATCATGTCTAGAAAATCCCAGTCTACCATGTCAAAAGCCTTTTCAAGGTCGAGTTGAAAGACCACACCTTCTTTTCTCACCTTCCAATCGTCAATAATTTCATTGGCTATAAGAGAGGAGTCAAGGATCTGTCTACCTTCTACAAATGCGGACTGGTGGGCTGTAATCGTTTGGGGCAGCAGGTTTTTGAGCCTCTCGGATAGGACACGGGCAATGATTTTGTATGCATTTTGGAAAAAATCTTGGAACATTGCCAAAATATCAGATTTGATAATGTTCCATGACTTTTTGGAAAATTCTGCAGTGAAACCATCCGGCCCAGGGGCTTTGTCCTTTCCAAGACAGCAGACTGCTTTGTAGATCTCCTTTTCCGTGAAAGGGAGCTCCAGCCTTGTAGAGTTGTCTATAGTGATGGGATCCCATGGGAGATTGGTAGGGCAACTTCTCTGTCCAGCTTTCCTAGTGTAGAGGGATGAGTAAAAATCAATGAATTCCTTTTCAATATCCCCAATTTGTGTGAGGCTATTACCTTCCTGAGAGAGTAGTTCAGTAATGGTGCTTCGTCTTCTTTTGTTAGCTAGGAAACGGTGGAAGAATTTAGTATTTTCATCCCCCTCATGTAGCTATTTTAGCTTGCATTTTTGCCTCCAGAAAATCTCTTCTTTAGCAGCAAGAGAGAGTAATTCCTCACGAATAGTCGGGCGCTCCCGAACCTTGTCAGGGGATAGGGTGCGGGTTCCTTCCAAATCATCCAGTGTGGATAAGGACTGGATGAGCTTGTCCTTTTGAGAGTGTATGCAATCGAAGTGTTCTTTGTTCCACACCTTCAAGGCTAGCTTCAATGCTTTGAGCTTCATCATCAAGCCATGGCCTGGCCAACCATGGATGGGGTTTCTATTCCACCAAGACTCTAGGAAAGGCTTGAAGGAATTGTGGGCAAGCCACATATTCTCGAATCTGAAGGGTGTTGGGCCCCAGTTGTTTTGTCCAAATTCCAAGAGGATGGGAAATGATCGGATGTGGTTCTGTCCAGTCTCTTAGCAGTTGGCATCCCAAGTTTGTCCGTGCACCCTTTAGCCAATAGGAAGCGATCAATTAAGGAGTGCGATTGGTTCCGGGACCACGTGAGCTTGCCGTTGCTGAGGGGAATATCAATGAGACCAGATCCATCAATGAAGGAGTTGAAGGTCTGCATACTTTTGGTGCGGGGGCGGCCACTGGATTTTTCCCAAGACCATCTGGTGACGTCAAAGTCCCCAGCTAAAATCCAAAGATCCTCACAAAGGTCAGATAGATCTTTGAGCTCCTACCAAAAATGATGGTGGTGCTCAGAGGTGGATGGACCATAGATTCCTGTGATCCAGAAAGAGAAACTGTCAGCTAAGATAAAATTTAGGGAAAGGGAAAAAACACCTTCAATAATCTCCCTTTTTGTAAAGGCAGCGTCGTTCCAAAGGATAAGTATCCCACCAGCCGTACCCGCAATGCTAAGAGTCGCCCAATTTATCCCATGGGAACTCCAAAGGGATTTAACAATGGGGGGTCGATAATAGCCATCTTTGTTTCCTGTAGGATCACCACACTAGGATTAATGCGGGAGATAGTTTGCTTGATGAGGGCCCTCTTCTTCCATGAGCCCAGACCCCTCACATTCCAAGAGAGGATCTTCATATGGCACGGGATGGTCCCCCCTTTAGAAGCTTTCGTTTATCATAGTTGATGGAAGAGGTTAGGTTCTTTAGCTCTCGCATGCCTGTTTTGGGTTTTTGGGTTTTGGAAGGCTTTTTGGCCTTAGTTTCTACCTGTGGGATGGACATGATGCATAAACTTGACTCCTGTAGGTAGCTGGCCAAGTAACGTTGGAGATAGCTTGGAGAGAAGAGGTTTTTGGCCAGGTTTTTGTCAGTAACGATAGGGCTGTCATAGGTGTCTGCCAGTGTGGGTAGTGCGGCAGTGTCAGTGGCCATGGGGGTGAAGATGGTTGTTTGGGTGGGTTGGCGATGGATAGGGTGTTGGATGGTGAGTGGGGTTGTGTAGGGGTAGAAATGTGAAGGGTGCTGTCTTGGTGATCGGTAAATCACCAAAAAGAATGGTGGGGATAATGGGTGTGGATGGGCTATTGCAGATAGCCAAAAGTGGGCTATCATCGGGGAGCGGACTCGAAAAATAGTCAACCTCATCAAGGTCATGAATGAAAGGGCTGCTAGGTATGGGGCTAGGTTTCCTTCTTTGTAGGAGAGAGATGGATTGGATTTTATCCCTATTAGTCACGTGATTTTTTTTGACATGATTGGGGGATGGCTTCTGCACCAATGCTTTGGGAGGCGGTTCATAGGGAGGGAGGGTAGCAGTGACTTTTTCCTTCCCTTTAATCGAGGTTGGGGGTGATTTTGATGGGTCAACATCCTCTGTCAGTGGTTCAGATGGGGTAGGTGTGACAGGCTTCTCGAGGGAGAACTCTCCGGCTGGAGTACTGGTGGTTCCGGTGAGTGGAAATTCCGGCCAGTGCTGTGTGGTTGTATCTCGAAAAATTTGTAGTTTTTCCCTGATTTCCGCGAGCTCCGATTAAGTTCCGGTCAGTAAAGAAGGGGTGAATGTGTACGGTGAGGGCATCCTCTTGAGGAGTGTTGGGAGTTCAATGTAAGCAGGGAGAAAACCCGTATCATTTTCTTTTACTTTTATCTTAAGCTCCATCAGGTTTCTAAGGCTAGAGGATTGCTTAGAAACTTCTATGAAGCCGCCACATTTGTCCCCAATGAATGGGATGACGGTATCGTTCCAAAGGTGAAGAGGGAGGTCTCTATTGGTGATCCAACCGCCATAAGATGGAACTTGACGATTTGAGTTAATGTTGTGGGTACTCCATGTGATGAAACGGAGTTTGTATAGACCAACAGATTGCCAATCAGGGGAAGAAGTGAGGGATGTTGCTTGTTCTCTATCTTCACAACGGAGGAGGGCTTTGTCGGCATGAATGGGGTTGATGGAGCAATAGCCACTGATAGATGCTTGTAAAGCCCGCAGTATGGATTGCCAATCATCATGGAAGGAGTGTCGCTGCACTATGATCCATCTACTCCAATCAAATATCTTAGGGAATAGAGTTGACCTTGTTGGCGAATCTGTGGTAAGAGGGTTGGTCTTGGGCAGTATGGGTGGTTTAGTTTTTTGCATGGGGTGATGTGGTTTTGGAGGTGCAGGGTCAGTGACGGTACTAGGTGGCATTGTTATTCTTTCAACAGTTGGGTAATTGTTGATGAGGTTGTGGAAGGTCTTCCAGCCACCTTTCTCCGCACCAGATGGTATCATAAGCTTGTTCGAACCTCCGTTGCAATCAAGCTTGTTTATCTCTCGCCAGTACCCCTTCTTGTTGCTCAGCTTCTCGATCCACAGCGTGTAGTCATCGCTGCAATGTTCCCTGAAGAATTTGTAGGTGAGTGGGGAGTCAATGAGGTGGTTTGTGGCGGTGTTGAGCCAATGGATGGAGTTCCAAGTAAGTGAAAGGGAGTAGGTGGTGTCTTTTCCAATCCACAGCGTGTAGTCATCGCTGCGATGTTTCCTGAAGAATTTGTAGGTGAGTGGGGAGTCAATGAGGTGGTTTGTGGCAGTGTTGAGCCAATGGATGGAGTTCCAAGTAAGTGAAAGGGAGTAGGTGGTGTCTTTTCCAATCTCAGATAAACGAGCACGGCTGCCTCTGAAGTGCTCATCAACCTTGATAGAAAAGGATTTGTGTTCAATCTTGATTCTGCGGGGAGGATAGTTCCAAGGGATCATGATGATTGGTTGGTCGGGGGGAGAGGGTGTGGGGGTTAGGAGGTGAAAGAACCATCGGGAACGGCGGTGGGGCGGCGGTGGAGGGTGGGTGGGTAGCGGTGGGGTGGAAGGGAGGAGAGAGCATTTTTCAAAAAACGTAAATAGTAAATAGCTTAGAGGAAATGAGTTTAGTTTAGATTATATTATTTGAATTAGATTTCTTAATTAGGAATTATAGTATTATAAATAGGTCATCAGGTTTGTATCAAGGCATTCAATTCAATGAAATCTTATTTGTTGTTCTCCCTATTTTCTCTTCTTCCCTAAAAAGTTAACATTTGTGTTGTCAAATGGATAAACATTTCACTGAGAACATAGCCAGGGATTGTAAAAACCACCATTCTCTACCATCCCTTGTGTTGATACACATCCTATTTAGGAGTTCCATTAATTTTTGATGTTGAATGATAAATTTTGGTCGATTATTAATTGCCACATCATTATTTTAAAATTATATTTTGGACCAATCACAAATTTACATGTATCCTATATTAAATTATTATTTTTTTTGATAAGAAACGGAATATATGAAAACAAAAGGAGAAAACAGCCTACTGGCAAGGGCTGAGGAGGCCCTCCCTTGGAAAACTACCAGTGTACCACATTACAGCTTTCCAATTGTGTGAAAAAGTAAAGCTAGATTGTAATTACAAAAGAATCTCCTATAAGTAAGGCACCAAGTGGCCATAGTAATTTGTATATTTTCACAAAAAAATATTAAAAGGAGTAGACTTATTTTTGAAAGTACTTTGATTTCTTTCTTTCCAAATACTCCAAAGACAAGCTCTACTAGCTCAACTCCAAAGAACCTTGGTTTTTCCTTTTAGAGAGCCTCCTTGAATCACTTCAACAAGCCAATCATCTATCAAATGGGGAAGGAAACCCGAGAGGCCATATTCCTTCATAAAAAAAGACCAACACTTCGAGGCAAATTTGCAATGGAGGAACAAGTGGTCGATTATCTCCTTGCTACTAAGGCAAAACAGACATGCCGAGGGGTCCTATATTAATTTTAAAATCGGCAAATAAAGTTATGCCAAATGGCTTTCTTATGGCCATCCGATGACATCGGCTAATTAGATCAACCCATAAGGAGATTGGACCCAAACCCATTAAGCCCATGACCCACATAAGATGCACCAAAACTCTATATATAGAGGGGGTCACCTCTCATTTGATATTTTCAGAAGGATTTAGAAGAATTGGAGATTTAGAGCCATCAGAATTATCCACGAGCGTCTAGAGACTACAAAAGTTGAAGACTTGAAGGATTGGAGACTCAAAGAATCGAAAACTTCGAGAGTTGGATCTTTTATTCATCAAGCTACAAGTCGAAGATTTCATCAAACTGGATAACCAAGTCTTCAACAAAACTCAAAGTCGAAGACTTTAAAGATTCTTCAACATGCTAGAAGTTGAAGATACCGACTTCTTTGATTCGAGAATAAGCCCAATAGAACCATCATGAGATGACCTAGTGTTCAATAAGGGAATGTAAATAACAAGGGGGTTTAGAGGGAATGAGTTCAAACCATGGTGGCCACCTATTTAGGATTTAATATCCTACGGGTTATTTTGTCAACCGAATGTAGTAGGGTCAGGCGGTTGGCCCGTGATTAGTCGAGGTGCGCGCAACTTGGTTTCAGACACACGAGTATAAAAAAAAAAAGAAAAAAAAAAGAATAAGACCAACAGCCGTCAAATCAAAGTTACATCCGAGAGAGAGCATAAAAGGATTATACATGAGAGATTGAACACTACAAATATAAATACAAATCAAGTTCTGGAATTTTTTTAATATGAAATTCCTCAAGAACAGTTGATATTCCTTTAGTTTTTATTTGGTTAAATTTCATCTCGTCACGATGCTTCAATTGGCTATATTTTCTTCCCAAATTTTCTTTCACAAGCAAGTCTTTACCCTGTGCAAGTTTCAAAATTCTTGGAAAAGTTTGCACAATAGGCAAAAAAAAAAAAAAAAAAAACGAGGAAAAAAATCCAGGTAATTTTTGCATAGGAATTTACTATTTTTGAATTGATAATGCTCCTTTTCCTTGTAAATGATTTATATTTTAGCGATATGTTCTGCACATACCATAAATTATTTTCCATGATTTTTAGCCATCTAACATGCTTTGTGATTGTATGATAATATGTATTTTTATTTGATTTCAATCTTTGTTACATGATTTCATTTCTTTTGAACTTTGTGATATTTGTATTTCCCCTTGATGTAACTCTTTTGAAATAAAACAAATGATTTAAGTTTTATAATAAATTTTTGCTTCTTGGTTGCAGAATGGCAAAACAATCTCTTACAAAGCTTTCTAAAGATTACATTCAGAAAGATTTGGAAAATATGCATAGAAAAAAGTTGGAGCAAATTATTCTTCCTACTGTCATTCAAGGTGATAGTCTTGGAAATTTTTTAGATCAAGAAGCAGTTGATTTTGCTCAGCGCATAAGTCAAGGTCTTAAAGATTCTAGGGCAATGCAGAAGAATATGGAGGCTCGTTTGGGAAAGAATATGAAGAAGTTTGGTGACGAAAGACGGTTTGTTGTTAACACCCCAGAGGACGAGGTGGTGAAGGGTTTTCCAGAAGTTGAGTTGAAGTGGATGTTTGGTGATAAGGAAGTTGTGGTTCCTAAAGCTATTAGTCTTCAGTTATTCCATGGTTGGAAGAAGTGGCGTGAAGAAGCAAAGGCAGATTTAAAAAGAAACCTATTAGAAAATGTGGAATTTGGTAAAAAATATGTGGCCCAAAGACAGGTACTGTTTAATCATGTACTACAATTCATGTGTTCGGGATTTTTGGATGTCATAAACTTTATATCAAAAATATTTTTCTGTGACACATTTTATCTTTACTTAGCTATCTTTAATATTTATGGTAAACATTTTTTGCTTAACTTTTATATGATTGCATCACCCTTGATATTACCTTTAGCAGCTATTTTAATTGCAGGAGCGTATTCTTCTTGACCGAGATAGAGTTGTAGCAAATACGTGGTACAATGAAGAAAAGAAACGGTGGGAAATTGATCCGATGGCTGTTCCTTATGCGGTGGAAAAGAGGCTAGTAGATCATGCCCGAATAAGGCATGATTGGGCCGCGATGTATATTTCACTTAAGGGGGACGACAAGGAATTTTTCTTGGACATTAAGGCAAGCCACACATGCATTATTCTTTGTTTATTTGTACCTTATTTCCACTTTTATTCTAATTCTGCAATCTTCATCAGGAATTTGAAATGATATTTGAAGATTTTGGAGGTTTTGACGGACTATATATGAAAATGCTTGCCTGTGGTATACCAACAACTATTCACTTGATGTGGATCCCATTCTCAGAGTTGGATATCTATCAACAGTTCATCCTAAGCTTAAGGTTGTCTCAGAGTTGCTTGAATGCATTGTGGAAGACTAGAGTTGTATCATATGGGAGAAGTTGGGTTTTTGAGAAAATAAAAAATATAAATGATGACTTAATGATGGTGATTGTATTTCCGACTGTGGAGTTTTTAGTCCCTTATCCGGTATTAGATCTTTCATTTTAATTGTTGTAGAATGTTTATTTTATTAAAAATATTTGCTTTTGTTTCAAGTTTTCAATTACTATTATTATTCTATTACAGATAAGACTCCGGTTGGGGATGGCATGGCCAGAGGAAATAGATCAAACTGTTGGTTCAACATGGTACTTGAAATGGCAATCTGAGGCAGAAATTAATTTTAGATCCAGAAAAACAGATGATTTCCAGTGGTTTCTTTGGTTTATCATTAGAAGTGTTGTATATGGATATATTTTGTTTCATATCTTCTCCTTTATGAAGAGAAAAGTGCCAAGGCTTCTGGGCTATGGACCAGTTCGTAGGAATCCAAATTTGCGGAAGTTAGGGAGAGTGGTAACTCACTGCTCCTTATTGACTGTTAGCTATAGATATGGTGCTTATTATGATCTTGACACGGTGTTGCTTAAGGCAATACATGGGACTGTAAATTTCCTTTCTGTTGCCTTCTTCATGATGATGATACATAGCATGGTGCCAGTATCTCATTGCCAGTACCATTTCATCCTTATGTTCTGTGATGAGTATACTGAAAATTTTACAACACCCCTTTTGAGAATACATTGGAGACATGGAATCATGCCGTTAAATTTTCCATGATAGGAATAGTAATATCCATCGTATTGAGGACTTGGATGATGTGGTTCATACACTACGGGCAAATTCCTCTTGAACACATGTCAGACACTCTTGACTTTTAATCTGGCTACTGTTATGCTCTGCGCTAATGCCCAAAGAGTGTTGAGATTGGGATGTCTGTTTTACTTTTTGATATTTGCTGGCTGTAAACAAGTTCTTTCATCGATTTTATTGATGCAGCGTGTCTATGTCCTGGACCATAATTCTATGGGTCTGTGTACTAATCCAAGTTTATATTGAAGTCCATTTGCTGCATGCAAATTGCACAAAATGTTTGATGATATGTGTTGTGTGATTAGCCTTTTTAGCTGCAGAGTTGGTTGTACCCAACGAGACCTTTCCTTTTATTTATTTATTTTTTGAGCTGCAGCACAATAAAATTCCTCTTTGGAATTTGGACACTCAGTTGAGAATTCTAATTTCAGTGCTATTCTGCAGAAATCCTATCTTAGTTATAGGATGAGGAAAATCAAACATAAGAAGCGGGCTGGTGTTGACCCAATTACACGTGCATTTGATAGAATGAAGGTTAGACCCAAATGGTAGAATTTCTATTTTCTACTGTTTTTCTGTGGTGAAGGAACTGCTTAAATATATTTATGATCCGTTTGTGGTTAGCAGAGGGTGAAAAATCCATCAATACCTTTGAAAGACTTTGCTAGTATTGAGTCAATGAGAGAGGAGATCAATGAAGTTGTGGCATTTCTACAAAATCCTCAAGCATTTCAAGAAATGGGTGCACGTGCACCTCGGGTATGTTTGACTAATGGTGTATGTGCAGTTGCTTCAAATTTCTTAGTTCTGTTTCTCTTATTGCTTCTATTACAATGAAATATAAATATAGAATATTACAGGAAGTGAGATTTATTCTGTGAGTAATTATTCAAAAGAAAAGCAACAATGTCTGAGATGAGATGCGTGAGGAATTGGGGTTTAATTAGGCATTTCTAAGATTTATAGCCATTTAATTTTCAAGCTAGAGACATGAAATTCATATTTGATGTAATTCCCTTTTATATTTCTAACTCGACAGCAAAGTTTTAGCTAGTCAATACTGTGCAATATTTTACTGTACGCTTGATTGGGGGAGTACATTTAGTTTACTACATAGGTAATATACCCACCCCCCCTCCCGCCGGTTACTTTTAGAGGGGATTTTCCCTCCCCATGCCTCTACCCTTTTTCTTCCTTTGCAGAAAAAAAAAACCTTTTTTCTTCGTTCTCTTTTTTTGGGGGAAGGAAACAGAACTTTATGTGAAAAGTTACACAAAATAATCAAAGAAACAGAATACTATCAACCTAAACCCTCCCAAACTAACGAACTCAAAGTCTCGAAATGAATTACACAGAAAACAACTTCAACAAGCAAAAATTTCAGAGGAGTTATTGCAAAAATATTTAGAAAGCTGCTGCCTGGTTTATGAAATCAAATCTCTTTTCCTGCAATAAACTTTTATCTTTTAATTCTCTTGAGTTTGTTTTCCACCAAATGCCCCAATTTTTTTTTATTTGACCCCAAATCAAAGCCTTAACTGAATTAATCCACTAGTGATCCACCTTCCTTTTGAAACGGAAACAAATTATTTTCTGCTCTAAGATTAAAATGCCATGCTATATTGAACACTTCAAGCAATGCTGATTAAATATTTTTGCTGTACTGACAATGAAAAATGAAATGGTTGATATCTTTTTCAACTTTCAAACATAAAATGCATACATTAGGATTTAGCCACTTTTTGTTGTAATACCCATTCACTTCCAGACTTTGAAAAGACTTGTTGATGTGTTAATTTTCATCCATCTTGATGCTCTTGTACTGTTGGTTAGTTTGTCGTGCAAGTTCTCTCAATGGTCATTGGTTTTAGAAAGAGAAAGTCTAAAGGTTACATGTTTGGGGTGTTCATGTTTGGCAAATTTAGTTGGAGCAAAATAAGAGGATCAAAATGGAATAGAGGAATAATGCTTCCATCTGGGATTCTACTTTATTATCAGCTTCCTCTTGGTGGCTCACATCTTAGGGTTTTATTTATTTATATATTTATTTCTTTTGTAATTACTCCATTTTATCTATACCTGTCAACAGTGTTTTCGAGGCGCAAGGCGCATCGCAAGGCGACAAGCCCTTTGATCGCCTTGAGGCGAGAGGCGATACAAAGGCGACGCTCGATTGAAGTGAGATGCACCTTAATAAATAAGTAAAAATTATATATATGGTGCATAAATTACCTTAAAAAAATTAATACCACAATAGTAAATGTCAACAAGATACATAAAACAACTAAATTCTATAAGTTTAGTTCAAAATAAAGACAAGCAACGGCGGAGATTGATGGTGGTGAAGGCTTGAAGCCCGTGAAGGTGAATGTCGAGAGGGAGGGGAGGCAGAAATAGGGTTTGGGTCGCGTAGGGGAGGGTGTTTTACAAAAACAACAAATAAAAAACTAAAAAAAATTAAAAAATAAATAAGGCAGATCGCCCCCTTGAAGGAGGCGATCGCCTTGCCTTAGGCGACAGGCGCGCCAAGGCGCCCAAAGGCGAGCGCCCGATTGAAGGCGCTCGCCTGGGCACCTTGCGAGGCGCACCTGGGTGAAAACGCCTCGCCTCTCGCCTGAGGCGAGCGCCCGGGTGCTCCTCGAAAACACTGTCTGTCAATTAGAATGTTTCTGAAAGTCTTTTTGGTTTATTTTTGTAATTTCGAAATGATTTCTTATTTTAAAAAACATTAGAATGTATGTTTCTTAATATGGGAATCTGGCCCTTAAAAGGCATCAACAAATAATATAGCTGGGTTTTGTTCAGCGTTTCTATCACATTATATTTATGAGCATTCCTTCCATCTTTGGATAACACACACTCTGTTGCAGTGTTTGATATAGCATTTCTTATGTTTCGTCTCATGATTTGAGGAGCTTGTTGTATTTTGTTTATGCTCGACCTATTGCAGGGGGTCTTAATTGTTGGTGAGAGGGGAACAGGAAAGACATCTCTTGCGCTGGCCATAGCCGCAGAAGCGAAAGTACCAGTTGTTACAGTTGAAGCCCAAGAATTAGAGCCTGGACTATGGGTTGGGCAAAGTGCATCCAACGTTCGGGAATTGTTTCAAACTGCAAGAGATTTGGTTGTTCTCTTGAATCTTTACTGTTGATGCATGCATTTCTGGACTTAGTAGATGTATTATTATTAATAATTTTAATAAGAAATAATTTCATTAATAAATGAAATGTACAATAGGTAAGAATAGACTCCAAGCCTCAGAGTGTTGTAGAAGCTCTCCAATTAGAAATAGTAGAAGAAATGAAGTGATTATAAAAGTGCTTTAGCAAAAGGGCATCAAGAGGAGCTCAAAAAAAAAAAAAAAAAAGAAAAAGGAAGAAGAAAGAAAGAAAGAAAGATCCCCTGACTTTCTCAACATATTACTCTAAAGGCTATAAAACACTGATTTTTTTTTTTTACTTAATTTATTTGTTTTTGCAATATTCAAATCTCCCAAAGGATTCTGCAAGCAACTACCACCCAAAGGGCTTTATTCTTGCCAAGGACTTTGGATTAAGATATCAAAAGGTACCTGAGAATGATGCAAATGACAAAGGATATTAAAAAAGCTCTCTAATTGGTCAACAAGACTTAAAAAGAGTAATTACAAAAGGATTTAGACTTAGCCTACAAATTAAGATCCTATCTTTTTCAACTAGCTTTCAACGTAAAATCTGTTCCACTAATTCTTTCACCAGGTCAATAACAGAGGGATGGTCAAGCTGCATGTTTTTTGAATTCAAAAGTTGGGGAATTTAAGGGAGTGTCCGAAGTTATTCTAGCTAATCTTTATCTGCCATGTTTAGTCTGTTTGAAGAAGTCATCCTATCTCTCATAGCTATAAAATGATCAATTTTAGTAGGAATAGGATCCATGAAGGATTGCTGGAAAGAGGAAAATCTATGAAACTGAGATCGTCAGTAGGGTTTAAAAGATTTCATTGCTTTTATACGTTTGGTGATTCTTCTCCCATTAGATTATCATCAATCCACCACACCACATTGAGATCTCCCCCAATACACCAATGGCCATGACATAAGCTGGAAAGCGTGTAACTCTTGTTAGAAATCCTCTCTAAAATGATAGTAGGGGGAGGGCTGTACTCCTATGTTACCCAACCACTGTTATTGTCTTCAATCAGAAATTAATTAGAGATAGAGTCAGAACCCAGACAATTTAGAATAGAGATGCTACCTCATTCCTCTTTTTCTAAGAAATGTTCAAACATTTTATTGCTATGATAAAATTATACGAAAAATGGAGGAAACTTGATCTCAAGCCAAGTGAAGCTACAAAAAGCACCTCCAATTGGCCAAAAGGAAAGATAAACTGTAGCTGTAGCCATGAAAGTAAGATGAATTTTTACTGAGAGCCAAAAGGATAAGTTGTTCATAAAACTATCTAAAGATTTTCCATGTAGACCAAAGGAAAGTTCTAATAAAGTTGATATTCGTGGTTATTTCTGGTAATATTACTGTGAAAACTTTTTAACCAGCAATTTTTTCCTTGGTTTTTATTCTAGAAAAGTTTAGAAGATTAGTTTTTGCAATCTTCCATGTCTAATTTTAGTTCTAGAGTGATATTTCTAGGCACCTGTGATCATATTTGTGGAGGATTTTGACCTTTTTGCTGGAGTTCGTGGCAAGTTTATTCATACTAAAGAACAGGATCACGAGGCTTTCATAAACCAACTTCTTGTGGAGCTAGATGGGTAAGCTTAAATTTCTTTTCGTTATTTTGACCAGCCAATGTTCTAGTGCACTCCCTCTGGATATCTTGAAATGTAACAAAACTTATCCATGAAGCAACTGGCACTTATATTGATGTAGTTATTATGTAAGGGTTAGTTGGGTTAAGTAAGGCCGTAAGGTTGTTTTAGTTATAAGTTGGTTAACCGTGTGGTTAATATGTAGTTACCGTTAGTGTACTGTTAATGTGCCAGCTTTCTCTTTAAATAGCTGCTGGCTTTCTCTTTTGGAGGATATTATTCTTTCTTCAAGAAAATCCCTGTGTATTGTACACCAATCTTGGTATCAGAGCAACCCGTTTCTGGGGTAGATGGCAGGAAAGAAGTCGATCAACTTGGGCGACTCTTCCCTCGGTAACAAAGAAATGGAGCAACCCTCCATTCTCTCGCCACGAACGTCAACCGCACGCTTGCTGTCGGTTGAAGGGGAGGTGAAAACCATCTAGCAGGATGTTGGTGAGATTAAACAAATACTAGAGATTATCCACGACAAGCTTGAAGCAATAAGCGTGCATCAGTCGCCGGTTCAACACACAAATCTGCCGCAAGAAAGGATGGATCAGCAAGCAAGAATGGATCAAGAAACAAGGGTGGATAACCGTAGACAGGTTTTTCCCCAAGAAAGGCCAGCAAATCCACCAAGAAGACCAAGGGCAGTCCGGTAATTGGGAGCGAATGAAAAAGCTCATGCGTGAACGATTTCTACCAATTAATTTTGAACAAGTTTTGTACAATCAGTACCAGAATTGTCGGCAAGGAACAAGATCCATAGCTGACTATTCCGAGGAGTTTCATCGTTTGGGTGCAAGAACCAATCTTTTGGAAAGCCAACAACATTTGGTGGCTCGATTCATTGGTGGGTTGCATTCGGACATTAAAGAACAGATTGCTTTGCAACCAACTGGTTATCTCAATGAGGCCATTTCTACCGCAACCACCATTGAAGAGCAGGTGGGCAGTCGTTTCAAGAAGCAATATGCTCGCCGCGGCACTTGGGATCGGGGGGGTACATCCAAACGGTCCAATCCTCTGGGTGACAATACCTCTTCCCCAAACTCTTCAGCCACTGCCCCTAAAGGTAAGTCCCTCGACAATGATATTGTTAAAACTAAACCTGTTGATACTATGGCAGGAGAAAAACAAGGAAATGTATATTCCCGCCCAACATTGGGTAAGTGCTTTCGGTGTGGACAAACCGGACACTTATCCAATGATTGTCCTCAACGAAAAGCTATCAATTTCATTGATGAGGAAGACATCCACGAAGACAGTGGAGAAGAATTGGAAGATGATGTTGACTATGCCGCACCAGATGTAGGGGATCCTGTCTCCTGTGTCCTTCAACGGTCCTATTGACACCTAAAACAGAGGTAACTTACCAACGACATGCTCTGTTTAAAACTAAATGCACCATAAATGGGAAAATATCATCGATAGTGGGAGCACCGAAAACATAATTGCAAGTAAGTTGGTAAGTACATTACACTTGCCTTTATCCTCGCACCCTGCTCCATATAAAGTATCTTGGATTAAAAAAGTGGGTGAGGCTCATGTCACACACACTTGCACAGTGGCTTTGTCCATTGGTGCAACATATAAAGACCAAATTGTGTGTGATGTGTTGGACATAGATGTATGCCATATTTTACTTGGAAGGCCATAGCAATATGATACTCAAGCTCTCCATAAAGGACAAGATAATACATTCGAGTTTACGTGGATGGGTAAAAAGGTGGTACTTCTCCCGTTGAATCCCTCCAAATCCCTTCCTTTGAAAGACAGTGACAAAGGGAAAGGTAACCTATTTACCCTTAGTTCAGCAACACAGCTTCTGGAACGACCTAAAGACCCCATCCTCGGTTTGATTATAAAAGAATTTGATGCCCAGAATGGTGGTTCTTCTGTTCCATCGGCTGTAGAACAATTATTGACCGAATTTGACACTATTATGGAAACACCAACTGGGTTACCCCCTCTTCGAGACATACAACACAATATTGACTTCTTTCCGGGGGCATCGATCCCCAATCTAGCACATTACCGAATGAGCCCTTCTGAGTATAAGATACTTCATGACCAAATTCAAGAATTACTTGAGAAAGGACACATACAGCCTAGTCTAAGTCCATGTGCCGTCCCTGCTCTGTTGACTCCAAAAAAGGGCGGTACTTGGAGGATGTGTGTCGATAGCCGTGCTATAAATAAAATCACAGTCAAATACCGGTTTCCCATACCACGGATTTCCGACCTTCTGATCAATTAGGAGGTGCCTCAATCTTTTCTAAAGTAGATCTCAAAAGTGGCTACCACCGGATACGAATCAGACCCGGGGATGAGTGGAAAACAGCCTTCAAGACTAATGAGGGGCTGTTTGAATGGCTTGTTATGCCATTCGGATTATCTAATGCTCCAAGTACCTTCATGCGACTTATGCATCAGGTTTTGTTTCCTTTCATTAACAAATTTATTGTTGTTTATTTTGATGCTATTCTCATTTATAGCACTACTATGCATGATCACCTCCACCACCTTTGGTTACTTTTCACTACGTTAGCTAATAATAAACTTGTGATAAATCTTAAAAAATGTCTCTTTGTCACATCCGAAATTTCTTTCTTAGGCTTTATCATTGGTCATAATCAAGTAAAAATGGACCCTTATAAAGTGCAAGCTATAGCCGATTGTAGTGAACCTAAAACGGTAAGAGATGTCCAATGTTTCCTCGGGCTCGCTTCATTTTATAGAAAATTCATAAAGCACTTTAGCTCCATAGTAGCTCCCTTAACCAACTGCCTTAGAAAGGGACAATTTTCGTGGGGACAAGCACAAAGAGACAGTTTCCAAATGATCAAGACCAAACTATGTGAAAGCCCTGTTTTAGCTCTTCCAAACTTTGACTCCCCTTTCGAAGTAGCTGTAGATGCATCTGGGATCAGTATAGGGGCTGTTTTATCTCAAAATAATCATCCTTTAGAGTATTTTAGCGAAAAACTTAGTCCATCCCGTCAAAAATGGAGTACTTATGAACAAGAACTCCATGCCCTTGTCCGAGCTTTGAAACAATGGGAGCATTATCTATTAAGCAAAGAATTTGTTTTGTTTACCGATCATTTCTCATTAAAATTTCTACACACTCAAAAGACAATTAGTCATATGCACGCCCGTTGGTTGTCCTTTTTACAACGATTTGACTTTGTAATTAAACACAAAGCCGGAACAACAAATAAGGCAGCGGACGCTTTAAGCCGGAAAAACAGCCTTTTAACCATTCTTAAAGGCGAGATTATTGCCTTTGACCATCTTCCTGATTTATATGAAACTGACAAAGACTTCCAAGACATCTAGCACAAATGTGCAACCCATATACCTATCGAAGACTACCATATTGTGGAAGGATACCTATTTAAAGGAAATGCTCTCTGTATTCCTCATACCTCTCTCAGGGAGGCTATTTTCCAAGATGCCCATGCGGGTGGCCTTGCGGGGCATTTAGGCCGTGATAAAACTTTTGAGATCGTATCTTCCCGATTCTATCGGCCACATATACGACGAGATGTGTCTAACTATGCCACTAAGTGTTTTACTTGTCAAACTTACAAAGGTACTCCACAAAATACTGGACTTTACACACCTTTACCTCCCAAGGGTATATGGGAAGACCTTTCGATGGATTTTATTTTGGGACTTCTGCGAAAACAGAGGGGGTTTGACTCGGTAAAATGGTGGTTGTGGACCGCTTTAGCAAAATGGCACATTTCGAAGACCTCTGATGCCATTGCTATAGCAACCTTATTTTTCAGGGACATCGTTCGTCTACATGGGATTCCCAAGTCCATCATCTCAGATCGTGATGTCAAGTTTTTAAGCCACTTCTGGCGAACATTATGGAAGAAATTCGATACTTCGCTCAAGTTTAGCACCACAAGCCACCCGCAGACGGATGGCCAAGCAGAAGTCACAAACAGATCATTGGGAAACCTCATTCGTTGTCTTAGTGGAGATTACCCTAAACAATGGGACATGTCATTGGCGCAAGTGGAATTTGCCTACAACCACATGAAGAACAGAACTACAGGGAAGTCACCATTTGAGGTGGTTTATACTAAACTCCCTAGATTAACTTTCGACTTGACTAACATTCCTTCATCTGTTGATCTTAGTTTGGAAGCTGAAGAAATGGCCAGCAGGATTACAGAATTGCACCAAGAAGTCTGCCAACACATTGAGCAATCAAACATAAAATACAAGGAGGCAGCTGACAAGAAAAGACGGGCAAAGGAATTCCAAGTGGGAGATCTAGTGATGATTCATCTAAGGAAAAGCCGATTTCCATCGGGTACCTACTCCAAACTCAAAAAGCGAAAGTTAGGACCCTTTCAAGTAATCGAGCGCTTTGGATCTAATGCGTACAAGCTTCAGCTTCCACCAACTTACAATATCAGCCCGGTCTTCAACGTAGCAGATATCTACAACTACAATCCACCAGATTCTTTTACAATCAACCTTTAACTTAAGGACGAGTTACTTTTAAGGGTCAGGGAAATTGATGTAGTTATTATGTAAGGGTTAGTTGGGTTAAGTAAGGCCGTAAGGTTGTTTTAGTTATAAGTTGGTTAACCGTGTGGTTAATATGTAGTTACCGTTAGTGTACTATTAATGTGCCAACTTTCTCTTTAAATAGCTGCTGGCTTTCTCTTTTGGAGGATATTATTCTTTCTTCAAGAAAAACCCCGTGTATTGTACACCATATATGCTACAACAGAATGGAATTATATTATAGAGGAGAAATAAAATGAAGCAAAGTTGTTCTAGACAATTCTGTCTTAAACAGGAAAGAAACTGGATCATTGCAGCTTGTTGGGTTTTCCTTTATACAACAGATCACTTTAAAGTTTAATGTATATTCTATGCAGTCACAACCTCAAAACGAGATAAAAATCTTATGGTTTAATGTAGTCAAGGTGGTGTTCTGAGGGAAATTTGAGCAGATATGAATTTTAGAACTTCCAATAGTAAATCTAGAGGTTGGAAGGAGTGTGAGATCTAGCAAGAAGGTTGCCTTCAAGTTGGTGTACCATTTATAAGGATTTTTATTGTTAAAATTCTTTCTCCCACAAAAAAAATGGTTCTTTAAATTCCTTTGGTATTAACCGCCATGTGTTTGTTTTGAGGCGGGAATGAGTCAAATTTGTGGTGACCTCCTACCTAGGATTTAATATCCGAGTTTCCTTTACAATCAATTATAGTATTATACAGTTATTCATAAGATTACTCGAGGTATACGCAAGTTGGTCTAGATACTCACAGATATAAAAAAAGAAAATCTTTCGTTATTTGTACCAACTAGAGCATTGAAAAAAGGGACCCTCATCTAATTTAAAACAAGAAGCCACACCTGTGGTATCTTTACCTAAATACCTGGGATAAAGTAACCCCTTCGGTTAAATCCTTGCATTGAATCCAATTGGCTTGTTCACTGTCCATCGGACTGTTAAAAAAGGTTCCTGCTATAATTTTTGTGGCCAGGGTTTTCTCTTATTGGTATGTCTTTCAGGGTGGCCAAAGTGAAGAAAATGTAAGAAAATCTCTTTTCGAGGTTGGTGCTAGTGCACCAATTATTGTGCCGGAAGCAAGTCTCCGCCCCATAAGAAAACCTCAGATTCTATATTTTGATTGAAAGGCTGGCCATTTCAATGCTTTTTGTTGCATCTTCTGGGGCTTGGGTTCCTTCTCAGATTGAAGGGTGCTTTTTCTCTGGTGTCATTTATGATATTACCCCAATTTAAAGGAAGTGTTTAAGACTATTTTGGCGTGCCTCTTTTTGTCAAAATGTCATTTTAGATCTTTGTATAATTTGAGAGTTATTATCTCTACTTTTTCTTGTTTCGTGTTTTCACTTTTCTCCCCTCTTTGGGGATTGTATTCTTGAAATCTTGCTTCTTTTCATTGATAAATTAAAAGTCTCGTATCCTGTTCAAAAAAAGGTTGGCCATTCTTCAGGCTATTTGGTTGGAACCTAACATAAGAATCTTTGTTGGGGAAGAGAAGCCTAGAGATTTGTTTTGGAGAATTGTCCTCATTTCATGGCTTTGTGGACCCTCAAGTCCAAATCCTTTTGTAATTATCTCCTTTCAGTTTAGTTGATCAAGTGGAGTGCTTTTTGGTAATCTCCTTGGTCAGTCTATATTATTATTTTGCATTTTTCAACATCTTAATGAAAAATCTCTTGTTTATTTGCAGAATAAAAGCCCGGCCAGTTTTAGAATATGGATCTGTTGGTTAAAGCACCCTATCTACAAGTTCCTCCATTTCCAATATTGTTTTTCTTGGATTTCATCCTTTTCTCAACCAACACACTCAATGGTCCAATGACATTTCACCCCAAACTACAAGCTCTTCCATTTCCAATATTCTTTTTCTTGGTTTTCATCCTTTTTCTCAACCAACACACTCAGTAGTCCAATCAAATCTTTCACTTGCAAGACTAAAGATCCTAGCTGCAATTAGTTCCCAAAATTTCTCCCTAGTGTTGGAGAGTCCTTGCTAGATTACTAGTACGAGACACTGCAATAAATTCATTAACAGTTTTGATCTTATAGACATTCTCCATTGGAATGCTACCTTCACTTGGTCGAATCTTAGAGAGGGGAGAAGAAAAATTTTGTTTTAAAGGTTGGCTCGCCAACTTGAGATTAATTCTATGTTTAAGACATCTCTACTTTCTCTAACAAATTATAGGTTCGAACACCCACTCCTGTAGTTGCGATGTAATAATCGAAAAAGAAAAGGGTTGGCTCGACAAATTTAGCCATCCCAGGTCCAATAGTCTCCTCAAAACTACTTCATATCACTTCCCCACCATTACCTATTATGATAACACGAAATGGGCCTAACTCCCTTCAGACTTGAGAATTGTTGGCTTGATGTGCCTAATTTTCTGAACTATTGGGGTGGAAAGATTTCAGAGGTAGAGGCAGGCGTGGTCTTTATTTCATGACTAACCTAAAAGGCCTTAAGTCCGTTCTTCAACAGTGGAGCAAAAAGGTGTTTGGCCATGTCTGGTCCAAGAAAGAGGAGCTGTTTGATTTCTGAAAGAAATAGGCCGAAGCCTTTTTTTGCGAATCTTTCATTAAATTTTCTCTAATATTGAATTTCAGATAGTAACAGATCTTTCTTTCTTTCTTTCTTTTTCTTCTTTTTTTTTTTTTTTTTTTTTTTTTTTTGATAAGAAACAAAATATGTGTATTCAAATCAAAAAGGCCCCTAAGGGGGATACAGATCTTGGTATATCCCTTAAAGGGAGATTGATATAAGCAAGTTCAAGATGCAGAGAGCTCTTACAACCCCAATTGTTTGCAATACGAGGGACTCTACTGTATCTAAGTTGATTAGTACCAAGCACTTAAGATTTGGATGTATCGATTTCTAGATAGGAAGCCAACTCTAATGCCCTAACAAAGTTATATGGAAAGCTTTTGTTCATAAAAAACTGAGAATAGCAAAATTTTGCTAATTTCAATAATCAGTCAATTTGCATGACAATCATTAGGTGCGGATATTCAATTGCTTATGCTCAAATTTCTCCACTTCATATGTACATTTATCTTTTTAACTTCAAACTTCTTGTTTTTGTTACCTCTATTTGAGTAACATGTTAATACTTGGTGTCTTCTTTCTAAATTTTTTAGTAATTGTTCTCCTTTTGATGTATATTCTTACTGGAGTTCTTTTTTATGTTTAGATTGATGTGTATGACCTGTTTGGGTGGTTTTTTTCTGTTGCTTATCTTCGTATCTTTAAGAAGATTGATTATTCTTATTATTTTATTTTTTGTAAAATGCATTATTGTCATTATAATTTTTCATTTAATCCTGCATGGATAAGTAGTTGTAAAGTACAGGCCACATTTTTTCCTCTCACAGCGTGTTGAGTACCTATGTGCAGGTTTGAGAAACAAGATGGAGTAGTTTTGATGGCTACCACTCGAAATTTGAAGCAAATTGACGAGGCTCTACAGCGGCCTGGCCGTATGGATCGAGTTTTTCATCTTCAAAGGCCAACTCAATCAGAAAGAGAGAAGATACTTCAGATTGCTGCAAAAGAATCCATGGATGAGGAGCTCATTGATTATGTAGACTGGAAGAAGGTAATTTGTATACATTTTTCTGGCAAGTGTTTGCAGTGAAGTTTAATACGATACCAGTATTATAAGGCAGGTTGTTGCTGATAAATTGATAATGAAGGTCATGAACTGTTTATAGTTTACTTATGATATTTGCTGATTCAAGGCGGCGCCTTTTTTTTATGGTTGAACTGTAGTGGTTTCCTTTTAGTAATTTGATTTTTGTAATTGTTACATAGTTTGATGTAGTATGATTAGGGTTAATCGTGTAATGTTAGTTTGAGTTTGTTATGGTTAGTTTCTACTGGGGTTGGGTTGCTAATTGGTTTTGTTAATTTGTTTGTTAGTTGATTATTTTGTTAATGGTTGGTTTCCTTGGTAGGTTAACATAATCTTTAAAAATGGGGGATGATCTCTTGTATTCTTACTCCCTTTTTGAATAACAGCAAAGATTCTTGTTAGTATCCTCGTTATAAATAGGGGATAATTTCATGTAAACTGTTAGAGTATATATTAGTATATTTTATATTCTTGTATTAATATTAATTTGTCATTTACCTTCTCCTTATAGGATTAGGTCAACCTTGTATATTTGTCTATATATATAGACTTTAATAATGAGAATAAAGAACATTGGATTCTTTCCAACCTTAGTCTCTACATGGTATCAGAGCCCTAGGTTTCTTCTAAAATTTTTGTGCCCATTAGGGTTTTGATGCCCATTAGGGTTTTGTGCCCATTAGGGCTATGTTCATTGCTATCCAACACAAATTACTGCCGCTGACCACCGACCACCGCCGCTGCCGCCGACCACCGCCGCCGTCGCCGTTTGCTGATTTGCCAGCTGTTTTTCAATTGCTATTTGTGGGTTTCGTCTCGCCGTCCTTCGCACCTTCGTCGCCGTGCGCTTCCGTCACCCCCAATCGCCTTCGCCCCTCTGGTTGTCGTGGGGTAGCACTTGGGGTTTCTGGTTCAGAAAACACCTAATCCGGTTTGGTTCCAACCGTTTGATTCATCTGTTTTGTTTGGTTCGGGTGGTTTGATCTGGTTCTGTCGTTTGGTTCAAATAAGTTCGCTTGTTTGTTATGGCTGAGAAGAAATCAATCGTAACTTCTGAGGTGATCCCAATGATATCAAAAATCACAGAACACAAGTTGAATGGATCAAACCATTCTTCACGAAAAATCAATGTTCGTCTTTTTTTTGCGAAGTATTGATATGGACGATCACATAACTGAGGATCCGCCTAAGGATGAGAGCAAGAAAGCTTGGTTGCAGGATGATGCTCGATTGGTTCTGCAGATCAAGAATTCGATCGATGGTGACATTATTGGCTTGGTCAATGAATGTGAGTATGTTAAAGAGTTGCTTAAATATTTAGAATTCCTTTATTCTGGAAAAGGAAATGTTAGTCGAATATTTGAAATCTGCAAGGGCTTCTACCAACCTGAGTTTGGTGACCAGTTTCTTACAAATTACTTTATGGAACACAAACGAATTTATGCGGAATTTAATGCATTACTCCCAGATAGTAATGATGCAAAAGTTCGGCTTGCCCAACGCGAACAACTAGCAGTTATCAGTTTTCTTCTTGGTCTTCCACCTAGATTTGACGTGGCCAAAGACCAATTACTCTCTGGTTCGGAAATTCCAGCTTTAGAGGAGGCATACACTCGAGTACTTCGAGTTGAGAAGTCACAACCCGTCTTGTCATCTCAGTCTAATAGTGCTTTGGTTGGACGTAGTACAAATGCAAACAGAGGTAATACCTACCAAGGGAATTCCACGACTTCGAACGCTCAACGTTCTAGTGCTCCAAAATCAAATTCAGGAGATATTATTTTTGCAATTATTGCCATAAGCCTGGTCATACAAAACGAGAATGTAGAAAGCTAATGAATAAAGGTCAAAAAACATAGTCTGCCCATGTTGTGTCTACTCCTGATAATGCTGGCAAGTTAGTTACAATTCCTGCGGAAGAATTTGCTAAGTTCCAACAGTATGAAGAGTCATTGACGGCATCGTCCTCTAATCCGATTACCGCTATCGCTGAGTCAGGTAACACCAGTAAATGTCTTATTTCCTCCACATCAAAATGGGTCATTGACTCTGGTGCCACAAATCATATGTCTGGTAACCCTAACTTATTTGCTAATTTCTCCCCATTTGCATCTTTGCCTGATGTTACCATAGCAAATGACATAACTTCTCCTGTTCTTGGCTCTGGCACAATTCATCTTTCCACATCCCTTTCACTAACATCTGTTTTAAATTTACCACAATTTTCTTTTAATTTGATCTCTGTTTGTAAACTCATTCGTGATCTCAATTGTTGTGTCTTATTCTTCCCTGGTTATTGCCTATTTCAGGATCTTACGACGAAAAAGACTATTGGTAAAGGGCGTGAATTCAATGGCCTCTACACATTTGATGCACAAATACCTACAGCCACTATTTGCACTCGAGTGCCAACTCCTTTCGAAGAACATTGTCGTTTGGGTCATCCATCTCTCTCCATGTTAAAGAGTCTTCGTCCTCAATTTCATAGCTTGCATTCTTTAGATTGTGCGTCATGTCAATTTGCTAAGTTTCATCGTCTTAGTTTGTATCCTAGAGTCAATAAACGAGCTACTACCTTTTTTGAATTAGTTCATTCTGATGTTTGGGGTCCGTGTCCTATTGAGTCCAAAAGTGGGTTTCGGTACTTTGTTACCTTTGTCGATGATTTTTCCCGTGTAACTTGGTTATATTTAATGAAACATCGTTCTGAGTTACTTTCTCATTTTCGTAACCTTCATGCTGAAATTCGAACTCAATTTGGTGGCTCTCTTAAAGTTCTACGAAGTGATAATGCTAAAGAATATTTTTCTGGAGCTCTTGGCTCTTATTTGAGTAAATATGATATTCTTCACCAATTCTCTTGTGTCGATACTCTGTCGGAGTTGCAGAAAGAAAAAATAGACATCTTCTCGAAACAGCAAGAACCTTAATGTTTCAAATGCATGTTCCAAAATATTTTTGGGCCGATGCTATTTCGACGGCTTGCTTCTTGATTAATCGCATACCTTCATCAGTTCTTAAGGATGAGATACCTTATCGTACTCTATGTCCTATGCAGCCTTTATTTCCTATTAAACCTAAAATATTTGGTTGCACTTGTTTTGTTCGTGATGTTCGCCCTCAGCTCACCAAATTGGACCCCAAGTCCTTGAAATGCATTTTCCTTGGTTATTCTCGTGTTCAAAAAGGGTATCGATGTTATTGTCCTGATCTCAATAGATATCTTGTCTGTCCCGATGTTACATTCTTTCAAAATACTCCTTTTTCATCATCTTTGAGTACCAGTCAGGGGGAGAGTTCACAAGAAGATGATGACTTTCTTGTATATTTCATTGTCTCTCCTTCCACTGAAGAGCTTCCTAGCAATACATCTTCCTATGTGCCTGATCCTTCTCTTCCCACCATTACTCAAGTTTATTCTCATCGGCAACCTCCTACGGACTCATGCCCTATACCAGTAGCTTCTTCGTCCGAGGATCCAGGAACAAGTGATGACCTTCCAATTGCTCTTAGAAAAGGTAAGCGTAAATGTACTTATCCTGTTTCTTCTTTTGTCTCATATAACCATTTGTCCTTACCTACTGTTCGTTTCTTGCATCCCTTGAGTTTGTATCTGTTCCTAAAACTATTCATGAAGCTTTGTCTCATCCTGGTTGGCGGGCTGCTATGTTGGAGGAAATGACTGGTACTTGGGATTTAGTGTCTCTTCCTGCAAGAAAAAAACCTATCGGTTGTAAATGGGTGTTTGCCGTTAAAGTTCATCCTGATGGATCCATTGCCCGTTTGAAAGCTCGCCTTGGTGCTAAAGGATGCGCGCAAACTTATGGAATTGATTATAGTGATACTTTTTCTCCGGTTGCTAAATTGACTTCTGTTAGATTATTCATTTCCTTGACATCTATTCACCATTGGCCGTTACATCAGCTTGATATTAAAAATGTCTTCCTCCATGGTGATCTTCAAGGAAGTGTATATGGAGCAACCACCAGGTTTTGTTGCTCAGGGGGAGAATGGAAAGGTATGTCGTCTTCGTAAATCCTTATATGGGTTGAAACAAAGTCCACGAGCATGGTTTGGAAAATTCAGTCAGGTGGTTGAGAACTTTGGAATGAAGAAGAGTAAGTCGGACCATTCTGTCTTCTATAAACAAACTGAGTCTGGTGTTATCTTACTGGTTGTATATGTTGATGATATTGTGATTACTGGTAATGATTCATCACGCATCCTATCACTCAAAACTTTCCTTCATAGTCAATTTCATACGAAGGATTTGGGAGTGCTGAAATATTTCTTAGGAATTGAGGTAATAAGGAGCAAGAAGGGGATTCTCTTATCACAGAGGAAATATGTACTTGACCTGTTAACTGAAACAGGAAAGTTAGCTGCTAAGTCGCGTAGTACCCCAATGATACCTAATTTACAACTTACAAAGGAAGGGGAGTTGTTGAAAGATCCTGAGAAGTATAGGAGATTAGTAGGGAAGCTGAATTATCTTACGGTTACGAGGCCAGACATAGCTTATCCAGTCAGTATTATGAGTCAGTTTATGAGTTCTCCTACAACTGACCATTGTATCGCATTGGAACATATTCTATGTTATTTGAAAGGTGCTCCTGGACGTGGTTTGTTATATAAAGATCATGGTCATCTTAATATTGAATGTTTTTCAGATGCTGATTGGGCAGGTTCTAAGGAAGATAGAAGATCAACCTCAGGATATTGTGTATTTGTCGGAGGTAATTTAGTTTCTTGGAAAAGTAAGAAACAAAACGTGGTGTCGCGTTCGAGTGCTGAATCAGAATATAGAGCTATGACACAGTTGGTGTGTGAATTAGTATGGATACATCAGCTTCTGACTGAATTGGGATTTGACATCACCACTCCAATGAAACTTTGGTGTGATAATCAAGCAGCTCTTCATATTGCATCTAATTCAGTATTTCATGAACGAACCAAACACATTGAAGTTGATTGTCATTATATACGTGAGAAAATACAATAAGGATTGGTGGCTACAGGGTATGTGAAGACTGGAGAGCAGCTAGGAGATATCTTTACTAAAGCATTGAATGGAGCATGAATAGATTATTTGTCTAACAAGTTGGGCATGATTAACATATATGCACCAACTTGAGCGGGAGTGTTAGAGTATATATTAGTATATTTTATATTCTTGTATTAATATTAATTTGTCATTTACCTTCTCCTTATAAGATTAGGTCAACCTTGTATATTTGTCTATATATATAGACTTTAATAAGAATAAAGAACATTGGATTCTCTCCCACCTTAGTCTCTACATAAACTTTTAAACTTCTTAATGAAATGTTTCACAGTTTCTTACCGCATAAAAAGTGTTTCACATATGTGCAGACTTATTTTTAATTTCTTCAACTAGTACTGAATTTCTTCAACTAGTATCTGACACGTCTATTCTGCTTAAAATGTGTCCAATAAGAAAACTTTGTATTTTTCTCCCAAAAAAGAAATTATGGTTAGATTCCTTTCTGGAAAAGTGCACTTTTATTTTTTATTTTTCATAAAATCTTGGTTTGTAGGACTTCTCAATTAAAAGGAAACACTGAACTTTTCAAAATCCACAAAGCAGACAAAATTTTAGGATTTAGGTTTCTGAGAAGACACCTACTACATTTCATATAGAGTGCAAGATTTTAGTCCAAAATTTAAACATTTATGACAACTTTCCAAAACACATCATTGATGACAGCAAAAAATTTAGATTGATCCTAGAATTTCATGTCTGTAAGAAGGGAGGAGAATGAATTTAAAAACAATTTCTCTAGAATACAAAAACGAGCCAAGTAGGAAAGAATTAAAGAAAACCAGCCAAGTGAGAAAAATTAAAGAAATTATTTTTCCTAAGATGAAGATATTTATTTAAAAATAAATTCCTAATCTTGATTTCGAATAAAATAAAATTTCGGTCCAAGATTTGTTCTATCGAGTTTTTATGTGTTTGCTATTTCAGTGAATGACAAACAAGAAAGTATTCTTTCAATTGCTGCCTATTATGTAACAAACCTCAAGTCAGATCCTGGAGTTGGTAATTGTTGGTTTATGTATTTTAGTAAATATTTATTAATTGCCTTTCCATTTATATTATCTATAATTAGTAGTAGATTATTGTACTATTTTTTTGGGTAGGAATGCATCTGACCTCTACTTAAAGCGACCTAGTGTTTTACCTTTGTGTATGAGAAATATTTTCATTTCTTCTAAAAATTACTGTAATAAATTCTCTTTTAATAGATCAATTGGTAAAGCATGTTTCCGAATTACCTTACAGAGGCCCTAATATGAAAATATATACAACTAAAGATCCACAGAATGATTTTATCTGTTTTCTGTTAGTATTTGGGTCAGTTTATCTGCATTTTGTTTGACTAATTCATGGGACTGTTTTCCTTCTTCATTACACTTCAAATTTATTTGTTTATTTTTTTGTCACTTATTGAGATATTTACTTTTAGGTTGCTGAGAAGACAGCCCTTTTACGCCCGGTGGAACTAAAACTTGTCCCTGTGGCTTTGGAAGGAAGTGCTTTTCGGAGCAAATTACTTGACACTGATGAACTGATGGGCTACTCTAGTTGGTTTGCTGTAAGAAATAATGATTTGCTCATTCAAATAAATTTGTTTCCAATGTTACTAGTGCTAGAGGGAACTTTTTAAATTTTGCTAGCTCATAAGTGCTCCTATGTTAAATCATCATTGGATGTATGGCCTTTATATGTTTTCTGTTTTCATTTGTCTCAATGAAAAGTTCGGTTTCTTAAAAAAAAAAAATCATCAAGGGATTGTGTGTCATGTCATAATGAGCATCTTTTTCTTTTTACTTTTTTGAGGTCAGAAAAAAGGTAACTTTTCAAAATGAAGGAGGATTAATGGTGCTGTTGAAAACTCATTTCGGGAAAGGTTTATTTTGAGGGTTGATCCAATCCATAGACCAATGAAGAAATGTAACTGCTTCGTATTTTAGTGTTTACACGATGATCTATTGATTACCTCTATCAGTAAAGTAAAATTTGCTGGATTATCTAATTTTCCCTTGTGATTCTGTGAATGTACATCATCGTTCTATAGCTTGTTCCATAATTTCCCTGATGAATATAAATAGGATGGGGTAGAAATATCAGGTGAGTGATATTTTGTTATATGTCTGTGGTTTTATTTTCTCACTATTTGAAAACTAGATGTTCTGTAACAAAATATCAAAATATCACTCACCTGATATTTCTACCCCATCCTATTTATATTCATCAGGGAAATTATGGAACAAGCTATAGAACGAACATGATGACCTACATTTTGCATTTCACGCTTTCATGTTTTGTCTATAATTAACTTGGTACTTTTTTTTTTAAATAGTAATTAAATAGGTACTGTGAATTAAGTTCTTTTGTTTCTTGTAAAAATATGTTCTGTGTCTAAATTTTATCTATATTCACTGAATAAGAGATGTTTAGCCTGTAGGAAGATGTCTATATTTTGTGAGTTTCCAATTACCACCTTGTCGTCAATTAAAACAACATGCCTTGTGATTCAGTTGTAAATAAATGATGTATTCTTGAATGCTTCCACTTTGGAATCATTACTGTAAAGCGGGGAAAAAGAGAGTCAGAAAGATGGCACTTTTTCCATTCTTTTACACGTGACTTCTCCAACTGCATACTTTCTTGAAGATATGATTTTATTATCATTGAGCTTCGTATATGAAGACACATTATTTAAATAGTCACTTCATGTAATTTTCCTTTTTGTTCCTTTTGAAGTATCTGTTTCATTTTTCTGGATACTTTCTACTGAATGATGCCAGGAAAATCTTTGTTATACAGACTTTCAGTGGTATTGTTCCCAAGTGGATGCAGAAAACAAGAACAGTCAAGAAACTAAACAAAATGCTGGTGAATCATCTTGGATTAACACTGTCTAAAGAAGATCTCCAAAACGTGGTTGATCTGATGGAACCATATGGCCAAATAAGCAATGGAATTGAACTCCTTAACCCACCTCTTGATGTAAGAAACTACTTACACCTACTTTTAAGTGATTGGCTACACTAGTTTAATTATTATCTGCTTCTCGTCAACTTAAACATCAAGTATTTTTGCTCGATAGAGTTACAATTTAATACACATTTTTTTAAAATTTTTATTTTTATAAATAATCAGAAACAAGGCTGAAAACTTCATTCAAAAACCACTCAAAATACAGCCTAGGGATAAAGGGACAAGATGACCCTTTCCTGAAAGGAAGGGTTACATAAAAGCCCTCCGGTTTAAGCAAAAGTAGAGCAATTTTTTTATTTTTATTATTATTTTTTTTAACAACAAACAAAATTTTCATTGATAATATGAAAAGGAAGAAGAAAAAAGTTCAAAGATACAAGCTCCCAAATGAAGCGAAAAAAGAATAAGAAAAACAATCAAAACATAGAAACCAAAAACCCATGAAATAGATGAGATCTAAAGCCCAAGAATAGATGCTGAAAAATTGTCATCAATAAAGCTTATCAATTCAAAAGGACTGACTGCCGAGGAGGAAACCGAAACTATCACTTAATACAAACTAATTGCCAGAATGAAGAAGTGAAGAATCTAAAACCTCCCTCCATCAAGGGAAGACAAAAAAACTATAATAACACCCTCAAAACTGCTGCAAAGCAGAACCAATCAAACACTTGTTGCCCATAATTAAAGCCTAGTTATTCAGTGATCGGAACTAGGGTAAGGCCTACATCTTCAAAATATTTAAAAAAACTTTGATTTTCATTACAAGAAGCTTTTTCGACTACTAAAGGCTGCTCCCAAGAAGGAGAAAGAATGGTATCCATTTTTGTGGAAGAGCGTAATTGGTTATCCTCTGCAAAAAGTAAATTAAAATCCTCTGTTAGGGAGGGAAACCTCCGATAAATCTTCATTAACAACCTCTTTCTCTTCAAAAAATTCTGCTGAATCCTGACTACTGACACAACATTGAATTCTTCATCATCATTAGACAAAATATTATCCTTGATATGTATATTTGACTGCTCACTTGTTGAATTAATGATACCATGGCTGAGAGGTGAATCGTCCTTTTGGAATCCTCCTCTTTCTTTTATTAACCTCGGAGAGTCATTATTTTTTCTCGAATAAAAAAATGGTAGGGGAGGAATAAAAGTCCTAGGTGACATTAAATCAGGGTTAAAACTAAGGTTGCTATCACCCAGATCTTCAGTTGTCTTGGTTACCTTAACACCTTCCAAAGGTTGATATTCTTTTCTTAGTTCATTTCCTTGATCAGACAAAAATTGCGGCAAAATGTTTTCCAAAATAGGAAGAACATTTGGGCTGCCCTCTGCATTTTCAGACAAAACTTCAGATTCATCTTTTCTTTTATCAGATAAAAACCCTTGAGGAGGCTCTTCATATGACTGAAGCCTTTGAACATCTAGCACATTTGAGAAGAAAGAATTTCACCCTTTTGGGTATATTCCCTTCTCAAATTAGCTTCCAGAATTCTTCAGCTTTCCTGAAGTGCAAAAGTAGTGGACCTAACTGAGATACCCTGTTTTCTCTAACCACCAAAGAATTGAGTCCGGATTTTGGTTAGGTTTCACATTTTCCAGCAACACAGTGAGGTTATCCCACTCTTCCTGCTCCATGTCAAAAAGCCTTCTTCTAAGCTTGAGATCGCAATTAAGATTGTTAGAGTTCCATAGGTCTTGCATAAAACTACCCTTTGCTTCTGAGATTCTGAAAATGAAAGATAAAGACACCTTCAGGGGCTTGATTTGAAGCCCAAACATCGTTCTGCCAATCCCTTTATGGCTGACAAAGCCCGTAGGCTGTTCTCCCTGTTTGTGGTTCTAATATATTCTTTTCTGTCTCTTATAAAAAAAAAGTTTGGAGATAAGTAGTGTTGAATACTAAGTTTCCAGATGGGAAGTGGAGAAAAATAGGAAGGTTTCTTGAAGTTAGAAAAATGGAACTTTGAAACTGATAATAAAAAGGAAGTCACCCATGGCTTGGTGGTTGGACTAAAATCAGGGACTTGCCCATCGAGTTTTGGCTCTGAAATGCTTTGAAGCTATAGGAAGCTACTTTGGGGGTTTGGTGGATATTTCTTTGAATACTTTGAATTTTTTAGATGTTTCTGATGCTATCATTCAAGTGGAAGAAAATAGGTGTGACTTCATGCCCCACTCAGTTGAAATTTCGGATCCAAGGTTGGTGCTTTTACGGTTTTAGTTGCTGAAAAAGAAAGAGTCATTGTCATCAACTTCAAGAAATCCAACGTTATCAATCTTAGAAATCGAGAGCTTTTCTAACTCCATTGATATTAGAAGAATCCAAAAGATTTGGGAAGGTGAAAGGTCATTCCCAAAAAGGTTCTCCATTTATACTGACATTCTCAACGTTCTTCCCTCCAACAATATTTACGAAAACGAAAAATAAAATTCTGAGAACATCTTCCTGACAACTGGTTTTAATGAAAAATCCTTGGTGTGAATAGCACTAATGACCTCTCCAGTCTTCATCAAAGCAGTTCGTTGCCTGCATCAAAAGGAAGGATGAAGGGATTTTCATGATCCCTAGGCATCAAGAAGACCAAAAGACTTATTCAACCTCTCCTTTTTAGTTGGAGTTTTTTTTTATAGGAAACAGAGACAATACTTTCATTCATAGCCACCACAAAAAAACAGCTTAAAGGCAGAGGGTTGAGGGAACCCTCTCCAACAAACTATACCATCATCACTTTCCAATCTTGAACAATCATTTGTAGGCTATAATTACAAAATACCTTCTTGTGGATTGTTGCCCACCAAGAAGCCATGTGATGAATATTTACACAAAAAGAATCCAGCGTAGTACTTCTATCCTCAAAATTTCTGCCATTTCTCTCTTTCCAAAGAAGCCAAACCAAAGCTCTACACAATTCCAAAGAACAAAAGCTTTCCCCTTGAGAGCACCTCCTCTAAAGCTCTCCAATATAAAATCATCTATCTTTCTAGGAAGACATAGGCTAAGGTCCACACTAGAGGCTATATAATTCCAGAACTTACAAGTTACCGAGCAGTGTAGAAAAGATGGTCCACCGTTTCTGCGTTTTGTAAACACAGACTACACACAGAGGGAGAAAGGGATCAATGAGGAAGCTTTTTTTGAAGTTTATCCGCCGTATTAATCCCTCTATTGAATAAAGTCATATAAACACTTTCACCTTTTTTAGGAACTCAAATCTGATTTGCTGTAGAGGACTGCATCCTGGGAGAATGGGTCGTTAACGCCAAAAAGGCTGATTTAGCCGAAAAGACTCCAGACCTGTCTACCTTCCACCACAAAATGTCTCGACCTTGCCCCAACACTACTCCTTCAAGCTTCTCAGTAAAGGATGCCCATCTGTCTACTTCTATATCAAAAAGATTCCTTTTTAGTTGGAGTTCTCCAAGTAAATCTGAACAAAACATTTAATGAGGAAAGAGATTCGTCTTTTGCTAACCAAAAAAAGATTTCTAGCAATAAAAGAAAAGAAGTAGTGCTAAAGTCTCTTTCATTCGGATCAATCAACTCCACCAATGATGGTAGGGATCGAAGGAGCTTGTCTTTGGATTTTTCAGATGATGAAGAAGCTTCTGATGATGGTGCAGTTAGCAGTAATAGCTTCTATTCATCCCCAAAGTCTTTAGGACCTCCTATAGAAAATTTTCGTGAATAATCGTTTGATGAAGACTTATAGTTTCTCTTAAATGAGCAAAAGGAAGAGGAGAAGTTAGAAAGTCCAAAGCAGACAATCAAGGTTCGATTAACGGGGCTCTTTGAATCTCAAGGCGTCAGAGAAGCTGATGGAGAATTTGAATGTTTTTTTCCGCCAGTTTTTCTTTTCCTCTCAAGGCGTCAAAGAAGTATATCATTTATGTCATGAATAATAGTCATTTGCTTTTTTATTTTTCTTATTAGAATCAAGTTAAAATATTTAAAATAGTCCTGCCATTTTAATATATACTGATTAATTGAGGTTTATTCTCCAGTGGACAAGGGAGACGAAGTTCCCACATGCTGTTTGGGCAGCTGGTCGTGGTCTTATTGCTCTTCTATTACCAAATTTTGACGTTGTGGATAATCTATGGCTTGAGCCATTATCTTGGCAGGTTAGGCATTTTTCTATCTCAAACGTGCCAGCAAGTTGTTTTGCATGAATAGTTTTAGTTTCCAATGTAGTAATAAAGAGATTTGTGGTATTGTTTTAATATGGTTGTATTACATCACTCCTACATTTTTGGCTAATATTTGATTGGTTCTCTTTTCCTCTGTAATTTCTACCACTGTCTTAATTAGTTATGGAGTTGTTGTGAGTCACATAAATGTATCAATGATGGGAAGATTGTAAGAAAAGGTCCATCATTAAGATATTCCCACCTAAAGTTTCCAAAATACCAACTATTATGTAACAAGGATGAAATTTTAATTCTTCAACTGCTATTAGGGTGTGTTTGGAAGTGCTGGTAGAAGGAGTGATTTTGAAAAAATAGATTTAAGAATAATTGATTTTCCAAAATCAACACCTAAGTGATATCTTAAAAATTAATTTTAAGTGATTTTATGTTTTCTTAAAATCAATTTTTTAATTTGCCAAACATGATTAATGGAAATGGAAGTGATTTTGGCAATGGCAAAAGTGATTTTGCCATACCAAAATCACTCCCAAACACACCCTTAATTAGCAGCATGTATGATTACCTCAGATGGTCTACTGGTCAACCGATAGTTTTACCTTAAACTTTTTTGAGAGAAAAAAAAAAGACAAGAGAAGGGGATGGGAGACAAGGACTTAACAAGGATGAACATAATACTTTTAACACCCACTTACTTTGTGGGCTTGAAAATTTGAGTTGAGATAGAACTTGAGAATCTTTAATAAGGACCAACATATAATACAAGTTATTGTTTAATGGGTTCTTCATGAGTTGGATCTTGTTGTGCTACTCAATACCTTATTGTTGTACTACTCAAAACCTTAAGCTTTAGCTGAAAGATATTTTGAGCTTGAGAATTTAGTTGGGTTGTTTTTTTTTTTTTTTTTTTTTTCAGTTTTTAGTTGTATGCTGATATAGTACTACTTTTTTAATTTTTGCTTAATTTAAATCAACGAAAATTATGTTTCCTTACAAAGAACAAAAAAAAAAAAAAAAACGATGTAATATAACAAGGATAAATTACATCTCTCCTTTTTCACTCTTATAGCCTTGTCTCCTTGTTAGCCAATTGGAGAGCTTTTTTGTGACCCATTTTGAGGTTTTCTCCCTTTTTGTAATCACCTCTCTCCTTATTCATTATATCAATGAAATCGTTTCATTTAAAAAAATACATATAACAAGGATCAACACGTTTAGAGCAAATGTTAACCATTATGGGTTGGTCCAGAAGTCAAATAGAAATGACGTTATCCTAATAGATTTGAGGTTACAATTCAAAGCACGGTATGTCGACCATTGTTAGAATATTAAATATTCATTAAATTTCATGATACTAAATGTTATGAGATCGGACTTGCGATATTGTTGTTCTCATCAGATGAGTTGTTGCAGCATCCATTGGTTCAAGCACCTACAGTTAATGAAAAAACATTAACAAATGTTCATTATCTTGGAGAATTGTGTTTGAGGCATCATGGTAATAATGTTGCCTTTGAATCTGTCCTCTTTTGTAGGGTATTGGATGTACAAAGATCAGTAAAAAGGAGAAATGAAGGTTCCATTAATGGGAATTCAGAATCAAGATCATACCTTGAAAAGAAGCTTGTGTTTTGCTTTGGTTCATATGTTGCAGCTCAAATGCTACTTCCTTTCGGAGAAGAAAATTTCCTATCTTCTTCTGAATTGAAGCAGGCACAAGAGGTTCGTTTGATTGAGCTCTCTAGAATATTCGTCAATAATCTTGTTAACTATTGAGCTTTTATATAACCCTGCCCCACCCCACCAAATCTGATCTGTCGTAGATTGCAACAAGAATGGTGATTCAATATGGCTGGGGGCCAGATGATAGTCCAGCAATTTACTGCCGAAATAATGCGGTATACTATTTTCTTCATAGCAAAAACTTAATTGTGTGATACTTCTGCTATTGTTTAATAGATTTGGTCATTACTCGCGGAGCATTTGGAATCTGAGTGGACCAATTATTTTTCTATGGGAAACAATTGAGTTCCCTCCAAGAAAAACGTGCATGGAGGATGATTGGGTTCAGTAATTGCATATCACTACTGCCAAAACTGATAATTCTAGTTTCCTCTCAGGGATCACATGCCATTTTTTTTTAAAGGAAACAAGAAATTTTCATTGATGTAATGAAAGAAAAGGAAAAACAATGCAGGAATTAAAAGAAAAATAGCAAAGGTAAAAACCAAAATTATCAGCGAACAGGGGGAGTTATAAAAATCTCCCAATTCTTACAAATATCTTGTAACAAGAAGCTAAGTATTTGAAAAGAGCACACCACTGTGAAGCCTAAATCTTGTCGTTTCAAAACACTACCCAATGCTTGTGAGGTCTTGCCCACTACCCATTCCTTTTTTCTTTTTCTTGCATAAATATTGTTATTTTTCTCCTCCCGAAGTTCAATCTTTCTTTGTTATTTGTAAAGCTGCTCAAAGAATCCGGATCGTGAAACCTCTTTTTTGGCTCCTCTGATTTTTCATTGTTATTTGATATCTGCTCAAGCTACTTTGTATGGCTCTGATTTATTGATGTCATCCACCTTTGGCAATGGCATAGGTTGCTTCTTTGAGCATGGGTGATAACTATGAATATGAGATGGCGGCTAAAGTTGAGAAGGTATATTTTCAATTGTGCCTTATTTTGCACATATGATGAGTTAATCTTATTTGATTCCTACTTGGTAAAAAAAAAAAAATCTTAATCTGCTTGTAATTATTTAATTAATCTTGCTCTTGTTTGCTTTTCTAGATTTATGATTTAGCATATTGTAGAGCAAAGGAAATGCTTGGGAAAAACCGTCAAGTTCTTGAAAAGCTTGTTGAAGAATTACTCGAGTTTGAAATTCTTACTGGGAAGGTAAGTTCTCAATTTTGAATAAGTATTTGAATCCTATTTGATATTTTTTCTGAAATGGGTTCTTGATCCATTGGATTATAAACCTACTACTCACCCAACTGACTGTTTAAGAAGTGAGGGGAAAATATGAGAGTACAACTAATGATAGCTTATTCGGGAACCCGAGGTCCATGTTGGTTCTACAAGTGTTTAATTTTCTTCCAAACAATTCAGTGTTCAGATGACACTTAAAATTGTGGTTGAAAAATTATTTTTAAGAATATAATAGATTTGGCAGCAAGTTATTTTCTTAATCAAATTGATGGAAAGTAGGAATAACTCTATCTACTATTGTAAACTGAAATACTATAAGTCTGTTCGTCTTTGTTATATTGAACTTCTGAAGATAAATCTATCTATTAATTTTGATTGAGTTTAGGATGAGTGAAACATATATTATAACTATTAAAAAAAACCAAATTATAATTTTAAGCCAACAGTTCTGTTGAAAGGGCCTGTTAATCTTCTTGGTCCCAATCTGGTTAAGAAGTCATTATTTGTCCATTAAATTGTAGTCTTGTTGATTGAGGTTTGTGTGATATGGACCTTGATTGGCCATTTTGGGAGGAATTCTACTATTAGTGACATTATTGATGACATTTTAATGTTATTATGCGTTTGACCAACTTTCTCTTGGCAGGTCTTGGAAAGATTAATTGAAAACAATGGAGGAACTAGGGAAAAAGAGCCATTTTTTCTTTCTAAATATCACGATAGAGAGGTATATTAAATTACTTTTGCCCACTCTATTTATGATTTAAACTTCTCTTTCTTCTTGGTGAATTGCTGTGATTTCATGTTTTGAGGGTTCGGTACTCGTAAATTCACAATTCTAGCCCGCTCGATTGTTTTGCGTTGAAAATATCTTCATGAGACTTGTTTACTTGTAGTTGTTTTAGAACTCCTTGATTTCTTTGGTCATTTCTGCTAGAACATAATATAATCTATGTGATTTCTGATATCAAACACCAGAAGCATGTATTCAATACAACATCAAGTTAAATGTGTTCATGATATTGTTGATTGTTATGGCTGCTCCATAGTGTTATTTATTTATTTATTTTTTTAATATCTATTTTTCAATTTCATTCAAATATATATATATATATATATATATATATATATATATATTGATGGGAACTTGATATTTTGCGTTCATGTCTGCTAAAAATCATTGATAAGGTACACTAACATTTTACCCATTCACTGTAGCCATTGACTGGTGCATTTCTCGATGGCGGGAACTCTTCGGGCACTGCTTTTTTAAGTCAAGCAACGTAGAATAAGAGAAAAAGGATTTTGATTTGGAACTGAATCATTCAAACGGTTAGTAAAAACCGTCGTAGTGGCACTACAGGAGTTCCTTGTTTGTCATTTTGAGCATAGAGATATAATGTAACCGAGATGTATTGAGTAGAGAGATACAATACGATGTAATGTAGTGTAGAACAAAGTTTTTGGTTGGGCAGAGGCATCGTTTTTCCTTTGACAACCACAAGATTTTGTAATATCTGTTGTACTCAATCTCTGTAAATGTAGTTTGACATTTCAAAGGAATTATTTATGATTGAAAAATTCATCATCTTTGATCCATAGAGTGTAAATCCCATTTTGACCCGCAATTAATTTTCGTTGCGTTTTATTCTCCAAACTTATTGACAAAAATGCAGAAGATTAGATTCATAAAGTATTGTAGATTTTCATGTGAATAATGAAAATTAAAAAACAGAAAAAAAAGTGAGCACCAAATAAATTTATATAGGTGGCTAGATTTGAGCACCAATTTTAATAAATAACCATAAATAAGCAATAGTTATGCATTTTGCACAAATGGTCAAATCAATATTTAGGAGTTTTAAGAAATGGATGATCTTTCAACTTTGCCTTTGCCATATTTCATTTGCAACGACCTATCACACATTAAGGGATTTGAAACCAACTTCATTTTTCCAACATTTAAGGGATTTTTAGTTGTTTTGATATCATAAATGGAGGTAAGAAGCAAGTCCAGACAGTCGTAGATACTCACATTGACCCATCAATGAGAGTGGGACATTAGTGCATACCACACGTCACCATAAATGCAAGGAATTCGAAGTAATGAATCTGATTCACATTCATGATTTGCACGCCTCTCGTTATATAGAAATTGTGCAAACAAGTCTGTTATTATTAGGCTACTAGTGTATTACCACGTGCAATGCACGTATAAATTTTTTTAAATTATAAGGTAACTTAAATTTTATATAATTTCACGTAAAATATTTTAAGTATAATTATTTTAAAAAATAATTAAGATTAATTTTTATATATATTTATTATTATTGACAGCTAATTACTAATAATAAAATGTACTATTTATAATTATTTTTAAAATATATTATTTATAGTTAATTGTTAATGATATATTTTGTAAATAAATAAATTAAAAGTAAAGGAAAAAATTATATATTAATACAAAAGTAAATAGGTATTTTAATATTTTTATTTTTAAATTATTTCAACCTAATATGGGTCCTTTATTTTATTTTTTTAATATTTTGTTTGTTTATTAAATATTTGTTTAGGGCTGACATTTTGTATATGTTGAATTTTTTAACTAAAACTAAATTATTTTATTGATTTAATTTTATATTATAATTAAAATTATTAAAGAAAATTCTTCAAATTATAATATTAGAAAAAAAATGACCAAAAGTTTTATATTCACCTTTTACGATTCTATACAAATTATTGTTTATAATTAATTTATTAATTAACATTTTTTTATATACTGGCTTCTATGATTGTTTTTTTTTCAACAATAAGAACATGAGCTTGTAATTATCTATATTTTAAACAAATATTCTAAATAAAATTGCTAAAAAAACATTCCAAATAAAAAAAATACACTAAAAATAAAAAACATTAGTAACAAAAAAAAAGTCCAATCCTAAACTAAATAAATTGCTAAAAAAGAAACATTCCAAATAAAAAACACCTAATTAGAAAATAACAATAGTAACAAAAAAAATCCAAGTACTTACTATACACTCATCTTTTAGAGTAAATATGCTCATTCTTGAAGATTTTGACAGATACTATTATTCAACTTTGTAAAATTGTGGAATGGTATGTTACAAACCTCGTATTCGAGATATGTAGATTCAACATATGCCTCTCTTGCAACTTGATGAATATGTCACAAATATCTCGAGATGTTTTCAAGATTGAATCATCTTTAAGATGTTTTTCAAGGAACTACGAATAAAAAAGTATTGAAATTTGTGAAAAACATGTAGAAGAAAACCTATTTTTTATAGTAGTAGAGGATAAAACGTTACAAAAGCTTTCAAATTCTAAAACTCTTGAAATTCTAGTCTAGTAAATTTTAATTCAAGAAAAAATTAATTTTATGTTGTTGGAAAACTTTTTGCATTCTAACCTTTTATATTCCATGCATTTATAGTATTGATAATTAATAATTAATAATTAATTTAATATTTGTAATAATATATTAATGGCATAATTTGTAAATTTGTAAATTTAGTAAAGGGCAAAAGTGTCCAAAAATGTTTTTCCTACATCCTACCTTTTTAATATAATATAGATTTGAAGATAGGGATGTGAAATGAGTTCTAACAATTCTGTCGAATGATTTAAGGAGCGATTGCTACATCGTTGTGGATATTGCCTCGGTAGATATAGACATTGACCCCATAAATGGGGGTACGACACCAGCACTATAAGTACTAACATTAACCCAGAAATGGAAGTGTGATACCATTGCAGATCACTATGTCTCCGTTCACAGGTTGATTATGGGGATTGGGTATATTAGGAATCATTTTAATGGTCTCTTCAACTTGATTCTCTTTTTTATATTCTCTTTGTATTCTTAACCTTTGCTCACGTCTTACCCTTCTAAGGGTTCTTTCTATCTCGGGATCAAACTCCATGCAAGCCAAAACCTATGCTCATACACAAAACTCAACCCTTCAAGGTTAGGTATAACAAATAAAATCTCGAGGAACAGAGGTATGCAGTAATAACAATATGAAACAATTAACTTGAAAAGAAAATAATTTTTCAAAATAAGTCCTTGCAATGGTGCAAAAAACTTGTTGGAGACTTTTGATTCAAAATGAATTTGATGAAATGTTTTGAACTTAATCGAGTTTTATAGGTAAAAATGGTTAATAAAGTAGTGATTTAGTTTTGCAGATATCAAGATACTGAATAAATGCAACCCCTTTGCTTCATGCCTTGGTTTTGAAAGAAATAACACTGGTTAAAAAGCGCCAGATGTTAGTTGACACTTTTCTAGAAATTGAATCTACTCTTATCACGAATTGCTTTTGGTTGTTTCAGAGCCTAGGGTAACCATTGCCATATGTCTATGCATGGTTACAATCGTAGAAAATTATTATCGACTAACCACTTTTATGGGTCAGATACCTATGTCTAGGATCATATTTTATGTACTTATGTCCAAGTCACATCCCATATTAACTCTCAACTAAATTACCTAACCTAGCTCTTTTAGTATTAAGCTTTCGTTTAGCAAAACTCCAGAGTGGCCAACTAAGAAATTTCTTGAGAGATAAATTGAAAAGTTAACCAAGAAGGCTCCAGGCACTACCTACGTTTTTTTTTCTCCAGTGTTAAAATTAAATAGATTTTTCTAGGACATTTCATAGAGAGGTTGAAAACTAAATTAGTTGACAATGAAAGTAATGCAAATGCTCATAGAATAAGGAAAAAAAAACTTGCGATTGATTAAAGTTAAAGATTAAAAAAATACAACAAGTCCTAGCTTACATTTTTCTCTTTCGAGTTTTAAGGGAGTTACAAAAACTTGTTCGCGATATTATTTACCTCCAAAGATAAGAGACACGTGCAAGTGTACCTGGTCACAAGTAATACAAGGAAATAATTCAAGGTCGAATCTTGAAGGACTTGTGCTTTCAAAATGAGTTTAGTGAGATAAATGTTTCAAACTGCAATTGTAGTTTATGGAAAAAAACGAATGATAAAATTGTGGTTTGTGTTTGCAAATATCAAGCTTCTTTATAAAACACAACTTCTTTGCTTCCTGCCTTAGTTTTGAAAAAAAATTAAGAGAATACACACTTGAGGGGAAAAGAGTCAGGCGCTACTTGGCAAGTTTTGGAAATTTGAGTTCTACTATTCCATGAACCGCTTTTAGTCGCTGTAGAGCCTAGGGTAACATACTATCATATTTCTATGTGTAGTTACAATTGTAATATATAATTATCAACTCATTTGTTTTTATGGGTCAGAGGGCCTATGTCTAAGACCATGGTTTATGCGCTTATGTCTAAGTCACATCCCATATTGGTTTCATAATATTTTACCTGACCTAATCTTGTCAGTATTAGACTTCTGTGCATAGATCAATTCCTCAATGGCCAACCTAAGAAATGATTTGAAGAAAAGTTTTTAGAAACCAACCTAGAATTGCGTTAGGCGCAATTTGGATTTTTTCCCGACCGTGTTGAAATTAAATAATTTTTGTTAAGACATTCTACAAAGAGGTTGAAAACTAAATTAATGTATAATTAAAGAAAGGAAAACACACAAAAACATGAGAGAAATATTTTCCATTGATTAAATTCAAATAATAATAAAGTACAATGAGTTCTAGCTTAACCTTCTTCTCTTTCAAGCTTGAAGGGAGTTTAAACTCGCTAAAGAATGATAAAGAAATGAAATAGATGAAGAACAAATGAAAAGAACTTGAATTAAAACGAGACAAAATGTAACAAAACTTAGAGTTTCGAAATACTAAAATAATAAAGGGAAATGAACTACAACGAACACAACTGAGTTATAAGTGTACGGAAACAAACAGGGCCTACTGTTGTTTTCTAAACAAACCCGAATTTGATCCCTTATAAGCTGGCTGTAGTTGAACTCGATCCCCTTCATTAGGTAATACACCATCATCACCTTGTTTCGCTTGATGAAGGAATTGTGAGAGGTAGGAATCAATCGGTTCTTGACAACATAATACCACACTGTGGCCTTTTCATTAAGATTAAGCAGTGTCAAAGAAAGAGTTCTCCTTGGCGATATGGTCTATGTCTTCTTTGGCCTACACACGAGCCTTCGCGTCTTCTCAACTTGCTCATCGATGGGTGCACAATGAGCTCATTTCCTTCTGCATTGAAAGTATCAGGCAAACCCAAATAAGTATTAATGACGGCGAGGGAGAAACTTACAAAACTTAGCTCGTATGTGCATGCCATTTCCTCTATGGGGTGAATGACAACATAAAACTCCTTCACCAACTTCTTGGAAATACGTGTAGGTGGTACAAATAAGGTCTCCCATGCATGCTCCACAAGTTGATGTTTCACATACTCTGGGATAGACTTTTGTTCCTCATCGAAGTCCTTCTCAACTAAGAGCTTTCGGTCTGTAAAATTCAACTTTTTAACTTCTATCGATCCCTCTTAGCTCTTGCTGGTCGTGGCGCGGTTACTTCAGGCTCTACTTCATCCGACCCTACCGAGTGATCTTCAGCCTCTTCAACTGGCCTAGCCTTTTTGGCTTTTTTAGATGAACTGCTACCCGCTACTTTCTAGGCTTTCAAACGTGCTTAAGCCTTGAGATTTGGTTGAAACTTCCCACCAAGACAGGAGGAACTTGGAGCTTAAGCCTTGAGATTTGTTGAAAAAATTGATCTTTTGACTCATACCAAGTCGATTTTGACTGAGAAAACTAATTTGGGAGATGTCCGTATGCCCTTGTATCAAAATTCACATTTCATTAACAAGCCTTTAAAAAGCGCTAGCCATTTCTTTCCTGTAGAATGGAAAAACGTGAGTTTGTGCCATATTTGATTAAAAAAGATCTATTTTTATCTCAAAACGTTCTACTTTGCATTATGAAAAAATAATAAGTTTTTCTCCTCTTTAACAATATTTAATTACTTTTAACAAAATATGAGAAGAAAAGGATCATTTTTATATCCAAACATGTCCAGAAAAATAAGCTTTTTACCATGAAAAATCAAACCATCAAAAAAGCAAAACTAAGTTCACAATATTCGTGGTCGACTACTTCACCAAATGGGCAGAAGCAGAACCATTGGCTACTATCATCAAGCAGAAGGTGACAAATTTCGTATGGCGAAGCATAATATGCAGTTGGGGATAACAAACGTGATCATCTCAGATAATGTCAAGCAGTTCAACAACGCTAGCTTTAGATGCTTCTGCTTCGATTTGGGAATCAAGCACCTCTGTTCTTCCCCTTTTCATCCCCAAACCAACGGACAAGTGGGAGCATTCAACAAATTATTAAGAAAACCTTGAAGGCCAAGATAAAAAGGTTGAAAGGCTTGTGGGCCAACGAACTCCCTAGTGTCTTGTGGGCTTAACAGATGACTTCTTGGACGTTGACAGGGAAGCCTCCTACTCCCTTTCCTTTAGGATGGAAGCTGTCGTTCTAATAGAAATGGGTCTGTCAACCATTAAAGTGCAAGAATTTAAGGAAAGAAGGAATAACTAGGCCATCTGAAACTCTCTAGACCTACTGGAAGAAGACCGGAAGCGGCGCAACTACGAGTTGCCCAGGAATTGAGCCGCTAAATACTACAATTTCCGAGTAAAAATGTGGAAGTTCGAAGTTGGGAACTTGGTGTTTAGGAAAGTCATGTTGAACACCAAGAACCCCACCAATGGAGCACTCAGCCCCAACTGGGAAGGCCCATATAAAATCACCAAGGTCATTCGACCAAGGAACTATGCACTCGAGGACCTTCAGGGAAAAGCAATGCGACACGTTTGGAATGCGAGCACCTCCGATTCTACTACCCCTGAGAGACGAGCTGACCAAGCTATCAACTATGTAAACGTCTTTTTTAGATTACCGAAATAAAATGAGAAACTACTTTAATTCTACAAGTCTAAGCTTGTGTTGTAACCATAAGATCCGAGGCAACAGTCCTTGTCACAAGGATTGTCCCTCGGGTCGAGGGAAAGACTACGACTAAAATTAAAAAAACTCCAGAAAATCACCCCAAAGATGCTAAATACGGAAAGCATAACTAAAATTGTACTGCACAGAAAAAGCAACACTGGATAGATAACAAATTATAAATTTTCATTAGAATTTAAGGACTACAAGAAAACTGGAGAAAGTAATAAAAGGCACTTGCTTATGTTAAGGGTGTCTCTCGTGTTGACAAAGGAGGATGCCTCCCTATGCCCACCAACGACAAATGTTTCCCTTGGGACGACGACAGTCTCACCAAAATGCTCATCCCCTTCCATCAAATAACCTCCTCTGATTGAAGGACCAACTCCCTTCGTTAGCAGCGTCACTCCCTTAGCTGGACAGGGTGCCCTCTCAACACGTTCCGCATGGCAGCCCTTACTCGATGGCGACGTCCTCCTCTGTTGCTTGTGTCGAGTGGCCTCTGCACTCATCTCCCAGCGTTCTGATCTAAGAAGGAAGGCCTGAGCGTGGCCACCCTCTCCCGAAGGGTGTTGCTCTCATAATGGAGGATATCAATTTCTGTCTGAAGCTCAGCATTCTCTGCCTCAACTGTAGATGAGGGGTGTCCATAGGGATGTGATCGTTTCCACAATTTCAAGACATCGTTTATCAAAAACCCAAGAGGCTATCCCTCCATTTAAACCAAGATTAATACATCCTGACCGTTAGATCCGAAAATCATCCGATGGTGAGGAGAGCGCCTGAGAAGGAGCGGGACGACGTCACGAAAGACTGCATTGTAATGCCGACAAACACACATAGGGATGTGCGCGACGTAAATACAAGAAAGGCATTGGAAACCAGACTGATCTGTTGACTTCAAGTTCAAGCGCCTCCAAAAAGGGGGTCAAGTACCTCCCTACATACGACCACCAGAAAGACATTCTTCCTCTAGAAACCAAAATTCCAAGGCCTAATTTCTAGTAGAGGACCCAGCCAACACTCCCATTAGGAAGCTCACTTTGCTTATGGAAATCAAAATTCCAAGGCCCAATTTCGAGTAGAGGACCTGACCAGGGTCCAACTTGAAAGCTCACTCTGCCTCTAGAAACCAAATTTTCAAGGCCTAATTTCGAGCATGGGACTAAACCAAGGCATCCACTTAGAAACTCACATTTCTTCATCAAATTTTCGAGGCCTAATTCTGAGTAGAGGATCCGACCCCATTCAGAAGCTGACTTTGCCTCTTGAAACAAAAATTTCAAGGTATAATTTCGAGCAGAGGACCCAAAACTTAGTTTGCCTTTGAAATAAAAATTCCAAGACCGAATTCCGAGTAGAGGACCTGGCAAAGGCTCCTACTCGGAAACTCACTTTGCCTCTAGAAAACAAAATTCGAAGGCCTAACTTCGAGTAGAGGACCCAGCTAGGGTACCCACTTGGAAACTCACTTTGCCTCTAGAAATGAAAATTCGAAGGCCCAATTTCGAGCAGAGGACCTGACCAAGACTCCTACTTGGAAGTTCATTTTGCCACTTGAAACCAAAATTCTAAGGTCTAATTCTGAGAAGGGGATCCGGCCAAGGTTCCTACTTGGAAACTCACTTTTCTTTTGGAAATAAAAATTCTAAGGCCCAATTCCGAGCAGAGGACCTAGCTAGGGCTCCCACTCGAAAACTCACTTTGCCTCTAGAAATCAAAATTCCAAGACTTAATTCCAAGTAGAGGACCCAGCTAGAGCTCCCACTCGGAAACTCACTTTGCCTCTAAAAATCAAAATTTCAAGGCTCAATTTAGAGCAGAGGATCCAGCCAGAGCTCCCACTCGGAAGCCCACTTTGCCTCTGGCAATCAAAATTCAATAGCTTAATTCCAAGTAGAGGACCCAGCCAAGGCTCTGACTTAGAAACTCACTTTGCCTCTGGAAATCAAAATTCCAAAGCCTAATTTCGAGTAGAGGACCCGGCCAGGGCTCCTACTCCGAAACTCACTTTACCTTTGGAAATTAAAATTCTAAGGCCTAATTTCGAGGAGAGAACCTAGCCAGGGCTTCCACTCAAAAACTCACTTTGCCTATGGAAACTAAAATTTAAAGGCCTAATTCCAAGCAGAGGACCTAGCCAGGGCTCCTACTCGGAAACTCACTTTTCTTCTAGAAATCAAAATTCCAAGGCCTAATTTCGAGTAGAGGACCCAGCTAAGGCTCCCACTCGGAAGCTCACTCTGCCTCTTGAAATCAAAATTCCAAGGCCCAACTCAGAGTGGTGGATCCATTTAGGAATCCCACTCGGAAACCCAGTATGCCTACAGAACTTCACTTCACCTTCGGAGGCACTAAAATACCGAAGCCAAATTCTAATACCATGACATAAATAAGAAGCACACTACAGACGACTCCTCCATTAAAAATGCAATGATGGAGAATTTGATGGTGGGGGGGGGGGGGGGACTCAGAAGGGCAGTATCAGTAGGAAATAAGGTACATGACTGGCGTTATGCTGAACGCACGCACTAAACGTGGTAACAATTCTATAGATGCAAGCGCACACCTGTCAGAGTAATATAAAATGGATGGAGTATCCAAGTATCGATCCTCAAGGACTTCTAAATCATTTCCAAACTCTAAAGTTTTAATGAATAGTGAACGTTGAAATGAGTGATTTTTGTAAAATGGGAAGTGGTCACAAATAATGGTTTTGGATTTGGGATTTGGTCTTATAATAGTAAAACCTAGCCCGAATTACTTCAAGTTAGCGAACAAAGAATCAAGGATATGCTAAGGACGATATGCATTTTACTTTAGGAACCAACGACTACGCTTTTCACTTGACTTATGTCTAAACAAGTTCAAAGTCCTAAGACATTCCCTAATATGTCTATTATGAGAGATATCTTAGTTTTAGGATGGAAATAGTCGCAACCTCGGGTTAAGGTCCTATGTCTAGGCTACTTAAGCGGAACCCTTATGTCTAAGGCGCTCCTCTCTTCGGTTTAACCACTCAACAATGCAAATAAGCAACCTTTTCAGTATTGACTTGTTAAGACTTACAGTGGCCTTCTCTAAATCCTAACTTTTTGGGAAAACATGTTGAGCAATGAATGGAAAGCAAAAACACTACTTCTTAGCAACCCTTTTTAGACATAAAAGGCTAACTATCCATAACCGGGCTAGAGACGGGAATTTAGAAAGACATATTGAAGAAAATACAGCAAGTAAAATGGTTGAAATTGAAATGCATGTGTGAACAACAAAAGTTAACTAACGGAGAGTTTTTATCGGGATTGAGAGCTTCGCCCTTCTCTTTCAAGCAAGGGGGAGTGTCACGTGCTCTTTCCTCCAAAAACACAACTCTCTTAACTAAAAATAAAGTAAAGGAAAAGGGAAGATAAGCAAAGTGCTGGATTTTTATATATTTGAATAAGTAGAAAATAACTAAGTACAAATGGAAACAAAACAAAGCTCAATAAAGGAATGTAAAGTGCTCGGGATTTAAAAACCAAAAGCAACTAATGAAAGCAACTCAAAAGTACTTAGAAAGCAACAAAGAAACACTAAAAATGATCAAGAGAAGGAAGCAAGGCTTGATGCATTTGGTGGAGAAGCTGCTGGAATTTATAGCTGTGCAGAATTGGTTAGGTAGGTCCTAAAACGATGGTGAATCACCCATTTCCAACTCTTTTGACTGATCAAATCTTGCTCAAACTGATAGTGGAACACTTCTTCTACACGTATGCATCGGTTGGAACCACCAAAACGCATGGGAAGACGCGTTTCATTAAGGGCAAAGTTGGAAGAAAAACTGTTTTTCTGCAGGCTTCCGAGGCGCTTGGTGTTGTGGGCATGCTTGTCCAGGGTGTGTTACCCATGGCCGCATGTCCAAACCATCCTCACCACTCGCTTTCCTTTCATGTCTTTAAAGCTTTCTAGTGTAATTTTCTTGTATCGGGTTTTTGGGGTTGTAGGTGAAATTTGGCCGAGCGGCTTTGGAACTAGGTGTGTATTAGTAAGATATGTAAGCATGCCAAATTTCAAGCCAATCGGAGTTCACACGGGCCCTGTAGGCCACCGAGTGACTCCTCGCCACTTAGGACATCTACACCTGCCACACGAAAAATGCCCAAAGTGAATCATCAAGCTTCAAAGACCAATCCCTACGGTTAAGATTTACAATTTTTTCTAAAATGTTTTTTATCTCCCTATTAGATATTTCGGCTAACCCATTCGACTGAGGATGATATGTTGTTGCAACCCTATGACGCACATTGTATTTAGTCAGCAACTTTTGCATAGACCTATTCACAAAATGAGCCCCCCCATCGCTTATCAGACAACGCGGGGTTCCATAACGCGTAAAAATGTGCTTTTGCAGAAAACGAATGACAACTTTAGAATCATTGGTAGCAGTTGCAATGGCTTCTATCCATTTCGAAACATAATCTACTGCTAACAATATATAAAGCTTACCATTAGAAGATGGAAATGGACCCATAAAATCTATACCCCACACATCAAATATTTCAATCTCCAGGATCGGGGTTTGAGGCATTTCGTGGCGTTTAGATATATTACCTGTCCGTTGGCATTTGTCACAAACCTGGACAAACTTATGTGCATGTTTGAACAGAGTGGGCCAAAAGAACCCACTTTGCAAAACTTTGGCTGCGGTTTTGTGTCCTGCAAAATGTCCTCCATATGGAGACATATGACAAGCGTCTAATATCGCCTCGTGCTCTTCTTCTGCGACACACCTGCGTAAGATATTGTCAGGTCCTAGCTTATATAAAAAAGGCTCATCCCAACGATAAAATCGAACTTCATTTAGAAATTTCTTTACCTGTTGCTTGTTGAACTCATAAGGAACTATTCGACTTACCAAATAATTTGCTATATCGGCATACCACGGAACTGAATCAACTCACAAGAGTTGCTCGTCAATAAACTGTTCACGTATAACAGTTCCATCATCACAGAGCGGGGATTCCAATCTAGACAGGTGATCAGCAACTTGGTTTTCAGTACCCTTCCTGTCCCTAACTTCAATATCAAACTCTTGAAGTAACAAAATCCACCGTATCAAACGTGGCTTCGCATCTTTTTTAGCAAATAAATATTTTAAAGCAGAATGGTCGGTAAAAACAATGACTTTTGTGCCTATTAAGTAAGACCTAAACTTATCAAAGGCGAACACAACTAACTGCTAACAGTTCCTTTTCAGTAGTAGTGTAATTAAGTTGTGCACCGGTCAGAGTCTTACTAGCATAATACACAGGATGCAAGATCTTGTTTTTACGTTGTCCTAACATAGCTCCTATTGCATAATCACTGGCATCACACATGAGCTCAAAAGGTAAATCCCAATTAGGTTCGATAATTATAGGGGCTGAACTTAAAGCAACTTTCAACATTTCAAATGATTTTAAACAGTCATCATAAAAAACAAATGGTCTATCATGTTCTAACAATTGACACAAGGGTTTAGAAATTTTATCAAAGTCTTTCATAAAGCGGCGGTAAAATCCCCCATGCCCTAAAAAACTTCTAATCCCTTTGACATTTGTAGGAGGAGGTAGCTTTGAAATGATGTCTATCTTAGCGTGGTCTACCTCTATTCCTTGCTTGGAAATTTTGTGACCCAAAACAATACCCTCTTGTACCATGAAATGACACTTCTCCCAATTTAGGACTAGGTTTGTTTGTTCACATCTTTCCAAGACTCTCTCCAAATTAACTAAACATGCGTCAAAAGTATTTCCAAAAACAGAAAAGTCATCCATAAAAACTTCTAGAATATTTTCTACCATGTCAGAGAAGATGGCCATCATACACCTCTGAAAAGTCGCGGGTGCATTGCATAGTCCAAAGGGCATTCGCCTGAAAGCTAACGTACCATACAGACACGTAAATGTTGTCTTCTCCTGGTCTTCTGGAGCAATAGTAATTTGATTATAACCCAAATATCCATCTAAAAAACAATAGAAATCCTTACCTGCCAGACGGTCGAGCATCTGGTCAATAAACGGTAGAGGAAAATGGTCTTTCTTCGTTACCTTGTTGAGTTTGCGATAGTCAATGCAAACTCTCCACCCACTCACAGTTCGGATTGAGATGAGCTCATTCTCCTCGTTGGCCACCACGGTTATACGCCCTTTCTTTGGTACACACTGTACTGGACTTACCCAGCTGCTGTCGGATATTGGGTATATAACACCGACGTCAAGCCATTTAAGAATTTCTTTCCTTACAACCTCTTTCATCTTCGGGTTCAACCGCCTTTGACTCTCAATAGAGTTCTTAGCATCTTCTTCCAATAGAATTTTGTGCATGCAAAAGGCCGGGCTTATCCCTCGGATATCTGCTATCGTCCAACCAATGACCTTTTTGTGCTTCTCCAAAATCTGCAATAAAGAATATTCATTAGCAGGTGATAAATTGGAAGCTATAATAACTGGTAAAGTGTCGTTATCCCCTAGATACGCATATTTCAAATGCGACAGCAATGGCTTCTGCTCCAACGTGGGTGGTTCCACTATGGACGGAAGTAACAACTTGCATTCTTCTTTTTGTATTTTTTCAACAGGATTAGTCACATCTTCCGGTCCTTCTACTATCTTATTAAGCTCTTCTTCAATCTTTGTAACTAACAAGTCATAAAACTCATCAAACATAACAGGATTCAAGCTATTTAGAGTAGAGCATTCTTCAAAGTCTCCTGGTAATTTCATGGCGTGTAGAACGTTAAATTTAACTTCTTCATTATTTACCCTCATTGTAATTTCTCCCTTCCTCACATTAAAAACTGTATCCCCAGTGGCTAGAAATGGTCTTCCCAAAATAATGGGAACGTCTAAGTCCGCCTCGCAATCTAGAATGATAAAGTCTGCAGGGAAAATGAATTTGTCTACCTGGACTAAAACATCTTTTATCTTTCCCTCAGGTCTTATGATAGATCTATCTGCTAGTTGGAGGGTAACCGTAGTAGGTCTAGCTTCTCCTATGCCTAAAGATTTGAAAACTGATAATGGCATAAGATTAATGCTAGCGCCTAGATCACATAATGCCCTGCCTAAGTTTTTTCCTCCTATGGAACATGGAATGGTAAAACTGCCAGGATCGTTACACTTCATGGGTAGCGGGCTGCCTACAGCTTCACTACTACATTTTGTCATGGCTACCAGTTCATGCTCTCCTATCTTTTTTCTTCCTAGAAACTATATCTTTCAAAAACTTAGCATAATTTGGCATCTGTTCTAGAGCATCTACTAATGGTAATATTTATATGCAATTGTTTTAAAATATCTAAAAATTTTCTAAACTGGGAATCATTATTTTTCTTAACTAATCTTTGTGGAAACGGGGGAGTAGGGGTAAAAGAAGGTTGTACCTGTGGAGGAACACTCGGGGTGTCCTCATTACCTTTTCTAGTATTTTCTTTTTCTGGTGTTGTTGGATTTTCTGGTATCTTTACAATTGGTTTAGTGGACGGAATCTGTACATCTGTTGTTGGCATTGTTGGTCCATCATATGCCAGTCCACTCCTAAGGGTGACAGCTTTGCACTATTCTTTCCCTTCTCGTTTTGGTAATTCAGTATGGCCTGGAAAAGAACCTTGTGGTCTATTCTTCAATTCATTGGCGAGCTGTCCCAATTAGGTCTCGAAATTCCTCATTGATGCCGCTTGGGATTGTATCACTGCGTCGGTTCGGGCCATGTACTCCTTCATCATATTCTCAAGATTTGAGTTGTTATTTTGAACTGGTGGAGTCTGTGTTCTCTGATTGTACTGCTGTTGCGGCGGCGGGATGTATTGCTGTGTAGGTGGAACATAGGGCTGCTTGTTCTGCTGGCTCTGCCCTTGATTAAAACCGCTCGAACCTCCTTGACCTTCCCATGAGAAATTAGGGTGGTGCATCCAACCTGGGTTGTAGGTGTTCGAATATGGGTTAAAGTTCCTATTGTTCCCATGTCCTACATAAAAAACGGAAGCAGGGTTATGTGGACAATTATCATAGATATGGTTTTCACTGCAAAATGAACAAATAAGATCGTTGACTTGGCAAACAGGGGCAGGAGTGCAATAATCCGACTGCACAGGTTGTATCGGCGTGGCTAATGGATTTTTTATTCCCAATGCCATCTCTTTTAGCCTCTGGTTCATTGTAACCATCTCTTTTTGCATCGAGGTCGCAATGTCCAGAGCCAAAACTTCAGCTGGATCTTGCTTCTTTGGTGCTGCCCTAGATCTTTGCGAACACCATAGTTTGTTGTGTGAAGCTAAGTCATTTAGGATGTCAACTATCTCGTTGAATGTCTTCTTTGTAAAGGCTCCGTTGGCAGCATTGTTTAGCATCATCTTAGTAGGATGATCTAAACCTCTAAAGAAATGTTCTATCTGGATGCATGCCGGCAAGTCATGGTTCGGACATTTCCTGATTAGTTCTTTAAATCTTTCCCACGCCTCGTGAACAGGTTCACGATCATACTGTCTAAAGAAGATGATCTCCTCTCTGATATCAGCGTGGCGAGTAGGTGGGAAGAATTTTGTTAAGAACTTCTCCACTAACGACCCCCATGTGGTGATGGATCCCAGTGGAAATGCATTGAGCCATGCTCTAGCTTGGTCCTTCAAAGAAAATGGAAAAAGTGTTAGTCTAAGAGCATCGTCTGTTATACCAGGTAATCGAAATGCATTTGCAATTTGAATGAATGATTTCAGATGATCATGTGGATCCTCATGTTCCTGCCCTCCAAAATGTCCAATTGTCTGCAACATTTGGAACATCATTGGTTTAAGCTCAAAGTTTGCGTGGGCTGGAATAGGGTTGACTATCCCTGAATCAAAGTTCTGAAAAGCAGTGGTGGCATATTCTCGCATTGCCACGTCTCTGTTGTCCGCCATCTGGATATGGTTGAATTCATCATTTCTTGCATGATCCCTCATATTACCGTTAACAGCAGGTGGATCAACCGGATCACGAGGTGGAATATCTGCCATTGATGTGCTCGTACTCTCTACCTCACTTTCAGGACTGATTTCACCTTCTCTCTCTTTTTGCTTTTCTAGTTGTTTTCGAAGTCTTTGCTCCTTTCGAGTTTTTCGAAGGGTCCGCTCAATCTCAGGGTCAAGGGGTAGAAGAAAAGATCTTGTGCTCATGCACTTTAACTTACCCTTGTGAGATAAACGATCAAAAATATAGAACAAAAACGGTGGATGGAAATTACACCCAACAACAATTCACAAAAATAAAAACTAAAAGAATTTGAAAATAATTTTAAAACTAAAGTCCCCAGCAACGGCGCCAAAAACTTGACTAGCGTTATGCTGAACGCACGCACTAAGCGTGGTAACAATTCTATAGATGCAAGCGCACACCTGTCAGAGTAATATAAAATGGATGGAGTATCCAAGTATCGATCCTCAAGGACTTCTAAATAATTTCCAAACTCTAAAGTTTTAATGAATAGTGAACGTTGAAATGAGTGATTTTTGTAAAATGGGAAGTGGTCACAAATAATGGTTTTGGATTTGGGATTTGGTCTTATAATGGTAAAACCTAGCCCGAATGACTTCAAGTTAGCCAACAAAGAATCAAGGATATGCTAAGGACGATATGCATTTTACTTTAGGAACCAACGACTACGCTTTTCACTTGACTTATGTCTAAGCAAGTTCAAAGTCCTAAGACATTCCCTAATATGTCTATTATGAGAGATATCTTAGTTTTAGGATGGAAATAGTCGCAACCTCGGGTTAAGGTCCTATGTCTAGGCTACTTAAGCGGAACCCTTATGTCTAAGGCGCTCCTCTCCTCGGTTTAACCACTCAACAATGCAAATAAGCAACCTTTTCAGTATTGACTTGTTAAGACTTACAGTGGCCTTCTCTAAATCCTAACTTTTTGGGAAAACATGTTGAGCAATGAATGGAAAGCAAAAACACTACTTCTTAGCAACCCTTTTTAGACATAAAAGGCTAACTATCCATAACCGGGCTAAAGACGGGAATTTAGAAAGACATATTGAAGAAAATACAGCAAGTAAAATGGTTGAAATTGGAATGCATGTGTGAACAACAAAAGTTAACTAACAGAGAGTTTTTATCGGGATTGAGAGCTTCGCCCTTCTCTTTCAAGCAAGGGGGAGTGTCACGTGCTCTTTCCTCAAAAAACACAACTCTCTTAACTAAAAATAAAGTAAAGGCAAAGGGAAGATGAGCAAAGTGCTGGATTTTTATATATTTGAATAAGTAGAAAATAACTAAGTACAAATGGAAACAAAACAAAGCTCAATAAAGGAATGTAAAGTGCTCGGGATTTAAAAACCAAAAGCAACTAATGAAAGCAACTCAAAAGTACTTAGAAAGCAACAAAGAAACACTAAAAATGATCAAGAGAAGGAAGCAAGGCTTGATGCATTTGGTGGAGAAGCTGCTGGAATTTATAGCTGTGCAGAATTGGTTAGGTAGGTCCTAAAACAATGGTGAATCACCCATTTCCAACTCTTTTGACTGACCAAATCGTGCTCAAACTGATAGTGGAACACTTCTTCTAAACGTATGCATCGGTTGGAACCACCAAAACGCATTGGAAGATGCGTTTCATTAACGGCAAAGTTGGAAGAAAAACTGTTTTTCTGCAGGCTTCCCAGGCGCCTAGCGCCTCCCATGATGTTTTTTCTTCTTTTTGCTTCTTTTGATTAATTTCCACTCCCAAATTGTCCTAAAATGTCATAAATATAATATAAGCCAATCACAAACCATCATATATGAATTTTGCATGAATTGGAACTCAAACGACCGAGAAAAAGTCTGAAACAAAGTTAAAACATAGTAAAAACAGCATCTAAAACCTTCTTTTTACGCATGTAAACAAGCGTAATCAGTACACATAAGGTACAACACAAAAAAGGAGAGATATTAGTCCATTGAGCAAAAATATGAATCCATTGTAAAATAGGGGCAAACCCTGTAGACCAAAAATAAAAAAGGGAAACATTTAAAATTATGGGAGAGCAGAGACGTGAGCAGTAGCATGATCCAAGGCATTATGATAAAGTAGGCCATTAGAGATAAGATTCTGTTGATGCTCGTCTAAGGCGCAGCTAGGTCTTGTAGTCTAGAAGCGCTCGAAAGCCTCGTTGATCAGCTGAAAGTTGACATTAGGATACCTCCCATGCAATCGGCTAAGCACGAAGTCGACACTCTCCCACTGAACGTCCCTATAAAAGTATCGACGAGAGTGAGATGAGAGCGAATACCTCTGACGAACCACGAATAACAACGGGAGATAGACGAATGAGAGAAATGAGAGCGAGAGAGAAAAAACAAAGAAGGGATAGAGAGTTTGAGACTATGACGACAACGAGATGAGAGAGAAAAGAGACAGGCGGCACATTCTAAAGACTTTGAAAGAAACCCTAGAACTTAAATAACATGTATTTATATACTCTATTCGGTTCAAGTTGAACCAAAAATGTTTTTCCCAAACCTATGAACCAAACCAAACCTATTGGTACTAAAAATTTTTAACCCAACCCATACCGAGCATTTACTTAACCCAACCCAACCCTTATAGTTTGGGTAGGGTTGGTCGGGATCTTCGGGTTACCGTTTTTTTAACACCCCTAGAGACTGAAGGTTAAAAAGATAACTATGGTTCTAATATAGAAACCAAGCTTCAACATATTGATATATTATTAAGTCACCATGGAGCTTGAAGGATGTTAGATGGGTTCAACTTTATTTAGAAGGTAGATCAAGGGGTATACTGACTTTATGGGATTAAAGTAAAGTCCAAGTGCTTGAAGTCCTAGAAAGAAGATTTTCAGTAACTATTTCTATTTCTATTTCTTTTTCTCACTTGAATAATGTGGTCATTACTAATGTTTATTGGCCTAGTGACGACAGAGATAGAGAGTTCCTTAGGACTGAGCTCTGGAGTATTGCATGATTTTGTGATAAATTTTGGTGTCTTGGATGAGATTTTAACGTCACAAGATGGACTTCAGTCTGATCCTCAGTAGGTGGATGAGATTTTAACGTCACAAGATGGACTTCAGTCTGATCCTCAGTAGGTAGAGTCACAAGAGGCATGAGGCTGTCACAAGAGGCATGATTCTCTTCAAAGCTCAGGAATCTCAGAATGTCTTTTAAGCAATGGAGTTTTCAAAATGAAAAGAAACACAAAGAAGAGGAAGAGAATATTATTTCAGAAATATCTTTAATTGATGAGGCTGGAAAATTTATGGGTATTTCTCCGTCTGAGTATGCAAAGAGATGCTCTTTAAAGAAAGACTTATTGAATTTATGCATAGAGGACGAGAAGAATTTGATTCAGAAATCTAAGATACAATGGCTAAAAGAAGGAGATGAATATAGTAACTTTTTTCATAGATACTTGATTCCTCGAAAAAGAAAATCTGAATATTGAATTGAATGATGACTAGGGAACCTCCCTTGTAAATCAAAAGGAAATTGAAACAGAAATCATTAGTTTCTATGATGGCTTGTACAAAAGTGAGGGTATTCAAAACATTTCTCCAAATGAGTTTAATTGGAGACTTACTTTGAGACAACATAGCAACTTGCTAGAGAGGAAGTTTGAAGAAGTGGAAGTTTGGAATGCCATTAAATCCCTTGTGAGAAATAAGGCCCATGGGCATAGTTTTGACAACATTGGAAGGGGAATTTTATGAGACTCGAGGCATACAATAATAATATCTCGAAACAATAAATCTCGGTAAACAAAGGGAATAAATCGGGGAAGAAAATCAGAAAGATCTCACTTAGAAAGTGGCACCAACTACCCACTGTATCTGACTGTCGGCAACTCCAAAAGAAATCTCCACCGTCCAGATTGACGACCCTCGTGTTACGAACACGCTGTCAAAATTTCACCTCGATCGGACCACGGATCGACCTCCGATCGTGCAAAAAACGTCACTATAAGGAATTTAATTTCTTTTCCTTTTTCTTTTCTGTTTTCTCTCCTCGATCTACATACATAGACTTTCCTTCTCTCCCCTCAATTGTGTTTTAACCGGCTAGGTTAGTAATATATATATATATATAAAACCCTAAAACATTAATGGCCCATGTGGGCCTTAAAGTTAGGCTTTTCACACAATGTGAAAAATACCCAACAAATCTCTCCCTTTTTCACTGTGTGAAAGAAATTGCCATCCCAGCAACGGAACGACAAAACTCAAGTTTTTCTCTTGGTAGATTCTTTGTCAACATATCGGATCCATTATGATCAATATGTATCTTCTTAAGTTCAAACAGTCCGTCATTGAGAACATCTCTCATCCAATGATACCTCACATCAATATGTTTCGTTCTCGAATGAAATGTTGAATTCTTACCAAGATGAATAGCACTTTGATTATCGCAGAATATCACATACTGTTGTTGCTTGAAGCCGAGCTCCTGTATAAATCTCTTCATCCACAACATCTCCTTGCACGCCTCTGCTGCTGCATGATTACGCTTGTTTACATGCGTAAAAAGAAGGTTTTAGATGCTGTTTTTACTATGTTTTAACTTTGTTTCGGACTTTTTCTCGGTCGTTTGAGTTCCAATTCATGCAAAATTCATATATGATGGTTTGTGGTTGGCTTATATTATATTTATGACATTTTAGGACCATTTGGGAGTGGAAATTAATCAAAAGAAGCAAAAAGACGAAAAAACATCATGGGAGGCGCCAGACGCCTGGGAAGCCTGCAGAAAAACAGTTTTTCTTCCAACTTTGCCCTTAATGAAACGCGTCTTCCAATGCGTTTTGGTGGTCCAACCCATGCATACGTGTAGAAGAAGTGTTCCACTATCAGTTTGAGCACGATTTGGTCAGTCAAAAGAGTTGGAAATGGGTGATTCACCATCGTTTTAGGACCTACCTAACCAATTCTGCACAGCTATAAATTCCAGCAGCTTCTCCACCAAATGCATCAAGCCTTGCTTCCTTCTCTTGATCATTTTTAGTGTTTCTTTGTTGCTTTCTAAGTACTTTTGAGTTGCTTTCATTAGTTGCTTTTGGTTTTTAAATCCCGAGCACTTTACATTCCTTTATTGAGCTTTGTTTTGTTTCCATTTGTACTTAGTTATTTTCTACTTATTCAAATATATAAAAATCCAGCACTTTGCTCATCTTCCCTTTGCCTTTACTTTATTTTTAGTTAAGAGAGTTGTGTTTTTTGAGGAAAGAGCACGTGACACTCCCCCTTGCTTGAAAGAGAAGGGCGAAGCTCTCAATCCCGATAAAAACTCTCCGTTAGTTAACTTTTGTTGTTCACACATGCATTCCAATTTCAACCATTTTACTTGCTGTATTTTCTTCAATATGTCTTTCTAAATTCCCGTCTCTAGCCCGGTTATGGATAGTTAGCCTTTTATGTCTAAAAAGGGTTGCTAAGAAGTAGTGTTTTTGCTTTCTATTCATTGCTCAATATGTTTTCCCAAAAAGTTAGGATTTAGAGAAGGCCACTGTAAGTCTTAACAAGTCAATACTGAAAAGGTTGCTTATTTGCATTGTTGAGTGGTTAAACCGAGGAGAGGAGCGCCTTAAACATAAGGGTTCCGCTTAAGTAGCCTACATAGGACCTTAACCCGAGGTTGCGACTATTTCCATCCTAAAACTAAGATATCTCTCATAATAGACATATTAGGGAATGTCTTAGGACTTTGAACTTGCTTAGACATAAGTCAAGTGAAAAGCGTAGTCGTTGGTTCCTAAAGTAAAATGCATATCGTCCTTAGCATATCCTTGATTCTTTGTTGGCTAATTTGAAGTAATTCGGGCTAGGTTTTACCATTATAAGTCCAAATCCCAAATCCAAAACCATTATTTGTGACCACTTCCCATTTTACAAGAATCACTCATTTCAACATTCACTATTCTTTAAAACTTTAGAGTTTGGAAATTATTTAGAAGTCCTTGAGGATCGATGCTTGGATACTCCATCCATTTTATATTACTCTGACAGGTGTGCGCTTGCATCTATAGAATTGTTACCACGCTTAGTGCCTGCGTTCAGCATAAACCACCAGTCGCTGCAATATATTCTGCCTCAGTCGTACGTAGAAAGTGTAACACACTTCTGTAGTCTTGACTGTCATGACACTGCACCACCTGCAAATGTCATCAAATATCCGGAAGTAGACTTTCGGTTATCTAAATCTCCTGCCATATCTGAATCAGTGTAACCGACAAGCACTGACTTTCCACTTCCAAAACTGATCTTCAAATTGGAAGCACCCCGCAAGTATCTCATAATCCATTTTACTGCCTCCCAATGTTGTTTTCCTGGATTTGACATAAACCGACTAACAACACCAACAACATAGGCAATATCCGGTCTAGTACATACCATGGCATACATCAAACTTCTAACTGCTAAAGCATATGGAACTCTGCTCAGCTCTTCCTTCTCTTTATCTGTAGAAGGACTCTGTTTGCTACTCAGTTTAAAATGATTGGATAGAGGAGAACTTATTGCTTTAGCCTTGCTCATGTTGAATCTTTCAAGCAGCTTCTCTATGTAATGCGCCTGAGACATATACAATTTATTGGATGCTCTGTCTCGTGCTATACGGATTCGAAGAATCTTCTTCGCTGGCCCCAAATCCTTCATGGCAAAGGATTTGCTTAACTGTTTCTTCAACGTGTCAATTCTTGAAATATTTCTGCCAACAATCAAAATGCCATCAATATAAAGCAACAGTATAATAAAGTCATTATCAGAAAACTTCTGCACAAATACGCAATGATCAGAAGTAGTCTTCTTGAAGCCTTGCTCCCCCATAACTGACTCAAACTTCTTGTACCACTGCCTCGGTGCCTGTTTCAACCCGTAAAGACTTTTATTCAACTTGCACACAAGATTCTCCTTGCCTTTCTCCTCAAATCCCTCTGGTTGTTCCATATAAACCTCTTTATCTAAATCACCATGTAAAAATGCAGTCTTGACATCCATCTGCTCAACCTCCAAGTCAAGGCTCGCTGCCAAACCCATAACTACATGTATAGAAGACATCTTCATAACAGGAGCAAAGATTTCATCAAAGTCAACACCTTTCTTCTGATTGAACCCTTTGACAACTAGTCTCGCTTTGTAACGCGGTCGTGAGGTGTGTTCTTCTTGTTTCACTCGATAAACCAATTATTTTTCAGTGCGGTTTTTCCTTTAGGCAACTTGATAAGGTCAAAAGTGTGGTTTTCATGCAATGACTTCATTTCATCTTTCATTGCATCAATTCACTCTCTTTTGCGTTCATCTTCCATGGCCTCCTCATAACTCTCAGGTTCTCCCCCATCAGTCAATAACACATACTCATGAACTGGATAACGTGTAGAAGAACGCCGATTTCTGGTAGATCTTCTAAGTGAAACCTCTGTAGCAACCTCTGTAGGAACTTCTGTTTCTGCAGGCTATTCATGAACATCATCTACCTCAACCTGTTCTGGACTCTCTACTGTACCATCAAACTGATCATTCTGAACCTCATTCTCAGTTTGCGTAGAAGGTTGTGTCAAAGGAACTGAATCCAAGTCAATCAAACCATCATTGTGCTGAAACTCTGTTTTATCTGTCTTCTCAATATCTTCTATGGTTTGGTCTTCAATAAATACAACATCTCGACTTCTTATGAGCTTCTTCTATACTGGATCATATAGTTTATAACCGAACTCATCTTGGCCATAGCCAAGGAACACACATTGTTTTGTCTTTGCATCAAGCTTCAATCTCTCATCTTTAGGAACATGTACGAAAGCTTTACACCCAAAGACACGTAGGTGATTATAGGACATCTCCTTATCTGACCAAATTTTGTCCAGGACTTCAAAATTCAAAGGAACACATGGCGTGAGATTCAAAACATGCACAACTGTGCTTAATGCTTCACCCCAAAACGATCTTGGCAACTGTGACTATGAAAGCAAACATCTGACTCGCTCAACTAGTGTTTTGTTCATTCTCTCAGCTAGCCCATTCAACTGAGGAGTCTTCGGAGTTGTCTTTTGATGTCCAATACCATGACTTCTGCAATATTCATCAAAAGGTCCACAATATTCGCCTCCATTATCGGTTCTGATGCACTTCAACTTCTTACCAGTTTCTCTTTCAACAAGGGCATGAAACTGTTTAAACACTTGCAACACTTGATCTTTAGTCTTCAACATATAGACCCAAGTTTTCCTCGAACGATCGTCTATAAATGTCACAAAATATGAGGAACCTCCAAAAGTTTTTGTCTTCATAGGACCGTATACATCAGAATATACCAAGTCAAGTATATTTGGCTTCCTTGAGTGTTGAGACGCCTTAAAGGAAACTCTAGTTTGTTTCCCAGCTAAGTAATGAGCACATCTTTTCAGAGGTGCATTCTTTATACCAGAAAGATGATTTTTCTTGGCTAAAATCATCAATCCCTTCTCACTAATGTGACTGAGTCTCTTATGCCATAATTCAACACTCTTCTCATCATCTATTGTATTTATTGCAGAATCAATAACCATTGCTTGCATCAAATACAGTGAGGAACAGTTCTCCCCCTTAGCTACAATCATTGAGCCTCTAGTAAGCTTCCATTTGCCATTGTAGAAGGTATTGCAGAAACCTTCGTCATCAAGCTTACCTGTGGAAATTAAATTCATGCGAATATCAGGGATATGTTTCACATTCTTCAAAACCAGCGTAGTACCATTCTTGGTCTCCAAGTGCACATCACCAATACCGATGGCTTTTGCTGATCCATCATTACCCATCCTAGCACAGCCGAAATCACCAGATGTGTAGGATGCAAAGAAGTCCCTCCTGGATGTAGCATGAATTGACGCGCCACTATCAATCACCCAATTGCTCCGCTGTGTAGTTAGATTAATAACATCTCCATCAAATAAGATAAAGAAATCCTCAGTAGCTGCAGCAACTTTATCTGCGTCATTACCATCATCATTTTTCTTTTCCTTACCTTTATCATTTTTTTTTCTCTCTTCAGTTGTCGACAATACTTCTTTATATGCCCTTTCATGCTACAATGATAACACTCAACATTCGATAATCGGCCGCTCTTACTTTTGCTTCTGTCTCTACCCTTCAGACCTTTACTCTTACTTCTTCCCTTTCTTTCAGTAACAAGAACCTCTGACTGTGATGAATAGCCCTGTGATTTTCTTCTCATCTCTTTATTTAAAACACTGCTTTTCACCATGTCCATACTTATTACTCCATTTGGGGCTGAGTTCGATAACGAAGTTCTGAAAGTCTCCCACGAGTCCGGCAATGTACCAAGAAGCCATAACCCTTGTATCTCATCTTCAAACTTAATTTTCATTCCAACAAGCTGATTAATGATACCTTGGAATGTATTCAAGTGATCTGACATAGGTGTTCCATCTTGATACTTCAAAGCCATCATTTGCTTTATCAGAAACAATTTATTATTGCCAGTTTTCGGGGCATATAACGACTCAAGCTTGTTCCACATAGTCTGTGCATGTGTTTCTTCTCCAATATGATTTAGAATATTTTCTTCAACCCAATGTCTAATAAAGCCACAAATTTTTCTATGACATATTTCCCATTCTAAATCAGTTTTATCTTCAGGCTTCTCAAGTGAAAAAACAAGAAGATAGAAATTCTTCACATATAAAACATCTTCAATCTTCCATTTCCAAACTTGATAATTTGAGCCATTCAAGGTCACCATTCTACTTGTACTAGTTTCCATTGTTCAACACAAGGCCTAATTAATTTTTAACCTCGCTCTGATACCACTTTGTTGGGATAAACACTTAAATTTATGGACCAATTATCCCCTCTTGTGTGAACCTAGTAGGAAATAGCAAGTAAACATAATAATCCAAACAAGCACATGACACAAGCAATTTTAACGTGGAAAAACCCCCTCAATGTGAGGAGTAAAAAACCACGGACTGAAGTCAAAATCTCCACTATAATCAATAATGGGTACACCAAGTTCTCCCTAGCAACAACTAGAGGCATACAATAATAATATCTCGAGACAATAAATCTCGGTAAACAAAGGGAATAAATCGGGGAATAAAATTAGAAAGATCTCACTTAGAAAGTGGCACCAACTACCCACTGTATCTGATTGTAGGCAGCTCCAAAAGAAATCTCCACCGTCCAGATTGAAGACCCTCGTGTTACGAACACGCTGTCAAAATTTTATCTCGATCGGACCACGGATCGATCTCCGATCGTGCAAAAAACGTCACTGTACGGAATTGAATTTCTTTTCCTTTTTCTTTTCTGTTTTCTCTCCTCGATCTGCGTGCGACTTTCCCTCTCTCTCCTCAATTGTGTTTTAACCGGCTAGTAATATATATATATATATAACCCTAAAACATTAATGGCCCATGTGAGCCTTAAAGTTGGGCTTTTCACACAATGTGAAAAATACCCAACAAAGTAGTGGCAAGTATTTATGGTAATGATTGTTTTGGGTGAAATGTTTCTAGGAAGAAATTTGGAAGCTGTTGCAACCCTTGGTTTAATATCCAAAATAAGTGGTTTACGGTATTGAATCACTCCTTTTTCCAGGTCAAAAAATGGAAAACATATCCTCTTTTTGGCATCATGTATGGTTGGGCGATTCTATCTAAAAACTAAGGATAAAGATACTAGACAGACATATACGAGCAGAAAGAGAAGAAATAAATTCTTTATTTTCCAAATTGATTGATCAAAGAAGAAGAATAAAGGCACTATATATAAGTTACAAGAGGAAACAAAATCTACGAATAAGCTCCTAACTTCCCTAACAAAAAGGAGATTTATTTGCTAAATTTAAACAGTCTAAACAACTTTTAAAACATCTTCTAACTTGGTCCTCATAATATAAACTTCTAACTAATTCAACTCCTCCTCCAACTGGACTATAAAGATTAAATAGTTTTTGGTTGACCAACAATCTTTCAAACACTATCCGCTTTTCAAATAACTTCTAACTAAGTCCACTATCCGCTCAAACGACCTTACGGATATGAGTAAGCTCCTTGTCATTAGTAATTTGGTCCACAAATCGTGCCACATTCAGCCCATCAATAATACTTAAACTCCCAACTCCGTGCCTGGTGTTAAACGAGACAGAGCGCATGCGGCCGTGTTATCTAGTCCTCGCTTATATTGAAAAGTAAAATCATACCTCAACAACTTCACATTGGTATTCACCTGCTACCACGTGTTGCTAGAGTAAGAACTTGAGACTTTTTTTATCCGTGCGGACAATGAAATGTAGGGATGCCAGTGGAGACGATTGCCATTAGCTCCTGCTCATACATGGCTTTCAATTGGTGCATGGACGGTACCACTTGACTAAAGAAAGCTAGCAGTTGTTGATTCTGCATAAGCACTACCCCAACGCCTACCCTCGAGGCATCTGTTTCCACGACAAAAGATTTTGGTATAGTCATCATTGCTGCTTTTAGCCGATCAAAAGCCTATTGTGCATTTTCATTTCAGCCAAAATTATATTTCTTTAACTACTGCGTTAGCGAGAAAGCGATCGAGTTGTAATGGGCAACAAATTTCTAGACACCAATTTAGTTGGATCCACTGCAACTCCTTTAGTCGAAACAAGACGTCCCAGATATTCAATCTGTGACACTGCAAAATGGCATTTTTTAAGATTGGCCACCAGTTGATGATCAACCAAAACCTACAAAATAGAGACCAAATGACTAGCATGGGTGTCCAGAGATGGACTATAGATTAGAATATTGTCACAGAATACGAGCACAAATTTTAGTAAAAATGATCGTAAGAGATCATTCATGATAGATTGAAATGTAGACGGGGCATTACGGAAACTGAATGACATAACAAAAAATTCGTAGTGGCCATAGTGTGTCTGGAAGGCAGTCTTATTAACATTTTGATGGCTGACTCAAATCTGGTGGTAGCCAGATTTCAAGTCAATTTTTTAAAAACAGCCGTCCCAAAAAGCTCATCCACAACTGGTATCGGGAAATTATCTAGTACTATGACCCAGTTCAAAGATCTATTGTCCACACAAAAAACACCAGTTGCTATCTTTTTTCTTGATTAATAATACGACTGGACAAGACGCTTGTACTTAGCTGGATAATGTATGCTGTTAGCATTTCTCTGACCACTTATCAATTTCATATTTATAAAATTATGGATAATGATAAGGTCAAATATTTACTAGGCCTGCCCCAGGAAGGAGCACCATTCTATGGTCATAGCTTCGGGTCCCAAGGTTCAAATATGATGACAAACTTTTGTAACAGCTCTTGGATCACTGGTGGGACAGATTTAGGCATCTCACATGCCTTTGGTGTTTCTATTGCATTCAATTCAACAAGAATGCATTGACCCTCCCTTCGAACTGATTTCATCATGGACTTTACAGAAATTTGGGATTTAACGAGACTACGATCCCCATTTCAAATGAATTATCCATTTGTCCAGATGAAACTCGATCTTTGATTACCTCCAATCACATTGAACCTTTCTGAGTCTCATTATCCATTGAACCCCGACAATAACATATGCACTGCCCAAAGGTCAAGGAAGAAAATCGTTAATAATCTTTAAATCATAGACCATGAGGATTAACCCTTTGCAAATACCATTGGCCCAAATAGAGTCGCCCGTTCACAGCACCACACTGTCACTCGAAGAGAGTGATACAGGTAATCCCAATTCCTTGACCAATTCTTCAGCTATAAAATTATGAGTTACTGTTGCGTCCACCAACTATGTCGACAATGCGTGCAAGTATACACGAATAGTCAATTGTAGTACGTAACGAGATCGTATCCACGGGGATTTTTGGTTTATATTTTAATGATAAAAGCATATACCAACAATTAAAAAATATACAGAGTTGAGTATGAATATTATCTAGAAGAATTAAAACAAAGGAATAACAGGACGACAGAACGTTGCAAGAGACAATAGTTTCAAAGCTATCGACACAAGGAAATAACAGCACAGGAAGCGATAATGGGGGATTAAAAACATGAAGGTGGTCGGTTCCCTTCCAAGACACCCCAAACATGAGTAAATACAACTTCCGTTGCTAAATACCCAAGCACTAAATCCAAACTATAGGCATGATTAGGGGACCCCATTCCTGAGTATCCCTATAGCTATAGAAAAGCGCTAATCACAAGCAAAACAAATCAGCACCCACAAGCCCTTCCGGGTCAATATCGGAGCTAGCATACACGAAACAACGGCCAACAGTAACGCGAAGAATTGAGAAATAAATTCAGATTTGCTTAAAAATAAATGTAGCATGCTAGAGATTCGGTCTCAAGTCAGTTACACCGTGTGAACCTCCCCCGAAATGGGGTTTAGCTCATAATGGGTGAGGAAAACAAAATAGAAGAAGAAGGAATACAACCCATAGCAGAAAATTAGCTAAATGACAGAGAAGAAGAGCAGTCAGTGCAAAGCAGCAGACGAGCTTCCCCTTTCTAGCGTCAGCTCTCCTCCCGAAAATGGGTATATTCCCTCCTTTGATCTTTTCAGCTCACAAATTTTGTCTCCCTTGGGATCTGCATGTCCGTCAGCTAGGGCAACCTTTCCTTTAAATATCGGGTCCCATTTTTAGGGTACTCGACTAGAGATTGTACGGACATAAGTGAATCCCGTGTTTTTGAATTAACTGTACGGACACCCATGCCCTGATATCGCTATGCTCCAGCTTTTATATGCTCCGACTTGACAATTGTTTGGCTTTTCCTCTCTGGTTCCGCACTTCTTTCTCTTCTCGGCTCCTCCTTAAAAACCTGTGCAAAAGAACCACAAATACGAAAGTTTATGTTGTTTTTATCCAAAGTTCTAAAGATTAAGTATGTTTAGCTATGAGTTAAACAGAACTTTCGTCTTCACTCTCTTCTTCCTCTGAAGAGTCGCCCATAGGCTGATATTCCTCTTCAGAGTTTCTTGACTGCTCCAGCAATTGTTTCAGACGGGTCGGCACGACGAATGTAGGAGGTGTGGTTGCTTTGAAATGCTCCAGCGCTACAAGGATAGTCACATCTCTTTTCCTAGCCCTTTCAGCGAACGCGGACTGGGCTTCCTTCATTTGCAAGAGTTGCTTCTGCATCTTGGCTATCTGGGCCATCATTTCATTGATGGCCACATTCTGCATAGCTCCGTGGCGATTGGGGTCCTGGCTCATCAGCCATTCCACCGTAGTCCGATCGATCACCAACTTGTCCTCGAGAGGCTCTTCTTCATCTAAAATGGGCACATCTCTACGAAGGCAGAGCTTGGTGATAAGGCTGGGAAAAAACAGATGGCTGGTCTTCTTCGTTGCGCACTGTATGATCTCCCGGTGGATTAGTTGTCCGACATCGATGGAGCGACCTTCCAATATGCAAGCCAACAGAAGGACTCTGTCCTTTGTAACAGACGAATCATGCGTGGTAGGCATGACCCGACTCTTAACGAAGTAGAGCCAAACGTTAGCTTCTCCTATAAGCTGGCCAGATTTCAACGAGCACGCCCTCTTATCCATCACTTGCCACGCAGCACCCTCTATGCCTACTACATTGAGGGCTCGATCAAGTTCCCGCATTGAGGGCTGCTGGATCATCGCGTTGAATTCAACCTTTGGGTTGTTGCGGAGCTTTAGCAGCTTGTTGATTCTTTCCGGCGTCCAGTCGATTTCCACCTCCCTTACCGTAGTGTGCCCCACTCTATCAGGGTCGAAGTTGGCGTAGAATTCCCTCACGAGCTCCAGCAAAACCAGCATAGGGGGAGCACAAAAATGTTCTCACTTTAAACGTGCGGCTCCTTCCTTCACACAGGGGCATCTCCGCCTCCAAAATCCCTTTCTCTAAGTACAGGTCCCTTGTCTTGATCTATCGATAGCTCGCCCTTGCTTCCGGATCTACAAAATTCTGGAATGCCGCCTGGCCCGTCGGGACTACGTAATATGCTTAGAGGAGCTTGGCGTTGGTGGAAGCTGAAAACAGCGACCGTCTGAGTGCGACGCTTCCCTTCAGGCACAAAAGTGGATTTTTGGGTTTTAGCTTTAGTGGGGGGCGGTGGCGGCGCTGCTGGTGTTTTTCTCTTTTTGGCCGGGCAATGGTTTGGGTAGACTGGGCCGGCCGCTTGGTCTTCCGCGTTCGCAAGGCCGGTCCATCAGTGGGTAAGGATTGGAAGGGGCAGTTGGATGGATTTCTTTGACGAGGGTTTGCGGAGGGACGCTGGTAGTTGGAGGGTTGGTGGTTATAGGTTGCGGAGCTTACGGAAGGATGGCTGGAGGGGGTGGAGTATTAGGAACGACGGGAGGGTTTTGAGTGAGAAGGGGCGCGACGGTGAGTTTTTCTGTATCTTCGCCGGTGGTCACGGGTCTATCAGGCTGAACTTGGGGAGAAGAGACAGTCAGGCCAGTGATGATTACCTGAGGGCTGGCTACAGGGGGAGGCGGCGGCAGAATCTCAACTTCGGCCGGCGCTTGCTCTGAACTGGCGGGACTCTGCTTCTCAGACGCCGCCGGCGAGATGGTTTCAGCAGCCTCCTGAAAGTCGCCGGTACTCTCTTCCTATTTGCTCGGTGCTTGATTCTGGCCATTTTAGGCTAGGGTTTGGGAAGAAGAAGAGGGGTTTTGGAGGCTTAAAAAGAGAGAGAGAGAGGGAGAGGTACGGCGATGGTGCAAAGTGGGTTTTAAGGGAAAATGGAAATCTGCTGCGGCCCATTAAGGACACTATCCCCCACAAATTTCTATAGTTAATGAAAATACACTCTTCCCCCCAAAATGAAAAAAATAAAATCGCCCCAACTCTCTAACAGTTATGATTTATTCCCAAAAAAATTTGAAAATGTTTACTTACCTTCTCTCCTTGGAAGCCGAAATTCGATATAAATACCTCCCTGCATGCCTGCCACGTCTTGACGCTCTCACCGGCCATGTCCTTTCGTGTCAGCGACGCACGCCTTTTTCAATGCAAACCCGTTTTAAAAGTTGCCCATTCAACCAGATTTGTAATTATTTCCCCCCTAAAAATCAAAATGAAAGCTAATTAGAATTCAAAATGGCAGAAAAACAATTAAACGTCTAAATTTCTAAATTCGAAGCTGGGGAACAATAAATCAATTAATCATTAATCCTGCTTCCTTTATTCCGTTGTTGGTTTCTCAGTCTGTGGCGAAATGGTGAGCTCCAGCATCTCTTACCACGCTTCCTCCATAAAAATGCTTCAACCTTTGCCCGTTCACTGTGAATTCTCTTCCCGAATCCATTTGTTGTACTTTAACTGCTCCATGGGGAAAGACGTGCGAGACCAAAAATGGGCCTGACCATCTTGATTTGAGTTTCCCTGGGAAAATTTTGAGTCTCGAATTAAAAAGCAACACTTGTTGCCCTTCCTCAAATCTTCTAGGATTGATTTTTGCATCGTGCCAGCACTTCATCTTTTCCTTGTATAACTTCGCATTTTCATACGCGTCTCTACGGAATTCTTCAAGCTCTAGCAGTTGTAAGCGGCGAACATCGCCAGCAGCAGAATAATCCAAGTTTAATTTTTTCATAGCCGAAAAGGCCTTATCTCTAGTTCCAATGGGAGCTGGCAAGGTTTCCCAAAAACTAACTTGTAAGGAGATGTTCCGAGAGGTGTCTTGAATGTTGTACGATAAGCCAATAAAGCGTCATCCAACTTCATCGCCCAATCTCTTCTATTTGTGCCAACCACTTTTTCCAATATGCTCTTGATCTCTCGATTGGATATCTCAGCTTGCCCATTTGACTGGGGGTGGTAAGCTGTGGATACTTTGTGCCTGATGTTATACTTAGCTAGGAGAGATGCTATAGCTTTGTTGATGAAGTGGGAGCCTTCGTCACTGATCACATCTCTGGGTGTACAAAAATCGTGTGAATATTTGCTTGTGGAGAAACTTTGCTACTGCTTTGGCATCACTGTTGGTGCATGCCACTGCATCGACCCACTTTGACACATAATCAACTGCCAATAATATGAAGATGTTTCCATTGGATGGAGGGAACGAGCCCATGAAGTCCATACCCCATACATCAAAAAGCTCCACCTTTAAGATGTATGTGAGAGATATTTCTGATCTCTTGGAAATATTTCCAACCCTTTGACATTCGTTGCAATGGTGGACCAGCTCATATGCATCTTTGAAAATGATGGGCCAGAAGTATCCGCTTTGGAAAACTTTTGCTGCTGTCCGCTGCCCTCCAAAGTGTCCATCGTATGGTGCCGAATGACATTTAGCCAGCACTTATTGTAACGCCCCAAGTCCCTCAGGTTAGTTAGTCTCGAATCAGGATATTTTCATTTAATTTTAAATTAAACTTTAATTAAATTTATATATATCGGGTTCCGCGTGATTGGTTTTATCTTAAGTTGGGATGGGTTTCTTTTTTTTTTCTTATGGGCTTGGTTATGTTGGGCTTTTATTTGGGTTGGTTTGGTTTTAAAACAAAGGAAAAGAAAATTAATAAAAAGAAAAGAAAACCTAAGTTTACTTTCTTCCTCTCCCTCTTTCTCGTGTTGCTCCAGCCGCCCAGCCCCCCCCCCCCATTTTTTGTTAACCTTCATCGCTGGTGACGATTCGCGGCGGCGGAACCTTCTACGAACGACGACTCCGGCGAAGACCCACGAACGGCAGCGAACGAGAACCCCAGCCTTTCTTCCTCGTGCGGCGGCGCGACGTTACTTCGCCAACGGCGATGTCCCGCGGCGGTGAGAACAGGACCAGATCTGCAACCTTGAGCTCAGATCCCTTCCCTTTCCGACTACTTTTGGCACTCATCCAGCCTTAATCCAAGAGATTTCAGTAAGCCGCCCAGCCCCCATTTTTCCGATAACCTCCATGCCGGCGACCAGCACAGCGGCGGCATTCCTCAGATCGGTGATAAAACGCAAACTGCAGTGTTTGTGGCGTTTGGCGATTACCCACATCCGTTCGAAGCCCGATTTAGGCTACCCACACCTTTGCGAGCTAGATCTAAGTTACCCACACCTACACGAAGTCAATTTTGCGGTAATGTGCCATTTGAACCTTCTTAGAATTGATTTCGGAGGCTGAATCGTATATATAACTTGCTGTTTTTTTTCTGTTTTTAGTGCCTAGGTGTGAGATCGACGCAAAACTTAGGGGTGTGGCTGTGTGTAAGTAGATAAGGGGCGTGTGCGTGCGTTAATATGTGTTAGTTGGTTTCCAATGTGTTGTTTAATATTGATTTTGATACGCTATTGTGCTAGGTAACTCTCGTTTGTGCTAACCTGTATCCTTGGTGTATTGTTGTATGTTCGTCGGAGTTAATGGTGGAATTTTGCTTTGTTAGACTGCTGAGAATTGTTGTGGAATGATGTGTGATTACCAAGGGATGCTCGTTAAAATGGAATTATTGCGATTATGCTTTCTTATGATGTGGGCGTGCTAGTATAGTTTATATAAACGTTTCTTTATGAGTTGTGGGTGTAATAGAAGCATATTTTCGGACCCTATTCGTAGGCTAGGGGTTGTGGTGGAGTTGGTCATGATAAGGAACGTTGGATTCTTGGGGAAGGTGAATGGGTGTGTGTCAGGGCATCGGGTATAAATGGTCGGGGGTTGATACGTCACTAATTGAGTATCGAGGCCTCGGGTGAGAACGGTCGAGGGTCGACACACCAATGTTGGATAAAGATGAGTGTCGAGGCCTCGGGTATAAATGGTCGAGGGTCGATGTGAGGAGTCTTTTGGAAGGAAAACTATTGGGGCCTTGGGTAAAAATGGTCAAGGGCCAATAGATGGTGAAGTCATCGGGGCCTTGGGTAAAAATGGTCGAGGGTCGATGCAGCAGTGTCAGGGCTCTGGGTAAAAATGGTCAGGGGCCGACTCTACTCGAAAGAGTTAGCTTTGGAAAGCTAGGATAGCTGTGAAAAGCGTAGAGGTGCTTGAGATGTTAGGAAGACTCGAGGTTGGTAGTTAAATTGTTCATGGTTGTGGTTATCGCCGGATCTTTTAGAGCGTGTCTATGTTTGATTGCATAATGTGATGAAGAGCATAACTATGAATGTTTCATGATTTTTGTTTTGAGCATGATGTTTGTGTGTTGTTGGTGAGGGCTACTTACGGAGTATATTTTATATACTCACCCCCCTCTACAATTATTGTTTTAGGCGGAGGATTCGTTGGCGACCATGGTGATGAAGCGGAGGAGACGTGACGAGTGAGGACCATAGTCTGCGTGGTTACTTTTGCTTAGCTTAGGGTTAGATGGTTAAAACTTTATGGCTCGGTCAACAAACTACTTGTTCTTATTTGAATAATTGGGAGGTTCCCACTCGTTGTCTACTTTATTTCGAAATAGGTGTTTATTTTAATTTTCTTCCATTCATTGAGTTTACATAGTTGGAATAATGAAATTGCCTCATGGGGTTGTCCACGGATGATGTTTGATTGATATTCTATAGGATTGATTCGTTGGTAAATTGATGGGAGTTGAAGCTTTATTTTTTATAATTATTTCACAGGGAGTTGTTATCTCGTGTTTGGAGTTAAGGTTAGACAGGTGGGTAGTTAACGTGACCTAGAAGCGTGTGGAACGTTCTGGGGCGTTAAACTTATCGTGCTTCAGCCTTGGCGATGCATCTTCTGATCACTTTATCTTGGCCAATCCTATAGAGATATGGGCCATCCCACAAATAAAACTTACTCTCATACAAAAACCTTTTCAGTTGTTGTTTGTTCATGCTTGCTGGCAGAATTACACTAGCAATATAGTTGGCTAGATCTGCAAACCATGGTTCCTCATCTTCATTTCGAACTCCAATAGCCAACACTTGCTCATCTGGAAAGGTTCCTCTAATTTCAATCCTATTCTCGGGGCATTCCAGAGTAGGCAACCTGGACAAGTGGTCAGGAACCAAATTTTCTGTCCCTTTCTTGTCCTTGATCTCTATATCCAACGAATCAGCCTTGGTTTAGCATCCTTCTTTATCAGTAAATATTTCAGAGCCGCATGGTCCGTGTAAACAATCACCTTTGACCCGACTAGATATGATCTGAATTTTTCAAAGGCGAATACCACTGCTAATAGTTCTTTCTCCGTGGTGGTGTAGTTAATCTGTGCCTCGATCAAAGTTTTGCTGGCATAGTAAATCGGGTGCAGCAGCTTCCCTCTGCGTTGAACAAGAACTGCTCCCACAGCATAGTCGCTGCCATCGCACATTAATTTGAAAGGCTGGTTCCAATCTGGAGCTGTCATTATCGGAGCATGGGTGAGAGCATACTTTAATGTATCGAACGCCTGCAAACAGTCAGATGTGAAGTTAAATTCTTTATCAATCTCAAGCAAAGAACAAAGAGGTTTAGAGATTTTCGAAAAGTCGTTTATGAATCTGCGATAGAAACCGGCATGTCCCAAGAAACTGCGGATGCCCTTGACATTCACAGGTGGGGGCAATTTCTCTATTGCTTCAATCTTTGCTTTGTCCACTTCTATGCCCTTTTTGGAGACTCTGTGCCCTAGCACAATTCCTTCTTGCACCATGAAGTGACACTTCTCCCAATTCAGGACTAAGTTTATTTCTTCACATCTTTGCAACACCCTCTTCAAATTATCCAAACATTCTGCAAATGATTTTCCAAAGACTGAAAAATCATCCATAAACACCTCAACTACTGATTCAACAAGGTCAGAAAAGATGACCATCACGCATCTCTGGAACGTTGCTAGGGCATTACAAAGCCCAAATGGCATTCGCCTAAAAGCGAACGTTCTATAGGGACAAGTAAAAGTTGTTTCTGCTGATCTTGAGAAGCGATTGTAATCTGATTATAGCCGTTGTAACCATATAAAAAACAGTAATACTCCTGACCTGCAAACCTATCCAGCATTTGGTCGATGAAGGGGAGAGGAAAGTTGTCTTTCTTTGTGGCTTTGTTCAGCTTGCGGTAATCCATACATATACGTCATCCACACACTGTCCTCATGGGTATCAACACTCACTCTTTGCGTTTTCCACTACAGTTATACCTCATTTCTTGGGCACACACTACACTGGACTTACCCACTCGCTATCTGAGATCGGATATATGATCCCTGCATCCAACCACTTGATAATTTCTTTCTTTACCACCTCCTTCATAGCCGGATTTAGTCTACGCTGGGGCTCTATAGAGTTCTTGCAACCCTCCTCTAGCACTATCTTATGCATGCAGAAACTGGGGCTTATCCCATTGATATCCTCAATAGTCCATCCAATTGCTCTCTGATGTGTCTTGAATACATTGAACAGCATATGTTCCTTTTCTAAGGGTAAGTTCGCTGCTATGATGATTGGCAATGTCTCTGATAAACCCCGGTAAGCATATTTCAGATGTTGTGGCAATGTTTTAAGCTCCAGCACTGGCGGGTCCTCAATAGATGGCTTGGGTAATCTAAGCTCTGGGTTTGTGAGGTCTAGGGATTCATATATTTTCTTCACAAATCCTTTGTTGGTGTTCAAGCATTCTGATTTGACAACTCTAGCTCCTCTTCAAATGCGTCGGCCATACTTTCGACGCCAACTGCTTCTAGACGTTCCAACATGACTTCTGTTTCCAGCTCCTCCATTAATGCTTCATCTAAGATCTTTAGTACTGAGAACTCTTCAGATTCAGCAGGAAATTTCATGGAGTCATGCACCGAAAATTTCACTTATTGATCTTGTACACGCATTGTAAGTTCACCCTTGTGGACATCTACTAAAGCTCTCCCAGTTGCGAGGAATGGTCTTCCAAGAATAATAGGGACCTCCTTATCTGCATCATAATCCAAAATAATTAAGTCAGCAGGGAAAATAAATTTATCTACTTGTACCAACACGTCTTCAATTTTTCCCTCTGGATGCGTAATGGATCGATCCGCCAGCTGCAATGTCACTGTTGTGGGCCTTGCTTCCCCAATGCCCAACTTGTAAATTGATAATGGCATATGATTGATGTTAGCGCCCAGATCACATAAGGCAACCCCTAGTTGTTGTCCCCCAATTGAAACTGGTATGGTGAAACTCCTAGGATCTTTCATCTTTGCAAGAATTTTGCTCGTGAGTACAGTGCTACAAGCCTTAGTCATTGCTACTGTTTCATACTTTCCCAACGTTCTTTTCTTTGTGAGTATTTCTTTCAAGAACCTCACATAATTCGACATTTGCTCTAGAGCTTCCACCAACGATATGTTCACGTGCAGTTGCTTCAAGACACCTAAAAACTTCTTGAAATGAACATTTTGCTCCTTTTTCTGCAACTGGTATCGCTGGCCTATATTCTGCTGGAGCATTTACATGCTCCGCCTATTTTCTTTTCTCAGGCACTATATTCTGTGTAAACCCTATCTCAGGTGCTCTAACAATTACTGGATTGACTGATTGTTTGGATGTGTTTTGATCGTCGTTTGGTTGTTCAGCTATTTGTTCTGGTTGAGTGGTCACGAGTACTTCTGCTGGCTTACTGTCCTGTTCTGACTGAGTTTCTCCGTGGTCAACTCGAGTATGTTTCTTGCTCAATGCTGGGTGATTACGCTTGTTTACATGCGTAAAAAGAAGGTTTTAGATGCTGTTTTTACTATGTTTCAGCTTTGTTTTGGACTTTTCTCGGTCATTTGAGTTCCAATTCATGCAAAATTCATATATGATGGTTTGTGGTTGGCTTATATTGTATTTATGACATTTTAGGACCATTTGGGAGTGCAAATTAATCAAAAGAAGCAAAAAGTCGGAAATACCTACATGGGAGGCGCCAGACGCCTGGGAAGGCTCCAGAAAACAGTTTTTCTTCCAACTTTGCCCTTAATGAAACGCGTCTTCCCATGCGTTTTGGTGGTTCCAACCGATGCATACGTGTAGAAAAAGTGTTCCACTATCAGTTTGAGCACGATTTGGTCAGTCAAAAGAGTTAGAAATGGGTGATTCACCATCGTTTTAGGACCTACCTAACCAATTCTGCACAGCTATAAATTCCAGCAGCTTCTCCACCAAATTCATCAAGCCTTGCTTCCTTCTCTTGATCATTTTTAGTGTTTCTTTGTTGCTTTCTAAGTACTTTTGAGTTGCTTTCATTAGTTGCTTTTGGTTTTTAAATCCCGAGTACTTTACATTCCTTTATTGAGCTTTGTTTTGTTTCCATTTGTACTTAGTTATTTTCTACTTATTCAAATATATAAAAATCCAGCACTTTGCTTATCTTCCCTTTGCCTTTACTTTATTTTTAGTTAAGAGAGTTGTGTTTTTGGAGGAAAGAGCACGTGACACTCCCCTTTGCTTGAAAGAGAAGGGCGAAGCTCTCAATCCCGATAAAAACTCTCCGTTAGTTAACTTTTGTTGTTCACACATGCATTCCAATTTCAACCATTTTACTTGCTGTATTTTCTTCAATATGTCTTTCTAAATTCCCGTCTTTAGCCCGGTTATGGATAGTTAGCCTTTTATTTCTAAAAAGGGTTGCTAAGAAGTAGTGTTTTTGCTTTCCATTCATTGCTCAACATGTTTTCCCAGAAAGTTAGGATTTAGAGAAGGCCACTGTAAGTCTTAACAAGTCAATACTGAAAAGGTTTCTTATTTGCATTGTTGAGTGGTTAAACCGAGGAGAGGAGCGCCTTAGACATAAGGGTTCTGCTTAAGTTGCCTAGACATAGGACCTTAACCCGAGGTTGCGACTATTTCCATCCTAAAACTAAGATATCTCTCATAATAGACATATTAGGGAATGTCTTAGGACTTTGAACTTGCTTAGACATAAGTCAAGTGAAAAGCGTAGTCGTTGGTTCCTAAAGTAAAATGCATATCGTCCTTAGCATATCCTTGATTCTTCGTTGGCTAACTTGAAGTAATTCGGGCTAGGTTTTATCATTATAAGTCCAAATCCCAAATCCAAAACCATTATTTGTGACCACTTCCCATTTTACAAGAATCACTCATTTCAACATTCACTATTCTTTAAAACTTTAGAGTTTGGAAATTATTTAGAAGTCCTTGAGGATCGATACTTGGATACTCCATCCATTTTATATTACTCTGACAGGTGTGCGCTTGCATCTATATAATTGTTACCACGCTTAGTGCGTGCGTTCAGCAAAACGCCAGTCACTGGGGCATTCAGATGCACCGGAGGTAATGCTTTCCCACTTCGCAAAGTGAGGGCCTTGTATTGTTCCTTACCATCTCTTTTTGGCACTTATGTGTCGCTGGGTAATGCTCCAATCGGTCTGCTCTTCAGATCCGTAGCTAATTGGCCTACTTGCAATTCTAGGTTCCTTAATGATGCAACTTGGCTTTGCACAGTGGCATCATTATTGGCCATGTATTGCTTCATCGGCTTTTCCAATGATGCAAATGATCCTTCGGATTGCCTATGTGCTACCACCTGTCCTTGATTTGCAAAACCAGGAGGATAACTTACCTTCTGCTGAAATGTTGGAGCATTGGATGTTCCCGCATTGTGTCCACCTTGATTGCCACTCCAACTAAAATTAGGGTGATTCCTCCAGCCAGGATTGTACGTGTTCGAATACGGATTGTTTCTATTATTCTACGGGTTCCCCAGATAATAAACTGACTCCGGATTTCCAGGGCAGTTGTTGTAATGGTGGTCTCCTTCGCAGAAAGAGCAAGAAATTCCTTGAATTTGATTAACATTAGCCATACCAACTGATGCTCTAGTTGGACTTTGCTGCGTCATACTCCTCATTACCAAGTCCGTCACATTCTCAATCTTTGAATTCAATGCAGTATATGATTCAGACTCAACCAGCCCCTTACTCGATTTTCCTTGAACAGCTCTGGGATCAGACCATGAGTGATTGTTTGAATGCTTCAGCATAGTGTTTTGCTAGCAAAGCCCCATTTGCAGACGCATCCATCACTAGGTGTGTGGCATCATCCAAAAGCTTTGTAATATGTCTCTATTTGTATGCATCTTGGGATCTCATGATGAGGGCACCTCTGCAATAATCGTTTGAACCGCTCCCAGGATTCACTGACTGATTCCCCAGCAAATTGCTGAAAATTGTTGATCTCATTGCGATATTTAGCATTTTTGCTAGGTGGGAAGTACTTCATCAGGAACTTCTCAACCAAGTCATCCCAACTTGTAATAGATTCTGAATGAAGGGACTCCAACCACGTTCTGGCTTCATCTCTAAGTGAATACGGAAATAGCTTATGCCTCAACACTTCTTTGCTCAATCCTTCATCCTTGAATGAATTGCAAACTCCCATAAAGAATTTCAGATGCTGATGCGGGTCCTCCGTAGCATGTCCATGAAATTGACCCACTGTCTGAAGCATCTGAAACATCACTGGTTTCAGCTCAAATTTGGAAGCTTCAATTTCTGGTTCCGTGATAACTGGGTTGAAGTTGTAAAATGCCGGAGCTGTATATGCTCTGATTTCTCTATCGATGTCGTTTGCTAAGAGTACAACATTGAGATGGGGTACTGCTACATCAGGATGAGCAGCGACAGGAACCCCGTCTACTATTTCCTCTATTCTCACATTTGGCCTTAAAGGCACATTAGGCGGAACCGACTGATTTACTCTGTCCATATTGGCTGCCGCTTGTTGTCGCCTCTGCTCTCGTAGATTTCTGTGGAGGGTGCGATCTATTTCGTGATCAATAATATATTCTAATCCTTCGTAATCGTTCATGCACCTCGCAAAAACACACAGCAAAATACAAACGTGAAAATGAGAAAAATCACTTCAGCACCATATCTACAAAAATCAATGTTAAAATAAAATCGCAAAAAATCCCCGGCAACGGCACAAAAAACTTGTTGCGTCCACACAACTGTGTCGACAATGCGTGCAAGTATACACGAATAGTCAATTGTAGTACATAACGAGATCGTATCCACAAGGATTTTTGGTTTATATTTTAATGATAAAAGCATATACCAACAATTAAAAAATATACAGAGTTGAGTATGAATATTATCTAGCAGAATTAAAACAAAGGAATAACAGGACGATAGAACGTTGCAAGAGACAACAGTTTCAAAGCTATCGACGCAAGGAAATAGCAGCACAGGAAGCGATAATGGAGGATTAAAAGATATGAAGGTGGTGGGGGAGATTCAGCATATTTTAACACGTTCTCAACTAGCGTAGCTAACATTTATTAGTGCCCAGTTCGACTCGGTTTCCTTTTGAGACACCCCAAACATGAGTAAATACAACTTCCGTTGTTAAATACCCAAGCACTAAATCCAAACTATAGGCATGATTAGGGGACCTCATTCCTGAGTATCCCTATAGCTATAGAAAAGCGCTAATCACAAGCAAAACAAATCAGTAACCACAAGCCCTTCTGGGTCAATATCGAAGCTAGCATACACGAAACAGCGGCCAACAGTAACGCGAAGAATTGAAAAAAAAATTCAGATTTTCTTAAAAATAAATGTAACATGCTAGAGATTCGGTCTCAAGTCAGTTACAACGTGTGAACCTCCCCCGAAATGGGGTTTAGCTCATAATGGATGAAGAAAACAAAATGGAAGAAGAAGAAATACAACCCATAGTAGAAAATTAGCTAAATGACAAAGAAGAAGAGCAGTCAGCGCAAAGCAGCAGACGAGCTTCCCCTTTCTGGCGTCAGCTCTCTTCCCGAAAATGGGTATATTCCATCCCTTGGTCTTTTCAGCTCTCAAATTTTGTCTCCCTTGGGATCTGCGTGTCCGTTGGCTATGGCAACCTTTCCTTTAAATATCGGGTCCTGTTTTTAGGGCACCCGACTGGGTATTGAATGGACATAAGTGAATCTCGTGTTTTTTAATTAACTTTATAGACACTCATGCCCTGATATCACTATGCTCCAGCGTTTATATGCTCCAACTTGACAATGCTTTGGCTTTTCCTCTTTGGTTCAGCACTTCTTTCTCTTATCGGCTCCTTCTTAAAAACATGTGCAAAAGAACCATAAATACGAGAATTTATGCTGTTTTTGGCCAAAGTTCTCAAGACTAAATATTTTTAGTTATGAGTGTGCAATTAAACACTATTTGTGCTAATTACGACCTAAAACCGACACACTTTGACATTTTAATGCACATGTTCACCTAAATAAACACCAAAATAACTCTCTTTTGGAGAGTTATCAGTTGCCCAGGGGTCAATCAAAACAATTACCTCCTTCGTGTTAATGCACCCACGATTATGTACTCAACCCTAATACAAGTGACTTAGGCAACTCTTGTAAGAACAAGCACCTCCTAAACACACATCGCAACACCTAATATAGATAAATCAAAAACTTTCAATTGAATTTATTCTTTCAATTGGTATTTTTACTTATCCATCCGCGTATCTTTCAAAAATAGAAACTTAGGGAAGTGCTTTATAAACATATGGATAAAAATAACGTATTTCATTTAGCCTCGTCATGCCTACTACAAAGAATCACCCAAGGGGAACAAGAAGGGACTTACCTTGAAGGTCAAAGCTTTGGATAGAGAGAACTTGTTCTAGATCCAAAGTGAAACAATTAAAGGGTTTTGTGCATGTTTCAAAGGGTTTTGTGCAACTAGATCAAAATGCACCAATGCTCACGGTTTTGGGAGCAAAGAAGAAAGCTTAAGGGCTATTTTCATTCATCAATAATGTAACCTCTTAAATGTACAGGAAGAAACCTATATATAGACATCTTGAAATTCCATAAAAGTAAGAGCAAAAAACTTTTATCTAAACCTAGACTAAACTAATAAAGGGACATAACTAAGGTACAAAACCTTGCACTTGGGCCTAAAGGCAATTACAAAAATTACAAATTAAGTCCAAAGGAAGGGTAAAACAAGAAATACAGAAACACAAATTTAAGGTTTAAACTCTAAAGAAACCCTAATAACATTTAAAATAGAGTCTTCGACTTTTGGTATTCCAATTTGGTTTCTATATTCTTTCTAAATACGTTCTTCCTCCTTAAGCTTAACATTCCAAATGTTAAAATGGAGATCTCCTTCCTCTTTGTTGCGCTCTAGCTTGGCCATAAGAAGTATTTTTGAACTTGCTTGTTTATGAAACCTTGCACCTTTTTGGCTTGCAACCTCGTAATCGGTCCTCTTGGTAGTGTTTGGTCTCCTTGATGCACATCACAAGAATTTTCATGGTTCTTGGGGAGTTCAATCCTACCATGGAATTTAGTGATAACTCGGCCTCTCCCTTACGTAGGTCCAATCTTTTTAATTCAGTCTCTTCCTCTTTGTTGTCATTCTCGTCCCCAAGCATAGGGATCTCGTCTGGCATTGTAGCGTCATCTTCCTTATCGTGAAATAACATCACTTGTAGTTCCCATTCTTGGCAGTGGTGTCCCGATGTAAACTTTTCATCGCACCTAAAGCACATACTCTTCACTTACTTGCTTTGGTATTCACTTTCCGATAGGCTTTGAAATTCGGTGTGGTTGACCCCCCTTTTAATGGCATAATAGTCGTGAAAGTTGATGTATTTCGATTAGGGTTTAGAGTGATGATACGTGCGGGTTGAGAAGAGTTATGTGATGAGGTGGCGTGACTGGTTTAGGTCGACCCGTTAGTTGACGACGCGGGTCTCGGATTCGAACCGGAGGAGGTGCTAGCTCCTTTCAATTGTCGAGTCAATTCATGGTCTTCAATCAGTCGGGCTAAATATATTTTAGCCTTAAGGCCCAAAAGTTTTGAAACCCTAATTTCACTTTGAATCACGTCTCTAGCCTACTAGCAAACTTGCTCTCTAAGATAGACTCCGGTAAATCGTTTAATGTTGTTGCTAGCTACTCGAATTGCCACCGATATTCTCGCACGGTGAAGTCTTACTGCAGAATTAGGAATTGTGCACATAGATCACTTTCCTTTCCCGTTTGAAACCATTCGAGAAGCATATCATGAGCCCCCAACTAGAAAAAAGGGTGTGACTCTCCTCCTACCGATGCCATGACAGTGCTGCATCTTCTAGACACAGAACAGCAGCCTCCAATTTATCTCTCTTCATCAATTGATTCACGATGAAGTAACGCTCTACACAATGTAACCATCCATCAGGACCTTCCCTACCTCTCTCTTGAAGATCGGTAGCTCCAATTTTCTCAGCCTCATGTCAAACAGAGGAATCCCTCGCACACAAGTCAAAGTTCCTACCTCGTTATGGGTGTTGGAATTTCCTTCCTTCTCTTTCGATTCAATATCAATTAGCTTTTTTCCATTGTCGATTCGAGTCCTCTCAGATGACTCAGTTTTTTCACTCTCTCGTATCATCCCCACGATTCTTTTTGTCATTAATTGCTTCAAAACCTTGCTCCAACTTCTACTCCATCTTTTGTTCAATTGTCAGCCCTATCTATTCGCAAAATTGCACAAATCATTGGTCCATTCTCTCCTCCATACCCGATTGGAATGTCTCAATTGCCTCCTTTACCACAATAATTCTAGCTTCCATTTTTCCCACCATTCCCGATAATAACTTGCTCTGAAACCAAAATGATAAGACTCAATCTTATTTATGATAACAGAGTAAACCTACAAAGATTCGAGAGCTTCTAACTCTCCCAAATACTCAAAATATGAGCCTTACAACATATATCCCAAAACTTACCCTCTCTTCCCAAACATACCTCACGACACAGTCTCTCCCTAACGAACAATATTCTTTGGGACCGACAATCATATGTCTTCACTCACTACGTGGTCCCCTCTTTTCTTTCCTCTTTTACGAGTCTAAAACGTTGTGACTGGAGGCCTATCACAAAAATTTTGAAAGATGAAGAATTGGAGGATTATTTATCCAACTTGTTGAAAAAAGAAAGAAAAAAAAAAGAGATGTTTTTTCCACTTTGTCATTTATGTTCCTATCTATTATCTTGGGAGACTCCATCTGACTTTTTATGTATATTATGCTTTAGAGATAAAGGATTTTCACTCTTTGTTCCAGGGTTTTTCCAAGGAGTGGGGCACATCTCTTTTACAGACAATAAAAAATCCTCAGCTCTGCTTTGTTTCTCAGCGATTGTAACGACTTATGTAAATTGGCGTGTAGCTTCTTTATTCGTTGGGCATATTTTCTTGACTACGACCATCGGACAAACCAAACCATCTTGGACTCTCCATTTATCCACTTGATTTGGGCCCATGTATAAATCGAGCTATGGCTTCCAACAAGAAACATCCATGGATTCAAGCCACTTTTCCGATAAATAGATTTTCATCCTAAAACACACTCACAAGCGTCATGTACACCGAATAAATCTTGATCGTTAATCCTAATCTTTGCAGGAATGAATCGACATAGTTACCTTTCACATCGATAGTCACTTCTACACAATATAACAAAGAGCAGTTTCAATCTACAATCTCAATGAAACCTACGAAACAATTGCTAATGTCTTTGAATAACTCCATACTCCATAGATTCAATGGAATATTTCTAAATTTTACACAACCACCGTAAAATGGGACCACAGTGTATTTACTAAGTTTTACTTCATCACAAGCTTCCACCTCTAATGTTAGGTTGGAGGGAATTATAAGAATAGACTATTGCAATTGGTTTACAAAAGCTTCTAAAATTTTTCCTAATCATCACGGAAATCCTCTGTCAGCACAACCACTTCTCTCCAAGAGTTTTTTCTCACCTCATTTGTCATCATGTCGAGTATGGCCGACAAGACAAGTCCTTGACTGACATCTTATCTCTTTGGAATCTACTTTTAAAAAGTAAAGATAAGCGTGGCCGACAAGAGGCATCTTATCTTTGATAAAGCAGGAAAAGAAATAAAGTAAAGCGGAAAATTATTACAAACTGACAAAATAAAGAAAAGACTGAAAGTAAAGGCTGATATGACTGTTTTTGGACTGGATGCCTTCTTTAGAAATCTGACGAAGTCACCCGGCTTCTTCTGATTTAGCGAGGATTGCAGATTCTGTATATCAATCGTAAAGGCTTCTCTGGTTTCCAATTAGGCCGTTCCATCCAGGGTCTTACTCTCGGCTTCCCGCCTTTCACTGCCCAAGGAACACCATAGATTTTCGACTAGAGTTGCCTTGTGAGATATGAAATCCTCTCATCTGAGTCAATCCTGTACGCTACCTGTGTTACCTTGTGGTTGGTTATTCCACATCAGAAGCATGCCATCTACTGCATCGTGATTTCTTTTGCAAGTCCTTCACAAAAACAGACTGGGATAGTGATGGTAAGATCGGAATACAATGATCTTATCCAAAATTCAAAACGAAATTTAAACAAATTAATTTACATAATTTACAATAAGAAAATTTAAAATAAACTCTTGAAATATCTAGTCTCAGCTAGGCTGTGAATCTAGATATGGGTCGTTGATGTTGTATCCATCGAAGGGATCGAAGTCTTCTTCGTCGTCTACGGCATCATTGTTGACAGAGGCGGAAGAATCTACATCCGTCTGGGCTTCGTCGGGATCAGAAATCTGAACTGCAACGGTATTGAGTACTGAGTTGAAGTCGGCTTGGGATCCGGCTCCAGCTAGCGAACTCATGACAGCATTTTTGGCCAGAAGGAAGCTCTCATCTTCTTGCCTTGTCATGTCTTGAAGATGAACGTTGGTTTTCAACCAATCCTTCATCTTGTCAGATTCTAAGTAGGAATAATCGAATTTTTCCCACCATTTGATGCGTAAAGCTTTGCTTAATGCTTTGAAGTTTCCACTGGGTCCTAGCTGGAAATTCCAGCAAAAGATCCATGGTATTTGAAAGTACAAAGCAAATCTAAACGTCTTAGAGAGGGGAGACGAGTAGATACTTTGTTGGAATAGGTGGTAAGACCTCTGAACTTCTACCGGAAAAATTTCGTCGGAGAGTCCGAAGTAGTTCCACCAAGTTTGAAACCAATTTGGAAAGTGAGATTTGTAAGCCTGCTTACAGAATGTCACAAACCAAGAATGGTTGTAACCTTATAACTAGAAAACAATATACCAAGCTTTCATGTAGTCTCGGTAATTGTATGATTGAGGTTGAAAGGTTGCCGACAATCTCTTTCCTACAAACATACCCTGTTTCCAAGAGGAAGGGGTAAGAATGCGGAAGATCCTGAGCTTTGAGTAAATGGTCCTAGAAGGATCATTTCTGTCTGGAACATGAGTTATTTCTGCAGACTTTGAATCTACCAGAATAAACTCATAGTAAGTTTGGGTCTTTTGAAGATCCTCTGGCAGGAAATTGAAGCCATGAGGAAATATCTGTTTGCAGACTTCTTGGACCGAAGGTCCGTCGAACTCTGGTTCAATGGTTGAGTCCACCAGGGTAGTTTTGGTGAAATAACCAGTGATGGGAGGCCTTGGTTGGAAAACCTTTGGCCTGACTATTTGAGAAAACGAGGAAGGGTTCCTCGAAATCGTTGGTCTGGGAGCGGCGGCTGCCGTAGCAGGGCGCCTGTTTCTCGTTGTATTGCCGCGGGGGCGTAACAACGTGCTTGAAAGAGTTGGAAGGCTCGGAGGGCCTGATTGGATAGTCAAGGTTCTCTGAGAAGAACCTGGCTGACGCCTGGATACCGTTTCAAACTGGATATCCATGGCATAATTCTCTACACTCATCGGTGATGGTACAGATGATTGATTAATGGGCCTTTTGCCCTTTGAGATAGCAGCCCTTGAAGAGGATGCTACTGTTTGGGGAGAAATGGAAGACTCATTTCTTGGCGACGGAGGTCGCTGATTGGTTTGCGGCGGTGGCCGCTGAGAGTTTGACCGTCTCCGGCCGGGAGGAGGTTCCATCTTGAGGAAGGGAGGTCAGAGCTGATTTTGATGTTTTCAAGAGATGTTCTCTTGAGAGGTAATCAGCAAGGGAGTTTTCACTTCCTTTTATAGGCTCGATTTTGAAATCAAAGCAAGATAATATTGCCTGCCACCTTGCGAAGATTTGCTTTGAGACAAGATTCTTTACATCTTTTTCGAAGATGTATTTGCTTGCTTTTGAGTCTGTTCGTACAGTGAAATCCTTGTTGATAAGATCTCCTTGGAACTTTTGAACGCAAAGTACTATTGCTAATACTTCTTTCTTCACTGTGGAATAGTTTTTCTGGGCACTATTCCATATTCCTGAATGATAACGGATTATGGAGATTTTTCCGTTAACTTCCTGTTTGAGAACACCGCCGTAACCGATTTCTGAGGCGTCGGTGTCAATAATGAGGTGCGCCTGTTCATCCACTAAGGATAAGCATGGGATGCTTTTTGCCAACGCTTTGATGGATTGGACTGCGCGTGTATGTTCTACAGTCCAAGGCTTTGGATTCTTCTTTAATCTGTCATATAGTGGCCGACAGATTGTACGGAGATTTTTAATAAAGTCTCCAATATAATTCACACAACCCAAAAACCGCTGTAGTTGCGTTTTGTCTTGTATAACATCTGGAAATTTATCCACAAATTCCAGAGACCTTTGGATGGGTTTGATGATTCCTTGATTAATATTATAACCGAGGAATCTAATCTTTGTTTGGAACAATTTAATCATTGGTTGGGATACCACAAGACCATTTGTTCGGATGATATTGAGAAACAACTGGAGATGCTTGAAGTGCTAATCTACAGTGTTTGAGAATACCAGAATGTCATCAATGTATACTATTGTGAATTCTTGGTATTTGTTGATGATATCATTCATTATCTTCTGGAATTCGGATGGAGCATTCTTCAATCCGAATGGCATGACGTTCCATTGATATTGTCCGAATGGAACATTGAAAGCCGTCTTGTAACGGTCACTTGGATGAATCTGAATTTGCCAAAACCCAGATTTTAGATCAAACTTTGAGAACACCTTCGCAGAAGTGATCCTTTTTAGTAAATCCTGACGGTTAGGTATAGGATACCTAATCCATTTTAGGACTTTGTTGATAGGCTTGTAGTTTATAACGAGCCTAGGAATTCCACGTTCTTTTTCGGCCTAGTTGTTGACATAAAAGGCCGAACATGACCATGGGCTTTTGGAAGGACTGATTAGCCCCTTTTTGAGAAGATCTGTTATCTCGTTGGTACAAGTCCTTACCAGATCTTTGCTCATTTGAATGGACCGAGCCTTAGTAGGAATTTCGGCTTCTTTAAAATCATCAACGTATGGCAGATTTACCATATGCTTTTTTCTATCCCAAAACGTATTCGGGATGTTTGAACAAACTTCCTTCTCGAGCTTTTTCAGGAAATTTTGTATTTTTTGCTGAATGGATGACATGTTGATTTGAATTGCCACCTTGCAAGTCTTTATATCGTCCTGAAGAAATTCAATCTGCTTTTCCTTCTTGGCGATACTGTTGATATAAAGACTAATATCTTCTTCAATGGACGAAATATATCTTGGAATTATTGGCTGACTGAATTCGAAGATAATTTCTTTGTTGAACTTCTTTGAGACAATTCCCATATCAGTGACTGAAAAAGGATATAATTGAGTCAAGAAAGGGGTACCTAGAATTACTCATTCATTGAGGTTTTTGACCAGGATGAAGGTATTGATAAGGCACATGTCGTCTTTGCAGATGTGGACCTTTGATAATTTGTATTTGATATTCAACGGATTTCCACCGGCTCCGCTGAGACTTTCTTTGGTTTTTTCAAAGTATTTTGAAGGGACCAATCCCTCTTGAATAACGTTCTGATCGGCTCCAGAGTCGATAAGAGCGAACGTCTCTAATTGGAAGTCTCGGATTTTGAACATAATCTTGGACATCCACTTCTGATTCTGAACTTTACTGATGTAATTGATCCCGCTTGGTGAACCAATCTGTAAGGTCTGTTCAGGTCTTGAAGAGGAGGTTTCTCCTTCTGTTGCTTCTGACTCTTGGAATTTTCCAAAGGCGAATTCAAGAGTAGAAAGTCGTTGCTTGTTACTAGCAACTTTTTTTTTGAGATTCTTCACTTCAGTGTGGAGATCTTCAATTTGGATCGGCTTCTTGGCTTCTCCTTTGACCCTTTTTAGAATATCTTGGAAAGAGTATTCTATTAGGTTATAATCTGGTTTCCTTTGAAGAGCTTCTGCTTCAAGGTTTTGCCGAAGTTTCACAAGGCACATTCTCTTGGATTCTTCATCGGGTAGTCTATCAATTAGATCAAAGAGGGCCTCTTGATCTCTACTGATGACATTGATATGGCCATGGCATCTTCCAGCGCAATGGCCAGTGCAAGGAATAATTTCATCTTCTTCAGAGGAATCACTTTGAGAATAGAACGTCTCTTCATCAGAACCTTCTTCGTTTATGAGGTTGATCTCATCATTGTCGATAGAAGATTCGGAACTCAAAGAGCTTTCTTCTTCGCTTCTGATGGCATAGAGAAGAGATTGTCTTGTTTCTTCATCTATAGTCAGAGAGTTGATTTTGTCCTTCAAAGGGCACTTACTGGAGTAGTGTCCTTTGCGGTTGCATTTGTAGCAGACAACAGAGGACTTATGAGGACGATTCTTAGAATAATCCTTCTTTCCTTTGTTCCTGTTGTAATATTTCCGTTTACGCCTTGGTAATTCGGAATCTTTTGATTTGCTCTTGTTGAAGAGTCGCTTGTTGGAAGATTTCTTCTTCTTCTTCCGTTCTTCTTCAGGTCTATTGTCAAGACCATATTGTTTGCAAAAAGTTCCCAATTCCTTTCGGTAGTCAGGATCTTTGATGACTTTGGCTGTATGCCTATTCTTGAGACAGAGATTAACGCATATCTGTTGATTCGTGGCGTTAATGTCTTCGAATGTTAACTCCGCCCAATCGATACGATTAGTTGCAGAGTTTGTTACCGCAGTCTGGTAGAATTTTTGAGCAATATAATATGGAAGTCCTTCAACGAACTTTTGCTTCCAGATATCTGCTCCGCATGTCGTAATGGTGTAAAGACGCGCCAGGAAGATGTCTTTATATCATTTGTAGTTACTCATCTTTCGGCATCGAAGGCTTAAAAGAGCTTCGGCATTGAGATCTGAGTATACTTGAGTGCTACCAATAAAATTCTTGGTCATAGCATAGATTAATTGATTTACCATATCTGGCTCATCAATCTGCATAGTATTAGAACCTTCCTGCTTGACAATCGATTTAGTCGCCGTCAGGATTTTCGTTCTATCTTCGTCGGTTAGCTGGTTATGCCACCAGCTTCTTAGGTTTCCAGAAAGGCCCGAGATAAGGATGTGGGCTGTCTGTAAAACCGACTTCTTGGTGCTGAAGGCAGTGGCTGCCATCATCATTTTTTGAAAAGTATTCATCATTTGAGCTTCAGAATACCCATCGATATTCCAAGTAATTATAGAAGATCCGTCATAACTTCGTTGGTCATGGCGAAGATCGTCCCATCCCATATCTGGAGGAGATGGTCTTGGATAATGATTCTTTACTTCCGTGTGCATGGTAACCGGAAGTATTGTTGAGGATGAAGCCTGGGAAGTAGTGGGTATGGTGGTCACTACATTTATACTTTTGGCCGCCTCGGGTTTTTGAGAAGATTATCCTTTATTAAGGGACAAAGAAGAAAGTCTTCTGTTGATCTCAGCAAAAAGATCTGAGGGGTCTTCTTTGAGAGGTCTAATCTTAAAACTATTTGGTTGAAAGATTGGCTGGCAGGGGTCTACTGGAGGGATCCCTGGAATCTTTGAGACGGTAGGAAGAACTGGATTCTAAATTCTTTCTACAGCTTTAGATACCTCAGAGAGGATCTTGTTTGAGTAGTTGAGTTGATGCTAGATATTTTTGATTTCTCGAACCCCAACTTTCTGGACTTTGTCTTCATCTATTGTTTTATAGGGTGAAGACACCATCTTTATGGCAGGTATCACCAGGTGAGAGAAGGTCGCTTCTTCTTCTGGGGGGAAGGTGGAAGCTATCTCTTTGCCTCTGGCAGTTACCCAAACAGTGCCATTTCTGATGACCGCTACCTGTCCATCAGCTTGGAGTCTTTTGACTAGAGCTTCGTTCTTTACTAGCTCTCGTTTTTGTATCTTTGAGGTGAAATCGCCAAGGGTCATGACGGGTTTTCTGGTTTCTTTGGGAGCAGCAATCCACATGTCGATGTACTTGCTGTATAATTATTTATAACGTTCCTCTGTTTTTGAGATAACGTTTATTTGATTGAAGGCAGATTCAGTTCTCCTTTCCATATCGGATTGGGTTGGAGAGAGTGATCCTTCTTCATAGTGAACGTCAGGGATTGGATGAGTGAAATCTACTGACGCTCGCATGGATTCAGATCTTTTAAAAGATCTATTAATAGTGCTCACCGATCTTGCATCTGAAGATACGCTTCGGCGACTGCTCATAACTTCTCTAATTCTGGGATATTTTGCCTCAGTATTGAATTGTACTTCGACATTTCCGTCTGGAAATTCGGTAATTGATGCCTCCATATTAATTCTTCTGGCGGGGACTGAAACTCCTTGAAGTCTCCAGATGGTGTTTCTAGAGATTTCATCCCAACGAAGTGTCTTCGGAATAGTCATTGAAGATTTTTCGAGATTGACTTCCATTAGCATGGTGTACCCTTTCGGAAAAACACCGAGTGCTTTTGGAGAAAGGTTGGTATGCATCAATTTGTAATAGATGCGATATGAAACAGCAAACGGAAGAGATCCGTCTTTCAGCTCCAGACCTTCAGAATGAACATCTAGACATAGCACGTCCATAATGTTCTGGTCTTGAAGGGAGACGGTAAGTCCTGGTTTGCAGTTGAAGTAAACTGGTCCTTGAACCAGATTTGATTCGACGATCCCTAGAAGAGAGGGAGTGAAGTTGAGATGTCTTTTATCTCGAAGAGCGAGATAAACTGGGACATGTAAGCCTTCTCTGAAGAGAGGTTTCAAGGCTACTTGAACACATCCAATAAGGAGGTATTTGAATTTGTTCCTGACTTTGAAGAGGGTTTCTTCAGGGAGAAGAGTGATCTCCGTGAATTCATCCTTCATAGCCACGTTCTCCTCGGTGATGACGATGACGTCTTGCTGGGAGAAATTGAAGGTATTTATTTTGTATACCTGGTTTGGATCTATCTTGGGGATAGACCAATTTTTGAGTCGATCTTCAACCTTAGCCAGATGGGCTTCAGCTGAATTGTGTTCGGCTAAAATCTTTGAAAAATCATTTTCTGATTTTTGCTTGCTTGAAGAAGAAGAGGAAGAGGAAGCTGTGTCGACGATGGGCTGAGAATGGGGAGAGATTTTTTAGAGGAGTTTAGATAGCATAAGAGAGGAGAAAGGGGAATCCGGAGATATCTAGGAGATGGATCAAAAATCTATCTAAGCTCAATCTTTTATTTTGATAATAATCTATCTTTTAATTAAATCGAATTCTTCGATCAATCGATCTATATTCAATCATCTTCATACCCCCTAACTATAAATTCTCCATCATGAAGGTTAACCACGCCTTTATCATGATTTCCAGAGAATGGATAGCTAGATTTTATGAAGAGATCGAATAAGAGAGATACCCAAATCAGATTTATTTTGAACCACCCTAAACTTGAGATAATAATAATTACTTTATCTACCAAAATATGTTCGAATGCATAAATTAATAATTAACTTTGATATGTATTTTATTTTATTTTTTTAAATTCAACAATGACACGAGGTGAAGATTTGAACGTGAGCCTTTGACAGGTATCTTTGTCTTTTTCCAATAATTGATGCTACAAATTAATTGCAATACTTACCGTTGGGCAATAATTTAAGATTCATGACATCTTTCTTTATCTCTCCCTGCATACATGGCCATTATCTCTTCCATAAGCTAAAGGTGAGGAGGATGCCACTCTAGCAAGTTTTTAAGTATCGATGTCGATTGAAATATCGATGTCTCAATTTCATAAAAATATCGATTTTTGAAAAAGTTGCAAAAATTAAAAAAATCATAAAAAATATTTAAATTAACTCATAAACATCGAAGTTGGATAATTTTTATAAACATTAATTTTGAATCACGTAAAAAATTTTGGTGTCTAAACTTTCACGTAATAATTTTTAATTTTTATAAATATTGAGGAGTTCAAACTAAAACAATACTAATTAATTACTTTCGATGCACGTTTTATATATACATGTGTGTATTTTTCTGAGTTCAACACAATTTGTGGAAGTGGAGATTCGAAATGTCGAACCTTTTGATCTAGAATACATATATGTTTTAACCAATTGAACTATATTCACGTTAGATTTTATATATTTTAAATTAATTTTATTTTATAATCAAATAAATTTAATAGTATTGACAAAAAATGAAACATAAATGATCAAGCCGTTGGAGAACGTATGAATAATTCCGTATATTTTATCTAATAATGAAAATAAAAATAGTTATGTTACAAATAATGACTTAAAATATACTACATTATCTATGTGCTAATATTTTTACTAAAAACTACATACTTCGATAGTATTGACAAATTTGGCGATGTACTTTTAGCTTTGGTTCATTTCAATCCTCTCTTTTGTTGGTTGTCTTTTGAACCCAATTGAAACCGTCGTAGCAGAAAGTATTCCTAAGGAATTTATACGACTGCCAACCCAATAGAAGATCGTCAAAAGTATCTATGAGTCAAACGCCTTTGTGATTTCTATGAAGCTCTCTCTTTTGTTGGTTGTCTTTTGAACCCAAATGAAATCGTCGTAGCAGAAAGTATTCCCAAGGAATTTATACGATTGCCAACCCAATAAAAGATCGTCAAAAGTATCTATGAGCGAAACGACCACAACTTCCCATGAGTTAATACAGAAGAACCTATCAAAATTATAAGAAAAGGATTTGCTCTCTATTTTCACTATTTAAATTTCGTGTAGTCATGACTAAAAACAGATGTAAGGCATTCATGGCATGCCGATGATATGTGTAACAACAAAAATATATATATATATATATATATATATATATATTTAAATTATTATTTTTTTAATTGTTTTCTTTTATTTTCTTAAAGATAAATATTTTTGTTTTAGAAATTATTTTTAAAAGATAATTTGTTATTAGAATTTAAAAAAATAAAAAGTAAGAGTTTTATTAAATCTTCATCTTTTTTTATGTTAATCTTTTTTTAAAAAGGATTCATTAGAGTTTATTATAAAAGCTCTTAAACCGGTTTTATTTTTCTTCAGCTAGACCTAGTTCTATCTCAAAGAGAAAAAGAAAAGAAAAGAAGAAGAGTTTTGGTATTTTCTCTCAAAGATCCGTAAGTTTTTCTTCCTCATTGTTTTATTTTTATTTTTCTTGATTTGTAGTTTTTTAATACATTTTATTGGGAAAAGTTTGGAGGTCTTTGTTTTTTTAGAATAAAAGATTTTAAGGACTTTTTACCTAAAAATTTTCCAGAATTTTTGATTTGAATCTTTTTTATGAGACTGTTTTGGGCTATTTTGAGGCGCTTTTTGCGTAAAAAGTTTACCTATTTGTATCCCATAAACTATAGTTTATTGTTCTGACTTTTATATGAAAAATCATATGTTTTTACCAAGTTTTAAACGTTTTCTATACAGTTTTCAGATCTGATTTTTCTATAAAAATCAGTAAATTGTTAACTGTTTTATGGAAAATTCTTGGTAGTTTTATTTTATAAAACAGAAAATTTTCCAGATTTAAAATCCCCAAATTTTCAATTGATTATAAGGCTTTTAAACTTGTTTTGTTGAGAAACTTTTTGTAAATTTAGTCCGTATTAATTTATACCGATTCTTGTAATTTTAAAGGTTGTTATTGTTGATTTTAGAGGTTTTTTAACCCAGTTTTCAGATCTGGTTTTGTAGCTCCAAATCTGTACTTTCCTAATTATTTTGTAAAAAAAAAGAGTTTTGAATGAGAAAATTGGGTAGAAAAGATTTGGCTAGTAATTGGTTGAATTTTAAATCATTTGATAGGATTTAAGGATTGATTTTGGATATTGGTTGTTTCTAGACCTCTAAGTTGACAACTAAGGAAGAAGTTAATAAGATTTGTAGGATTTCTGAAAGAGGTAAGTAATTTATCATATCTCTTCGTTGTAAGTTATTTACCGTATCCTGTTGTAAGTGATTTACCGTATCCCTTTGAAAAGTGTTGATTTGTCATATTTCAAAAACTAAAATGTTTTTTAGATTTGATAGGAAGATTTGAAATTGATATCTTGCCTATGAAATTGAAGTTTTATTATAGATTTGAAAGCTAATTTGACAATTGATATTATGTTTATTTGCAAAGTATTTGAAGTATTCTTATATGATTTGATAAAGTTTTGTTTATATTATTTAAAGGTTTGAAATTGATATTTTGTTTATTTGTAAAATATTTGAAATCATGTTTTGGAGGATTGATAAAATTTATTTTAAATTAGTTGAATGTTTTGAATTAATTTAATATTGAAAGTAAGTATTTGTTTTGCATTTTATTTGAAAGATATTTTGATTGATTTGATATGGCTATCCGGATATGCCATGATTTTGTTTTAAAGAACGTTTTGCTTGATGGATTTCTGTTCTAGCTTATTTGTAGGAAGACACTTTTGTGGTTTGACATTCCTTGGGAATGAAGATTCATGTGTGTTATTCACTCACATGACCTCACACTTAAGTAACCGTTCTGTTTGTTCTGGTCAATATTATTTTCACAACTCTGTTCTGGTCCATATTATTTCGACAACTCTGTTCTGGTCGATATTATTTCGACAACTTTGATAGAAGCTTCTGATTGATTGGTATTACCGACGGATAACCACATATGTTCTGTAGGCTACCCAAATAATGCAACCTTCCACTCTGATTTTTGGAAGTATGAATGAATGTAGGATTGTTTTGAATGTTTGTATGATTTAGTTATTCGAAAGTTTGAAAGTTGTACCAAATGTGTTAGAAGGAATTTGGAAAGTTTTAATTGAAAAAAAGTTTGTTTTGAAGGATTTGAAGTTTGATCGAATGAATGTTTGTTTGATCGAATGAATGTTTGTCTTGAAAGAATAAAAGTTTGTTTTGATTGACGCAAAATTTTATCTTTTTTTAAGACTTTGTTTCTGAAAATCTAGTTTTGATTGACTGGAAATTTTATCTTATTTAAAGACTTTGTTTCTGAAAATTTAGTTTGTTTTGAAAGTTTTGAAAATTGCATTAAATATTTTAAAGGACTTTAAAAGTTTTGATCTGTTCGTATTTTTGTTTACGAATGTTTTGAAAGGAAAATGAATTTCGAAATTCGATATGGACATTGTGAAGTTTAGCGTACTTGTTTAGTTAAGTTAGTTTAGAAAAATTCTGTAAAGAAATTGCTTTCGCTAAATAATTTGTATTTTGTCAGTTTGACGGTATTAGAAAATACGGGTTGTTACAATATGCAAAACCTTAGTGAATGGACATGGAACTTCTTGGACAAGTGAATCTTATTAAATAAAAATTAAGACACAAACGATCCATTGGTTCAACTCAAAAGGAAAAGTTCAAAACGAATTACTTTTAGACTTTTAGGTTGAGAACCTGAAGTAAGGATATGGAGTCCTACTCTCCAAAGTTGAAAGCTCCAAATTTGATGATAAAGATCATCAGATTGAACGTTTGTATGACATACCATCTAAGCTACACACAAGAATTGCATGGAGGAGGACTCAATGCTCTCGACAATTGAGTGTATTAAAGACTGAAATTTTATTTAGCAAAATTTATCAAAGCTTATACGAGTAAGACTTTAAATAGTCATGGCTAATTTGGCTAACAAGAGAAAAAGAAATATGGCAAAAATTCGTAATTAAAAAAAATAATCCTAAAGAAATAATTTCTCTATCTAAAAATAAGTCAAAACTATTTCCAATACTATCTAGCAAATAAATATTGTTAAAGATACAATTCAAGATCTCTCACTAAAAAGGAAAGAGAAATGCAACGAGGCTGGCAGATTCCAACAACTACATCAGCACGCGAGGGGGCAGCAAGGGCACGACTCATAGGGCAGGCTGCAAGCGCTGAGTCGCAAGGTGTGCAAAAGGTTGTCCATAGACGTCGTGTGCACACGCGCTTGGCAAGCAATAGCACGCAGCACGGAGGGTTGGGCGCTTGCGATGGCTAACGCACAATGGGCATTAGCCTTGCGGCAGGCGGATACATGCCATGTCTTTGAGAGGTGCCATCCTTGAGAGGTTGGAATGGGCCTTTGCAGGTTGTCCTTGGTATTTAGTCCACCTCTTGATTGACTCCTCCAACTCGACAGTCTCTACTTGACTCTTGGTAAAAACTTTAACTCCTTCCTTCTCTTCCTCATGCACGATGTTCATCATGTGTTGCACGTACTTGGCAATCATTCTTTGGAGCTTCTTGGTGTGACCCTATGATCATATCAGCCAAAGACGACGGTCATGGGAGGATAGAGCATTTTGAACTTACTCTTCTTAACTACCCAAGTAAGCAAATGAGGAAGCCACCATAAGGTATTATCTTAACCACAATAACAACATCAAAATAGATGGTGAACAATTTGGAAAGTCTCTGGCAGCTGAACAAACTCGCGACTGCTGTTTTTTTTTTTGAAAGTTTTTGACTCGATTTAATAACTCTACTTTGTTGTATAACTTGATTTACCTACAAACGTCTTTTAAAAATGACATGGTAGATAATCACTGTTTCATAAGTCGCATCATCTCAAAGCCAATTCCTCCTTTTCCTGGATAACATCATTGAAGAATTTATACATAAAAATAAAAGGAACACAAGACCTCTCTATCTCCACAACCAGAAGACGTCACAAGAAACTCTGTCCAATTGATAAATTCTTTATACAAAGAACTCCACATTTGCAAGAAAGAAAGTATTCTCCTTGAACTAACCTCCAAACTTTCTCAAGCCAAGCACCGTGACTTTTAGTAGCAATAACACGTGCCAATACAGGTTAAGATGACCAAGATAATCATGTAGCAAACACTTAAATCATCACATCAATGAAGAAATTGTATACCGTACCGAGATAGCCGTAGTCGCAGCCATAGTCCTGGCCAATCCAAATTCGCAATATCAAATGCCTCGAATAGAAACTTCGAGCTGCTCAATCTTCTTAGCTAAATCATGCTTTCCACAGTTCTTCAATCCATCAGTAACCATATCAAAGCACCTAGAAATTGGTGGTAAACCAAACTCAGCCATTTCCATCAAGTAATTAGCAGCATCAACAAATCTCCCTCCACGCCCACACATTGTTATCAACATTGTATACACCGGCCGATTTGGTGGATGTCCCTTAACTTTCATATCATTGAAAAAGCAAAACGCATCGTCAAACTGACCCCTTCTACACATTCCCTTAATGATCGGTCCATACAGACTAGGAAACGGTTTATGCCCATCCTCGACAGAGCAATGCAAGAGCTTGAATGCTTCATCAATCCTACCTACTTTCGAAGTTGCAGGAACCAAAATCTTGTATGTGTTTATATCAGGGCAAAGCCCCAATTTGCAAACCTCATGGTAAATGTTTATGCAAAAATCAACTTCTCCAGAGTTACATATAACACTAATCAGAGAATTAAAGGTTGATACATCAGGCACAGATCCTTCTTTGGTCATTTTTCTAACCATATTCTTGGCAGATTCTAAATACCCTGCATTCAACAATCCTTCAACCAAAAGGTCGCGACCTCGCAAAGGAGGATTGAACCCCTTCTGGCTCATCTCCTCCAGAAACTCCTGTGCTTCCCTCATCTTCCCCGCAGAGCACCACCCATTTACAAGAATCCCATAGGTCTTCTTATCAGGGGCTACCCCTTTTCTAATCATCCTCCGAATCAACGCATAAGCCCCATGAAACATCTTAACCTCACAAAGCGCAGAAAGTAAAGCGTTATAGAGCAGTACCGTTTGAGGGCAATCGATGGATTTAGAACACTGATTGAATACAGTAACTGCATTATCGACGAGACCGTGCTTACCGTACTCTTCGATGACGAACGAGAGTGCCTCTAGCGAGATTTTGAGATTGCGAGTCTTCATCTGGTGAAGAACCTTCCACATGGTGGCGTACTTTCTGGATCGGGCTAGGGTTTTGACGAGCTCTTCGAATTCGAGAGTGGTGGGTTGGTAAGAGGGGTGGTGAGAGCAGGCCCAGTTGAAGAAACGGAAGGATTCGGTGGGGGAGTTGGAGCAGGCGCGGAGGACTCTGAAAACGAGCTCGGAGTTGAGGAAGGAGATGCGTAGCTTGTTGAGAGTGCGCTCCATGAAGAAGTCGCGGCGGACGATGTGGGAGATGTGGTGGATTGCGGCGAAGTAGTCGTCTCTGGAGCCATTGGAGGAGGAATTTGAGGTGCTCAAATGGCGGATTGTGGGTGGGAATTTCAGGGATTTCTGGAAGAGGCCGAACTTGAGGGTGGTCAAATTTTTGAAACGGAGCATATAGATCGAAACTCGATGAACTTTGTGTAGGATTATGCCTCGGCCCTGGAGTTGCATTAGTGATACATATATCTTAAGTGATACATATGGAAAGAGCATTTCTTGGGAACTTGGGCTGACTAACCTATGGTAAAGGTTTATGGGTTAGAATAGTCATTTTACCGAACCAGTATTTTTTTTTATCTATTTTTTTTTAAATTATGTTTTCTAATATGACATCATCCTAAATACCAAATTACTTTCACTATCATTCCACTCATTTTTTTCACTATCATTCCACTCATTTTTTAGACTTCTCTATGGTTTCCTCTCTCTCTTTTTCCATAGCTTCAAAAAAGTCATCGTTCTTCCTCTCTCCTAATTTTTCTTTTCTTCCCTCTCATTCTCGTTCGATTTTTTCCAAAAACATCAATAAAACAGGGTTTTGTCTATAAACATTTTGGCAAAAGATTAATTTTGAAACCCTAAAAAAATTTATCAAAATGGAACAAAAATCCAAATAATTTTATAAAAGAAGTAAAAAAAAGTATGTTATTTTCGATCATTCTTCCTTAACGTATCAAACACCTACCTCTCTCTACAAAATTATTAAAAAAAAAAAAAACCACCTACTAGGTACTCTACTAAAAATATGGTTTTTTATTGGTTCTTCGTTATCTCTAAAAACAAAAACCTTACCAGCCGCCTCCCTCTATCCATCATGATCCATGTCCTTCCACTATGCCTTCATCACACGCTCCACCAAGATCGGTTGCTGCAGAATCTTGCCACCATCACCATTGCTGGATCAAAGTGCGGACAATCCGGTCGAGAGCGAGAGTGTGTCTAGAGCGAGATAAAGAGCAAGAGCGAGAGAGATCTGAGAGATTTTGGTAAGAACGAGAGAGAAAGATCGAGAACAATAATGAGAGAGAGGGAGAACGAGAGAGATATGTGAGATTTGGGCGAAAATAGATCTGAAATCTAAATAGATTTAGGTGAAAATAGATCTCAGATTGGGCAATTCGTTGGAGACGTGGTCCAGCGGTGTGACCTCTCGTAGCCGTCACCTTAATCTCCTCTCTCCAACGCAGTCGCTGTTCATCGGCCTCTCCCATGTTTCTAAACGAACCACAGTTGCTTTTTTTTTGGCAATTTGAGAATTTATGTGGTTCTATCTTGTCTCTTTTGGGTGTGAACTTGACTCGAATTACTACTTGATTTATTCTCTTTTTTAGTGCTATTTAATATTTTTATTTTAAGGTCCAGCGATGCAGTAAGAGAGGAGTAAGAGAGACGTAGTAGTAAGGAAAAAAAGAGAGGTTTTTCGTGGTGTTGTTTGAATTTTGAGGTCCAAAAATGGGGTTTTTGGACTGAATAGAGCGAGAGAAAAAAATAGGAGGAGAAGGGGAAGAGATGGGAGAGAAACAAAAAAGATAAATGTATGAGGGGCAGTGAAAGTAATTTGGTATCAAGGGTGATGTCAGCAAATATTAAAAAACATAGATTTTGAAAAAAGTGGGTAAAAAATAATAATGTCATGGTAAAAGGGCTATTTAGCCCAATTTCCCAGAAATTCGAGCAGGGTATGTGTCGAGCATTAGGGATGACAGTAAGGCACGAGACCACAAACAGTTAACAATGTATGCTACGCGAGCGAGCCAACTTTCGTGTAGCTGAAGAAGTACCCTCCTCGCCAAGCCGAATCGAGGAGACGACTTGTACCTCTACTTAACCGTATCGGAGAGCGCGGTAAGCTCGACATTAATCAAGGAAGAAGGTGGAAAGCAGTCCCCCCTGTACTATACGTGTAAGGCTATGATAGGAGCGAGGCCTGTTACAACCAAGTCGAAAAAATTGAAGGGGATGTGAATCCCGGAGCGGAAGCAGTAGAACGCGTTCTTGAATTTCTTTTAAAATTTAAAACACAAAAATATAAACACAGGAAAGAATGTTGGATTTTGCCTTTGAAGATTCTTCTTCGTGCAATCCCAATGAGACAAAACCACTTGATGTTCCTCGCTAAATCTCTCAGTCGAGAATCTAGATTATGGGATCCAATTGCAAGGGATTGAGAGAGTAAGAGAGTTGATAGATTTTTTAGCCTTGTTTTTAAGGGTTCAACTTACTATTATATTTATACAGAGAGAAAATACTAAGACCATCAGGATATCTTATTTAGATGTAGGATATTTTCTACTGAATCTAGGGAAATCCCAAGACTATAAAGATATCTTCTTCTTTTTATTTAAATCAATTAACAATTAATTAATTAAATTATTAATTATTAATCTAATTAATAATTAATTAATTTAAATCCAAATATTAATGAAATAAATAAATAATTAACCATTAATTATTTAACTTTTAATTAAATATCACATATTTAATTAAAACTATATATTTGAATCATATTCAAATGCATCTCTCTTGTATAACCTTTAGTTTTAATATGAATCCAATTCATATTAACTATTTGAATCATATTCAAATATTTCTCTCATAACATATAGTTTAATTATTGAACCTTTATTAAAAAAATGAACTATATATATAATGTTTCATAATATATATTATATACATTATCTAATATATAATTTGAACATTTCAAATTCTCTCAAAATCTTGATCCTCGTTTTACCCGTTATGAGCTAGTGAGGGGATCTAATGGACCTAAAAAATACGAGGTTAATTCATTAAACTCATTAACCAAATTAACCAACATTTGTTAACTGCGGGTTACTCCAATAAAGACCCACAACTGCACTCTTCTCACTGCATAATATTTTCGTGTCTACGAATGTACGACCATTAAGGGCAAGTCAATCCTTCACAAGTGCTTGTAACTATAGACCATCTAGATTATTACTGGAACATTATCCACATGTTTATCTAATATATACTTTATATCAAATATATACATTGTATATTAAATATATACTGTATATCAAATATATAACGTTCTAGTTACATTAAATAACCTTGGATCTTAGTTTATTTAAATATGAGTAATACAAAGAAATAATAAGATAACTCTTTATTTAATAAATAATTTGTTCATAAATTACAAATACACGAGCTAAGGGCACCAAATCCAACAATCTCCCACTTGTCCGAAAGCGAGTGGGATGTACAAGTATTATAATGAACTAGGGTGTAACGCCCCGAGTCCCTCAGGTTAGTTAGTCTCGAATCAGGAGATTTTTCATTTAATTTAAAAGTGAATGTTAATTGAATTTATCTATATTTATCGGGCTCTAAAATCCCATTTAAATTAATATTTACCAGATCCTGTGTGGTGGGTCTTGTTTAGGAGGGGGGTAGATTTCTTATCTTTTGGGATTGGACTTGTTGGGCCTCCTTTGAGGTAATTTGGTTTTAAAACAAAACAAAAGAAAAAAAAATGAAACCCTAGCCAAGCTTTTCTTTCTTCTTCTTCTTTCTTCTAACCCAGCCGCCCCCCCCCCCCCCCCCCGATTTCTTCCTCGTTTTGCAATCCCGCCACCCCCATCTCTGTTTTCCGGCAGCACATCCGGCCCACTCCGAACGGAGCGACGACACCCACGGCGATGGCGGCGCGACACAAATCGGCGTGAAGCGATCTTCGACGGCGACCCGGCTCCGACAGCGTCGTCTTCGGTTCCGACGACATCCAGCAAGCGGCGCGACTCATTCTCCAGCGTCTCTGCGTGCAAGGCCGCGACGCTCCTCCGCGAACGGCAAGTCCGACGAGAGGCGCGCTGGTTTTGCAGCAGTTTCGGCGATACCCAGCAACGGCGGCGCCCCGGCGATCTGCAACGAACCAGAGCGGCCTCCTCCTCGCTGCGGCGCACGGCGTACAGGCGGTACAGCAGCGGAACGGAGGCGACTTGCTGCTACGATCCGACGAACAACAACTCCAGCGGCGGGATTTGTACGTTACAGCGGTGTTTAGAACGTTTGGCGTTAACCCACATCCGTTTGAAGCTCGATTTAGGCTACCCACACCTTGGCAAGCTAGATCTAGGTGACCCACATCCATACGAAGTCGGTTTTGGTGGTAATGCGTCATTCGAACCCTTTTAGAGTTGATTTCGAAGGCTAAATAGGGAGCGTAATGTGTTGTATTTTCTGTTTTGGTGTGCTTAGGTGTGAAGTCGGCGCAACACTTAAAGGTGCGATTGTGTGTAAGTAGACAAGGGGCGTGTGCGTGCGTTAATGGATGCTAAATGGTCTCTAACGCGCTGATTTTGTAGAGTTTTATGCTAATTTTGTTATGCGTTGTGTTAAATAATTATCGTTGTGTAAGTTGATATATTTGGAGTTGTGTTGGATGTTTGTTGATGAAAATGTTGAGATTTCTGCTTTGCTAAACTGTTGAGTATTGCTGTGGTAATGTTGGTTGCCTGGATAAGCATAAATGGTTCGGCGTGTGTTGTGAGTTAGTATACTTAGTAATGCTTGTTAATATGATGATGTTGGATATTAAGCATGATTGATTTATTATCTCGCTATTAGTAAGTTGTTAAGATTGTGGAAACATGCTGAATTGTATTTGTGAGTTGAAAGATGCAGGGGTAGTGGCTTAAGAAAGTATACAGTAAAACTCTGGTGAGAGTGGGATTCTTGGAGGAAACGAATGTATGAGTGTCAGGGCCTCGGGTATAAATGGTCGAGGGCTGATACGTCACTAATGGAGTATCGAGGCCTCGGGTATAAATGGTCGATGGTCGATACGAGGAGTCCTTTGGAAGGAAGACTATTGGGGCCTTGGGTATAAATGGTCGAGGGCCAATAGACGGTGAAGTCATCGGGGCCTCGGGTATAAATGGTCGAGGGCCGATGCAGTAGTTTCGGGGCCCTGGGTATAAATGGTCAGGGGCCGACTCTATTCGAAGTGGATAACTGTGGAAGGTTAGGATAGTTGAGATAAGTATGGAGGTACTTGTGGTGTTAGGGAGACTAGAGGTTGGTTGTTAATGTGTTTACTGGTTGTGATTGTCACTAAACTTTTATGGAATGTGTTTATGTTTAAATGCATAATGTGTTGAAAGGCATGACTACGATTGTTTCATGATATTATTGGGCATGATGTGTGTGTGTGTTGGTGAGGGCTACTTACGGAGTATATTTTATATACTCACCCCCCCTCTACAATGATTGTTTCAGGTGAAGGACTCGGGGGCGACCATGGTGATGGGACGGAGGAGACATGACGAGCGAGGACCATAGGCTGCTTAGTTACTCCTGTTTAGTTTAAGTCATTGGTTGAGGCCTTATGTTATGGCCAATAAACGAATTGTTCGTATTTGAATAATTGGGAGATTTCCCTTGTTGTTAGTTTCATTTCGAGATAGGTGCCTATTTTAGCTTTATTCTATTCATTGAGTTTCGCCTAGTTGAATAATAGACTTGTCTCATGGAGTGGTCTCCGAACGTTGTTGAATGATATTCAATGGGATTGATTTATCGTTAAATTGATGAGAATTGGAATTTGATTTTATATATATTTGTTTGCATAGGGAGTTGGCAGGACGTACTTGGGGTTAAGCTTAATTAGATGGGTAGTTAACGTGACCTAGAAGTGTGTGGGAAATTCTGGGTCGTTACATAGGGTATACAATATTACCCAATAACATCTCCCACTTGTCCTAGACCAAATGTACATGTCCCGTAAACCTAGACTCTCTAGATGACCCTCTAGCACTTTAGTCGTGAGAGCCTTTGTAAACGGATCAACAATATTGTGCTTGTCTGAAATCTTTCATTTGGAATTGTGTTGCCAGCCAGTTTTTTAACGTCGGTGAGAAAACCTACATCATTCCCAAGGAGTTTTGACTGCATCGTAGTTCTAACCGACCATTCAATCCGGCATCGTAGTTCTAACCGACCATCCAATTCGGCATCGTAGACTGCGCCCCTACTTTCAGGCTCACCGCATCGTAGTTCTGACTGACCATCCAATCCGACAGGTACTTCAGAAGACGGAGGCTTTCGGAAGGATCATGAAGTGGGCGATAGAGCTGAGCGAGTAAGACATTCAGTATTCTCCCAAAGTGTCCATCAAAGGACAAGTTGTCGTGGACTTCGTTGCCAAGTTGACCCTCACTCCCTCTCGGGAGGCCTCAGGGGTCACCCTGGGACATTGGATCCTTCACACCGACGGGTCCACCAACGAGCAGGACTATGGGTAGGAATCTTACTAACCAGTCCGGAAGGAAGTTGCCAAGAATACACCTTACGCTTCAAGTTCCGAGCTTCCAACAACGACATCGAGCATGAGGCATTGATTGTAGGACTCCGGTTAGCAAAGTCAATAGGGGCTCGCAACATTAGTGTCATGAATGACTCGTAACTGGTGCTCAACTAGGTCAATGATAACTCTCCATAAGAGTGTTTTGTAGTATAATTGGGCACTTTTGGTGTGTAAATGTGAGAGTCCTTATGAAAAGACCATGGAAAAGAGAAGAAATCACTTAGTTAGGTCCACAAGCTTTTAGAATTCACAATTCCCTCATTTTGAATGAATTATGCTTAATTATAGATGTTTTGTATTAGGAATTGGAGAATTTGTTGAGGGCAAGCCAAGTGCTTTCAAGGTTGTGAAAGTGTTGCTGGAGCCGGAAGCCACTCAGGATGCTTTAGAGTATGTGATTACGCAATAATTTATTTGCACCAGTTTAACCGTGTCCATACAGCCTCCTGGTGGTGCTCTAATTTTTAAGGACGCGATATAAATAGAAAAACAGTGCCCAGCCGCCATAGAGAGCCATAAAATAGAAAATTCATTTGGGTAACGAAATTGGAGAACATTCCTCACTCATTTCAAGGAGAAGCCGACAAAGAAGAAACTGATCCTTGTGTCTCATTAAGCTGGGAATCTTCACTACTGCTGAAACTTCCTTACTAAATGGGCTACATTTCTTCTCTACCCACTCTGCTCTTTTCTTTTGTTATGAACTAAACCCCACCTTTGAGGGGGGGGGGGGGATGAACTCTCGTTGTAGCTCTCATCTATTTATGTTTTAGTAACTCATATATATTTACGTTGATTTAATAGAGGTGTTTTTATTCTTTCATCGTACTAATTTTGTTTGGCCAACATTGTTGGTTTGTTATGCTCACTTGAGGCTTGGGAAAGTCCTTGTGTTGCGTGTTTGCCTCTATTTGCATAAGATTTCTCTTTTTGAAGTAAAATGGTGAGTGCTTAGGGATGAGACTCACCCTTTTGTGCCTATAAACTATTTGTATTGCTTGTTTAGTCTACAACGGGAGTTGGGGTTAAACATTTTGGGTATCTCAAGAGAGAGCCATGTCGGTTTGGGCATTCAGCATTTTGAGTTTACTAAAGCATAGCTAGACATGAGTGAGAGCATTAGAGTGATTCCCTCTCGATTGACCTTCATTTCGCATTTATTTCGCATTTTCTATCTGTTTTCCATTTTCGGATGCTCCAGAGCAAAATCGCATAATATTTATGTGTTTGCTCATTTACTGTTACAGTATCCAGACCACTATAAACAAATAATTTTTATTCTATTTTTTGGTATTCTAATCTGCTATTTCAAGTAAAATTGTAATCCATGTGGAGACGACCTTGTTTTTATACTACAACGGATTGTTTTGGTATATACTTGCACCAATTTTCTCCTAGTTGTGAGGAAGCGAACAGTCAACCAAGAGTATCAAGCCAAGGATGAGCGAATGGCCTCATATCTCTAAAAGGTGCAGTCACTCCTGAATTCCTTCGAGATATATACCGTCGAGCAGGTTCCACGATCCAAGAACTCTAATGCCGACACCCTGACCTACCTAGCATTGTTTTACGAGATGGATCTATCCAGAATAGTGATGGTCAAAATCATGCACGTCTCAAGCCTCACCGAGGTCGAGGTGATGGACATTGACCGCCTGGAGATGATTGACTGGAGAACTCCCATCATTAAGCACCTGGAGTTTTCCCTTCAAGATCTTCTTGATAAATTTTTTACGACCTTGACCTGTCCGCTGGTCTAAGGATGGGCCAGAGACGACCTGAGGTATTTAATCCCTAAGTCCGAGTGTCCATCACCTCGACCTCGGTGAGGTCAACATGATTGCATGGTGCCGTAAGACCCGGGGTCCTACCTATCCCTCAGATGAGTCATGGCCTGGGCCGGAAGTGGAAATCCGTACAACCACAACTCCCTAAAACTTAGGTCGAGCAATGCAAATCAAAACTAGCATCATTTTTGAACATTAAAAGACTATAAAAATGGCGAGCCACATTTTCAGTAACATATAAGTGCTAAACAAAATTACAAGAGTCATTGCACTATCTTCCCCTAATAGTAGTCGAGCACTTGGGACTGCCGGATGTGCACAAGCTATCACCTGCCCAATGACCGCCTCATTCGAAAGGGGTCCATTCGCCAGTTGAGGCAGATTTAATATGAGCAGATGCTTTCCGAGCAAACCAACATCGCATATTCCTCCTACGGTGACCAGTCACCGAGCAATCACGATTTCCCACACGGATGACCGGGGCATGCTCCAAGGTCGAAACACGTTCTCGGAGAGCTTCATCACGAGAACGGAGGGCCTCAATCTCCGTCTCCAACTCAGTCTTCTCTATGTCAAGGGCGACATTGGCCCTATAGAAATAGTTGGCCTGGTCCGTCTTGCTATGGGCATAACTCTCCATATCGACTAACGCGTGCTGCGCGTAACCTCGAGGCGAACTTATCTTCGCCAAGGGGAAATAAACCCTAGCTGTTGGATCAATCATCCAAGTGTCGCTTCGGCTGAGGCGCATCGCCCCCAGCCCAAAAAAGACGAAGTGACGCACCATACTGCAAAGGGAATTAACCACGAGACAAATGCTGCATAATGACAAAATAGATACCGAAATGGCGGTTACTGCCTACACAGACCGAGGCTTAATCCTAGTGTCTCCAGAAAAGATAATCAGTACACTACATTGTACGGAGACGCCACGAAGTGTCGTGCCACCAACTTGAATAACACTCAAAGTTCCAAGGTCTCCTAGATCTCGAACTGCATACTGATAACTCTCCAAAAGAGAGTTATTCTAGTGTATATTTGGGTGTTTTTATGCAAAGAATTGTCAAAATGTGTCGATTTTAGCTCTTAAATAGCCTAGATAAGATTAGAAAATAAAATCCGAGCTAAAAGTCCTAGGTCTTGAATGCTTTGGCTAAACATTGTGCTCAATGCACTTATTTTTTGTAACGCCCTAGAATTTCCCACACGCTTCTAGGTCACGTTAACTACCCAACTACTTAAAGTTAACCCCCAAATACGGCATGCCAACCCCTTATGCAAACAAGTATATATATATATATATATCAAGTCTCAATTCTCATCAAATTAAAGATAAAACAATCTCACAGAGTAGCATTCAACAACATTCGTGGACCACCCCACGAGACAAGTTTATTAATCAAACTAGGCAAAACTCAATAAATGGAATAGAACTAAGATAGTCACCTATCCTCAAAATGAAACTAACAACAAAGGGGGACCTCCCAATTATTCAGATACGACAAAAGTTTATTGACCATAACATAAGGTCTTAACCAATCACCTAAACTAAACAAGAGTGACTAAGCAGCCTATGGTCCCCGCTCGTCATGTCTCCTCCGTCCCATCACCATGGTCACCCACGAGTTCTTCACCTGAAACAATCAATTTAGAGGGGGGGTGAGTATATAAAATATACTCCGTAAGTAGCCCTCGCCAACACACGCACACATCATGCTCAACTATATCATGAAACATTCATAGTCATGCTTCGCAACACATTATACATTCAAACATAACACATTCCATAACATTTAGTGACAACCACAACTAGGGAAAACATGTTAACAGGCAACCTTTAGACCCCCTAACATCTCAAATACCTCTACGTTCATCACAGCTATCCTAACCTTCCACGGTTATCTTTCCTTCGAGTAGAGTCAGCCCCTGACCATTTATACCCAGAGCCCCGACCCTGCTGCATCGGCCCTCGACCATTTATAGCCGAGGCCCCGATGACTTCACCCTCTATTGGCCCTTGACCATTTATACCCAAGGCCCCAATAGTCTTCCCTCCAAAGGACTCCTCGTATCGATCCTCGACCATTTATACCCGAGGCCTTGATACTCCGTTAGTGACGTATCAGCCCCCGACCATTTATACCCGAGGCGCTGACACCCACTCTTCCATTTCTTCCAAAAATCCAACCTTCACCAGAGTCTTACTATATACTTCCTTTTACCACTAACCCTGCATCTTTCCACTCACAAGTACAGTTCAGCATGCTTTCACAACTTTATCAACTTTCTAATAACGAAATAACAACCCAATCATGCTCAATATCCAACATCATTATTTAACAAGTATTACTAAGAATAATAGCTCGCTAAACACGCCGAACAAAACATACATAACCAGGCAACAAACATTACCACAGCAATACTCGCAATTTAACAAAGCAGAAAACTCACCATTTTTCGTCGACAATTACCCAACACCTTTCCAAGTATATCGACTACCACAACGAAAATTATTTAGCACAATGACACCACAAAATTAGCATTAAGCGTCACAAAATCAGCACGTTAGAGACCATCGAGCATACATTAACACACGCACACGCCCCTTGTCTACTTACCCACAACCGTGCCCTTAAGTTCTGCGTCGACCTCACCCTAAGCACACCAAAACAGAAAATACAGCATGTTACGTACGCTATTTATCCTTCGAAATTAACTCTAAAAGGGTTCGAATGACGCATTACCACCAAGACCGACTTCGTATAGATGTAGGTCACCTAGATCTAGCTCGCCAAGGTGTGGGTAGCCTAAATCGAGCTTCGAACGAATGTGAGTCACCGCCAAACGTCCTAAACACCGCTGTAACGTACAAATTCTGCCGCCGTTCCGCTGCTGTACCGCCGTTCGCCTTGCGCCGCCGCGAGGGGGAGGCCTCGCTGGTTCGTGGCAGATCGTCGGGGCGCGCCGCCGCTGCTGCAGGCCGTCGAAACGTCGGGGAGTCGCGCTGTCGGTCCGCCACTGTAGCAGTCCGCCGTGCGCCGCTGCGAGGAGGGCCGCGCCGCCGCTGTACCTGTTACGAAACGCCGCCGCTGGAGCGCCGGGAGTCGCCGGCCACCGCTCGTGGTGTCTTCTTCCGTCGCTGCTACGGGTCGTCGTCCCGTTCGGAGTGGCTAGCAGCACTGGTGCTGCGTCGAGGCGTCGGAGAAGCTACTGGAAAACGAGAGGAGGGGCGGCGGGATTGGGAACGAAGAAGAAGTCAGGGGAAACGGCTAGGGTAGAAGAAAAAGAAGAAGAAAGAAAAGGAGCTTGGGGCTAGGGTTTTCTTTTCCTTTTGTTTTGTTTTAAAAGCCAAATTACCTCAATGGAGGCCCAACCATCCAAGCCCAAGAGAAAGGAGGGGAATTTAAAACAAGACCCAACATACAGAGTTCGGTAATTATTAATTTAATTGGATTTTTTTTTCATAGAGCCCGATAAATATTGATAAATTTAATTAACAATCAATAAATTTAATTAACAATCGATTTAAAATTAAATGAAAAATCTCCTGATTAGAGACTAACTAACCTGAGGGACTCGGGGCGTTACATTTTTGGTGTAAATGTACAGGGTTGGAAGCAGAAGATTAAACATGCAGAGAGTGCTAAGCCCAGAGAAGAGTGAGCGAAGCATTTTCGAGACAGAATAGATGAAAGCTGAAGCGAAGCATAGCTAGAGCATGGATTCACTACGCAGTAACAGCTCAGACACGGGAATTACCATGTTCGTACAAACTTCAGTTGGTTGCCCTAAAAACGGGACCCGATATAAAAGGTACATTTAACCCTAGCCGCCACACACACAGATCCTAATAGAGATGCGTTTTTTAGAGCTGAAACGATAAGGAGGAGGAATCTCTCCATTTTCAGGGGTAGAAAGTTGGAGACAGAAGGGATATTCGACTGCTGCATCGAGTCGTCATCTTCTTCCTTGTAACTGATGAATTTCGGGGGAGATTCATATGTTGTAACTGATGAACAACCGAACCTCTAACTACTTCATTTATTTTGAAATAAAGCTTTTTTTTATTTCTTAAATCTTACCTAACATTGTTGGTAGCTTTGTCTTGTCTGCTTGCTTATGTATTGACCCGAAAGGGCTTACGGAACGCCGACTTGCTTTATTTGTGATTAGTACTTTTCTATAGTAATTTTTGGATGCTCAGGAATAGGGTCCCCTAACCTTGCTTAGAACTTGTTTTTATTGCTTGAAAAGTTAGCAATGGGAGTTGTGGGTATCCATGTTTGGTTGTCTCGGGAGGGAACCAAGTCGAGTTGGGCACTAATGAATCTATGTAAGCTAGTGGGTAAGTTGAGAAGTGTGTGAAAGCATGTTGAATCTCCCCCACTTTTCCATATCTGTTAACTCCCCATTTTCGTACTCTGTGTTATAATCTCTTCCTGTTATCAGCATTGCGAAGTGTGCCTGCTACTAAGATTTTTTATTGCTTTCTTTATTATATGTCGTTTAATCACTACAAAATCGCCTATATTACTTTGCTTTTACATTGTGGTATATGCAAACATCGTTTATAGTATTATCCAAAGTCCATGTGGATTTGATCTCGTTTCGTGCTACAATCGGCAATTTTGTGTGTACTTGCACGTGTTGTCAACACGGTTGTGTGTATGCAATACCTACGTGGCAACCACTCGGCCGCGAGTAAGCCTCTAGAGACCTAATGTTCCAAGGCACTTTCCCGAGTTGAGGAGCCGGCTAGCGCTCCCACCCAAACGATTCATAGTCTTTCTGGAATACTCAAAGTTCTAAAGCTTCCCTTGACTCCAAACTACCTACGTGGCAATTGTTCGGCCGCGAGCAGGCCTCTAGAGATCCGATGTTCCAAGTGAAGGGATGTAAATCCCGTAGCGGAAACGATGAACGCGTTCTTGAATTTTGAAGAACAAAAACCCACAACATAAAATTGAAATACAGGGAAAAAACGTACTTTTAAAGAACCTTTCTTCAAATATTATTCAATGAATCTATTCACTACCACCGATCTTCCTTGCTATGTCTCCGATGAGGATGTGCTTATGGGAGCAACAATTTGGAAGCAAAGGGAATTTATTGAGAGAGAGATTGTTTTTCAAGAGAAATGCTGGGAGAGAGCTTTTCTTGGAATCACAGTTCTATTTTTGCAGAACACTCCCACCAAAAACAAAACTAACATGATTATTACTCTGCAATTTTGGAGTTCCCCACCTCATGTAACTTCCCCACTCCCCTGCAATTTTGCAGGGGAGTTTTTATTTTAATTATATAATTAAATTAATATTAATAATTAATAATATATGTAATTAATTAATTAATTAATTATTAATCTAAATAACAATTAATTATATATATATATATATATATATCTTAATAAATAATTAACATTTAATTATTATTACCAAAATAGAATCACATTTTAAAGCATTTCTCTTGTATAACCTATAGTTGTAATGTACATCTTATGCACATTATTTTTAACCTATAGTTTTAATATGAATCCTATTCATATTAATTTTTATTTGAGTCTCATTCAAATAATTTTATTTGAAGCTCATTCGATCTTAATACGAGATTAATCAGTCAATTTCATTAACCAAGTTAATCAAGAGTTGTTAACTACGGGTCACTCCACTAAAGACCCACAGCTACACTCTTCTCACTGTAGAATATTTTCCTGTCCACAGATATACAACCATTAATGGCAAGTCAATTCTTCATGAGTGCTCGTAACTTAAGCTGGGTCAAATTATCGTTTTACCCATGAGTTACATCTTACTCCTTAAATACCACTACTCCTTTAATGAACAACCTGGTTATGGTTCGACCAATAACACCAATAACCGGAAGTCCCTCTCGGACCAATGAGAGGACAGGGCCCCTTGTTCAAGTCCTGGAGTCAGTATTTTAGAGAACACTCATCTACTCCCCTGAGGTCGGGGAGGAGTGAATTCTATCTTGTGAAGTTGTGTTCCCAGCTCTCCACTCGGTCTCGTCCCAAAAATGGTAAGAATGTTGAGTCAGCATCTTGGGCCACTCTCACCCATATAGATCAAAGGACGAGCCCTCACGGGCAGAAGTCCATAACTCACTTAGGATTGAGAATGAGTTACATGGTCATCCTATGAAATAACAATCTGTTAGTCAACGGCGTTACATTTAAGGATTGTCTATTTCGCGGTCCGATCTTATACAAACTCATTGTATAGGATACCCCCACTCGCATGTCTCCACACAAACGACCTGGATCGGATCGTCTGTGACATTTACAAAGTGGGCTGTATCCATAGTGTTGTCAGGATAAGGTACCCAGCTTTATACATATACTATAGACCCTTCAGGTTATTCCCGGGACATTATCCACTTGTATCTCGAGGGTATATCAAATATATACCCAGTATATATTCTATCTCGACTACATGATAATAACCAGGGATGTTTAAAGTATTGGATTTGGATAATGCATTGCTATGAATTCAACAACAAATTAATTGAATAAAGCTTTATTGAATATAATTTTTTTTTACATAAATACAAATTACAAGTTTAGGGCAACACATCCCACACCAAGGCGCTTTCCCTAGTAAAGGAGCCGGTCAGGGATCCCTCTCGGACGATTCTAGCATTTGTAGATTACTAAAAGTTTCAAGGCCCCCGACTCCGGGTTACCTACGTGGCAACCGCTCGGTTGTGAGCAGGCCTCTGGACATCTGATGTTAGGTGCCTTCCCGAGTAGAGGAACCGGCAAATCCCCCACTCGAATGCAATTCTTGCGTTGCAGGAACACTCACAGTTCCAAGGCTGCCTCGAGTCTGGACCGCCTACGTTGCAACCACTCGGCCTCAAATAGGTATCTGGAGACCTGAGGTTCGAAGGCGCTTTCTTGAGTAGAGGAGCTCACCAGGGCTCTCATTCATACGATCCCAAGCTATGCGGAAACAACCGAAGTTTCAAAAATCCAACAGAAGCTATGGCCACTACGGAATAGCCTCTCGGTATCAGCCAGGCCCTTGAAACTCGCTATGCACCATGACCCTCTCAAATATCTCAGACTTTGAACGATGCTCTACAAGTACCTTCAATCTTTCCCAAGATATTTGGAAACCTCTAAGAAAAATAACAGTGACGTTACTATCGTAAACACAATAGGGAAGTCACTAGGGAGGGGATCAAAGAGGAAGGAAAAAGAAACAAAGAAAGGGTGCGATAATAAAGTCTGTCATCAAAATTAGCTTTGATTACAAAATGAAGGGTGGCAAAACACAGGGCCCCTACAAACGAAAAGTAATTAAATTTAAGGGGGAAGAGGAGCAAAACGAATAGTCGTCTGATATAATGCATCATAGTAGGAGTAACCCTCAGAGATAAGACGTTGTAGATGCTCCTCGAAGTAGACCAAAAGCGCTCGAAGGTGTTGAGGACTTACTGGAGGTGCTCATCCGAGCATCTGCCTCGCAGACGGATGCACATAAAGTCCACTCCCACCTGCTGGAGTTCTCTTTCTAGTAGGTAGAAGTCTGTAGAACCGCGAAAGTGAGACTCTTGGAGCTCCGGCTCATCCATAATCATCCTGGTCGACTACAATTCCTCCTAAATCGGGGTAAGGGAATGCTCAACCACGGGCAAGGCAACCTTGAGACTGGTAACCTAGGCAGATTCCCGCCCCAAGGAGTCTAAGGTCGTACTCTCTGCCTCTTTTGACTTCACCAGGTCCGACTCCACTATGGCACGTCCTTCCTCCGCTTTGAGAAGCTTGTCCTCAGTGATGGGATGTGAATCCCACAGCGGAAAATGGATCGAGTTCTTGAATTTTGAAGAACAAAACCACATAGTTCTAAAGAATGAAAACAGGGGAAAAGAACGTTTTCCTTACCTTTGAAGAATTGTTCTTCACCTAATCACCCGAACACCACCACCGATTTTCCGTGCTATCCTCTGGGTATCGAGAACACGCTTGTGGGAGCGTCAGTTTGGAACATGAGGGAGAATTGAGAGAGTTTCTTTTGATTGAGAGAGAAAAAAATGCTTGGAGTTTTCTTTTGTGTATTGCAGAACCAGACATAAGCAACTTCCCACTCCCCTGAATTTTGCAAGTGAGTGTTTTATTATTAATAAAATAATATTGTTAAATAAAATAATATTATTAAATAAAATAATATTATTAATTAATAATAATTAAAATATATATATATAATTAATTAATAATAATTAATTAATAATAATTAATTAATTATTAGTCTAATTAATAATTAATTAAAGATATATATTAACTAAATAAATAATTAACACTTAATTATTTATTATCAAAATAGAATCATATTCTAAAGCATTTCTCTCATATAACCTATAGTTGTAATGTACATATTATACACATTAGTTTTAACCTATAGTTTTAATATGAGTCATATTCATATTAATTTTATTTGAATCTCATTCAAATAATTTCTCTCATAATATATAGTTTCAATTAGAATAAACTATATATTAAAATATATCAATATACATATAATCCCTTGAGTAATTTGATCATTTCAAAATTTTCCAAAAACTTGATCCTCGTTTTACCCGTTATGAGCTAGCAAGGGGACCTAATGGACATGCAGATAAGAAGCTCCAAGGATACAAGATTAATTGGTCAAACTCATTGACCAAGTTAATCAACATTCGTTAACTACGGGTCACTCCACTAAAGACCCGCAGATGTACTCTTCTCACTGTAGAATATTTTTGTGTCCACAAATATCCTTCACGAGTGCTCGTAACTCAAGCTGGGTCAAATTACCGTTTTAGCCTTGAGTTACATCTTACTCCTTAAATACCACTGCTCCTCTAATGAACAATCTAGTTATGGTCCGACCAGTAATCGGAAGTCCTTCTCGGACCAGTGAGAGGGTAGGGCCCCTTGTTCAAGTCCTAGAGTCAACATTTAAGAGAACACTGATCTACTCCCTAAAGTCAGGGAGGAGTGAGTTCCATTTTGTTAAGTTATGTTTCCAGCTCCCCACTCGGTCTCGTCCTCAAAATGGTAGAAATATTGAGTCGGTGACTTGGGCCACTCTCACCCATACAGATCAAAGGACGAGCCCTAACGGGCAGGAGTCCATAACTCACTCATGATTGAGAATGAGTTGTCTGGTCATCCTAAGAAATAGCAATCCGTTAGTTAACAGTGTTACATCTAAAGATTGGCTATTTTGCGGTCTGGTCTTATACAAACTCATTGTATAGGATACCCCCACTCGCATGTCTCCACACAAACGACCTGGATCGAGTCATCTCTAACATTTACAGAGTGGGCCTTATCCATAGTGTTGCTAGGATAAGGTACCCAACCTTATCCATATATTATAGACCATTTAAGTTATTCACAGGACATTATCCACTTGTATATCAGTGGTATATCAAATAGATACCTACTATATCATAGGTATATCAAATATATATTGAGTATATCAAATATATACCCAATAGATATACTGTCCCGATTACATGATAATAACCTTCGATGTTTAGTTTATTGGATTTTGGATAATGCAATGCTATGAATTCAACAACAAATTGATTGAATAAAACTTTATTGAATATACATTTGTTTTTACATAACTACAAACCACGAGTTTAGGGCAACACACCCAACAAACTCCCACTTGAACTAAACTCGAGTGCGATGTACATTATCATAAAGCAAAGGGAAAAAACAATAAACTAGGGCATACACTATACCCATTATATTTGTCCCACTTGCCCTAGACTAGTCGTACAATGCTCGTAGACCTAGACTTTCTAGATGGCCCTCAAACACTTTAGCCGTGAATGCTTTCGTAAAAGGATCAGCAATGTTGTTCTCCGAAGCGAGCTTAGTGACGATCACATCTCCTCGTTGCACTATCTCCTGTATAAGGTGGTACATCCTTTCGATGTATCTGCCTCTCTTGTTCAAGGTTCTTTAGAGTTTGCCACAGCACCACTGTTATCACAATAAAGTGTGATGGGCAAGTTCATGTTTGGAACGACTGCCAAATCTATGAAGAACTTTCTAAGCCAAACCGCCTCTTTTACTGCTTCATAGGCTGCAACGTACTCAGCCTTCATGGTGGAGTCAGCGATGCATCATTGTTTGATGCTTCGCCAAACTATCGCTCCTCCATTAAGAGTGAATACTGACCTCGAAGTAGATTTCCTTGAATCCTTGTCTATTTGGAAGTAAGAGTCAGTGTATCCTGTAAAGATCAAATCCTTAGCACCATACACGAGCTTGTAGTCCCTCGTTCTCCTTAGATACTTGAGGATTCCCTTAACAACAGTCCAGTGATCATATCCTAGGTTGGATTGATACCTACTGACCATCCCAACTGCATAGCAAATGTCAGGTATAGTGCACAACATAACGCACATCAGGCTGCCCACTACTGAAGCATATGGTATACGTCTCATATCATCAACTTCTTGAGTTGTCTTAAGACATTGGTCCTTAGACAGATGAATTCCACGCCTGAAGGGCAATAAGCCTTTCTTGGAATTCTGCATCTTATATCGAACAAGCTTCTTATCGATATAAGTTGCTTGAGACAGGGCTAGCGTTTTGTTCTTGCAAAACCTTCGAATTTGGATACCAAGAACATACTGAGCTTCTCCCAAATCCTTCATTTGGAACTCAGTAGCTAACCATTTCTTTATGTCAGTGACGTATCCTACATCATTCCAAATGAGTAAGATATCATCCACATACAACACTAAGAAGGCTACAGTGTTGCTGACGATCTTCTTGTATACATAAGGCTCATCAACATTTTGGTCAAAACCATAAGATTTGATCGTAGTATCAAACCTTATGTTCCAAGATCGAGATGCTTGTTTCAATCCGTAGATGGACCGTTTAAGCTTGCAAACCTTTTGCTCTTGACCTTGAGCTATGAACCCTTCAGGTTGAAACATATAAATAGTTTCTTCAAGATTGCCATTCAGAAAGACAGTCTTGACGTCCATTTGCCAAATATCATAGTCATAATACGTGGCAATGGACAAAAGTATTCTTATGGACTTGAGCATAGCTACAAGGGAGAAGGTTTGTTCATAATCCAGCCATTCTCTTTGTGTGTAGCCTTTCGCCACAAGTCTCACCTTATAGGTTTGTACCTTTCCTTTGGCGTCTCATTTTCTCTTGTAAATCCATTTGCACCCTATGCGTCTTACCCCGTCAGGTTGGTCTACAAGTTCCCTAACGGAATTGAAGTATATAGACTCAATTTTCAGGTCCATGGCTTTGACCCATTTGTCATTGTCGACATCTTCCATTGCCTATTTATAGGTCAATGGATCCTCGACGCCGTCATCAGGTATGACAACTTAGGTTTCAGTTAAACCCACGTAGCGGTCAGGTTGTGATACAATCCTCCCACTACGTCGAGGCACCACCAATTCTTGAGGTGGATGTGACTGACGTGATGTGCTGGCTTCATCAACAACTCTTGTTGAAGTGCCAGCTTGATCAACAACTCTTGTTGACATATTTGTAGCGTCTTCGGAAATCTCGTTTATCACTACCTTAGTTCGTGGTTTATGATCTCGAACGTGGTCTTCTTCCAAGAAAGTGGCGTTTGTCGATACAAACACTCTGTTTTCTTGTGAATCGAAGAAAACACCACCTCTCGTCTCTTTAGGGTAACCTACGACTAGACATTCTTTTGAACGAGGTTCTAGTTTATTTGCGTTAGTCATGAGCATGTGTGCCGGGCATCCCTAAATGCGGAAGTGACGTAAACTAGCTTTACGACCTTTCCATAGCTTAAAGGGTGTTTCAGAAACACTCTTTGATGGAACTACTTTTAAAATATAAACTGCATTCTCCACTACGTAACCCCAAAACGAGTTAGATAACTGAGCATAGCTCATCATTGATCGAACTATGTCGAACAGGGTTCTGTTTCTCCTTTCTGATACAACGTTTTGTTGAGGTGTACTAGGGGCTGAGAGTTGGAACGTGATTCCATGTTTTATCATATATTCCTAAAATCTCAAGTCCATATACTCTCCACCCCCGATCGGATCGAAGTGTTTTAATGGTTTTACCTAATTGATTTTCAACTTCAGTCTTGTACTCCTTGAACTTTTCAAGGGCTTCAGACTTATGTTGCTTTAGGTATAAATAATCATACCTTGAATAATCATCTATAAAAGAGATGAAGTATTCATACCCTCCTCGAGCTTTAACATTCATCGGACCACAAAGGTCTGAATGTATAAGTTCTAGAGGCTCTTTGGCTCTCTAACCTTTTCTAGTAAAAGGTCGTTTGGTCATCTTGCCTTCAAGACAAGATTCACATGATGGTAAAGAATCGTCTTCTAACTCACTTAGAAGGTCATTCTTAACCAGCCTTCCAATCCTATTGAGATTAGTGTAACATAATCTTAAGTGCCAAGATAGATATTTTCTTTGTGAGAAACTTTTTATCTTTTATTTTGAGTTTTAGCATTTTTAAACATCTCGATATTTAAAACTGCTTTAGTTATGGTTGGTCTTAGCACATACAAGTTGTTTTCAAGCAAAGCAGAACAAATATTGACACCATTTCTTGAAATGAATGCTTCATTTAAATTAAAAGAAATGGAATACAAATGTTCTAACAAACAAGAAACTGAAATTAAGTTCTTTTAATTTTAGGAACTACGTATACGTTATCTAATAATATATACATATTCTTGTTTGTAAACAACTTGAGCTCCCCTACCGCCACAGTTGAGACGACCTCTCCCGTTCCGACCTTGAGAGTCATCTCTCCAGCGTCAAGCTGCCTCCAGGAACTAATTCCCTGAAACGAAGAACAAATGTGATTAGTGGCTCCTGAATCCAATATCCAGGCGGAATCATTGCTTTCCACTAAAATATGTTTCCAAAACAAGTAAATCAGATTTACCTTCGTTGGAAAACTTCTTTTCGGCCAGGTATTTCGTGCATTTGCGTTTCCAATGCCCGTTCATGTTGCAGAGAAAACACTTTCCTTTCTCTACAACCTTGGCCTTGCCTTTCTTGACAGTGGCAGTAGTGGGGTTAGGTCTAGGCCCCTTACCAGTGGTCTTCTTCTTCTTGAAAGTCTTACTTCCAGAAGAGAATGACATAGACTTGGCTTTAGAGGTCAAGCCTCGGTGGAACTTTTTCGAGGTGGCAATGTTTGCCTCCCTTTCCTATCACTTATTTTTAATAAGAGATTGGTAAGTCTGTAGCTCATTTAAGAGCGTGGTAAGAGTGTATTCCAGCTTATTCATAACCGCATTGCTGAGAAATTGCAGGGAACTCTTCAGAAGAGATTCCAGAATAAAGCTGATCTGAGTCTGCTCGTCTATGACGGCCCCGTTCGACTCCGCCACATTGAAGTGGACCATCACGTTAAGAACATATTCTCGCACTGAAGAACCCTCATTCATGCGGAAGTTGTAAACGAACTTTAAGACTTAATGTCGAGCCTGTGAGGACGATTGTCCAAACATGCTCTGCAGCGAGTCCATGATCACCTTAGCGGTAACCGTATCCTCGTGCTTCTTAGCAAGCACATCAGATATGCTCGCCAAGATGTAGACCTTGGCCTTGTCATTGGCCTTGATCTATCTGTCATAGACGTGAAGGGATGTGAATCCCGGAGCGGAAGCGGATTTTCGTTGCTGATTTTTGGGATATAAAATCGAATTTCAAAGAATAAAAATACAAAGGAAACTTTACCTTTGAAGAACGTTTCTTCAACGAGTTTCCCTTGAACACCACCACTATATCTTCTTCGCTATCCTCTTGGGTCTCGGGATCGTGCTGGTGGGAGCAATCCTTGATAGAAGAGAGGGAGAGTTTGAGAGATTTTTTTTTTAGAGAAAACCAAAAATTGGCCGTTCTTTTTCTCTGTGTTCTATATTTTGCAGAACTGCAAAAACAAAACAGCAGCAGTGACGTGGGGTAACTCCCCACGTCACACTAACCTCCCACTCCCCTGCAATTTTACAGGGGAGTTTAATATTATTAATATTAATAATATATATATATATAATAATAATAATAATTAAAATATAATATATATATATATAATAATTAATATATATATATATAAAATTAATTAATCAAATTAATTAATATAATTAATTATTAATCCAATTAATAATTAATAAATATATATATACATAAATAATTAACACTTAATTATTTATTATAAAATTAGAATCATTTTCTAAAACATTTCTCTCGTATAACCTATAGTTTTAATGTACATCTTATGCACATTATTTTTAACCTATAATTTTAATATGAATCTCATTCATATTAATTTTATTTGAATCTCATTTAAATAATATCTCTCATAATATATAGTTTTAATTTACAATTAACTATATATTATAATGTATCAATATACATATAATCCCTTAAGTAATTTGAACAATTCAAATTTTTCCAAAAATTTGATCCTCGTTTTACCCGTTATGAGCTAGCAAGAGGACCTAATGGACCTACAGATCCGAAGCTCCAACGATGCAAGATTAATCTGTCAAACTCATTGACCGAGTTAATCTAGATTCGTTAACTACGGGTCATTCCACTAAAGACCCGCAGTTGCACTCTTCTCACTGCAGAATGTTTTCGTGTCCATGGATATACGACCATTAATGACGGGTCAATCCTTCACGAGTGTTCGTAACTCAAGTTGGGTCAAATTACCGTTTTACCCTTGAGTTACTTCTTACTCCTTAAACACCACTACTCCTTTAATGAACAACCCGGTTATGGTCCAACCAATAACCGGAAGTCCCTCTCGGCCAATGAGAGGGTGGGGCCCCTTGTTCAAGTCTTGGAGTCAGCATTTAAAGGAACACTCATCTACTCCCTTAAAGTCGGGGAGGAGTGACTTGCATCTTGTGAAGTTATGTTCCCAGCTTCTCACTCCGTCTCGTCCCCAAAATGGTAGGAATGTTGAGTCGGCGACTCGGGCCACTCTCACCCATACAGATTAAGGAACGAGCCCTCACGGGCAGGAGTCCATAACTCACTCAGGATTGAGAATGAGTTGCCTGGTCATCCTAAGAAATGGCAATCTATTAGTTAACGATGTTACATCTAAAGATTGCCTATTTCGCGGTCCGATCTTATACAAACTCATTGTATAGGATACCCCCACTCGCATGTCTCCACACGAACGACCTGGATCGAGTCGTCTGTAACCTTTACAGAGCGGGCCGTATCCAAAGTGTTGCCAGGATAAGGTACCCAGCCTTATCCATATACTATAGACCCTTTAGGTTATTCACGGGCCATTATCCATTCATATATCAGGGGTATATCAAATATATACCCCGTATATCAACTATATACCCAGTATATATACTGTCCCGATTACATCAAAAATAACCTTGGATGTTTAGTTTATTGGATTTTGGACAATGCAAAACTATGATTCAACAACAAATTTATTGAATAAAACTTTATTAAATAGACATTTGTTTTTACAGAATACAAACTACGAGTTTAGGGCAACACACCCAACAAGACGTTGCGCACCCCCACAGTGGCGTTAGGCGCAGGAGCTTGAGGACAATTGTCTTGTGAGACGAACCTAAGATCACCTATCACGAGAATAGTGTTTAGATTTGATTTCCATTATTTGTAATTCTCGCCGTTAAGTTTTTCCGCGGATAGGAGTGCAATAATAGAAGTAAACATGCTGAAAGTAAAAACAAACCTATATTAGTTTCATGCATTAGCCTTTAAACTCAATCAAATTTTAGCAAAAGTAATTAAGCACCCTAACAAAATTGTTTTGCAACGACGCTTCAGTGATTTAGAGCAAGAGCCACCGTAGGGCAGAGAGTTACTCCTTCACTGAATTGAGACGTTCTCAACTAAATTTTATACCATAATAACTCTTATTCTTATAATCTTTAGTCATCATTCATTTGATCAGGAAATTGCTAACTAGCTTAACAACTCCCCGTAAGTGTGACCCACCATTTTCAAACCTCAAAGGTCCGCCCCAATAATCCTGCCATAGGAAAGGAAAATATCGGAGCAAAACCTAAAAGACCCTTATCCATTTCTGGAGTTTGCCTTGGTGTTGAATCCATACAATTAACCCTCTATATGGATGGTCGCTCCAGGACGACATGCAGGTCATCTATGAAACCTCATGGTGCAAACCAATGGTGGAGACCGAGGATGTGTTGTCACACGTCCTTCACCCGCTTACTATGAATACTATCTCCATTCACCTCGATATTGAACCATGCAAACACTTTTCGTAGGGAGGCCGCGTCCAGGACGACACGAGGCCGAGCATGGAACTCACAGTGTGAATATAAAGGAGAACGTGAGAAGGAGAGAAAAGTATGTTATATATACCTTGTACATTAAACATATACGTGGTATGTTACATATTCCTTTTTACTCCCACTTAGTATTCTAAGACTAGGGTATATTACTTAGATAAATTTCGACTAAGTGAAATTAACTAAGTGAATTTTTAGTCCGTCCAATATAACTATTTATATTGGTAGTTGTACATTAATGTTTTAGTTTATTAAACATTTTAATAAACTAACGACATTATTGCATGTATATAAAATATTGACTAATTCAAACCCCAGGTCGGTTCCTATGTAGAGGTGTTCCCTTACGGTCAGCTTAAATACCTCAACCTTAGATAGAACCTTGCTTAGACAGGGTTCCCTTATAGGAAATATTTTATATTTAGTCTTTTATCATTTCATTTTAAACCTAGTTAAAACAAAATAAAAGACTACCCCTAATCATATTAGAAGATATAACCTAAGGTCTAATTAATTTAACTTAGACCATATGTTCGCATGCAATTCGTTATTAAAGTAATGTCATGCTCAATTCAACTTAATATTCATCTAATTAATACAATAGTTATATTAATCATGAAATTAAAACATGTTTTCATACATTATAATATTTATAACTATATGATGCATGATTATCAATACATACTATATATCAAAAATACATATTATGAATGTAACCAATGGTTGGATTTTAAAACTATATGGTATACAATATGCAATATACATTTAATTAAAATACACATTCATAATGCATAAAATAATTAAATAGCAAGGTTGGATCGGATTTTGGCACCCTAAGAGACCAAAATTAAATAAACAAATAAAAGAAGATAACGCCCGAAATTGCCCTCAAACCGTGAACCAGAGCAATGGATCCATGTTGGAGAACACCCGAGACAGCGCCACAGCGCCTAAGGGCAGCACTGTGGCGCTGCTGCAGCAAAATAGCAGCAGCTGCAGCGCCATGGCACTTCATAGCGCCACAACGCTATAATGCAGTGCCTCGGCGCTGTATGCTATTCTTCGGCAGCACCATGGCACTGCTGCATAGCGCCATGCCGTTTTCTGGGCAGACTGCTTCGTCTTCTTTGCTGTTTTCTACAAAACTTCGCCCAATCCGACGCAACGAACCACTTTCGAGCGACCTAGACTTACAGACTCGATAAAGAAACATAATGCCCAAAAACATCAAGCCTTTACATGATCAAATCAAGAAGGAAAATGTTATCAAAATACCAAAATCCGAAAAACTCCAACCCGCAATACCCATATTTCGAAAATGATGAAACACCCACCAAAACACCGATTTTGTTCCAAAAAATTGAGAACGTAAACACCGCTCTAATACCAATCGATGGGATGTGAATTCCGCAGTGGAAAACAGATCGAGTTCTTGAATTTTGAAGAAAAAACCACATAGTTCTAAAGAATGAAATACAGGGGAAAAGAACGTTTTCCTTACCTTTGAAGAACTGTTCTTCATCTAATCACCCGAACGCCACCACCGATCTTTCGTGCTATCCTCTGGGTATCGATAACACGCTTGTAGGAGCATTGGTTTTGAACATGAGGGAGAATTGAGAGAATTTATTTTGATTGAGAAAGAAAAAAAATACTTGGAGTTTTCTTTTCTGTATTGTAAAACCAACTGCAAAAACAGAGAAAAAATATGACGTGGGGTAACTCCCCACGTCATAAGCAACTTCCCACTCCCTTGCATTTTTGCAGGGGAGTGTTTTATTGTTAATAAAATAATATTATTAATTAATAATAATTAATATATATATTTAATTAATTAATCTTATTAATTAATATTAATTAATTAATTATTAATCTAACTAATAATTAATTAAATATATTTAACTAAATAAATAATTAACACTTAATTCTTTATTATCAAAATAGAATCATATTCTAAAGCATTTCTCTTGAGTAATTTGAACATTTCAAAATTTTCCAAAAACTTGATCCTCGTTGTCCCCGTTATGAGCTAGCAAGGGGACATAATGGACCTACAGATCAGAAGCTCCAACGATACGAGATTAATTGGTCAAACTCATTGACCAAGTTAATCAACATTCGTTAACTACGGGTCACACCACTAAAGACCCGCAGCTGCACTCATTTCACTGTGGAATATTTTCGTGTCCACGGATATACAACCATTAATGACAAGTCAATCCTTCACGAGTGCTCGTAACTCAAGCTGGGTCAAACTATCATTTTACCCCTGATTTACATCTTACTCCTTAAATACGACTGCTCCTCCAATGAACAACCCGGTTATGGTCCGACCAGTAATCGGAAATGCCTCTCGGACCAGCGAGAGGGAGCGAGAGGGTGGGGCCCCTTGTTCAAGTCCCGAAGTCAGTATTTAAGAGAACACTCATTTACTCCTTAAAGTTGGGGAGGAGTGAATTTCATCTTGTGAAGTTATGTTCCCAGCTCCCCACTCGGTCTCGTCCACAAAATGGTAGGAATATTGAGTCGGCGACTCGGGCCACTCTCACCCATACAGATCAAAGGACGAGCCCTAACGGGCAGAAGTCCATAACTCACTCAGGATTGAGAATGAGTTGCCTGGTCATTCTAAGAAATAGCAATTCGTTAGTTAACGGTGTTACATCTAAAGATTGGCTATTTTACGATCCGATCTTATACAAACTCGTTGTATAGGATACCCCCACTCGCATGTCTCCACACGAACGACTTGGATCGAGTCGTCTCTAATATTTATAGATTGGGCCATATCCATAGTGTTGCTCGATAAGGTACCCAACCTTATCCATATACTATAGACCCTTTAGGTTATTCACCGGATATTATCCACTTGTATACCAGGGGTATATCAAATATATACCTACTATATCAGAGGTATATCAAATATATACCCAATAGATATACTGTCTCGGTTACATGATAATAACCTTGGATGTTTAGTTTATTGGATTTTGGATAATGCAATGCTATAATTCAACAAATTGATTGAATAAATTTTTATTGAATTTACATTTGTTTTTACATAAATACAAACCACGAGTTTAAGGCAACACACCGAACACTCAGCCTCTGAAAGACATGATTCCAATTTGGCAATCCTGGTGTCGCGGGACGAAGCTTCAACCCAAGCCATCTCCAAATTTTCCACGACCTTTCTTTGCACGAGACTTTGACTCGACAATTTATGTAGTGTGAGACCATGCCTCCCCTTCGAGCCCACTGATGCATGCATCGACCGTAGTTGACCGGCGCCAAGTGCGGTTTAATTTAATGCGGATGTGGGCTACCCTCTCCTTCGCCGGCGAAGCATCATCCCTAGCACTCTTCCTCTCAACCTGAAGATGCTCGGCCTCAGCACATGTCACAGTGGACTGGCTAGCCTAACTCAATAGACTGCGGAGGCGTTGGAGCTCAACCTTCCTGTCATGCTCCTACACCCTTCTAGGTGCTAACTCATCCTGGAAAGCCAAAGATAGGGCATGGAAGCGACCAGCAAACTGGTGAAAACAACCAAAGAAGGGCGTCAGTTCCGTACCTCGGAGGGAGGAAGAAAAGTAATGATAATGGTAACAGGAGAAAACTGAACTCACCGTCACTGCCTCAAAGGCCCCATCATCATTCATCTCGCATGCTAAAGGCATCAGGGACCTGTCCATGGTTAAAGAGCTTTAGAGTTATCTCCCCAACTGACTCCTGTATCTCCCTCATGTGACAGTAAGGGTTGAGGGGTGAAGGCTCGACAGGAAGATTGTAACAGGATCCTAGCACGTCTGCACCAGGGCGTTCGAACCACGGTGAAGATACGTCGGAGCACGCATTCTCCTCAGCACGAACCACGACTGGATCGACAAAGCTGCAAGAAGCTTCAACCTCAGCAAGGGCAACCTCTCTTGCCTCCCCATTTGCTCCGTCCAAACCTTGTAAAGCATCCAAAGCAAGCACTGCTCTGCACTGAGCCGTTAGAGAAAGGTATGAAGAGACGCAGTCGCTCGAAGTCGACTCGACAACATCCTCAGCTCGGAATATGGACTTATCGACGTGCACCCTCATCGAGGGGCCAGTCACGCCCAACCTCGGCAAGCGGTGACACTTTAGAGGTGGCACCACTTCTTTTAGATTTAATGTACATAACCGTAACAGAAATGGCTTAGGCAACCCTTGTAAGAACAAGCACCTCCTAAACACACATGGCAACACTTAGTACACATGCAAAGAATCACCCAAGGGGAAGAAGATGGGACTTACCTTGAAGGCCAAGGCTTTGGATAGAGAGAACTTGTTCTAGATCCAAAGTGAAACACTCCACAAATTTGATGACCAACCTAAACTTGCATGTTTCAAAGGGTTTTGTGCAACTAGATCAAGATGCACCAATGCTCATGGTTTTGAGAGCAAAGAGAAAAGCTCAATGGCTATTTTCATTCATCAATCATCCAACCTCTCAAATGTACAAGAAGATACCTATAAATAGGCAACTTGATTTTTCCTAAAATGAAAGGGAAAAGACTTTAACTAAACTTTGACTAAACTAGTTACAAAGGGGCATAACTAAGTTACACAAATTGAGGGGGTTTCTTTAAATGGGCCTCTAAAGTGCATAAAAACCCCATTCTTGGGTCTATGATCTATTAAATACATTATACATGAAGTCCAAAAGAAGGTTATAAGACCTAATTGCATGAAAACACTACTTTAAGACTCAAACCCCAAATAACCCTTAAATTGGAGCTTTCATGTTTGGTGTCATCATGTTCCCTTGCAATTCCTTTCTCCACTTGTTCTCCATCTTTATGAAGTTTGATAGTTCTCATCATGTTGGAGTGAAAATCCCCTTATTCATTGGTTGGCCATAATGCCATGATGTGCATTGCTTGAAGTATATCATCCCCACCGTCTTGAAAAGGATTCGTCCTTGAATCCAACTTGACACATACAAATAAAGGAATAAAATTAATACCTTCATAAAAAAGATCACGACATTCTCACCTTGTAAAGCAACTTTGATGTCTTGTGAAGATAATAGTCTAGCTTTTGGCCTTCCTTTGCCATCTCCATTGAAAATATTTTCCCTCTAAAAGCATTTCCACAACTATCCATTTGAGTTGTTGATTTTATGCCTGGATCCTTTGGACTTTCTTTTGGAGTTTGACGTTCGAGACTTCCAATTCATTACTTTACACTCTTGACATCGGATAATTTTGAGGAAAATCTTGTAGCTTTTTTTTGTCAATATGATGGGTTGTTTTGTTATTGTCTTGGCATCTTACCTCAAGCATTCGATAATTCTTAATCTCCTTTGAATCGTGCTTCAAGATTAGCACTTTAACTACATGCAAAAACTCACAAGAGAAACTAGGCAAACAAGGCTTGAGTTCACCCATTAAAAAACATTCTTTGATGTGAAGAAGTTCGAGTATGTTATGCTTTGTAAGCACAAGAGAATTAACTTCACAATTCCTTTCAAATGTTCTCAAAATTGGTTCTCTAGGCATAATGCTCATACAAAGGCCAAGTTTATTGTTCTTGTCATTGTCATTCATTTCTAGCTCACAAACACCAACAAATGATTTTCTATGCAAGATTGGTTCAATGGGACATGCATCTCAAAGTGTATAAATTTCTTTAGTCTTGGTGTTACCATGCTCTTTCAAATCATAAACATCAAAACATGGTTCTTTATACATGAGTGGTGCAAGAGTAGTGATCTCACATGGATGCAGTGCTTTTCTAGCTAAAGAAGTAGGAATGGCATACTTTGCATCACAAACTAACTTGTTTTCATTCTCACTAATCTCAATTTCTACATTATGAATACAATCATGCATTTCATGGCTATCCAATTGAAGAGATTTAGCATCACAAATAATTTCTTTTTCATTCTCAACAACAAGTGAAGGCAAACTAATCTTTTCTAAATTTGCATTATCATTACAGAATGGTTTAGGATTAGCACACCTTGTAGACATCCTTTGGATTCTTGTTTCAATCTTTTTGGCAATGTATGCCACATCCTTAAAAGTATCACATGGTTGAAGATCAAATTGTTGAGAAATCTCTCCATTAAGTCCATTAAAAAACCGATTCATATTGGCCTTCTCGTCTTCCCAAAGATCAAGCTCATCAAGAATTAAGCACGTCTCTTGGTAGTATGCTTTCACACTCTTGCCTCCTTGCTTCAAGGCTTTCAATTTTAGAAATTTTCTTACGATCAAAGTGCTTCCTCATTATGTGCTTGAGCTCATTCCATGAAGCAAATTTTGGCAATTGATTCCTCAACCTATGCAACATCAAAGAATCCCTTCATTCTAGAACAAAATCTTCAAAACAAGAGATAACAAGTTGTACCTTTCTTTCCTCACTACGATGATAGCTTTCAAAGGTTCTTTTAAATCTTCTCTCCCAATGGAGGTATTCCTTCGGATTGGTGCTTCCATAAAACTTAGGACGTGTAGGCTTGAAACTCCCAAAGTGGTGGATGACATGTTGATCTTCTTTTGGAGTTCTCCCATGATTGCTTTGTTCATAATATCTTTGAGTATTCATTTCTGCAAAAAAAAGTTAGACAACAAGGATGGACCTCTCCATTCAATTCCTCCCTCACTCATTCACTCATAAAATTAAGGATTCACTCATGTTTAGCACTCAAAGGTTGGAGGTCTCTCACTCACATACACACAACAGTTTTTAGTTGGTAAGGTAATCGTGAGTCTGCAAACATGTCGTTAAGCAAGCAATTCCCTTGAAACACCAAGCTAGATTGCTTGTGGCAAATCACAATGAAGTAAAGATAAATTAGAGTATAAAGAAGGCAAGATACAACAATGAATAACACATAGAAGCAACAAGGACCAGTCTAATACATAATACTACAAATAACAGTCAACACAAATTTATCCAAAATTGAGGCAAATTTGAATGCATCGGTGTTAACAATCCTCTCGTGCAAATTAAATTGAAAGGCATATTCAGAAAACTTATGAAGTCTAGTTTAACCATGTAAAATTTCAGAAAGAGATCAATTTTGGTTTGTTAAGAATTTAGGAAATAAGACAGACTACTCCAAAAATCAAAGTAACAGTGAAATTTAGCAGGTGACCTGACTCGTAGCTATTGGCGTGAGCAAATGGCTGGTGTCATTTCAAAAATAAAAGCACATTCATGCAAGTAATTGACCTAAGAACATTTACTAGGGCTGCACCTCAGGTTGGATCAGTAGATTTGGACGAATTTCTCTTGGAAGGTCAAAAGGTTAAAAACGAAGAAACACTGTTTTTGAAAACAGTAACGGAAGAGTGTTCACTTCTCTTGATGGCGTGAACCGGTCTTAAATGAGATTGGTTCCAAACCAATTGGAAATGAACTTAAACTCACAAAGGAATGTTATGGTAGGCTACAACTAAATTTGCTTGAGTGAGAATGGTTGTGCAACGTTTTAAAGTCAGACAACAGTGTTTATGGTTGGTAGCAGTACATTGTTTTTGAAATGTCAGGAGTTGCCCTCTGAATCAATCTTACTGGTTGAAGATTGATTCGTAGGCTAGGTCGGAAAAGCCGATGCTACCTTGGACCGGCTTCGCGGGGTCTCCTGTGAGGCGATGACATTTCAATCTCTCATCCGAAGTAATAAACGTGGGGACCCTCTGAGTGTGGGGGATATCCTAAATCCTCTGCAACACCTTCATCAAGTTAGGTAAAGGGAGCGCCACTCCACTTGGCAATGCTGCAAGAAAAAAAATGACTTCACAATACGGCTCGTCACTGGCCAACCACCGACCATCCACGAAGACCAGTGATCCTTCCAATGTTTGTTTAAGGATGACGAATTGAAGAGTCCCTGTGACAAGAGCTTAAGCTATAGAACCCTGGTAAGCCATAAATTGACTTCAACATAGTCAATGCAGCCAATAGGCCAAGGATCATCCTTTCACCGTCGCCGAATTCTGGCTAGAGGATGACCAATGACATTATCATTCCCCAAGCATTGGGGGCGAGCTGCGCCGATGTGATTATGGTAAAAAACAGGAAAGACTGCGCAATGAGGAAAAGTGAGAGCCGGACACCGTTCCAAAATGTTTGAGGGTAAAAACTCACCCACCCAAGCGGAAGGGTATGATCCTCTTGTCCTTTGCTGAAAGACACAAAAGAACTGAAGGGATCGGATCCTGTAGTGGAAGCGTGCGAATGCGTGTGCTTCGATCTTGTTTTAGAATTGCAACAAATAAAATACACATAAGCATGAATAATAAGAAGTTAGTGATACATACCTTTGAAGACACCTCTTCAATATAGATATCAACGCCACCACAAAGTCTTCCTTGCTATCCTCTGGACGTTAAGAACTCAATTTGTGAGAATCGTCTTATAATTGGAAGGGAAATCGAGAGAGCGAGAGAGATTTTCTCATTGGAGTTTAAGAAACTCAACAACCGAGGACCGGGGACCGTTAAAAGGAATTGGGAGAGCCTCTCTTTTATAGGGAAGGAGGAGTGAGGGGAAAGTCACCACTTCCCCACTCACTTCCCCACTTCCCACCGTTAAAGGTGAGAAGTGGGAAGAGGTTACCCCCCATTTTCCTTTTCTTTTTTTTTTATTTTAATTAAAATAATAATTAATTAAATCTGCTTTAATTAATTAAAAAGAAAAAGAATTATTAATTTCATTAAATTAAATCTACTTTAATTTAACCGAATTAATATATCACATTAATTTAATTAAATAATATTCAATTAAATTAAACTTAAATTAATCAACTATATTAGAATCAAATTCTAATATTCATCCCTCTCATAATTTTGAATCCAATTCAAAATTAACTTTATATTATAATGTATCAACATACATCTCATACAATTAACCTTAATTCCCTTTAACTAATTTGAATAATTCAAATTATTTTCAAGACTAACTGTTCTTAACTATCCTTTATGAGCTAGCAAGGGGACCTAATGGACCTACAGATTGGAAGCTCCAATGATACGAGATTAATTGATTAAACTCATTAACCATATTAATCAACATTCATTAATTGTCGGTCACTCCACTAGAGACCCACAGTTGCACTCTTCTCACTGTAAAATATTTTGCGTCCATGGATTTTAACTATTAACGGTAAGTAAATCCTTCACGAGTTTTCGTAACCATAGATGGATCAAATTACTGTTTTACCCCTGTGTTACATCTTGTACCTTAAGTATCGCTGATCCTCTAATGAACAACCCGGTTATGGTCCAACCAATAACCGGAAGTCCCTCTTAGGCCAGTGAGAGGGTGGGCCCCTTGTTCAAGTCCCGGAGTCAGCACTCAAGAGAACACTCATCTACTTACCCTGAAGTTAAGAAGGAGTGAATTCCATCTTGTGTAGTTATGTTTCCAGCTCCCCACTCGGTCTCCTCCCCAAAATGGTAGGCATATTGAGTTGGCGGTTCGAGCCACTCTCACCCATACAAATCAAAGGACGAGTTCTAACAGGCAGAAGTCCATAACTCACTCAGGATTGAGATTGAGTTACCTGGTCATCCTATTGAAATATTAATCTATTAGCTAACGGTGTTATAGCTAAAGAGTAATTATTTTGTGGTCCAGTCTTATACAAATTCATTGTATAGGATACCCCCACTCGCATGTCTCCACACGAACAACCTGGATCAAATCATTTGTACCGAACTTTATCCATATAATATAAACCCTTTAGGTTACTACTAGAACATTATCCACCTGTGTATTGAATATATACTGTAAATCAAATATATATGTTGTATATTAAATATATACTATATATCTTTTATATACTGTTTCAGTTACATTAGAAAACCTCGGATGTTAGTTTATTGGGTTTGGGTAAATGCAATTCTATTAATAACAACTTTATTAAATGAATATTTGTTTTATGTTTACAAAACACGAGTTTAGGGCATAAGACCCAACAAGAACATAACCGATGATCTGATACTTCGAACAAATGTCAAGAAGGTCTTGCTCCATTGCTAGTCACGGAATGTGGTCATCGACGGACGGTTAGCCGCAAATGGAGCATTCTCACAACCGGCCATGATATATACAAAAACACGAAGAAGTTGAGAAGGCAAGTAGCGTGTGGAGCAAGATGAATCATCATCACTCGTTACTGCAGAATTTAAAGTCACCTCAGGTGCCGCCTCAGATCCCAACGACACTAGGAATTATAATCCTCAACTCCACCGTTTCGTGTAATGCGCGAGGGACGCGATCGTACGCGAAACAGCGAGAGGCATGTGTCCCCTCATAAATGCAGCTGTCAGACCATCACAACTGCTGCTCAACGCGCGCCTCACATCTTGATTCGAAAAAGATTATCTACAACACGTGCCTTGCCACCACGCGCCCAGCCTTACTTTAACGCTTTCGGACCAGGCTAACTCTTGGCCGAGCAGTCTGGCATCAAACGAGAGCTAACTATTGAGAGTAATTCGAACAAAACACGTGTCCACATCTACGAGGCGTGAGACCACAGGTGGTTACACACTGTACCCTGCGATGACAGGAGAGCGCGTCTCCACTCCCACAATACGGGGAGCACGCCTAGCCCTGCAACCTACGAGCAGCAGGCGACAAGCTCTAAGCTTGAATGTGGAGGTGCAACCCACTATTTATCGGGAGTGTACACTCTAGTCAGGTGCCATACAGCTATACGTGTCGCTACCACCCTAACCGTCGTCCTTCCTGGTCGACCATCTGAGTTTATAAAAGGGAAGGACCCTCACCTTCACCAAGTAAGTGAAAAATATGTCAATAACAATAAAGGTGTCTTTTCCTATTTCCTACTCTAAGTTCTAACTTGAGTGTCAGACTGTATTAGGCGAAACAGCAAACCGACATCGAGTTTTCTGGTTGCAGGCTCATTTGATTCTTGGCAAAGTCACTCGTTCGAGGGACACGTGGACCTTTCAAAAATTCACCATCAACATATTTAAAAGGAATCATCTCAAATACATCATTCCAAATATAACAATTATACTCAAAATAATAATGTATGATACATGCAAACTCTCTTATGGTGGTATTTTAATCTAAATAAATACTTTATGCAACATTTAAAACAATTTAAACATACATCAAACAAGCATAATTTGATTAGAAAAAAAAAACTAGCAAAATTGACCGACGTAATTGGCTTCGATGGGTCCCTCGCATCGGAGAAGTGGGAGTGAGTAGCCTCTTTTGTATAGGATCTGGTCCTTAAGGAGGTAGTGGGCTGCTCGCCTCCTGAGAACATGCATATAACATCTCTAAATAATTTGCAATATGTGGTACTTTAGGGAAAATGTGAGAAAAACGTTGTCAAAGTTGGAAGAAAATCACAAAATTCTATTTTTCAGGAAAAGTGCCTAGCGCAATTTGACATGGTCAAACCTCCAAAACGTGCGTTTCACTCAATGAAGGGCAAGAGAGTCATTTCAAATGTGTTTAAATGAAGCAAAATCGTGAGTCTAAGTCAATGAGAGGTTGTTGGGAGAATCTTAACACATTTCCTCCTAAAATGGTGGGAAGTCTAACACTCTTTGAAGGACTATATAAGAGAACCTCTCCCCCAATACTTCATCATCCTTTTTCCATCTCAAATTCAGTCTCATATAGTTTTAGTTATCGTTTTCCAGTTTTGGAGTTCATAGGAGTTAGGTTTTAGTTGTTCTTTCTTTGTATTTTCAAACCTCTACTTGTTGTTTCTATTTTAATTCAAGTTCTTACTTTCATTACAACAAAGAAAAGACATATAAGCATGAATAAAGGGAAGTCAGTGATAAATACCTTTGAAGACACCTCTTCAATGTAGACACCAACGCCACCACAAAGTCTTCCTTGCTATCCTCTGGATATTATGAACTCGGTTTGTGGGAACCGTCTTATCATTGAAAGGGAAATTGAGAAATTGAGAGAGTGCTTTTCTCGTTTAGAGTCTCGAAAACTCTATCAACCGACGTTCGGGGGATCATCAAAAGAAATGGGAGAATCTCCCTTTTATAGGTAAGGAGGACTGAGGAGGAAGACACCACTTCCCCACTCACTTCCCCACTTCCCACCATTAAACGTGGGAAGTGGGAAAACCTCCCCACTTTCCACCATTTGGTGGAAAGTGGGGAGGTTTTCTCCCATTTTTTTTCCGTTTATTTTAATTAAAACAAATTTAATTAAAATAATAATTAATTAAATCTAATTTAATTAATTACCAAAAAGAATTATTATTTTAATTTAATTAAATCTAATTTAATTTAACCAAATTAATATGGACACTTTAAAATACAAAAAATATCAATAAATAAAATTAACTTTGTTATCATCAAAACATTAATTAATTAATTAATTAAAATTAATTAATTTGAGATTAAGGCCAAAAAGCCAACAATCTCCCTTTTTTTATGATGACAAACTTCCAAAGAAAAATACATAGATATCATAGTAAATCCAAAATATCATACTTACTTAAAAATCATTCAAAGATTAATTTCTCCCCCTCAATTGATACATCCATGGATTAATAAACTAATAAATCATGAAACATTTTTAGAACAATTTTTTCTTAAACTTCTCCCCCTTTGGAATCATCAAAAAGAACAAAAAAATAATAATTAATAACATAAAAAGCTCCCCCTAAAAATATGAACACAATTTTGCATAAATGGTCTCCCTATCAATATGCATTTTAAAAAAATAACAAATACAAAATCAAGATGCATCACAACGAATAATACCAAGTTCAAGTCTAATTTTGCAAAAACATTCTTCATTTAAAGGCTTGGTAAAAATATCCGCTAATTCATTATTTGAGCTTACAAATTCAAGAGTAATATGACCGTTTCGCACATGCTCCTTATAAAGTGATGCCTAATATCAATATGCTTAGTCCTAGAATGATGTATAGGATTTTTAGTCAAATTTATGGCACTTGTATTATCACAAAATATAGGCACATTTTCAAACTTTAATCCAAAATCACAAAGAGTTTGTTTCATCCAAAGAATTTGAGTACAACAACTAGCAACCGCAATATATTCCGCTTCGGTAGTTGATAAAGCAACCAAATTTTGCTTTTTACTAAACCAAGAAACTAAGGAACTACCAAGAAATTGGCAAGTCCCACTAGTACTCTTTCGGTCAAGTAAACTACCCGCAAAATCCGCATCAGAATATCCTACCAAATTAAATTCAACATTTCTAGGATACGACAAGCCTAAATCAATAGTTCCAAGCAAATATTTAAAAATTCTTTTAACGGCATGCACATGAGATTCTTTAGGACAAGATTGAAATCTAGCACAAACACATACACTAAACATAATATCGGGTCTACTAGCGGTTAAATAAAGTAAAGAGCCAATCATACCTCGATAAGTCTTTACATCCACACATTTACCTTCACATCCTTGTCAAGCTTAGTGGATGTGCTCATAGAAGTTTTGACAATTTTACCTTCATTGAATTTGAACCTTTTGAGCAAATCCCTTGTGTATTTCTCTTGACTTATGAAGATACCATCCTTGAGTTGTTTGACTTGGAGTCCAAAGAAGAAGCTAAGTTCTCCCATCATACTCATTTCAAACTAATTATGCATGCATTTAAAAAATTCTTCATACATAGAAGGATTAGTAGAACCAAAAATAATATCATCCACATATATTTGCACTAGAAGCGTATCATTTTCTTTAGACTTAATAAAGAGAGTAGTGTCAATTTTGCCCATTTTAAAACCATTCTCAATAAGAAAATTACTAAGTCTATCATACCAAGCTCTTGGAGCTTGTTTTAAACCATAAAGAGTTTTTTTCAACTTAAAAACATGATTTGGAAAATCAAAACTTTCAAATCCCGGAGGTTGTTCTACATAAACTTCTTCCATGATATAACCATTTAAAAAAGCACTTTTCACATCAATTTGGTACAAAATAAAATTCTTATAAGAAGCAAAAGCAAGTAACATTCTAATAGCTTCTAATCTAGTAACGGGTGCAAAAGTTTCCTCATAATCTATTCCTTCTTCTTGACAATAAACTTGAGCTACAAGTCTAGCTTTATTTCTAATGATATTTCCATTTTCATCCATTTTATTTCTAAAGACCCATTTAGTCCCAATTATAGAAGCATTAGAAGGCCTAGGGACTAATTCCCAAACTTTGTTTCTTTCAAATTGATTTAATTCTTCTTGCATAGCTAAAATCCAAAATTCATCACTTTCGGCATCTTTAAAATTTTTTGGTTCAATTTGAGAAACAAAAGCAATGTTATTAAATATATTAAGGGAAGAACGAGTTTTCACACCTTGTTCGGGATCACCAAGAATTAAATCCTTAGGATGGGATGGAGCATACTTCCACTCCTTAGGCATGGATGAAAAATCGTCCACCTTATTTTCGTTGATGCTCACTTCTTGCTTACTTGAAGCAATCTCTTTGCTTTTGTCACTAACAAGTAAATCTCCAAAATTTCTTTCTAAAGAATCACTACAAAAAAAATCATTAGAAACAACATTGCAAGATTCATCAAATACCACATGCATAGATTTCTCAACTATCAAAGTTCTTTTATTGAAAACTCTATAAGCTTTATTAGTAGAGGAATAACCAAGGAAAATACCAACATCTGTCTTAGAATCAAATTTTCCAAGCTTTTCTTTGTTATTCAAAATGAAACATTTGCAACCAAAAACTTTGAAGTACCCAATATTTGGAATTTTATTATGCCAAAGTTCATAAAGAGTTTTATCTAAAGAAGGTCTAAGTAAAACTCTATTTAAAACATAACAAGCGATATTAACGGCCTCCGCCCAAAAATAAGAAGGTAAACCATACTCATGTAACATTGACCTAGCAAATTCTTGCAAAGTACGATTTTTCCTTTCAACCACACCGTTTTGTTGAGGAGTTCTTGGAGCGGATAAATTATGAGAAAATCCATTTTCTTCACAAAAATTTTCAAAAGTATTACTATCAAATTCTCCTCCATGATCACTCCTAATTTTAGAAATCAAAAATCATTTTTCATTTTGAACTCTTTTGGCAAAACTAGAAAAACTTTTCAAAGCATCATCCTTATGTTTTAGCATCAAAACCCAAGTAAATCTTGAAAAATCATCAACTATCACAAAGGCATAATAGTTCCTTCCAAAACTAGCAATTCTAGAAGGGCCAAATAAGTCCATGTGTAATAGTTGTAGGGGTCTTGTAGTAGAGATCATATTTTTAGATTTGAAAGAAGACTTGGTTTGCTTACCCATTTGACAAGCATCACAAACTTTATCTTTTTCAAATTTAAACTTGGGAAGACCTCTAACCAAAGAATTCTTGGAAATATTTGAAATTAAGTGCATGCTAGCATGTCCTAGTCTTATATGCCATAACCAAGAATCATCATGCAAGACCGATAAACATTTATCACTAATAGGACAATCATTCAAATCAATAGTATACACATTTTCATCCCTATTTCCAACAAATAAAACTTTTCTATCACTAGCATTTTCAATTATGCAATTCTTTTTATCAAACACAACTCTAAATCCTTTATCACACAATTGACTAATACTAAGTAAATCATGTTTTAAACCATCAACCAAAAGTACATCTTCAATCAAAATAGAAGATTCATTACATATACTACCCTTACCTATTATTTTACCTTTCTTGTTATCACCAAAGGTTACAAAACCTCCATCCATTTTGGAGAAAGCGACAAACTTGGATTGGTCTCCCGTCATGTGCCTTGAGCAACCACTATCCAAGTACCACTTACTTTTCTTGGAAGCTTTCAAACAAACCTACAAACACAAAAATTTAAATTTGATCCTTTGGTACCCATACTTGTTTGGGTCCTAGAAGGTTAGCATTAACAAACTTGGGGATCCATTTCATTTTTGCATTTTTTATTGAAAGCATATGATTTAGACAAGTAACAAGAATAAGATTTATGTCCATACTTGCCACACGAAAAACAAACAACATTATGCAATGAATTATCTTTTACAACAAATTTATGCATTTTACTTTTCTTGGAGAAAATTTTTCTTGGAGCATTGTGAAACTTTGCTCTTTGAGAAAAATTTCTTCTAGTAGTTTAAGCATATTTTAATTTAAAGCACTTAGGTCTTATATGACCTTCAACACCACAATAATGACATATAGGCACAAAGTTAATTTTAGTATGTTTAGATACAACTTTAGGAGCAACAAGCTTAGGCATATTAGGAGATGCTTTAACAAAGATAGTTTTAGAATTTGACGGAGTAGAGCATTCATCAATATAGCCTAAACCTTTTTTATCACCATAAGGTTTACCTACTTCAATAATCTTGTCCAACCTTTGAGCACCTATTGTCAATTTTTTAATAGGATCTTTAGCCTTATCAAGTTCCACTAAAGCATTTGATTCATTTTTCTTAAACAATTTAATCAAATTATCTTTTTCACAACCATCATGCTCAAGAAATCTAATTTTATCAAGTAATGCATTTTTCTCATCACAATCAAGAACATGCTTATCACAAGAGATATTTACAACATCATACTCATTTTTCTTTAAGCAAGCAATATCATCAAGTAAAGACTTATTTTCACTAGTTAAGACATTGTATTTCTTTTTAAGCATAACATATTTAGGACCAAGCTTTTCTAAATCATTTTGCATATTCTCAAAAGCTTCAAACAACTCATCATAATAAAGGGGATCAAGAGTTACCTCATCATCTTGTTCATCCTCCTTGTCACTATGAGCCATGAAGCAAAAGTTGGCCACTTCTTCATTCTCACTTTCACTTCCACTTTCATCACTATCATCCCAAGTAGTCTTCATTACTTTCTTCTTGGATTTCTTGGATGATTTAAGAAGAGGACAATCGGTTCTAATATGACCCAGTTTTTTGGGTTCATAACAAATTACCTCATCCTTTTTGCTCTTTTCACTTTTTAACTCTTTTTGGTTGGAGAAATTCTTCTTGAATTGTTTCTTTCTCTTGATGAAATTTTTATACTTACGTGAGAGATAGGTCACATCATCTTCATCAAGGGCATTCTTACCTTCGGAGTCAACTTCTAAGGTGATGGCCTTTAATGCTATGCTCTTCTCTTTCTTTTTCTTCTCATCCTCCATGTTTTTCTTGATCTTTATCTCATGCGTCATCAACGAACCAATGAGTTCGTCCATGGAGAGAGTCTTGAGATCCTTTGCCTCTTGAATGGCGGTGACTTTAGGCTCCCATTGTTTAGGCAAGGACCATAAGAGCTTCTTTTGAAGGGATGTGATTCCCAGAGCGGAAGCGGATCTTCGTTGCTGATTTTCGAGATACAAAATTAAATTTCAAAGAAGGAAAATGCAGGGGAAACCAAATATCTTTGAAGAACTTTTTTTCTACGGTTTCCCACGAACACCACCACTACGTCTTCCTCCCTATCCTCTTGGGTCTCGAGATCGTGCTTGTGATAGCACCTTGATCGAAGAGAGGGAGAGATTGAGAGAATTTTGAGAGAAAATGATGGGAGTTTTTTTCTTTTCTGTTCTGTAAAAAAAACTGCTCTTCCCATTCTCCAACACTTGAAGAAGAAGAAGAAGGGTGACGTTGGGTAACTCCCCACGTCACAAAACCTCTCACTCCCTTGCAATTTTGCAGGGGAGTTTAATAATAATACATATTATTATTATTATATTAATATAATTAATATATATATATATATAATAATTAAAATATAAAAATAATTTATTAATTAATCATATTAATTAATAAGTTATTAATTATTAATCCAATTAATAATTAATTAACATATATATATTAAACAAATAAATAATTAACATTTAATAATTTATCATAAAAATAGAATCATATTCTATAACATTTCTCTCATATAACCTATAGTTCTAATGTACATCTTATGCACATTATTTTTAACCTATAGTTTTAACATGAATCTTATTCATATTAATTTTATTTGAATCTCATTCAAATAATTTCTCTCATAATATATAGTTTTAATTTATAATTAACTATATATTATAATGTATCAATATACATATAATCCCTTAAGTAATTTGAAGATTTCAAATTCTTCCAAAAACTTGATCCTCGTTTTACCCGTTATGAGCTAGCAAGGGGACTTAATGGACCTACAGATCAGAAGCTCCAACGATGCGAGATTAATCGGTCAAACTCATTGACTGAGTTAATCAAGATTCGTTAACTACGGGTCATTCCACTAAAGACCCGCAGTTGTACTCTTCTCACTGCAGAACGTTTTCGTGTCCACGGATATACGACCATAAATGACGAGTCAATCCTTCACGAGTTCTCGTAACTCAAGTTGGGTCAAATTACCGTTTTACCCCCGAGTTACATCTTACTCCTTAAACACCACTGCTTCTCTAATGAACAACTCGGTTATAGTCCAACCAATAACCGAAAGTCCCTCTCGGCCAATGAGAGGGTGGGGCCCCTTGTTTCTGGAGTCAGCATTTAAGGGAACACTCATCTACTCCCCTAAAGTCGGGGAGGAGTGAATTCCATCTTGTGAAGTTATGTTCCCAGCTCCCCACTTGGTCTCATCCCCAAAATGGTAGGAATGTTGAGTCGGCGACTCGGGCCACACTCACCCATACAGATCAAAGGACGAGCCCTCACGGGTAGGAGTCCATAACTCACTCAAGATTGAGAATGAGTTGTCTGGTCATTCTAAGAAATAACAATCTATTAGTTAACGATGTTACATCTAAAGATTGTCTATTTCGCGGTCCGGTCTTATACATACTCATTGTACAGGATACCTCCACTCGCATATCTCCACACGAACGACCTGGATCAAGTCATCTGTAACCTTTATAGAGTGGGTCGTATCTATAGTGTTGCCAGGATAAGGTACCCAGCCTTATCCATATACTATAGACTCTTTAGGTTATTCATGGGATATTATCCATTCATACATCAGGGGTATATCAAATATATACTCCGTATATCAAATATACCCAGTATATATATACTGTCCCGATTACATTCAAATAACCTTGGATGTTTAGTTTATTGGATTTGGACAATGCAATGCTATGTTTCAACAACAAATTTATGGAATGAAACTTTATTGAATATACATTTGTTTTTACATAATACAAACTACGAGTTTAGGGCAATACACCCAACATCTTTACCTTCTCAAGATTTGAATATTCTTTTCCAAGTCCTTCTAAAGCATTGACAATGTTAGTAAATCTAATAAACATATCGGAAATAGCTTCATTTTCATCAATTTTAAACATTTCATATTGATGAACTAACATGTCAATCTTTGTTTCTTTTACTTGACTAGTTCCTTCATGAGTAATTTCTAATTTATCCCATATATCCTTAGCGGTTTTACAAATCGACACCCTATTATACTCAACTTCATTCAAAGCACAAAACAAGCAATTAATAGCTTTAGCATTTAAAGAACATGCTTTCTTTTCAATTATAGATCATTCTTCTTTAGGCTTTACAGCTCTAACACCATCAACATCTTTTGTTGGAATTTTAAATTTTTCTTCAACAACATCCCACAAATCATAGTCAATAGAAAGCAAGAAAAATTTCATTCTATTTTTCCAATAACTATAATTATTACCATTAAAGAAAGGAGGCTTAGTAATAGATTGACTATCGGTAAAAGGGATGAAACCTAAAGTTGTCATAGCTAAAAAACAATTAAGTTTATCAAAGAATAGCAACCTCGCTCTGATACCAATTGTTGGATCAGTATGGCAACCCTAGAGGGGGGTGAATAGGGTTTAATTAACAAAGTATAAACTTTTTAATAAATTGGCCCAATTTAGACAAAAATAATACACTTTTTGAGATATGCAATTTTAACAAAGTAAAATAAAATAAATTTTAAGGCAAACAAGAGAAATTTAAAGCAAACAATAAAATTCTAAGATTAATTGCAAAAATAAATAAGAGAGAGGGTTAGAGAAATTTGACACCGGGAATTTTTATAGTGATTCGGCACAACTGTCCTACTCCACTTCCCAAGCACCTCTTGGGTTGTAAATTGAAATTCTGACTCTTTCCACGGTAGGAATCAAACCGGTACACTACTCTTCACGAGAGCAAAGACGATCCTCTCCACGGTGAGGATCACATGGTTACAATAAGTTGAAGATTTTGAAACACACACTTACAAACTCTCAAATAGAGTAAATATACAAATTTGAGGTCAAAAAAATTTCAATCCTCACAACAATAAAATTTCTCTCACAAATAAGATGGAAAGAAAAATTGAGAACTTGGAGAGATTAGCAAAATGAGAATTTTGAAGTTATGGAGGATTGAAAATAAGAGAATTGTTGTGTAATTTTGAATGAGAAGTTTAGTTTAAATAGAGGGAAGAAAATGGTAATAAAATCAAGTTTAATTTTAAACCATTAGATCTTAATCATTAAGAATGAATGGTTGAGATAATTTTGAAAAAAATAAATTAAGAATAATATATATATATATATATAAAGAGATGTGACAAGTTTTTTTAATTATATATAATATTAATAATATATATATATATGTGTGAGAAAACGGTAAAGTTTCAAAATTTTTTTTTAAACTGACACAACATTTAATGTGACAGTGACTTTTTTTTTTTAACAAAGTTACCGTTGGTAACTTTTGATTTTTTTTTGATTTTTTTTAATCTTTTTCTTTTCTTTTTCAATATATATATATACTTTAAAAAGAAACTTGTCACTTGTCACCTTACGAACTGTCCATGTCATCTTCTCGGGTATTTTTCCTTCCAATTTGTTTCGATCGTAACTTCTCTGTTTGAGCTCCGATTTGGATGATCTAACAGTCGTTGGAATCGTTGTAACGAGCTCTACACTATAGAAACTTTAAAATACAAAAAATGTCAATAAATAAAATGAAGTTTGTTATCATCAAAACATTAATTAATTAATTAATTAAAATTAATTAATTTGAGATTAAGGTCAAAAAGCCAACATTAGCTACCCTGATACTTCAATAACAAAAGGTGTTTCAAGAACACCTTCAATATATTCCCTTTCAACTGCAAGGGTCCCTCCACAGATACGTTCGTGGACAAAATAAATTTGCTTTTCTATCTGCAGTTGCCAATAAAATGTTAATTTATAGGCCACTGATCCCAAAGTAGAAAACAAAATTAGTTGGAAAAGAAAATAATTAGAGTTGACTCAATCCACAAGCCAAAGTATGAAGCACCATGGGAGGGTGAAGGAATAGGAGCTATCACGACACGACCATGTTCAAGGAATAGCACTTGTATGCCTCTGTACTTACTACTTACTACCAACTTCAGTGAGAAAGACATTAAATTGACCCCATTGGGAAAGATCGTGAGGGAGGGAGGTTAACGATTACATTGTTAATGTTATCTTCAACCTCCGTTTCAAGATGTTGTAACTCAAGGATTGCTATTGAAACCTCAAATTTAGAAGGAATTTTTACACGAGAGGTCATAGAAAGACTTCCTTTTCCATTGGCATCTTCTCACCTTCTATTTTGAGTTCCATTTCTACACACTTTCGTAATTGATCCCTGGCATCACCCCTAGTAACTATTCTGTTGGGAAGGATGTTTTATCTTCTCTATTTTACCTATTCTTTTTACTCAATACAATTTTATCCATTCTTTTTATTTAATACAATGTTATGCCCAACAATATACATATATACACAAACACACATGTATACAACGAGTTTACAAGATAGATTATTTTCATGCAGCATTAAAACTAGTAATTCTTTTGACAGGATTTCATATTCAACAGTCAGGTAAGTTCCAACACAATTGAATGACTATGCCTCCTCTCCAAGTATATCACCATGAATTAACCAAGTGTAGTAGCTGCCACAAAACAATAAAAGCTTATTTCATACAAACTCTTACGAGAGATTTCAGCACAGTAAAAAGTTACATTACAAGTATGAGGAATGCAATATAATTTATGCTAGGATCTTTTTCGGTGTAGACCAAAGCATATTGTTCAGACAATACAATTACGTAATTTCTTTGAAGATGACATTTGTAAATACCTGAGCTGATAGGACGTGGATATCGTAGATATAGGCTTGTTTAAATATGGTTCAAGGACAAATGTGATATATGGGACAAATCGCACCATTAGAGGTCTAGGGGTCATGAACTCGAGCTGGGTCTTGGTAGATATTGTTGGGGGTTGTTTTTGTGTCGTTCGTAATTGTCTTCGCAAGTTGTCTGAGGGGAAAGCTTCCCGCCGCTCCATCGATGTCGCGGTAATGTGTCGTCGGCAGAGATCAGTGGAGGAGGGAGAGAAGAAAGGTGGTTTGGTGTGAGTTGGGAGAGACCGGAGAGCGACATTGAAAGATGTGGTGGGAACTGAGGAGGTAAAATGTTTAAGAAGTATAAAATTTTTAAGTTAGGTTTAAAATGTGTCACTTTTAATGGCTGGCTATGGCGGGCTAAGCCCGACATTGAAACCTAAAAAAAAAAATTGTTCTGTTTTAGTGCCTTTTTTTTTAGCTTGTCTGATATTGTTTCCTCTGTATTTTTTTGTCTGACATTGTTTCTTCTATGTTCATTTTTGTCTGACATTAAAACTCATATTTGTATTAGTGTTTACAGCAAAGATTAATCTTAAGCAGTTTGGTTCTCTTTGACTTTTTCATCAGGTAGATATTATCTTTAAGCATGATAAAAAAAAAAGTTATACGTATCTATTGGGTGCATATATTACTAAAGCAAATAAAAACTACCTCGTCATCATCATCTTCTAAATCAGTGACAACATGTTTGTCCATCAGTTCCCTTCTTTAAAACCTCTTTATTAACATGAACCTAAATTCTTCAAGTTAGTACACATTATTATCAAAATTAAGCTTTAATGGTGAGATTCGCTCACCTTCTTTAGTATGATATTCTCCTTACATTTGTAGCATCTTTGAGGAAATATCATCATCAGATTCAGTTTTTGAATATTCTTTTATTTCTCTTCTCTTCACTGCAACTCATCATTCATCGTTCCATTCTCTTCATCAGACTTTGTATCATCATTTAAAACATTTGATAAATTCTTAAATTTAGAAGATCAATAAATGTATATACAAATAGAAGAATTATTAAACTTAGAAGGGCAATGCATGTATCACTATTTTTTTTTAACTCAAATCAATACTTGCATTAAATTAAATATGCCACAAGGGCTACAATTGAAAAAGGTGGGCCATTTTGATAAAGAACCCACGAAGGAAAGTCAGTATTCCATGAGGCACTAAGTTGAGATACAAGAGCATGTTTTGGCAATTGATTTGTCCAGACAATCATCTCCCTTTGCACATGGATGAAGAGGATACCTTGGAGAAGAACTTCTAGCCCCAAGAGTTCAAGAGTTCAAACACCAACACTGTCGTCTCATCTAATAACTCAAATTCCTGTGATAGCAACGCGATAGCCACAAGACAATCAAATTTCAGAATAACCCTTCCGAAGCCGGACCAAATACTTTGACATGCGCAATTTTGATAGATCAAATCTGCTAATTCAGGGTTTGTACAGACAAAACAAGTAGATTGATTGTATTATGTTGAGCCCTCTTGACATAAGCCCCTATTTAAAACAAGATTTCCAAGCGCAGGATCTGCGCTCGAGAGGAATGAGGGACGATCTAATTTATGAATTGTCACATTAATTGTTATGTTGTCCATGATTTTCTTTTTGTTTCCTTCTTTGGGAAACTTTTTTATTGTTTATCCTACAACTGTGAAGGGATTCTGAAAATCAGCAACTTTCCCCGTATAATTGACATTTTAAATGGGGTTGGATCTGAAACGTTCGGACCAGGATCTGCTCTGATGATCATCTCGGACGAGCCGCCACTCAGATTCAAATAGCTTAGACTGAGTTTCCTTATGTGCCATTTTATCGCCCCTTCCAAACTTGTGAATTTCACCTTCTTTATTTTCAGAGAAACACAACCATGTTCCATATTGGTTTGGTTTTCCTCTATCAACACCTATAATAGCATAACAATCATCACAAATCATTGGAAGATAGAAAATATGATCCAAAAAGGAAATGACATCAAATCTGATAACTCTTGTCAATAACGACTTTCCAATGAGACAAATGTCAAGCTTTTTCTTCGTGAAGATTGTAGAAGAGTCATTCACAGCAAACAGAATTGCATCTTCCTTCGAAGTTACTTTAGCCTATTTCCCCTTACGTCCCACTAAGTCTCCACTGCCCCACTTTTTGTCGATGTCATTCAATTTCTTATTTTGCCTTTTCTGAGCATCCTCACACTCTGCAGTATTCATGGCAACCTCCGCTTGGGTTCTTGATGATTGAGTCTGTATATTTAAATATAAGACATTTATCTTTGTAAAACCGAACAAGACATTTATAGATAACTATTGAAGTTATACCTCTTCTTTCCCTTTCTAAGGTGATTCTGCACGATTCCTTTGAACACCCTGATGTTATACCAGCAGCTTTTAATTTTTCACTTGATCGTCGAGATGCTCATCTTCTAACTTTGATCATATCTACTGACTTTATTTAGATTTTAATTTATTTAAATATAGAAAGTAGTTGGACTTATGTCGATATACTCCTCAAGTTTGATTTTAAAATTCTTTTTAAATTACGGGAAGGCAAAAAACAAGTTTTTAAACTTTTCTTTTGTTTGTTTTCCATGGTTCAAAGTCCAAAAATTAGAACAAAAAGACTGTTGGACTTACCTCCCTCAAACAACTGTTGAAAAGGCAGCTGGAACGACAAATCGGGGCATTGGACGATGGATTAGAGCGTAGGCGGCACGCAGACTTATGGATCTGGGTGGATCTGCAATTCGACGAGTGACAAACTGACACGTGGTGGATCTCGTTTGGGGTTCCCTCATTGGTGCGGTTGGCAGCAGGCGATGGTAGACGACATATCTAGGCTAGGTGATGCTGGACGTGAGGGTAGATCTTGATGTTCGACGCTGGAAAGAACATAACAAAAAGTTTCAGCGGTAGTGCACGGACTGTATATGGGAGGAGATTGAGTTCCAACAGCCTCAGTGCTGAACGAAATAGGACGAAACCGATCGAATAGGGACGGATGAACTAACCGAAACAGGACTAAGGCAACATAGGAGCTAACTAGAGACCTGACAGCGATGGTAGAGGACTATATGTAGAGATGAAAGTTGGAGGAGTTAGATGGAGATATGAGGCAAAAAGGAGCGGGCTGCTATATTACAAACCTAAATCCCTCCACTTCAAGACACAAGGTTATGGTTCTAGGTTTTCTTAAATTTCCATATTCATATTTACTCTTTCATTTCTAGGAATTTTACATTTAGATCTGTAAATTTCAAAATCTACCTAAACAAATTTTTAATAGTTTTAATATCTACTTTCAAAATCTGATTTCAAAATATAGAGTATCAATTTTAAATTAGATTTAAGTCGTTTAAAATTTATTTTTCATTATTTGATTGTTTTATTAGATACAATTGATTCCCTACGATTAAGGTTCGTTGTTTTTGCTATCCGTTCTATCAAATAAATTCCTAAAATTAAGCATATATATTTAATTTGTATAGGGGTATATTGGTATAAAATATTTATTTATGATTAAAAAAATGACACTTAGCCATTTATGCAATATCTGATATGTTTGACTATTTTTAAAATGCGTTATTTATTTTGGTCATTCCTGTAGTGAAACAAAACTGAAAATATTTATGGAAATCCTGGGTAATGGCCAAATCCACAGCACACTAATGAAAAATGATCGTAATTTTTATAATTTTAATGGCAACACATCTTTTACGAAAATTATGAAAGGGGTAATTTTTCATTTTTACCGAACACATCCGCTGTCCCTGGGTTCACGGAGACTGCCACTACGTCATTTGACAATTTTATCGGCCCACATTTCAGGAGCCACAAATTCTGTATCAAACTCAAAACTAAATCCCTAAAATTATCTCTACCCTACATAAATGGAAAATAAAATTTAAACTAATATAGATCATGTTTCAAAATTAAATCAATCTCTCTATGCCCAATTAGGATTTAACTCATTCCAGCTACCTTATTTGCCACCATCCTGTCTCGCTAATCTTCTATTCCATTGCATGGGTCCTCTCACTAATCTTCATCGTGCATCAATCTTGTTTTCCATGGAAATTCCTCTAGAATGAGTTAAATCCTAATTGACGTTGAGTAAGGCGGTTTTGGCCTTACCTAGACTTACAAAGTGCCACATGAGAGTGAATCTGATGATGATAAGTGAGAATGAGTAGATGATGAAGGATAATGTCGAACATGGATCAGTCCTTCCGACCATGACGTAATGCTAGTAAATAATAACGTTGGCCACGATGTAGAAGACAAAGAGTGTACCAATGATCTCCAATTTCTAGGCTATGCTCTAATGAAAAAGCAGTCCACTCTTTTTTAAAAGCAAATCTACTTATGATCTTCTTCATACTGTTATGACTATTTTTTGTTGTGAAAATCCAAATTTTAGAGTACATTTTAGCAATCGTAGTGGTGTGGGCCCTAATTTTGTTGAGTTACATGGTCAGTAACTTTGTGCATAGATACCTTATAGATAGTTCCACATACAGTGGAAGTGAAAGTGTGAATGTAACTCAGGTCATATAGACACACATTCGCAAACTCTATAGATACTCTATAATGGAGAGCACACACCAATTCTAGATGCACCAGAATATGTGTTCTTTAAAAAAATGGAAAAAGTAGAAGAGGGTGACATTATAAGTGGAAGCACAACATGTTCTAGACGCACCAACAAACGCGTTCTTCAGAGAATAGAAGAATGATAAGATTTGTGGAGATAGTTCCATATACAAAGTTTGAATGACGTATGTTGTATTATGTATATGCCCTATAGCCTGCTGTATAGTTGTGGATACAGACCCCGTGGATAGTTCCATATACAGAGGAAGCGAAAGTGTGACTTTATAATAGGGAGCATATATCCGTGCTAGACACACGACAAAACACATGGTATGATTATTTTAGTTTCCAATATACTTAGTCTTTTTATATTCCAAAATCCCTTAAACTTCGTCTCAATTAAATCTTCTTTAAGTTTATAGTTCATATTTTAGCTTTTCTATTTTTCTTGTAAATTTAGGATTTTAAAGAATAAAATAAAAAATGATCTTCAAGTTATTTGTAAAATATTTATTAGGCGTATAGATCGTCGATTTCCTAAAATTATTATCCATCTTTTTAGGTAGTATAAGTTGGTTAAAGATTTCCTAAAATCAATATGTTTTTGTTTAAGATATATCTATCGTAAACAAAAGGTAGAATTGTACCATATTTTTGCTATTTGGTTGAAGGGGCATATTTATCTTAAATAAAATTGAAAATTAAATCATAATTGAAAGTTAGTCATTATCACAATGTCAGATTTATCATTTAAGAATAGAGGCAGTGCCCACACCACACTAAAATCAAAGTTCAAAGGCCCAAACCTACATGCAAGGCTCACCCATTTGGACAATTCCCAGACCGGATCCCACATCCCAGTATATCCCACACGTGCTCGCCCCACAACCTGACCCACGCCTAGCCCAAACCTGTGTGCCTAGCCCCTTCGCACGCGTGCGATTTAACAATCATGCCGAACCGACTAACCCGTCAGTTCATCGGCCATTTCGGCACAGGTTTAGTATATTCCTTCGGGCTCTAATTTTTCTATTCCTTCCATAAATTTGCAGTTTGGAACCGGCTCGGCCCCAAACCGAGTCGAACTGAACCGTTTACACCCCTATACCAAAATATCGATCCCTTCCCAAATGCATCCTATTCGAAAATTCTTTTGATCCAATTTAGTGTTATAAAAATTGAAATAAAAAAGAATAAAACTAATTGAAACACACCCAGCAAAATAGGAAATCAACTTAGATTTTGATTCAATAGTGATTAAAAAGATATATGTATGAGGGCAAAAGAGAAAACAATTGTAATATGCTTCACAAGTTGAGTAGAAAAAAATTCAAAAAATAATTATATGGGTGTAACGTGGAATGATGTGAATATTTTTTTTAAAGGAAGATCTACTTTTCTCCTATAAAATAGGGTAAATTTGGAACTTGTTATGTTTTAATTTCAGACCCTTCAAAATCCGACTTATTTGGAATCGAAATTTTTTAACAAAAATCGTGATTTCAATCGCTTTTGATTTCAAATTTCCTCCTTTGGTTTTCAAACCAAACTACATAAATGATTTAAAAATCATTGTGTTCATTTCAAATCAAGTTACAAACAGAGTGTTAAAGTGTGTAATAGTGTGGTTATATGACAAAGTGGTGACCATCACAATCCATGAAGGAAAACTATAAAAAATGACATACTTGGCCAATAAAACAGCCTATTCTAGGAACTGGAATATGAAAAAAATTTAACCTACTGAACACCTTCTCAAAAGTCATGGGGATCCTCAATTAATGAAGGTATCTCGACAATTATGGCATCCCTATTCACAATTGGAAAGAAATAATTGCCTCCAAAGCTGCCTTATTATTCTCCACCTTGACATGTAAGGAAGAAGTAGGTAAATTCCTCAAATAATGCTTATCACAAATTTTAATACAATTAAGATCGATAGCCTCCCCATATTCCAAAACGGTGTTTGAATCGATTGTTGTTGCTCCTCCGCCCACCTGCTGCTCCGTCTTCCTTGCCCTTGGACCATGGAAGTTCTCTGAACCAAAACGAAATGAAGATGAAGAGTCATCCCAAAAGATGACTGGCGGGTGCTCTCTCCAATTATGTGTTTAACAACTCTTCAAAGTGCCCAAATGACTAAGCCACGGACCATACATAACAATGTTGTCTTTGATTCTATCAGCCACAACAACATGGTCAACATCCAATAGGGAGATCCCCAACACCCGATCACCGTCCACTATCACATAAACCAGCGGGGAAGAAAGATCCTCCCTGAAAATTGCCTCCACACCAGCAAAAGAGATCCTTTTTATATTTAGATCCATACTACTTACTTGTTGAAAAAAACCACGTTGTTGAAAAAAACCACAGAAGAATCAGAGCAAAACAGAGAGAAAACACTGTCTGAAAAAATTCAGTCAGAAGATTGAGAGAAAAGGTACCCCTTTCACGGAGGAGGAACATAGGAGGAAAGCAGGCCACTCCTCACCCTCCCCACTTTTTGTGGAGAGGGTAAAGTAGGTCTATTAATAGAGAAATAAAATAAATAAATATTTCTAAAGTGGGGTGCACATATTTGATTTAAAATTACTCTACCGGAATCTACCTTCTCTTTCGTATGTGATTATTGATTACTTTTTTTTTCTCCTTTTTTAAACATCTTCACTTATCTTTTGCATTTTCATTGGCAGATTTCTTCTCTCTTCAAACTAATTTTTTTAATTCTATTTTTCCTTTTTTTCATTGTTATTCAAATTTTTTTTTGACATCTTCAGTTTCTTCCTTCCTTAAGGTATTTAAATAATTTTTATCTTCTTCTCTATTTTCATTCCCAAATTTTTTAAAAATAAGAAGAAAAGTTTGTTTATTTTAGTTTGATATTTTCATTTTATTTGTAGTTTTATTTCAAATAATTGTTTTATGGGCCCATTTAATCAATATTATAATTTTATTTTATTTTTTACTCATTTTGATGTATTCTTTTTATTTGTAAATTTATTTTCAAATAATTAAATAATTGTTTTATTGTTCTAATTTGAAATAATATAAGTAAATTTTATGTGTTCCCAATATGCATTAAAGAAATTTTAAACATCACTAAATAAAAACAAAAACTAAAAGAGTAGATAGTAACAAAACTTTAGAATAAGACAACATATATCTTTTTTTCCACAAAGGATAAAACAATATTTCATTAAAAAAAAAACTTTAAATGTGCAAATGAGAAAATATTAATTAAGAGAGATAATAAGCAATGTTGGGATCATATAGTAACTTTTTTCCTTATATTATATTCCTACATCAAAATCATTTGATTTTCCAGTCCTGTCTATTCTCATGAAGAATAATTGAAGTTGTATTTGCTCGAGTGAATGGGATGGTATTATGGTTTGGAATTCAATTTGGGTAAATATCTATAGATATTGAATAATCAAACATAAGTGATAAATTTAAATATGTTGAAAAATATTTCATGAACTTATTGAAAATTCAATGTTCTTTAATTATATGTTATGAGCTAGCTATTGATTGGACAATAAAATTTTTAACTAAACCTACATTTCAAGAATATTTTTACTCAAATGTTGAAAATTTTTAATTGATGCCTGTCTATGACCAAGAAGTCGTCAGTTCGAATCCCTCACTTCACATGTTATATTAAAAAATAATAATAATCAAAATTCATAAAAATGATGAATTTAAGAATTAAAAAAGAGCAAATAATTAATTATAACATACTTAGACATGGGGATGAATAGATACAAATATTTTCCTGCATTCAAGAAGAAAATGAAAAGGATATAAAATTGTTAGAAAGGAATAGAAAAACAAAGTAATAAAGAAAAGGGAAAATAAAAAATAGATGAAAAAGTCATACATATTTTAAGAAAAAGAGAAGTACGCCAAGATGCCTATTTTTTTTAAATAGGAATAAGAATAAAATAAAATAAAACAATGAGTAATTTTTCTTTTATTCTAGGTGGGGATCAAACTCAGAACCTCCTCGTTTGAAATATATGTCAATTAGCCTTGAATTATATACTCGTTTGGACAAATAATCACTAATTAACAAGAAAGAGAATGTAGCATTAACAAGGGAGGGAAGGTAGAATATTTGGATAGAGTAGTTTTACTTTCAACTATCTTGACCCACTCAGAAAATATTTATTTTTTTTTATTTTATTTTAATTGTATAATATAATAGACATACTTTCCACCCCGCACACCTTAGATGAACGAGGTAAGTAAAATTTGAAGATAGAGAAAATTTCCCCTTAAAGCACAATCTTAATAGAAAGTGAATGGAAATAAATATTTTATTTTAAAAATTTTGAAAATATTTAATATATTTGGAAATTACCAATACTTAAAAAAAAAAATCAAGTAAAAAATATATTTGACATCGTTAATAAATTGAGACTCTAGATTGGTAGTATTTGTAAACGTTATTCCCAAATCACAATTTTCCTAAAACTTAAACTTCCTAAACCAGCAGTTCAAATATAAGCTTTTTTAAACCCAAATTTATCCAAATCTATACCTCAAACACAACTTTCTTAAACTCAAGTTACCTACAACCCTGCATCCTCGGGTGTTGGCGCAGTGACAAGAGACTTGGGTGTTGACACCCAAGATCCAGATTTACGTCAAGATATGTTTTGGTTAGTCAAAAAGTACTTATGAGATATTAAATAAAAGTTATGCACCTAAGCCCCTACAACTCTCTACCACATTCAATCACACATTGAAAAGGCCCATTGATTATATAATAGAGGGTTTTGAAGTACCACCATCCTAAATTTAAATCTCCAAATTCCCCAACAATACTTTTTTTTCATAAAAGACAAAGGATTTCAAACATGGAAAGGATATCATGTGACATATAACCTATGGGGTATTGGACCTCATGGATTGCCCTCTTAGTAGGGTATATTTTTTTTAGGTCAAAGAGAAAAATGAAGAAACTTATGGCTGAAAATCTATAGGAGATGAATGAGTTGTTTAAAACTAGAGCACATCAATTTTATCTTTTTACGTTACAAATAATGCACTAAGAAAAAAACAAAATTTGATATGAATTTTGGAATTATGAAAAGTGACTTTTTCAATAATTAAAAGTACTTTTAAAATTTTTTGTAATGTTTGAGTTCTTATATTTGGAGTTTTTTTTTTTAATTTTTCGGAATTGATGTCGTGTGATTTATGCTGTAGATCCATATAATTAGGATTTATTGTGTGGAATGAACGATACTGTTGTAACCAGCGTAGGACTTAAACTTGAGACCTTAAGGTAGGTGGTACCACAAGGCTGCAAGTACTTATCACTTCACCGTTCCAAAGACTACCTTCCAATTCAAATTATCATAGGATTATGTTTAGAAATAACATAAAAATACATACTAAAAAAATTAAAATACCCTTTGGAAAAAGTTCAGGGCCTTATGTACTTGAAAGGAGATGCCTTTAATATAAGTGATTTATCAAAAATACTTTAATTAGTTTGCAAGTAATCTTATTATGCTTTTAAAAATGGACTTTGGTGGCAAGCACTTGAACCAAAAACATTCTACGAACGCATTTCACAACCACTTTCGGAGCTTTTAACTAATGAATTTTCAGGGATCCAATTCCACTCCTGAACATGTCATAAATACTTTTAACACAACTACTTCAGTTATAAGTACTCGATAAAAAAAATATTTAATAAAATCACTTTAATGTTTAGTTTTATACTCTTAAACTCGTGACTTTTTCCCAAACAACTCTATATTTATTTCCAAACCATTAAAATTTCGAACGAGAAAGTACTTTTGATACTGTCAAAAAGCCAAAACCCAGACCAATACCTCTAACCAAAACAAAAGAGGTCAAAATTGCATGATTCCAAGTAGCAGTTGGAAAGTCCATTGTTGGGAGTTTAAAGACTTTTTAAACCCCTTTTCTTATTGTTGCTACTAATAGCACTATATTTTATGGTGGGGAAATTTATGAGCCTCAAAAATCAGTTTCCAAAATTTTCACCCCCATTTTTTTTTTTTTTTTTTTTGGAAATGGAAGAAGCCTGTGGTAATTACATTAGGGGTTAGTTCAACTGTTTTTCCTACCAGAGTAATTAATTGGTGTGGAAGGATATGGTTGTAGCTGTAGTGGTTGGCAACCATAAAGGCCCTCTCTTAAATTTTGAAAATTTGTCTTTTCATTATTGAGATTAAAAAAATATGGTCAATAAATAAGAAAGCAAAAATTTGAAGGCTTAATTTTGTTTGAAGGCTTGGCATACCCAACTTGAAGGTTAATTGTCTCTAAGTCTCAAAGACAGATATGAAATTTAGATGAATGGGTCCTTATTTGTCATTTCCAATTTTAGAAAACATTTCTAAAATTGTATATAATTTTTGGAACTAAAAATATATATTGATCCCATTTGATAATAAATTTATTTTTAGTTTTTTCATAAAGAAATAAACTTTGGCTTGTTTTCTTTCCTTTTTTTGTTTTGTTTTTTTTTTATAAATATTTTGCATTCTTAAGCAATTTTAAAACACAAAAACAAGTTTTGGAAAAATACTTTTTATTTTTAAAATTTTTGAGTTAGAATTTTACACAATAACAAGTATTGGTGAGTAAATAAGTTTATTTTTCTTTGAAAATAAAATGCTTATAAAACAGATATATTATCAATTACCGTCGAGCTATATTCGCTTTGACGACACACATTGCTTTTTGTTTTCTTTTTAAGTTTCCAAATTTTTTAAATATAAATGAAATTACTATCTTATCATTTTTACTCATAAATGCATAATATATATTACAAATAAATATATCATAACAATTTTTAATATTCTATATATACTTCAAAAAAATTCAAGTAAAACTCTAAAATTTGAAAGCCATCAACACTTGTTTCTTGTTGTCTATTTTTTATTTCTGACTTTTAGTTTTTATCTTTAAAAAAGAAATTAGAAGTATAAGGATATGTTTAGTCATTGTTTTATAGTTTTTGTCCTATATTTTTTACGAAAAGAGAAAAAAAATTGTAATCATTTATCATTTCTTATTCTCTAAAATATTAGATTAAAATGTTAATTTTACTTAATACAAAATTTTCCAAAATAAATGTTAAATTATTATGTGATTTTAAAATTTTCAATATTTGTTATGTATTTTATAATCAAATAACAGTTCTATTAATATTTTTACAAAATAAGAGTAACAAGATAGGGAAAAAACTAATTTCTCCTATCTAAAATTTGTCCACAATATTAAAATACTTCTAGAAAAATGATAAATAATAAATAGAATAGATTGACCAACACATAAATACACCTAAAAGAAACTAACAATTTTATTGTCTTCTTAATTTCTTAAGAGTATTATATTTCAAAGAAGTGTTAGAGTTCAAAGCTATGATTTTTTAAGGAAAATTATTGATTACTAATGTCTTCACCAATTGAACTATATTCAAGTAGATTAAATTGTTTTAAGAGAAGAACTATAATTGGTTCAATGTAGTGTTTTAAATATTTTTTATCACGATGAAAATGTCGATTTCCCAATTTTAAGAAAATGTTGAGAGGAATATAAAAATAAAAATTCATAACAAACATTTAAATTAACAAATAAGCATTTTATTATTTTTGAAATAAACTAAAAAATTAATAATAATAATATATTATTATTATTATTATGTCTACCTTAGTCTTAGTGATATTTTAGTGATGTTTTTCAAATTTTATTAGGTTTTTTTTTTTTTTTTATACTGTGGAAATGTCAACAGAAATGTGAATGATATGCTTGACAAAATTAAAATTAACCTAACCTACGCATGTGTGACAAGATATCCTTATATATGACAAGGTTAGTTAACTATCATATCCAATTCATTAACAAAAGAAATCTAACTCCATCAAGATTTTAAATATATTTTTAAAATGGACATATATATTTACCTTTTGATTGGAGATATATGTCAATTATTGTTGAGCTATGCTCGCTTTGGCAGCGGTTAAGAATATTTGATTTGGCAACCCACCAATAATCATTATTATATATATAAACGTTAATATAATTGATGGAATTAATAAGACATATATAATGGGAAATTGACAAAATAAATAAGATATATATAATTGGAACCGTTGTAAATATATAAAAAATGTTTAGTAAAATTAGCAAAATAACAATCACATTCAGTTTTTTTCAAATATAGTATTTAAAAAAAATGAAGGTTCAATTTTAAACTGACAGTTTTACCCAAATAATATATATTTGTAGTGTATCTATATTATATCTGACTACTGATATATGTGACTATTGATATATGTATGTGATATCCATCTGATATATTACTGATATGAGTGTTTGAAATATTTGTAATAGGTATGTGATATAAATCTAATATACTACTAATATGAGTGTCCGTGCAATATGTATGTGATACACATTTAATATACTACTGATATGAGTGTCTGATATACTATTGATATAAGTGCAAATTTTTGCTACATTTGAAATTTTAAAAAATAGGTGATATATTTTAAAATTGATAAAAAAATTTTGCTACCCACCATAATTTTCCTATATTAATTGGTACCAAGTTTGGGTTTTTATTGAAATGTAAGTATTGGAGGTTAACATAGATGGGGATGGTGGGTAGAATTTAATTCAAATTTGCTCTGTCTCCTCTCTTGGTCACATTCACTACTTTCTAATAATCACATTCACTACTTTCTAATAATGCTTCTTATGAAATTAATGTTTATATATTTGCCTTCTCTTTTCCCTCAAAAGAGAAAAAAAGTTCGGTATATCTATCGAAAAGGTGAAGAATTTATTCATTTTTTTTTTAAAATAAGACTTGTATTTCCCTTGCTTTGAAAGAAAGAGAAAATTTCATGGTTATTTTCAATTTTAATCTATCATGGATGTGGAGGCGAACCAAGCCATCTTGGCCTGGTATGGAAACCAACCTAACACGATTGAGTGCACTCCTGATAATAAGACGGTCGCTGGCACCCTGTACCCAAACTTATTGTGTGCTACCAAAGATCGTACAAGATGCTGCCAAGCCCCTCACCTACACAATAGTAGGAGATAGAAGATGTCGGTGGTTCCCACAAACCCTCGATGTGGTATACCTCTCCCTTGTGAATGCCCATGAGATGATGAGAGTGGAGACCTCCCCTCACATCCTCTCCATCTCATATATAAAGAAAGAGGCAATGCTAATAGAGGTAAGCCGTATTTTCCCTGCACCCTGTGAGGACTCGACACACACATTGAAGCAAACTCTATCATTGAGATTCCTGCTCCTTCATTATTTTTGCTCGATAACTGTTTGCCCCTACTTGAGTTATAATTTAAGTATCAGAGTGCATTTGTCAGTGTACACACCAGTGTAAGATTTATATATGCGTGTGGATGTAGAACAGTATCAGAGACGAGAGTGTACGTGACACTCGAATGGCACCTACGTGAACCTCGGAATCGGCATCAACAGAGTTCCTAAAATATTTATGATAACAACTAATCAGTGTAATAAAAAATTTGCAAAATTTTTAATGTTTACTATATTATTGTACCTACCAGCTTTTAATTGTAAAAATTTAAAACCCTTAAGTGGTAGGACATGTCAAATTGAAAATGAATTGCACTATAGGTTATAATGGGTTTTGCAATTATATATATGGTTTATATATATTATTGTTTTTATCTGTTTAGTTAGTTACTAATAAGTTATGAATTATCAATTGTCTTAATTTTAATTGAATCAATAACATGGTCCAATTTTCCTTATTATATATGTAACTTTGAAGATTTAATTTTTAGATTTAAATACGTTTTTATCATATACTTTCGACTTTAGTTCATTTTGGTCAATGTAATTTCAAAACGTCTATATTAGTTATTGTATTTTGAAATTCTCATCATTTTAGTCCTTGTACTTAACATTTGTTTTGATCCCTTACTTTTAAAATGTGTGATCCCTTCATTTTCACTTTTAATCTCATCTTCTTTCGATCATATTCTTTGCATGACATCTCACTTGTAAAATTTATTAAAATATAGTCATAATTTTCTATCAAAGGATTCTTTTAGTATAAAATTTTTCAAATCAAGATTAAAATATTCACTTTTTAATAGTACAAACATTTTGAAAATATAGAAATTAAAATGAACCAAATTTAAAATTACACCGACCAAAATAGACTCTTGAAACAGACACAAATAAATCAATGTAACAAATAAGATGAAAATATTATTTAAATGAAAAGAAAACAATAATCCAAATGGGCCAACTTTTGTATAATAATTACCCATCAAAAAACTCTAGCTATTAAATAAAACCACAACCTTTAAACTGTTTAAAAGTCACTTGCTTCTTTTGCCACATGACACCCAATTTTTTCAGCTCTCACAATGCTATGCCCTTTTTGAGCTGGCAGTGAAATGTAGAGAAGAAAACAGATAGAAAAAAACAGCCATTTATTAAATCACTATGAAGAGATATCAAACAACTCCCATCCTCGTCTTCCTTTCTATATAACATCCTTTCAACTCCCCTCCATTTTCCACCCCATTCCAAAACTTTCACCTCCAACCTAGCATCTTTCTCGTCCCGGTCAGGTTCAATGGCAGCTCGCTCGTGGCTCGTTCTCGGCCTCGTGTTGGCGTTGGGAGCTCTAAGTTCCCAAGCAGAGGCCGGGCGAGCTTTCTTCGTGTTTGGGGACTCGTTGGTTGACAATGGCAACAACAACTACCTTGCCACCACTGCCCGGGCAGACTCGCTGCCGTATGGCATTGACTTTCCAACACACCGTCCGACTGGCCGCTTCTCCAATGGCCTCAACATCCCCGACTTCATCTGTTTGAACTCATTCTCTCTCCTTTTTCACTCGAGTTTGATCTTTTATATATATTCTTAACATATGGTCTTTCAGGTAAGCACCTCGGTTCGGATTTTTTGCTTCCGTATTTGAGCCCCGAGCTCAATGGTCGGAAGTTGCTGGACGGGGCGAACTTTGCTTCTGCTGGCATTGGCATTCTGAATGACACTGGAATTCAATTTGTATGCCCAAATTTCCTCATTTTCTTTGACTGAAAAAGCTGAACTTGTTAACATATTACTCTTAGCCTTATAGAAAATATGGACATGTGGCGGTGCAGATCAACGTAATAAGAATGTTTAGACAACTAGAGTACTTCGAAGAGTACCAGAAGAGAGTGGGCGGCATCATCGGAGCCGAGAGAACAACCCAGCTAGTCAACGGAGCTCTAGTTATCATCACCGTCGGCGGCAATGATTTCGTCAACAATTACTTTCTCGTCCCCTTCTCTGCCCGATCGAGGCAGTATGCTCTCCCTGATTACGTTAAGCTTCTCATCGTCGAGTATCGAAAACTTCTTCTGGTAAATTTCTTCCACTTACCACTTACACCTAGACTTCACAACTTTAACACATTTATTTTCCTTCATTTGTTAAGACTTTTATGGGTAAACTTCACTCTGAATAAATCTATTTTTTGTTCAATATTTGGAGCTTTTAACCATTTTAATATCAACTTTTGTTACTTAATTTTGGTCTTTATATTTTCAAACCATCTATTTTATTATTCAATTTTTTTAAAGTGATTATTTTAATTTTTTTTTAACTTCTAGAAATATTGCAATAGCTTTGGTATTAAATGAATTTTGTTGGGTACATAATTTGTTTGTTTGAGTTTTGCAAAGAGCACAAAATGTTAACTATTTAAAATAAACGAACTAAACCGAATAAAAGCTAAAAATATGACTACTAGACTTGGATAAATTAATTTAATATTATAATTTACATGGAAACTTTGTGTTAAAATTAAAGAAACAAATATAATAAATTAGATGAAAGATAATATGTACACGTAAACAAAATATATGTGAACTGAAAGATTGATAAAACAATAAAGAATAAAGGTTAAAACATTTTTATTTTAAATTTTTATTAAAGTAACGCTTTAGTTAGTCGAATACGTCCATCTGTCTGCCAACTACTATTAAATTTTTCAAGTGGGAGAGAAAAATACGAAATATATATTTTTTATTTTACATAAATAATAAGCGGTCAATTTTTTTAATATAGTACTTGATTTGTGATTATGTTGCAGAGGGTGTATGAACTTGGAGCGCGGCGAGTTCTAGTGACGGGAACGGGACCGCTCGGGTGCGTTCCAGCGGAATTGGCGATGAGGGGTGGCAACGGCGGGCAGTGCTCGACGGAGCTGCAGCGGGCGGCGTCCTTGTATAATCCGCAGCTTCTTGAGATGATCAAAGGACTCAACAGTCAAATTGGATCCAATGTGTTTGTGGCTGTTAATACTCACCTAATGCACAATGATTTCATCACCAATCCTCTGCCATTCGGTATCTCTCCTTTTTTATCAATTCTAAATTCTAAATTATTGTAATTAAATCTCATTTTAATCCACAAACTTTTAATTTATTTTATTTTAATTTCTTAATTTTAAGTCGTTTATTCGAATCTCCAAACTTAAAACAAAATTTTAAATAATAAATAATAATAACTATTTTATTCATGATTGTTATATTATTTTGTCATCTAATATTTGCTCACCCAATATTCGTTTTCAATCAATATAGTTTGAATACGCACATGCTCACATTAATATATTAACGCGTATACTCAAAACCACTACTGAATTTGTTAAAAGAAAATTAAAAAAAAATACCAAAATGATTATTTTTTGAAAAGTCTATGGAGTGAAATAGACATTAAAATAAAACAAATCTAAAAGTTCATAAACAAAAATAGATATTTTGAAAACACAAGTTAGTTTGTAAATACTTTTAAAGCTTAGAAACCTTTTAAACACAACTCTGAAAGTTTAGGAGCTAAACTCGTTTCATAATAATCTTGATTTGATGATGTGGCAGGGTTTCAAACATCAAGAGTGGCATGTTGTGGGCAAGGGCCATTCAATGGGTTAGGGCTTTGCACAGTGGCATCAAACTTATGCTCCAATAGAGATGACTATGCCTTTTGGGATGCCTTCCATCCTTCCCAAAAGGCAAATGGGATCATAGTGAAACAAATATTCCAAGGCACAACCCAATATATGTACCCAATGAACCTTTCCACCATCCTTGAATTGGACTCTAGGACTTGAAAACTAAAACCCCCACCCAAAAAAAAATAAAAAAATAAAAAAAATTAAAGAGAGAGGAGAGAGAAAAAGGATAATCTTATCTCTCTCTACAAACACCTAAAATGTTCTTTATGCTCCCTTTCAAAATAACCCTTGTGGGTTTGAATGCCCTATATAAGTCTATGTTAATACTATATAATTTGGTGTTTGTGTGTAGTTCGTGTTTTCATTCTTTGTCCCATCAATCCAATGTGTATGTTGCTCACAAATTTAAAACCATAAATGTGTGTTGAAAGTATTAACCATTTGGTTTTGTTAACCAGCTACAAAGAAAGTCAATTGGATTTTCTTAATCGACTCAGTCGTTTTGTCTGTTGGATCAAACCTTTAGATTCCTTAATTGGTTCGATAAGCTGCGTTTAAGTTTGATGGGCTCATAAGTGGCTTTCCTCTCTGGTCTGTTTACAATTATGATACACTTGGAGATCCTTAACCAGCTCAGTAGGCTACAACTAAGTCTATTGAGCTCAAAATCGACTTACTTCTTCGGCCTACTTACAATTATGATACCCTTTGGAAATCCTTAATCGGCTCAATATGCTACAATTAAGTCTACTAGGCTTATAATCGACTAGGTTGTCTGGCTTGATTACAATTATATGATACCCTTGAAGATTCTTAATTGGCTTATGAGCTATAATTAGGTCTATTGGGCTCGTTATTAGCTCTGTTCTTTCACTTGCTACAATTACAATACCCTTGAAGTTCCCTAATTAGCTTGGTTGGCTACAATTAAGTCTACTCGGCTCATTATTTAGCTTGCCTTTTTGCTTGTTTCAATTATGCTCTTTACAGCGTTCCTTAATTGGCTTGACCTTAAGTAGTTGTAACTAAGTCATCTTTTAGGTTTTTTAGTTAGTTGGAATTCTTTGTTTTGGTACTACTTACCTAGGGACATTCTTGGTTGGCCATTATTGGTCCACCATTCGTAGTCTACCATTCTTGGTCTGTTATTCTTGATCGACCTTCTGGCTCATTAATCTTGATTGGCCTTTTGACCTATTAATCTTGCTCTACCTTTTGACTCGTTGATTTTGATCGACCTTTTGGCTTGTTGATCTTGATCGGTCCTCTGGTTTGCTTTATCTTGATCAGCCTTTTGGTATGTTGATCTTGGTCAGCCTTTTGGCTTGTTGATGTTGATCAGTCTTCTAGTTGTCTTCTGGTCTATTGATATTAATTGGCCTTCTTTTTCCTTTTTATTTATTTATTTATTTTACCCATACGAGTGGCCCCACTCTCTTGATGAAATTTGGCTCGATTGAAGGTCATAATGTGGGACGGTTTAATCTTGAGAGTAGTAAGACTTTCATGTTGGGTCTAACCTTTCTAAATCAGCGAGACATTTCATTTGATGTGATTTTCCATAGTTTTACCCTAGGAGTTGATGTCTTGTTTAATCCAGCGTTTGGATAGAGGTCATAATGGTGACTTTCTCTGATATCGTGGATCCACTCTGTTAAAGTATTGTTGGCGAGGAAATCCATAAGCTTGGATTTCATGATGTGAGGCTATTACTACTTCTAGAAAGAAGTTATGATATTTAGACCTACTTGCTTCTCCGTTGAGATAAGAGTAGGGGAATAAGTTAGTTTTTTTCATCTACTTATTCGGGGAAGATCTGAAGAGCATCTTTACTAGCCTATTCCTATTTGGGAAAAGCAGGAACTCGATGTAATGTTGCTTCACCATCAATGTCGAATCTGTTTGCTTGCCTCTTATCGCCTTTGGAAGGATGTAATTATTTCCAACCTAACTGCTTTTCTTTTGAGAGTAAGACAAGACGAGCAAGTTGACTTTTTTATTCGTTCATCCATGGAAGAGTAGATGATCTTTGAATGGCTACTCTGATGTATTCTCCCGAATGGCTACCAAGGGCTGCTTCTCTTGAAAAAATTTTGCATGTCCAAGTCTTTATTAGGTTTGCTTGGTTGACTTGACCTATAGAACTATGATGTGACTAAGCGACCATTGGTGTTGTTTTAAAGGAACTTGATGAGACTCCTAACGATTAGAATACCAAAAAGGAGACTGGGATTAAGGACAATTATAAGTCAAAATGGAGGGGCTATTTATCTCACTTTTTTATGCAAAGCCACCACTGTGTATGAAGTAGATGTAGCAGAAGCCATGACAGTTAAAGAAAAGTTTGTATCAGCCATGAAACAACTAGGCTTGCAAAGAACAAAGATCTATCGGGTGCATGGTTGGAAGAGGTCCAAAAGTCGTGGATCAAGTTTTGAACAAGGATCGACAACATCTACCCCCTTTCGGTGTCGAAGGCGTTAACACCTGAGTCGTGTTGGGTGATTGAGGTCTATTTTGCTTTGTTCTACTTATATTCATGAATTTAAAGTTTCTTAAAATATAATTGGATTATCATGTGGATGTTCTAGGTATATTTTCTTAATGTGATATTTTGATATTTTTCGACGTTCCTACTTTTGTTATATATATGAATCTACATCATCGATTCTACAATTTTTTGAACCTTTGATGTAACTTTACTTTCTAATTTTATCCTACTAAGTCATGTTATAGTAGGGATATTCTTGACCTTTTATCTAGCGACATGTGGCAGCTTTCTCTGTTTAGAGTTCATTTAAATTGTTTAAATTTAAGGCACAAAGCCAAACACTTTTAGGGTTTCTCTTAGAGTTAGCCAAACCCCTATTATAAGGCTTCTTGCTCTTTTGGCAGATTTGATTTTGAATAATTTGAATAATTAAAAAAAAATAGTATCGTTGTTTGCATCAGCTTACATCCTTTGCAATTTCTTGCTTTAGAATTACATACTTAAAACATTGGTTTAATCCATCAATTTGTTAATTATGGCTCATTTGGTAAAGTTCTCGTTTTCCGTTTTCCGTTTTCTGTTTTCCGTTTTCTATTTCCATGTTTCCTGTTTTTTATTTCTTATTTCTAATTATTTTAGAACTAGAATAAAAGTTAGTAAATATACCTTAAGTTAAATAAAAGTTACCAAGAATACCAAGAATACCTTAAGTTAGGTTAGCTTATTTTTTTAGTTAAATAAAAGTTAGTAAATATAATATTAAAAGATATAACATATACTCTGTTTGATCCGAAAAAGTCCAAGCTCGGAATCCACGTAGGTCGGAGTGAAAGAGATGACCTTCTTGAGCCTTCGAAGAACCTGCAAAACAAGGTTAGCACTCCGACGAGCAAGTTAGCTCTTATCCAATCTAACTCAATGAATGCAAATGGATTCGCGTACCTTGTATTGAAGGCAAGAACATCTATTTATAGAGATTGGATCCGACAGAAGTTCCGACATGAGGCTAACGGTCGTCCGACCGCCCGTAAAACGTGGCGTGTTGTCGGATTTTAGAGACATAGATCGACTCGGACCATTTGCACAATAATATAATAGGGGAAACTAGCTCAGCTCGTGCCATGGCTTCCGACCTGAAAGGACTTGAGCAAATTGTTATACTCTAAATGTGTTCTAATTCAAGTACCTTTACGATGTTGACATGTGGCAGGTGAAAATCTGCCTCCAACATTGGCCCCCACTTCGACGAGCGGGAAGTCAGCTCGGTGAAGTATTCCGAGGTATCTGAAGTTTGGGTAGATTCCATGTGTCAATGCATGACGTCACCAATGACGCCAGCCTTACTGTTTATCTCGAGAACTCAATCGTCGCCATGAGGAATAACCTGTCGTGGGCGAATCTTGTCCATCGATCCTTTCTTCATCGTACGGTCTCTGCGCTTTCAGACTATTCTATAAAAGGCGGAGTTTTTCGCTTCATTCTTTATTTTGAAGTTTCTTGAATACCTCGGCCATCGTCTAAATTAGGTATTTTCCCTCATTTGTCGGATAACTTTTAGGTATTTCATTCATTTTAAGTATGAGTAGTTCGCCTCATGATTTGTCATCCCAATCTAGCAGCTTTTCAAGCTCGGAGAGTGCCTTAGGAGAGCCAAACTTAGCGTCTACCTCAGAAAACCCGAACTTAACGTCTACCTCAGGAACTCTCGTAGCAAACTCTATAGTCGAACTTCCTCCCTCAACCTGCTCGGTAGGTAGATTAGCCGAGCTTCAGAAGAAATACCTCATCCCTGACTCCATAGACCTCAGGGTCCCTAAGGTCAGTGAACACCTTGAGAATCCCCCTCATGGATTCGTCAGTTTTTACCCTCAGATGTTCAACAGAGGGGTTAGGCTTCCTCTCTATCCCCTCATCCAGAGGTTTCTTAGTGTTGTCAACCTTGCCCCAGCTCAGCTCTCTCCCAACGGATGGTCTATCGAAATTAGGGCTTACATCCGAGAGGAGGAGGAGGATAGGATTACCGTAGATCAGCCTTTAGTCACCCACACCGTCAAAGCTTCAAACAAGGGAGAGGGTAGGTATTACCTCTCTGCTAGTAGAAACATAGGTCAGCTCATTAGGAATCCTTCTTCTAATAAAAATTGGAAGGAGTGTTGGATCCTCAATCTGGTGATTGGCTCGTGAAAAATGGAGATGGTGAGCCGATCTGTCACGTCCCAGTAGAGTTCGGAGATGTAGGTGAGTGTCGTAGGTAAGAGTTAGGTTCTTACGAGTTTTAGTGCTTTATTTTCTGATAAAACTTTGTGGTACAGCTCTACCGTCTCCCATACCAAGGATAAGCAACAAATCATGGGAGATCCTCTAGCGTGCCTAAGGTCGGAACCTGAGATACGCTCTGTGTGGCGAAGCTCTTGTTTCCAATTCTCATCTATTCTCCAGTGGTCTTAGTCCGCACGACCAGCCAGACAAGTACAAGAGGTTACCCAAGCCTCGATAACGCAAAGCTTTAGTGAAACGCAAGGCTTCCTAAGGTAACCTCCGTTTTGAATGCCTGCTCAAATTTCAGCACGTCTTATTAACGTTTTACTTCTGTGCAGGGATGGCTTCTAAGTTCTTCGGTCTCTGTAGCGATAAACGACAACGCGCCTCATCCTCGGCTGCTCAACGTCCAACTGCCCAAGCTCATCAGCGCACGAGCAGTGCTGACATTCTGGTCCCCGGGCTCGCCAACTTGGCTAAAGTCCAAGCTTTGCAAGTGCAGCCTCTGCAAACTGTTGCGGGAGGCGAGGGGTCGGTAGCTCATTTGAAGAGGAAGAAACGAACGAGGGACTCGCTCCGATCCCAGGAGTCACTTCCAAGTCTCCACCGCTTCCCATTGAAGTTGACTCAAGGGAAGGATCCCTCTTAGCTTGGCAGGTTTAGATTCCCTTTCAAGCTCGAGTTCTCACTTCCGAGCATCCACGATGTCGCGACAAAGGTGAGGTCTTCTAACTCTCGCCGAGTGGAGTGATCTGTCCAGACACCTAGGAATTTAGGAGATGTGCTGAGGAGGACAATGGCTCCTGCTGCAAAGGTAACTTCATATATCTTTCACCCATTTAACATATTTCGAGGGTCGTCTTCTCTAACATTTAGTTTTTGTAGCTGCACTATCATGCTTGCCTATCTGACTCCATGGTGTGCTCCGAGCTTGAAGAGCGAGACCTTAAGGAGGAGGATACTCGGACTTCATATGAGCAATGAATCGCTGACCTCGAAGCGGAGGTGGAACGAGTCTGAGCTGAGAAGGAAGCGGAGGCTGATAGGTCTCGAGCCACAATCTCGCAGGCTCGCACCAACCTGTAGAACGCGAGAGGGCGAGTTGCATCGGCAGAGAAAGGTTGGAGGGAAGCCCAACAGAACTTGACGAGCTGGGCTTACTTAGAGAAGAGAGTGAAGGAATTCAGCAAGTTCGACGGCATGGCGCACGAGCTAGCAGATAAAGGTTTCTACTATGCCATTGGCAAGCTCGAGACTACTTGCTTGGAAGAGGCCGTTGCAGCTGTTGAGCAAGAATACAAGGTTGTCTAGGTTGATCGTCCTGTTGATGCTAGTGAAGGGGCTGAGACGACTGATGTTGATGCAAAAGCCAACAAGCCTATTGAAGACGACACTATGGAAGAGTAGCTTTTCTCTTTTCGCATCTTTTGTTTGCCTTTTCCTTTTTTGCTTTGAGGGGAAAAAGAAACATTCTACTGAGCTGAGGCATATATACCTCGGCTCAGCTTTCACATGATTTTACTACATTGCAATTCTTTCGACTTTGTTATGTTTTCCGAGGTTTTACACTTTGAGAATTTCAAATTTTAATTTATTGAGTTTCCCAAATGATCCTCTTCTCATCTGCGCGACTTACGAATCGAGATAACCCAGTTCTGCGGTGGGCTCATACCATCATGGATGACCAGGTTTATACGAGTTGACCGGTGCTTCCAAAGTTTGAAAGATGCGACGATCTTTCTTATCATGGTTTTTCATAGGTCATACCATGTAGTCTTCCTTGGCCCCCATTTGAGCTCGGCAAGAGTAGACGACCTTAATGAGTAGTCAAATTTTACACAAGTTACCGGAGTTCGGCTTTTATTAATAAGCAATGAAAATTTACACCTCCGATTACACAACTGAGTCCTTGTGCCTTACTGATGATAAGGCCGAAGGTACTCGACAATCCACAGATAGGGAAGCTTCTTCCCATTAAGATCTGATAGCAGGTAGGCTCCAGGCCGAACTACCTCTAGGACTATGTACAGTCCTTCCCAATTTAGTTTCAGAGCTCCGATATACTGCATCACCTTCTTCATAACAAGGTTTCTAGGCTTGAACGTTCGGATTTTTACTCTGGAATTGTAGTACGGAGCCATTCGATTCTGGTACTCGGCCAGCCTGAGCTGGGAATGAGCTCTTTTCTCTTCGAGTAGGTCGAGATTGAGGAGAAGAGCTTCGTTGTTGGTATGTTCGTCGAAATTTTCTACTCGGAGTGTTGGCATGCCGATTTCAACCGTAATGACTGCTTCCGAGCCAAAAGCTACGCCATACAGCGTTTTGCCCGTAAATCTGCGCGGCGTGATTCGATAAGACCACAACACTTCTGGCAGGTTCTCTGCCCATCGACCCTTCAAAGACTCAAGTTTCGTCTTGAGGCCGCGCTTGATAATTTTGTTAATTGCTTCTACTTGTCCATTTGACTTCGAATGAGTTGGCATGAGCTAAAGTATGGTATGTCGAGCTGTTGACATAATTGATTGAAACGTGCACTATCGAACTGTTTGCCGTTGTCGGTGATAAGTGCGTACGATATGCCAAACCGACATACTATGTTCTTCCACACAAAGTTAACGATTTTCTCCTTGATAATGGACGCAAGGGGTTCGGCCTCTACCCACTTGGTAAAATAGTCTGTCGTGACCATGGTATATTTTACCTGCCCTTTCGTCGTCGGCAGGTGGCCGATCAGATCTAACCCCCACTGAGCGAACGGCCAAGGACTCGAGATCAGCGTCAGCATCTCTAGGGGTTGTCGTAGGACGTTCGCGAAGCGCTGGCACTTGTCACACGTTTTTACGAACTCCTTAGTATCACGGTCAATCGTAAGTCAATAGTAACTCTACGTGACGATCTTTGCAGCCATTAATCGAGGTCCAACATGATTTCCACAAACCTCCTCATGAACCTCACGAATAACATAACTTGCCTCCTCAGGACCAAGGCACTGCAACAACGGCAGAGAAAATCTCTTTACAGCTTGCCGTCCTGCACGATGTGATGTGCTACCTGACGTTGGAGTTAACCCGCTATGAAAATTCTTGATTGGTTCCATCCACGTGGGCTGAGTTAACTGGACCTCCATCATCTCTGGTTGATTAATGGAAGGTTCGTTGAGAACTTCCACCAATACCATCCTTGGAAGCTCGGTTTCATATGCTGAGGCCAAGCGTGCCAGTGCATCAGCGTTGGAGTTCTTTGACCGTGGCACTTGTCGAATCACATAATCTTGAACTAAGCGAGGAGCTTTCGAACCTTGTTCAAATATCTTTCCATCCAAGCATCTTTTGCTTGATACTCCTCTGTGACTTGGTTGAGAATTAGCTGTGAATCGCTGATGATTAAAAGATGTTTCACGCCCATTCCCCTAGCAACCTTGAGTCCAGCTATCAACGCCTCGTACTCAGCTTCGTTATTCGAAGCTCGGAAGCTGAACCGGAACGCGTATTCAAACTGAAGATCACCCGGGCCGAGGAGCAACATACCCTCCCCACAGCTCTTCTTGTTGGACAATCCATCTACGTATAGAGTCCACTAGCCAGGGTTAGCTCGGCAATGAAATCCACAGCGGCCTGACCTTTCATCGTCGTTCTGGGCTCGAAACCGATATCATATGAACTGAGCTCCAGGGCCCATTTCATCAGACGACCTGACGTTTCGGGCATGTGAAAAACCTGTCTTAGAGGGAAGTTCGTCAGAACGACTACTTAGTGGGCTTGGAAGTATGGTCGTAGCTGACATGCAGATGTTACTAACGCTAAGGCTAATTTGTCGATACAAGGGTATCGTGTCTCGGCCTTGGTCATCGACTTACTCGTATAGTAAACTAGGTTCTACTGTCCCTCCTCTTCCTTCACAAGGACCGAGCTCACCGCCTTCTCTAAAACGGCTAAGTATGAATATAAAACGTCACCAGGTAACGGCTTCGACAGTAGTGGAGCCTTGTCGAGATACTGTTTCAACTACTGAAATGCGGTCTGACAATCGTCGGTCCACTCAAAGCAACACTTCTTTCTTAATACTTGGAAGAAATGAAGACACTTATTAGTGGAGTGAGACATAAAGCGACTTAGGGCTGCCTACTTGTCTACTCCCAGTAATGGTACAAATTCTAACTCTTTTGATGGTGTGCTGCGGACAAGCTCCACCCCGGTCCCCTGCGGCGATGCCGCTTGTCGAGCTAGATGATCACTGCATAAGTGGCGGACCCCTGCAGAGCAGCTACGTAGCATTTGTTGGCTTTTTGTCCCTTAATATCAAAATAATTAATTTTAGATTAATTAATTAATTAATGTTTTGATGATAACAAACTTAATTTTGTTATTTGACAAGTTTAATGTTTTGAAGTATCTACAGTGTAGAGCTCGTTACAACAATTTCAACGACTATTGGATCATCCATATTGGAGCTCAAACGAAGAAGTTATAGCCGAATGAAGTTGAAAGGATAAATTCCCGAGGTGGATGACGTGGCAGTTGAATCATACATGGACGAAAAGAAGAGAAAATGAGGCGAGCTGAAATTTTTTAGTTTATGAAAGAAATGGAAAAGAAAAAGAAATGAAGAAAAAGAGATGAAAAGAAAAGAAATAAAAAAGAAAAAGAGAAAGAGAAAGAGAAAGAGCCGTTGAAAAAAAAAATCAGCAAAGGTGCTAACAGGAAAAGAAAAGAAAGTAAAAAAAAAGAAAAGAAAAGAGGTTTGAATTAGTTACCGTTTACACATCTTTAATCATTTAAAATCCAACGGTCCAAATTTAATTTGGATTTCAAAATCTTTCCAACTCTTTCCCTTCTATTTAAACATTCCTCTCTTCCAAATTTCAACAACTTTTTCCCCACTTTTCTCTCCAATCTCTTCATGTTTTTCTCTCTAAAATTTCAACGTTCTTATAATTTTTAGTGAGAGAAATTTTTAATTTGAGAGATCATTGAGCTTTCAATTTTATTTTTCTTAGCCAAATTGAGGGCTTTTATTTGTAAGATTTTTTCTTACAAATTTGTGAGCAAAAATTTGTATACCCACTCTTTGAGAGAGCTTGTAAGCTTGTGTTCTCAAATTTCCACATTCTTTGCAAGGGTTGTTCTTGAGCTCGAAAAAGAGGATTTGTAACAGTTTGATCCTGAACCGTGGAAAGTATCGGGTTTGTTCTTGCTCCTGGAAAAAGAAAATTGTACCGGTTGGACTCTAAGCCGTGGAAAGAGTTAAGTTCTTCAATTGAACACCCAAGAGGAGTTTGGAAATGGAGTAGGCCAATTGTTGCCGAACTACTATAAAATTTCCGATGTCACTTTCTCTAACCCTACTCTATTTAATTTTTGCAATTAATTTTCTTTATTATAAATTGCATAAAATTAATTGCTATAATTTGTTATTCATATTTATGTGCAATATTTGGGTGGTGAAATTAATTAGGGTGTTTGTATTTCTAATTTATTGTTTAATTTGTGATAAAATTAATTGTTCTTAAAAAGTTTACTTTGTTTAGATTTGGACCCACCGTAGTAAAAAGTTTTAAAAAGTTTCATTAAACCCTATTCACCCCTCTAAGGTTGTCATACCGATCCAACAATTGGTATCAAAGCAAGGTTTCGCTCTTCTACATATTTTTTTTTTCAAACTCTATCTTGATACTAAGTATCTTTTTAATTTTTGAAAAATTATTTGAAAATTTTAATTGCTAGAGCTATGACAACTTTAGATTTTCTTGAAAGTTATTGCATTGATAGATCTCCATTGTTTGATGGTAGAAATTATGGTGTTTGGAGACATAGAATAAAACTTTTTTGTTATCTATTGATTTTGATATTTTGTATGTTTGTGAGAATGATTTGTCAAAAGTAAAATTAAGTGCTGAAATGTTTTCTTTTAATTCCCAAGCTCTAAATATCATATTTTGTGCTTTAGATAGAAAAATATGTGATAAAATTTCACATTTTACATATGCATATGATATTTGGAATTTTCTTGATAATATGTATAGTGTTGAAAATTCTCCTTGTACTACTAATAATTTATTTAATGTGAAGGAGAATTATAATTCTCAAAATCAAGAAAAATTCCATGAAGTGGAAAAAGAAAAATATGATCAACTCCTTGTGTTTGATGGCTCATTCGGACAATGAGAGCGATCTTGAAAGTGATGACAATGAGGTAATTCATAAACCTCATTCATATCATGAATTGTTTGATGCTTTTGAAAGTATGCAACATAATTTATAAAAAGTTAGCTCTAAATATGTGAAGCTATCAAAGAAGTATAAGTCATTGTCTATTAAAAATAAATCTTTGAGAGATGAAAATTCTTGCTTGAAAAATAGTGCTACTAAAGATATTTTGCATGATGATTGTTGTGGTGAGAAAAATTATGTGAATGATATGATTAAATTTCTTGAAAAGGAGAATAAGGGGCTCAAATCATTAGCATGCGAATTAAAAATTGATTTGAATGATTTGAGAATAAGAATGAGAAAATTAAGTATTTTTCTTTGGAATGAAAGGATAAGATTGCTAGCTTGAAAAGTGAAATTGTTATTTTGGAAACTAGCAATACATCTTTGGAGAAAGAAAAAATTTTCTTTATTGACAAAATTAAATTTCTTGAGCTTGATGTTTGTGAGAAAAATGATCTTTTGCATGTGCTTAAGGAAAAAGAATTGCTTGCTAGTAAGGAGCATGAAATTGCAAAAGATTCTACTAAGAAGTTGACAATAGGTGCTCAAGGATTAGACAAAATAATTGAATTAGGAAAACCTTATGGTGATAAGAGAGGTTTAAGTTATATAGATGAATGCTTTACTCCTTCAAGTTCTAAACTATCTTTGTTAAAGCATCTCCTATTGTGCCTAAGCTTAATATGCCTAAGGTTGTGTCTAAGTATGCTAAATCTAGTTTTGTATCTATTTGTCATCATTGTGGTATTGAATGTCATATTAAACCTAAGTGCTTTAAATTGAAATATGCTCCTACCACTTCTTCAACAAGAAATTTTTCTCAAAGAATAAATGCTCACAATGTTGCAAAAGAAAATTTCTCAAAGAAAAGTAAAGTGCATAAATTTGTTGATAAAGATAAGTTCTTGAATAATTTTATTTGTTTCTCATGTGGCAAGTATGGACATAAAAGTTATTCTTGTTACTTGTATAAATCCAATGCTTCAAATTTCAATACAAGTGCTAAATTTATGCCTAAACATGGAAATGATAAAAATATGTATACAAAATCAAACTTTGTGCCTAATCGTGCTTGTGGTAGAAGTAGTTATATGCATAATGCTAAGTTTGTGCCTAAGCATGTTCATGTCAAATATAAATGTGTGCATAGTACTAAATTTGTACCTAAACATAAAAATGTTAGAAATAGGAATGTAAAATCAAAATTTTTACCTACTTGTCATTTTTGTGGAGTTAAAGGTCATATTAGGCCTAATTGCTTTAAATTAAATAATACTCCAAGAAATAATTTCTCCATGAAAAGTAGAGTAAATCAACATGTTACGAAATCAAATGTCGTGTCATATGGCAAAGTTGATTATAACTTCGATATTTGTTTGCCAAAAACGAATACTAAAAATATTGTAACAAATTTGAAATGGGTTCCAAAATCCTTGCTCACTAACAATGAAGGACCCAAGAAATGGGTACCAATATCTTTTGGTTGAGCTTTAGTTTTGTAGGTGTGATTTCAAGAAGCAAATGGTTAATTGGACTTCAAATTGAGAAATTAATTCAAATGGAGCAACTATTATAGTTTACTTGCATACATTGAAGGAAAATGATTTTTCGGTATCTTTAGATTATTTTTTTTTTGTTAAGATTATTATTATGCTATTGATATACTTTATAGAAAATTTATCTCTTTTATTAAGATTATTATTAACCCATAAAATTTATCTCTTTTATGGGTTAGAAAAGATTGAATTGGTTGATTGAATTGATTTATTGAATTTTATTGTTGATTGGATTAAATGTCCTTGAGTACATTGGAAATATTTTTGGCATTAATCTTTTTACTTGATTATTTATGAATTAGTAGATTAATGCTATTGAAAGTATGTAGTAGATTTTGTTGAGATTATCCATAATATTTATTGGTCTCTATTTAAAATATTTGATTATATATCATTGAGAAATTATTGAATATCTATTTTAGCATGATATTGTGGATATTGAGATTTTAGAAATATTGTTGTTGATAGTTGAGATATATTGTTTATTTCTCTTGAGAAGAAATGTGTATTGTTTTGTTTCTTAGATGAATTTAATTAAAGTGTTTAGATGCTTTTTTTTTTTTACATGAAGTATGTACTTAGTCTATTAAAATAAGTTGAGTATATTACTTGTCTATTCTCTTGGAACAAATTGTTTAAATGCTTTTTGGCATGAATTATGTATCTTTCATGGAGATAAATTTTGTGTTTTGATAATTTTTTTATGGAGTATGTTGTGAAGTGAAAATTAGTTTAAGTATGTTATTTGTCCTATGTTCAAAATAATGTGCTTTGTAATGTTTATTAAATTATTTTTCAGAAGGGGAGTATCTATGAAAGTGATTCATATTTGAAAATTTCATTAGCTTGATGTACAAAAGCGTTTAATTGATTTTTTTATTTTGTTTGTCTATATTTGATTGATATTTTTTGTAGAGACATAAATCAAATTAGACCAATGATCAAGTACATTTGGGATCAATGTTTGTTTGATTAATATTTTTATGATGTCATTTGCTTATATTTAATTTGTAATACTTTCTTGGTGGTATAATTGGTGATATTGTTATTTTAACAAATTGATATCAATGTTGGTTTTTCTTTTGGTGCTTATTTTATAACATTTGATATTTTTGTATCATGATGGTGTTTTAAATCTTGCATGGATTTGTTGTTAATTTATTTTTTTAGATAAGTTGATAAGTTCATTTGAGAGGATCTTTCATGTATGTGATTTATTGAGCTTAATCATGAGAATTAAATTGCTATCTTGAAATTGTGCTTATTTTATGTCATATTTCATGAATGAAAATTTTGTTGAATATTTTGATAATTTGTTTGAGATAGGTTGAACTACCATGATTTTTTTTAATATATCTATCTTGTACAAATTTTTGGGATAATTTTGCTTGTATTATTTTTCTCTCTTTGATATTTATTGATATGTCTTTTTAAGAGGAGAATGCATATCTTTAGGGGGAGTTATAATATTTCATTTATGAATTTCATAAAATTGTTTCTACATATTTGTTTTTATTGTTTATGTGATTTTTGTATAAGTATGTAAAGTGATTTTAACATTCAGTATGTTGGGAGAATTTGCTGAAAATTTTCAAATTATTAAAGCTAAAATTGCAAAAACTCCCATGAGCACCTTTACTAAGTTTGACAAGGATTAAACGCTAAATGTGTTGATCTTAAAGCTTATTGAGGTATATTGAAACTTTACCTCTCTTATGCATATTGTTTATCTATTTAGGGGGAGCAATTCTCTTCGAAGTAAAATTTATTTTAGAATTGCTTATAATTGATGCCTCTTGTTTTTCTTGATAATTTATTTATAAGGCATCTTGATAGGAGGAATTTCATAAAAACTTGTGCTAAATGCCTTTTTGTCCCTTATTTAGGGGAGCTTTCATGTTTCTTAATTATTTTTCTTACTTGTCCTTTTTGATTGATTCCAAAAGGGGAGAGGTAATAAGAAAAATGAATGAATTTGTGAGAAATTAATGTTTGAATGAATTTCAAGTATGAACTTTACGGTGATTTGTTGCACTTAATGTTTTTATTACTTAATGTCTATGCATTTTTCGTTAGTATTTTGTCATCATCAAAAAGGGGGAGGTTGTTGGCTTTTTTGCCCTTAATCTCAAATTAATTAATGTTTTGTTAATAACAAACTTAATTTTGTTATTTGACAATTTTAGTGTTTTGAAGTATCTACAGTGTAAAGCTCGTTACAACAATTTCAACGACTATTGGATCATCCATATCGGAGCTCAAATGAAGAAGTTATAGCCAAATGAAGTTGAAAGGATAAATTCCCAAGGTGGATGACGTGGCAGTTGAATCCTACATGGACAAATAGAAGAGAACATGTGGCGAACTAAAATTTTTTAGTTTATTAAAGAAATGGAAAAGAAAAAGAAATGATAAAAAATAAATGAAAATAAAATAAATAAAAAAGAAGAAAAAGAAAAAGAGAAAGAGAAATAGCCGTTGAAAAAAAAAATCAGCAGAGGTGCTAACAGGAAAAGAGAAAAAAAAAGAGGTTTGAACTAGTTACCGTTTATATATATATATATATATATATATATATATATATATATATATATATATGCTATTTTATTATATTATATTATATTTTCAAAATTCCAATCTCTTCATGTTTTTATCTCTAAAATGTCAATGTTCTTATAATTTTTAGTGAGAGAAATTTTTAATTTGAGAGATCATTGAGCTTTCAATTTTATTTCTCTTAGCCAAATTGAGCGCTTTTATTTGTAAAATTTTTTCTCAAAAATTTGTGAGCAAAAATTTGTATACCCACTCTTTGAGAGGGTTTGTAAGCTTGTGTTCTCAAATTTCCATATTCTTTGTAAGGGTTGCTCTTGAGCCCGAAAAAGAGCATTTGTAACGGTTTGATCCTGAATCGTGGGAAGGATCGGGTTTGTTCTTGCTCCCGGAAAAAGAACATTGTACCAGTTGGACTCTAAGCCTTGGAAAGAGTCAAGTTGTTCAATTGAACACCCAAGAGGAGCTTGGGAAGTGGAGTAGGCCGATTGTTGTCGAACCACTATAAAATTTTCGGTGTCATTTTCTCTAATCCTAGTCTATTTAATTTTTGCAATTAATTTTCTTTATTATAAATTGCATGAAATTAATTGTTATAATTTGTTATTCATATTTATGTGCAATATTTGGGTGGTGAAATTAATTAGGGTGTTTGTATTTCTAATTTATTGTTTAATTTGTGATAAAATTAATTGTTCCTAAAAAGTTTACTTATTTGTTTAAATTTGGGCCCACCATAGTAAAAAGTTTTAAAATGTTTCATTAAACCCTATTCACCCCCCTATAGGGTTGTCATATCGATCCAACAGCATTCTCTCGAGGAATTTTGTTCACCTCGGATTGTAGCAATCCCAACCGGGGTTGGATACTTCAAAACTTGATGATATGTAGATGGAACTGCCTTGAGGTGGTGAATTAAGGACCACTACAACAAATCTTAGTTTTAATGTCGGACAAAAAAAATGCGGAGGAAATGATGTCGCACAAGAAAAACACGAAGGCAACCATGACGGACACACTAAAAAACACGCCCAATTTTAATTTCAAATTTTTTTAAGTATCCATGTCGGGCCTAGCCCGACATTGTAATTTTAATTTTAATGGTGGGCCTGGCCCGCCATGAAAAGTGCCCAATTTTAACCATAAATTAAAATTTTCACCCAAAATTTTTACTCCCGAAAATTTTTGCCTCCCCAGCTCCCTTTGTCGTGCGAACCCTCTCTACCCTCTCGTGAAACTGACGCAAACCTTGTTCCATTGTTGTGGGAAGGGGAGCAAACGACTACTTATGGGAGGCGCGAGCGAGACTCAACGGTGAGGAGCAATTTTTGACGGCAAAGAGCAACAATTTGCAGCGGTGACCTTCGATTCGGTGACAGGGAGCGAATATACGGCAGCGGCGACAATATCGAAAGTTTTTTTCATCTTCCCTTATATTCGCTCGTTTTCATCTTCTTCTAATTTGATCAGTAATTTTCTTATGGTTTGAGTTTGGATTATTTATCGATTTGGCTCTTTTTCATCACGAATGAGTTTGAGTTTCTACTTTAAGTTTGAGTTTGTGTCGTGGGTAAATGAAATTTACTCCACATCTAAGTTTGTGTAGTATATATATGTTGAACAATTTCTCTTTCTCTTTACCTTTTGAGTTCTACAGATTTTGTTGCTCCTCGGTTCTTGAAAAGTAGAAGAAGAAGAAAAAAAAATAAATGCAGAGCCTCAAAATTTGGATTTGAACAGATAGTCCAATGACTGAACTACCCTAATTTTTCAATCTGGTTTCATTTTCCCCGAAAATATAAAAGACAAAATCTCAAGTTTGGTCTTTCAATGTGGTGGGAGGGGTTTGTGTAGCCCAGATATTACAAAGTCGTGAAACTCTTGTTTTCTGCCGAAAAATATTATTGGGAAACTGACATTTACGGGCTCTCATGTGGGAAACATGTAATATAGCAATATGCTTTTGAGTTTTGATTTTATTGCACGTCTTAGATAAAATGCTCCGGCACCCCGATATACTTGCCTTTTGTTTTCAACTTTCTGATCAGCTGTCTATTTTTCTGATCTCTGTGTGTTTGTGTAACTATTTTGGTTAATTTTTTTTCTTGGAAGAATTAATCTGAATTCTTAGGTGATTTATGCAAAGAATGAATTGAACCATCTATAACTGTGGAATGTTTCTCTTATCTAGAACAGGTTGAGAGCCCTAACATAGACTGGTCATATGGTCTAACAATTCAATTCAATACAGTACAACTCAATGACCAAAAATCATGAATACACACTTTGTCTTGACCTCTGCGTGTGAAAGAGTCTTAATTAATGGTCAAAGGTATTAAATTTCCTTTAATTAATTGTTATGTGCATAATTTGAGATAATTCTATATACTCTCGTGATAATAAATAATAATAATTGATTTCTCAAGGATTTCTTAGAAGAAGATCCAACTCTGTGTTTTTTTTTATATGGAAAGAGCATAAATTTTTTAAGAAAATAATTATGATGTTTGAATGCGAAAATGATTTTTACATATTGAAGTTGTAAAGGAGAATCATAAACACGTAAGTGCCTTGAACTCTTGTAATTGAAATTTTTATAATTATGTTATTCTAATGTTTCAAATTATTTAGATCATTGAAAATGTGGCAAGCAAAACATTCTACTCAACAATCTCGCAGTAGTACAATTTGGAAACCTGTGAAGGTAAATTTGCATAACTCATATCAATGTCGCAGTAAATCCTTTGTATAACTCATAGTTATGTTATTTTTCAAATTTTCTATATGTAGTGTCCTCGACAATCAGATTCTATCGAGTGTGGAAACTATCTGCAAAAGTATATACGAGAAATAGTGCGGAACCCTGATACTCCTATAACTGAACTTGTACGTATTATCATATACCTGTATGTGTTTATATATGATTTGTCCTTATATTAGTATTATTATTTTTTTTGTAGTTTAATACAAAAAGTGCCTATCAACAAGAAGAAATCGACGAAGTTCGAATATAATGGACATCTTTTGTTGGGCGATTTGTGTAGTACCTATGGATTCATTAGTTTTGTTTATTTGATGTAAGTATTTGGTTCAGACTACTTTCTATCTAGTACTTGGTAGATTAGAACTGCTTTTGTCTTGTTTATAATAGGTAGAAGTTTGAATTTTGTATATATGGTACTGCATAACAGATTAGTTTTGGATTATTATAGAAGTATTTGACTGATGTTGAATATGTTGGATTGTTTTGTTTATAATATATAGAAGTCTGAATTCTTATGCTGAATGTAATTTTGTTGGAGGGATGGACGGTCTCATTTGCTCCCGTGTGGAATGGTGTTAATATAGAAGTGTTTGATTGTTGCTAAATATAGTATATTATTGCTTTCCAAGTTAGTGTTGAGTTATTCTAAAGTAGAGAGGCCATGTTGGAATTTGTACTTGTTTGATATACTCTTAAATAATTGTGTTGTGAGTTTAAGGTTAGTTCTTAAGTTAAGTTTTAGAAGATCATGATGTTGAAATTAGTTTTACTTGCATATTAGTTTTTGAGTTTCAATAATATTGAGAATTATTTTCTGTGAATAGGTTGGAAGGAGATATATTGATTGATTAGTTTTGAGTTATATTCTAAAGTGGAGAGGGTCATGATCGAAATTTGTACTTACTCTTGATTATTTGTGCTTTTTGTTGAGTTTTTATAGAATAGGTTGGAAGGGAGAACCCTCTCTACCTTCTCGTGAAACGGGCGCAAACCTTGCTCCATTGCCGGGGGAAGGGGAGCAAACGACCACGTACGGGAGGCGCGAGCTAGACCCAACGGTGAGGAGCAATTTTCGGCGGCAGAGAGCGACAATCGACGGTGGCGGCGGCGAATATACAACGAATATATAGCGGCGGCGACAAATATCGAAGGTTCCTTTTATCTCCCTCATATTCGTTCGTTTTCATCTTCTTCTAGTTTGATAAGTAATTTTCTTGTGGTTTGAGTTTGGATTATTCATCGATTTGGCTCTTTTTCATCTATATTGCATGAATGAGTTTGAGTTTCTGTTTAAGTTTGAGTTTGTGTAGTGGGTAATTGAAATTTGTTCCATATATGAGCTTGTGTAGTATATATATATGTAGAACAATTTCTCTTCTCTTTGCCTTTTGAGTTCTACAAATTTTGTTGCTGCTCGATTCTTGAAAAGTAGAAGAAGAAGAAAAAAAAAGATTCTTGCGGAATTTTGAGAAACAAGGGCTTTGTTTTGCCTTCCACGACTGCTGTTTTGAAGCTCTCATTTCTTCTTTGAATCTTGTCTCATCAGATTTTATACTTTTTTTTATTTCTTTTCATCTCTTATCCTTTTCTTTTGCTCTCAGTTTCTCAACACTCATATTTGTTCTGAAATCCACCCTTACAAGATTTTCCTCAAATCCACCTCTGTGTACATTTGTGAAACCACCGTAGGCAAGCTTGTGAAAATGTTTGAAACAAGAATTTTGTCGGTGAAAAAAAGCAAAACAGTAGAACACAACATAATAGGAAAAAAGCCCGACAAGTAGAATAACCCTTTATTTCTTAATCATTCCTATTTTACTTCTTAAGAACCCAACGAAGTACACAAACTTAACTATTGTTGTTGTTGTTGTTTTTTTTTTTTTTTTGTAGATCAAACTTTCATAAATTTAATTATGGATAAGTCGTGGATGACAAAAAATAGAATGTCAACCGAGTATAGTTTAGGGGTTGAGATGTTCATTGAAAATGGATTACGACATTCAAAAAGATCAAATGTATCTTTTGAGGAGGAGACATGTAAGAAGTTCTTGGCGGTTGACCCAGACAACATTGTACCACAAATAATGTCTCAAGAAACTTGTTCCAGACATCTAGCCAACAGGTTAGACATGGGTAACTTAGAACAAGTAGTACTCATCCCACATAATAGCGGGTAAGCTAGCAATTTAACTTCATTTTACTTATTTATAGTTTCCTTTATCCATGCATGAATGATAATATTATCATGTTGGTTATTAATAGTTTTCACTGGAAGTTGTTTGTTATACATCTCCGAGAGAATTGTGTTTATGTATTGGACTCTCTAAGAAGAAAGATTGAAGAAAATTATAAGGGAATCATAAACACGTAAGTGTCATGAACTCTTATAGTTGAAATTTTTACAATTATGTTATTCTAATGTTTCAAATTATTTAGATCATTCAAAATGTGGCAAGCCAAAAATTCTACTCAACAATCTCGCAGTACTACAATTTGGAAACCTGTGAAAGTAAATTTGCATAACTCATAACAATGTCGCAGTAAATCCTTTGCATAACTCATAATTTTGTTATTTTTCAAATTTTCTATATGTAGTGTCCTCGACAACCAGGTTCTATCGAGTGTGGGTACTATTTGCAAAAGTATATACGAGAAATAGTGCGGAACCTTCATACTCCTATTATTGAACTTGTACGTATTATCATATACCTTTATGTGTTTATATATGATTTATCATTATATTAGTATTATCTTTCTTTTTCTTTTTTTGTAGTTTAATACAAAAAGTGCCTATCAACAAGAAGAAATCGACGAAGTTCGAATAGAATGGGCATATTTTGTTGGACAATTTGTGTAGTACCTATGGATTCATTAGTTGTGTTTATTTGATGTAAGTATTTGGTTCAGACTACTTTCTGTGTAGTAGTTGGTAGAATAGAAATACTTTGTCTTGTTTATAATATGTAGAAGTTTGAAATGTACTGCATAACATATTAGTTTTGGATTATTATAGAAGTATTTGACTGGATGATGCTGAAGTCTGGATTCTTATGCTGAATGTAGTTTTATTGGAGGGACGGGCGGTCCCATTTGTTCTTGTGTGGAAGGGTGTTTATATAGAAGTGTTTGTTTTGTTTATAACCATGCTAGTTTTGAGTTATTCTAAAAGTGGAGAGGTTATGTTGAAATTTGTACTTTTGATTATTTGTGTTTTGAGTTTAAGGTTAGTTTTTTAGTTAAGTTGGAAGGAGATATATTGGTTGGTTAGTTTTGAGTTATATTCTAAAGTAGGGAGGTCATGATGAAATTTGTACTTACTCTTGATTGTTTGTGTTTTTGTTAAGCTTTTATAGAATAGGTTGGAATTGAGAGATATATTGTTGGCTAGTTTTGAGTTATTCTAAAAGTGGAGAGGTTATGTTGAAATTTGTACTTTTTGATTATTTGTGTTTCGAGTCTAAGGTTAGTTTTTGAGTTGTGTTTTAGAAGATCATGATGTTGAAATTAGTTTTACTTGCATATTAGTTTTTTAGTTTCAATAATATTGAGATTTATTTTGTGAGAATAGGTTGGAAGGAGATATATTGGTTGGTTAGTTTTGAGTTATATTTTAAAGTGGGGGAGGTCATGATGAAATTCGTACTTACTATTGATTGTTTGTGTTTTTGTTAAGCTTTTATAGAAATAGGTTGGAAGGGAGAGATATATTGTTGGCTAGTTTTGAGTTATTCTAAAAGTGGAGAAGTTATGTTGAAATTTGTACTTTTGATTATTTGTGTTTTGAGTCTAAGGTTAGTTTTTGAATTAAGTTTTAGAATAGATATTGTTTTATAATGGATGAATGTGTTAAAAGTTTTAGTTGCATATTTAGATATTATCATAGGTATGAAGGAAATATATATAGTTGGTTAGCCACGTCTGGGCAACCAACTATTTTTTTAATTTATTTATTCGCAAAATAATGACGGTCAATATCTGTCACGAAATATAGTCATTCTATGACGCACATATTGATGTACATACAGTGACGTACAAACAATGTCACACAAAAGATGACGTACAAACAATGGCGTACAAACATTGTCGCACATACAATGACGATCACAAAACAAGGACAGTCATAAAGATGCCGGTCGTCACCCATCATGGTTATTATTTCATGACGGCACGTCCGTCATGGAAAATGCTATACATGACAGGCAATACCCGACCTTAAAAGGGTCGTTTCATGACTGCCATGTCCGGATGGAAAGAAAATATACATGACGGGCAATGCCCGACCTTAAAACTGTCCGACATGAAAGGGAAACAAGGACACTCGTATAGATGTCGGTCAGTGACCGACATGGTTAATGTTTAATGTCGGGCAATGCCCGTCATGAAATAGCAGATTTGTTGTAGTGGATAGGCCAAGTATGATGTTGTAGGCCGAGCTGCGGTCTATCACGACGAACTTAGTGACTTTCGTCACCTGGTGCTCCCTTTCGCCAACGGTTACAGGGAGCGAGATACGCCCTTCCGCACTGACCGATTCCCCCCGAAGCCGATCAGAGGTGTAAGGCTGGGTTTTAGATGCCTTCTCTCCACCCTAGAGCTGAGTACGTCGAGAAAGACAATACATTGGTCGAGGCCTCACTATCAACGAGAACTCTCCTGGCCTTCACATGGTCTATCAGAGGGCAATCACTAGAGCATCGTTATCGGGTATACGTATCCCATGGGTGTCTTGTTCGTCAAATAAGATCTGCACCACAGGTTCCTTGGAATACGAGGTGCAGACCTCATGCGTGGCTTCCCGTACTAAAGTCTTCCTCTTATGCCCTGACTCACCTCCACTCGGACCCCCGTGGATGGTGTTTATGACTGGAGAACGATCCTCCTTTCGTCTCGGCGACTGCGACCTTTCTTGCTTTTCTTCCTTGGTCGACTTTTAAGGCTCTGCTCGCTCTTGTTGCTGACATACTTCTTCAGATAGCCCTATTGAATCAAGTCCTCAACTTGCTCCTTCAGATGAAAGCAGCAAGAGGTCTTGTGACCGTGATCCTTGTGGAATCGACAGTAAAATCGCTTGTCTCGTTTTCTTGAAGGTCGGCGAAGCTTTTTAGGGGCTGCGAATAGCGCCTCTATGTCGGTATCTTCGACCCGGCGTAGATCTCAACAATTGAAGCATTCAGCAAAGTAAACTTATCGTACCTAAGCCCACGACGATCGGAGGAGCTTTTGTCGTCTCGCCGATCTCCACTCTTGTCGTTACCGGCTCGCCAAGACAAGCTCCGATCATCGTCGTATCGCTTCTTGGAAGACAGAGACTTAGAGCCTTTGTCTTTGCTGCGGGTACTGTCCTTGGCTCCATTGGCCTTCCATAGTTCGAACCCATCAATATATTGGCGAGCTCTGGCAAGCATCTCGTTCAAGGAGGCCGACGGACGGCTCCCGAACTCAATCGTCAAGTTCCGGTCATTCAACCCTGTCGTAAAATACATCATGGCGATGTCATCGGTGCAACTCACCACCTTGACATGCTCGTCCATGAACCGGGTGATGTACTCTATAAAGGACTCGTTGTCCCGTTGCTTCACTGTTCCGAGGTGGGAGGGCGACAGCTTCAGCAACTGCCTAGCCGAGAACTGGTTGATGAAAAACCTCCGTAACTGCTGATAACTATCAATTGACTTTGGCTTCAGCTGCCGATACCACAATCTTGTCGAGCCTTCCAACGCTATCTGAAATGCTCTGCATTTCATATAATCGCTTGCGACCAAAAATTTCATCTTCCCTTTAAACACCTCCACGTACGACATTGGATCTCTGGACCCATCGTATGAGCTCATAGTAAGAGCTTTAAACTTCGGTGGGATGGGTGCATCCAAGATCGCTTGGGAGAAAGGAGGCTCCTGCTTCATACGATGTGGATCTAAAGGTCTGTACTACTTCTTGAGGTCTTCTATCTCTTTCTGGAACTAATCTCGGAGATGATCCAGATCGGACCGGATGTTGTGATCACCTTGGGAGGACTTCTGTCGATCATTCACCTCCAAGCTCCTCTCCCTCAGTGTGTCGGGCTGGTACTTTTGACCCTCAGGTGTTGTCCACTAACGTCCCGATGGTTCCCCACCTCGACCCTGACAGACGTTGTAGTTGTCGAGTGATGCCTGATAGGTCCGAGGAAGTCGGACCCTCGGGCGTTGATCTCCCACCTGATCGTCTTGTTGGGGGTGACCTAGCACCGGGGCCTCCGGGGTACTACCCAACTCTGGGCGTTGAAGCCTTGGCAAAGGCGTTCCAATTCGGATCACTCCCGCTGGTCGAAAGTGATACTTTATCTTCTTGGTCGGGTGCATGGCTCCTTTCTCTTAGCAGGATCCCTAGAGACAGAAGAGTCTAACATCTCGTTTCCCTTCTCGACCGCCTCCAGCTGCACCTTGAGCTCCGTCAGTTCGGCAATCACATTTGCCACAATGGTGGGATCCACACCCACATTAACACTTACTCCGGAACGTGCGCCCGTGTTGCCCAAGTTGCAAATGCGAGGAACGCGAGGTGGTAGACTGTTCCTCTAAGCTTGGAGCGGTGGAAACTAGTCCGGGGCAAGGTCGAAGTTCCGATCCACTATGGGGTCAACCACAGTAGGCTGACCTTCATTTCCTGTTACAACCCCAGCCAGGAGCTGGAGTTCGGTCACATGTCCCTTGGGTAGCTGGCCTACAGGCAGGTCAACCATGGGTGGCTGGCCTCGTCTAGTAGTAGAGTTCCCGCCACATGAGAGTATGTGCGGCGAGAATAGGTGTTAGGGGCAGTAGCAACTGCCCTGGAAGCGAGTTGACATGCGAGAGACAGCTGAGAGCGTGTTTGGGCCATTAGCTCGGTTTGTTGAGGTAGGACTGGCTTCGCAATTGTCGTTCCCCAAAATCGGAGCCAAATGTTTGATCCAAAAAAGACCAAGCTCGGAATCCACGCCTTCTTGAGCCTCCGAGAACCTGCAAAACGAGGTTAGCACTCCGACGAGCAAGTTAGCTCTTATCCGATTGTTGTGCCTCTGCTTAATAGCAAAAGGGACGAGTGCAAGTGCACACTGTCACAAGTAATAATCTGGAAATATTCCAAGTTCGTCTCCACAGGGACTAGTTTTCTTTTAAAATTGATTTTGCAAATTGTTGGAATAAGCAATCGAGTTTGGGAATAAAAATAATTGATTGGTTGAAATGCACGTTTTATAATTTAATAAAATAGAGTTTTGAAACCAACCCTCATACTACTGACTAATTTGAAGAGAAATGAATTACACCTATCATAATCTCACACTAAATTTACTCTCTAATTGCAAACTGGTTCAAGTCCTATGCCATACCGCTTGTGGTTTGTTTAGAAGATTAGGCCAGTCTTTAAAACATGTCTGTAAAATACTAGAAAAATCCTAAGTAATTAAAACTTCAACTTACGTTTAATAGGTAAGAGAGTCTATGTCTAGGATCTTGTTTAAGTTCTTATGTCTAAGTAACTTCCCATTTTATCTTGATGAACTCCATTGACTCTAACCTTTTCAGAATTAAACTCAAGTGTTCTGATTTAAACAAGTGGCCAGCAAGTAAAATCAACTAGATTAATTAACTCAATCAAGATAAGCAAATTTGAGCATAAACGCCGTGCTATCTAATAGATGTAATTAAAATGATAGGAACTAAGTCATTCGTAAGAGGGTTGGAAAAGCAAATTAGCTACTCATAAAAACATGAAAAATAGAAATAATAAGAAGTGGATTGAAATAAAATATCATATTAAATTTAAGAAGTAATTACAAAAGCTAAATTAAAATCGAGAACCAAAATCTAAAGAAAATGATAACAACAAAAAGGAATTGCGATAAAAATAATTCAAGGAATGTTGAGCAAAATTAAAGACAAAACAAATTCTAGAAACTTAAATTCTAGAGAGGAAACAAGCTGGAATTTTAAATGTCAAGTGAGCTCCCCTTTGAAGCTTGATGGAACTTGGTATTTATAAGCTAAACCTTACAAGTTTGTGGAGAAAATCTTGGGTATTTGAGTGGAGGAGCTACAATGGGGCTTTAACAGCATTTGGTTGCACGGATCAAGGGATGGGTTGAGATTTCTTCCAACTGCCCGGTCAACAAAATCCCTTTTTTGTAGGTGGAGAATGCGCCAAGTGCATTGCTGAAGTATCTGGAGTGTTGGCGATGCGTCAGACGCATCGCTGCTAGCTTTAAGATAGCCTCTGTGTCATCTGCAGCAGGTGCATTGCTGCTTTTTCCTTCCTTTTTTCCTATAAAACATATATATTTCCTCATAATTCCATCTATTTATCCAAAACCAAGCGTACAAGTCTTTCCTAAGAAATAGTCCCATTTATACCGGATTCAATGCATGAAACATATGTATTTAATTTCAGAAGACACTAAACATGCACAATTTGTAAACACTTTTTCCTAAAATTCAAGACTTATCACCGATCTAACTCAATGAATGCAAATGGATTCGCGAGCTTGTATTGAGGGCAAGAACCTCTATTTACAGATATTGGATTCGACAGAAGTCCCGACATGGGGCTAACGGTTGTCCGACAGCTTGTAAAACGCGGCGTGTTGTCGGATTTCAGAGACATTCCCTTGAATGCGACTTTAAGTCGACTCGGACCATTTGCACAAGAATATAACGGAGGAAACTAGCTTAGCTCGTGCCATGGCTTCCGACCTGAAAGGACTTGAGTGAATTTTTATACTCTAAATGGGTTCTAATTCAAGTACCTTTACGATGTTGACATATGGCAGGTGAAAATCTGCCTCCAACATACTCCAAGAAGATAATTTATTAAAAAAATATAATTTACAATATAAATTTCTCCGATATAAAAGTATAAATTATTAGTTTTAATAAAGAATAAAATTTCAAAATATTTTTAATTATAAAAATAGAAATTTTTTTGTTTAATAAAATATAATAGCATTAAATAAAGAATAAAGTTTTAAAATAATTTAAATTAAAAAATATAAATATAAAAAGGGAAAAAAATAAATTAATAATTTATTAAAGAAAATATAATTTACAATGTAAATTTCTTTTAATATGAAGGTATAAATTATTCGTTTAAATAAACAATAAAATATTAAAATATTTTAAATTTGAAAAAATATATATATTTTTTAAGGAAATATAATAGCTTTAAATAAAGAATAAATTTTCAAATAAAAATTCATATTTAACGTTGCATGGGAACCAAACTTGGAAGAATAAAATTTCAAAATATTAAAGTATACTCAAGCACATGGCCATTGTTTAAATCTGTAGAACATGACACAATATATATTATTTAATCTAAAGCAATGTTTGGACAGAAAAATAAAGAAACAGAAATGGAAAAAACGAAACTACTTTTTGTAGTTTCTAAAATTGGTCCCATTTTTGGAAATGTTTCTAAAAAAATTAGAAACAAGAAATGAGATTGGTTACCAAACATGTCTATTTCTCAATTGAGAAACAGGAACAAGGAACAGGAAATGGAAACGTTACTAAACGGCCCCTTAGTATTTGAATCTTAGTAATGAATATTGTTTTCTTACCTTGGATCTTTAAACATCAAGGTAATATCTACATCTATTCCTTCTCTTGGAGTTGAAATTGATTTAGTTTTGGGTTTTTGGTAGTTGTAAATCTAAGGGTTCGAATTCCTAAAGAGTTTTTACTTCGATTGGCTAAGAGTTTCACGTCATCATCATTTTCTTGACTTAGATATTGTTGAAGATTGTTACGTGATGAAAAACGAGATGACACATAGACCAATTAGAATAGCTAACTATAGGCTGAGATATGAAGCCTCGAACCCATTTTCTAAAGGGCAATACCTCGGCTTTAATTGATGGCTTGGCCACGGAGGTACCTCAGGCTTAATTGATAGCTCGACCATGGAGTACCTCGACCTTAATTTATAGTTTGGTCTTAGTTGATAGCTCAGCTAAGGATGAGCTATATCACAAAATCGCATTTCAACAGTCTTTCCAACAATGCATTGTGGATCACGAGACTATTATAACCACTGGTAAGTGGTATAGGAAATGAAGGAGAATTTAGATGAAAAATATCATTGTTGTATCGTGGAAAGGACCACTGTCTTGAAAGCAATTTCAATACGAGCATGGTGCTATATCATATTATCGCCAGTAGCTCCCTAAGATTAACACAAATTCGAACTCAGGCGTGCACTCGCTGGACCCGAATGTAATCGGAAAACATACCAAGAAATTTTGTCAAAATTTTTTCAAATCACTTAAAAGGGTAATATTGGATTTAGTTTGAAAAGAACTAAAATAATTAGATAAAACGTTACCAAGAAAAATGAATTAATTAATTTAAAATGTTAAACAATTAATTCATTAACGTTTAAATGATGAATTAAAACATAAATAAAACGTTTCTATTAAAACTTAATATAAGCAATAATACAAATGATTAATTAAAACATAAATAATACAAATTTGTAAATAAACATTTTTTATTTGTCATCCCCAACAATCATCCACGAATGACAAATGGTATAAATAAGAAGTTTTTTTATCAAAGGAAGAAAACTAAATTGAACCATTAATATCTTTCGATTTGAGTTAATGCAGAGTGAAGTAAGAAAACAACCTAAATAATAAAAATAAGTTACCTCTTGAACTTTCAATAAATATAGTTGAGACCCCACCATCCATTTAAATATTTGTTTTCTGATTCAGCGATATAAATCAAGTGCTATTAATGTTCACGCACATAAAACTTTGGGTAATCATGAATGATTTAGAAAAAGACACTTTTAACTCTTTCATAGAAAGCGGCCCTACCTTCACAACCACGTTTAACATTTAATCAAAGTTATCATAGATAAACCAATCAAACTGAGTTATGAAGACTTTTTAAGAATTATCCATCAAGTTCGTACAGTCCACTAGAAAATGGGATATGGATTCTCACAGTGCATCACAACATAAGTTTATACATCAAGTTCATATGGACCACCCAAATAAAAGGCAATGGATTATCACAATACATCAATAATTCATCGAGTCCACAAACAGACAACCAAAAAACAAGATATGGATTAACACAATACGTAAATGTAAAGCTAGTCTTTTATATACTAAAAGGACTTAAGGATTACTTTCCTTATTAGGTCTTTGGTGAGACAGTCACTAAGTTCCTCTCAGACCTCACATACTCCAAGGAGATTAACTCCACATTTCAGTAATTGTTTCACAGCTCCATTTATGCCTTCTCTTGCCTTTGTACATACTATTTTTGGCAATCTCAATGCAAGTTGTGAATCACAATGTAAGAATATTAGTACAAATTTACTCCACAATCATGGTATATTCCATGAAATAAAAATTATTCATACACTTCTACACATAAGTATGGTAGAATAATCCTTATGACAGTTTGTTGATTTCCATGAAATATAATTTCTCCACCTAAAAGAAATACATATTCGCTAGTGGACACCTCATCATTATCTATAACACTGTTTGCATGACAATAACTTTATGACATAGAATTAAACTTGTTTAAAGTGAAACAGTAATCCAAACGATGAAAAGCAGTCCAATGGTCTTTACCAAGATAGAGAGTATATATACTAAATCTACTCACAGCATATGCAATATCAAGTCTAATACGAGAGTATATCTACTCGATCTACTCACAGTATATCTAATATCAAATATAATAATACAGTTCATCAGAGACATGACACTGCCTATAATTTTTCATATTCAAATTGAGATACATTATCACCCTTATTCTCTTAAGACTCGTGCTAGCATCACAACCTGTTCTTCTAAGTTGATTATCAAAACAATCAAATTCTTTTAACATCTTCTCACTATAGACATAGGAAGAACTCATTATCATGTTTACTTACATTAACACCAAGTTTTACATTAGCCTCTCCTAAATCTTTCATTTCAAAATGTGAAGATAAAAGCAATTTGGTATCATTAATGACATCTAAATTTGTGCAAAAACAAGCCTGTCATCAACATATAAACATGTAAGCACCCAATCAGCTCCAAACAACTTTGACTAAACTTACCAAAGTATTGTTAAATTTCTGATACCATTATTTAAGAGCTTGTTTAAGAATATAAAGAGAACCTTTAAAGCTGGCATACCTTATTTTCTTGACTAGTAATCGCAAAGCTTTCATTTTGTCATTAAAATCTTATTCTCTAAATCACCATTAAGAAATGCTACATCAATTTGATGCATAAACAGACAACGAATAGTTGGAAACGTGATTAGAGATCTAATAGTAGTTATTTTAGTTACGTGAGAATATATATCAAAATAATGTTTTGTGTATATCCCACAATTTCTATGAATTTTTATTCAACCAACTGGTCTTATTCATTAAAAATTTATTTACACCTGATAGGTTCATTAGCTTTAGGTAATTCTATCAAGTCTACCTCATCTATAAGATACATGCATATAAATTGAACATCAATCATATTTGAATTTTCAACCAAAAGGTGGTTAAGAAAATTTATCATATACTCATAACAAATTAATTATTCTACCAATAATTAAATTCATTTCACATAATCATGTCAAGAAACTTCACCTTGAAGATATAATTTCCATAGTTTGCTAAATAATTTAAATAACAACATCATATCGTTAAATAACACCAGATACACATGAGTAATTAGCCAATCATATAAATTCATGATTTCCACCTTCAATAATACTCATGATTATGAATCTCATATAATAATAAATAACTTCAAAAGGAAAATAATTTAACGACTATTATACACTATTTAATGTATCATAATTTATTCCTTTGAAGATCATAGACATGCTCACAATAAAATATTTATAACAAATAATTTTATATCTTTAATGAAATTATATATTCAACTATAGTCAAGTAAGATCTTAAACCACCACGAAGAAAGATCTTCATCCATTATCAACTTTTATGAGCATCACATATATTTGAGATTTTCATATTCTATTTCCAACCTTATATGAAGGAAATTGCCAAACTAAATTAATAAAATAATAATAATAATAACAATTTTCATTCTATTGAAAATTCATGGCCAATTAAAAATCTCAATAACCACATTAGTTTAAAATATTAAATCAAACTTAAATTAAGATACTTCATTACTTCATCTTTCTTTCTTCACAATTTCAAGCTAATCAGCTTAAAACAACTTTCACAATTATTTCAATTATCACAAGTAATTGTAAATTGCACAAATAAGATAACAGGGGCACCTTGTTTTAGATCATGCATAAAGCACATGTACACAATAATTATCAATAAATATCATGCTCAGATTATGACAATGATATTAATCGAGAACTGTTAAATCCTTATAAGTTACTTGAAATATTTAAAAACTTAACGCTCATGATACAGGGAAAACCAGCCTACATAAAAATTAAATAAGTAGCATGTGGAGAATCAATCCTAATTTAATGAAATATACTAAACAAATTAGCCTATATTTTAGAACAATTCATCCGAAAATTTTTCTAACTTGAATATTAAAAATCTTACTTTGTTAGCAGACCAAAACAAACAGGCATGAGATTTTTAATATTGCACAAGTTTAAGATAATAGATAATACGAAATTTATCAATTTGACATTCTTGTTCTTTCTCCATCTTTCAAATTCTTTTCGATGGCCTCCCCACAATTGTGGTCTTTGTGCACAACCAGTCCATGACAATAATGCCAAGGGAATCATTTATCTTCAAATGTGTCCGGCCAACCGACAATTCTAAAACATATGAAACAGATAAATTATTAACCACAAAAAAAGGAAAAACTCACTTAATTAAATCACAGAAGAAATAAATAATGTTGACGGCGAATTTCGGCAAGAGGCCACGTGTCCTATGGACGAGTAGGTTCGCTTCAGAACAGGATGACCTACAATAAAAAACTTGACGCTGGTGCGATGTCCTGTCTAAAACTCTGACGGTTAAGTCAGTAATCGTAGTAGGAAATAGAAAAAGACACCTTAAGTGTTAGTGACAGGTTTTTCACTTACTTGATGAAGGTGAGGGTCCTTCCTTATATAGCATCGGGCGGCCGACCAGGAAGAACAACGATTCAAGGTGGCAGGGGCGCACCACGTGGTGCTGTGACTGTCGAGGGTGTACGACCCGACAGTTGGCGGGTGGCGCTACCCCCTATAGTTCTGAGGTTGTCGCCTACAATTGGGAGCCGTGCCACCCGTACTGGAAATGCGCGTCTCCTGCTACAAATTCGCACGGCATGTAACCATTAGTGGTCCCACGTCCCTTTGTGGGAGGACACACGTCCTGCTCGGTAGCATCCCCATAAAATATGTAACTATATGTGACCTCGTCCTGCTCGATTTTTACCCTCAACAGTTAGCCCTCTTTCGGAGCCGGGCTGCTTCGCCACTAGTGGGTCGAGCCCGAAAGTGTTAAAGTGGGGCAGGGCGTGCGTGGCTCAAGCGCGTATTTTCGGAAATTTTGAATCAAAGAGCGGGGCGCAAAAAGTGTAGCAGTCGTGATGATCTGCTGCTAGTGCGTACGACTGCATTTATTGGAGGAAACGTGCCCACCGCTGTTTCGCGAGCGGTCGCGTCCTCCGTGCGGTGCGTGAAACGACGGAGTCGGTGGTCACGATTCCCAGTGTCGTTAGGATCTGGAGCGACGCCTTAGTGATCTTTAAATTCAGAAGAGGTGTTGATTACCTTCCTCGCTCTTCGCACTATTCGCTCTTTTCGTTACCACCCACCTCTTCGATTCCAATGGCTAATCGTTTGGCTGTGTATCATATTCCGTCGCAGGCAACGGAGCATAATCTTTTGAAAATTCGTTCACAGTACTGGGTTTTGGATTACGTCCTAATGTGTCTTCCAGCAAAGGACGAAAGGATAGACGATCGCCCTCTTGGGTGGGTAAATTTTTACCCTCAGATGTTCTGGAACAGAGTTAGGCATCATATCTATTTTTTTCTCAGTTCTTCCTAACTTTTGCCAGTGTGGCGCCGGCGTAACCAGCCTCTAATGCATGGGGAATCTTGATGGCTCTGGCCATCCTCTAGTCGGAATTAAACGGTTGCAAGGAAATGACCCTAACCCTACTATTCACCCTGACTTTGATGAAGTAAATTAAGGGCTTTTCGAGGTTCTACAGTCTGGGTTCTTGTCGTGGGTGTTAGGGTTGATTTTTTACTATAGAAATGTGTGTCGGTAGGCTTGTTTGACCACAAATTTGAACCCTTTCCCATCATTATTTGCCAAAAAGGATTACATATTTTTAATGTATAACATGCATAGAACATATATGGATAAATTACAATATATGGTACTTTAGGAAAAATATAAGTAAAACGTGGTCAATGTTCGAAGAAAAACACAGAATCTGTTTTGCAGGAAAATTATGCTTGGCGCAATTTTGAAGTCAACTTTTGCCAAAATGTGTGTTTCACTTAATGAAGGACAAGGGAGTCATTTCCAACATGTTTGAATCAAGATAAACCATGAGTCCAAGTTTGTTAGATGAATCTCAACCCATTTCCACTAAAATGATGGGGAGTTCAACCAACTCAAGGGCCTATAAAAGGGAGCCGCTCCCCCAACAGAAAATGATCTCTTCCAAGCTTGTTTCCAGCTTCATTTCATACCTTCTTAGTTGTAGAACTCGTTCATATGTCTTAGATTTACGTTTTAGTTGTTATTTCCTTGTATTTTCATACTTTTGCTTACCGTCTTGCTTTTAATTCAAGTTCTACCTTTTGTCTTCATTTATTCTGTTCTTTTAAAGTTCATAAGTGAGTTTACACTCCCCTCACGCTCGAAGGAGAAGAGGGTCAAGCTAGAACTCCTTGTACGGCTTATTTATTCGTTTAAATTCAATGAAAAATACTTCCATTATGTTTTCGTGTGTTTTCTTTCCTTTAATCATGCACTAAATTAGTTATCAACCTCTTTGTGGAATTCCTTAGCTAAAATTATTTGATTTTCAACACGCTCGAAATTTTGCCCAGATTGCACCTGGCGCATTATTGGGTTGGTTTCTAAAAACTTCTCTTTACGTCTCTTTTCAATTTGGCCATTGGGATTTTGATTTATACACTAAAGTCCAACATTGAGAAGTGTGGGTAAGTAAAATAATAGGAAACCAATATGGGATGTGACTTAGACATAAGCGCATAAAACATGGTCGTAGACATAGGCCCGCTAACCCATAATGCAAATGAGTCGATAAGTATTCTCTAGGATTGTAATCACACATAGAAATATAATTGTAGGTTACCCTCGCCTCTGCAGCAACCAAAAGTGGTAGTGAAAGAGTGGAACTCAAATTCCCAAGAAAAGCCAGATTGTGCTTGGCGCATTTTCCCAACAGTGTGTATTTTCCATATTTTGCATCAAAACTAAGGTAGGAAGCAAGGAGGTTGAGTTTTATAAAATTGCTTGACATTTCAAACCCCAAACAACACTTTTCATCACCATTTTCTCCATAAACCACAATTGCATATTTGAATCATTCACTTCATTAAAGCTGTTTTGAAAAGAAACAAGTCCTTGAGGATTCGACTTTGAATTACTCCCAAGTATTACTTGTGACCGTGTGCGCTTGCATGAATCTCTAATCTTTTTAAAGGTAGAGAAAGTCCCAACAGCTACTATTGATATAGTGATGATGAACAGATTGGAAATATATGTTGGTTCTTGCTTTAGTATGAGAGTATGCTGGATATAATATTGTTTTTTGAAATTGTTGGATGTGTTTCTGAATAGTGATGACTATATTGCTGCTTGGTTGTGTTCATAAAAGCATACTGAATTATTTTGTGAGAAGTCTGTTTTGTTGAGGCATAATGGTTATATATTGGACATGTTGTTTGTGTTTCCTTATGTGAGACTTATGTTTTGGTTGTGGAATCTTGCTATATTTTTATGAGTTGAATATTGATTTATGTGTTGCATGCTGGATTGTTCTAAGTTGTTTGATGCTTGAGGCATGGATTAGAAAGCATGTTGCAGGACTTGTGTGCGAAAGTTGTACTGTTATGAAGTGAATGGGTGAGTATCCGGGCAAGGGGGCCGATACGTTACTATTGGGTATCGAGGCTTCGGATAAAAATGGTCGATGATCGATATGTCAAGTTTTGGATAAGATAAGTGTCAAGACCTCGGGTAAAATGGTATGGGGTCAATGTGATAAGTCTAGTTGGTAGGCAAGTATTGGGGCCTTGGGTAGAAACAATCAAAGGCCAATACGTTGCGAAGTCATCGAGGCCTTGGGTAAAAATGGTCAAAGGTGGATGCAATAGTTCGAGGCTTTTGGTAAAAATGGTCAAGGGTCAAATGCCAAGCGCCGTAGAGAAGTGTCGACGCCCTAGGTAAAATTGGTCAGGGATTAATACGACTCGAAGGAGAAAGTCTTAGAGGAATAGGAGAGTTTTAGAACGAGTTGGAGAACTCTAGTAAGTTTAGTGATGTGAGGCAGGGGTTTGGCATATAGGTTGTATGTTTGGTTATGCTTATGTACAATGATTTATTTTTGTAAAGCATGTTAATGTGACGAGCATTATATGTTGATTACTATGAGAAGCATATTGATTGCATGTGACCCTTCAACAAAGGGCTACTTACTGAGTACGAGTAGCTGTACTAACCTCTCTCCTTTCAGATCTTGTAGCTAATGATGTGACTCATGAAAATGGTGATGGCGTGGAGGAGACTTGATACAAAGGACCATATAAATTCATTGTTTAGTTTTCATTTGGGATAGGATAATTGCATTTGTTTCTATTTTTGGTTTGGATTCGTCCCTGCTTAATGTTTCTATTAATGGTTGTGTTAATACTTGGTAGCTATTGGTAATTGATTCTTTGTTGAAGATAAAGGTTATTGATTTCTTCATTCTTTCGAGAACTTTAGTTTTGTTTAGTTGTTTGAGCCGTGAGGTTGAAACTTATTGAAGTCAATATTTATTGTTGATGCGTGGATTTTGGTCCTCCAGTTCTCCTCCTCGCACCCACCAAACTTGTTACTTCAGGACTAGTACCTGCAAAACCAAATCGAGCTAAACCGGTGTGACTCTAGTCACACGGGCTCCGATGCTTAAGTTTGCAAGAGAATAGCGTAAATGTAATCCACTTTTAGATGCCCCTACCTCTAAGGCTGGATTGCTACTTATAGCCGTGACGTTGTTCCAGAACTTTCCATAGCTAACCCTAATTCTGTTGGAGGGCCTGGGAAGAATCGTCGATCGAAGATGGGGGATCGCTGGAGGGTCGTGGGCCGAGCCCCGGGTCGGGACCCCGCGTCGGGACCGAGCCCCTCGCGGCCCAGTGGGCTTCCCTCCGATCATCACCTGTAGCTTGACTACCAATTCCCATTGCATAACATTTATTAATTTTGTTCAAGTTGAAAATAAACTAGCTTTTGCTTCCTTGTTATTTTGAGAGTTTAAACTTCGTTTAGTTGTTAATTTGTGGATTTGAAACTTAATAAGGTTATTTTTCCTTGCTTGGGTTATACTTTATAGGTCATCTAAATAACATGTCTCATTTGGGTTGTTGGAAATTTGGGAGCGTTACAATAATAATTATGAATTACATAAAAACATTGAAAATTTGTTATAAATTTAATTTGACATCCCAAAATAAATTCATGACCTCAGGAATATTAAGGAATCAGCATCTGAAATCCTCATATTAGCTCCTCAATGTTCAATTTTCATCCTATGAATTCTTTAAGAAAAATATTAAAGAAAAGATTTGATTTATTATTTTGAAACTATCATGTTGATTTTAAAAATTCCTTTTTTCCAAAAAAAAAAATGCCTCCTATGAAAAAGCTTTATTTTTATTATTATTTAAATGGTTAACTTTTACAAGAAAGGTTTCCTTATAAAAAATAATTACCAAAATGAAATTATATTTTTGTTAAAAATACTTTTATCCATTTTGGAAACAATTTTTCATAAATTCTTTGAATCATTGAAAACTTGTATTAACAATTCAATTTTCATCTTTGGACTAAAGCAAATGATGTTATTTACTTAAAAAAAAAAATTAGTAGGAAGTAAATAGTTCACAAGCAATATGTATGGATACATACACTAATAAATGATAGTAACAATGGATAAATGTGCACTATTTCCTTAGGAAAACATATTAAAAACTAAATCTTGACATCTTGAGATATTGATTCTTTACCTGCAAAAATCTAAGAACATCAGCATCTCGAATATTTGAGGTTTCATTGTCGGAAAGTTTCCTTTTAGAATTTATTAGTTAACAAAAACTTTGATAAGATTTAGAAATTGTCTATCAAGTAATATCACGATAACATTGACATAATATATACACATTTATCAAATATTGTGTGAATAATCTAAATAAACATGTTAGGCCGCCAATCAATCAAGTCTAATGTTATAACTAATTCAAACAATGTTGATATAAAATTAAAATAAATCATCCTACTTTTATTCGTATTTGATGGAACATGACAAGGAAACAATCAATATGTTATGGTTTTTTTCAATGTTTAAAAAACCATTTTAACAATAAAATATGGTACGAAGAAAATCACGATGTGGTTGCTGTAATATTTGTGAATATGAACTCACGAGATGATCGGTGTTGCAGGAGACATTGAAACGTGGGCTACTGTTATCTCTAAAGTTGGAGTAGAGGAGTTATACTTTTGTGAGTGTGTTGTGGGTATTTGGGTACTGACAACGTGAAGAAGAAAAAAATATCGCTAGAAAAACTATTGCATACTATTTCGATTAAAGAGGAGAAGAATCACCTTTTTTTTTTCTCTCCCCCAATCTAACCACTATCTCTTATTTATGGATGTTCATGGGTCGGGTTGGGTTAACGTACTTTCTAGAGCCAACCAAATTGTTGGAGTTGTAAATTTATTCAACCCAAACAACCCTTCTTAAATGATAAACTGGTTAGGTTGGGTTGGTTCGAGTTATTTGAGTCACTTAAACAAAGTATTGTATAACAAAAAAAAAAGTAAATAATAATATCTTAAAGATTAATTTATATATTGTCTAATATTGAATCAAGACTTGTAAGTCAATTTTTATTTTATATGGTGAAAAGGTACAATAAAAAGACTTTAAAAAGTTGTTTTTAAAAGCCCTTATAGAATAAATAATTCATAAATAATTATTGAATGAAATAAATAAAAATAAATATAACTATATAAAATTTGGATGGTGACTAAAAAATAATTTTAAAATTAATATTATGTTCGTATAACATCCTTATAGATGTAAACCTTGTCACTGGAGAATAAGTATTGAAGAAATCTAGCCCTTTCTTTCTAACGACAGCCTTTTTAGCTACTAAACGAGTTTTATATTTATCAATAGTACCATCAGCTTTCAGCTTTCTTTTGAAAATTCATTTTCGTTCAATTTGTTTACTTTCAAGAGATAAATCAACCAATATCTAGGTATTGTTCCGTAAAATGGATTCAAATAATTAATATGAATTGGATTCATATGAAAACTATAGGTTATACCAAAGAGATGCATTTGAATATGATTCAAATATATAGTTTTAATTAAATATGTGATATTTAATTAAAAATTAAATATTAATTGTTAATTAATTTAATTATTTACTTATTTATTTAATATTTGGATTTAAATTAATTATTTATTAATTGGATTAATAATTATAAATCAAATTTATTAATTGTTAATAGATTTAATAAATTTAATAAATTTGATTATTATTAATTAAATTAAAAGAAGAAGATATCCTAATGGTCTTGTGATTTCCCCTAGATTCAGGACAAGACATCAAAAGGAGATATCCTAATAGTCTTAGGATTTTCCGTGTGTATAAATATAACAGTAAGCTGGACCTAAAAAAAGGCTAAAAAATCTATCAACTCTTTTACTCTCTCAATCACTTGCAATTGGATCCCACAATTCGGAATCTCGACATGGAGACTTAGCGAGGAAGATCAAATGTTGTTGTCTCATTGGGATTACACGAGGAAGAGTCTTCAAAGGTAAAATCCAACATTATTCCCTATTTTATATTTTTTGTATTTTAAATTTCAAAAGAAACTCAAGAACGCGTTTTACTACTTCCGCTCCGAGATTCACATCCTCTTCATTGTAGCAATTCCTTCTCTTGAGCCACATCTCTCCATATATCCAAAATTTCTACGAGCTTTAAATTCAGTCCTAATTCAACGAATAGATTTCTCTACTAATTCCACCCTAGTCGCTTTTTAAGGGTCATTAAGTTCCATATAGTTCCCAACTCCTCACTATCATTAATTGGGCTTGGGTTTTCAGGCTCAGGAGAAGATGTTAGGACCTGTCTACCCACAACAGCATGCGCCTTGGTTACTAGGGTTTTTGGTTCAAAATTTACGGGCCCATGTACCTTCTGTTTTTTTCACCCTCTTCCTTGGTTTGGACTTTGGCCCTCTTCGAGCTCCAAAGAGATCTTTGATAGGAATTCGATCTTCTAACTTTGTACACACAGAGGGAGGATGCTCATCAAAATCAACATTGACTGATAGTACATATCGTGGATTCGATGGTGAAGAGGAAGCTACAGAATGCTCTGGTGTATGAGGTGATGTTCTGAAATCTACTGACCTTGTTGCCCCATTGTCTCATTCATTTCTATTTGGACTCTCATTTTCCTCCGTACTGGGGACTCTACTGAATGCTCCCCGAATTGTTCAAGCTCATCATCGTGAGAACATGGGAACCCATGTACCTATGCATGGCTAGAGGATCCTACAGGAACTTTATAAGATTCACCTTGCCCAGAATTCTCAACTGGTGCCAAAGGGTGGCACTAACTTCCATAATATCCGATGGATGGTTCTACTTTGTCCTCTTAATCGACCCGAACAATGTGTACAATCTGTTTAGTTAACTATTATTTTGAACTTTTAGATAGCGTATTCATTGAAATCTCAAAAGGTAACTGTCGTACTACTTCTACCTCCACTTCTTGGAGACTTGTTGTCTTGAATCTTACCGGTCATTGCACCAGAGGTTGCATATAACAAGCCCTCTAAGCGATTTGACTGCCCAACCTCCGGGCATCTTCAAACATTACTTCTCATTCCTCAGATGTATACCTTTGAAAATCATCCTCCATTCTTTTCTTTTCTGTTTCACTAGATCAACCTATTGAACTAGCCCATTTTTTCGAATTTTTACCTAACAGATGGAGGCGCTAAGCGCCTTTCCTCAATCTCCGGATTCAAACTTTCATCAATTTCATGCTACGTACCCCTGAACTCCCCTCTTTGTGTTCCCCCTGTTGCCTTTCATGTTGTTACCTCAAATCATCAAAATATACATTGCCAACTTTGTTTGAGAGCTATCCTCTTTTCTTTGCAGCACCCTCATTGATTTTCTTTTGAACTAATGTCTCTAGGGGAAGAGGAAGGTTACTAGGAGAACTACAAAGAGGAGGTACAAGAATGAATTTTTCAACAAGTACGGGTGGTTGGGTAGTGGTAGTGGGCAATTGAGGAGGCTCAAGGGGCATTCCAAAACTGTGACTTTGAGCATACATGGATCCCGATCGATACCTACTCACTGGCAACCCTCTTAAAAATATAAATTTTGATGAAAGAGGAGGGGTACTAACTATAAGCAGGGAATTTGGGCATAATTAAATGATAACAAATTTTTGCTCAAATCGATTGAGTGTTGCGACTGGACATGATTATTCTGGAGAGGCAAATGTTGATTTTGATTAAAAGCATGTTGGAATCCTAGCGGGAAGGTTGGTAATTGGAGGAATATGAACTGTAAGCGGGCAAAGATGGAAAAAACGAAGGATATGTACCAGACAGAGTATTCCTAAAATGCTACTGAAAAGTGGCCGAAAAGGGGTCCAAATGTTGTTGAAACGTGCCCACCATAGGTGAGTTTTTAGCCCAGACCAATGATCCACTAAATTGGTTACTTATCGGGATTTGTTGCAACGTTGAGTTAGCAAAAACGAGCCGAAAACTCCCAATCGCTGCTGTTGGGCGAAAAATCTGGATATTGGGAGTTTGAAAATTTAAATTTTGGGTTTTCAAGATATGAGAACTTATGGGCATTATAGAAGATGATGACGGGAAAGAGGTGCATTGAGAGCATGATGTCATGGATGATCAAGAAAACTCAAAGGAAAAAAAATGGAAGTCTCTTCTCTTCACTGCCGAAAAAACGCAAAAATGAGGGGAAAGCAACGACTTTTTTTTTTTTTAGTAAAGGAGAAGGGGGAAGGAGATGATGTGTTCCTTTATTTTTTTTCTTTTAGAAATTCGGGTTAAATCTTAGTTTACTTAAACCACACCTATTTAAAAAAACGTCATTTGAAAAAAAAAATTCAAAGAAACAAAACCCACTTCCTTTATCTTTTAAGAAAGCCCAAAAAGTATTATTATTTTCTTTTAAACCTCCAAATTTAATTAAAAATGAAAATTACCACAGCTCCTTAATTTTAAGTTAAAATTAACTTCCAAAATTAAAATCATGATTTTTCAAATTTCTCGAATGGGCCGAGGTGCCTCTCATAAAAAATTTCAATCTTTTCCAAATTTTTGCACAAACAATTTATTGAAACATTAATCTCAGCCCAAATAACCTAACTATAATTGAAAACAATTGAAATTTGAAAATGAAAATAAAAGAAAATTAATCCTAACTAATTTACACAATAACCCTTCAAAAGAAATTTTCAATTAAATAAGGAAGGGAAATTTTTTTTTTCAATCTGTTCATTTTCTGAAAGATGGATGAAGGCTTTCCATCTATCTAATTTTTCTCCAAAATGTTTTTTTACATGCAGGTCATTAACTTTTAACATATTTCCTTTTGAATCTTCGCGTTCAATGGCACATGGAGGTCCATACCACCTGGACTTTAGTTTTCCCGAAAATAATTTTAAACGAGAGTTGAAAAGCAAAACTAAGTCTCCTACTTGAAAAAATTTAGGCCTAAGCCTCCTATCATTCCAATGCTTAGTTTTTTCTTTAAAAAATTTTGCATTTTCGTAAGAAAAATTTCTATGCTCTCAAGTTCCATCACTTTGAGCTACCTTGACTCTCCTGCAGAAAAAAAGATCAAAGTTCAGCCTTTTTGTTGCCCAAAAAGCTTATATTATAACTCTAACGGCAAATGACTTTCACCATTACGAGCTTCAATCATACTAAATTTTATTCGAAGTTCAAATGAAGAAAGGCTGGTCAAAATAAGTCAGGAGAAAAATCCTACGTAGCGAGCGACATGGTCAAGTGGACCAATCTTACGTGGCAGATGACATGGACAACTGGACCACTAATAAGTTGACATGTAAAATCAATAAGACATACTTATGCTTACGTGGCATCCAACAATCGAACAAATGAGTGACATGTCGTGCTTTCAATCTCAACAAATCAAATTCCCACAATTCTCTCAAGTCCATAATCTTTTCTCAATTTCACAAATTCTCTCAATCTCCACCAATTTCTCTAAAATCTTCCTTATTCATTTTTTCTTATCTTTCTTCTTAATCTCAACCATTCATTCAATTTGCTCTAAATCCAATGGCCAAAATTTATCTTTAAATCTCTATTTAAAGCCACCAAATTTCACCATTCTCCACACCAATTATCCAAGCAAAAGCTACATTTATCTCTACAATTATTTTGCTCTCAAATTTTCATTCTCCACGCAAAAATTTGTCCTTTTTTTTTGTGAGAGATACATTAGAGTGTAGCTTTTTAGCTATTGCTTTAAAGCTATATTTGCAGATCGATATTCTATTTGTATTGCTCATTTCAAATTTTGGGTTTTGTATTAAGGTGTGGGTACACCTGAGGTTGTGAGAAATTACAATTTATTGGATTCTGAACTATTAAAAAGGATCGTGAGTTTCTCTTTAGCTTAGGACAAAAAGAGGGTCGATCGGTTTGGTTCTTACCCGCAAGAGAGTCATTGTAGTAAAATACCCAAGAAGGAGTCTTGGGCGGGGATTGGAGTAGGGATTTCCGAACCACTATAAACATTCATGGTGTCATCTCTCTCTACTCTTTAATTTGTGCATTTAAATTCCATTTAAATTTTTGTTATTCTTGAACTTTTATTTTAAAATCTACAAATTCAGAGGCAACCGTATTCACCCCCCCCCCTCCCTGCCATATTGATCTTACAATGACAAGTTTTACCAAAAATCAATCTATATGAGGACATGTCGAGAGGAGTCTTACATGTTGTCCTATATGCCCATATAGAATCATCTAGTTTTAAAACCAATATTTCCTATTGATATTGACAGTTTTTTTTTTTTTTTTTGCTAAAATCGACTTGATCTCTCTATTTAACACCTCAACTAACCCATTGGATTGGGGGTGATAAGTTGTGGCTATCTTGTGATAGACATTATACTTAGACAACAAACTTTTTACTGCTCTATTAAAAAAATGAGTCACATCATCACTTATCAAACATCGTGGGTTCCATAACGAGTAAAGATATATTTTAGTAAAAACTGAACAACTATCCTAGCATTATTCGTGGGGGCAGCAACATCTTTTATCCACTTTGACACATAATCGATAGCTAATAAAATATAATTCTTATCATATGAAGGAGGGAATGGGCCCATGAAATCAATACCCCATACATCAAAATTTTCTACTTCCAAAATGGGGTTCAAAGGCATCTCGTTAAGTTTAGAGATATTACTTGTCCTTTGACACTTAGCACAAACTTGGGCAAAGCTATGTGCATAATGGAATAGAGTGGGCCAGAAGAACCCACTTTGAAGTACCTTCATCATGGTCTTTTGTCCTGCGAAATGACCTCCATATGGAGATATGTGACAAGCCTCTAGGATTGCTTTTTGTTCTTCCTCCGCTACACACCTGAAAAGGATTCCATCAGAACCAAGTTTGTACAAAAATGTCTCATCCCACCTATAATATCTAACATCATGAAGAAACTTTTTTACTTGTTGCCAGTTGAATTCATGGACAAATAATACGACTTGCCAAATAATTTGCAATGTCGGCATACTAAGGGACATCTTCGATACGAAGTAACTGCTCATCTATGAATTGTTCCCAAATCTCTGCTTGACCTTCCTGAAGTGGGGACTCGAGCCTATGTCAAATTCTTGAAGTAGCAAGATCCAGCGTATCAAATGTGGTTTTGCATCCTTCTTTGCAAACAAATACTTCAAAACAGAGTGGTCAGTATAAACAATTACTTTTGTTCCTATCAAATTAGACTTAAAATTATCAAAAGCAAACACAACTGCTCGACTTGCATAATATACCGAATGTAAAATCTTATTCCTTATTTGTCCTAACATTACCCCTAAAGTATAATCACTAGCATCGTACATGAGTTCAAAGCGTAACTTCCAGTTAGGTTCTATAATTATTGGAGCCAAGGTCAAAGCAGTTTTCAAAGTTTTAAACGTTGTAATACAAGCATCATCAAACACAAATGGTCCATCATTTTTCAAAAGTTGGTAGAGGGGTTTTGAAATCTTTGCAAAATCTTTTATAAAACGTCTATAGAAACCTTCATGATCTAAAATACTTCTAATTCCTTTCACATTCGTGGGAGGTGGTAATTTTGAAATAACATCAATTTTAGCACGATCCACCTCAATCCCATTTTTTGAAATCTTGTGGCCTAGGATTATCCCCTCTCGTACCATAAAATGGCACTTCTCCCAGTTTAAAACATGATTGGTTTGTTCGCATCTTTGTAAAACTTTTTCTAAATTCAATAAGCAGTCATTCAAAGAATTTCAAAAAACGGATAAGTCATCCATAAAAACCTCAAGAATGTTATATACCATGTCTGAAAAGATGGCATCATACACCTTTGAAATATCGTCGATACATTGCATAGACCAAAGCCTAAAGGCAAATGTTCCATACGGACACCTGAACGTCTAGGAAGCAGTAGAACTCCTTACGCGCAAGACGGTCCAACATTTGGTCAACAAATGGGAGTGGAAAATGATCTTTTTTCATTACCTTGTTTATTTTATGATAGTCGACGCAAACTCTCCACCTGTTCACAGTCCGGGTTTATATAAGTTCATTCTTCTCATTTACCACCACCGTCATCCCGCCCTTCTTTGGTACGCATTATACTTGGCTCACCCAACTGCTATCAGATATAGGGTAGATGACTCTAGCATCCAATCATTTCAAGCTTTCTTTTCTAATGACTTCCTTCATCTTTGGATTCAAACGTCTCTGGTTTTCAATTGAGTTGTTGGCACCTTCCTCCAATAGGATCTTATGCATGCAAAATGCAGGGCTTATCCCTCCAATGTCAGCAATGGTCCACCTATTGGCCTTCTTGTGCTTTGCTAGAATCTGCAATAACGAAATTTCATTTTCATCAAACAAACAGGAAGAGATAATAACATGCAATTAGTTCCAAGATATGCGTATTTTAAGTGAGAAGGTAAAGGTTTTTGTTCCAAAGTGGGTGGTTCCACGATGGATGGTTGCAACGTCTTGCATTCTTTTGCCTTCATGTCCTCCGTCGGTGGATGTAACTCCTTTGCTATCTCGGGACATTCATCTTCTCTAGCATTTAGTTCTTCTTCAATTCCTGTAACTAAAAAATCATAAAATTCATCAAACGAAGTTGGGTTCGAAATACTAATGGCTGAACATTCTTCTAAGTCTCCTAGTAACTTCATTGCATCTAAAACATTAAACTTAACCTCCTCATTATTAACCTTCATCGTGATTTCTCCTTTCCGGACATTAAACACTATATCTCCAGTAGCTAGGAAAGGTCTACCTAAGATGATAGGTTCATCCAAATCCGCCTCACAATCTAGGATGATGAAGTCTGCAGGGAAGATAAATTTATCTATCTGAATTATAACATCTTCTATTTTTCCCTCAGGTTTCTTAATGGATCTATTCGCTAATTGGAGGGTAAATGTCGTGGGTCTAGCTTCTCCTATATCTAACTCCTTGAAAACGGATAAGGGCATGATGTTAATACTAGCTCCTAAGTCACATAGAGCTCTACCTAAATTCTTTTCCTCTAATTGAACAGGGGATGGTAAAACTGTCGGGATCTTTACATTTGATGGGCAAATGGCTACCTACGGCTTCACTACTACATTTAGTCATAGCCACCATCTCATGTTCACCTAATTTCTTTTTCCTAGACACAATATCCTTTAGAAACTTAACATAATTTGGCATTTGTTCTAAGGCATCAACTAAAGGAATGTTTATATGCAATTGTTTAAGGATGTCTAAAAACTTCCTAAAATGGGATTCTTAGTTTTTCTTGGCTAATCTTTGAGGGAAAAGGAGGAATCGGAGTACAAGAAACACTTACCTGAGAAGAGGCATTAGGCGTCTCCCCCTCACCTGAGGTGGATTTTTCTTTCTCTACTTCACTAAGGGCATTTTAGATTGATGTGGAATGTTTCTCTACCTCAAACGATATCTTTGGTCCTTCATAAGCTAATCCACTTCTCAAAGTTACTGCTTGCATTGTACTTTTCCTTCTCTTTTTGGAACTTTAGTATGTCCAGGAAAAGAGCCTTGAGGTCTCGCCTTCAAATCATTGGCGAGCTGTCTCATTTGCCTCTCTAGGTTTCTCATAGCTGCATCATTTCTACCCATGTACTCCATCATATTCTCGAGGCTAGTACTATTAGTCTGGACTAGCTGCGGTAGAACTTATTGGTTCTGATTAAACTATTGTACTGGTGGTTGCGATTGATTATTTGGGAAAGTAGGTGGAATGTATGGCTGCTTGTACTGCTGGTTCGACCCTTGGGTTGCTCCACTGGAACTTCCTAGACCTCCCCATGAAAATTTGAGATTGTGTCTCCACCCCAGATTGTACGTGTTTGAATAGGAGTAAAAGTTCCAGTTGCTCTCATGACCTACATAATAAACAGAAGCTGGATTATGTGGACAATTCTCATAAAGATGGTTATCATTACAACAAGAACAAACAATTTCATTGGCAAAGAGGAGAATGGGCAGTATATTCAGGTTGCATAGGTTGCACAAGTTGCACCAGTGTGTTCTTCCTTTCCAAAGCCATCTCCTTGAGCATTTCGTTCATTGTCGCCATTTCTTTCTGCATTGAAATTGCAATCTCCAACACCAAAATTCTCGCTGCATCCTACTTCTTAGGCACAGGTTTTGACCTTTGGGAACACCATAGCTCATTATGAGAAGCTAGGTCCTCCAAGACATCAACTATTTCGTTGAAGGTTTTCTTCGTGAAAGCTCCATTTGCAGCATTGTTGAGCATCATCTTAGTGAGATGATCCAAACCTCAGAAGAAGTGCTTAATCTGGATACATGCTGGTAATCCATGGTTTGGACACTTTCGCAGAAACTTCTTGAATCTCTCTCATGCCTCATGTATTGGTTCACGATCGTATTGTCTAAAAGTGACGATCTCTTCTCGTATGTCAGCATGGCGAGTAGGAAGAAAATACTTTGTAAGGAACTTCTCTACTAACGACCCCCATGTCGTAATTGAACCTGGTGGAAATGAGTTGAGTCATGTTATTGCCTGATCCTTGAAAGAAAATGGGAAAAGAGTTAATCTCAAGGCATCATCAGTAATATCTGGCAATCTAAATGCACTTACTATTTGTAGAAAAGTTTTGAGATGGTCATGAGGATCTTCGTGTTCACGCCCCCCAAACTGTCCTAATGTCTGAAGCATTTGAAACATAAGCGGCTTGAGTTCAAAGTTGGCAGCTTCTAGAATGGTACTCAAGATGACAAAATCCAAATTCTGGAATGTTGTAGCAGCATACTCTCGCATGGCCACGTCCCTATTATCTGCCATTTGGATATGGTTGAACTCGTTGTTTTGTTGTCGACTTGCCATATTTCCTTTAACAACTGGTGGATCTGTAGGATTTCGAGGTGGAATTTCGTCCATAATTGTGATGGTACTTTCACTCTCGCTTATGAAATTTTTTTCTTTCTCTTTCTCTTTTTGCTTTTCTCTCTATTTTTTAAGTCTCTATTCTTTTCTCAACCTACGACAGGTTCTTTCAATTTCATGATCAAATCGCAACAGAAATGAATCTGTGCTCATGCACTAAACAACGACCTTTGAGGTTTGATATGAATAAAAAACATTTGAGAACATAAACAACAATTACAAAAATCAATCACAAAAGTTAATAAAAGACTAAATCAAATTGGTCCCCGGAAACGGCACCAGAAAACTTATTTGGGATTTTTTATTTAAAATAAATGATAGAGCGAAAGTGTACACCCTTCACAAGTAGTAAAATAGAATGAGTATTCCGAGTTTCGATCCACACGGACAAATGAAGCTTTTTTATATAAAAATGATGTTGATCGATGACTTTGTAATTGATTTTGGGTAACAAATATCAAGGATAATGTTGGTTTTGGTATTTTAACACTCAATGTAATAAACTCAGCCCAGTTACTTCGAATTAGCTAAAATTACACAAAATTTTTCCGTCTAGGCATTAGGTGCCTCTCTATATTTTTCTTCGGTTCTGCTTAGCCATTTTCTTATGTCTAAGTGATTTTGAAGGTATAAGTTCATTCCTAATATGTCTATTAGAAAATTGAACTTAATTTAATAAAAACCAACTGTAACGTTAGGTCGAGGTCCTATGTCTAGGCTACCCAAGCGAAATCTTTATGTCTAAAGTATTTCTCTCCAAAGTTATTAAAGTTATAAAAATGTATCAACCTTTTCATAATTGACGCTCGGTTAAAACATTAATTGGCCAAATCAATTTTTAACTTTATAAAACAACCTTAAGTGATAAATAAGAGAAAAACACCTTTTACCTTGTTGAATTTTTAAATACCTTAGCTAATCATCCATAACCGGGCTAGGGAAAATAAATTTAGCATATAACTTTAGAGAAAAAAACAGAATTGGACATTGTTATAAATGGAAGACATGATGTAAGAAGAGTAAAATAAGAACAAGCTACAAATAAGAAGTTTGTAACCTAAATGACCCTAACTCTTTCTCTTTCGAGATTCGGGGAGCAATACTTAGTTGATTCCACAAATTTGTGTTATGACAAACTTAGTAGAGAGAGGGAGAGAGAGATGAATATCAATGAACTTGCTGGAATTTTAATTTCATAGGATCAAAAACTTACAATTGAAGAGTAACAAGCTGAAAAACAAAGAATGAACTTGACATAAACTAGTTTTAAAATAAACAACAACTAAAGAACTAAAGAAAAACGTAGAAGCTAAAAATAAAGTGTCTAAAGCTTGAAAATGATCACTTGGAATGATGAATTCAGGGAGGATGTTGAATTTATAGGGAACTCCAAGTCGGTTAGGAAGTTGAGCCTTTCGAGGGGAGTCATCCCTTCATAACCTCTTTAGCTTAGTTGGTTATTGAATTGGCCTTTATCAATGAATGGAGACACCTGGAAGGGCTGGAAGAAGCTTCTAAACTCCAAAACTCACGTTTCACATTAAAGGCACTTTCGATATTAGGGTAGGTGCTAGGCGCCTAGCTCATAATTTTCCTGCACAAAATCGTAATTTCTGTTAGAAATCAACTCTAAATGATGTAAAAAAATATCATATATGCATGTATAACCTAAGATAACTCCGAAATAAAAGGTTTTGGACATGAAACTAAGCTTAAAATACGGTTTTTTAGTGTAAAACGATAGAAACAGCACCAATTTTAGTTTTTTTTACCCTTGTAAAAAAGGGAAATCACAACGAATCTGGCTGAGAGGGCAGTGCCAATCTCCAATAAAAGGTAGCTCACCCATGCTGTCACAAATTTCCAAAAGATAAAAAAGCATGCTTTTGCAACTTTAGACTCATTTTTTCTTTATTTGGTGTGGTTTTCTATTTATAAAAGGTTTTTTGAATTTTGAAAAACCTTATTCTTTTTTTATTAATACTTGTGTATTCTTTGGCATTTTACTAGAACCTGCTATCAATATTCATGGATATTTGGCAATGAGAAAAGTAGTTCGTGTATATGATAAACCTTTGGTAGGTCTCTTATCTTTTCAATGTGGGATCCTTAACATGTCTCCTCAAGATGGTGACTCTTTTGGTCTCACCAATCTTGTCATAGATCCCATTTTTAGTCTATATGCTCGTTCGAGCTTGTTGGGTTCTAATATCATCTTAATATTCATTGGATTTTATCTCAAAAATAAATTGAAAATAGGAGGAGTAGTTCATGCATATACTATAAACATTTGTTAAGTCCTTATTTTTTCAATGGGAGATACTTAACACCTACAACGATAGCAGGGAACTTGACGTAGTCCACATTGGGTGAACCACTATAAATCCAAATTTAATTTTCTTTTGCCTAATCTTTATCTATCGTTCTTGTTTGTTAGAAGTTTTAGGTTGGTTTATCTATTTTTAAGTTGTAAGTTCCAATTGAAATTTTAATTTCACTTTCATTTAAACTAGAACCTGATGTCTGATAAACTTACAAATATTGTCTACTTTTGTGATTGAGATAATTCTTAGTTGGATTCGTTGGCGAGAGAAAATGATGAAATCCGAAGAACCATGGATGAAAATAAGGGAGAAGTGACAGACGGGTGAGATTGAAACAATGTTTTTCCTACGAAATAAGTTTCGTCAGCGAAAATCACTAAAATTGTTGCCGTATATATAAACACATAGTTTCACTTAAAAAATAATTCGTGGGCAGGTGTCCCTGATTTCCTCATTGGTAATTTTCATGGAAAAAAATAGTGCATTGAAATCTCGTCTTTCACATAATTTTCTGCTGGTGAAATCTTTTTTACCTATATATAAAATTTGATTTCATCGCTAGTAATTGCGATAAAATTTAAATTACGTGGCCGAAAGTTACGTCTGCGGATGTAATTGAATTTGAGCAAAAATAAAAATTCTTCTAGCACCTGACACTCCCCATCAGTCTTGTCTTCTTTGATTTATCTCTTTTTTCTCTCTCTGTGAAGTTTCTTATAATTTTTTTGAGTTTATTTTGTTAGAGAGGCCATTGCGCTTTGATGGTAAAACTTGAGTGTTGGTTTTTTTTTTTTTTTGACCGGGAGTGTTGGTAAATCTTTGGGAGAAAGGAAGATGACCTCAAATTTGCTTACAATAAGTAAGTTCTTTTGAATTGGTCGTTGTTTCTGGTTAAAAAAAAATGTTAAAAAACACATTTTGTCTATGTAATTTCACTAAAGTAACAATTTGGTTCCTAAACTTTAGTTGGTAACGATTTAGTCCCTATACTTTCACTAAAGTAACAATTTAGTCTCTAAATTTTAACTTGTAACGATTTAGTCCCTCTAGATTAAAATTTGTAACTATTTAGACCACATCGTAAATAATTTTTTAAAATTTAAGTGTCAAATTTTATCATATAACAATTTAATCTTTCTAGTTATAAACATATTTGGTCTCTCTTTAGTTTATCTATCTATATATATAAGAAACTTAACAAAAAAAATTCACACTAAATCGTTACCAACTTTAAATTAAAATGACTAAATTGTTACATATTAAAGTTCAAGGACTAAATGGTTACCAATTTGAAAGTACAAGGACTAAATCATTACAAATTAAAGTTCAGGGACTAAATTGTTACTTTAGTTAAAATACAGAGACCAAAACTACTTCTTAACAAAAAAAAAATTGATATGGTTGTTTCACAGTTTTTATTTTCTATTTCGTATATTATTGTAATAGTTTAGCTATACATTGCAACAATTAGATTGGCATAATTTAGAATAGTCAATTATAAATATTTACAAGGAAAGTTTAAAAGAATTGTATTTTCAAGGGAAAAGTTAAAAATTTCCGAGTTTAACAATCAATTTTTTATCTTAAAACTTTCTATTTCATTAAATTGGTTGTTAGCTTGATTAAGTGTCGTAATTTTTACCTTCTTATAATCTTTCAATACATTTACCCCATAATTTCAAGAAAAATCGAAGTAAAAATCTCCTAAATGTCACTAATTTCAACATAAACTCTTACAAATTAATCAACAAAATCGACTCATAAATCTCAAAATTCGCTCATTTCAATAAAAAAAAAATGAGCATTTGTTATGGATGAGTGTAGCTAAAATTGCTTACCGCAAGTGTACGAGTCAAGTTTTAATAAAGGTGGTAAGTAATTACCGATATCGTCCACTGGATTGGGTTTCTAGTGACTCAAGTACTACGGATATCAATGTCCAATTTTATCTAGAGAAACAATCAGGAATTTCTTTCGACACACAAAAGATAAAATAACAAAGTGAATAAAAAGTCTCTAAGAAAACTCTTATGGAGAACGGGTCCTAGGGAAATGATTTCACCAATTGAACTTACAAGCGGACAAATTAAACATGCCGAGATTGAATATGCAATTAATCTATAAGTCAAGAAATCAAGAATCATAAAAGTCTCTCCCGAGCACAATTAATTCTCCCACTTATTACGAAACCAATATCCCTATCTAGTTTCATTAACAAGCAGGGCCTTAAGTCTTAATCTTTTAACAACCTCTAAGATAATTCTAAATCTCCCGATCTTAGAACTACCCCAGTCATGCATTCAGGTTCCAACCTAAACCACCTCTCCCGAGCATAAAATTCAGATTTGGCAACAATTAATCCGTGATCAAGAGATTAAAAGCATTAAGCAAAAAATGCATAAATAGATTAAAAACAAATCAATTGAGACAAATGTTAATAAATCCAACTCATAAATCCAACGGCTACGTCAATCCCTAGAACAAGAAGATTAGCTACTCATGTTCACCAAAATACAATAAAATCCTACAAAGAACTTCATAATAAATCTAGAAAAGATAAGGGAAAGGAGAGAAACTAAAGCCGTAGTGTCGATTAACCGTCCCCGACTTAATCTCCACGATCACTAGCCCTCGAAAATCATCTCCTCAACCTTGTTGCCTCCAACCCCAAGCCCATCCTCTCCAGAATCCTCTCTTTCCTTTTGGACCCCCCCCCCCAACGGCGCACTCATCTTTCTCTTTAAGTTAGGGCATCGCTACAGCGCCATGGCTCTAAATAATGGCGCTGCGGCGCTGATGTGGTTTCAACAAGCTCCTCTTTTTCGCTCTAGTTTCGCTCAAATGATCGCTTATGCTTCAATATTTTCTAATAGCTTGATCCTATACAAAACATCAGTTATGCACGTAAATAAGCCACAAAAGACCGAAAATTGTTAAATGATTTCTACCTGAATATCATGAAATGTGGTGCATAAAGTATACTATCAATGAGAAAATCCTTATTTTCTATAATTCGAATTCCCCTCTTTTAAGGAATTCAAAAGGGAAGAAGTATCTTGATGGCCTTATGATTCAGGAGAAGATATCCTATATTCAAAAGGAGAAGATATCCTGATCGCCTCAATAAGCCAAACCCTAAAGGTATGCTCACAACACTTTATACTTTATATTCAACTACTCTGATTCTGACTTAAGCATCGGAGCTTGTGTGGCAAGAGTCACACCGGTCTTTAGTGCTATTCTGTTTTGTAGGTCTCGTCGATCCCTTTTATTCTTGAAGATTGGTGCGAATTTGGTGGAATTCCAGGAGACCAAATTTCTGCATCAACAATTGGCACCGTCTATGGGAACGACTAAGATCTAAAAGTCATGATGCTTGACAACGAATTGATCGAGAAATACTTAGATCCAAGGAGATCTCGGGAGAAACAAATCAACACGTATTCTAGAGGCAGACCACAACTTTCTAACGACGAATGTCATACAACTCAGGGGCTTGCCATACCTGAGGTAGCCGAGAAAAAAAAACAAATCAATGAGTTCGGAGACAGGACCCAGAACGAACGAATCAACAAATTCCAGGACAAATCCTTGATAAGATAAATCGACGAATTCCAAAACAAACTATGGGATAAATGAGTCAAAAAATCCAGAAAAGAAAAAGGAACTAATTAACATACGGAGTTTCTACTTCAGACGATGGTAAGTGTGGCGTGTAATTCTAGTTGTTTATGATTACGAGAGTTTAGGTTTAATTTTATGAGAACCGCATATTTGGTAGATCGCACAGTTTAGGACTGATTTTTTGGTAACTACATGTTGATATTATGTTTCCAAAGATACTTACTCATTTTAAAAATGCTACTAGCATCTGGAATTTATTTAATTCCTTATTGATGTAATCATATTTGGGTCAACGATCCAAAAGTCAAGTCACTTTAGTAAAGAGACAAATAAAGATGGGAGGCTCCCTAAAATAAGGAAGGAGGACCCCAAGAAGGAACCAAGAAACTGCTCACGCCAAGATGGAAGGCTCGTTGTTGCCCATCACACACAACTCGCGCGCGCTAACCTCACAAGGCCGCATCCCGCGCGCACACACTTGCACTGTTTGACTGCCTGTGCACACCTTCGCGCTGCAGCATGCCCTGCGTGCCTCAACAGCCGCCTACCGTGCCACACCCACGCGTCCTTGCTACCAGTACCTCCACACCAAGCACTCCTGTCGTGCTAACCTCAAAAGAGGTCAGTGCCCCCGCCAGCATGCACGCCCAACAGATGTCGTGCCATCCGCACGCCCATTGTCTGCTAGCGCTCATGCGCACCGCCTACATGTCTGCACGACTCACGCCCCAAGCGCTCAACAGCACCCCTGCCGCGTATCATTAGTGCCTGTCCCAGCACCCATGCTGCACGCCCAACGCGCCTGCCCCAACGCCTAGCGACCATGCCGCACGCCAAGCGCACCCCACTCTGTCGTCGATTGGCGCGTGCCACCCTTGCCAGCCATGCCTTGCCGCACACTCCTCCCAAATAAGGAATGTCTCTCATGATTTTGGTTTATTCTTGGGAGATTTGATTTAGGATTTATTATTGATTTATTATTTTATCTATCAAATTTAAATTTCATCTTTAGGCAAGTTTTAGACATTTTAGGAATTTATCAATTTTAATTTTCTTTTTAATTTTGTTATTTTTCTTAAAAGGTCAAGGGCCTTGGCCTATAAATAGGCTTGTTCCCGTCCATTGTAACACATCTTGGAATTGTCTTTTGAATAGAATTGTGTGTTTCTATCATTGCCTTGTGCAAACCCCTCTCAAATTTCGAATCTTGTGTGGTTGAACTTAGGCCTTCGTATTTGAACCCCTCGGAGCATGCCTGTTTGATTGGTCATCAAACTCGTGGAGTGTTTTCGGCCTCGAGCATAGTGAGTCATCTGTCTGCTCAAGGTAACGACTGCAAAAGTAATCCCTCTAACCTTGGCCTTTCAGGTTGAACCAACAATACGATTGGATTCAAGTAGCTTCTGGCTCGAGTAGCTCAATACGCTTGGGTTGTCGCATATCACTTATTACTTGAACAATTATCTCTTTATATATTCTGAATAAGACTTTTGACATCTAAAATATAATTACATCTTTACTATTTGAGCATTCATCTTTTACTCTAAATGAAAATCCCTCAAGTTGAGGCATGGGAAGTAAATCAACAGCTGGTCAAGGAACTCGAACAGGGACAGACCTAGAAGCAAGCCAATAAGCTAAAAGACAATCAGTGAAACCAGGGAAACGAATCCCAAGGTGCTGAAAAAGGCATGCGTATAGGCCCAGCAAGGCTAAAACAAAAAGCAGGCAAGCCTAATCAATCAATGAAATCCATGGGTAGAAAATCATTTGGTAAAAACCAAAATAGGTTAAAAATCCATGGGTGTTGATTAACTTATGGTAAAAAACCGATAAAAGCCAAAAGGTTAAAAACCCAATGTAACAACCCATATTTTATAATACAGTCATTCTAACAATAATGCGGAAGCGTAAACAAATAAACACTATACCAAAGGAAAAACTTCTTTATTTAATTTGATACTATGGGAAAAAAAATGGGGACAAGTCCAACTTTGAAACAGAAACCTATAGGAAAGAGCATAAGATCAGATGTACTTACTTTTGAGTGCCCCTAACCTTGAGGGGGCCGTAGATCGTACCAAGCTATCAACTCAATATATTTACAAAAAAGCGGTCGTCCCCTTCATTTTATGCTGACTCCGGCCCCGGATAAGCAGGTGTTTCAGGAGACGGTCTAAAAAAGGGTCCGGTACAGTACAGCCATGTTGATCAAAATGCAAAAGTTTCATGACTTGACTGGGTGGTAGCCTAATCGAAGAAGTTGAGCTTGTGCCCAAGCCCACCTTTTTCTAAAATATCAACGTGGTCTCGAGGAGGTTTTCGAGAGTAAGGGGCTTTTTTTTTAATAAGGCTCGCTCCCGGCGCTCACGTTTTTTGGCTATAATAAAGCCAAAGAATAACTAGCAGAGCTAACTAAATTCTCATAAGCTAAAACAAATGGAAATATTAAAGATTTTCAACTCCTCATGCCAGAACGCTATTCCTCAATCACTATCTGAGCAGTCACTCGAATCTTCATCTGAAAACATTTAGAAAACGGAAAAATGAGTACAAAAATACTCAATAAGAAATTTTCATATCAAACATTGAAATTCATTTTTCCTTTCGAAACATTTGTAACAAAAATACTAACCGATCAAACCTTTCAAAATTTCATCTAAAACATTTGGAACAACTTTCAAACTTTCGAATAAACTAAATCATTCAAACATTCAAAACAATGTTACATTCATTCATACTTTCAAAATCATAGTGGGAGGTTGCATTATTTGGGTAGCCTACAAAACATATGTGGTTACTCATCGGTAACATCAATCAATTAGAAGCTTCTATCAAAGTTGTCGAATTAATATCAACCAAAACAGAGTTGTCGAAATAATATCGACCAGAATAAACAGAACGGTTACTTAAGTGTGAGGTCATGTGAGTGAATAACACACACATGAATCTTCATTCCTAATGAGTGTCAAACGACAAAACTGTCTTCCCACAAATAAGCCAGAACAGAAATCCATCAATTCCAAATTAGGCTACTACCCCAAATAATTGAAACGTTCCTCAAAACAAAATCGTGGCATATCCGAATAGGATATCCTATATTCAAAAGGAGAAGATATCCTGATTGTCTCAAAATTCTCCCCAGATTCAGATAACCAGATTTCCTAGATGTATCAGGATTCGAATTCCACAATCTCTAGAGGGATCAGGATTCAACTCCTATAAATAGGGAAGTAAGGCAAACCCTAAAGGTATGCTCACAACACCCTACATTTTATACTCAACTACTCCGATTCTGACTTAAGCATTGGAGCCTGTGTGGTAAGAGCTAAATCGATCTTTAGTGCTATTCTGTTTTGCAGGGCTCGTCGATCCCTTTTATTCTTGAAGATTGGTGTGAATTTGGCGGAATCCCAAGAGACCAAATTTTTGCATCAACAGCACTATTAGTGTTGTCTTTCTCAAACTCCATCAATTTTCTATGGCTTCTCTGGTTGTAATACATTAAATGCACATGAAACTATTTTTAACTATTCTTTGAATCAAAAGCCTAAAAAAATAAAAGTTGTGTTTGGTTTGTAAAGGGAATTCAAACAAAGTGTCACATTAGCTACAAGAGAGAGTAATCTATGGTATATAAGTGAAGACAATTATCTTCAATCATATTCAGTATAAGGTCTTGGGTGAAATGAAAAACAAAGTCGTACAATGTGTAAACTATTGTCCCTAATAAGTTGCTACACACATTCAAGTACGAGATCCAAATGTGATAGAAATTAAAAGTTTAGAGTAATTAAAAGTTTAGAGTAAAAATCATTTCACCCAACGAAATTCAAGGCTAAAAAGAAAATTTTTTTTCTTATTCTTGATCAAACCACTCTCATAGATCACTTCACATCCAATGAAAACAACAACAACATAAGATCTAAAAAGGAGGGAGGAAGAAGAGACAAAATCATTCTTCTTATAAACAAAAGTTGGTGAATTGTGAGTCAAAAAAAGAGAAAACTTAGCTAATATTTGGTGAGTATTTGTTTATATATTCTCTTTACTTCCCTTCCCTTAGCCGTCAATGTACACAAAAACCAATACCAAACCAAAAGAAACCAAACACTTTTTCTTTACAAGTTACAATCTAGAGATGAGAGAGAGATTGATAAATAAAAATTGAAGGCATTTATTTTTTTATTTTATTTGAAATTTTTTATTTGTATTTGTTAGGTGAGGACAATAATGAAAGATTATACGAATGGTCACTATTTCAAACCAACCTCCTTGGGTTTGCTTTAAAGCCAATCACCGTCTGGAATAAATGAGTTTGAAAAAAATGTATAATATAGCCCAGAAAAAGAAACAAAAAAGTACCTCGTATGTCAATCTTAGTATAGTTCAACTGGTTAAAGTATCTATTTCCGACCAAAAAGTCGCGAGTTCAAAAATCCATTTCTACCGTAAAAATAAAATTAAGAAAAACTCATATATCTATTTATTTGAATATATTAGGTGTGTAAAGTTGTATAATTATTGCTTTGGATGTGGGGATTTGATTTGGTATGTCATAATACAAAGTTAGGCAGTGGGTATTTTATTGTTGTATTATATCTTTATGATTTACAACTTTTTTTCCAATGAAAATGATAGTTTTTTTAGTTGAATGATATTTTGAGAGCCGAGAGATCGAATTAAATTAATGATAATAAGTGTCCTATTCAAATTAGGCTATCGAGATCATGTTCTTTTCTTTTTCCTCAATATCTCTAAGGATAACTTGACAATTAAGTAACTAAGAATATTATATTTATGGGTCAAATGTTTGAGTTCCACCTCTATTTTTTTAAAATGATTATTTTTCATTTTCTTAAACTTTTGTTGAGATTTTAAGAATTACCTCTTGAGAAATATTAGAAATTAAATAGATGATTTTTGGCTACCTATTTAAAAGAGAGAGAAAAAAAGAAGAAGAAATATTATGAAGTGAGCTCCTAAGAATTATTGTTTGGGGAGCAATTTTCTTTCAAGGGTAATTCTTTTTATTTCGAAAAAAAAAACAATTTACTAAAAAGGTGTTTGAGTAACTAGTTTCTGAAAGTTCTCTTTAATGTGTGTTTCACAGATGAGCTATTATTTAAAAGTTCTTAAAGCCGGTCTTATTAAGAAAAACTTAATCTACGTGTGAATATTGAATAGTGATTCTTAAATCAACGGTTATTTTTAGTGAACAACGACGTATAGAGTGAAGATTCAAACTTCCAAGGAGATATACGTAAGTAGAACTATATTAATAATTTTTAATCTTATCTGGTGTATAAGTCATCCAATCATGATTCTTCACTGTTACATTTTGAAAATAAAATAAAAAAAAATAGTGTTGAAAGAGTCCCAAACAAAATCCTTAAGTTTTTATTTGTTTTTTAGCAACATCTAAATTTGTATATAACATTGGGCAATTTTATTAATCAGGATAGGTTTTTTTTACATATTTATAAATAGGTATGTTAAATTTTAACCAAGTTTCAAAGATAAATAAGTATTATTTTATTCACTGCGTTGCGCTGTAGTCGGATTGACTTAAAGAGTATTGATTTAATTTCAATTATTTCGCATAATTGAATAAGATACAGTGTTGAAAATACAATATTATAAGTATATCAGAATGTAGAAATACAAGTAAACCAGTGACTATTACGATCATAGCCACCAATATTAACTAAAGTAGTTAGGATGAAATGAAATAAGTCTGCTTAGGCAGTTTCAATTCAATTAGGACATGACAAAGACTAAAAAAAAGAAAAAGAAAAGACAAGAATAATAATGCATGAGGAAGTGGGGTTTGGGGATTCCCATTTATTAAATGCCTCCTTAAAGTAGAAAAAAACTTTTTGTTTCAATTTATTTGAAAGTTCTGATAGCAATAAATTAAGGAAGTTGAGCAAACATTTGAGTGGTTACTTTAATGCTACATCTTAATTACAAGAATACTTAGGAATCTTTGAAAAGATTTTTTTTTTCTCATTGAATCGGGGACAAATGACTATGAAATATCAATATTCACGAGGTTCCATCTCAAAACCAATTGACAATGAAAGGAGTAGTTCATGTCTATTATAATCAATTGTTAGGTCCCCTGTTTTTACAATGTGGGATCTTTAACATGAAAAGATGTTTAGACGAAGGAATCCCTTGAATTTATGTATGGTTTGTTTTTTTTTTTTTTATCTATCTTATTTATTTGATTTTAATTAAATGATTTAAAATTGAGAAATAGGATTTAATTTGTTTATAATCTCAATCTAAACAGTAAAAAGATGATCATTCAAAACAAGCGCTTGCATATAGGTGGCAAAACAAGCTCAGTTGAATGCAAATATAGCAACAATTTTTTTATTTCAAACTATAGCGACCAAAGAAAAAAATTCTCCAAACTCTTCACAAGAAAGACAAAAATAGCTTTATAACGTCTCTCATTCAATCAACGATAAAGACTAACTATATCACTGATATATTATATTAGTGATAGACTATATGATTGATAGTTTGTCATTTATATATATCAATAGACATACATGTGTGATATAGAGTGTAGAAAGAAAATTACGTAAATATGTATAAATAGGCACGTAAAATTCTTTTTTTTTTTTTTTGAAAAAACTATATTTGTAAAATCATAATCTTGTTACTATATTTGTTAATATGACAATGTAAATGACCCGCTATTGAAATTTTTTGTAATGCAAAATAAAAAGACCTTATTTATTTATTTATTTGGATAGAAACTAAAGTTCAAAGAACACGAGATTATGTCTTAATACCGGTCCCACCTGAACATGAGTTAACGTAATTCAACTAGGTAACTATCTTAATTAATTAAAGGTCCGAAGTTCCATTTATAATATTATATTTTTATTTAAAAAATTCAAATAAATTATCACTAAAATTTTAAAGCATTGCAAAAAAAGTTATTATCATTACAAAAAAAGTAAACATGAGTTTTTTTTTTTTTTCTTAAATAAGAAGTAAACCTTAATTGATTGAGTTACAGTCATTATCTCCAACCAAGAGATTTTGAGCTCGATCTCCCACCCCACATGTTGTACTAAATAATAATAATAATAGTTTATTGCTATATGATCCTTTGTTATGGGTACTTTGGATAAAATTTTATTAAACGAAAAATTGGAATTCATGAATGTTGTTGGAGGTTATTTCTTAGATGCTACATGTCAACATTTTATATATAGGACAGAAAGTGTTGAGCATGAATCGATGTATATGTTATTGGTTGTTTGGAACTTCGTAAAGATCAAGTTCACCAATGTAGACTTCAACAGCCAAGCCTCGTAAGGGACAAGTTGAGGATCCCAACATCAATTGTCGCTACCCCTTAACCACTTTTCCGACTCGTAACCATTCCCCAAGCGATGTCAGAGATCAAATATCTATAAATATATAGAGTTCTTCCTCACTTTTGAAATACGCAAAACTATTCTCTCTCTGCGCATAGATTGAACTTGAACTGACTTGAATGTTAAGTGTCTTTTCTCTGTGCGTGCAGGTATTGTGCGTTCATGGGTCATCCGAGTCTGAACTTCACGAAGTTGGTCATTTCTATGATCAAACAAATGCAGTTGGTGGGATTGAAGGGTCACAATTTTAAGTTTAACATTGATGGATTGAATTAATTCTTTACATAGTCCACAACAAATTTCAATTAGATTTCAAAAAAACACACACAAGATAAAAACTAAAAAGAAATGGACTCACATTGAGGGAAGTATCGAAGCAATGTCTAAATAATTTTTTCCACAATACAAATAGGGGACCATACATAATAGCTAGGTTTTTCGCGAGTCATAGCAAGAGAATAACCCTCAAAATGAGGCTAAATATATGTGTTTGTCTTTGAATCTTTGAGTGGTTTTTTTTAATTTAATCATTTATATTTTAACATTTTTCAATTTAATCTTTGACTGTGGTAAATATTAAAATTAGTTAATAATAAACTTAACATGACATAATACTTAGCGAATTAGGCAAAAATTTAGAAGGGTAAAAAGGTCCTTCAGAAAATAAAACTTTAAATTTTCTATTGATTTCTTAAATATTTGGAGGAAGAAATTAGAAAATTCCTTGGAATGAAAGACAGTTTTGAATTAGCTTTGTCTACGAACAAGGAAGCTATAAGTAATGCAACTATGAATTTCATGGAGAGTTCGATCCTGGCCTCTCTTAGAATAATATTTTTCTTCTAATAAGTTGATCATCCGTCAATTATTTAATATTTAACAATGGTGAGAAGGACTAAATTGAAAAATTTTAACACGTAAGGATTAAATTAAATTTTTTAAAACAATAAAAACTAAATTTAAAGGAAGGAAAAAAAAGACCTCTATACTAATTAAAGACCATAAACCAGGGACGGATCCACATTGGACCAGGGGCATGTGCCCTTATCTTTTACCTTCATTCTCTCAAACTAGACAAAATTTGTGGTTTCCAACAAGTCGTCTGTAATTTTAATGATGTAAATACTGTATTTTCTAATTCTTTTTATTTTTCAAGAGTGTGGTAATATCTTTACTCATCATAATCTATAGTTGGTTTCTTCAACCAAGTCATTCAAAATTGTGCTGATATAAATTAAAGCCTTGTTTGCGACGAAAAAGGGAAGTAGAAAGAAAAAAAAAATGTTTATGGGAGAAGAAAAAGAGTAGAGAGTAGGAGTTTCTTGGAAAATTAAAATATAGATGTTGACAATATTATAATTAAAAGAATACGCAATATTCAGGTGTAGGAGTTGATGAATGGCTGACTACAAAATTTCTCTCTCACTTATCAATGTGAGAGATTCGAGAATAGATTATAGAAGCCTTATTACTCTCATTTAATATCAACCCACGTGTTCCTTCTTCCATGGCTTCACTTCAATCATTTTATTCGAGGGCAAAATACATTTTTATCCAAAGACTTGAAATTGGTACCCATTTAATTTTTAAGGCTTCAAAATGGACACTTCTTATCTCGAAGATTTTGGAAAAACAAAATTAATGAAGTATTGTTAGTTGACTAAAGATGATATTCATTGGTTAACTTATTACTTTGCTGATTTGGTACTATCAACTCTTAATAATAGTTAATTGTTGGTTGGACATCCTATCTCCGATCCTTACTCTTCTTCTCTTTCCTCTCTCCTTCTCTTTTTTCCTCCCCTCCACTAAACTTGTCACGGCTCACCGGCTCTATCCTCGTCAACTGTTGTTGCACCATCATCGACACTCTTTCGTTGTCGTCGTCAAAATCCTTGCTAGTGTTTCTCATTATTCGTTCGAAAACCTTCTGTTGCCAAAAAGTTAAACCACATGTTCGTCGTAATCCTTTGTCTCCATCATACTATCATTGAGGAACTTGTATCCAAATCGAACAAGAAATCTTCCTCGTGTTAGATTTAGACGAGGAATGCTCGTTCCTCTTTGGAACGATGAAATTTCTTGTTTGATCTGGACACGGAATGCTCATTACTCATCAAATCTAGAACGAGGAACCTTTCCTTGTTTGAAATCTAATGAGGAACCAGCATACCTAGTCCAGATGTGGAATGAGGAAGATTCCTAGTGTGATCGAGCACTAGTTCTTTGACGACGACATGGCAAAGTTTGACAATGAGAAGGATGGTGGCAAGGAGAGATGATATATGCGGGCGACGGCAAGGTGCGTCGAAGGAGGCGGAGAAAGTGGAGGAGATTGGAAGAAGTTCAATTAGAACAAATATTATTAAATTAATATATTTTGCCAAATGAGCAACTTAAATTCCACATCATTTTAACATTAGTCAACAGTCAAATTAATTTAATAAATTCAATATTATTAAATTAATATATTCATGAATGTTTCTAATTTCTTATTTTTAATGAAACGTTTCTAAAATTGTGTAGAAATTTTGGGCACAATAAAGTCAAGAAATTTCTTGTTTGTTGACTCTTGTTCTCAATATATTTTCCAAAACAGAAATAAAACTATTATTTTATAATTATTGACTTATAAAATGCATAAATAAATATAACATAAAAATTAAATATTTAATTTAATAAATTAATTTTCATAAAAAAATTTACTTTTTATAATTTAAAATTTTAGAGAACCAAAAATAAAAATGGTCATATTAAACAATTCTATGTTTCCTTTTTCAATAAAAAAAATAGAAAAAGAAACAACAACACTCACCAAACACAATATAATTTTTATTTATTAAGAAAACAAAAAACAACAAAGAGAAACGAGAGCATAGTTATCTAAACAATTTAGGTCCTTTAGTAATGTTTTCCTTTCTTGTTTCTCATTTCCAATTTCATTAAGAATCCTAAGCATTTTACAACTAATTATGTCTATTTGTTTCTCATTGTTTGGAAACCTTGTCAAAATTATATATAAATTTTGAAAACAATTCAAACAAGTTTCTTGTCTATGTTTCCAATTTGTTTCAAAAGTACACAAATATAAATATTGTTTGATCATTCTTAAATTCATGGGTGTTGAAGTACTATAATTCTATTTTTCTTTATTAAAAATGAGAAAACAGAAACAAGAAATGGAAACATTACCAAACGGATCCTTAAATTTTAAAATTACTTTTTATTATCTAATCAAACATGTAATATGAAGCTTTATCAAAGTTTTCAATGACTAAAAAGTATATTTTTTTCACGTACATTCCAAAAATCATATCTAAAACAAACTCGCCTTACCTTAGGTCACACTATTTGTTCACCTATTTAGGACCCAAACTAAATTCAATCTACAATTTCTAGCTACACTCAGAACTATATATATATATATATATATAAAACTAAGCAACACAATTTTCCCCTACAAAATCTAGACACACTTTCTAGCTACATAAATAAAAGGTCTAAAAATGATTATTCAACACAAATTCTACCAATTCTCTCTGGCTAATAAAACCACTATTCTCAAACACTATGCTTTATTTAAAAAGAGACACCTATAAAAAATAGCCTTAAAGATACCTTTCTTTTTAGGGAAACAAAAAAACTTCATTAATGGAAAAAAATAAATGCTTCATTTGAGAAATCAAACTCAAATTCACACGAGAAGACAAAGCTTTATATGCTAATTTATGGGCTAGGGAGTTCGCCCTTTCTTGGGACATGAGCAAAATGGAGGAAGAGTTGCGGATATATCATAAATCAAAGCTTCATCCTCACTTAGGTCTTCGATTTTTCCTTTCATCATTTTGATGGTTATGAGTGAGTTGGATTCGATAATCACTTGGTGAAAATTGAGCTAGATGGCTAAGTGAAGACCTTCCCGATCCTACAAATTTCTGCGCGAATGGGGTTAGAGTGCAACGGGATCCATTCTTATTTTTCCAGCAAGAACAACAGTAAACTCATTCAGACAGACATGATCTCCATCTCCATTTTGTTAATCGATGTCCAACACAAATCATCAACGTTTAAAGTCTTAAAGAGTACTAGAAACACGAAGTTCCTTAGTCCAATTTAAATTTTTAATATAAACCAATGCCTTTGAATTTAGGACATCACCCAAAGCAAAAAATTTAGGAAGGAAATGGTAACATATCATATTCCCAATTATATATACCTATTTGGATATAAAAGTATTGAACAATGAGGAGACAATGCACGTGCCACCACCCTAAGGAATTTGAAACCATTCTAAATAAGTGAAACTTGGGTGAGGTTTACAACTAAAGTCAAAAATAAAAAATAAAAAAGGTGGAGCCAAAAATTTTCATATAGAAAGGCAAAATTCTATGCTTGTAACTTTTTGTAGGTATAATTTTGAAGTTTTTGAAAATTTGAGGAGTAAATTAATTAGGACGAATTTTAGTTGTTTTAAAATTTTGGTTAAAAGATCTGGTCGCATTTTTTTAATTTAGTTTTTATTTTTTAAAAAGTTTCAATTCGGTCTTATTATATATAACATTTCTATTTATAAATGTTAAAATTGATTTTAATAAATCAGTAAAAATTGCAAAGGGATTAAACTACTCTAAGAGAAGGAAATTCGAGTTAAACTGAACATAACTCAACTGATTAAGATATATATCTTTTACCCAACATGTTATTGTCGAAAAAGAAGAAAGTTCTAATTTCTCCTTTTAAATTTTTAAGACGTTAGTTGAAGCTTCAACTTTCTTCTTTGAGGCGTCCCTAGTTTCTTACTAACTCACTAAATATTATGTCTGTAATCTTATCTTTAGTCAATTTTAATATTCACTAGAAAAAATTTAAATTTTCTAAACGACGGATTAGAGCATATACGCGTGAGTACATACATTTAACTCGAACTTTTTCATACGACATTCTCAATCTAAGACAAATTAATAATTAAAGAGTAATTTCTCCGTCCTCCCTCGATCGCTCGTGGCGGTCACGAGATCTAGAGAGAGAAAGAGGAGAAACGTAGAAGGGAAAGAAAAAAAGTGGGAAGGTGTGGAGTTTGAAGAAAGTATTAATGGCAAAGAGAGATGACAGATATGCACATTGAAGAAGGAGAGAATATGAGTGTAATAAAAAGAGGAGGGGACTGTTTCAGTTTGGTAGGTTTCAAAATTTTTATTAAATCTCTCTCTCTCTCTCCCTTCTCTCTCTCTCTCTCTTCTTTTTCTTTTTTCTTCCCATTCATCTGAATCCAATGCAATCATGATCTTGATGCTGAAAGTCCTTTAATTTAATGGTGTTTTTGTTCATTGAACTCTCTCTCTCTACAACTTGTTTGTTCTCTCTCTAGAGAAATGGGGTGTGGAAAGAGATTTTTTTTGAGCCCTCCTCCTCTGGCTCTTGCTCTTGCTCTTGTTCTTGTTGTTTTTGAAAGATTCAGTCTGGTTTTTGGGCTGAATTATACATATAAACAAGTCAGCAGCTTGAGATTGGACAGGATTCAAAGGCATTTGGACAACATTAACAAGCCTCCTCTTCTCACCATTCAGGTCAATCTATAACACTCTTTTTTCTTCTTTCTTTCCATTTTTATGTATCTCACGTCTTGGACTTGAGCCTCGTGGTATCACCAACTACGGTTCAAACCCTGTGCTTGTGAGCATTGATTCTTGGAAATCGAAAAAAGATTTATGTATTTTGAGAAAATTGTTTAATTTTTTGGCTTTTGTCAGTTCTTTGTCTTTAGGTTGAAGAAAATGGTTGATTTTGTTTTCTTTTTTCTTTTCTGTTTTTCTCTTATAACTTCCATTTTTTCTTTTATTTGGGTTTCTTAAATTTTCAATTTTTATCTAATATGTACATTACTTCTTTTTTTTTTTTAAGAAAATTGTTGTTTTTTTTTTCTGTTTTTCTCTTAGTCTTCATTCAATTTGACTTGGGTTTCAAAAAGTTTCAATTTTTATTTACTATATATTATATTTATAATCTCCTATAAATTTATGGCTTTTTCCTGTTGACTTTTTTTATGAAAAATGTTGGTTTTTTCAAATTATATATATATTCCCTTTTTTTATCATTTGGGTTTCTAATATTATTAATTTTTATCTCTTATACATTAATGAGGTTTTTCTTTTTCTTTTTTTTTTCATTTTTACTAATATTTTCTTTTCTTTCTTGTTCAGAGCCCTGATGGTGATATTATAGATTGTGTTCATAAACGAAAACAGCCGGCTCTTGATCATCCCCTCTTGAAGAACCACAAGATTCAGGTCCAATTTCTTCTCTTTATCTCACAAAAAATAAATAAAATAAACTTCTGAGTCCTATTTTGGTTTTTGAAATTTCATATTTATTCTATTTTAGTCCTCAAATTTTTAAAAGATAATTATATTTTAGTTGTCATCATTTTGCCATCAACTATTTAATAAAATATGCATATTACATGTTAACAATTGATTATACGTTTTAATGTAGATCCAATTTTTATTTGCCTTTCTAATAACCATTGATTATACGTTTTAAAAGACATTTCTAAACTCTAGCCAGATTGTTCCAACCTCTTTAAATGTTCTTGAAGCTGCAATCGTTTATGATATAGAACATAAATCGATAGAAAAATAACGACAATGATGAAAATAACTATTTTTTAAATTTAATAAACTACAAATAAATTAAAATTAGCTGAAATTAAAAAAAATTGTGTTATTTTTGTAGAGAGGGCCAACGGAATGGCCAAGAGTGAAGAAGATGAAGGAGAAGAATGAAGTAAAGGATGGCGATGGCAGTGAAGGGAGGCGGGGATCAGGTGCGGGAGGTGCATGGCAAACTTGGCGTGTGAACGGAACACGGTGTCCGAAGGGGAGTATTCCAGTGCGACGGAGCACAGTGAACGACGTGCTACGAGCCAAGTCTTTGTTTGACTTTGGCAAGAAACGACGGCCGATTCTTCTTGACCGCCAAATGGACGCTCCTGATGTGGTCAGCGGGAATGGTCACGAGGTAGCGTATCTTTTCCTTCCCCATCCTACTTTTTTTCTAGCATTTAAGTTGAAAGATGGGAGTTTTTATGAATCTGTTACTTCACTTCAACTCTATATTTGTTAGCTAGGTGTATCATTAAATTTTTATCGATAAAAATAATAAAAAAAGATATAAATACACTTTTGATTTTTTTTCTTTTTGTTTTGGTAAAGTTTTTACTTTCATTTTCCAAATTTCAAAGTAATAGGATTAGAGATTTGAATATTGACCTTTTAGTCGAGGTTATAACGTTTTAACTAATTGAATTATACTCTTGGTGGACACTTCATAGACATGAAAATTTTAATTATTAGAAAGTAACTACAAAAGTTTCGAGATTAAATTTATAACTTAATGTTTTGAACGATTTCTAATTTGACAAAGTAAATTTATTTCAAATGACGTAGTATGTATATTAATTTTATTTTTTTTATTGTACATATTTGTACTTTTTTATATATTGGCAAAAGAGATAATATCAAATTAACGTTACATAAAATTGACTAAAAATGCTAAGGTTCCATACTCATCTAACTATTGTAGCTGGATTTTTCCTTTTTATTAAAAGACTAATTAAAAATATTTCTTACACTTTAGTGGTTAAATTGCTATAGTACTATATATACATAAAACTTAGAGATGAAGTGAAACTTTTCCCAAATCTTAAAGGAAAAAAAAAACATTTCTCTTTCCTAAAAAACTATTAACATATCATTTCTAGATCGTTTTAGAAATTTTCCAACTCCAAAAATAAAATTTAATCATTATCTAAACAAATTAATTAAAAATTGACTGGTCAAAAGAGTTGGTGTTGTCAATTAAAAGATAATAAATGCGACACTGCAAAAAATTCAAACACAAAACCATCTAGTTCAATATCGCTAAACTCGATCGGGACATATCTACTTTTATATTCATTACTAACACATTTTCTATTAGAATTTATCTCCAAATATGGAAAGCTGGGCTTATTGTTGAATAATTAATTCCGTTTAATTGTTGGCTAAATGCCGAACACCTACTATTTTCTTGATCTGAGGACATCAAATTTGATATGATCATAGCCGTCTGATATGCGGTTGCACAAACTTGCAGCATGCGATCGCGTACACAGGATCCTCGCAGGAGATGTACGGAGCGAAGGCGACAATAAACGTGTGGGACCCGTCAATCCAAGTGGTCAACGAGTTCAGCCTCTCCCAGATTTGGATCCTCTCGGGATCATTCGACGGCTCAGATCTCAACAGCATAGAAGCTGGTTGGCAGGTATTTTTTTCATTTCCTACACCCTCCCGCACACAATCCAATACCCCTTTTATTTATTTATAATATCTTTTAAATTAAGTTTTTTCATTTTTCATTTTTTTTTTGTTAAGCTTGTTGGATTAATGCAACTTCCAAGAGTTTCAACTGCGTCGAATCCAAAGCTGTTTATTTTTTTCCCCCGTATTGTTTTTCCGCTCCAATTTTCGAAATTATTTCATTGGTCTTTTAAATAAAAGATTATAAATATTTTGTATTTTTTTAGAGGATATTTTGTATTTATTTAGTTTCTCAATTATTAAAAGTTTTAATAATGTTTCCGAACTTCCAATTTTAGTTGGAGGTAAGGCTATGTTGTATTAAAAAGAAAAGTCTATGTCATTAACACGATTGACAAAAGAGCACAAATGAACCTGCGAATTTGATAAGTAGAGGTAAATGAACCAAAAAATTGTATTTAAAATGTATTATGCAATTCCGCTTCAATTCATTTTTTCTTTGTAAAATGTACTTTTTGTCCCTAAATTTTGAATTTAGTTTCTATTTGATCCATCTACTTTAAAAAGTTATACTTCATCCTCTAAATTTTGAGTTTGGTTTTTTTTTGGTTTCTAAGTTTCAACACTTTTAATTTTAAATTTTGAGATTAGTTTCCATTTGATCCAACCTTTAAGTTTTTACTAATTCTTACTTTTGGTCCCTGAATATAACATAACCGTTGTTAACCCCAGTAAAATGTTGATCTTGATACTACTAGATCGATTTAATATTAAGTTATGTGTCTACATATAAATTATATAATTTACATAATATTTCAATAGGTGTTCTGGCCGGAAAAAGAAATCTCTCTAGCATACTATCCTATAATAGAATGTTGGCCGAGATTTTTTTACTAGTTTTTTTTACCATGGCCTATTGAAATGTAATAAAAAATTATTTTTATCAGGTAAGTCTAAAATAATATTAATTAATATTAAATGGATCTATCGTCATCCTCATCAACATTTTGTTGGTTCTGTTATGTCAAGGACGAAAATGAGCATTAGTGAAAACTTAGGAATAAAAATGTTGAAATATTGAAACCTATGACCAAATGGAAACTAAATTCAAAATTCAAAGATAAAAGTGTACCCTTCGAAATCTAAAGACTAAATGGAAATTAAATTCAAAATTCAAAATTCAAAAGTAAAAGGGTAATATTTTGAAACTTAGAGACCACGTGGAAATTAAACTCAAAACTAAGGGACTAAAGGATATCTTCCCTTTTTTTCTGGGCTTGTTCGCCTTTATTTTATTAAAGAGTTTACTTCTTTATTTCACATTTGTATCAAATTATCACTTGTTAATCTAATCCACCTAGACTAGAGATTTATTAAAATTAAAATTAAAAAAATGTTATTGGAACTGACACTAAATAAACAGAACTATGAGAGTACAAGTTCTAAATTTATATTTAACTGTATTTTTTTTTCTTTTTTTCTTTTCTTGTGACAGAATATACTTAAGTGTTAGGATATTAGAAATATTTATCTAAATGTATTTTAGAATTTATTGAATTTTCTAAAGTTTTGATTATTCTACTAGTCAGGTCAGTCCGGAGCTTTATGGGGACAGCAGACCAAGATTATTCACATATTGGACGGTCAGATCTCTAATCTCCCTTGTTTTAGTTTTTAAAAATTGCCCCATAATATAAATCTATATATAACCTTTATCTTTAAAACAAGTATTTTTTTTTATTTAATTATAACTTTAGTTAGGTTAGTTTGGTCCAACCCAAAACTAATTTTGAGAAAATGTACCTAGGAAGCAATTTATCTTACAAAATTTTAATTTATTTGAACTCATGACAACTAAATAAGCTTACAACACAATCCATCCTTATACTTTCAGTTGGATTGATCAATTTTTTAGAATATTGGTTTGGATGATGGATCAGTTCTTAATTATCAGAATTTTTTAACATGGTTACACGAACCATACTTAGGTTTTTACCAATCAGCATCTATTTCCATGTTAACTACTCATAAAATTTTGAAAGTTTTTTTTGGATTTTTGAAAAACATAAAAGAAAGAAAAAACAATATGCTTTTCTCTCTTACTTGTCAAAAAGTGAATCTTAAACATCTAAATATTTTTCCAGTTACCATCATAAAGCACATTTTAAAATTTTTATAATATAAATAAATAAAAAGAATATATATATATATATATATATATATATATATATATATATATAATCATACATGTTCTATGTCATATTTAAAATTTTTCATTTCATTAACCCTTTTTTTAAGAAAAAATCTTGAACAACTTTACATGTGACATTAAATTAATGAGTTTAAGTCCTCGTCACTATTATATTATTTTTCAAATTAATTACAATTTTTCCTACATTTTAGCACAAATAATTGAAATCAAAATAAAATCAATAAATAAATACATAATTGGATTTTGGGATATTGGGATATTGGGAAGATTATATTAATAAATGGTTTGTTCTCTTTCTATTGACTTTGAAAAATGCACAACATTTAATTACATTATCACATATATTTAGAAGGCTAGATTTAGAGAAACCATGTGACATTATAACCTAAATTACAAGAAAGATATTGATTGAGATTTAAATATATAACCTTCAAGATTGAGACTTTTTGATATTTTATTTCATGTCTCCTTGTGCCAAGTTGATATAAAATTTTAGAAAAGAATTGGGATCAAGTGTTTGGATGTGTTTTCATAAAATTGTATTGGAAATATTTTAGATCAATTTTTTACTTATATCACAACTAGTTTAAATCAATTGAAAAGATCTAACGATTTTAACTTTTTCAAAAGAATATTACCTTTTGATCGAATGAGAATTTAAATATACAAGTTTTAAGTAATAATTTAATTAATTGAACTAAAGTTATTGCTATCTTAACTAATTGAACTACCAAAAGGTCTAAAATGCTTAATCGTGTTGTACCACCAAAATAGTAATTCCTGTTTTTATTTTAAAATGAGTTGAAATCATATTCTAGTCTACATTAATTCAAGGAGTTATTTATTTATTTTTTTTAGTACGACATGTTGGAGAGAAAATTTGAACTCTCAACCTTTTGATTGGAGATATATGTCAATTACTGCCTTCGCTGTGACAAATCAAGAAGTTAATTAAACATTTAAAGAAAAAATAAATAATTTTTCTAAATTTTATGCTAATCAAAATAAAAAATTTAACAACAAAAATCTAGACATACTTTTGTGCAACGTCTTGAGACAAATTTCTCTTTCAAAATAATTGAAAGTACAAAATTCAAAGTAAATGTGATATTTCATCAATCAAAATAAAATTAAAAACCTTTCTATATTCACGTAGAAAATTGATTTACTATTAAATATAATAATAATAATAACTCGGTTAAATTATAAATTTGGTCTTATTTAGACCAAATTTAAATAATATAAAAATTAAATTTAAATACTATTTTAGTCCTCTACTCTTGAGTTGGGTTCATTTTAGTCTTTATATTTTCAAATTTTATTTATTTCATACTTTTAAAACTTTGATTTTGGTTCAGATACTTTTGAAAAATATCTAATTTAATATATAATTGCAAAATATAACATAAATTTTATACAAAATAGAAAACATTTAATGTAAATTTATGATAATATTTCAAAAAATTTAGTAAGTGGAGTGTGATGTTAAAATTATGATCTATAGAAATGAGATAAAAATAAAAATGAAGAGATTAAAATAGTCATTTATTAAAAGTACAAGAATCTAAATAGACATTTTAAAAGTACAATAACAAAAAAGACGTTTTGAAAAGTATTTAAACTTAAAAAATAAAGAAAGAGATTAAAATAATCCGTTTTTAAAAGTATAAGAATCTTAATAGAAATTTTGAAAGTATATGGACAAAAACATGTTTTATAAGCACACGTTGAATTAAAATAGCGAAGAAATTGAGGACAAAATTGTAATTTAACATAATAGAAATATATATATATTTTTCAGAGTGACGCGTATCAGGCAACGGGGTGCTACAACCTTCTATGCGCTGGATTTGTACAAACAAACAGCAAAATCGCGATCGGAGCGGCGATTTCTCCCATCTCTTCATTTACCGGCAGCCAATATGACGTCACCATTCTCATTTGGAAGGTCCGTTATTTTTTTTTATTTCCTCCTCTCCTCTCCCTTGCCCTCCATTTTCTATTTTCTTTAATATATATTATTAAATTTTAAATCTTATTTTAATTTCTCAACTTTCTATTTTTATTTATTTTAATCCTTCGGAAAATATTCATTTTATTACTTATATTTCAAAAAGTGATCGTTTTAATTTCATTTAATCTTTTTTCCCTGGAACAACTGACTCAACAAATTTCTTAAAATATTTCGTAGTTTTATATTAAATAATTTTCGTTAGGTACAAAATTTGTGATAGTATTTTGAAATAAAAATTGACCAAAACGAAAAATGTAGACATTTTGAAAGCACGTGGACAAAAATTGAAATTACAGATTTTAGACCTTTTATTTAACCTTTGTTATGATTTTTTAAAGTAAAAGGTGATGAAGTATTGCTTAGTAAAACTAGTTAATTTTATCCTGGACCAACATACAAAAATTAGTCATTATTATTACTTATTAATTTACTCAATGTGCACTTTCTTTTAAATCAACTACTAAAAGTTAGTTTCTGTTGGTTTCCCGGAAAAAACAACAGGATCCAAAGCTGGGAAACTGGTGGATGGGATTTGGGGACAATACTTTGGTAGGGTATTGGCCGGCGGAACTGTTCACTCACCTCGTCGACCACGCCACCATGGTGGAGTGGGGCGGCGAGGTGGTGAACTCAAAGGCCAGGGGTGAGCACACCTCCACCCAAATGGGCTCCGGTCGTTTCGCTGAGGAGGGCTTTGGCAAGGCTAGCTACTTTCGAAACCTCGAGATCGTTGACTCCGACAATAGCCTTAGTGCTGTCCAAGAAATCTCAACGTTGGCGGAGAACAACCATTGCTACAATATTATGAGCTCCTACAATGACCAATGGGGCACCCACTTCTACTACGGCGGCCCTGGAAGAAATCCTGAATGCCAATGATCATTGTCTCGTCCACTCATGCGAGATCTATTAAAAGGAAAATTCAATTCTCATTTTTTAATTTGACAAGGTGGATCAATTTTCACGGTATATATTTTCAATTTCATCAAATGGAGTAAAATGATAAAGAATTATAACATTTATCTAAATTTGATGAAATTGAAAATTTATACCGTAAATATTGATTGAGGGGTAGGAATTGAATTTTTCTTTTATTCTCCTATATTATAACTATTTTAAGGGCTATTTTAGTAACTGAAATTAATTCTTTAATTGTGTAATTAATGATTAATGTGGGCAGCTATTTCCACTCCTGTTTTTGCTTCACTTTCAAAGGTTTCGATTGGGAGAGAAATGAACTTGTACCATTCGAATAAAGGCATTGTATCGCTTAAACATGCTTGGAAATAGCAATATTTTGTAAGCTTATTACCCACTTAATTTACAAGTATTTTTTACATCTACTTTGAATTATTATTATTATCATTTATCATTTATATATTTTAATATAAATTTTAATTTAGAAATATAAGGTTTATATCATATATTTGTCAGAATAGAGAAAGGGAGGAAATCAAAGAGAAATGTCTTTTCTATCCTCCAGGGTACTTAACATTGAAAAATGAGGAAAGTTGACTTGTGGCTCTTTTTGGAGACTTAGCCCCATGGCTACCACCAGAAGTGTGCTGAGTTAGTCATACAAAATAAAAGTTTGTTTGATAACGTTTTTATTTCTAATTTTATTAAGAAACCTAAGTATTTAACAACTTTTTATGTTTCTTGATCCTCATTTTTAGAAACATTATCAAAATTGTTAGAAATTTTGAAAATAACAAAAACAAGTTTCGTGTTTCTTGTTCCCGTTATAATTTATTCCGAAACATAAAAAAAATACTATTTTATTATTATTGAATCTATGTGGTCAGTGCCATGCAATTTTATTTTATTTTTTTTTTAAAAAGGAGGAAACAGAAAAAAAATGAGAACGTTACCAAACGGACCTAAATAGTTAAAAAACCTAATTTAATGTCAAGCAATTATAGATGGGAAAATAACAAAACATCAATAAACTAAAACTCCGTTTACTTACCCGCAATCGTAATGTGAATGAATTGGAATGAAAATCAATCGGAATCATAATGTTATTCCTTTGATGTTGTTGTCGAATGAGAAATTTTGGCTAATTACTAAATGTCACGTCACAAAATTAAAATTACATTTATGACCAATGATAAAATTACACGTGTCCTAAATTAATTTTAAAATCGACGAATCTAATCATGCCACATGTCTCTCTTATGGCCGTCCGATTGAAATCAACTAATTGAATCAAAACCCATAAGGAGATTGGGCCCACGCCCATGGCCCATTAAAGCTCATGACCCATACAAGACCCACCAAGCTCTATAAATAGAGGGAGTCACCTCTCATTTGAGACATTCTAAAAGATCCAGAAGCATTGAAGATTAAGAGCCTTTGGAGCATTGAGAGTCATCTACTACCGTTCAGATTGCGAAGTGTCATGGTCATGCTCGTCCAGAGCATGTCGCCCATGGTCGCATGCCTATAATACCCTCTTCCCTCCTACTTTTATACCATGTATTTACTTTTGCATGTTATTTACTTTTCATTGTACTTTTGGTGGCGAGTGACTTCTCGCCACTTTGCATGTTCACGTCTGCCAGAGGCAAAATGCTTTATAATGTACTATAGAGGGATACACCTAGTCTCCTCCCTACATCGAGTTGTATTCTTGTCTTGCCGCTAATCTATTCTCTTGCATTCAAGCATACAACAAGCTTTCCAAAATGTCTTCAAACGTTTTCCAAACCTTTTTCCTCTAACTCCGTTTTCTAAAACCGTTTTCTCGAGAACGAGGGTCGAAGTTGCGATATATAGTCGTGGTGTCGCCGATTATCCGATTCTCATTGGCTGACTTGCGTGTGGGCATGAGCAAGTGCCGCACAATCGCTTTGGGAGTCCTTTGAAAGATGCGATTGTGACAGTTGGTATCAGAGCCTAGTTGGCTCCTCGGATCGAGATCAGTAATCATGTCGGTAGTGAAACAGTTGAACAAGAAACATGTCGAACGACTTGTGCAAATTGAGGAACAACTATTGTTCTTAAGAGAAGTCCCTGATCATGTTCGGTTCTTAGAAAATAGGCTAGAAGAGTTGGCTAGCAAAGCCGATGGAATCGATGCGACAAATGCTCGAATTGACGCATTGCCAGTGAAAGAGTTGTTGGTTAAGGTTGAGACCCTAGAAAACAAAGCTGGGAAAATGACTAGTTTCGAGCGAGAGGACAACTCGACAAGCTTTGTTGCTCATGTAGAGGAGCGAGTTGAAGAATTAGATTGCTCCCAGAAAGCGATCATGCAGATGGTCAGCGACCTTTTCGACGACTTTCGAGCTGCTATAGAAGTCGTGCTGGCAGAAGTCGCCGAGATAAACATGAAGGTGAACCTCACCATGAGAGTGGTGGGAAACCAAGGCCCAGCATGAGGCAATGTCCAGTTTAACAAGGTGAAGATTCCAGAGCCTAAGTCCTTTGGCGGAACTTGCGATGCCAAGGCCCTCGAGAACTTCATCTTTAACGTCGAACAATACTTTCGAGCTATGAGTACAACGACAGAAGAAGCCAAGATCACTTTGGCAACCATGCATCTAGCTGAAGATGCAAAGCTTTGGTGGAGGTCCAAGTATATGGACATCCAAGAGGGTCGATGCACTATAAACACATGGGATGAGTTGAAGAAAGCTCTAAGGGCACAGTTCTTTTCGGAGAATGTTGAGATTCTAGCGAGACGTAAACTGCGAGAGTTGAGACACACTAGGTACATTAGAGACTACGTGAAACAGTTCGCGGCACTGATGTTGGACATACGAGACATGTCAGAGAAAGACAAAGTCTTCTATTAGTGGAAGGCTTGAAACCATGGGCCAAGTTCAAGTTGTATGATCAAGAGGTTCAAGACCTCTGCTCTGCTTATGCTGCGGCTGAAAGCCTGTTTGATCTTATAATGATCGGTCACAAGACAACAGAAGGAACCAACCCTCTTCGAGTAGTGGGAACAAACCCACCAGAACAAACTCACCCAAAAGTGGGGGAGGAGGCAGGAATGAAGGAGCAGACCGCAGACCCTATCAGAGGGGTGGAACCAACTGGCGAGGGCAAAACCAACAGAACAACTTCAATCGAGGACCCTTTGTTTGCTTTCTGTGTAAAGGGGCTTATCGCATAAGCGACTGCCTGCATCGAGCTGCCCTGAAGAAACTCCAAGCTACAATAGCCAATGGTCCTGAGGTCGAGAATGAAGTTGTCGAGACAGAGATACCGACCGAAGAGCCTACTGATAACCTCTGCATTGGGGCACTGAAATTTTTGTCGGCTCTCCAGAAGAAAGTAGGGGAAGCAAAAAAACAGCTAAAGAGAGGGCTCATGTATGTGGACGTGTTGGTTCACGGTAAAGCTGCTAAGAGTACTATGGTGGATTCTGGAGCCACACACAACTTCATGGCTGAAATCTAGGCTCGCTGTCGGAATTTACAATGGGATAAGGATCCAGGGAAGATGAAAGTAGTTAACTTCGCGGTCCTCCCCATCGTAAGGATAGCAAAAAGCGTCCAACTGAAGATCGGGACATGGAGCGGCAAAGTAGATTTTGTGATTGTTAGAATGGATGACTTTGACGTCGTGCTTGGAATGGAATTCCTTCTAGAGCACAAAGTCATCCTTATGCCCCTAGCAAAGTGTTTAGTTGTTACTGGGTCTGATCCCACTGTTGTTCTGACGAGCATAAAATAACCAAGTAGGCTTAGATGATATCAGCTCTGCAGCTGAAGAGGGGCTTGCTCACGACAAACCAACACTTATGACCATTCCAGTAATCGAAGAAGAGAGCAGTAAAAAAAGTGATCCTAGTGAGATCCAACAAGTCCTAGCTGATTACGCAGATGTTATGCCCGACAGTCTGCCAAAGTCCCTACTGCCACATAGGGGAATCGACCATGTAATTGAACTTGTCACAGGGGCTAAATCGCCCGCTAAGAATGCCTACCGCATGGCCCCTTTCGAGTTAGCAAAACTCAGGAAGCAGCAGGATGACTTGTTGAATGCAGGATTCATCCGTCCGGCAAAGGCTCCCTGTGGGGCCCCAGTCCTTTTTCAAAAGAAGAAGGACGACAGTCTCCGCCTGTGTATCGACTACCGCACCTTGAACAAACTCACGGTGAGCAATAAGTACCCATTGCCCATCATCACCTATCTATTTGACCGTCTCCACAGGGCCAAGTACTTTTCTAAGCTAGACTTGAGGTCTGGATACTACCAAGTGCGCATTGCTGCGGGAGACGAGCCCAAGACAACCTGTGTCACGAGATATGGGGCCTTCGAATTCCTCGTTATGCCCTTTGGCCTTACCAATGCTCTATTGACGTTTTGCACTCGAATGAATCAGGTGTTCCATGAGTATCTTGATAAGTTTGTGGTAGTCTACCTCGATGACATAGTAGTCTACAGTTCTTCCATGGTGGAACACCAGATCTACTTACAGCTGGTCTTTGAGAAGCTGAGATAGAATGAATTATATGTGAAGAGAGATAAATGTGCCTTTGCATAGAAGCGCATCAACTTCCTGGGCCATGTGATCGAGTGTGGCCGAATTGGCATGGAAGACGGAAAGGTCAAGGCTATTCAAGATTGGAAAGTTATGAGTTCCCTCACTGAACTACGGTCTTTCCTCGGGCTGGCAAACTATTATCGAAGATTTGTCGAAGGATTCTATAAAAAGGCAGGATCATTAACTGAACTCCTGAAGAAGAGTAATACTTGGAGTTGGACTCCAGAATGTCAGGCGGCTTTTGATAAATTGAAGAAAGCCATGACGGAAGGACCAATGCTTGGTACCGCAGATGTCACCAAGCCATTTGAGGTAGAAACTGATGCCTCAGACTTCGCCCTAGGTGGTGTTATCCTTCAAGATGGACACCCAGTGGCGTATGAAAGCCGAAAGTTGAACGACACACAAAAGAGGTATGTAGCCTCCGAGAAAGAGATGTTAGCAGTAGTCCACTGCCTGAGAGCCTGGAGACAATATCTCTTAGGTTCCAAGTTTGTTGTCAAGACCGACAACAGTTCGATATGTCATTTCTTCAATCAGTCAAAGTTGTCCTCGAAGCAAGCCCAATGGCAAGAGTACCTCGTCGAATTCGACTTCCAATTCGAACATAGGCCTGGTCGATCAACCCAAGCAGCAGACGCCCTTAGTCGAAAGAGCGAACATGCGGCCCTGTGCATGTTAGCTCATCTGAAAGCAAGCAAGTTGAGGGGGTCTGTCTATGAAGCTATCAAGACACATTTGAAAGACGATCCAACAGCACAGACAATCATTCAGCTAGCAAAGGCTGGGAAGACCTGTCAGTTTTAGGTCGAAGACGACCTCCTTTTTACCTAAGGCAATCGTCTCTACGTTCCGCGAGCAGGAAACCTGAAGAAACTCTTGATGGAAGAATGTCATGACACCATGTGGGCTGGCCATGCTGGGTGGCAGAGAACTTATGCCCTACTGAAGAAAGGGTACTACTGGCCGAACTTACAAGACGACGTTATGCAGTACACCAAGACGTGTCTCATCTTCCAACAAGACAAAGTTGAGAGAACTAAAATTGCGGGCTTACTAGAGGCCCTTATAGTACCGTCAAGGCCTTGGGAGAGCGTATCCCTGGACTTCATTACCCACCTAACCAAGGTTGAAGAATTTGAAGATATCCTTGTTATTGTCCACAGATTCTCAAAATATGCAACCTTTGTCCCAACTCCAAAGATGTGTTCCACAGAGATGACAGACGCATCTATTCTTAAAAAAACATAGTGAAACTGTGGGGTGTCCCTGAAAGCATTGTGACTGATAGAGATGGAAGATTCGCAGGGACCTTCTGGACGGAACTATTTTAGTTACTTGGCTCGAACTTGAACATATCCTTAAGCTACCACCTGCAAACCGACGGTCAGATAGAACACTTCAATAGCCCGTTAAAGGAATACCTCCGCCACTTGATTGATGCTCGACAGAAAAACTGGATACAGATGCTTGATGCAGCCCAGTTTTGTTTCAACTTTCAGAAGAGTACTACTACAGGGAAGGTTCCTTTCGAAATAGTATGAGAGCGCTTACCTGTGTTACCTCACATCATCGACCATCCTTACATAAGAAAGAGCCCCCAAGCATACAACTTCACCAAAGAATGGCGACAATCCACAGATGTTCAAGAAGCGCAGACCATTAGAATTCCAAGCAGGAGATCAAGTGCTCATTAAATTAGGTCCGGAACAGCTCTGATTCCGAGGTAACAAAAATCAACGCCTTGAGTGGAAGTACGAGGGACCAGTCCACGTTATTCAGAAGGTCAGGAAGATGTCGTACAAGGTCCAATTACCCTCATGGATGAAAATTCACACAGTGATTCATATGAGCAATTTGAAATCCTATCACCCGGACAGCATCGACCCCACACGTAACAAAGTGATTCGACCAGTGGTCATTTTGAACAACAAGATAGAAAAAGAAGTTGAAGAAATCCTAGCTGAAAGAACTCGTCAAGTCGGACGACCGAGAAGGGACGTACATGAATTCTTAGTCAAATTGACAGGGCTTCCAAATGAAGAAATCAGTTGGGAGCGCGTAGAAGATTTGAAATCAGCATCAACCCAGATCGCAGAGTTCGAGCAACGTCGGTTGATAGGGACGTCAACCATTTAAGTGGGGGATAAAACTCGTCCAGAGCATGTCTATAATACCCTTCTTTTGTTATAAAATTTTATTTAATTAAAAATGTGGTCAACTAGATATTTTTTTTAGAAATGGAAGAAATGATAAAGATGATGGAAAATGTTAAAAAGAAGTAATAAATAAATAAATAAATAGAAAGAAAGAAAAAAAAACGTCAAAGGTGGGGAGTAAGAGAGAGAAAAGAAGATAGGAAAGAGAGAGAAAGACAAAAAAAAAAGGAAGAAGAAAGGGAAGTCACGGGAGAAGAAGAAGAAAGGAAAGGGGAAGAAACAAGGTTCCAAGTGGCCGAAAAAGCGTGGATAACGCCGGAAAACGGATCTAGAAGTTAATAGGCAACGTTTTGAGGGTCGGTAAGTTGATTTTTCAAGGAAAGTAAATATGGGTTTTTCTTCCTTTTGCTCAAATAACTCCTTGGGTTCTATTTTTTTTTTTTTTGAAATCTTTGTTTGGGAGGAAGTGTAAAAGAAGAAACGAGGGTAAACTTACTCCCAATGTGTTGATGTTTTTCATGGAAGGGTAAATTTGAGTTAGGTAAGGAGATGAGTTAAATGGTAGATATTGGTAAATTGAAGAAGAATCCATTGAGAAATGAGGAGTAAATTTTGTGATAAAAGTAAGTCTTTTGCCATAAAACTAAATGAGGAGAAAAAAAAAGACGTATTGGTACGAAATTAGGAATTACACTTTTGTTCAAACAAATTGTCATGGAAGAGAATAAGTATGGAGTGAGTTTAGAATTTATTCTCCTAAAATTGCTATTAAGATTTATTCATGTTAGTGTTAAAATGTTAGTGTTAAAATTGATGTTACAGGTGATGTAGAGATCGGAACGGCTTACAACCTTAATTCCTCATGCCAATAGGCTTGTGAGTGGTTACTTTATGAAATATTTTCATCTACTATGACATAGTTACCATTGGTTGGGTCTATTAAGAGTTGAATCTAGCAATTTATGGATTTTGCATGATTGACAAAGTTCAATTTATGTTTGACACTTACAATTATTCATAAATTTGAAATGACGATAGTGGTAAAGCTGTTGATTCCATAGAATAAAGAACAACGATTGATTTTTAATGAACTATGGCTATGACGTCAGATTGCAAGTTGATGACATTAGAACAATCGTGGTTATAGTGTTGTTTGTGAAAATGAGTGTCATGGTGGAAATCAAATTCCAATGACTAGATTGTATATCCATAGTGATTTCCACTACACATATATAAATTTACCCTATAGTATATGTATGAATGGATTGTCTGCTTCGCGTTTGGGAGTGTTCTCGACGTGTTGTATGATTAGTTTGCTCTGTTATGTATATTGAGATTATTGATATATAGCAAGACCAGAATTTGCTCTGTTATGTATCTTGAGATTATTGATACGTAGCATGACCAGGATTTTCTCTGCCGTGTATCTTGAGATTAGCGATACATTGTAAGACCAGAATTGCTCTACTACACACCTTGAAATCTTTTGGTATGTAGCATGACCAGTTGCTCCGCTATGAGTGGGCGTAAAGTTCACGCATAGTATGACCAGTTTTCTCTGCTATACCCGTTGAGATCTTCCGTGTATAGTATGACCAGTTACTCAACTGTGTGTATTAATGTTTATGCCCGCATGAGTAGTTTGGGCACAAAGATGATGAGGAATACTACACTCATATTATAGCTTAATTAATAGATAGTTTTTTACATGAACTTACCATTGATATATGTATTTAAAGCTGCTCGCTACAACCAGTATGTAATAAGTACTTAACTAAAAAAAATAGTGTTGTTATATATACATATTTTCATTTAAACATAGTGCTCGATTCCTGCTTAATATTCTAGCACTCATTGAGTTGTTAGCTCACCATTTTCTCCTGTTTTTTTGGTCCATTCTACCAGGCAGCACTTGAATTTCAAGAACCTATTGTGAACGGTATCGCCACAAAGTTCCTTACCTAGATTTAATGCCTCACAGACTCCAAATAGATCTCCATCTTCTAATAACTATTCACAATTCCATTTCTCAAGTATATATGCATTTTCTTGCCATTGTACACAACATTTTTTGGCAATCCCTATGACAGATTGTGAATCACAATGTAATAATATTAGTACATATTTCATCCACAATCATAACATATTCCGTGAAATAAAAATTATTTACACTTCTACACATAAGTATGGTAGAATAATCCATATGGCAGTTTGTTGATTTCCATGAAGTATAGTTTCTCCACCGGCAGTTTGCTAAATAATTTAAATAACAACATCACATCGTTAATTGACCTCAGATGCACATGAGTAATTAACCAATCATATACATTTATTATACTCATGATTATAGTAATATATAACTTCAAAAGGAAAATAATTTTTGCGACAATTATGCACTATTTAATGTATCATTTATTTCTTTTGATATCATAGTGATCACTATAAAATATTCATAACAAATAATTTTATATATTCAATCAAAATAAAACTATATATTCAACTATGGTAAGGCAAGATTTCAAACCACCACTAAGAAAATCTTAAACATACCTCCAATTTAATTGAACAACACATATAATTGGATTTTACACAACACATTTCATATTTCCAAAAAGTAATAAGTAAGAAAATTATATTTCAAATTAATATAAATAAAATAATTTTCAATCTAATGAAAATTCATGACCAATTACAAATCTCAATAACCACACTAATTTAAGATATGAGATTAAACTTAAATTGAGATACTTCATTACCTCATTTCTTATTCTTCGCAATTTGAAGCTGCATCTCAAAACAACCTATTCAACTTGCTCGATTCTTTTTCCATTTTTCAAATTCTTTCCGATGGCAATCCCCACAATCGTGATATTTGCATAAATACTTCTCCGACAATAATGCCAAGGGAATCTCCAGCCAATCGACAGTTCTGAAACATAGAAAACAAGAGAGATTATAAACCACAAAAGGAAAATTTCACTCAATTAAACCACACAAAGTATTAAATGATATGCTGGTTCGGTTCACGGTCTGGTTCATGGGTGGTTCATATTTTTTTTAAGAAATATGAGATTCTCTCTCTTCTAAAATAAGAAAAAAGAAAGATACTCATCTTCTCTCCCTCCATCTTCTCCTTCTCCCTTTCAATCTCATCCACCATTCCTTTGGTGTTCCCAGCCGCCATTGACTCTTTCTCACCGACAACTACCTCTGATGACCATGGGCAGAGCGGCACGACGGCAGTAACCCATAGTGGTGCAGCCTTCATCACCACGAACACGAACCGCGTTGATTCGACCAGAGCAAATCATCGATCAGTATAGCATTTTAGATAAAACCTCAAACCAGTGGCACCGACGACTCGAGCAAAAACCTGTGGTAGCTGCGTCTCCTCCATGAACTAGATTTGATATCCATCCATGAGTAACAGCATTTTCGTCAACGGACCCACAGTGGCACAACCATGCTGCTCCCTTACAAATGTGAGGTTCGACGACGTCCATTGGCATTAGCAGATATGTTGGTGTTGGGATTATGGAGACAAATCAAGGAGAAAATCTTTTTCCAATAGGAAAATGCCCATTTAAATTTTTCATTGTCCTATTTAGTTTGGACTTTTTTATTTTCCCATTCCCTTTTAGTTTTTGTCATACCATCTATTATAAATAGAGATAGATGGGTCATTTCATTGGTATGCACAAATAGGGAGTTGTGAGAAATTCTCAAAGAAGAGAGAATTTGAGAGCTAAATACTTGTGTATGCATTCAAGAGTTTGAAAGACTTGTAGAGTGATTCGTGAGCGTTTTCTATGTGAGGAAAAACTGAGAGAAATCATTGTAAGGGGCTTGTAAACTCTTGGGAGATTCTTCTTGACATTTTAGTAGATCCTACAGTGGTAGCAGAGAACTGGATGTAGCCCACATTGGGTGAACCAGTATAGATCCGGCATTTAATTTTTCTTATCCCTAGTCTTTATTTATCGTTCTTGTTACTTAGAAGTTTTATATTATTTTATCTAATCCTTTTAAGTGCAGGTTGCATTTTTTCATAACAATTGGTATCAGAGCTCAAGGTTGAAGAACGATGACTGGAGAAGATAAATTGGTTATTTTTTATGGAACTGATTTTTCGTACTGATTATTGAACTGATTTAAGTGTTTTTTTTATCTTTCGTACTGTGCAACAATTGGAACTGATTTTGATAGAACTGATAAATTGGTTATTTGATTCTTTTTCCTTGGAAAGTAAGGAACTTTGTATGTCAACGACAACGACAAAGATATGATAACTGTTGTAGATCATTCGAGTCAGACCCAATTATGGCACAGTAGGCTGGGACATATAAGTGAAAAATTTATGAAAATTCTTTACTCTACAGGGAAGCTAGAAGGACTTAAGGTAGTGGAACACAAGTTATGCAAAGGATGCATATTTGGGAAATAGAGTCGTGTCAGTTTCTCAAAGACAGGTTCAACGCCAAAGTCTGGAAAATTGGAGTTGGTTCACACCAATGTGTGGGGGGCCTTCTGAAGTTTCTTTCATTGGAGGTTCCAGATACTATGTAACTTTCCTAGATGACTCAAGCATGGAAGGTATGGACTTATTTTATTAAACATAAGTTTGATGTGTTTTCTGTTTTCAAAACATGGAAGACTATGGTAGAGAATGAGACAGGCCTGAAAATCAAAAGCTTGAGGTTAGATAATGGTGGTGAGTATGTTAGTAGGGAATTCAAGAAATATTGTGAAGATAGTGGAATTGTGATGGTAAAGACTCTTCCAGGGACACCACAGTAGAACGATGTGGCAGAGAGAATGAACAGGACGCTGAATGAGCGTGCTAGGAGCATGAGAATACATGCAGAATTGTCTAAGATGTTTTGGGCAGAGGTAATCAATTGTGTGACCTATCTGATCAATAGGAGCCCAACCACATCACTAGACTTCAAATTGCCTGAAGAAGTCTGGACTGGTAAACAGGTAAACCTTTCCCATCTAAAGGTTTTTGGCTGTGTATCTTACCTTCACATTAATGCTGCAGACAGGAGTAAATTGGATGCCAAATCCAAGAAATGTTTCTTTATTGGGTATGGTGGAGCTGAGATATGTTACAGATTTTGGGATGACCAAAACAAGAAGATTATCAGAAGCAAGAACGTGGTCTTCAATGAGAAGTCTTATACAAAGACATAAATAAAGTTGATTCAGGAAAGACAGAGTTAGATGGAAGCACAGAGAAGACTCAGTATATAAGTCCTCCTGAAGTTGAGACTAAAACAACAGAGATTGAAGATTAGAATACAATTACTCCTAAAGAAACAGTTGTAGGATCTGATGAACAGGTTGTGGAATCTAATGAACCAGTTGTGGAAACTGATCAGTTTCAGAGAACACCACCACCAATAGTTAGAAGATCTAGCAGAACAATCAAACCACCACAGAGGTATTCCCCTACATTGAATTACATTTTACTGATGACAGAGGTGAACTTGTTATGAGGAATACATTGAATTACATTTTACTGATGACAGAGGTGAACCTGAATGTTATGAAGAGGCGGTTCAGCTGGAAGACTCTGTTAAGTGGAAGTTAGCCATGAAAGATGAAATGAATTCTCTAATGATCAATCAGACATGACAACTTGCTGAGTTACCAAGAGGTAAGAAATCTTTGCAGAATAAATGGGTATATAGAATCAAACAGGAGCCCGACGGCAACAAAAGGTACAAAAGATATATTAGGTAAAATCAATCAATAGTAAATCATATAATCATATCAGAAGTTATATCAGTGACTTTATATTTCATTCTCTTTGTTTGCACCCTTATTTCATAGGAAAAAAAATTAGTAGATATATTAGTATTATATCAACGCACAAATATCATAGTAGATATCATAGTTATATTATAATCATATGAAGTATCACAAATATATCAGTGGTAAAATTTATACATAATAAATCATATAATAAGTTATATCAGTCGTACATTAGTTGTATATTAGTGAGATATCATTGATAAGTTAGAAGTATATTCGGTATATATCCCACATATATCAGTGTTATATCGGTGGTAAATCAATGATAAATCATATAATCGTATAAGGAGTTATATAAGTAGATACATAGTTATATCGAAAGTAAATCAGTTGTATATCATTGGTACATCAGTGGTATATCAAAGATATATCAAGTACATATCAGACATATATTAGTGTTATATCAGTAATAAATCAATAAATGGCAAATCGTATAATCATATAAGAAGTTATATCAGTAAATATCATAATTATATCAGTGGTATATTAGTTGTATATCAGAGGTATATCAAGTATATATTAGACATATATTCGATGCAAATCTGAGGGAAATTGAATCCAACATCCCACAAGACTGGGCTATTCGGCATCCGTGTTTTTGGGCTAATTTAGGGTAAATTTGAGATTTTCCAAATTGGGCCTCCGTATTTTTGGAAAAAATTGCTGTATTTGAAAAATCTAAATGTATATGCTAATTTTATTATTTTACCAAATCTTTTTGCCATTATTGCAAGAGACCCATTAATTTATAAACATTACAACTGTTATAAATTAATGTCACAGAAAGAAAATGTTTATTATAAAAGGGTTATTAAATTACAATAAATGTTTAATAAAATGTCTCCAAAACAAAAACAATCTTCCATAAGTATTTTTTCCTTTGTCATTCCCAACATGTTCCTCAAGGAATAAGGACTAAAAGAAGAGTCCTTACAAGCTATATGTTAGATTTTGGTTAGAAGTTAAAAATATTTCACCACCGTTGATTGATGGACTAGTAAGTACCTATTGGATATGAAGAAATAGACTGAAGAGATAGAAACTTTTTGGAGCTCATCAAAAATTGAGTATAGTATTGGTTAAAATATTACTAAAGATACTATTTGTGTTGGACAAGAGACCAATCTTGGTGTTGGTTATTTGTGTACAAGAACCTTGAATACTTTTAGTTATTCAAGGCTTCAGAGACAATTTAAGAAACTTTTGATTTTTGAAATACTTTATTGTTATGATTGGACAAGACGAATGACCTCAGCTTATCAAGTTTAAGCTATAAACTTATCAAAGATGTGATTGAGATGTTACACGCTAAGGAAGGATCTCAAACTTTGGATGGTGTCACATCTTCCACATATTTTATATGAGTTTGATATGGTTTTAGTGTTTATAAGATAACTATTGAAGTAAAACTGGAGAAAAATAATGCTCTGTATGTTTCCAATCTCCAAATAATCAGAATACATATACACGTGTAAGTCATAACAATCTAACTGTACACAACAAAATGACTAAAGTACAATAAGTCTAATACTCCCCATCAAGATGGACAATACAAATCTAAAATTCCCATCTTGAACAACAAAGGGAAAAACCACAGCAACAGGCAAGACTTTGGTGAAAAGATCATCAAGCTGTAAATGAGTGCGAATAAGTAAGAGCTTGATAAAACCATGAAGGACACTGTCACGAACAAAATGACAATAAAGCTCAATGTGCTTCGTTCTCTCATGAAAAATAGGATTCGATGCAATATGAACAGCAACCTTATTATCACAAAACAAAAGAGCTGGCGGCATAAAAGGAATCCGCAAATCAGACAAAAAATGTGATAGGCAAACTAATTCACAAATAGCTTGAGCTAAAGGCCGATATTCAGCCTTAGTAGAGGAGTGAGAGATAATAGTTTGTTTCTTAGTCTTCCAAGAAACCAAAGCATCACCCAAAAAAATGCAGAAACCCATAGTAGATCGCCTAGAATCAAGCCAAGAAGCCTAGTCGGAGTCAGCAAAAGCTCGCAACTGGAATGTCGAAGAAATAGGAAGGAAAATCCCTTGACCTGAAGAGTTCTTCAAATAACGCAACAAATGATAAACAATAGCCAAATGAGTCTTTGATGGTTTAGAAACAAACTGACTAAATTTATGGACAGCAAACATAATTTCTGGCCGTGATAGAGTTAAGTAAAGAAGACGACCCACAAGTCTACGATAGACAGATGCATAAGGAAGTAAATCCTCATCAGTAAAGCGAAGTTTCAATAAGAAATTCATAGGCACATGAGTCGGCTTACAGGCAAAAAGTCCAGCATCTTCAACGAGTTGTAAAGTATCATGGCACTGAGAAATGCAAAGACTGGTAGCAGAACGAGCAAGTTCAAGGCCAAGAACGTATTTGAGAGAACCTAAATCCTTAAGCTTGAATTGGGCATGAAGAAGAGCCTTCAATTTATCAATCTCAGTAATACAAGCGCTAGTAATTATTATGTCATCGACATAAACAAGAAGTGCAAGAAATGTTGAACCAAAATCCCGAACAAAGAGAAAATAGTCTGCCTTGGACTTACGAAACCCAAGAGAAATCAAGGCATCGGAAATTTGGCAAACCATTGACGAGAAGCCTGTTTTAAACCATAAATGGACTTATTCAAACGACACACTAAACGCTCCTTCTGAGTTAATAGGTTATCGTTAGGCTTGTAACCTAAAGGTAAATATATGTAAACTTCTTCAAAAAGATCGCCATGTAAAAAGGCATTATTCACATCTAGTTGAACAAGAGGCCAATGCTTAAAAACAACAATAATAAGCAAAACACGAACTGTAATAAGCTTAGCAACTGGAGAAAATGTCTCAATAAAATCTAAACCTTCCTGTTGAGTGAAACTCTTAGCAACCAATTTAGCTTTATACCGTTCGATAGAACCATCAACCCGGTGCTTAATTTTATAGATCCATTTGCAACCGATAGAGTGTTTCCCTTTCGAAAAAGGAACAACCTGCCATGCGTTATTGTCTTCCATGGCATTAAGCTCAACTTTCATAGCCTCCTGCCAATGCACAAAAGGAATGGCTTGATGATAATATTGGGGCTCAAAATGAGAGGAGACAAAAAAAAAAAAAAACCCTAAAAGAACTGGACAATTTGGTGTAAGAAAGATAATTCTGGAGAGGATACCGCGTGGACAAAAAAAGGTAGGCCGTCATTAACCAAGAAATTACAATGATAATTTTGAAGCTAGGAAGGTTTCTAGGTAACTCTCGAAGAACATCGAGGATGAACAATATCATAATTGGACGGTACCTCAGTAGGAACAAAAATTTCTCCAAGAGTGGTAGGTACCACAGTTGGGTCTGAAGAAGGATTATCAATTAGAGTAACAAAAGTACTAGGAGAACCCTGTCAATCAACAACATGTGGAACAGAATGTGTAGGTAAATCAGTAGCAACCTCAGGCCCATATGTGTTGGGATAAACACTTAAATTTATGGACTAATTATCTCCTCTTGTGTGAAACTAGTAGGAAATAGCAAGTAAAATTAATAATTCAAACAAGCATAGGACACAAGCAATTTTAACGTGGAAAAACCCCCTCAATATGAGGAGTAAAAAACCACGAACCGAAGTCAAAATCTCCACTATAATCAATAATTGGTACACCAAGTTCTCTCTAGCAACAACTAGAGGCATACAATAATAATATCTCGAGACAATAAATCTCGGCAAACAAAGGGAATAAATTGGGGAAGAAAATTAGAAAGATCTCACTTAGAAAGTGGCACCAACTACCCACTGTATCTACCTGTAAGCAGCTCCAAAAGAAATCTCCACCGTCCAGATTGAAGACCCTAGTGTTACGAACACGCTGTCAAAATTTCACCTCGATCGACCATGAATCGACCTCCAATCATGCAAAAAACGTCACTGTACGGAATTGAATTTCTTTTCCTTTTTCTTTTCTGTTTTCTCTCCTCGATCTGCATGCATAGATTTTCCATCTCTCTCCTGAATTATATTTTGACCGGCTGCAGTTTATATATATATATATATATATATAACCCTAAAATATTAATGGCCCATGTGGGCCTTAAAGTTGGGCTTTTCGCACAATGTGAAAAATACCAAACAAATCTCCCCCTTTTTCACTGTGTGAAAAAAATTGCCATCCCAGCAACGGAACGACAAAACTCAAGTTTTTCACTTGGTAGATTCTTTGTCAACATATCAGATCCATTATGATCAGTATGTATCTTCTCAAGTTCAAACAGTCCATCATTGAGAGCATCTTTCATCCAGTGATATCTCACATCAATATGTTTCGTTATCAAATGAAATGTTGCATTCTTACCAAGATGAATAGCACTTTGATTATCGCAGAATCACATACTGTTGTTGCTTGAAGCTGAGCTTCTATATAAATCGCTTCATCCACAACATCTCCTTGCACGCCTCTGCTGCTGCAATATATTTTGCCTCAGTCGTAGAAAGTGCAACACACTTTTGTAGTCTTGACTGCCATGACACTGTACCACCTGCAAATGTCATCAAATATTCGGAAGTAGACTTTTGGTAATCTAAATCTTTTTCCATATCTGAATCAGTGTAATCGGGCAAGCACTGGCTTTCCACTTCCAAAAGTGGCTTCAAATTGGAAGTATCCCGCAAGTATCTCATAATCCATTTTACTGCCTCCCAATGTTGTTTTCCTGGATTGGACATAAACCGACTAACAACACCAATAGCATAGGCAATATCTGGTCTAGTACATACCATGACGTACATCAAACTCCCAACTACTGAAGAATATGGAACTCTGCTCATCTCTTCCTTTTCTTTATCTGTAGAAGGACTCTGCTTGCTACTTAGTTTAAAATGATTGGATAGAGGAGAACTTAACTGGTTTAGCCTTGCTCATGTTGAATCTTTCAAGCAGTTTCTCTATGTAATGCTCCTGAGACATATACAATTTCTTGGATGCTCTGTCTCGTGCTATACGGATTACAAGAATCTTCTTCGCTGGCCCTAAATCCTTCATGGCAAAGGATTTGCTCAACTGTTTCTTCAACGTGTCAATTCTTAAAATATTTCTGCCAACAATCAAAATGTCATCAACATAAAGGAACAGTATAATAAAGTCATTATCAGAAAACTTCTGCACAAATACGCAATGATCAGAAGTAGTCTTCTTGAAGCCTTGCTCCCCCATAACTGACTCAAACTTCTTGTACCACTTCCTGTTTCAACCCATAAAGACTTTTATTCAAGTTGCACACAAGATTCTTCTTGCCTTTCTTCTCAAATCCCTCTGGCTGTTCCATATAAATCTCTTTATCTAAATCACCATGCAAAAATGCAGTCTTGACATCCATTTGCTTAACCTCCAAGTTAAGACTCGCTGCCAAACCCACAACTACACGTATAGAAGACATCTTCACAACATGAGCAAAGAGTTCATCAAAGTCAACACCTTTCTTCTGACTGAACCCTTTGACAACTAGTCTCGCTTTGTAACACGGTCGTGAGTTGTGTTTTTCTTGTTTCACTCGATAAACCCACTTATGTTTTAGTGCGGTTTTTCCTTTAGGCAACTTGACAAGGTTAAAAGTGTGGTTTTCATGCAATGACTTCATTTCATCTTTCATTGCATCAATCCACTCTCTTTTGTGTTCATCTTCCATGGCCTCCTCATAACTCTCAGGTTCTCCCCCATCAGTCAATAACACATACTCATCAACTGGATAACGTGTGGAAGAACGCCGATTTCTAGTAGATCTTCTAAGTGAAACCTCTGTAGGAACCTCTGCAGGAACCTCTGTTTCTGCCGACTGTTCATGAACATCATCTACCTCAACCTGTTCTGGACTCTCTATTGTACCATCAAATTGATCATTCTGAACCTCATTCTCAGTTTGCATAGAAGGTTGTGTTAAAGGAACTGAATCCAAGTCAATCAAACCATCACTGTGCTGAAACTCTGTTTTATCTGTCTTCTCAATATCTTCTATAGTTTGGTCTTCAACAAATACAACATCTCGACTTCTTATGAGCTTCTTCTGTACTGGATCATATAGTTTATAACCCAACCCATCTTAGCCATAGCCAAGGAACACACGTGGTCTTGTCTTTGCATCAAGCTTCGATCTCTCATCTTTAAGAACATGTATGAAAGCTTTACATCCAAAGACACGCAGGTGATTATAGGATATCTCCTTATCTGACCAAATTCTGTCCGCGACTTCAAAATTCAAAGGAACACATGGCGTGAGATTCAAAACATGCACAACTGTGCTTAATGCTTCACCCCAAAACGATATTGGCAACTGTGATTGTGAAAGCAAACATCTCACTCGCTCAACTAGTGTTCTGTTCATTCTCTCAACTAGCCCATTCAATTGAGGAGTCTTCGGAATTGTCTTTTGATGTCGAATACCATGACTTCTGCAATATTCATCAAAAGGTCCACAATACTCACCTTCATTATTGGTCCTGATGCACTTCAACTTCTTACCAGTTTCTCTTTCAACAAGGGCATGAAACTGTTTAAACACTTGCAACACTTGATCTTTAGTCTCAACATATAGACCCAAGTTTTCCTCGAATGATCGTCTATAAATGTCACAAAATATGAGGAACCTCCTAGTGTTTTTATCTTCATAGGACTGCATACATCAGAATATACTAAGTCATGTATATTTGACTTCCTCGAGTGTTGAGACGCTTTAAAGGAAACTCTAGTTTGTTTCCCAACTAAGCAATGAGCACATCTTTTCAGAGGTGCATTCTTTATACCAGAAAGATAATTTTTCTTGGCTAAAATCATTAATCACTTCTCACTAATGTGACTGAGTCTCTTATGCCATAATTCAACACTCTTTTCATCATCTACCGTATTTATTGCAGAATCAATAACCATTGCTTGCATCAAATACAGTGAGGTACACTTCTCTCCCTTAGCTACAATCATTGAACCTCTAGTAAGCTTCCATTTGCCATTGTAGAAGGTATTGTAGAAACCTTCATCATCAAGCTTACTTGTGGAAATTAAATTCATGCGAATATCAGGGATATGTTTCACATTCTTCAAAACCAGCGTAGTACCATTCTTGGTCTCCAAGTGCACATCACAAATACTAATGGCTTTTTCTGATCCATCATTACCCATCCTAATACAACCGAAATCACCAGAAGTGTAGGATGCAAAGAAATCCCTCCTGGATGTAGCATGAATTGACGCGCCACTATCAATCACTCAATTGCTCTGTTGTGTAGCTAGATTAATAATGTCACCATCAAATAAGATAAGGAAATCCTCAGTGGCTGCAGCAACTCTATCTGCGTCATTACCATCATCATTTTTCTTTTCCTTACCTTTATCATTTTTATTTTCTCTCTTCAATTGTCGACAATACTTCTTTATATACCGTTTCATGCCACAATGATAACACTCAACCTTGGATAATGGGCCCCTCTTACTTTTACTTCTGTCTGTATCCTTCGGACCTTTACTTTTACTCCTCCCCTTTCTTTCAGTAACAAGAACCTCGGACTGTGATGAAGAGCCCTGTGATTTTCTTTTCATCTCTTCATTTAAAACACTGCTTTTCACCATGTCCATACTTATTACTCCATTTGGGGCTGAGTTCGATAACGAAGTTCTGAAAGTCTCCCATGAGTCCGACAATGTACCAAGAAGCCATAACCCTTGTATCTCATCTTCAAACTTGATTTTCATTCCAGCAAGCTGATTAATGATACCTTGGAATGTATTCAAGTGATCTGACATAGGTGTTCCATCTTGATACTTCACAACCATCATTTGCTTTATTAGAAACAATTTATTATTGCCAGTTTTCGGTGCATATAACGACTCAAGCTTGTTCCACATAGTCCGTGCATGTGTTTCTTCTCCAATATGATTTAAAATATTTTCTTCTACCCAATGTCTAATAAAGCCATAAACTTTTCTATGACATATTTCCCATTCTAAATCAGTTTTATCTTCATGCTTCTCAAGTGAAAAAACAGGAAGATAAAAATCCTTCACATATAAAACATTTTCCATCTTCCTTTTCCAAACCTGATAATTTGAGCCATTCAAGGTCACCATTCTACTTGTACTAGTTTCCATTGTTCAACACAAGGCCTAATTAATTTTTAACCTCGCTCTGATACCACTTTGTTGGGATAAACACTTAAATTTATGGACCAATTATCCCCTCTTGTGTGAACCTAGTAGGAAATAGCAAGTAAAAATAATAATCCAAACAAGCACAGGACACAAGCAATTTTAACGTGGAAAAACCCCCTCAATGTGAGGAGTAAAAAACCACAGGCCGAAGTCAAAATCTCAACCATAATCAGTAATGGGCACACCAAGTTCTCCCTAGCAACAACTAGAGGCATACAATAATAATATCTCGAGACAATAAATCTCGACAAACAAAGGGAATAAACCGGGGAATAAAATTAGAAAGATTTCACTTAGAAAGTGGCACCAACTACTCACTGTATCTGACTGTAGGTAGCTCTAAAAGGAATCTCCACCGTCCTGATTGAAGACCCTCGTGTTACAAACATGCTGTCAAAATTTCACTTCGATCGGACCACGGATCGACCTCCGATTGTGCAAAAAACGTCACTGTACGGAATTTCCTTTCCTTTCCTTTTTCTTTTCTGTTTTCTCTCCTCGATCTGCATGCATAGATTTTTCCTTTCTCTCCTGAATTATGTTTTGGCCGGCTGCACCTGATATATATATATATATATATATATATATATATATATATATATATATATATATATATAATCCTAAAATATTAATGGCCCATGTGGGCCTTAAAGTTGGGCTTTTCACACAATGTGAAAAATACCCAACAATATGAAGCAACAACGTCAGGCTCAGATGGAACAACAACAGTAGACTGAGAAGTAACAATAGTGCCAATGGCATGTAGGTAGGCTGAACATCAAAAGACCGAGGAAGAACAAAATCAGACAAAAATTCAGGAATACCTGATGCAAGAGTAACTAAATGGAAAGGGAATACAGCCTCATGAAACACAACATTGTGGGATGTAAAGAACTTCATGTTTTCAATGTCAAATAGATGATAGGCCTTCATGCCAGGTGGTAACCAAGAAAAACAGCTGGAATAGCGCGTAGGGAAGACTTAGAACGTTGAGAAGAAAGTGTCGAGGAAAAGCACAAGCAGCCGAGAAGGAGTGCAATTTATAAGATATACAGCAGTGAGAATGCACTCATTCCAAAAAACATAGGGACGCGAGACTGAAAATAAAAGCACGTGCGACATTCAAAATATGTTGATGCTTCCTCTCAACAACATAATTCTGTTCAAGCTGAGCAACACATGAAAATTGATGAATAACACCTGTATCGTTAAAAAACTTCTCAAAAGTCAATTTAGGGACATTATCAGAACGAAACACTTTGATACATTTATTATACTGAGTCTCAACAAGCTGAAAAAATTGAGGTATAATATGTAAAACATCAGACTTTTTGCGCAACATATAAACCCAAGTATACCAAGTAGAATCATCAACTATTGTAAGAAAATATGTGTATCCAGCATGAGAGGGAACAATAAACGGCCCCCAAATGTCAGCATGAACAAGATCAAATGCATTGGCAGATAAACGATTATGAGAAACAAAAAACAATCTTCTTTGTTTGGCTAAAGGACAAACATCACAAGGCTTATCATGATCAACGATAGATGTATCAAGCTTTAAAATTGGTTTTAAGCATGTAAATGAGATGAAGATAAGTGTCCAAGCCTGACATGTCATAAGGCATTTGGGTCCCGAATCGTAGCAGCAACACCAGAATATGCAGCATACTCAATAGAAGGCTCGAACAAATAAAGACCACCACGTAGTTTACCCCTGCCAATCGTCCTCAAAGTGGACCTTTCCTGAATATCACAACAATCAGTAGAAAAATGAACAATAACAGAATCATTCGCTGTGAGAGCACTGATGGACAGTAGGTTGTATCAAAATTGGGGAATATAAAGAACATTATTGAGTATAACCGAATCAAGAAGCTTAACAGTGCCAGCAAAACAAATAGGAAGTCGACACCCATCGGGTAAAATCACAGAAGTGGAAATAGGTAACAAAGATGTAAAAGCTTATTGTGAGAAACATATGTGTGTCGATGCTCCAGAATCAATTACCCAAGAATGAGAATCATTCGATGATAAACAAACATTAGGACATGTACTTGTGAGGTAGGAGCTACTTGGAGTAGTAGAATCAGTTTTCACAGCAGCCAATTGGGACTGAAGCATTTTTAAAATATTGTGACATTGAGCAAATGTCTCAAGGGTAGGTTAAACAATAGATTGTGGAACAACAAGAGCTGGACTAGCAGTGGAGGATGCATTGGAGGAATTCATAGGAGAATACATAGAATACATAGAATTATGAAAGTTGCACTGGCCTCCTTTCGGACGATAACCAGGAGGATATCCATGAAACTTATAGCACCTATCAACAATGTGCCTTTGAATACCACAATGTGTGCAAATAGTGTGACTCTTCTCAGAGCTATTTGCTAAAGAATTAAAAGCAGTATTATTACACACACGAGACGATTGGCCCAGGACAAGACTGACGACTGAAGAAGGTGGCCCGCTGCAAAAATAGGGATGGAACGTTGTTGTTCTTCTTGAGAAATTAGCGAGAAAGCTTTACCGATCGAAGGTGAAGGTTCCATGAGCAAGATTTGAGCTCTGGTTGTTGCAAAAGATTCATTGAGTCCGATGATGAACAACCAGGTCTATAAGTATCATATTCATCCATAATTTGTTTGAGCCGAGTGAAATACATGGAGATGGACTGTTGATCCTGAGTAACTGTGGCTAAATCTCGCTTGAGTTGGAAAATTAGAGGGACATTTCGGCACTGAAAATGCTCTTTTAAGTCTAACCAAATATCGCACGCCGAATCAATGAAAATGAGACTAGCGGAAATTGATTTTGGAATAGAATTCAAAATCCAAGCAATAACGACATGGTTATTGCAAATCCAAGAGGGAAGTAATTCACCGGTCAGTTTCAGAAGTGAGCTATCCACAAATCCTAATTTATTCTTGACGGAAAGAGGGATCATCATCGAACGACTTCAGGAAACATAATTGTTGTCAGTGAGAAGCTTTGTAACAAGAATGATGTTGGATGTATCACTGTGGTGCAAATAATACGGACTCTACAATGATGAACCAAATGGCAATGTACAATAAGTCTAATAATAACTCAAGATAATTGAGCATTGTCATTAATGTTAGGAATTAGAATTATTGTATGTTTGCTATGAACAATAGAGGTGATGGGCTAAAGAAATCCTTACATAAAACACAAGGTTAGACATAAAATTGGAATAGCGGGTAGAAAAGAAATAGAGAGGATGATCTTGAAGGACTGAAGATTTTCAAATATCATAACAAGATATGTTAAAAATGATAGGTCTCGAGGAGAACTTTCAAAGGAACTATATTTTATGATTAATTGCTATGAAGTTTAAAGTTTGATGCACGGAGTAAGACATTTCAAACATTTGAGTTCCCTACCAAATGAACAAAAGGAACGTAATAAAGTGTAAGTAAAAATCTTCAAGCTCACTCAATTTGATATCATTCTTATCTAAACTGATCAATGAAGAAGGCTAAAGCAATTCAAAAAGGGACTTGAGACTTTAAATAAGAAAATAGGTTGTTAATTCTGATTGAATAGTATTTTTGAGGTATTTAAAACAACTTGGATTTTTTATTTAGTCTTTAAGATGAAAAGGCTCTTGCTAGTTCAATTTGGTCCAAGCTGAGAAAAGTTTTGGAGATGCGAAGCCCAAATAGTTACACAAAAATCCTACACAAAGATTGTTTCTATTAGGAACTCCAAAGGTAAGACTCATACGATAATAATATTATATGTTGGACATGTATTTTGAACCATGTATATATGTCATTTGAAGTTTAAAAAAGGGCATCGAAAGTATAATAGCTTTAATAGAGAATAATATATGAGAGAAGCCACAAAAGGAAGAGGAAAAGTTTTGATATTATGGATAAAAGAAATAAACATGTTGAGACACCAAGTACACCCTTATATTACTTGACTTTTTATGACAGGAAATACTTTATTATATTACTTAACTTTTTATGACACCAATTGTGTTTAGAATTCATTGATATTGGTATAAGAAATGTTGCTTTTATGGAAACTTTTCACTTTGGTATGTGTGGTTCAAAGATATTACATGAGGCTTTGGCTATGGAACTCAGAGTATAAGATGAAGATTTTATTTCTATTTTACAAAAATGGTTAAGAAGGAAATATAAGCCACGTTTTGGGAGAGCGTTTTAATAAGCTTTTGGCTATGTGGATTATCATCGATCTTTTAACTAAATCAACTCACTTTTTACTAGATATGTTTTCTTATATAATTGGAGTGAAGTTGACTTTGAATTTTGGGACCAAAGCTAGTGCAAAAGCAGAATGTGATCATTGACTTAATTAAACGGAGAATGGAGATAGGCTAGAATTGACCAAGAAAAAATTATATTGATGTTAGAGATGAATTGAATTTTGAGGTCAAAGGCATGGTGTTGTCGAAAGTTTCACCGTTAAAAGAAATTTTGAGATTTTGGAGGAAAGTAAAGCTTAATCCTAGATTTATTGGAACATATGAGATTTAGGTGGGTGTGGTAGAATATCGTTTGGCATTGCCGCCTGCATTAGACCAAATCCGTAATACTTTATATGTTTTGATGCTCGAAAAGGATAGTGTAGACGTATCTCACACGATAAACTTCACTTATGAAGAGGTTCTAATTCAAATTTTGGACGAGTAGAATCAAGGTTTGCGTAATAAAAGTATTCATGTTTTGTAAAAGTTTTATGAAAAAACCATACATTTAAAGAAGCTACATGGGAAACTGAAAAGGACACGACAGATAGATATCCTGAGTTTTTTCACTTAACAAGGTATGTAAATTTCGAGGATGACATGGAATATTTGTTGTTGGCTTTTTGGCATTAATCTCAAATTAATTAATTTTAATTAATTAATTAATTAATTAATGTTTTGATGATAACAAATTTAATTTTATTTATTGACATTTTTTGTATTTTAAAGTGTCCACCGTGTAGAGCTCGTTACAACGATTCCAACGACTGTTAGATCATCCAAATCGGAGCTCAAACGGAGAAGTTACGATCGAAACAAATTGGAAGGAAAAATACCCGAGAAGATGACGTGGACAGTTCGTAAACTGACAAGTGATAAGCTTCTTTTAAAGTATATATATATATTGAAAAAGAAAAGAAAAAGATTAAAAAAAATCAAAAAAAAAAGTCAAAAGTTACCAACGGTAACTTTGTTAAAAAAATGCCAGTATTTAAAAAAAAAAATTTGAAAACTTTACCGTTTTCTCACACACACACACAGATATATATATATATATATATATATATTTTATTTTATCATTATTATTATATATATATATATATTATTCTTAATTTATTTTTTTAGGGTTATTGCATTGGGTGGCAAATAAGTTTTAGGTATTTAACAATATAGCGCCCACTTATCAAATTTTCAAATATAGCAATTTTTATAGGATTCTGATTTTTAATTTTTTAGTATTTCCAAATTGCCCTCATCATATTTATCACGCGTTTTCGTTCTCTCTCAGATCATCGTCTTCTTCGTTCGTCTCTTCTTCGTGCTTCTTCGTTCTCTCTCGGATCATCGTCTTCTTCACGCATCTTTATTCTCTCTCGGATCATCGTCTTCTTCGTTCGTCTCTTCTTCGCGTGTCTTCGTTCGTTCACCAAGTATCAATTTTAGCTTCTTCATTTGTATTCATTCGTTCATCAGGTATCGATTTTAGCTTCTTACTTCGTCTTCGTTCGTTCATCAGGTTTCCATTTTAGCTCTTTCGATTTTATTTCTTCTTTTTCTTCGATTTTGTTCGTGAAGAACTTTCAGCCTTTGAGGAACTTCTATCCGTTTTAATAAGGCAGATTTCGAAAAGAAGAATTTGGACTTCTAGAGGGACTATTATAATTATATTTAGTTTTTGTTGTTCTTCTTCGATTTTGTCCGTTTCTGAGGTCTTGATTTTAGTTTTTCTTCCTCTTCTTTCGAATTTAAGCTTAATTTTAGTTATTGGTGTCTGATTTTGGGCGAAGGATCACCATTAAGATTGTGGAGAACCTACCTGAATTTTAGGTGAGGTATATCACCTAAATCAGTGAGGTATATCATACTGATCGAATATGAAGTATATCAGTGAGGTATATCATAGATATTTCACGTATATCTATAACTGATATACTCAATATAGATATTAAATATAGCGTATGTCTGTGGCTTATGTTATGTTACTTGTTGATTGATATACTAATATTATCAATATTTTATATTTTTGTAGCGTTTGTAGTTATGGGCAAGCTTGCAATAATTGTTTTTCACAGTGGTGAATGAGATGATAGTCATTGCTATATGAATTACAAAACTATTGGGATTTTGGTTGACGAAGATATGAATTTTCAAAATTTTAGGAATTTGATATTGAATGAAGTGAAGTTAGATCCATCAATTTGTTTTGTCCAATTTTCAGTTTTATTAAAGTTTGGTAGTAATAGAGTTCAAACTGTTGTTGAGATTAATGAAGATAAAGATGTTGCTTGGTTTTTTACTTTGGTTAAGGATGACAGCACAAGATATCCTTTAGTTGCTCATGTAAATGCTATGCCTTTGGAGGAGTCTAGTGTTATTAATTCTGAAAGTGAGAATTCAGGTCTGGTTGTTGCTTCTTCTGCTATAATTGAAAGAGATTTTGAAGTTTATAACGATGTTGATATTACTAGTATGTCTTTTGCATTTTATCTGAAGGAGAAAGATCTATTTGCATATAAGGAAGTTTTGTCAAAAGCTTTTCACTTTATGGCTATAAAGAATAGCTTTCAGTTCAAGACTTTGAGATCAAATTTCAAATCAGTTGAGTTTGAATGTGTTCAGAATGGCTGCCAATGGTATGTTAAAGCATCTCGTTATAGAGGTAGTGAACTATGGATGATTAGAAAGTATGTTAGTGATCATAATTGTCGTATGACGATAGTTCAATCTTCTCATAGACAAGTTTCATCATCTTTTATTGGTGAATGTATGGTTGAGAAATTTAGATTTAGTTCTTCTGATCGTTCTACTCTGAAAGATATCATTCATCATATGCGCACAAACTATGGAGTTGGTGTTAGTTATAATAAAGCTTGGAGGGCAAAAACAGCTGTTAATAAATTGTTGACAGGAGATGCTGATGATTCTTATGCATTGATTCCGAAGTTTTTTGTGAAGTTGAAAGAAATGAATCCAGGTTTGTTTTCTTTAATGATATACCAATAATATATGCTTCTGATATATTTATAATATGTATGGGATGATATATCATCTTGATTTTATTATGATGTAGGTGTTCTGATATACTGTTGATATACTACTGATATATATTTGATTATACTACTGATTATCATATCTGATTTTGATATCTTGACATGTTGCTGTGATATATTACTGATATATTTGACGTGTTGATGTGATATATGATTGATATATTTGATGTGTAATGATATTTTACGCTGATGCAATAGTTCTATTTATATTATTTTTGTAGGTACATACATTGCATATGAAATTGATAAGACTAGACATTTTAAGTATTGTTTCATGGCTCTAAGTGCATTTATTGAAGGTTGGAGGTATTGTAGACCTAATATATCTATTGATGGGACATTTTTGACGAGCAAATATGGTCGCACATTATTGACTGCCTCAACGTGCGATGGTAACAATCAGATTTTCCCTCTTGCTTTTGGTATAGTAGATTAAGAAAATGATGCATCATGGACTTGGTTTTTTCAAAATTTAAAGAACAGTTTTGGAGATCGAGAAGGGTTAGTTATCATTTCTGATCGTCATTTAAGCATTGGAAAAAGTGTTCTAAAGGTTTTTCCATATGCTCAATATTGTGTTTGTAAGCGACATCTGTTGAAGAATTTGAAGTTGTCATACAAGGACTCCTTGATTGATAGACTTTTTGAAAACTGTGCCAAATCCTACACAACTAATGATTTTGAGTTAAATATGAGGTTGATGGAGTCAATATATCCTACTATACGAGAATATCTTAGTAATGTTGGATTTGAGAAATGGGCTCGTGCACACACTAAAGAAAGAAGATATCAAATGTTGACAACTAATATTTCTGAGAGCCTAAATGCAACTTTGAAAGAGTCAAGAGATTTACCTGTTGCATCACTACTTGATTAAGTTAGAAAATTACTTCAAAGGTGGTTTTATGATAGAAGTTTTTTGAGTCCTTGGGTTGATACTGAGATACATAAACAATTTAATGAATCCAAAAATTTGATGGTAAGTGTTTTTACTTTTTATTATTTAAGAATGTTTATTTTTCTTTCACAACCTATTTTTATTATTATTATTTTTTTCTTTTTTTCAGGTTGATCCTATCAACAACGTTGAATTTAAAGTAATTCATAAAGCGGATAATTTTTTGGTAAATTTGGGTTCTAAAAGTTGCACTTGTCGTGTTTGGGATTTGGAAGAAATTCCTTGTGCCCATGCACTTGCAGTTATTTGTAGGATTGATTTGAATTCTTATTCATATGTGTCTGAGTATTATCTGTCTAGTAGATTGTTATTTACTTATAATGGTTCAATTCGTCCTGTCGGTAACCATTTGGATTGGGGATCTGTAGCAATTGATGTTAATGTATTACCTCCTATCATTAAACGTCCAGCAGGAAGGCCTCGAAAACAAAAGATTCCTTCAATTGGTAAGGTGAGAAAGCACAAAAAATGCGGATGTTGTCAACTTGTTGGACACAATCGTAGAACTTGTAAATTTGCACCTATTGATGTATATCAAGGATGTATACAAAAACATTGCTTTTATGATTTGAATTTACAATGAAGTAGTTTTTTTGTTACAACACAATGTGTATACCTAATAGAGTTTGCTTATATGATTTTGCTTCTGTAAGTTATAGTTGATGACATAATTTAGAGCATTACATTAGTCTGTATATCAGAATTATATCAGTTGTAAATCTAAATATCAATAATCTATCAGTAATATATCAAGTATACATCATACATATATCAGTAGTACAAGGAGAAGTAATATCAATATGAACTCAAAAAGTTTAAAGGTTTAAACATCAAAATGAACTCAAAGGTATTCATATCAAAAGAACATTGCCCAAAAAAATGGCATATCATTTAAAACCTTTAAGATATTGTCTTGTAATCTAAACATGAGTAGATTGTCACATTCATAAACACAAAGTAGACTAACATGTCACTATAAAAGTAGAAGTATGAGTTCCAAAAGTCTAGAAAAGTAGAAGTATGAGTTCCAAAAGTCTAGAAAAGTAGAAGTAAGTTCCAAAAGCACAAGTTCCAAGTTCTTCATCATTGAGTAATCTTCAAGTCAAAGCTTGGGCAATCATGATCAATCTTCGTTCTCGGTGATTGTCGCGTCTTAGGAGATGATATTTTTGCAGCTTTTCGTTTTTCCAAGACAACACCTTTGGAGTTGGTTTATGTTGTCTTTTGGGACGCACAACATCAACTTTTTCTTCAATGACTTTAGTTTTCATTTTCATTGTTTGGACCATTGTTTTCATCTGAAAAAAAATTATTTGATATATTAGTAGTATTTAAGACACATATTAGAGGTAATATATTTGAAATAATTTGTAGATATGATATTTATAGCAGAAGTAAATAAGTTCTATATCATATGTCTATCAAATATATATCACATATATATCAGGAATATATCTGTCAATCATTAGTATATGAAAAGTAAATCAATAGTATAGTAGAAGTCAATCAGTTATATATCAGCTATAGTATTAGATATCATAGTTATATTAAACGTAAATCAGTTATATATCATATGTATATCAAACATATATCACATACATATTAGGAGGATATTTGTCAATCATTAGTACATCAGAAGTAAATCAATAGTATATCAGAAGTCAATCAGCTACATATCATATATATATATATCAATCATATATCAAGAGTATATGTGCAAATTAGTAGTATATTAGAAGTAAATCTGTAGTATATCAGAAGCCAATAATCAATAGTATATCAGAAGTCAATCAATTCTATATCTGTTATATATCAGTTATATAACAGTAATCAATTGTATATCAGAAGTCCATAAGTTATATATCAGTATATATCAACTGTATAACAGTAAATCATTATTTTACCTGCTTTGACCCTTTGTCGTGGATTTTTTTGGATCGTTTCTCTGTAATTTTCTGTAAATAAAAATCATCGATGAGTTTCAATAAGTGAATAACACGAGTAAATGATTAATAAAAGTAACTATTGTCTCACTATACTTACAATTTCATCTTCATTAGATTTTCCCTCTTCTTTGTCTTCTTCCTCACTTGATTCTTTTTCTTCATTCTCATCGTCTTGTTCATTCTTCTAAGAAGCATTTCAAAGATAAGAAAAGTAAATCAATGTAAGAAAAGTAAAGCGATTTAGATTTACCTCTTTTTCCTTTTCTTTCACTTTCCCATCCTAATCTGCATCCTCTTTCTCATGATTGATTGCATATTCCACAATTTTATCAATATCTACTTCTTCGTCAAGAAGCTCAAGACTTATCGATGGAGGTACGTTCTTCTGAAGTGATTCTTGGGATTGTTTTTCAATGTTTGATTTTGGTGGAAATCTATCATTGATTACTTCTAATATAGAAGTCAACATCCCCGCATTTATTTCTGGACACTTCTAATTTCTTGTATTTCCTCCTTCAAAGTCAAGCTTTTACTTGAACCATGTGTTTCTGTTCCTTCTTCCTCCTCAATATTTCTTCCTTCTGCCATATCATCCATATTGTTGGGATCATCATCTTGCACAATGTCTTATTGCATCATCAAATTTGTGAAGATATCAATAGATAATTCATCTTTCGTAGGAAGAATTGTAATTATTGAGAACTGCATAATAAGTCAACAAATGTAGTAAATCAATAGAAACAAGAACAAAAAAAAAAAAAAGAGAGAGAGAGATCAGTGAAGTAAGAAACTTACATCACTTGCAGAGAAAATATTTTCTTGCAGATGGTGTCAATCCGGCTGTGATAGGATATCCCATTTCAACATTCATGGGATTTGATGTCCATCCTTTACTGTTGCAATTCCAACCCTCGGATCAGAAAGTTTGGGAGTTACTTCACACGCCCAACAAATCAGTGCAAGTGGGAAGCCTTGCAAGGTATAATTTGATGATCTATCTTGTGAAGCTTTTTTGATGTATTCAATTGTTAGATCATATACCAACCTACCCCATGGATATTTCGGAAATAACTTTTCACTATCGACAATGTCAACATGCTTCCATTCTACCTTAGTGTGAAGTTGTTTGGCAAACAATAAGCATTCTGAGATGTATAAATTAGCAATTTTCACCATTAAATTATCATTTTGAGACCCAATGTGAAAAGCTGCTTGTACATCTCTTCTATCTATTGTCTCTCTAAGCTTAAAAAAGGTGTTCCTAAGCTCATGAGTATTTGTTTCTCCATCTATAATGATCTCGTCAAGAGTGGGGTATTCATCACAACAATTCAAACTTGTTATCAAACTGAACTCTTTCAATCCAAATCTTGTAAACTTTCCACCAAAGTTGAATACTAATGAATCTTTTGGACTTTTGTCAGATATTCTCTTAATTAGATGCATTAGTAATTGTAGTGGACATCTGCCAACCCTAAATGACAAGAAGTGTCCAAAGGGTCATTTTTCAAATATTTCTTTCTGAGTTGGTGAAAGCATTTTTAAGATGTTGTCAATTGTTTCTAGTTTAGAGTACTGTTGTACTTTAATCCCAGAATACCACATTTCAATATCCTATTAAGGTAAAATATAATATATCAAATATGTCATAAGTATTTCAATACTATATCAGACATATATCAAACATATATTGCATAGAAACTCACATCAAGTCTGTCAGAATATCATATGAAAAGTAATAATTATCATATCAATAATATATTGAATGTATATCAAACATATCATTATCATATCAATAATATATCAAACGTATATCATATATATATATTGTATAGAAAATCACATAAGGAATATTATATCATAAATTCTTAAAATCAGTAGTATATCACATACCTCACTCTTTTCTTCTTTTGTTTATTCGTTTTGGAAGATTCACCCTTCAATACTAGTCGTTCTCTTTTTTGAACCATTTTACTTTCTTTCTTGTCCATATAGGTGTAACTTGCACTAAAACATATAAACAAATGAAAAAATAGAACCAAACTAAAAAATATAAAGTTTAAACAAAATTAATGGTAGTTACTGCTATAGTCACTCTATGTGAACCATCATAACTGATATATTCAATATAGTCACTGCTATAGTAAATTGAAATCGAAATGGAAGCAAACATATATATCTCTACTTATCCCAAAAATCGAAATGTAAGCATTGTGTGTTAAGAGTTCAGCAAAAATCGAAATGGAAACATATACCTCTACTTAAAGAAATCAAACGGAAATCGAACGATATCAGAACAAACGAACGAATGGAAATCAGACGGAAATTGAAATTTGGTAAACATTGTCGCTCCTTGCTAGTTGGATGAGAATCGAACGAACGAAAATGGTAGTTGGGGATGACATTCTTGATGGAAATCGATCGGAAATTAGATGATATTTGGGCTGGAAATCCGAAGCTCAAAGGTTAGATGAGAATCGAACGAACGAAAATGATTTGGGGATAACTTTCTTGACGGAAATCGAATGGAAATCAAAGTGAAAATTGAAAAGTTAGGTTTTGTTTTGATGCTTTGAATGAAAAAGTGGTGGTGAAGGATTGACGTCGGACGAAAATGATGGAATTTGAAAAATTAAGTTTTCTTTTGGTTTGGGCTACCATCTTTGGGCTTTTGCATGTTAATAATGGGCTTGCAGGGTAATTAGGACTTTTAACAATCTGGGCCTCCGTGAGTGGGTAAAAAATTGCTATATTTGAAATTTTAGAATGTGAGTGCTATTTTATTAATTTTATGTAATCTTTTTGCCATATTTGCAAGCAGCCCTTTTTTTTTTAAATTATCTCAACCCTTCAGTCTTAATGATTAAGATCTAATGGTTTAAAATTAAACTTGATTTTTTTTACCATTTTCTTCCCTCTATTTTAACTAAACTTCTCATTCAAATTTACATAACAATTCTCTTATTCTCAATCCTCCATAACTTCAAAATTTTCATTTTGCTAATCTCTCCAAGTTCTCAATTTTTCTTTCCATCTTATTTATGAGAGAAATTTTATTGTTGTGAGGATTGAAATTTTTGTGAGCTCAAATTTGTATATTTACTCTATTTGAGAGTTTGTAAGTGTATGTTTCAAAATCTTCAACTCATTGTAATGGTGTGATCCTCACAGGATCATCTTTGCTCTTGTGAAGAGCAGTGTACCGGTTTGACTCCTACTGTGGAAAAAGTCAGAATTTCAAGTTACAACCCAAGAGGTGCTTGGGAAGTGGAGTATGACAGTTGTGCCGAACCACTATAAAAATTCTCGGTGTCAAATTTCTCTAACCCTCTCTCTTATTTATTTTTGCAATTAATCTTACAATTTGATTGTTTGCTTTAAATTTCTCTTGTTTGCCTTAGAATTTATTTTATCTTACTTTGTTAAAATTGCATATCTCAAAAAGTGTATTATTTTTGTTTAAATTGGGCCCATTTAATAAAAAATTTATATTTTGTTAATTAAACCCTATTCACCTCTCTAGGATTGCCATACCGATCCAACATTTGTAACAATCGAAAAAAATATTTTTTTATTCGTTGGTTTATTTTATTTTTCTTAAAGATAAATCTTTGTTTTAGAAGTTACTTTATTTGATAATTTTAGAAGATAATTTGTTTTAATTTTTAAAAAATAAATAGATTTGTTAAAAGATAAATGTTTTATCTTTTTTTAAGTTAGTCTTTTAAAGGTTTTATTAGAGTTTTGTTTTTGGACCTTTTATGCTCCGTTTGACATTAAAAATTTGAATGACATGATTTAAAATTCTAGGAATTTAAATTATGGAAATGGTTCCAAAATCCTAATGGCATTTGGAACCCAACAAATTTTGATAGATTTCAAATCAATAAAGAATTAAATTTTTTTATTTGGATGATGGTAGGAAATGAAAAGAAATTATTTATTTTACCATTATCTTGTAATTATATATAATTTTTAAAAACAACATCCTAACAACCTTCCTCTATATTAAAAGAAAATAGACTTTACTCCCTCGTTTTTCAATGTATCTTATTGCCTCCATCCCTCTTTCTTCATGTCTCCCACTTTCTTTCTTCTCTTTATACTTTCTTCTTCATTTTCTTTATTTTATCTCATCTCCTTCTCCATTTATCTTTCTATATCATTCTCTCTTTTTCTCTCTTATTTTTATACCTTCTTCTCCATTTTCTTTCTTCTCTTTTTTATTTCATATCATTCTCCATTTTCTCTCTCTTTTATTTGATCTCATTACCTACATGTTATGATAGTCATGGGATGGTTATCATAAACTTGAAATGTCAAGATTTTCTCTTTAACATTGTAACTCATATTAAGCTAATCATTAACCCATGAGTATAGGTGATTGATTGAATATTCTCATCATTTAATATATGGGATACTTGTATTGTAATATTCACCATTTATTTTGTAATCTTTCATTTGATGTAAATATTAAATTTATATTCATACAATACAACCACAAGCTAAGCAGTCAACTAGCTTTCTTCCATTCTCTATTATGTCAATCTCTATCTTGATATCAGAGCGTGGTTAACTTTTTTTCTTTTAATCTTCTCCTTATGTCCAGTGAATGATCCACTTCCAACACCATGGTCACACCAACTATGCCCACTACTGCACTAGCAACCATCACAACAACACCCTTTGGAAATCCTCTCAACACAGTCCTCACAATAAAACTTGACGAGAAGAACTATCTTCTATTGAAATAAATGGTTCTTACAGTAATGCGTGGACAGAAACTCGACAAATTCATCGTGAGAACAATGATGCTCTGCCATCTGTAGAAATTGAATGCACAAAAACTGGAACAATAATTCCAAATCCAACCCATGAAAGTTGTGTTGCCACTAATGAGTCCTTGCTTGCTTGTAATATTACATAATGGTTCCCTTTGTTGCTTGTGATGTTTTGGATATAGAGACATCTCGAGACTCTTGGAAGTCGTTAGAAGACCTCTATGGAGCAGCCAACAAGGCTTCACTCAAGATGAGTGATTACATTTCTACTATGAAACTGGTTGATTGTTTAACTCTTGCAAGTGAACCCATTAGTGTAAGCTCTCTTGTCTCATGTGTCCACACACGACTCAATGCCGAGTACCTCCCAATTTTCTATCAGATAAATGCCAAGGAAAATATATCTTGGCAAGAGGTTCATGCAACACTCATCACATTTGAGAATACATTAACTCACCTCGAGAATGTTTGTATTTGCAGATCTCTTTGGTCCTTCAACCAACTATGCTTACAACAAAAGTGTAAGTCAAAATTGGAAACCACAACAAGGGTAAGGTAGAGGTAAGGCTGAAACTCAAGAGGTCGAAATCAAGGACACATATATCAAGGTCATAGATCAAATAGTTCAAGGCCTACATGTCAAAGTATGTGGCAAAATTGGTCATGTAGTTGTTGTATGTTGTCACATATTATATGCAATACATGGGAAATGCTTTACAGGGAAGAAATCAAGCTCCAAATGCCCACATTTTTCTAGACTGAAATTGTTACTGACCCAAGTTGATTAATTGATATTGGAGCAACAAACTATGCCAGAAATGATGCTACAAATCTTGGTTAGCAAGAATATCAAGGTAATGAATATTTCACCGTGGTTAATAGATCAACTATTGCCCATATTGGATCTACTGTTATTAAGTAAAAAAGAAACAAGGGTACACCTATGTTCTTGAACAACATACTTCATGTACGTCAAATTAAAAAGAACTTACTAAGCATATCTCAAGTGACTGCTGATAACCGAGATGTCATTGAATTTAACTTTTGTTGTTTCTATGTTAAGGACAAGGAACCCAAGAGAATAATGCTAGAAGGGAGGCTTAACCGAAGCTTGTACCAACTAGACCTTTCAAAACCCAAAAGATCAGAATCTATCCAAAATAAAACAGCAACGCAATCTACTTATCATGTTAAGTCAATTCTCAGTGTCAATCTTTTAAACCCCAAGTTCATATAGTCCAAAATTATAAATCTCTGAGCGCTCTATAGCATCAGAGATGAAGACATTTATCCAAAAGAGTCTCGAGTCTTGTTTTATGTTCTTGCAACCTTAAAATTTCAACTAATGAAAGTGTAGAATTTTGAGATGCTTGTCAATGTGATAAGTCTCACTATCTTCTTTTTGGAAAATCCACATTTAAGACTCAAGCACCACTTGAACTTATGCATTTCGACCTTGGGGAACCTCTCCAACTCCTTCAACATCCGGTTACAAAATACTATGCGAGTTTTGTTGATAACCACATACGTCTAATTTCCATTTTTCCTTTTAAAAAATAATTCAGAAACCTTGTCAGCTTTTATCCAATATCGAACTCTCGTGGAAAATAAGTTTTAAACGAGAAAAAAAATTGTACAAGCTGATTGGGGAGGCGAGTTTCGGGTACTTTCTCCATATCTCAAAGAAAAAAGGATAGAATTTAGATACATCTGTCCTCACACTAGTGAACAAAATGACATAGTTGAGAGAAAACATCAACACATGGTTAAGATGTTTTATTTACAGTTGTGTACCTCATAAACTGAACACCTACACCAATTCTTAATAATCTCTCATTGGGAAAAAACATATCACCAAAAGCTTGGTAATAACCTCTCAAAGTATTCGGTTTAGCTTGTTTTCCTTATCTAAAGGCCCTATCAGTCTCACAAATTTCAATTCCCCACAAAATGTGTGTTTTTGGGAGTGGTGAATCTCACAAAGGTTACAAATTCTTGAGTTCAAGTGGAAGAGTCTACATATCTCGAAATGTCATGTTCAGTGAGGGTGAGTATCCTTTTTAATCTAGTTTCGTAACAACGAGTCCCGCCAATCAAGAATCTCATGAAACTATCATTACACGAATATACCTCACTTTCAAGCAACATCAGTCTTCATCTCAAAGCAACTCTCCAAATCCTCTCAATAGCTCCCCACCATCCCAAATTTCACCTTATACAATTCAATGTTTGGACAACCAACTAGTTTTGTTATCTCCTAGCAACAATAGTGAAAATTCAATAAGTGATTAGCCTCCAACATCACCATCATGTGTGTTGTTCAACAATAATGAAAATCAAAGGCAACTCATTACTGAAACAACAAGAGCAACGACTAATATGGAAAATTTTGATATTGGTCCAAGCATTTATACTCCTTCTATCCAGCGAACAAGTGAAAAAATGGGTTCCTCACACCCAATGCAAGCTTATTCTAAATGTGAGATTTTCAAGCCCAAGGTTTGGAATTTATTATCTCAATTTTCTAACTCTTCTTCTAGTGCTTGTACTAAATACAGTGAACCAAAAAATTTCAAAGAAGCATTATTAGTCCATTAATGAAAACAAGCTATGATTGTGGAAATGGAGGCATTGCACAAAAAATCAACTTGGTCACTTATTCCATGTAAATAATCGTACAACTTGATAGGGAACAAGTGAGTTTTTCGATTGAAACACAATTCGGATGGTAGTATACAAAGACATAAAGCTAGGTTGGTAGCAAAAGGCTTTCACCGAACGTCCAATGTTGACTTTACTGAAACTTTAAGTCCAGTAGTGAAACCTTTAACCATTCGCATTATACTCACTATTGTTGTATCGAGTAGTTAGTGTAGATGCCAATTATACATAAATAATGTCTTTCTCAATGGTCCGCAAGAAGAATCAGTTTATATGTTGTAGCCTGACGGTTTCCTAGATAAAAAACATTTTGAGTCTGTATACAAACTGACAAAGGCATTATATGGCCTCCAGTAAGTGTTGAGATCATGGTACGACAAGCTAAAAAGTGCGCTTGTTGGTAGGGGATTCTTAAACTCAAAAGTAGATACATCAATGTTCTATTTCTTGATCAGGTACCACCTTGTTGTTTCTTTTAATATATGTTGATGACATAGTAATAACTAGAAATGATACTAAAATGATCAAGAGTTTCATATGTGAATTGAATAGATTATTTTCTTTAAAAGACATTGGGGACTTGACCTTTTTTCTTGGAGTTGAAGTCTACCGTGACAAAAATGGTATATACCTAAGCAGAAAATATATCACTGATTTGCTAAATAAATTCGAGTTGCAACATATGAAACCTTCCTCCACACCTGCTGCTTTAGGAAAAACACTTTCAACATATGAAAGTGAAAACCTTGCTAATCCAATAGACTACAGAAGTCTTATAGGAGCACTTCAATATCTCACTAATACACGACCTGAAATCTCTTTTATTGTCAACAAGCTAAGTGTAATTACTCGACTTTTCGGGACTTAAACTTCTTAGGGAAGTTACTACATGTATGCTTTCAATATTTTAAAAGCCTTTAAAAAATAAGAATAAACAAAACAAAATACAATTTCATAACATAACTTTATAAAATAAAATTAAAAAGCTTTATTTTGGATCTTTATATAAAACATAATATTAAGATAAATAACTCTAAATACAATAAAAATAAAGCACGAGACTAATGCAGAAATGAAAACCCATAATACAGACATGTTCGTCACACACCTTGTATATTTTTGTTATTTCCTAAAAAAAATAAGGGGAAATGGGTGACTATTAAAAATACTCAGTAAGTAACCTAGCTAATGGGGTCAGACATGTATACACATACATAATGTAACATGAACATGTGAGACCTAAAATCTTTATCAGTCAAATTCTTTTCCTTTTTCTTTTTATTTCCTTTTGGCCAATGTGAGCAATTAACTCAACCCTACACAGAAGATACCAACTCCATAATAGTACATAGGTGGATTTCCTAGGAAACTCTACCCTGATGGTAGTTGGCACCTGGTAGTTGGCACCAAGTCAGCAGAGCCAAGTCTCACCCACCTAGGCCCTCAATTTTAGTCTAGTTGCATTACACTAGGGTAGTTGCCACAAACTTTTTATATAAAAAAAAATCACATTAATGATCATGCATGATGCCCCATAATTGAACATTCTGTAATGCAGCACAACAATTCTCGTAACATTCAATTTGCAAACAACATCTATCATATAGCCATTTAAAACGTCATATAAAATTTCCAACCTAACCCTAAGGCATTCCGAAAGTAGAGGCACTTACCTCAATAGCGATACAAAATAAATTACTAGCTCAATCTACCAAAGTTTTTGGCTCAACCTAAACCAATTCTTAAAAAGAAAATTCAAACAAAATAAATGAAACTTTCGAATCTTGAACTTTAGTTTAAGATGACAAATAGTTATAGGAGCAAACCAAACCAGAAACTTGCCGTAGCTTCTTGACGACGAGCAAATTCAATTACTGGCTTCACTTGAGAGGAAAAATAAATAAATAAGTTGAATAGGGTGAAAGAATGAGAACAAACAGAAGACGAGAGCGGTGGTTGGTGGAAAGAAGAGTGAAAAGATGAAGTTCCAAAATTTTGTACAAAGTCTAATTTTGACCTGAAGTTAAAATTGGTTTCAATTTTTTTTCTTTAGACGTAGGAGGATATATCGTTTCGTTAACCTTTTTTTTCAATTATTTTTTTATTTTCTTTCTTTTCTTTTTAAGTAATTCTTTAAATTTTCTTAACCATTTTAAATTTAACATCTTTATTTAAAACAAAACTTATCTAATCCATCAATATTTAAATTTAAACTATTAAAATATTATATAGAAAAAATATGGGGCTTTACACTAAGTCAGTTCCGTAGAATCTAACCACTGCCCACTAGAAACAGCAAAGAGGATGTTAAGGTACTTTAAAGGAAACTTTAATCATGAATTACTAATTCAACCATCTAATAAGCTAATCTTGATAGAGTATTGTGATGTTGACTGGGCATGTCATGTAGCTAGCTCATAGAAAATTTGTTGCACCTATTGTGTATTCTTTGGCGATACTTTTGTCTCTTGGATATCTCAAAAACAACATGTTGTGGCACGATCAAGTATAGAATAAGAATATCAAGCTTTTACCCTTATTGCATCTGAAATTTGCTGGCTTGAATCATTACTTAAGGACATTCAAATCCCTCTACCAAGAACCTCAATGGTTTGGTGTGATAATATCAGTGTCATTTCTTAGTAGCCAATCTAGTGTTTCACTCTCGAAGCAAACATGATGAATTAGATGTGCATATTGTGCATGACAAGGTACTTACCAAACAGCTTGACGTGCGATATGTTCACTCCAGTGATCAAATTGGTGGATTGCCTAACTGAAACTCTTCTCAAAACCAAGTTTATTGAATTATGAACCAAACTCGGTGTGGTTGCCTCCACTCATTTGAGGGGGAATGTTATGACAGTCATATGATGGTCATCATAAACTTAGAATGTCAAGATTTGCTCGTTAACAATACAGCTTGTTTATGCAAGGATATGCACTATTTCAGATTGCAGCTCGAACTCGGCCTCCGAACCGATCTGAATACTTGGGCGGACCTGCACAAAAAGGTGAGCACTTCGACGATCAAGTCAGTATAGGTCGGATTCCCAGTTTAGTTTGAGGTCAGAAATCATCGTACCTGATCGTGGAGTGAAGTCCTCTACTTATGGGTGGTAGTCCCGCTAATCTCGCGACGGTTACACCCGGTAATCTCGGGACCGTCGGTTACACCCAATAATCTCGGGACCGACGGTTACACCCGATAATCACGCCGCTGACAGTAGCTCACATCGGCCCCCACCGAGCTTCCCGGTAGGTCGGACCTCGGCCAGGTTCACCTCGGCCCTCATACTTAGTATCTGTCAACGCTAGTGGTGGTGATCTCGGCGGTCCAAGCTGGGGCATGACTCATGGTCACCTTGGGGCAACAATGGCTGTCCTCCACGTGTCCAGGGTATTCTTTCCCCCAAACATTGGCCCCCTCTCTGTCTGATCCGATCTCGACCTGGCAGAGAAGTTCATTTGATTTGCTTCGGACATGTGGCGACTCCCTATTCGTGGGAAAACATAACCGTTGCGGTGGATTTATCATCGCAATATTCAAATATTCCGACGCTTCGGACCTCCGGGAGGATCCTAGCCGCTCGTTGATTACACATGTACGGTGGGGAAATTTTCCGACGAGCTATAAATACCCCCAACCCTTCAGGTCATACCTTACGTTTCCTGAATTCTTGGAGTTCGATCTGAAGGCAGCTCGAACCCTTGGTAGGTCGGTCTCTTCCCTCACTTTCTTTTTCGAACGTAGTTGCCATGTCGTCCTCTTTTAGCAGCAACTTAGGATCCGATGAGGATTTAGCTCGTAGGTTAGAGTCCGAGCTCGAGGAGATAGAAAACTTTAGGTTCTCCGATGACGGGAAGGATAGTGATGCCTTCACCTCGGGTCAGGGTTTGGAATACCCTTCTAGGATACCTGAGCACTACCTCGGATCCCTTCGTAGGAGGTTCGCTATCCCTGAGAACATCCTCCTTAGGATTCCGGAGGAGGGGGAAAGAGCTGACAATCCTCCAGAGGGATGGGTCACTCTCTACTTCAAAATGTTTGAGTACGGCCTCCGGCTTCCCCTTCACCCTTTTGTCCAAGAATTTCTCTTCCGGACTGGGTTGGCTCCGGCTTAAGTGGCCCCCAATGGGTGGGGTGTCATTTTCGCTTTGGCCATCTTTTTTTGGCTACGAGCTCGGGATAGTGAAGAGGCCGAGCTGTTGGACGTAGACCAGCTCCTCGCGTGCTTCGAAGCGAAAAGGATAACTAAGAAGCCTGGTCGGTTCCATATGTGCGCAAGGAAAGGCGCAGACAGTATAGTTAAGGGGCCGACCTCCATCAAGGGATGGGTGAGAAAGTGGTTCTACGCTTCTGGGGAATGGCTTGAAAAGGACGAGTCAGGTCGTTCCTTCTTTGACGTTCCCACTAGGTTTGGGAACCTAGGTACGGAGTAGTTCTTACTTTTTGTGATCTTCTTTCCTGTCATTCAGGTCTAACTCGGATTTTGTCTTCGCGCAGTTTCAATCCAACCAGTCCCCGAGCTTACGCAAGCCTCCTTCGACACGTTGAAATATTACAAGGAGCATTTTCCGAGGGGTAGGAAGGTCGGAACCTTGGTGACCGACAAGCTGCTGCTTGAGTCCAGGCTGCTAGATTACAACCCTGCAGTTCGTCCCATTGAATCCTCAAGGCCGAACTCCGAATTAGGTATGCCGAGCTTGCTACCCCCTCATTTTCCTCTAACTTTGTGCTGATTTCTTTCCTTTGTTTTGCAGCCATGGTTTGCGGGTTTGCGAGTAACGTGAAACGCAAGTCCAAGGGCCGAGCCCATGCTCTTGAGGCCGCCTAGAATTCGAAACCTACCACTCCTGCTGTGGTAGGGCCAGCCTCGGAAGATCCAGCCCCAATGATCGAGCTGGAGTCTTCTAGGGGTCCTTCGAGGGAGAAGCGCCCCAGGAATCAGACCGAGGCGGTGGACGTCTCGCCCTTGGGCGAGGAGGTGAGGGAGGAAGTCCCTCTGAAGCGAAGGAGAAGAAGAAGAAGACCACCTCCCCCTTGGAGGTCAGAGCTCGTGGGGTCCTGCCTGCGAGCTTCGCAGATCGGGTGGACGATCCTGAAGCCAGGATGGGCGGGACGTCCGACGTGACGGCACGGTTCAGAGTTGAGCCGTCAAGTTCTGGGGTGAGGGACCAGGTGTCCCGCATCTCGGCTGCAAGTTTGGACCGCTGCCTAAGGAGGGCGTCCAAATTTGTAAGTGACCCAGGGTCCGTTCTGCAAAGGACCATCGACTACGCCGCCGAGGTAAGACTGGTGTCTCCATTTTTGCTCAATTTACCTAACAGGTAGCTCGGTCTAATTTTCTTCTTGGTGTTTTTCCTCAAGCGTTTGTTGCTTCCATTCAATCGGCTCTGGCTGTAAAGGCTGAGCTGGATGGGAGGGAAGTTCTGGCAGCGAGGGAGAAAGAGGAGTTCTCTGCTGCCTTGGAGGCTGCTTCCTCCACCATGAAGGATGAGCTGCTGAAGGCTCACTCTGAGGTGGAAATTTTGAAGGCCGAGGTGGAGACCAAGGCCGAGCTGCTGAAGAAGGAAGAGACAGATGCAAGGCCCAGCTCCGAGCTGCCCATGCTATCACCAGGGGCTTGGAGAAGGAGAAGTTCCAACTCCTGAAGGAGAAGGACGACATGCTTCAGGCGCTTGAAGCGAAGGATGAGGAGCTGAAGCATGCGACTGCCGAGCTGGAGACGGCGAAGGAGCGTCTCAGCAATGGAGTCCTATTGGAGGAATCGTTTAGGCAACATCCTGACTTCGATGGATTTGCCAAAGATTTCTCTGACGTGGGCTTCAAGTTCCTCATGAAGGGCATTGCTTCCGACATGCCTGGACCTTCAGATCGATCTCAGTGGTCTCAAAAAGAGGTATGCCGAGCAGTGGGCGTCTGGGCCTGGCGGCACCCCTGGCCCCCAAGCGTTGGTGGATAAGTATGTCAGAGATCTGGACTCTGACTACTCCGATCTCGAAGAGGACCAGGTCGGTACCACTCAGGAGGGCGCTCCTCAGGCAGGCTCTTAGGCGATCATCCTTCATGAGGCCTTTCTCTGTCTTTCTTCTCTTCTCCTTTGTTTGTAAGTGTCAGGGCAGAGCTGCAAGGTCTATAAGCCTTGTCTCTGCTCTCCATTCAATAAAGAAGCTCCCATTTGTTTTTACTTTGTTGCCTTCCTTTCTTTGCTTTTTCTTTAAGCTAAAGCCAATGTCACCTCGCACCTCGTACTTTTGAGGTCGCGCCTTAAAAAATACTTGAAATTTTGAATTCGAATCTCTGTCTAGTATTCAATATATTGTACCAACTCTGGATTTTTTAACATCGCACGCTCAACTTAAAAAACGTTAAAAGACTAAAATTCTAAGTCCGTAGCTGTTCTTCATATCACACTTCATACCCTCAAGTTCAAAGGCTTGATCATTTTGAACTTTTCACATCGCCCCTTTACCTTGAAGGTTTGAATGTTAAGTTCGTCTGTGGTTTTGGCATTGCACCTCGTACTCTTAGGTTTTGGAGGATTGGATTTTAACCGGTTGCTGGAATGTGACCGTGTGGGAGTCCGTGGCCCCCATTTAATTTTTGGTCGAACTCGGAATCATGAAATTAAATCATCACATTTCCGATTGAAACAGTTTTTACAGATCCATTGAAAACCATTTCGGTATTTCAAGGATAATAACGCTTCAGGTGCTCCGCGTTCCATGGGTGCTCGAGGACGTCTCCTTTCAGATCGGCCAACATGTACGTCCCAGGTCGGACTATTCCCTTGACTTCAAACGGCCCCTCCCAGGTCGGGTCAAGGGCACCCACATGGGTTTGGACCCTCCTTAAGACCAGATGTCTGACCTGGAAGGTCCGAGGTCGAACGCGGGCGTTGTAATGTCTGGCCATTCTGCCCTGATATTCCGCCAGGCGTAGCTGCGCCATTGCTCTTCTTTCTTCCAACAAGTCGAGGTTGAGGAGCAGCTCTTCCTCATTTGCTGTAGGCTCGTAATGCTCTACTCTGTCAGATGGCATACCGATCTCAACCAGGACTACAGCTTCAGAGCCGAAGGCCAGGGAGAACGGGGTCTCACCCGTCGATTCTCTTTGGATGGTCTGGTACGACCATAGAACCTCTGGTCGGTCCTCGGCCCACCAGCCTTTCTTGGAGTCCAGTCTAAGTTTGATGCCTCGCTTGATGATCTTGTTCACTGCCTCTACCTGCTCATTTGCTTGCGGATGTGCGGGGGACGAGCTAAGGTGACTTATGCCAAGCTTGCTGCAAAAGTCTTTGAACTTGGCGTTGTCAAACTGCTTCCCATTGTCTGTCACAATGGCCTGCGGTATACCAAAGCGACATATGATATTTGTTCATACGAAGGACGTGACTCTGGATTCCGTTATATGGGAGAGCGCCTCGGCCTCGGCCCACTTTGTGAAGTAATCCACAGCAACCACAGCGAACTTGGTCTGGCCCTTGCCCAAAGGGAAAGGACCAATGATATCTACCTCCTACTGCGCGAATGGCCACGGGGCCGAGATGGGGGTGAGCAGCTCGGGAGGTTGGTGGATTATGGTTCCGTAGCGTTGGCAATTGTAGCAAGTTCTAACGAACTTCTTGGCGTCCTGGCTTAGGGTCGGCCAATAGTATCCTTGTCGGATCACTTTGGCTGACAGCGACCGGACGCCTGAGTGATTGCCGCACACTCCTTCGTGGATTTCTCTGAGGACATACAAGCCCTCTTCAGGGGTTAGGCATCTCAATAGAGGCAGGGAAAAGCCGCGTCGGTACAATGCTCTACCTCGGACCACGAACTGAGCTGCTCGTCTTGCCAACTTTCTGCGCTCCTTGGGGTCTTGTGGTGAATTGCCCCTGATGAAGTCCGCAATCGGGTCCATCCATGAGTACTCTGGAGCGCCGATCTCCATCAGATCTGGCTCTGAGATTGAGGGATTATCTAAGATCTCGAATGGGACCGACCTGGCCAGGTCGGTCTCGTACGCCGATGCTAACCTGGCCAAGGCGTTAGCATTAGAATTTTCTGCTCGGGGAACCCAGCTTACTTCGTAAGTTCGAAACTGGGCGAGGTACGATCTGACCTTGCCCAAATACTTCTCCATTCGGGAGTCTTTGGCTTGGTACTCTTCCTTGATCTGGCTCACAACCAGCTGAAAATCGCTGAAGACCTTAACACAAGAGGCCCTCAATGCTCTAGCGATTCGCAAACCGGCAATAAATGCTTCATACTCAGCCTCGTTGTTAGAAGTCCGGAAGCCGAACCGCAAGGCATACTTAAATCGCTCGCCTCCTGGTCCGAGCAAGAGGACCCCGGCCCCACACCCCTTGGTTTGTTATGAATGCGATATGATCTTGATCTGGGACATGCATCTTGATTTGGTTGTACCCAGAGTAGGCGTCCATGAAGGTGAGCAGTTCGTGCCCGGCTGTGGCGTCCACGAGCTGATCAATCCTCGGCAGTGGGAAGCAATCTTTCGGGCATGCCTTATTTAAGTTGGTAAAATCTACGCACATTCTCCACTTTCCGTTAGATTTTTTAACTAATACAACATTGGAGAGCCACTCGGGATACGAAATTTCTCTTATGTATTCAGCTTTCAAAAGTTTGCTAACTTCCTCAACAATTACATCACTCCGCTCCTTGTTTATAGGTCTTCTTTTTTGCTTTACAGGTCGGAATGACAGATCTATGATGAGGCGATATGTCATAATTTTCGGGTCAATGCCAGGCATGTCCTCATGGGACCACGCAAAGACATCCGAGTTGGATCTGAGGAAGTGGATTAGCTCCTCTCTGTCGGTGGCCCCTAGCTTGGTTCCTATGCTTACTTGCTTCTCGGGACTAAGCAGAGGAACAAGCTCGAGCTCCTCAGTGGGTGCGGCAAACTCCCTCCTCGACAGGTCGGCCTCGAACTCGAGCGTCCCATCCCTACCGGCGAGAGTTTCAAGGGCGCAGACCGATGAGCCTTTGAGTGCGGAGGCATAACACTCCCACGCGATTGGGGGTGGAATACTTTAAAACTTGATGAAGTGTCGAGGGAATGACCCGAAATGAGTGGATGATGGGTCTCCCAAAGATGGCGTTATAGGCCGATCTACCGTCAATTACCACGAACTCGGCCATTTGGGTGACCTGAGTTTGGTCCTGCCCAAGTGACCGGCAAGTCGATGCAACCCTCTGGGATGACCGATTCTCCAGAGAACCCAACCAGCGGTGTCGGGCTTTTTGTCACTTGCGACCTCGTCCATCCCAGGGCGAGGTAGGTCGGTAAAAACAGGATGTTAGCAGATGCGCCTCCGTCTACCAGCACCCTCCTGACCACCACATGATCATCAAGGGAGCGATCACAACTGCATCATTGTGGGGCAGGTGGACCTCCTCTAAGTCTGTATTGTCGAAGGTGATTGGGCAGGTCGACCTCTGCTCCCTGATGATGCACACCTCGCGCCTGGCTGCACGAGCTAACTCCTTTCTTTTATGTCTGGACTGACCCCCGCTTGGCCCTCCGAAAATGGTATTGATGACCGCAGGTCGGTCAGTGCGCCGGGGCGGCGTCCTCGAACGCTTCCGCTCTTCCTTTTTCCCTGCCGAGCTGGGCCTGGGCTTTCCTACAAATTTCTTGAAGTAGTCATCTTGAATTAGATCCTCAATTTGGCGCTTCAACTCCCAGCAGTCCGACGTGTTGTGGCCGTGCTCCGATGGAAGCGGCAATACTTGTCCTTGCTGCGCCTCTCCGGGGCTCCCCGAAGCTTCTTAGGACGCTTGAGTAGTTTTTCCATTCCAGACTGCTCGATGTTCGTTAGGATCTCAGAAACTGGAATCGTGGTCGGGGTGAAGCGTTCGTAAGGTCGGCTCCTGGTAGGTCCGTTCTCCACCCTTCGATACTCAGCTCGGCCGCTGGAAAAGGATCCCTTGTCCTTGGGACTTGGGATCTGCATTTTCTATATCTTTTCCACATCTGCCCCGGCCGATCTTTCGTTCTAGTCGGCCGGTTTTGGTTCGGAGGAGCTCCTGTCCATCGATGACTTTCTTCGCCTTCTGAAGCACCTCGGCGAAGGTGGCCGGGGCCTCCTCTCCAAGTTTCACCGTGAGGGCGTCGTCGGCTAGACCGGTGAGAAAATAGCACATGGCCGAGTCATCGGAGCAGTGTGCGACCTTCAATTGCTCCTCTTGGAATCTGGTGACATATTCTCGCAGCGTCTCACCCTCCTTATGTCTGATGGTGGCGAGATGGGTCACTGTCTTTTTGTCATAATGCCGAGAAGAGAACTGGGCGAGGAACTCCCTTCTCAGCTGAGAGTAGGTCGAGATCGACTTGGCTGGCAGTCTCCGATACCACAATCGCGCGCTGCCAGTAAGCGCGATCTGAAAGGCGCGGCATTTGATTGCGTCTGATGCCGCTTGGAAATCCATGAGGCCTTCAAAGACCTCAACATAATCCTTGGGGTCCTTCAACCCATCATAAGGCTTCACGGTAGGAGCTTTGAACTTCGGAGGGATCGGTGCTTCCAAAACGTCCGAGGTGAAGGGTGATTCTCCCAAGTCGCCATCGTTCAGTGAACCTTATTTCTGCTCACATTTGGCCTTTAAGGCCTCCACCTGAGCGTTGAGCTGGCCCCTCAGCTAGTCGAAATCCTCCCTTGTAATCACTCCTGCAGGAGTTGCTGGGTTGTGAGAGGATTCAGCCTGCTGGTTGGAGCTCCTGTGTGAGCGGGATGGTGACTGTCCTTTTTCGGAGAGACGGGTCTCTCTTTCTGTTGAGGTGTTCACGGAGGTCTCCTCTCTGGCGAGTGTGTCCCTCGCTCTCGTTGTCTTTGGGATGTTCCTCCTCGACTGGGCCGAGGTGGGAACCCCTTTGCTCGCGTATGCCAACGCGCGTCACTCGGTTCTCAGATCGAGACCCTACACCTGCAGCTAATATCATTTTGTTATACATTTCCTCCATGGACCGCATTTTCGTGCGCATTGCCTCCATTTCTCTCTGGAGTGCATCCAAGTTCTCACTTGTCGGGGCCAGGGCTGGACCCCGGGCGCCCTTCTTAGAGGTTCCACCTCGGCCACGGGTGGCCTTGGATGTCCTTGGGGGGTGCGCAGGTGGTAGAACAGGCGCGGTGATTCGTGCCGACATGCGGAGGGGTTCTGTTGCTAGGCCGTCGTGACCTTGCCCCTCTACCACTGCTGCTCCGACCTCCCTCTGGTGGGCATCGCTGGCAGCTAGAGTCCTTCGATCTGCCGTATTGGTCGAGTTTGCTGGTTGAACCATTTTTGCTCGCGTATTGGTTTAAAAGGATTGGGATGACTTAGATTGTCGTTTCCAACATACGGCGCCAAATGTTTATGCAAGGATATGCACAACAGTGTATTTCAGATTGCAGCTCGAACTCGGCCTCCGGACCGATCTGAATACTTGGGCGGACCTGCACAAAAAGGTGAGCACTCCGACGATCAAGTCAGTATAGGTCGGATTCCCAGTTTAGTTCGAGGTCAGAAATCATCGTACCTGATCGTGGAGTGAAGTCCTCTACTTATGGGTGGTAGTCCCGCTAATCTCGCGACAGTTACACCGGGTAATCTCGGGACCGTCGGTTACACCCGGTAATCTCGGGACCGACGGTTACACCCGATAATCACGCCGCTGACAGTAGCTCAAATCGGCCCCCACCAAGCTTCCCGGTAGGTCGGACCTCGGCCAGGTTCACCTCGGCCCTCATACTTAGTATCTGTCAACGCTAGTGGTGGTGATCTCGGCGGTCCAAGCTGGGGCATGACTCATGGTCACCTTGGGGCACCAATGGCTGTCATCCACGTGTCCAGGGTATTCTTTCCCCCAAATACAACTCATATTAAGCCAATCGTGACCCATGATAATAGGCGATTGATTGAATATTCTTCATCTCTTAATATATAGGATACTTACTTATATTGTAATATTCACCATTTATTGTATTATCTTTCATTTGGCATAAATGTTGTATTTATATTCATACAATACAGCCACAAGCTAAACATTCTAACTAGCTTTTAATTTCCAAAGCGGCATAGCTCAGGGGTAATTAGATATATCTCCAACCAAGAGGTTGTGAGTTCAATCTCCCACCCCGACATGTTGTACCAAAAACAATTTAGCTTTTCATCAATTCTTTATCCTGTCAAACTCTATCTCTGCACGTTAGTACACTAGTGTAGCACCACATCCATCTCTAACTAGCATGCATGTGATAGAGTTTTTTTTTCTCTTTTTTTTTTTATTTAGTTTGATTTCTTCAATTTAACTGGTTGCAAGGGTAAAATTGTAATGTGGTGAACTTTCAATTAAAATCCTACCAAATCCGACCTATTTTGGATGGAAACTTTTTTGGGACAAAACGAACTTTCAAATTCTTTTTTTTTAATTCCAACCAAACATAGGAAATGATTTTAAAATCACTATAATTTGAAAATTCTTATAAATCCGAGCTTAGAAACAAGAGTTTAAGCCATAGTTTTATATTAAAGCTCTTAGATGGCTAGACCTAGTTATCCTCCCAAAAACAAAAGGAAGAAAGAAGAACCTTATTATTTTCTCTTTAAGGCCAGTGAGTTTTCTTCCTTATTGTTTATTTTTTTTTTCTCTTCAATCTTGAGGTCAAATTGTTGCTAATAGTTTTTCGGCTTTTATTTCTTCTTTTCAATTAGAATTAAAGATTTGCCCTAAAAAAAAAATTTCTACCGATGCCTAGAATTTCAGATGTCTGACATCTTCAAATAATCATGTTTGTTTCGTAGAAAAATTTATTAAGGATGTCTGAGAATATTTAAATAGCCACGTTTGTTTTGTAGTAATTGTTCTTAAGAATATGATAAATTTATAGAATGTTCCAAAAATGCCCTTACGAATACTCATATAATTTATAAATTCATTTAATATAATCGATTTATTTGAATTAATTTAATATATTTGTTTTTTCATATGTTGTTTCGTAGAACAAATTAATTCCTATTCATTCAATATATATTTCATTTTCAACTTTAATATTTTTTCCAAAAAGACAATCATATAATTGGTATTATCTTGGGTAAAATTTATTTACCTTACCATCATATTTTATTTTTTTAAGAGGAAAAATATCACAGATATATTGGTCGTCAAAAAAATTGTTGCTCTAAAATTCTATATTTATGATAATAATAATCCCTTCAAAATATTAAAAATAAATCGACATATTATATAATTTAATTGCAGATTATTTTATATGTAAACGTAATGTACAAATATACTTAATGGCATAAAATTGCTTATTAGACAATGAGTCCATTAATTTATTTTAATTATAAATTTAAAAATAAAAATAAAAACTTTTTTGGGATAGAAGTAAAGAAAATTGATGAAAGAAAATATATGGAAAAAAATGAAGCGCAAAAATGTAAAGAGCCAATGCCCTCAACACGTGAATCTTGGATACACGCGTTTCAAAAGGGCGTCCAAAGCTCGTTAGCTGCCTCCCGTACAGGCATCCTAGGATACCTGGACATCTTGAGATGCTCGAGTATCATACATTCCCCGCAAAACAAACGTGGGAATCCAGATGCCCGTCCAATAGAAATCTTGGATTCCCATGAAACAAACGACCCCTAAGAATTCCATGAAAAGAGAATTTGAAATGAGTGATATAAGCCTCATTCATTACTGACTTGGGATTGAAGTTAATCAAAAAAGTGGAGAGATTGTTAACAGCAAAAATATGTTTGTGATTTATTGACAAAGTTCATAATGGAAAATGTTTTTCCTTGTAAAATTCCCATGGATGCAAATTTGAAATTAGGCAAAGATGATACTAGAGAAGAAGTTGATCTAAGTTTATATCGAAGCTTAGTTGGAAGCTTGATGTACTTGACAGCAATGAGACCTAATCTTTTTTTGTTGTCAGTATGTGAAGCAAATTCATGAGAAGTCCAAAAAGACGTCATTGGGAAGCAGGTAAGAGAGTTATTAGTTACATTATTGGCACTAGAAATCTTGGAATTCATTACAAGAAAGTTCTGAAATCAATGTTAGTTAGTTTTTGTGATAGTGTCTGGGGTGGTAATGTTGATGATCATAAAAGTACATAGGGTTATGTTTTTAGCATTGGCTCGGGCGTCTTTTCATGGACTTCAAAGAAACAGCCCGTTGTTGCTCTTCCTACAATCGAAGTAGAATACATCTCTTTATCTGCAGCTAAGGTCAAGCTTTTGTGGCTAAGATGGATGTTGAAAGAATTGAAATGTACTCAAAGAAGAAAGATTGTCTTATTTTATGATAATGGTTTGACCATTGCATTATAAAAAAATTCAGTCTTTCATGGAAGAAGCCAGGATATTAGAATCAAGTATTATTTCATCAGAGACTTGGTTAAAGATGGAGAAGCGAAGGTGAAACATTACAAGACCCAAGATCAAGTGGCGGATATTTTTACGAAAGCACTGAAGTTTGACTTCTTTGTTAAGTTTAGAGAAAAGCTAGAACTTGCTCGAATCTAGATTCAGGGAAGATTTTAAAATTAATCTAGAGATTTTTCAAATACAATGAATTAGCAATTAATTACATACATGAATTGTAGGATACGTGAAATACTAGATGCATTGATGAATGTTCATGTATTAGAGAAGGGTCACATATATTGATATTTACTATTAGTGCATTTTGGTGTATTTTCCTACTAGTATAAATATGTGCAGGATTTGTCATTTGTAATCAATTAAAGGAAAGCAAAGTCATTTCCAAAATACAAGTCCTTGTTTCTCCAATTTAAAGTGAGTAAGAGAACAATCACTACAAGAATTTCAAGATTCGGCGACGAGATCTTTGATGACGAAATGAATTTCGTTGCCAAAAGTGCCTTTCGGCGACAAAAACAAGAATTGTTGCTGAAAGCATAAGCTTTCGGCGACGAAATATAATTGCGTTGCCGAAAGGTTACATTCGGCGACGACATTAATTTTTCGTTGCCGAAAGGGTGACTTTCAGAGACAAAATAAGGGTTCGTCTCCGAAAGTCGATACTTTCTGCGATGAAATTTACTTCCGTCACTGAAAACTTCGACTTTCAGCGACGAATCACAATTTCGTCACCGAAAGTCCAAGCTTATTGCGCCCAGTCAAAGCTTTCAGCAACGACTTTTATAACTCGTCGCTAAAACACTACAAGAATTTTGATGATACTTAAGGTTTCGGCGACGAAATAAGGATTTGTCGCTGAAAATTGATGATTTAGGTGATGTAACGACCGCAATATGATATTTCAGCGACGAACATAAGAGTTCGTTGCCGAAAGCACCCATTTCGCCGACCAAATAGATATTTGGTCGCCAAAACAATGCAATGAGATTAATTGCCACCCCTTCCTTGATACCTTTGGCGACGAGATATGGAAGTCATCGCTGAAAGTTCCCATCGGCGACGAAATGTGGATTTAGTCGCCGAAAGGTAATTTTAAATTTGAAGTTTTTTTTTCCCACAATTTTTTAACCTAGTCGTCGCCAAAGGTTGCTCTAAAATCCATTTCTTCTCCATTCCTCCATTTCTCATCTTTTTCCTCTCATCTCTCTCTCGCCCACCCCCATCCCTCATTGTCGCCCGACCCCATCCCTTATCTTTTGCTGCTACGTCCGCCGTCGCCTCCGAAGCCTACTGTCCTTGCCCCCTCCCTATCCCAACCGTCCGCCATCACCGTCCGTCCATCCCCACCGCCGCCCAATCCCGCTCCCTCCCTTCTTCTGTATAATGTCGGAGAGCGCCGCCCGCACCCGTTCGCCGCCGTCAACAACCTGTGGCTTGAGGTAATTTTTTTTACCTTATTTATGTTTTTTTTATAATATTAGAATTATTTAGGTTTTTTTTATTTTAAAAATATTATATTTATGTATATTATTTTGTTTGTTATTTGATAAATTGTTAATTTTATTTGGGAAATTATAAATGTTATTCGAGAAATTGCGATGTTTTATGTGAGTTACGGTAGAAATTGTGAAGTTGATGTTTTGTAATATTGAACACATACTTGATTTATGTTTTGTTTATTTGTTGATGTTTTGTATTAGTTATTGGAGAAATTGTGAAATGACTTTTTTGAGAAATTATGAAAATTGTTAATTGTTTCATTTTGACATAGTTTATTTGGTTGTGAGATGTTGAAATGTTGTTTGTCTGATTTAATTTATTGGTTTTGTAACTATGAAATATTGTTACTTATTTACTTTAAAAGCTACCAAATGAATATGTGTTGATTAAGTCAAGTACTTAAATTAGTCGATGCTTTTGTGCATGATTGTTTTATTTATATGTGTTGTTTGTGATTTTATTGTTGTTAGTTTTGAATTTATAATGAATTATGAATTCGTTATTTTGGTTGTGAATGTTGGTCTAGATTTTTAGACGACCTCCTAAGTATATTTTAGTTCTTTTTTTAGTGGCTATATGTTAGGAATATATCTAAGCCCTCAACAATAATTTCAAACTCTCCTACTTTTAACTACAACACTCATAATCGCCTAATGACCACACCCCTCACTACTATTAAAAATATCCTTAGGTTGATGACAAAATGAACCTAATCTTTTGTATGATTCTTTTAGGATTCAAAGTTGACCATTTATACTAAATTGGAGGTTTGGAGGTTTTTTAAATAGTATTATCATCGAGAATGACTAAGGATTGGATTAAGGTTAGGGATAGATTCTCGCCTGAGTATGTTCAAGGAGTAAAACATTTCATAGAAGTGGCAAAACTTCACGTCCACAATACGGGAAAAACAAGATATCCATGTAGATATTATATGAATGTAAAGTGACTTTCAATTGATGAAGTAGAAAGACACTTGTTTATAAATGAAATGTCACATTCATATACTCAATGGATATACCATGGAGAAGAACCAATCACTTCAAGTTGTTATACAAGACGTGAAACTCCTTCGCACAATGAATTAAGTAGAGAACCCAATGTTATGAATAATGAGGATGATGACATATCTGGACTTCTGAATGATTTACAGTACCCCATGGTAGAAGAAAATGTAGAAGGTGAACAATTTTGTTTTGAGGCGGCCTCAAACAAACATGGAAGAGCACATCTAACAATTTCGAGCAGTTGTTCAATGAAGCGCGTAGTCAATTGTACCCAGGTTGTACAAATTTTTCATCATTGAATTTTTTAGTAAAACTGATGCACATCAAGGTCATTAACAATTGGAGTAATAAATTGTTTGATATGTTACTTGAATTGTTAAACGAAGCATTTACGATAGCTGCATCTATACCTAGTACATTATACGAGGCTAAAAGGAGACTGCATGATTTAGGACATTCATATGAGTCCATACATGCCTGCAAGTATGACTTTATATTATTCAGGAAAGAATATTCCGAATGTCAAAGTTGTCCAGTTTGTGGTGAACCTCGTTATAAAAGCAGTGATGAGAAAGTTTCACAAGTCCCCCAAAAAGTGTTACGACATTTTCCGTTGATACCAAGATTGAAAAGATTCTTTTCTTCAAAACATTTCGCTTCTGAAATGATGTGGCATAAAGAAAAACGAGTTGAGACAGAGGGTGTCTTACGACATCCAGTTGACGCTTTCGGGTGGAAGCATTTAGATAGCAGATTTCATCGATTTGCTTCAGACCCACGAAATGTTTGTTTGGGACTAGCTTCAGATGGGTTTAATCCGTTTGGGAATATGAACAACTCATATAAATGTGGCCAGTGGTACTTATTCCATACGATTTGCCTCCTTGAAAGTGCATGAAGGAAAGTAATTTATTAATGCCATTACTTATTCCTCGGTCGAAGTCACTTGGAAAAGATATCGACGTTTACTTACAGCCATTAATTGAGGAGTTGAAAGAGTTATGGGATACTGTGGTTCGTACTTATGATTGTGCAAATGGTGAGTACTTTCAACTACACGCAGCTCATTTATGGACTATTAATGACTTTCCAGCATATAGCGACTTGTCCGGATGGAGTACAAAGGGATATCAAGCATGTCTCATTTGTAAAGAGGATAATTCATCTTTTCGAATAAGAAACAAAATTTGTTTCATGGGACATCAACGTTATCTTCCTCAAAATCATAGTTGGTGTGGGAGTATACTACATGATGGAAAGTTAGAACGATGCCCCGCACCAGTGTCAATGGATGGAGATGTGATTCTTCAACAAGTAAGTACACTGAATTTTCCAGATTTTGGTAAGAATCCAACCAAACAAAAAAGTAAAAGAAAGCGAGATTTAAATTGGACGAAAAAAAGTATATTCTTCGAATTTCCCTATGGGTCGAAACTTAGACATAAGTTTGATGTGATGCATATCGAGAAGAACATATGCGACAATGTAGTAGGAACTTTGTCAAATATTGATGGGAAAACAAAAGACAAGATCAATGCGCGTCTAGATTTGGAAGATTTAAAAATTCGAAAAGATTTACACTTACAAAAAGAGGGGAATAAAGTTATAAAACCAGATCCTACGTATACATTGACTACTGCTGAGAGGGTGAAGTTTTGCAAATTCTTGAAATCAGCTAAGTTTCCCGATGGATTTGTGTCAAATATATCGAGATGTGTGAGCGCAGAGGACGAGAGACTATAGGGGTTGAAAACTCACGACTGTCATGTTTTGCTACAACGACTCTTACCGATTGCCATTCGAGCATACGTACCGAAGTTTGTGGGCACGACTATCGTTGAGTTATGTAACTTCTTTCGTGATATATGTGCAAAGACAGTACGCATCAATGATTTAGATTGATTGCAATCTGACATTATAATCATACTATGTAAATTGGAGAGAATATTCCTACCAGAATTTTTTGATGTTATGGTACATCTTGCAGTTCACTTACCATACGAAGCAAAAATTTTGGAGCCAGTTAGTTACAATTGGATGTACCCTATTGAGCGAAGTCTCCGAACCTTAAAACAATATGCACAAAAAAAGAACAGAGCTCGTCCTAACGGTTCGATTGCTGAATCATTCATTATGAATGAATCGTTGACTTTCTGCTCATTGTATCTGAGTGGAATTGAAACTAGATTCAATAGAGATGAACGCAACGATGATACTTTTGTCGGTTATAGAAATCGTGGACATTTTGACGTGTTTAGGCTAAGTGCACGTCCTCTTGGGGCATCAACTTCGAAAACATTATCCGTCAATGAAAGAAAAGTTGTACACTGGTACGTACTGAACAACTGTGCAGAGATAGAGTCGCAGTAAGTTCGGCTTATGCTGCGTTCACTTTAATTTCGCACCTAGTACGTATGACACTAATGTTATTCTTCTCATTTTTTGGAATTGTAGTCAACATTTGAGCTCAATTCGAATTCTTGAAGACAATGTTCCTACCCTATATGAACGACACAGTACACAATTTCCTGATTGGTTCAAAAATAAGGTAATATTGATTTTTAGGGTTTGAATGTAGATGAACACAAAACGAAATCGTTAAGTATTTTGTTATGATCTATTCCAGGTTTTGACATTACGAGAACAAGGCGAATTAGATGATGATCTTTATTCACTTGTGTTAGGGTCGTAAAACTGCACGTTCATATAGTACTTGTATTGTAAATGGATTACGTTTTCATAATATAGAATGCGATAGTCGTCAAACGACACAAAATAGTAGGGTCATGGTGTGGAGGAAAAAGAGGATGACATGAATTTTTATGGTGTCTTGAGTGATGTTTGGGAGTTAGATAATGCTATGGGGAGACATATTATACTTTTTAAAGTGCAAATGGTTTGACACAGACTCTAAGAAGAATAGAATTCGAGTTGACTTAGGTTTTAAGTCGATTAATAAGTCTAAGTATTGGTATGTTGACGACCCCTTAATTCTCCCTAGACAAGCTCAACAAGTGTTTTGTTTGAATAACCCCAAACTTGGTAATAATTGGAAAGTTGTGCAACATATTCTAAATAAACGTGTATGGGATATTCCAGAACAAGAAGACGTTGAAAATGATCAAATTTCGTTGTTAGAAGTAGGACCTAGGATCGAAATAGATGAATCCACTCAAGATAGTTCATTGCGTCGAGATGATGTTGATCCTATTGTCGTTGAGGGTCGAGAACAGTCCAATAGAAGTATAGATGTGAGCAATGTGGATGATTTTATAAGTGATGAATTGGATGACGTGAACGCGTCAACTGATAATGATATAGATGATGTTGATGATGAGTACTATAACGAATAAGTATTCCTCCAATATGTCGATTTAAATATATGTTGGATAAATTATGCATCAAATTGATTTATGTTGAGTATTTGTTTTGTCAATATATAATACTTTTCGTTGGTTGCCTAAGTTCGCAGAAAAATGAGACCAGACCAAGCAGGTCAGTTAGAGGCACACGTACAGGGTCATGAGCATCCACCAGCAGACCCGCATGTTCCGGCTTTTCCTCCAGGTACTTCAATTGGTTTACTGTTTGGCAACATACAGATAGATTAGGCGTGCGGGGATATACTCGATTGATAAAGCTAGAAAATCAAGTTCGTGCAACGAACGCAAAGGTACGTATCGTATGTGACCGCATAGTTAATAAACCAATATGTCCCATGGCCACCACAGTCTCTATGGTGATCGGGGTACATACACGCGAACAAGTGGACCTAAAGGTTAACAAGTGGAGTGCGGTCGAAGAAATTCAGAAGAGGGCAATTATAACTCAGTTCAAGGTTTGAGATTAATTACTAAATATGTTTTATCTTTTATTATGATGCGACAGTAATAACACTTAAATATATGTGGATGATTTTTTTGTTGTTGGGTCATTTCGATTTCAACGAATCAGATCGAGTTATGATGAATTCATCGAGCATGAGATGAGAACGACACATAATGCATATAGGTCAAAATTGCGCCAACACTACCTGAATTATCCCACACCTGAGATAACAATCCTCCAGAGCGGTTGTTGGCAAAACCAGATGATTGGAACATGTTGTGTGATAGATGGGAAACAGATGAGTGGAAGGTAATTTACGAATATAACTTATACTTTTTTTTAGTATTTATATTCAATATATATTCTCATTTAAGTATTCTTTTGTTAGCAAAAATCTGGGACCAACAAACGCAATAGGGCAAAGATGTCACTCAACATCGTGTGGGGCACGAGGCGTTTGCTATTATTGCAAAGGAGAAGGTACAATGCAATAATATTTTTTTAGCCAGATACTTATATTACTTAAGATCAATTATCAACAAAATTATGTGTTATCAACTGCAGAATGAAGAAGAGGGAGGTGACAACTTTTCTGAAATCGATTTGTTTAGGGAGACGAGATATTTTGACACTAAAGGTTGGGTTGAAGGAGCGGAGATAGCTTACGTAAGTTTACAAATCTTATAACAATTAACTTCAAATTACGCATTGAATTTTATGTGTAAACATTTTGTTCTTTTTAAAATATGTATGCAGCTAGACGTGATGCGTGTTAGAGAAGCATATACGGAAGACAGAGGTGAACCAATACCAAACCCAGAAGTATTGGAGACAGTTCTTGGTTATCGTTCAGGATACGTTAAAGGTGCTGGTTGGGGCCCAAAACCAAAGTCTCATAGAGGTTATTCTTCAAGTGTAGCATCAACACAATGAGAAGAAGAGCTGCACAAGAAATATGTACTCTAAGAGAAAAATTTCAGGACCGTCTCACACAGAAAGACAAGGAGTTAGATGAGCGTCTCGCAGCCAAAGATTCTGAGATTACGAGTATACGCGGTGAAATGACAGATTTGAGATCAATGGTGCTACAACTTATGAATCAGTCTAGTGGAGCCAACTTGTCAAAATAGGTAGGTCCACGTAGAGTGTTGTTAGAATTCAATAATTGTAAATGTGGCTATCCTGCAGTTATGGTAGCCATTTAGAACGTGTATTATGAATGATTTAACTATGTTTATGTTCGAGTGCATGTTTGAAGTGTTTTAGATATTAATAGCAAGAGAATTTTCTGTGAAGTGAATTGGGACGTCAATTATAGTGTTGTTATAATTCAATAATTGTAAATGTGGTTATCCTGCAGTTATGGTAGCCATTTAGAACATATGTCATGTATAGTTTAGCTACGATTATGTATAATGTGATTTTGGATGGTTTTGTTGAATTTGTGAGATGAATTGGTGATTGTGGATGTTTTACATAATAAAAGCAAGTTTTGAGAATTTGAAGTTTGAAGATTAGTTTTTCTTAACTTTGTGGGTTTTATACGTACCTTTCCTTTAGTTTGTATAATTTGGATTGAAGTTAATGAGAGTTATATGGACATGAGAGAGTTGCGTGTGTGTTTTGATAGTGAGACCAAGTTTTGTGCATTTTAAGTTTGTTTGGGAGTTGGGGGGGGGGGTGATAGAGTTTGCGAATGTTTTTTAGACTTGGTGAGAGTAAGTTCTGTGCATTTGAAAGTTGTTTTCATGAGTTTTTGTTAACTTTTAATACTTAGTTTGAGTTCATGCATATGCAAAGCTTGAATAATTGTTTGACATATGGAATGAGTTAGAATTGGAAGTTTGTTCAATGGAAGTGGTGAGTTTGTTTGAACTGTTGAGTTATTAAGTGTTTTTGGATAACGTTGTTAAATTTTAAGTGAATTGTTATAGAGTTTGTGTGCATATTTTTTAGACTTAGTGAGAGTAAGTTTTGTGATTTTGAAAGTTGTTTTAATGAGTTAACTTTTAATGCTTACTTTGAGTTTATGCATATGAAGTGAGAATAACATTTTTAGTTCATGGCATGTGCAATTAATCTGTTATGTGGAATTAGTTAGAATTGGAAGTTTGTTTGAATAGAAATGGTGAGTTAACTTGTCGAAGTATTTGTTAACATAAGTTTATTTGTTATTTATTTTTTCAGGTTCATTCGATTTCTCTATCAAAAGCTTCTAAAAAGTTTATTATCTGGTGAATAATTTGATGATATGGGACATTTTCACATGTTTAGGTTTTTTATTTTGAGACTTTTTAGAATATGTTGTTTAATTTTTGTTTGTATGAATTTCTTGTACTTTTTGTAAAACTAAATTTTATTTAATATTATAAGTTTTATATTCAATCTATAGCATTTAGGTTTATTGTTGAAAAAAAAAGAAAAGAAAAGAGAATAAAATAAAATAATTAAAAAAAAAAACACCTTCGAAGACGAAAACGGATTTGGTCGCCGAAGAACACATACCTTCGGTGACCAAATCATACATTTGGCGACCAAAACAAATTTGGTCGCCGAAGATATCTTCGGCGACCAATTCCAAGTCGTCGCTGAAGATCTGTTCGGCGACCAAATTAAAGTCGTCGCTGAAGATATCTTCGGCGACGACTTCATATTTGGTCGCCAAAGATATTTTCGGCGACCAGAGCTATTTTCGCCGCTGAAGGGTGCTTTCGGCGACGAAAAATAGAAATCGTCGCCGAAACCCTCTGGCAACCGGGCAACGGCGACAATTTAAGCAATGACTTGTTTTCGTCGCCATAGGCTTTTGGGGACGAAATTTGACCTTTTAGCGACGAAAGTTGTGGTTGCCAAAACTCTGAATTCTTGTAGTGAATCTTCTTCTCTTATCTCTTGATTTGTGTTGTGAGGGCCTCCTTCGTTTTCAACAACATCTTTTCCAATGTAAATTGAATGCGGCGTCAATGTTAATCTTCAGGAAACCTGGCAATGGGGCCTTCTAGCCATTCACAAGACAATTTTAGTAAACGATCGCCTTCCTTCATTCGAAAACCCCTCTAAAATTCTTCAACAGAGCAAACAATCAAATCATATTTCTGAAAAATAGCAGGAACTGCTCTATTATTGCAAATAGAATTTTTATCATTTCACAATGCCCAACAAAGAATCCCTACTAACAAAATTTCATTTTGTGTTAGATTGTCCATCCAAAAGACCAGTGAAACTGTTATTAAAATGACCTTTCAATGCCATCGATGGGAACAACCTCTTCCGAATTTTTGTAGCACATTTGCACACAACTAGGACATGATCTATCATCTCAACTATAGCTAAATAGCTTGCATAGATTGAATATAACTAGAATGTTGTTATTCAGGGCTTTCCATAGAAAAACTTTAATTTTTTGTGGCAACTTGATCTTCGAGAACCTAGTCCACCATCCTTCCTTAAAGCTATTACTTGCAGATTATGAATGAATTTTTAGTCTCATAACTTGCTTATAGTCACTCTTAACAGTACAGAGTCCATTCTTGTTATAATGGCATGTCCAAGGATCCATTCCATTCGTACAACTCATTGGTATCCAGGTCACCTCCCTCACACCCTCCTCAAATTAGGGGTGCACATCCATGAAACCGACTAAATCGAAAAACCAAACCAAAATCGAATAGAATTTTTTATTTGTGCAATTTCACGGTTCGGTTCGGTTCGGTTAAGTACAATAGTGAAACCGAATATTTTGGTTTTAGCGGTTGAAAACCATCTAGAAAACTAAACCGAATGTATACCTATATAATATTCATATTTTTATTATATATATTTAATAATTAATGAAAAGAAATTGAAAGGTCTCCATCGTTGTACTTCTCTCGAACAACATGATGCGTATAGTATGTCAAAATGTCTGTCGTCACTTATTAATGGGTGGAAGTTTTTATAATTTTTCTTTTCAAATTAAATTTATTTAATGAATTGAATTTTAGATTTCTAATTTGTTTAAATTTTCAACTTGGACAACAATTTTTCTAATTTTTAAATTCTTTTGATTTAATTTTTTAAAATTAGATTAGGGTTTCTTATTTTTCTTTTCATCTTCTTTCTTTCTCCATTCCTAACTCTTCTCTTTCTTCTTATTTTCTTCTTCCTTCTTTCTATCTTTCTTCTTTTTTTTTCTTAGAGTCTTGTTATTTTTATTCATTTTTCTCATTCTCAACTCTTATCTCTCTCCACATTTTAACTCTTATTCTACTCTTATCTCTCTCCACATCTTAACTCTTCTTCTTCTCCTTCTTTTCTTCTTGAAGTTTTAATTTATTTTCCTTCCCACTTCTCTCTCATCTTAGTTGCTGTCGTCACCACCGCATTCAACTCTGTTGCTACCAGCCACCTCTTCCGCCCTCTTCCACCACTACTACCATCCACCTCCTCAGTCTCCTCCAAACAGCCGCCACATCCCTTCACTCTAAAGAATCAAAAGCATTTATGTAATATACTAACTACTATCTCACTAGCCCGAAAATCGCATAAACTAAACTGATGTTCGATTCGATTCATTTGAGACATGCAGTTTGGTTTGGTTTGATTTTTTTTTCTTTTTAAATATTTGATTTTGGTTTCAGTTCGACCTTGAAATCAAACCCAACCATGAACACCCCTACCACACACCTATTAAAGCTTCGGTACATCCTAAGACTTGGATACAGTAATAAAATTTGCAACCCAAAACGTCTTGCCCTTATTCCTATTTACTGTGGTTAGATGAAAAGTACACTCTCTCAGAATCCAAGCATCCTAAAAAAAAATCAATCTAGGACCAATTTCTCACTGACCTCCTTAACCCCTTCATCAATAAATTACTTCTGATTGACATCTGATATACTAATGATTGACAGATATATTCCTGATATATATGTGATATATGTTTGATATACATATGGTATGAAATTGATTTACTTTTGATATAACTATGATATCTACTACTATAGGTGACATATAATTGATTGACTTCGGAAAAACTATTGATTTACTTATGATATAACTATCATTGACAGATATACTTCTGATATATATGTGACATATGTTTCATATACATTTTATATTAAATTGATTTATTTCTGATATAACTATGATATATACTACTATAGGTGATATAGAATTGATTGACTTCTGATATACTATTGGTTTACTTATGATATAACTATGATTGACAAATATACTCCTGATATATATGTGATATATGTTTGATATACATATGATATGAAATTGATTTATTTCTTATATAACTATGATATCTACTACTATAGGTGATATAGAACTGATTGATTTCGGATATACTATTGATTTTCTTATGATATAATTATGATTGACAGATATACTCTTGATGTTTATGTGATATATGTTTGATATACATATGATATGAAATTGATTTACTTCTGATATAACTATGATATCTACCAATTATTTCGAACATATTACCTCTAATATGTATTCTGATATACTACAATATATGAAATATTTTTTTTAAAATAAAAGCAATGATATAAACACGAAAAATGAAATAAAAAAAATCGTTGAAAATGTTGATGTCGTTCGTCCGAAAAGACAACATAAACCAACGCCAAAAGTGTTGTCTATGGAAAAACGGAAAGCTTCAAAGATTATACAAGAATGAAACTTACGCTTTTCTAGATTGTTGGAACTTATGCTTTTAGAACTTAGACTTCTTCTTTTATAGAATTTTAAGAATGACATTGTTAGTCTACTTTTGGTTTATGCTACTAGTTCGTTTTGATACTATAACCTTTTAAGTTTTTGGTTGAAGAACTTTGCTGCTGATTTGATGTTGATGTTGATACCCAAGAATGATATTTAAACCTTTTAAGAATGACATTGTTGCTGATTTCGTTTTGATCTTTAAAACTTTAAATAAATTAAACTTGATTGTACTACTGATATATGTACGATGTATACTTGATATATCACTTATGTATTATTGATATACAGAAAAACCCTAAGTTTATATTTACCTCTGATTTCTAATTGATTGCTCATTCATCTTCTTCCCTATGATTTCTCATTCACAGTAATTTCGAAAATCACCATTGACGTTCACATTCACGTTCCTTTCAAGTTTTCTTTCTCATTTTCAGTAAGTATCAAATTTTTTTTCTCATTTTCCATGCATGCCAATACCTACTGATTTCTAATTGATCAAAAAAATAATAATAATACAAGACAAAAGGTTAAAGCAGGTAAAATAGTGATTTACTATTATACACTTGATATAGAACTGATTGACTTCTGATATACTATTGATTTACTTTTGATTTACTTTTGATTTACTTCTGATATACTAATGTTGTCAGATATACTCCTGATATATATGATATATGTTTGATATATAATAACGAAAAGAAATTGGCAAAGTTTACTCGCGATAACTGAAAAGGGTAATTTGGGAATACTGAAAATTTTAAAATCAGGATTTTTAAAAAATGTTATATCTGAAAATATCAAAAAGGCATACTATTTTGTTAAATATAGAAAACTTATATGCTACCCATTACAAATCCTCATAAATCTATTTTAATACTTTTTGATAATAATATGATACAATTAAATTAGCAATTAAAAAAATTTACTTCCCTTTACCACTCTCATCAAATATATGTTTTTCTGCTTCAAATGCACTTGTTTCTATCATTTCATCCAAAGTCGCTACAGTTTGGGCCAACATTTCAGCTCTAACATTCTAACGTGCTTTTCAATATTTTTATTCTAGACTCTATGTGTGGTATAGCCTTGAGATCACAGTTAGGAATTTTTTTTAACCATCCCATTTTTCTATTTGAATGAGAAGTCCTAATTTGAAAGTAATGTCATCAACTTTCTAAGTGCCAGTATTTGATAACTCTGATAAACATTCCACCAAAATTTCATCTTCTATCTTACTCCATATGCATTTCCTGCTTGAACCAACGTTACATTGTTCACTATCATTCATACCTATGATTCACATCACATATTAAACTATTAAAACTCATATTTCATATATAATATAGTATGAAATAAAAAAAAATACATGAATACATATCATAAATATGAAATAAGTAGCAATGTAATAGTTCATAACATTTCATAAAGTCTCACAAGATAAATAAGTAAGAACATGAATGTTTACATCATTAGTAAAAGACTCCTAGATAATAACAATACTAATGTCTAATACCCATCCACTCTTCAAACATCTCAATTGCTAAATTATTTCTCTAATTTGTCCATTCATTTGAATTTTCAATATGTTTTATTCGACCACTATCCATGTCAAAAGTACTTGAATGAATGTCTCCAACTTCTTCTTCTAAAGGATCTACATGCATTTATTTTCTTATACGATTGTAAATGGGACAACAAGTTATGATCATTCGATGTTGAACATTTACGGGAAAATAAGATTTTCCTTAGAGAATATGGCACACATTGACCTTTTAATCGTCTAAATGCTCGTTCTATTACGTTTCTTACTGAGGAATGCGTCAATTAAAAAGATTCAGATGAAGTTCTTGGTTGGTATCCTTCAACTCAATCATTTATGCTTAGTTTGGCGGTAATTGATGAAAGATGATTTCAAATTCCAGGATTTTATAAGATATGGAAATGATTTCAAATTCTTAATTACGTTTCGAACTAAATTCATTTCAAATCATTGAAATTAGGTTAAAAACACACATTTGGTCCCTCAACTTTCATTAAAGTAAAGATTTGGTCCCTTAACTTTCAAAAGTAATGATTTAGTCCCTGTACTTTAAAATTGATTACAATTTAGTCCCTAACGTTAAAAATATTAAACTTAATTGAATTATGATGTGGCTAGTAAATGTGTAAAAATTAAATAGTCAGCTAAGCGTGTTGGTTCAATATCAGGTCGGTTTAATTTTTGACCGGTTTAAAACTTAAAAAGTACTTATAAAAAGAAAAATGTCTTCTTTTTCGCGACTTCTTCCTCCTCCATTGCTATCCATGATGCCGCTGTGATACAGAAGTTCGTCGTCAGTCCACCCCTGCTGGCTGGATCAACGTCATCTCCTGCACATTGGAAAGCAAAGGAATTTGTTGCGACTTCCTCCAACCACGTCACCTCCAAATTCCTTTCCTGCGTTCTCCCCTCAAACCCCAGCTCTCTTCCATCTCCCTCTAACTCATTCTCCATCAGAAATTGAACCTCCTCACCAAATGGATCATCACCCTCACGATATCCTTCTTCACATCCCTGATCTGATCTTTCCTTTTTTCATTTCTTGTTCAATTCAAGTATGTTTGTAGGTCATGTTGTCTTTTGGACCAACACCCACAAATTCTCCACTGCTTCCACAACTTCACATGCCATGCTGATGATGATCAACATGACAAATTTCGCTCCTTAATCTTTCACTGCAATTACCCCAATCAGAAATCATCTATATTTCATGGATTTCACTACCTTCACACAACGTCAACAGCCTGTCAAGAGAATTTTAACTTCTTTTTCTCCTTCAATGCCATAGTACGATGTGGTAGGTTCTTCCAATGGCTTGCTTTTTTTATCCGATTTTCTTTACAATGATAAGTTCTTTATATACAGCCCCTTTATAAGAGACTACCTAGAGTTGCCTACAACCAAGGAATTTTTTAACCCTAATGGGATTGAATTTCACCACTCATAGATCTAAGTCTTCACTTTGAGAACCTCCAATTGGAGGAGCATAGGCAAAATTTACCACCGTCTAGCTTAGGGCAGTCTCAAGCAGGCGTCGAAGGCAGACTCTACTGGGTATCTCTGTTTTGGCAATAACATCTCGACTGCAGCTTCATGGTGTTCGACTTGGCCGACTAGCAATTCCAAAAAATCTCGAAGCCGGAATTGAGAGCTTGAGCAGATGCAATTACCATTGATTCTGTTATATGGAAATAAGTGAGATCCAGCTAGGCAATAGTAGACCGGAAGAAAGCCAAGAAGTGGGCACGAACCAGGAAAGGGGGCCAGCACCTGGCGACCTGAGCCGCCCCCCGGTCGACCAGTGGTTAGCGTCGACCAGGCCACGACGCCAACCAGTTCTTAGCCACCTGACCGAGAACCCTGACTGTTCATCCCGAACCATCCCGCCTCGATTCTAGATTCGACCTTAAGTCCACAATGAAACGAGCGGGCCCAGCATGAGACTCCTAAAGGGAATAAGATTCAACAATGAAACGACCTCTGGCTAGATCTCTTGAGTGCATTAGGATTCAACTTATGTAAATCCCAAACGGAATAGGATTCAACTGATGTAAATCCTAAAGGGATTAGGATTCGACATCTATAAATAGGAGAGTAAGCTAAACCTTAAAGGTATGCTCACAACACCCTACACTTTATACTCAACTACTCCAATTTTGACTTAAGCATCGGAGCCTGTGTTGCAAGAGCCACACCGGTCTTTAGTCCTATTATGTTTTGTAGGTCTCGTTGATCCCTTTTATTCGAGACAATTAGTGCAAATTTGGCAGAATCCCAAGAGGCCAATTTTCTGCATCAACAGATTCTTGATGGGTGCCTCTCCATTGCGGCCTACTGCAACTATGGGACAATGAAGATATGACTGATGAAATAGCAAGGGTAAAGGATTCTTAGGTGAAGGAAGACATTTTCTTTTTATAATTATTTTTTTTAGTTCCAGTTTAAAATTAAACCAACTCGCCTAGTTGGCTATTTAATTTTACAGATGTACAAGTTATGTCATACTTCCATTCAATCTAACCAAATTTTTAATGGTTGGTACTAAATTGTAACCAATTCTAAAGTATAGGGACTAAATCATTATTTTTAAAAGTTTAGTGACCAAATCGTTACTTTAATTAAAGTTCATGGACAAAATGTATTTTCTAACCTTGAAATTAAAATTTCTTGTTTGCATTTTCAAAAGAAATGAAAAGAAAATATAATATGTTACTATTATGCCTGTTGATGCGTGGATTTTGCTCTCCCGGTTCTTTTTGAGGTTCGCACCAAACTTGATGATTAGGAAATCGAAGACCTGCAAAACCGAACAAAGCTAAATTGGTGTTACTCCTGTAACACGGGCTCCGATGCCTAAGTTAGCAAGGAGAGTAGATGAATAGTAGCATTCCAGTGTAGAACTCGGCTTACCTTAGGGTTAGGTTGCATTACCTATTTATAGTCACACGGAATGTTCCAAAAACCTTTGGTTAAGTGAGCCCTAGTTAACTGTTGCAAGGCCCAAGGTACATGGAGATCAGAAAAGGGCATTTGTCGAACTCGATAATGGGTTGAGCCCGACTCGGCACTGAGCTCGGGTCAGGACCAAGCCATGCTCGACTCGGTCCGATTCTGCTAGTGGCTCCCTTGGTTCTCTTCTCTTCTGTTGGTCTGTCGTTTGCCGTTTTTCCTTTGCATAACAATTGCCCATACTCCCACGGGGATTCCTTTAATTGTCTTCATCTCCTTGGGAGTATGTTAATAGGAGTGTTGGAGCACGTGGATAAGAAACTTTACTAGGAAGTAGTCAGATCATACCTAACCTTTCACATTTTGCTAAATCCATGACATAAAGGAAGGATCTTCTCGGCTGTCGTGCCCACCACCATTGTCGTTACTTGCCACAGTTTGCTAGGTCCATGACTAAGGAGGTCACAGGCTCCTCGAAGATTGTGTCGAGCATGTCTCGGCCTTGTGATCAAAGACCATTATTTCGAGCGAGTTGAGCTGTTCTATCATTGTAAGACCTGAGAAGGTCACGGGTTGAGTTGTCTCATCATTGTAAGACTTATGACCGAAAAGTTCACGGGCTTCTTGGGTACCGAGCCGAGCAGGCCTTGGACCAATGGTCAAAGACCATCAAACCAAGAGCTATGCTCCTATGTTGAAGGCTATTTAAACCTCTTCAATCCTTCTAGTGTCGACCATCCCTTCATCTAAGGTACATTTCTCTTTACTTTGCTTTTGTTGTGCTTCCCTACCACAATGGCATCAAATCTTAACTTCGAATGGACCTCTTCAGACGACGGGTCATCGTCGAACACCTCTTCCAGGTCTCGATCTTACCGTCCCTCTTGGATAGATAATTTCACTCTTACGGCGAGGGACCTATGCCGTTTGAGTTCAAAATACCGCATTCCTGATTCGGTTAGCCTTTGTCTTCCAAATCCAAGAGAAAGTATTGACGGGTCTTCCTCTGAAGAGGTTATATTTTATGCAGCCATGTTCCAATTTGATGTCCAACCGTTCCCTCAGTTTCTTCAAAAATTTTTACCGTTCAATCAATTAGATCTTTCTCAATTGTTCCCAACGGGTGGTCTACTTTGATTAGTTGTTTCATTTTGTGGTCCTACCTCGGGGGTGAGCAACCTCTAACCGTAGCCAATTTTATGTCGCTCTATTTCCTCAAGCATAGCCCTAAGGATAATTTTCATTTTTACGTTAGCTCTCGGAATCAGGTTCTTGTTATCGGACATTCCTGAGTGAAGTACTGGAAGGACGAGTGGTTCTTTGTCGGCGGTGATTGGCTAGCCCATGACGAGAGAGGATTGCATTTTCCCGTCCCGACTTAGTGTAGGGAGCTAGGTAAGTAAATTCCCGAGCTCTATCGGGACTTTTTGTAGATATTTATTGTGATATTTCTCCCCCTTTGTTGACAGTTCCTTGTAATTGTGAGCTTACTATCGAGGCGTTTGACTTCTACCACACTGTTATCCAATTGTCAGATACCGAGCGTTGAGGCCCAGATCTGGTTAAGGAACAAAATCTAGTAGACTTTGGCTTGGCTTCCCCTCATCGTCCTCAAGTAATTGCTTAAAACTATTCCAAACTTTGCGTGAAGGTCGATTTTCACTTTCACTATTTCTGTAGAAATGTCGAGACGGAGCGCCTCCTTATTTTGAAAGAGAGCGCCACCGGAATGCCCAGAACTCAAGGGTCGGCTCTAGTCGTGCCTTAAACATCGAGGTGACTGATTTGATAGAGAAAGACCTCCATCTCGACAAGCTCGGCCTCCAATGCTTTCTGCAGCACCTCAGTGTTCTGCTCGGCTTCAAGGAGCGTCCACCCCCTCTTCTTTTTGCAGGCATTGATTGACCTCCTCCCATGATTCAATTTTCCCTTTCTCTGGTCCGTACAACGCTAATGTCGATGGGGCTTTCGGGTTAATCTATTAGGGATAGGGCTACATAGTTATGGTTCATTTACATTAACATCTAATTGAAAAAATTCAAGAAAATGCCTGACTAACACAAACATGGAAGAGTATAGATAAGAAAACTGTGTGTAAGAGATCGAGAACCTTTTGAATCACTACATTACTTGATTTATAGTAATAGTATAACTTAACTGGAATTTCTTCAGAATGCTCATTTGAGCCAAAGTAGGATCAACACATGCCTTAGTGACCTCCACCAGGTGAGCAATTGTAGTTTTAAGTACCTCCCGTAACATTTTCACCTAACGTCGGTTTCTGACTTTGGCAGGTTTTTAATCACCTGGTGGTGTTCGTGGGTCGAGTTGCCGATGAGATCAACCACCTTCGCTGCCATTATGCCCCTCGGGAGGAGTTGATCGTGCCCTCTCCTCCATGGACCAGGCCAATAGCCTCTTGGAGAACGCTCGACGTGAGTTGGAAACTGAGAAGAGAAAATCCCGAGATGAGCTTGCCAACCTGCAGAGGAGGCTTGATGAGGCCAACGCTCGACTCTCCAACTCTGAATTCTTGGCCGGAGAATTCAGGAAGACACAGGAGTATGTTTATTTACAGAATGCTGCCATGGAGTGTGGCGTCTCTTGATCTCTTCGCCAAGTTTCTACTGAGCATCCCAACATTGACTACTCCTTTCTCCAGGAGTGCTTTAAGGTCGAGTGTGATGCCCCCGACGACATGGATGATGATGATGATGAGTAGGAGGGTAGCGAGCCACTTTGTCTGTGTTGATCGCTTTTATGAACTAGTTGTTGTTATGTTGTTTTGTTTTCATTTATAGCTACCATTAGAATTATCAATCAATTCTCTAATACAAAAAATTATTGGCTTACGACTCTAACTCTGATGGAGCTGATTTTCGTTACCTTTACTTCTCATAGGCTTCTAACCCTTTGGCTATGGCCAATGGTTTTGTACCTTTAGTTGCTGTCGTTTGGCTTTTGATTTTGCTCCATCTTATGTTTTAATCGTGCTAGGTCAAGCGAACCTCTTCTGGTTTGGCCGTGCTTGAGATCTTTAATTGTCCTTTCTAGTTCTTGTCGATCGATGTAGATTGATGTACTATTGTGCCCCTACTTGAGGAGTACACAAAAAAGTTGATTTGGAGTACTCAAGTATGTAGACAATGGATACTTTATTGATTCAAAATGTAAAAATCGATAATCTTAAATTTCGTGAGATAAAAAACAAATGTAAAAGAAACAAAGAATCTTGAACCTACCTTATACTAGTTGGTGGAGTGAAGAAATCAATGGTCACCAGCAGTAGAAGCTCTGTCGCTACCCTTCATAGTAGCGTAGTAGCACTCACGTGATACTCGTTGCTCTTCTTTGATCTCACCTATTCCACCAGGTGTTAGGAATTTTATAGACTGGTGGTATGTGGACGGTATTGCTTTGAGCATGTGTATTGTTGGTCTTCCTAATATCACATTATAGGAGGATGTGTAGTTGGCGACAAAAAAGTTTACCATTTTAGTGATGTTTTTTGGCCCGCTTCCGAACATCACCGGCAATTCTATTCTCCCTTCAGAGATGATGCATTCTCCTCCAAACCCTACCAGTGGTGCCGAGCTACTTTTAAGCGCCACTCCTAGATCCATGGCTTTGTAAGCTGCCAAGGAAATGATATATGCCGAGCTGCTCCTATCTATCAAGATCCGTTACACCTTTGCATTGGCTATTTTTAGAGTTGATAACAAATGCGTCGTTATGTGGGTGGAGGAGATGAGTCGCCTCATCTTCTGAGACCTCGATTTTTGCCGGTTGTTCAGCAACAAATGCATGGTAGATCTCATGTTGTCCGAGGCTCGCCTGGTTTCTCGTATGCTCGCATTTATCTTTCTGCAAGATTTTCTCTCTACCGAACCTCCCATTATTGTTCAGATTTCTTGAGCGGGTGACTTAATGTCGTTCTCACCATTTTGCGTCGCTTTAGGATCCACCACATATTCTTTGAGATATCCTCTTCAGATGAGTCCTTCCACTTCTTCTTTGAGATCAAAGAAATCCTGAGTAGCATGGTCGTGGTCTCGATGGAAAAGGCAATATCGTCCTTTGCTTCTTTTGCTTAAAGGTGCTTTCATCCTCTTTGGCCATTTGAGCAACCTTTGGTCTTTGATCTCTATCAACACTTGTTCGAGTGGGACTGTAGTTGGGGTAGACTTCTCAAACTTCCGGGGTGGATCCTTCTGGCTAGTCCGACCTCTTTTCTCCCATCTCGACGACTGTGGCTTATCCCTAGATCTCTCCCTTTTTTTGTCTGATCGTTTTCCCTCTGACTCTTTCTTCGAGTGGAATAACTCTTTGGCACTCATATATTTCTATGCTCGGCTCAGCGCCTCCGATAAGGTGCTCGACATCTTTTTCCAAAAAGAGAATGAGAAGTGTTCATCCCTGATGCCAGACATGAAAGTAATAGAAACACTGCATCCATGAGACCCTCAACCTGTAATTTCTCTTCATTAAACCGAGCCACATAGTCGTGCAGGCTTTCTGTTGCTATTTGTTTGATGGTCAGAAGATAAGCCACGGGTCGGCTTCGACTTCATCCTCCTACGAACTGGGTCACAAATGCCCTAGCCAGGCTCTTAAAGCTCGAGATTGAACCTCACTTCAACTGTCAAAACCATACCCTACTAAACCTCTCAAAGTTATCGAGAACACCCGACATCTAATCGCCTATGACATCCCGTAAATATCCATCCATTCTCGGTAAGCATCGAGGTGGTCTACTGGGTCGACCAACCCGTCAGATTGTTTTACCATTGGTAGTTTGAATTTTGGAAGGACTTTCTCCCCCATGATTTCTTCTGTAAATGGCGAGTTGGCTTGATCCAGTAGCTTTTCGAGATCGAACCTCTTTTCCTTTTGACTTTGTTGCTTTTCTGACAACTCGGGCTGATCTGCCGGTTTGTGTTTGTCGAGGTCTATGGGCTCAACATTTTGTTTATCTTGGTTGTTCTTGCCCCCATCTGGTACCGGGGAGTTCTGTCGCCTTTTGTCCTTTTGCTGACCTCTGGAATTGAAAATCTGAGTTCGTCACTTCATGTTTCCTCCTAACCTCAACCTGCTCCCTACACTATTCGTTGATTCCTCAGCCTCGCTCTCTACTGGGCCTTTTCCCTTTCGGGGGTGTCTGACGAGGGGTACCTCGCCGGCTTCTCGTTGTTCTAACTGTTGAAGTAGCTGGGTCATGCGCTGAAACATGTCCTCCGCCTTTTCTTCCAAGGCCGTGAATTGATTTTGGAGCTGTTCGGGAGCTGTTATTGTAGGCACCTCAGGTGGCCCTTCTTGGCGCTCCGGGTTTTGTCGATTCGCCTCGTTCTCAGGTTCTCCTATCTAGGGGTCATCCAAGTTTAACTTCCTCCTTGCATGGCAGTCATCGTTAGAGCGTCATGAACTTCTTTCCGACGTCATTTTTATTCGACTATATGACTTGTTTCTCTTCCCACAAACGACGTCAATTGTTGATGCCTGGATTTTGCTCTCTTGGTTCCTTCTTAGGTTCGCACCAAACTTTATGATTAAGGAGTCGAAGACCTACAAAATCGAACAAAGCTAAACCGGTATGACTCCTGTCACATGAGCTTCGATGCCTAAGTTAGTAAGGAGAGTAGATGAATAGTACCATTCCAGTGTAGAACTCGGCTTACTTAGGGTTAGGTTGCATTGCCTATTTATATTCGCTCGGAAGGTTCCAGAACCTTTGGTTAAGTGAGCCTTAGTTCACCGTTGCAAGGCACACACAAGGTACATGGAGATCAGAAAAGGGCATTTGCCAGGCTGAACAATAGGTCGAACCCGGCTCGGCTCGATCTGCGAGACTGATCGCAATTGCAGTAATAGGTTGACTTTCTTTCATTTTTGTTATGGAAAGTGAAAGTCGTTTAGTTTAGTACGATATCGGTTCACACCTCGCGGTGCTTAGCAAAAGAAAGCAGGACCAACTACGATCAAGGAAGAGAAAGCAGGAGTAGCACGCAGACGCATGAGGGACAAACCTCATTTGATTTCATCATTGGTAGAGATGGAGCACAAACAAATGACTTTTTTGTTTTGAAAGGAATGTTGCTGTAAAAAACGGAGGCGGAATTACAGTGAAGAAAAAGTCTCATGCAGGATAGCTGCCGCTAACAAAATTCACACAATTTTCGTATAGAAACAACAGCAGCAGTACGGTTTTTAGAAGGCTATCTCCTCTCTTCTATTACTTGTTTGAGTTCCCCTCTCTCCCATCCTCTTTTCAAGTCCCACTCTTTTCCCAGTTAACAACGGCAGTATAAAAATCCGGAATTAATCTAACTGGAGGGAGCAGAGCTTACTACTAGTAGAACAAAAGCCAGGAAAGGGCCGCCAGCTCTGTCTTCCTACTTAAGCTTAAGGCATCCGTGACCTGGTTGGTCCGTCAAAGCGGCAAACTGACACACCATATCAATCAAACTTGGCAAGTTTGTCTTGCTTGCCATCGTCCCCGTTTTGCCTCAACCATATTAAATTACTCCAAACATTTCAGTCCTCAAAGTTATCGTTATTCCCATCATCCGGTAACCACAGGATGATCCAAAAGAAAGATGGCAGGATTCAAACCTATGGCCGGCCAGCCCCTGACCTGTTGGGTGGAAAATTCTGACTTTCTTTTTTATGCTGCCATCACATAAAAACATAAAATTTGAGGCTCAATAGCTAAATACATGGAAATGGAATCATGAGCCGAGATCATAAAGAGCATACTGCGAGTAGGAAGTGGAATTAATACAAGACCTAGCGAAAAGGACTTTTTGCCTTTGCGCTTTTTTTGAAGACTTTTTGTTGCGCCCCTATCTCTAAAGGGCGAAGGTGGTGGCCTTGATTGAGTGCCCCTCTAAGATCCCCAGTAAACTTGGGCTCAGGGGGCCTCAAGCCGGCTTCCGTGGAAAATTCAGACTTTCTTTTTTATGCTGCCGCCCTTCCCAATCCATATTCCAATGTCAGGAGGAAAGCTCAATACAGTATAGTCGTGGTAGATGTCTCTGTGTGTGTGGAAAAAGAGGAGGAGCTTTGATTTGCCCGCCTTTGAGTAGGTAAGTGTATATGCGTCAGCTTCAACTTGACAGCTATGGGAATACGGGCTCCTTTTGGGCCCCAAAGCAGAATTGACCGATGGTAGTTGGTCGAAGCTCCAGTAGGTAGTAGCCACTCCCAATTAATGTTATTAAGACTTTCTGGTTGTACTTCAACTAGCTCAAAAGCGGATGGATCAACAATGGTAACTCGAACAGGCTCCGAAGGAGTATAGCTTTGTTATATCAGTTGAAAAAATCATAGGAAAATTCCTAGATCACCCAGTAAGAATGTGGAGAAGAACTAAAACAGAATGGTTCCACCAGGTCTTTTTGAGGAGCTGTTTAACCCTGTAATATACTGCCTCAGAATTTCCTCCTCTTTAAATAGCAAAAATCATGTCATCAGCATACCGAACGTAGCCTTAGATGCTTCACCATAGAATAGATTAACCCAGTTCTCGTTCTTTTCCGGTGCACTCACTTAATATCTCCAACACACAAGGAAGGAAAGGTGGGAAGAAAGCAGCCCTAGCCTCTGTCCGGCCAATCATTCCGCTGGCATCTTGCATTCACACCTCCATTTGAGTGCCAGCTAGGCTGCCTTTTTCAATCAATCTCCAGCCGCCCCCTAATTACTAGACCAACCTCGTGCGAGTTGTAAGGAGTCTTGGTCTCGAGTCGAGCTGGGGCGTCATTTCATTCTCGTAACTGGAGTGAGGTTGAGGCTGCATTCATTTATTCAACTTCCCGATAACATGACACTTCGCTCATCAGGGAGGGGGAGGGGGAGGAGCCCCCATCCAAAAAGCCGAAAAATGAAGAAGTGACGTCCAAGCCCAAGATCGCAATGCTGCCTCTCCATAAGCCCTCGGTCACCGAGCCGACCTCGTCCGCTCGGAAGAACTGCTATAACTCTGCTCTCCCCTCGCTATAAAGACTTTCTTACCTAGCTTAGTTCCCGGACGCGGCTGTTGCTCTGTGGCGATACGAACTCGACCCGCTCCTACCCGCCCCGGGGCACCATAGCATGTAAGGAATAAGGGGGGACATACTAGACGTAACCACTCCCTTGGGTATGGAATTAGCACGACCCGACGATCAAATTCTTAGTGGGAATGTCTCCCTTGGATTCAAGAAGAAGGAAATGAAGAACGGGAACGAAACGAAATGAGGCGTTTCTAGCCCCAGTGCGACTTCATAAAAAGCAAGAGAAGAGAAGATCGAAGAGAATGAAACGCATGTAGTGGTGATTCTAGCGGTTCCTACTGATCCTAGAAACGTCCGAAAAAACCTGCTATGGAACTACCGAGCAGGGGCGCTCAGATGTTTCAGTTCGCTAAGTTTGAAAAGTCCAAAGAGCGCAGACTAGCCACGGAGCTTGGATACGGTTTCCCGATGGGAGATCCATGGATCACAGACGGTATCTCCCCATGGCGCGATGTAGCTATCGGCAACTGTTGGGTGTGTTGCCCTAAACTCGTAGTTTTTATTTTGTAAAAACAAATGTCTATTTAATAAAGTTTTATTCAATAAATTTGTTGTTGAATCATAGCTTTGCATTGTCCAAAATCCAATAAACTTAACATCCAAGATTATTTATGATGTAATCAGGACAGTATATATACTGGGTATATAGTTGATATACGGGGTATATATTTGATATACCCCTGATATATGAATGGATAATGTCCCATGAATAACCTAAAGGGTCTATAGTATATGGATAAGGCTGGAAACCTTATCCTGGCAACACTATGGATACGGCCTACTCTGTAAAGGTTACAGACGACTCGATCCAGGTCTTTCGTGTGGAGACATGCGAGTGGGAATATCCTATACAATGAGTTTGTATAAGACCGAACCGCGAAATAGGCAATCTTTAGATGTAACAACGTTAACTAATAGATTGTCATTTCTTAGGATGACCAGGCAACTCATTCTCAATCCTGAGTGAGTTATGGACTCCTACCCGTGAGGGCTCGTTCTTTGATCTGTATGGGTGAGAGTGGCCCGAGTCGCCGACTCAACATTCCTACAATTTTGGGGACGAGACCGAGTGTGGAGCTAGGAACATAACTTCACATGATGGAATTCACTCCTCCCCGACTTTAGGGAAGTAGGTGAGTGTTCCCTTAAATGCTGACTCCGGGATTTGAACAAGGGGCCCCACCCTCTCATTGGCCAAGAGGGACTTCCGGTTATTGGTTGGACCATAACCGGGTTGTTCATTAAAGGAGCAGTGCTGTTTAAGGAGTAAGATGTAACTCAGGGGTAAAACGGTAATTTGACACAACTTGAGTTACGAACACTCGTGAAGGATTGACTCGTCAGTAATGATCGTATATCCATGGGCACGAAAATATTTTGCAGTGAGAAAAGTGCAACTGCGGGTTTTTAGTGGAGTGACCCGTAGTTAACGAATGTTGATTAACTCGGTCAATGAGTTTGACCGATTAATCACATCGTTGTAGCTTCTGATCTGTACGTCCATTAGGTCCCCTTGCTAGCTCATAACAGGGGAGTTAAATGTGAATATTAATATAATATATATATATATATATAATTATAAACAATAAATATATATAATAATTAAAATATAAAAATAATTTATTAATTAATCATATTAATTAATAAATAATTATTAATTATTAATCCAATTAATAATTAATTAACATATATATATTAATCAAATAAATAATTAACACTTAATTATTTATTATAAAATTAGAATCATATTCTAAAACATTTCTCTCGTATAAACTATAGTTTTAATGTACATCTCATGCACATTATTTTTAACCTATAGTTTTAATATGAATGACATTCATATTAATTTTATTTGAATCTCATTCAAATAATATCTCTCATAATATATAGTTTTAATTTACAATTAACTATATATATTATAATGTATCAATATACATATAATCCCTTAAGTAATTTGAGCAATTCAAATTCTTCCAAAAACTTGATCCTCATTTTACCCGTTATGAGCTAGCAAGGGGATCTAATGGACATACAGATCCGAAGCTCTAACGATGCAAGATTAATCGGTCAAACTCATTGACCGAGTTAATCTAGATTCGTTAACTACGGGTCATTCCACTAAAGACCCGCAGTTGCACTCTTCTCACTGCAGAATATTTTCGTGTCCATGGATATATGACCATTAATGACGAGTCAATCCTTCACGAGTGTTCGTAACTCGAGTTGGGTCAAATTACCGTTTTACCCCTGAGTTACATCTTACTTCTTAAACACCACTGCTCTTTTAATGAACAACCTGGTTATGGTCCAACCAATAACCAGAAGTCCCTCTCAGCCAATGAGAGGGTGGGGCCCCTTGTTCAAGTCCCGGAGTCAGCATTTAAGGGAACACTCATCTACTCCCCTAAAGTCGGGGAGGAGTGAATTCCATCTTGTGAAGTTATGTTCTCAGCTCCCCACTCGGTCTCGTCCCCAAAATGGTAGGAATGTTGAGTCGGCGACTCGGGCCACTCTCACCCATACAGATCAAAGAACGAGCCCTCACGGGCAGAAGTCTATAACTCACTCAGGATTGAGAATGAGTTGCCTGGTCATCCTAAGAAATGGAAATCTATTAGTTAACAGTGTTACATCGTTATTGAGATTGAAATAAAGTTCTTTAAAAAGGGGTAGGTATAATGCATGCAGGCCAAGTCAAGAAAATGACTTCCTTACTTTCTTTATTTTGAATAATAACCAACATGACGGGGAGCGCATTAGATATTTACCTAAATCGGTTTTTTTCAGCACTCGGTTCCCCTCGACTTTGCATCATCAAGTCGACGTTCAGATTACTTTTTCGATTCGGAACTCTTAGTCGAGTTGATGGCGAGATCTATTTTTTGTTCGACGATCTTTCTCGGTGCATAAGCGAGGCTTAGCGGTCGAAGTACCGCGTAAGTAAGAAAGCCAATAGACCTTGAATAGCCTGTACGAATTCGTTCAGAGTCGTGCAGATAGGCCCCTCCCCAATGCTCTTATTCCTACTTGCGGAGCAACGTGAGCCGACATCAGCAGAAAGAAGGAGGAAACGGAAGGCAGTATTCTGAATCTATGTCGAAATTGGCAAGTGCAAAGATGATCATTGATGCTGGGAGTTTGGATAACATAGCGTCCACGGGGATGGTGGAAGATCTAAAACAGAAAAGACCCACATCCTCCACGTTCCGTTCCATTGTGGAAGCTTACTTTCCTCCGGATGATTAGAGAGTAGGACCATGCAAAGGCATCATTGTATTCTTTCAAAAGGTCAAGCCGTTCTTCGAGAGTCAAAGTGGTTCATATCCTAACCTCTTGGGGTTCCTCTGTGGTCCCTAAATGAATGGGTTGGGTTTCTTCCATGACGGGTTGAGCCTTCCTTTCCTCTGATCTCTCCACCATTTCCAAGGGTGAAGAAGGAGTTTCAACATAGGTTTCTTCCTCATCTACCTGCATGAGGCAGTGATCATAGGAAGGGGAGCTAAGGTCTGCTATTTGTTTTCTTCCTTTTTTTCGATATTCTTTTTAATTTATTTCCCTTTCACTGATGCTTCTCCCTAAAGTCGACCTGCCACAGGCGCATCCGATGGATTCCGCGGATACTTTGCGCTTAAAGGCTTCTATCATTCTAGAGTCGTATTTGGATTTCCTTACTCCTAAGGACCTTGCCCACAAGGCATCCACCATGGTAGTGCTATATAGTACTCACTATGCGACGAGGGAGCAGATGCGTCTCTATATTTGGATTCTGAGTCGGATACTTCCTTCATATGAAGTGGATTCCCCGGTGTTTGCGTATGCATCTGTCGATGCATCTTCGGATTCGGCTTAAGCTGAGACCATTTTGGTGTATTCTTCTTTTTTTCTTTGGTCTTTCGTTCCTTCATACATGTCCCGTCCTCTTGCTAAAGAAATACGACCGACGATACAGACACTTCATTCGCCAAGCGAATGATCTTCGTTTCGCGGGAACAACAAAACAACCATCTCGCTCTTTCCTTTCTTCGTGCTACCTTTTTCTTTCCAAGGGATGATGTTGGGATGTATAAAAACCTTTGTTTTAGGATACCCGGGAACAACTCCTAAGTCAATTAAAGATCAAATGTTGGAACCTCGGGTAAGGATAAGGTAATAGAACTGATAGAGAAATTCATAGACGACCATTTGTATTTATATGCATTAGGATCCCGATTCATGGATCTCTCAGTTCCAGAAATCAAAATAAGAGGATCGAACCATCTTTGAAGCATGATCGGGACCGGTGCTACTGCAGCAGCCATCAACGACAACAAGTGGCGTCATCGGATGAAGACTAGACCTATTTTTGAGTTAAGCCAGGAGTGTCTTTCTCGAATGAAAACATCAATCATGGTCTGTTCCATAAAGCTGAGCTTTTCGGTTCGCTCCCCTGGCCTTCTTACTGGTCTACCTCCTTTCTCTTGATGGAATATAACAATGGCTAGTCTGTGCTCTTTGGACTTTTCAAACTTAGCGAACTGAAACATCTGAGTAGGTAAAGGAAGGGAAATCAACCGAGATCCCGTTAGTAGCTGCGAGCAAGAGCGGATTGGGGGTTTCAAGAAAAACAAACACGAAGCTTCGTTCCTCAGCAAAGGGTTCACTTCTTTTTCGCCAGGTTGTAGCTTTAGGGATTTTTGTTATGCTACTTTAGGATTAAAAAAAGGCTTCAAGCTCAAGTGCAAGCTGAGTAAACTTGTTCCGTTTTACTCCTATCAAAAAACTAACCCTTCAACATGGATGATAGAAATGCTAACCAAGTGACACTCTTACTTATACACTAATAATGGAGAAAGGCCATGGGTACTCATGCTGATATGAGACCAAAGATACATAAGCATCATGTTACAGATAGGATAAGAGGGCTCTTCAAGAGTCGAGCTATTGTGGTAGTAAAGGCTTCCAACAGTGATAGCTGCCCCCACCAGATGGGCCACCCAAAACCTGGAGCTAACATTTCAATTGGAAATCCACGTCGGATCGCGGCGAGACGAAAAGGGCAGACTGAAGCAGAGGATCACAAAATGCAACACAACAAGGGGCCTCTTAAACGATTCCCGTCTCTTAGAAAGAGCCCCTAAACGATCGGACCAGACAGGTACAGGTAGCTTGACCACCTTACTCGTCATTGAAACACAAGCTGGAGACATATCGACCTATATTCCCACCAGAAAGAACCTCTTGGTGGAGTCCCCCCGAGGACAGAATAGCACAACTTAGTGACTAAGAGCGGAGGGAGAGCCCGTTGCGCCTTGTTTTTGTTTGACCGGCCTATCTTCTTTCTAGAAGCAAGCTCCCTCCGATTGTCAAGTCCTTGGGCGGCTCTCGATTTTTTAGCATGTTGGGACCTTCCCTTTCACCTAAACTGGTCAAGAGAGATGAACCCGCACCACATACATTTTCTAACCTTCGAATCGAAACCCCCGGGTTATATCTCTGAATCAGCTTATTCACTAGACTGTTAAGCCATTGAGTCCCTATAATGGGTTGACTTTGGATCATTCAGTGGGTACCAAGATTGGTGGTTCGACATTCGACAGTTTTAGTCATAGACACAATATTGCTGATCTCCTCAGCTATGCGAAAGCCATGTTCCTTCATCGATTGGTTATTCCTCCCCGTTCGTATCTCTTTTTCCCGACTCGAAATGACCGACTCAAATGGGCGAGGGCTCTCTATTTGCTTGCAATACCGGCTGTTCGCCTTTAGTTAGAAGTAGAAGTAGAAGGCGCCACGCTGGGGTGCGAAAGCATGGGGATCGAACAGGATTAGATACTCTGGTAGTCCATGTTGTAAACGATGAGTGTTCGCCCTTGGTCTACCTGAGTCAACCATCCACTCTCGAGATTCATATTGATCAATCGATCTCCTCGACTGGGCCAGCATTGATGAAAAAATGACAAAAGAGATCAATTCCATGAGTGGCTGTAAACTGAGAGAAGGCTGATGAGACATATTCCCACCTGAATATTAGTGCAAAACAGGAATCTGATGACAAAAGAATCAATTTGCAACCTTAGCTTTAAAAAGCCGAAAAGAATTGAAGTACCCCCTATCTAGTAAGGTTTGTGTTTATCATTTTACTAAAAAAAATCAGTCATTTAGAATTTCATATTAAAAAAATATGTGACGATTTTTCTTTAAATAAGAGATTGGCCATCGCCCAAAGGCGGCAAAGGTTGAGGTGCATTGATCCGACTACAAAATCTGTATCTCTATATGTCGTTTTCGATGAGGCATCATCATGGTGGTCTTCTAAAAATGTAGTACTCCGGATTCCGGGATGCTAGACTTCCATATGCGGGCACAAGCACCTGAGCAACAAGAGCCTGATATTGTGAGCTTTATCGAGGAATTTTCCATCTCAGTACGAGCTTTCCAAAGAAATAGCTTAGTAGCCACATTAGCCGCCACTTGGGATGATTTTAGGCACGACGTATTCCCTTTGGCTATATAATTGTGCATCCTCACCATTATTGAGAAGTGAAAAGGAAGAGATATAAAGGTGGGGCATCTATCGTAGTTGTGATGACGCAGTTGAGTGTTCATTCGATCCACCACCCGAGGCCAGGCCGATCAAATCAAGACGTTTTTGGGTTCGATCCAGTAAGTAATCCATAAGCATCAAACCGATTGGTCGTAGGTTCGAATCCTACTTGGGGAGATTTGATTCATTCCGAATTAAAGAATTCAGAATGAAATGGTTCGCTTTGACCGTTTAGAGTAGGTAAGACGGATTCGACGGGAAGAAGTGGCATTTGGAAGTGTTGCTGACTTAACATTTAGGTTTCGGCATAACAAAGCTTGCACTGTCTTTTCACACTTAGGCGCATAGCGCGCCATTGGTAATGATTCGACTACACCAGAAATTGGGCTTGAAGCTCTCGCCTTAACAACGAACCGACAGCTAATGGATGTTGGTCACGACTACTACCAAAAAGCTCCAATGAAGATGAATATTTCACATGGAGGAGTGTGCATCTTTATATTGGGTGTTCTTCTGTCGTGTGACCTGTGGCCCACGCCTCTTATTTGTTCAGGGCGGGCGGCGTGAACTTCGATTCGATCCGGGTATTCTATCCCACCGCTGAGATGCTTAGTTGACTCCTTACCCTTGATAGGAAGATGACTTATTCAATAATTCGTGCATAAAGGTAAGGATTGGATGAACTAATGCGAATGGGTGTAAGCCTCGCTGCTCGGAAACACCTAGTGCTGACCACATTGAGAGACACAAAAGCACAGGTAACGCTAGTTGGCGAAGTGGCGTTAAGCATCCCTAGTGGTACGAAAAGAAAGGTCGTGATGATATCATCTACGTCTGTACCGCTCCTCGTGGAGTAGATCTCGCATCCAACCAAGTCTTTAACCAGGGAACGGGAGAATTCCCACTATCGCTGGCAGGCCAGCCGGACCGTGAGCGCGGTTGGAATGGGCTTCCCAAAAAGCCACTTCCATTTTCCCCAACCTATACAAAGGGGCGTAATGAATAGAGATCTCCCGCCAGTTGTCTTCTCTTGCTATCACTTCACTTCGTTCGAGAGATCTTATCTTATCGGATACCTTCAGGATTACTGTAGATGTTAAAATCCCTAAATATTTCATGGTAAGATAGAATTACACTTTGTGGTAGGTCTAGAAAAGGTGCTTGAAACTGTTCACTTTTTAACCAAGGACTGAGCATTTGTGGAATGATTGATGACTCGCAGTGAAGATAATGGTTTTATCAGGCGCCTGTAGATGATTCTGCACTCTCCCAGCAGCATTCGTCCGTCTGAACATTGGGATGAGACAGTAACGAGCAAAAAAGACATTGCACAATGATCCGAACACTTTGTCACATCTCTTCGATATGGATACAGTAACGATCATAACGATCTCCTCTGGTACCTACTGGTACGTCAAGATCCAATTGGTCATGAACATTATAAGGTGCTGCTCTTCATAAATCCCTGCATACCTCTGGTTGGAACGGGTAGGCCCACCACTTCACTTTCACTCAGCATATAGTAACTAGGGGTATGCTGGGACAAAAACTTCAATCTCGGTTAGAGGACCAAGATCATTCATGTGAAATAGCTTACTAAGGTGCTCAGGAATTTCATCTTCGCAAACCTCGTCTCGTTCTTTCCAATCAAAGAACTTTTCCATGCTACATTTTCAATCAAGAAAGTCCTTAGGATGCAATCGGCCATGGAAACTTTGAATGTCCACTTGATCCCACGATCTCGCAATCAGGGAATTAGTTAAAAGAGATATCTAATTGATTTGTCTTTCAATACTGACTCTTTTCCTCTTTCTCATCAAAAAGGTACCTTCGAGCTCAGCTTTGTCATCTAGCTTGGGTTGTTCAAAAAGAAAAAGAGGTTCCAACTAAGAAGAACCGAACTTGAAGGGGGCAGCGCCTCTTGAGCTGCCACCTATTGTTGATCGGGGACCTCCGGCAGCGCTATGCTTCACCGCTTGTGCAGGCCCCTGTCAATTCCTTTGAGTTTTGGTCTTGCGATCGTACTACCCAGGCGGAGTGTTTCACGCGTTAGCTTTGATGAGAAATGCGAGACAAAAAAGGAACTCATCTTTTCGACTGGGAAATGCGAGTCTGTTTTGTCCACTTTCTCCATCCCCCTCTATCAAAATCAAAAAAGGCGAGCTTGCTTCTTATTCCCTTGTTAGATCTCTTCCATCTCTGCCTCGCTCGTTGTCACCTATGTTGAAGAAAGGTTTGGAACCCTGTAGAGAATGAAGAGGGGCCAAGCTTCTCATTCTCTTATAGAAGCATGCGTCCACGCCGGGAACGGGTAAAGCCATGAGAAATAGTAGGGAGCACTGAGCAATGGGGGGGGGGGATGAAGGCGACTCCGTCCATGGGTTGGACCACACCACAAGTGAGAAGGCCCAACACATGGCATCTAAGAGCCACTGTGATCCTGTCCTTCGGAAGCTCTGCCAGTATAGCACAGTGCTCTTCTATTTTGTCTTTCTCTTGATTCGCTAAACACTTCCAATACCTCACCACACCGATTTCACAGCTCTACTTTTTTCGCTGCTTTCACCGCAAGCAAATTCCACCATTTCCCAAGCTTGAATCGCCTTCAATCCATAAACATGTGCAATCCCATCTCCAACTGAGACCACTCGACCAATCTCATCCACTTTAAAATTCGTGTAAAAGTTGGTAATTCGAATTTCTAATAAAGTCGTTAGTTCTGCAGGTATATATATAGGCTTCGTCGAGAATACCAAGTCGATCGGCAACTACTGTACAGGTTTCATTGTTTTTATACGCAATTCGACGATTTCGTTTGTGTTTATGTTGGTGATCTCTGATGTGAATTCGACGGGTTGTCCACCCTTCCTATGGGTTCCCCCACCGACCCAGTAACACACCCTCGATCTTCAAAGAATACGAATTCTCCTACTCCTCCTTCTCCTTTAGGATAGGATCGTCGTTGGTCCTTCTTTCAATAATTATCGAATGAAATCACCATTTTATAGTCGTTCGCGCGAACGCACGAGGGACGAGACTTTCTATCACTTGCGCTTGCTTTTCACAAGCCGTATTGCTGCTGTTGTTTCTATACAAAAATTGTGTGAATTTTGTTAGCGGCAGCTATCCTACATGAGACTTTTTCTTTACTGTAATTTTGCCCCCTTTGAATAATAATAAGGTCAAGTCAAGCTTTTTGAAGCAAGCTGCTAGAAGTAGCAGCCCATCTAAGCCAGCTTTAGCCAGTGATCCATACACTGTCGATCCATACATAGCTTCTATACCTGGGTGACCCAGTCGCATATGCAGTAGCTCCAAATCGATATCCCAACCATGTGATCGAGACCTATACCTAACATACTCCGGTGAATGAGTCGAGAGAGATGGGGAGGCGAGTGGTATAGAGGAAGTATAGTAAACAGTTGAGTGACTATCCAACCATTCAATCGGCTCTCCCTACGCTATTAATGTGAGGACTCCAGTAGCTTTAGGTCTAGCCTCTCAACATCCGTGTCCGATGCAATGAAAGGTTCCTTTGGTCTTGACTTAATTGACAACGGACGGTATTTTATTTTTTTTATAGTGGAAATGCCATAAAGCGCCAACCAAGATCCGTGATACCATATCTCCTTCCCTTTTTCTCGGTCCCCCCTCGGAAAAGCGATATAGTTATTCCCCTCTGAAACTCCGAATCGGAACCAACCACCCCACTCTAGTAATAGGAGAAAGTAAAACGCTCGCTTTCTTCCCACACAGACAATCGATTGTTAATTGTTGGTTGTACTGGTTTTGATTGTTAGGACCAACATCCTTTCCGGTACTTCGAACTTGAATGGACATCATAGTACCCTTGTTGTTCGAGCTAATTCAAAAGCATTTGTAAGCGGCATACGCTTCAAAAGTCGGAATGAAAACAATGAAATATTAGCTTTCGTTCCCCTTTGTTCGAGAAAGCCTGTGCCTAAATCAGCGGCCTAGTCGCCGGGGGCATCCCGAAAACGTCCGAGTCGAAATATGGCTTTCAAATTTAGTTCCAAATTAGTGGATGCTGCCAACAAGAGTGGCGATGCCATACGTAAAAAGGAAGAGACTCATAGAATGGCAGAGGCAAATAGAGCTTTTGCACGTTTTCGTTAATCCATAAACAGGATCTCTCTCGACACATAGGCCCATGGATCCATACATCTCAATCGGAAAAGAATCAATTGAAAAAGAAAGAATCAGAATTTGATTGATCGGAACTGGAGTCTCACGAGGGATTTTGCAGTTCTATGGCTGCATATTCAGTCGAGCACATGTGACTGAGTCGCCCATACCTAAGCTCGAGAAACATTCTTTATACTAACCGGTAATTCATTGAGGTTGATCCCGAAGTTACGGAGCCAAAAATCGACTTGAAATCTTAAAAAAAAAAGTAAAAAAGATTATGTTAAATTTCAGCCTACTAAAGACTACGCTCGGAAAGTCGGTAATCAGCAAGAAGAGAAGAATAAGCAAGAAGAAAAGAGAAGTCCCGAGAAGTACTTCTCAAACCTTTCAACCAGGAGAGCGGCTTTTGCTAAAACTCGAGCAGTTTCTTGATAACGTGCTTCAGATATGAAAAAATGAGTCGCTCATCGGGGAGGCCGGAAATGAAATAATGTTTTTTATCTAAATGATATAATTGACAATCTGGGGGGGCCAGTCGACACGTCGTTCTCATATCGAGAAAGGCTTTCCTTGAGTTTTCAATAAGAGGCGCGTTAGCGAGGCTGAAGAACGGCTTCTGAATATTTCATATGGGATTTCTTTTTGCCACTACCATGTATATAGAGTTATACCCTGTAAAAGTGTTTACAGTCTAAGACATTCTATCTCCTCTATAGAGACACTGATATGTTGGTCTCCGCAAGCCCTTATGCCCCGAATTCTCAGCAAAAATGTCAAACGAAAAGTCATAACTAACAGAATAGGAGCACTCATGAAAACCTTAGATGGTCGGGCACCTAATTTCTCCCCCCCCTCCCCCGCCCTCTAAGGCCGACTCGACTTCAGAAATGAAGAGTCAGATGGAATCTAGCTGCGCTAACGCTCGGCTAAGTCTTGAACCTTCCGGTTGATCGTCTCAACGCTCCTTTCTTTTAAGCAACAAGTCGACTCATGATCTACTAAAGGGCAAGTAGCTTGATTGGTTCAAATCCGGGGGCTCCCCCAAAAGAATACGGGTGGAGTTACGGTAGACAGATCTATAAAGGAAGGACAATCGATCGCATTAATCGAGGGGGTGGATCGAAGTGATTGCAGCGGCTGAAAATCCGAAATTAATGCTGCTGTAACGTGTCACCGCCGTCGTCAGTGCAGCCTGCCTGTTGAAAACCGTAACGTAAGTAACTCAGGGCGATATTTGCTTTTGACTGATGGGAAGCATCTCTCATTCTCACTATAATAGAATGGCCCTGCCTTTTCTAAGGTGCCATTACTTGCCATTTCCGCCCCGATTCCATCTTCCGCCCCGATATATGGCAAACATACCCGGGGGGGCAAACTCTCTGTGTGGGGACATCTCTGGGAACCACGCGAGTTTCTTGTCCCGTCCCCCCGCTCCAGTTGGCTCTTCGGGACAAAAGCACTCATAGGAATGGACTTCTCCTAAAGAATGACCAATGGAACCGACCGTATCAAAGTAGTGATCTCTTGGCATAGCCTCAATGTCAGAAAACACGTTCTTCGCGGTTCTACCATTGACTCCTTTGGTTCTCTTCTCTTCTGTTGGTCTGTCGTTTGTCGTTTTTCCTTTTTATAACAATGCCCTTATAATTTTACGATATATAACAATAATAATTATAATAATATGTGTTCGTATCAATTATATATAATCATGATAGAAAGTTGATCTTTTAATCAAATCAAATCAATGTTATAAATTAAAACTTGACAATTTGATATTTCTTGTAAAGAAAGAAAAAAAAGGCTTGCAAATATCTGAATCCATATAAGAAATATTAAAGAAAAATGATTTCAAATCTAAAAACAAAATTACATACTAAATTAGACTTCTATTAAAGGGGCAACTTCAGATATGGCAAAAAAGGTTAGGAAAATAAGTAAAATAGCATCAAGATTTGAATTTTTCAAACATAGCATTTTAAAAAAAGGAAAACGGAGACCCATTATTTAAATTACAAAGATACCCTGCAGCCCAAACAAATTATAAAGATAGGCCCAAAACGTTAGTGGAAGAGCCCAGAAAAACCCTAAGTTTCTATTTATTTCTGATTTCTAATTGATTGCACATTCATCTTTTTCCCTTCGATTTCTCCTTCACAATAATTTTGAAAATCACCATTAACGTTCACATCCACGTTCCTTTCAAGTTTTCTTTCTCATTTTCAGTAAGTATCAAATTTATTTCTCATTTTCCATGCATGTCAATGTCTACTGATTTTTAATTGATCAAAAAAATACAAGAGTGATTTACTATTATACAAGTGATATATAACTGATTGACTTTTGATATACTATTGATTTATTTATGATATTATAATGTTAACAAATATACTCTTGATATATATGTGGTATATGTTTGATATATATATGATATGAAATTGATTTACTTCTTATATAACTATGATATCTTCTACTATAGGTGATGTAAAACTGATTAACATCTGATATACTATTGATTTAATTCTGATATACTAATGTTGACAGATATACTCCTGATATATATGTGATATATGTTTGATATATATATGATATGAAATTGATTTACTTATGATATAACTATGATATCTTCTACTATATGTGATATAGAACTGATTGACTTCTGATATACTATTGATTTACTTATGATATACTAATGTTGACAGATGTACTCCTGATATATATGTGATATATGTTTGATATATATATGATATGAAATTGATTTACTTATGATATAACTATGATATCTTCTACTATATGTGATATAGAACTGATTGACTTCTGATATACTATTGATTTACTTATGATATACTAATGTTGACAGATATACTCCTGATATATATGTGATATATGTTTGATATATATATGATATGAAATTGATTTACTTATGATATAACTATGATATCTTCTACTATAGGTGATATTGAATTGATTGACTTCTGATATACTATTGATTTACTTATGATATACTAAGGTTGACAGATATACTCCTGATATATATGTAATATATGTTTGATATATAAGAACAAAAAGAAATTGTGAAAGTTCACGCACGATAACTGAAAAGGGTACTAAAAAAATTAATGAACTTTTAGAGTGATGCATTTCAAATATTTGAAGATGATTGAGTGGTGATGTGAGATAGTTTGTTGAGTGGTGATACAGGTGTACAAGTTGTCCAGATGTTCCTTATTTTTCTCCAGGGTCATATTTGGTATCAAAAGATTTTAAAACTAAAATCCGATTAAATCCAAGCTATTTGAGATGGAAAATATTTGAAAGAAAAATGGAATTTGAAATCGTATATGATTTCAAATTCTAAATTTTAAATGTCATCCAAACAACAAAACTATTTCTAATTCACTATGATTTTTAAATCTTTACAAATCCGAGATTCAAACAGAGGGTTAAATGTCATTGTCTTCTACAAGGTGTCAGAAATCCTTCGCCATTTGTATAGCCAACATCACATAAATAATAACAACCTAAATAATAACGACCTAAATAAACCAACTGAATACTTAAGAATGTCCATAAATAGTTTTCTAATCTTTTTTTTTTTTTTTTGTAAAAGTCCGACCTAAACTATATACCAATCCATACATTATACATGTTACCTTTTGGAATCTTTAATTGATTCCCCCTAGATATAGTATCTCATAAAACTCTTGAGTACGAAGTTGAACTTTCCCATCTAGATAATATAGATGAATTGCATATCTTGGGAGCAAACTCCTAACACGTTGGTAGCAATTTCGTCTCTTCCTTGTTCGGTACCTAGGTCTATCAAGAGTACCGATGTTGACTTAAATGTAGGTTCCATGTAATGCACCTAGACAATTAATTAATTGAGGCCCAAGTTAATATAAACAATTTATTAATATTTAAATATGATTAAAACTAAAAAAAAATTACCTTAAACCACTCCCATTTATGCAGTTGGCAGAAACTGACTCAGGTTGTTTAAGTAATAACTCATGTAACCGTAACACAAAGTTAAGAACTCTATTAAAATGCCTACTAATTGCTTCTCCTGGCGTAGAAAATGTCTAACATATAACTTATTTTTTACATCATGTCCAGGAATATGTAAAAATATTACAACTATTTCCTCAACTTCCACATTTGTCGTGCCTATTAATTTTCTAGTTGTTTTAAGCATATTACATAATATAGTAAGACATCTCCTATTCATACATATAATCTCAAAACATTCTAAATCACTCTCGTATATTAGACGAAAAAAGTTCAATTGTCTAATTCAATGTCGATAGAAAGAACTTCCACGCATAAGTCTTCTTTGTGTTTGTCCTCTGTACATTATCATTACTACCAATAGGAAACATGTTTTCATTATTTGCTTTAGCATCTTTAAATAGGACAACAAGATAATAGGAATTTGTTATTTAGTAGTTGAACATATGTGAGTCATATCTACATAATAAACAAAATGTTCAAAATCACTACTACAATTTGAGGTAGTTTTTTACCTTTTGTGACGTTTTTTAACCATCACGAAAAGTTAGAAAAAAAACATGCTTTTCGTGATTTTTTTTGATGGAGAGACGCGTTTTTTTGTGGGAAAACACATCCATAAGTTTAAACTCCAACCCCCCCCCCCCCCCGGCAATTATATGACACCTTACTCAATGACGAACTTCCTCCTCCTCTAAAGTTCTAGAGAATTTCTTCCATCTAGCTAAATTTTCTCTCATATTCTTATCCTTGCATATCAAGTAAATCTTGTGTTGACCATGATTGTTGTTCAACCTGCAAACGTTGTGCCTCTAATAACTCCTCAATTATTGCAAGTCAAGCTTCCAATTTCTTAACGTATTCTTGTGAACATCCTGCCGACCCTTTTACTTGGTGGCTCGGCCCATATTTCATCCCTGTAATGTATGATGATTTTTTGTCGAGGGCTATCTCCATCGCATCTTCTTGACTTAATTCTCGACCTTCTTTTGATTTTTCTACCAACTCCACCATTTTGTCCTACACAAACAAATATATTACCTAGAATTCTGAATATATATTACCACTAAATTTATACCATCATACTAGTACTTATGTATTTTGAGCAAATTCGTTGGTCCAATCCTTCGTCAGATAACAATGAGTCACGTAAAACAACTCAAAGGGGCTCAAATATGTCTCATTTTCCTTTTTCTATAGCAACAGATTATTTAATAATAATGAAAGGCAAAACATATAACGCACTACCACATATCAGAAGTTTATATCTTATCTTCTCGATGTGAGAGAAATTATTTCAGTCCAGCTCGATGATTAAATGAGAGTTTTCTCCTACTTGCTTTCTTTTTCACATGAATATATCATTTATTCTAAACATGAATATTGAATAAGTTACTTTCCCTACAGTAGTCTCTCATCTATCACATAGCATATTCCAATCATTTTGTTGAATTCTTCCATATGGTTGTCGTCGAGCCATTGTTGGATCTTCAAATTCACAATAGTCTTTGTAGCGCGTCCCTATCCCATACTTGATATAATCCCATGATGACGAATAGTGACATCGACCTCAAATTTATTCTACACATGTAAACAAATAAATGTAGGTAATATCACATTCATTTTAAACAATTATACGATAAATAGAAATATAACAACATATCTTACCAATTTTGAATAGTGTTATTATAAATATTGTCCGTGATGTCCATTTCTTCTGTATTTCTAAAGGAACATTCTAACATGTCAGACAACTAATTTCACTGTTGAATAGACTGGCTAGATACCCAACAGGTTTGCTGCTTTTGCAGTCCACGAAATTGGTATGGGATTACCTCCATTTGCAACTATCATCACGACTCCTCGAGATTCTCTGCGAACTCCTAGTTCTCCATCATAGTCGTTATCTAACAACATTGTTCCTGCAAAATAAAAAAAAATTATCACACTTGTAATACTTTATCACAATTATATTGCATAACATTGAAACGATATTTCATATACCAATCATATGTATGTGTCAAAGTTATCGCTTTCTTCGTCATCGTCTTCTTCTTATGATGTTTTATAATTTTTGCATTCTTCCTCATCTTCATCTTATTCCTCATCAAATATGTCTTCCTTTATTACCTCATCGAAATCTAATACTATCTCGAGACTATCATTATTGTCGGAAATTATAATCGGTTCTATATCATCTCTATAAAATGTATGTGTTTCGAGATCCACTTCTTCAACTTGACACTGATTTATAACTTGTTCTTGTAAGTCAACTTCTTCTATCTCTGGCACATCCCATAAATGTCTATGTTCAACTTTTTGAACTACTTTCCATCTACTACCTAACTTCAGATCTTCAATATAAAATACTTGTTGTGCTTGGGAGACAAGTATGAATCGTTCGTTCTGACACCACAAATAACGTGTGTCTATGCTCGTAAAATTATGGTACTGAAGAATACGATTTTTCTTAGAATTCGTATCATACCAATCACACCTGAACAATAGTACTCATTTTTTATTAGTGTAGCTCAATTCGAGAACTTCTTTGATGACACCGTAGAAATCAGATTACTTAGTGTTATGTCTACCCATAACACAGACTCCACTATTTTGTGTTGTGCATTGATCATCGATCTATCGAATTAAATCGAGCTTCATTCGTAATACACCAATTATACGAATGAATTCGAATATCAGGACCACATGCTAATGTATTCAATTCATGCACAACAGCATCCGACTTTGAAGAAACTTTGGATGTCATCTAGAGACATATTTTACAAGAACAAAAGTCATAGAAATAGTGAACCATAGTAAATAGTTGATATAAAAAAATTTCATGTAGTAAAACTCACTTTTCTTTTGAACCATTATGGAAATGGAACTTCGTGCAACCTAGCTAAATTACCATTACATTCTCGTTGTAATTCTAATTCATGTTCTCTGTGAGACGATACCAATAATCAATAATGTTTAAAATAAATTTATCCAATTTGAGTATAAGAAAGTTCATACAGTCTATATGGATCCACTGCTTCGCAATTGGATAGAACATACCAATGCGCCCTTAGCAACTCAGCAGGCAATAATTCCTTCAGTTGTGAACCACCGATTGGACGTGCATTTTGTGAAAATACAGGAAGATGTTCCTTTGATTCTCTTAAGTCCACCATGTCATCATTTCGAATGGGCCTATTTAATTCGGTTTCAATTCCATCCAGATACATTGAGCAAAACGTCAATGCTTCATTCGCAATGATAGCTTCTGCTATAGAACCTTCAAGTCGAGCTTTATTTTTCACATATTGTTTCAGTGTCCTCAGACTCCTATGAGCATATGTGATATTAATTAGTTATATCACTAAATATCTTTTGTAACTAAACATATAAATAAAGGTTTATACCTCTCAATAGGATACGTCTAGCTATAATCGACAGATCCCACTAGTTTGGCTTCTTCAGGCAAGTGGATAGCTAGATAAACCATAACATCGAAAAACGCCATAGGGAATATTCTCTCAAATTTGCATAGAATCAATACAATTGCATCTTGCAACTTATTCAACGTCTCAACTTTCAATGTCGTTGCAGTCAATTCTTTAAAGAAATTCGATAGTTCTGCAATAGCCCCACTAACATCACAAGGCAAAAATGGACGAACCCCCACTAGTAAAACTCTTTACAGCAACACTTGTGAGTCATGACTTTTCAGGCCATATATTTTTCTGTCTTTAACGTTAACACATCTCGATACGTTCGATGCAAAACTATAAGGGAATTTGACGATTTTCAAAAAGCTACAAAACTTCTTTCTTTCATCTACCGTTAAAGTGTAGCTAGCATGCGATTTCAACAATTTGTTCCCAACTTGTCAGAGATGTAATTCTTTACGTATGTTCAATTTTATTAAATCCTTATGTGCTTTATCGGTGTCCTTTATTTTCCCTTCAATATTTAATAACGTGCACGTGACATTATCACTAATATTCTTCTCGATGTGCATGACATCTAGTTTGTGTCGAATTTTGAGACTTTGCCAATAGGGTAATTCAAACAATATGCTTCTCTTCACCCAATTAAATTCACTATGAAGTCCTTTCTGTTTCCACTGTAAAACGTTGATAGTTTTCCCAAGTGGCGGAAAAACAATGGAATCTAACTAGTGGACAACATATAATCTAGAAAAATGTCGTGGTGCAACTCTATTTTTTGTTTTCCCCATTGTACTATTTGCTTTTTCGCTAATGATGACTTTGTGGTAAGAATCGGCGATGTCACATGTAGCATATCTTACTATTCAATTTATCTGACGTAATGTCCTTATTACATACTAGACATGTCTTTTATCCTTTCGTACTCCATCTTGATGAATTGTCATAAGTTGGAAAGTTGTTGATTGTCCTTATCAAAGCTGGATGAAGTCGAAAGTTGTTACCACTACATGCATCATACGTATCAACACCGATAGACCATAATTCTTTTAACTTTTCTATCAATGGTTGCAAATAAATGTCTATCTCTTTTCCTGGGGATGAGTAATGACATGAAAAAAGATGATTCTTTCATACATTTCCAAGTGGCAAGTTATATGGAATCAATATTACTGGGCACATTATGACAAATTCATGCTTCCAAATGGATTCAATCATCAATAGTCAAGGCTAATTTTACATTTTTTGGTTCTTCTGCGAACCAAGAATGTTGTCTATCAAAATTTTTCCACGCCACAACATCTGTTCGATGTCTTAAAACCCCCTCATTTTCTAGTTTTTTTCCCTTATACCATCTCATTTCTTTTGGCGTATGGTTAGACAAAAGTAATCGTTGCAATCAAGGCTTCAATGGGAAATATTTTAAATTTTTTGTGGAATCTTTTTTCCTTTACCCTTGTTTGTTTTGTAACGAGATACGTTGCATTGTAGACAAACATCAGCTTGCTCATTTCTCTCCAAAATAAGATACAATCATTCTTCCAAGCATGTATTTTTTTCATATCCTAAACCCAAATCTCGTAACATCTTTTTTGCACCATAATAAGACTTTGGAATTTTACAATCATTAGGAACAGCTTCTTTAAGTAATTGCAACAATATATTAATTGATTTATTACTCCATAGATTAAGTACTTTGATATGCATTAACTTAATCATGAATGCTAGCACCAAAAATTCCACTAAAAAGTCTTCAGAAACTTCCAACTTCAGTGTTTTAAGTTTTGTTGCAACATTTGATATTTTCATTATGTATTCCCTGATGTTTCCTTTACCAACGTATCTTGAAGAGGTGAGTTTTGCCATAAGGGTACTCACCTCTGCCATATCGTTTTTGGTAATGTACTGCTTCATTTCCTTTAAAAAACCTTTGGCATTCGTTCCCTCAACAATAGAGCCTCTAAACGTTTCTAGAATTGAGCGCTTCATGATCATCAGACACATGCGATTAGACCTATCCCACTTCTCATTTCAACCTTATTAGGATTTTCCTCAGTTGAAGTAGGACGATCTACCCTTAATGCAAGTTCCAAATCCATACACCCAAGTACTATCTGGATGTCTTCTTTCTAGTCCTTAAAATTAGCCCCATTCAGTCTAGGAATGTTGTTGACTTCAGTGGACATATTCTCAGAATTACCAACCTTAACTGTATAAAGAACATAAGCTCAATATAGTAAGTAATGTCACACAGACATATATAAATATTCATGACATTCTAAATAAACTTTATGAGGACAAGTGAGATACCTAATGCAACATTTACATTCAGTCTTTGGACAAAAAATGTTAATTTACTAGTAATACTCTCAGTACAATAATAAAACATTAATAATTCATTCCTTTTACATGATAACCTTCCTTTGGGCCAACTAACAACTTAAAAGACACAACCTTATGTTATCCCTATTTATTATTGCATGTGTGTTTGTTGTTTGGCCAAATCGCAACCTACCCTAGCACGGTAGCCTTATGCGGCACTCCACTGGAATGCCGCAAACTTTATTTATTTATTCCTTTTTTAATAATCAATCACAAATTCTCATATGCGGCACTTCACGCAACTTACTTTTTTTTTAAACAGTAACTAATTCAATTTTGGTATGATCGATTTGATAAAATTAGGAAGAACTTATATATTAACCTTTATCAAATCAATCGACAATCAATTCAAACAATTTTCAAATTAAATAATTCAAAATTGTCGGATCAATCCAAATAGTTTTAATAATTCAGATTTCATGTTGTTTCATAATAAATTTGACTAAGGAAACAACCAACAAATTTATTCATAAACAGCAATTAAATATTTAGCAAACAACCATGCAAAACTTGGCTCTGATACCACTTGTTAGAAAACAAAAACTTTAATGTAGGATCTATGCATGGGAGTAGGCTAAAGAACTATAAGTTATTTCGAATTATCTGGATCCATGAGTAAATATTCCAAATTCATGTAGCAATATCTGCGTGGTTTGGGTCTTCCTCAAGTATGCAGCCTTAGATCAAAGATGAGAAATACTCTCTATTAGATGGGGAATATGAGACTAAAGGAGTATATTGGGGACCATAACCCTATATTTATAAGTTGATTCTAGGGTTTCCCATAATCCCCTAGGATCAACAGGCTGGTATCTGTCCAGCGGGCCACACCATATATAGGAAGTTTATGGGCCCTAATTAGACCACTTATTTTTCCCATGAATAGTAGTACATATAATTTATCATAAATTGTTACCCATTTAATGGAATTAATTAAATTAATTCCAACAGTTCTTGTAACGCCCAAGAAATTTCACCATTTCCAAACAGGGACCATTACTAAGACTACCTAAAATTTTCACATAAACAAGAGAATTATTTTCACCACAATACTAAGCAATAAAGCTACCACGCTTCTCCTGCACTACTTTAATTTTCAACACTCACGAGAGCTTGAACAATTAGAACAGCAACACTAAAGTTTTAAGAGAAACTCACATCCTATACAGATAAACCATTTAATATCGACTTCACATTAACCAAACCCTTCAAGGAAACTTTTACTAACTATAAACCATCCACTAAATGAATATTAACATCTCGAATGGCAATGAAGCAAAAACTAATTCAAGTACGATCAACTTAAACAAATGTATTATTAAATATCCTAAGTAGATTACAATCCCGTAGTTCAAGAGGCTAACAAAATTAATGTTCTAAAAGAATAATGAATCGGCAACCTTACAACATCCTTTAGACAATAAAACTAAACAAAACCAACCACTACCAACTAAACTACAGGATTAAATGGCCACCACTATCCAAACTAAAAGAAATTAATTGCACGCAGCATAGCTAATGGTCCTTCTGATCAAGCCTCCTCCTCACCATCACCATCCCAAGAGCTAGCTCGATATCTGCAAACTGGAGGGGAAAAGAGGGATGAGTACAACCACAGTACTCAGTAAGCAGCCCTTATCTGAAGGATCACGCATAAACAGCATGCTTATCAAGGAACAACGAGTCATGCTTATTAAAGGATCAACACACACACATCATGCTCAACCAAATCATGAAACATTCACAGTCATGCTTTTCATCACATTATGCATTCAAACATAGACACATTCTATAAAATTCGGTGACAACCACAACCAGGAACACATTAACTACCAGTACTAACCTCTAGTCTCCCTAACATCTCAAGTACCTCTACGCTTATCACCGCTACTCTAGCCTTCCACAGTTAACCCCTTCGAGCAGAGTCGGCCCCTGACCATTTATACCCAGAGCCCCAACCCTGCAGCATCGGCCCTCGACCATTTATACCCGAGGTCGTGAACTCTGCATCGACCCTCGACCATTTATACCCGAGGCCTCGATGTCTTACAATCTATTGGCCCTTGACCATTTATACCCAAGGCCCCAATAGTTCTCATTTCGAAAAACTCCTCGCATCGACCCCCGACCATTTATACCCGAGGCCTCGACGCTCATCTTTATCCAATATTGGCGTATCGACCCCCGACCATTTATACCCGAGGCCTCGATACCCAATTAGTGACGTATCAGCCCTCGACCATTTATACCCGAGGCCCTGACACTCACCCATTCACTTCATAACTTTCATAACTCCACATAACATTTCTAGCCTCCAACCAAGATTTCAGTACTACTTTCCTAATAACACCAACCACCACAACGCCCATCACGACACAACCACTAGTATGATTTCAATGCGTCACAGATCTCAAAAACACAAAGTTTGACAACAACCAACCTGCTCACAGCATAGCGCACACAAAGCTTCAACAAACAACCCTATGACATTCTTCACATAACATGCTTTTCACAACATAACAAATCCTAATCACTTCCAACCATACAATATCAGTAAGTTCCTAAAGTTGCAGACAACAAACAGGAATACCAGTCATATACATATCCAATATATAAAATAACCGCAAGTTACAATAACAGCATCGACCTTACAAACCTGTCCAACAATTAAAATAATAAGAGAAACATGTTTATAATGTAAAATCAGCAAGAACAATTTCTATTAACACACATCAACGCACACCCGCCCCCGTGCTACTTACCTTGTTATGTCCCAAAATTCTCACAAGAGTCCTACTTGTTACTACGCCATGCCTCAAGCATCAACAATCTCATAACAGTCCAATATGCGATACACCAAAATGATCATATGTAAAAGCCAATCAATCTAAAATAATCCAACATGATCCAACAGCTCCAACAGGCATCGTTCACAGAAAGGCACAACCAACAACTTAACCAAAATATAATTGATAAGTACCCAGCATACATCAGACACAACCGATTTCTCATAAATATTTAATATGCTTTCGAAACAACAGATTATAGCACCGGTATACAAATTTCATCACGAAAACAAATTAGAACATAACAACAATTCCATCATGGTCATCCAAAATTACCTGGCTACAATTGATTCACACAACCACATAATTTTCCCAAGATATATCAACCGTTTTATCAACAATGACGTTTACTAAATGATAACAACGACAAGAAACATGCAAATATCACGCATGGGCACACGAGCAAACAACCATATCATATCAGCACACAACAACCAATCCCTCCAGTAAGAACTACTTACAAACAAATGTCCTAAAGCTTCTAAGCTTGTTGAACACTTCCTACTACAAAAAGAGCACGATCTCGAGGTTAGTAGCCCATCAGAAACATTTACTTATAAACGAAACCGAGTTTAGGTAGAGTCGTTACCTACTAACTCACACTAAAACAACTTGGGTTAGGAGTGGGTCGACGTCGAGGGGGTTCGGGCTCCCAATCTGAGTTCAAAAGACCTTAGGCTTGCCGTCCTGATGTCTAAAAGCGATGGGCAACGCAAATCAAGGTCCGTGTGGGTGTCGATCAATGCCAAAATGTATCAGAACGAAGATATCGTCGCGAATCTACTACTGTTCGCGTCGGGATTGCAAAAAGAACGAGTCGCCGGAGCTGCTGTTCGCCGGAGACAGCCGTCGGGAGTTGCACACGTTGCCGGGGTTGAGGCTGTAGCAGTAGGTCGTCGGGGCCGCCGTGAAGCTGACCTGTGCGTCGTGCGCCGCCGTGGAGGAACGTCGTTCGTCGCACACCGCCGCGAGGAGCGCCGCAGGATGGTACAAAAACCGTCGCGCCGCCGTGACGATGCTGCACCCCTGTTTGCTGCTACAGATCTGGTCGAGGAAGGTGCGACTGCTCGGTTTCTCGCCGGAGATCAAGAAAGAGAGCCGAAATCTCGAGCGTCGCTGAAGTCGGTACACCAGACGCGTACTTCGCCGCTCCTAGGGCTCTTCTTCGTCGCCGTCGGAGGAGAGCTGGGTCGCCGGAGGGAGCCGTGCCGATGCTGCTTCGCCGGAGAAGAAGTTCGAAGGGGGGGGGGCTGGCGGCTCAACAAGGAGAGGAAGAAGGGGAAGGAGAAAAGGTGTTTTAGGGTTTCTTTTGTTTTCCAACATTTTCTGTAACTTTTTTTAAAACCTAAAAGCCCAAACCTTTATTCTTGAAGGTGGCCCAACTAAATAAAACAATGACCCAATAATTATAGTTTAAAAAAAAACAAATAAAACCCACAATCCTATACAAAATAGTTAACTTAAACTCTAAAACCCAAGAATAATAATTTAAAGAAAAGTAGAATTTACGAAGGAAAATCCTAAAACCCCCCTGAATTTAAGATTTAACTAAAAATCTCCTACATAGTTCGAGAACTTCAATTATCTTAATCCAATGAAATTAAGCTTAATTCTAATTTAGCCAAAAATTAGAATTTCAAAGTTAGAAGATCCAAGAATTAAAGTTATCAAGTTAGGGAAAAATCCAAAGACATTATTTGTCTCTTAAAATAAACGAGTCAGAGAACGCGGGACGTTACAGTTCTATCATTAGAATTTCTTCAACTTCTTCACATAAGGGAAAGATTAACTTTGATTAATAAAATAGGTCATTTGTGCTTCAAACTAACCAAGACCATAGGGTTGTGAATTTTCATGGTGAAATGGTATTGTTAGAGCTAGACTTGGTTGCAAGACACTATGAGGCTTAGTCAGGACTCTTAATACTAATACTTGTTTTAAAACTCTAATTATATACCATTGGTTTTAATATTCTTTAAGTTGCTTGAAAAAATTATGCTCTAATATGTGATACAAGAAAAACCTATTTAAAAACGTTGTGCTTGATATCTGCTACACCATGTTACATTATTAGACTTGTAAAAATTAAACATGATTGTATGATTAGTTGCTTTATTTTTCTACAGATTGAGCTTATATTTAAAGCACGCAGCCCCTTTATTGTAGAGTATAAATATTCTTGGGTAGAAAATGTCACTAATATATCTTGACTATTTTATGATGTTGCCTACCTAAGCTTTATTTTGTTGTTAGGTTTAGTATATTTTCTAACTGTTAATGTACATGAAAACAAACTTCATGAACAATAAAAAAGAAGGTAGTCATCTGAACAACTGGAACTTATTGTATTTTTGGTTGTTCATTCTATTTTTTCTCTCTTTGGTTGCAATACAGAGGCGATATGAAAAGGATGAAGAGATTTTATGTGCCTAGATTATGAGTTTGTCACACCTTTCACCACTCCAATTCAGTTGGTTGGTCTTTAGTTCAAGTGGAAAGCTTTTATTCATTTTATATTAAAAAGCTCTATTTCATTGTGTCGTATCTCTTCAAATTTTATCATAATGTAAGGCTACATTATTTTTCTTTTTCTCCGGCAGTGTGTATGAATTTTTTAGTTTTACCCTTTTAACATTAAAAAATTTCCATATATCGTAATGTTTTGAACTCTATTTCTTTGAGAGGCTTGATTAGTTTTCATTGTTGATAAATTCACACTCATAGACTTGTATCTTGAATATTTTTCTTGTTTTTTTTTTGAAAAAACATATGACTCGCACTTCAATCTGTACTGGTATGGAAGGTGCTAGAAAAGCAATGGTTGCAATGAACAAGGTAAGCACTCCGAATAAAATTATATGTTTCACCTGTATACTTGGATTTTACAATTAGATTTGAGTTCAAACACCCTCCCAAAATCACAATGTGGGGTGTGTTTACAATTTGCTTTAGTGTACTCATTTTATTATTGTTTGTCTAATTTGTGAGAATCCTAGAATAGTTTCTTCATCTTTGAGTTACACTATTGTTTACTGTGATTATTGTTTTTAAATTGTGATACTAGGCACTTATTCATTTTTTCGTTTGTTTTAGGGTGAAAGGATTATAAAATTTATTGGGATCCTCTCGACGTACAATATTTTATGGGGCATAGATGTGTTTAGAAGTGAGTTTGTTTTTCTTTATCTATTTCTTTCTTATTGATTTACCTTGATTTTACCAAACTGTCAATTGTTTTCTTTGTTAGGTCTTGCACAAACTTAAAAAGAAGTTGAGAATTGTGAATACAAGTAATTGATTCATAGACTTTTCTTTTTTGTTTCATTCCGTAAATATAATTGTACTAGTTTTATTCTGTAAATGTAATTGTACTATGTAAAAAATAGTCCTAGCAAATTGTTTCATACTTTGTTCATATATATATATAAATATGCTTCGATTTTAATAAATACAACTTCATTCTATAATTTCGTGTTTCCGTGACGTTAATGAATAGTAAAGTATATTGCTTCTTTTCTTTCTTGATGTTTTATTAGCATCATAAAATCCATTTTTCGTGATGTTTTTTAACCGTCACAAAATCGGATTATCGTGAAGTCTTTTAACCATTACAAAATCTATTATTTGACGTTTAAAAATGTCACAAATCAATCTTCCGTGATGTTTTTTAGCCACAACATCTATTTTCTTGATGTTTTGTAACCGGCATGAAATCTAAATTTGTCACGAAATTCGTTTTTCATGATGGAAATCCTTTTTCGAGACGTTTTATTAATCGTCATGAAAATGTCTGTTTTTCGTGATGTTTTTAAACTGTCCCAAATTCTACTTTTCATGACGTTCAAAATAAACATCACAAATATCTTTCGTGATTGGGACATAGGTGAGGTCGTAAAAACAATCAAGAAAAGGTTACGTGACATTTTTTAAACGTCACGTAAAGAATTTCTACAAGTGATCCTATCCATAATCAGTTGCTAAAATGTTTATAATTATACTACATCAAGTATTTGAGCAATACAATATGACCTAAAATAGTTCGCAAAGTCACAAATTTCTTCTGATCTACCCAAGTGATGAAGTTGAAACCATAAAAACTAAACTTATTGAAATTTAGTAAAATTTACATATAAAATAATTTAATTAAAATGTAGATTTTCTTATGTTAACTTGGTTGAATAATAATGAACCTTCAAATTGGATCAAGTTGTCCTTAATTTTCATGTCCTGAATAAGATTTAGTAACCAATTTCAACAAAAGAGGTGTGGCAAATCTAAAGTGAAATTAAGGGTCCATTTGGTCCCCTTGCTAACTCGTAAATGATGGTTAAATACATTTAGTCTTGAAAAGAATTTGAATTGTTCAAATTTATTAAAAGGAATTAAAGTTAATTGTATGAGATGCAATTAATATAATGTATGTTGTTACATTATGATATAAAGTTAATTTTAGATCGGATTCAAAATTATGAGAGAGATTTATATTAGAATTTGGTTCTAATATGGTAGATTAATTTAAGTTTAATTAAATTAAATATGATTTAATTAAATTAATGGGTTATGTTAATTAGATTAAATTAAATTAAATTAATAATTTTTTTTAATTAATTAAACTTGATTTAATTAATTATTAATTAAAATACTTTTAACTAAATAAAAAGAAAAAAAAAAGAAAAACGAGAAAACCTCTCATTTCCCACCATCAATGGTGGGAGGTGGGGAAGTGGTGACTTCTCCCTTACTCTTCCTCCTTATAAAAGGGAGATTCTCCCCTTCTTTGTGTTCAGTTGAATGAGTTTAAAAACTCTAACAAGAAACCTCTCTCTCAATCTCTTGATCTTCCTCTCAATTTTAAGACGGTTCCCACAAATCGAGTTCTTAACATCCAAAGGATAGCGATGAAGGCTTTTTGGTGGCATTGGTGTCTACGTTGAAGAAGTGTCTTTAGGTATGTTTCACTAATTCCGTTTTTTATAATGCTTTTGTCTTTTATTTGTTGCATTTCTAAAACAAAATCGAAGCACACGCATTCATGGGCTTCTGTTGCAGGATTCGATCTCTTCACAATGACGACATGTTTTGGGATCGACCCCTTCATCGCAGTCCACCGGCTGAATATTGACCTTGAGGCTAAATCGGTCCGACAGAAGAAAAGGGCCATGGACGTCACTCGGAACGCCGCTATAGCTAAAGAAGTTCGACAAGCTACTAAAAGTTGACTTCATCCGAGATGTCCAATACCCCAATTGGCTATCTAATTGGTCCTAGTTAAAAAGGCCAATGGGAAATGGCGAATGTGCGTTGACTTCACCAACCTGAACAAAACTTGCCCGAAGGACAACTTCCCTTTGCCGATAATTGACCAGCTATTGGACACCAGCGTCGCGCATGAGTCGCTAACGTTCATGGATGTCTACTCAGGATAAACTAGATCAAGATGCATCCTGCAGACTAGGAACATACCTCTTTCGTCACAGAATTTGGCTTGTTCTGCTACAAAGTCATGCCATTTCGACTGAATAACGCGGGAGCTGCCTATCAGAGAATGGTAACCAAAATGTTCGCCTCCCAAATAAAGAAGAACATGGAGGCCTATGTCAATGACATGCTCATCAAAAGCCGCACTGCCTAGCAGCATAAGGACGACCTAGCTGAGGCCTTCCAAGTCATGAGAAGCCATGGCATGAAGCTCAACCCGGCGAAGTTCACGTTCAGGGCACATTGGGTAAATTCCTTAGCTTCATAGTCCATCAGCAAGGAATTGAGGCAAATCCCGAGAAAATCTGAGCCATTCTAGATATAAAATCCTCAACTAACCTAAAACAACTTCAAAGCCTAAACGGGAAGGTCGTCGCATTGAATAGGTTCGTCTCTAAGTCCACTGACAATTGTTTGCCATTCCTCAAGACCCTAAGGAAAGAGTGCAAGTTCGAATGGATGGATGAATGCGAGCAAGCCTTCATACAGTTAAAAGTATACCTTGCGTGAGCACCCCTCCTCGCCAAATCGTATCCAAGGGACGACCTGTACCTCTACCTGGCAGTGTCGGATAGCATAGTCAGCTCGGCTGATCAAGGAAGAAGGAGGCAAGTAGTCTCTGGTATATTACGCTAGCAAGGCCATGATAGGGGCCAAGACCCACTACACGCAAGTCGAAAGATGGCTCTAGCGCTAGTTATTTCAGCCCGGAGACTGTGGCTCTACTTTCAGGCTAACCGGATCATACTTCTGACCAACCACCCTCTTCAGTAGGTACTCAAAAAACCAGAAACCTCGGGAAGTGGGCCATCGAGCAGAGCAAATATGACATTCAATACTCTTCCATAGTATTTATAAAGGGCAGGTTGTCACAAACTTCATAGCCGAACTGACCCCAACTCCAACCCAAGCCACCCCAAGGGTCGCCCCAGAACGTTGAACCCTCCACACTAATGGGTCTGCCAACGAGCAGGATTGCGGGGCGGGAATCTTACTGACCAGTCTGGAAGGAAGCCGTCACGAGTACACCCTATGCTTCCAGTTTCAAGCCACTAACAACAAGGTCGAATATGAGGCAATAATTGTCAGACTCCGACTGACGAAATCAATGGGTGCGCTCAACATCAGTGTCCTCAACAACTCGCAGATGGTGGTCAACCAAGTCAACCAATAATACCAGGCTAAGGACTAGCGGAAGGCCACACACCTTAAAAAGGTGTGCTTGCTCTTGGACTCCTTCGAGGTCCATACTATCGAGCAAGTCTCATGGCTAAAAATGTTAATATGGACGCACTGGCCCGGCTTATGTCATCCTACGAGACGGATCTCCCTTGAACGGTAATGGTAGATCATGCATGACTCAAGCCTCGTCGAAACCTCAATGATGGACATTTACCAACCAAAGGTAGAAGACTGGACGACCCCCTTCATCAAGCACTTGGAAAACGGAGAGGTACCTAAAAACCGAGTGGACGCACATCGGCTCAGGAGGCGAGCAACAACTACATCCTAAAGGATCAAATCTTGTACCAGAGAGAGGATTCACTCCCGCTTCTCCAATGCGTGGAGCCCGACGATGTTAGCTATGTCCTTAGCGAAGTCCACGAAGTCAACCATGGAGACCATCTGGTCGGTCGGGCACCTGTGATCAAGATCTTACGCCAGGGATATTACTGGTTGACCTTGGAGAAAGATCTATGAAGTTCGCACGAAGGTGCAACCGATGCCAACGAACGGTTGTCGTATCGAGGTTGCCCGAAGCAACTGACCAGCCTCACTACTTCATAGCTGTTCGCAAAGTGGGGGATCGATCTGATCGGCCCACTTCCCATGAGGAAGGGCCAAACCAAGTTCACAGTCGTCGCAATTGACTACTTCACAAAATGGACGGAAGTCGAGCCGCTCACCACTATAACCGAACAGAAGGTAACCAACTTCATATGAAAATGCATTGTGTGCCGGTTCGACATCTCCCACACAATCATCTCTGACAATGGTGAGCAGTTTGATAATACAAACTTCAAGAAGTTGTGCTCAGACCTGGGGATCAAGCACCTCAGCTCATCCCTGGCCCATTCTCAAACCAACGAGTAGGTCGAAGGCGTGAACAAAATTATCAAGAAAATTCTGAAGGCAAAACTGGAGGTACTTGAAAGCCTCTGGGCTGAGGAGCTCCCCAGCCTGCTCTGAAGGTATATGACCACCCCACGATAAACTATTGTCGAAACCTCATACTGCTCTTCTTTGGTATGAAAGCAGTGATACCCATGAAGATGGAGTTGCCTCTAAGGATAGAGGCTTTCAACAAATAGCATAACGCACAAGGAATTTTAAGCTCCTTGGACTTACTAGAGGAATGCAGGGAGGCAGACCACCTCTATGTGGCTCAGCATCAGAGCCGAGCACTAACGCAACATTCCTCTCGCATGCTGAAGGTGCCCATTGTTGGGTGTGTTGCCCTAAACTCGTAGTTTGTATTTATGTAAAAACAAATTTGTATTCAATCAATTTGTTGTTGAATTTCATAGCATTGCATTGTCTAATTCAATAAACTAAACATCTAAGGTTAGTGTCATGTAACCGGGATAGTATATATACTAGGTATATATTTGATATATCCTCAATATACAAGTGGATAATGTCCTGAGAATAACCTAAAGGGTCAATGGTATATGGATAAGGCTAGGTACCTTATCTTGGGAATACTATGGATACGACCCACTTTGTAAATGTTACGGACGACCTGATCCAGGTCGTTCGTGTGGAGACATGCGAGTAGGGGTATCCTATCTTTAGATGCGAGACCGGACTGCGAAATAGCCAATCTTTAGATGTAACACTGTTGACTAACAAATTACTATTTCATATGATGACCGACAACTCATTCTTAATCCTGAGTGGGTTATGGACTACTGCCCATGACAGCTCGTCCTTTGATCTGTATGGGTGAGAGTTGCCCGAGACGCCAACTCAACATTCTTACCATTTTGGGGACGAGACCAAGTGGGGAGCTGGGAACATAACTTTACGAGATATAATTCACTCATCCCCAACTTTCGGAGAGTAGATGAGTGTTCTCTTAAATGCTCACTCCGGGACTTGAGGGGCCCCACCCTCTCACTAGCCCAAGAGGGACTTTCGGTTATTGGTTGGACCATAACCAGGTTGTTCATTAGAGGAGTAGTGGTATTTAAGGAGTAAGATGTAACATAGGGGTAAAATGATAATTTGATCTAGCTTGAGTTACGAGCACTCGTAAAAGATTGACTTGCCATTAATGGTTGTATATCTGTGGACACGAAAATATTTGGCAGTGAGAATAGTGCAACTACGGGTCTTTAGTGGAGTGACCCGTAGTTAACGAATGTTGATTAACTCGGTCAATGAGTTTGACCGATTAATCTCGCATCATTAGAGCTTCTGATCTGTAGGTCCATTAGGTTCCTTTGGTAGCTCACAACGGGTAAAATGTGGATCAAGTTTTTGGAAAATTTTGAAATGTTCAAATTGCTCAAAGGATTGTATGTATATTGTTATATTATAATATATGGTTAATTCTAAATTGAAACTATATATTATGCGAGAAATTATTTGAATGAGATTCAAATAAAAATCAATATGAATAGGATTCATATTAAAACTATAGGTTAAAAATAATGTACATAAGATGTACAATAAAACTATAGGTTATATTAGAGAATTGCTTTAGAATATGATTATATTTTGTGAATAAATAATTAACGGTTAATTATTTATTTTAATTAATTAATTGTTAATTAGATTAATAATTAAATATTTAATATTATTAATTAATAAGATTAATTAATTTTATATATTAATTATTAAATATTAATATTAATTATAATTAATAATAATCACTCTGCTACTTAATTGCAGGGGAGTGGGTGGTTTTGTGATGACGTTGGGTAACTCCTCATGTCAAGTTGGTCTTGGCAAAAAGGTTCTGCATAGTTTCAAAACAAAATAAGAAAAAAAAAGTCTCTCCATTTTTCTCTATTCAAGATCTCTCTAACCCAATTTTCAATTTGTTGCTCCCAAAAGTAAGAGTTCTCATTCCCAGAGGATAGCGGGAAGATCATTCGGTAGTATTCGTTGGATTTATCAAAGTTTTTGAAGAAAGTCTTCAAATGTAAGTTTCGGTTTCCTCTGTATTTTCCGTTTTTGTGCTGTGTTTTTGTTCCTTAAAAATCAAGAACAAGATCGTCGTTTCCGCTGCGGGATTAACGTCTCATCAATTGGTATCAGAACCAGGTTTCAATCCTGGAACCTGTGGGCTATTGGCCCACCACGCTTCCGCCCGTGGATGAAGACTCTTCGAGTCATTTCCCAAACCGACTCTTGGATATCCCTCATGTGACGGTAGGGGTTGAGTGGAGAAGGTCTGGGAGGGAGATCAAAGTAGGAGAGTAGTGCGTCTACACCTGACCCCTCGGGTCGTGGAGAAGACACGTCGGATTGTAAGGTCTCCTCGACATGAACTATTGAAGAGGCGATGAAAACATCGAGAACTTCAACCACGGCAAATACAACCTCCCTTGTCCCCTATTCTCCTCAATCCAAACTCCATATAGTGTGGAGAGCAAAGACCGGACCCAGATCATCTGTGCAGTGAATCACAGGAGAAGGGTCGGAAGAGACAGCGTTGCTCGAGGACGGCTTGACGACATCCTCTACCCAGAATACAGGTTCCTCGACATGCGCCTTCGTTGAGGGACCAGCTGCATCCAACCTCGATAAGTGATGTTTCTTGAGATGAGGCACCACCTCCTCCGAGTTGGTTAGCAATTCAATCGACGGACTCCCCTCGTTAACTTCAATCCTAAGGACAAGAGGGGACATTATTGTCGTCGCATTGGTAGATGCTACACTACCATCGGTACAGCCCCCACCAGGAGAGGCTTGCAACACTATGAAGCAAGTTGAACGGCTGATTCTGGTGGAGAGGCCAACGTTGCCTGCATAAGATACCTTGTCATGAGAAAACAATTGACCCATCGGGTTCACATGAATAGAAGTTCGAAAGGCTTACCACTCGACAGATCAGCCTGCTTGGTGGAATCGTCACAGCCCCAGACTGGCCCGACGGTGTCTACAGCGAGGCTGTGGGGCTCTAACTTCTCGTCTAAAATAATCAATGCAAGAACCCTCGCGAAGAGGGGAAGATCTTGAATCCTCTATATCACTGACAACGATTCGAGAGAAGGGAGTGCTACCCCACTCGGTAGTGCTGCAAAGGGGAAAGCCTCGGTGTCAGAGCTGGAACCGCAGGAACCTTGGAAGAAAACCAAAGAAAATGAAAAAGGAAAGCAACCGAACACTCATCATTTTCCCCAGAGCGGCTACGCACATGGCCGCAAATCGGCTCACCACCTGATAGCCACCGTCCACCAACGAAAAACCAGCGATCCTTCCAATGCTTGTTCAATGTCGGAGGCCATAAGATTATCCCATGATGGGATTTCAGGCTGTAGAACCCTAGGAAGTCCAATATCGACTTTAGCATTGTCAAAGCAGTCAGCGGCCCAACGTCATTTGTTCCCCATTGCCGAGTTTCAGCCAAAGGATGGCCAGCGCATCATCATTCCCTAGGCATTGGGGGCAAGCTGCACCGACGGAACCCAAGCAAAGGATAGGAACAGTTGGGTGAACAATGAAAGTGGAAGTCTCATCCCATTGGAGAACATCTGAGGATAGAAACTCGCCCACTTTGAAGGAGGGGAGTTGATCCTCTTGTCCTCTTCCGACAAATGCATGAGAACGTAATTGGGGACATGATAATCTGAACGGATGTCCACAAGGTCTTACTCCGTCGCAGCGACGGAACATGAGTCACGGCAAGGTGATTGCCGATGAAAGGAATGTTCCTGCGAGCTGCCATACTGAGATTGCAGAAATCAGAGAGAGTTGTGAAGGCGAGAACGGAAGAAGGCAAGGTGGATCATCATCACCCCCACTAGGGAATTTAAAGCCTCCTCAAGTGTCATTTCGAATCCCAACGGCACTTGAAATCACAACCACTGACTTCGCCGCTTCGCTCACCGCGCAAGGGATGCGACGACCTACGAAACAGCGACGGACATGTGTCCCCTCATAAATGTGACCGTATGAACAAACATCAGGCCATCACAACCGATGCTCAATACGGGCCCTATGTCCCGATATGAGAAGATCCTCTGCGCCACATGCCTTACCATGTATACTGCACGCGCCCCGCTTTACTTCAACACTTTCAGACCTGGCCCTCCCTAGCAGGGTAGCCCAGTCCCGAAAGAGGGATGACTGTTGAGGGTAAAATTGAGGAGGACACGTGTCAGTAGTTTCAGGACGCAGGGCCACAGACGATTACGTGTCATACGCTGAAAGGACAGGGGAGCGCGCCTCAACTCCTGTTGTACGGGAAGCACGTCGAGTATTACAATCGAACAGCTGTAGGCGAGAAGTTTCAGGCCTGCAGGCACAGACGTACACTCCCTCGTCAGATGTCATACAGCTCAGCACAACCCTGTCACCTCAACCATCGTCTTTCTTGGTCGGCCATTCGCGCCTAAAGGGAAGGACCCTCACCTTTGCTAAGTAAATCAAAAACCTATCACTAAAACCATAAAGGTGACTTTTCCTATTTCCTACTCTAATTTCTAACTTGAGTGATAGAGGAACTATCTCAATTATGCATGAGAACTCCCCTATTCGAGGTGAACCCCCACAACAATAATAAGGATAACCCCAATAACAAGATTATGAACCAATCCTAAGAAAGTTAAACAGATTTATGCTTGGTAAGATGATCAAAGATCAAGAAGAAAAGAGAACTTGTTCCTATCTTCAAGATTTCGAACTCTCCACAACCTAATTGATCAAACTAGATTGAAAGTTATAAACATGCATTCTAAACACGAGAATACGAAGAAACCTTAAAGCTTGAGAGAGACTAAACTCAATCTGAAATTTCATTCGTCAAATGTTGTCCTTTGAAAAGCAAATGTACATCACTATTTATAGAAATTGGAAAACATACCATGAAATGACACAACTCTTGGCCTAAATAGTCTAAATACAACCACCACTCTTTCAAATCCATTCATGAACCCTTTTAAATGCAAATATATGGATTTGAAAAGTACATAATAAATTAAATATGTGGATGAATCTGTATTTTTAGATACATGAAGTTTCTTGGAGGACAAGATGTCTTTTCAAGTTTGAAGGGATGCAATTCTTCACCAAATGTGAGAACCTTAGCTTGGAAGTGACCATTCAATCCTTCTCGTAGTCTTTTAGCTCTAGCTCTTGTGATTGGAAGGTTGACTTTGAGCATAAGCTTCATTTGAGCTGATTTGAGCTTGCTCCTCTTGTAGACTTTCCCCGTGCACTCCATGAGCACTCATTTCTATATCATTTTCCCTTTCTTCGAAAAGATTCATCCTTGAATCTAAAGGATCTCCTTGCATGGCAAATTTGAAATCATGTGCATTCCACGGTCTTACACTACTTGGACCCCTTCCGCTTGGGATTTTTGGTCGTGGATGTGGTAGGAAGGGAAGTTGGGATGATGCTTCTGATATAGCCTCTTGGACTCATTCGTCCCATGTAAACGGCATTAGCTCATGTTAGAAGCAACTCTTGACTTTTAATTCTCAATAAGCAGTTTAACCTCCTGCAAGAATTCAGAAGAAAATCTTGGTACACTTGGTTTAAGTGCATCCATTAGAAAGCAACTTCGTTCTTTTACAAGCTCATGTATATGTCATTTTGAAAACAAAATAATACTAGCTTCAGAAACTCTTGTAATCGGTCCATTTTTCTCATCAACACTTTTCTCTTGCTTCTCACTCTTTTCACCCTCTTTTACTACTTTTGTCTCACCCTCTTTTTCAAAGCATAACTCCTTACAATCTTTGAATGCCTTCTCATCACATATAACAATCTCATCATTTGAATATTTCTCTTTGACATTAGACGTAACAATCTCAAGTTTCGTTTCTTCCGTGGGATTTGGATGCTCTCTCTCATTTCGAATTGATTTGTCATCCTTTTGAGACTTGGGAAAGTCTTCCTCTCTTTGAATTGAATGTGCAGCTTGTCTCTCCTTGGCTTGGTCCCTCCATTTTAATTCTTGCTTTAACTTGGAAATGCACTTCTTGGATTTCGCATTTCAGCAAAATTAGCTCTCATAGCCTTCCAAAACCGATCCTTACTAATTTGACGATTCACATGACGTCTTCGCCTCGCGTGAAACATTTTGACTTCTAATATCTCAAACTTTAAGCAAGTCTTTATAGTATTCTTATGTGAATCATGCAATAACACTTCAATATAACATAGAATGTGAAAAGTTACAAAATTCTAAAATTTAGGAAACAAATACAGAAACTTTTTCTAATAAGTAAAATGGAGTGGAAAAAGAAAGAGATATTAGTGAAATTGTGTGAATCAAAAGAAGACGAAGAGTATGATAAAAGATGAATCAAATATGAGAAGATGAAGAGTCAAGCGAGATGAAATTAGATGTAACGATTGGATAATGAAAAAAAGACAGATGAAGAACAAAGGAAAGCAAATAAGATATAATTTTTTTAGAGCCAAAGCCCTGATACCAAATGATAAAGGAACTAAATTATGCATCATAATTCCCCTATTCGAGGTGAACCCCCACAACAATAATAAGGATAACCCTAATAACAAGATTATGAACCAACCCCAACAAAGTTAAAAAAATTTATGCTTAGTAAGATGATCAAAGATTAAGAAGAAAAGAGAACTTGTTCCTATCTTCAAGATTTCGAACTCTCCACAACCTAATTCATCAAACTAGATTGAAAGTTATAAACATGTATTCTAAACACGAGAATACAAAGAAAGCTTAAAGCTTGAGAGAGACTAAACTCAATCTGGTATTTCATTCATCAAATGTTGTCCTTTGAAAAGCCAATGTACATCCCTATTTATAGAAATCGAAAAGACACCATGAAAGGACACAACTCTTGGCCTAAATAGTCTAAATACAGTCACCATCCTTTCAAATCCATTCATGAACCCTTTTAAATGCAAATATATGGATTTGAAAAATACATAATAAATTAAATATGTGATGAATCTGGATTTTTAGATACATGAAGTTTCTTGGAGGACAAGATATTTTTTCAAGCTTGAAAGGATTCAACTCTTCACCAAGTGTGAGAACCTTAGCTTAGAAGTGACCATTCAATCCTTCTTGTAGTCTCTTAGCTCTAGCTCTTGTGATTGGACCTTGTGGCGTAATGATTGGCTCATGATTGGATTTACTTTGAGCATAAGCTTCATTTGAGTTGATTTGAGCTTGCTCCTCTTCTAGACTTTCCTCGTGGACTCCGTGATCACTCATTTCTATATCATTGAGCGTCAGAGTGTATTAGGCGAGACACTACACCAGCATCGAGTTTTCTGGTTGTAGGCTCATTTGATCCTTGGCGAAGCTAGTCGTCTGAGGGACACGCGGACCTCTCTTAAATTCGTCATCAACAAAGTAAATTGGTAACATAAATTGTATTTAATTGTAATATAATTAATTTATGAGTTACAATGTATTAAAAGATATTAAAAAAATCATAATGGTTGGTTTTGTAGATTTCTAGAGACTTTCAAATAATAATAATTGAATTAAATGATTATTTTTCTAAATAAATATTGCAAGGGTATATTAAAGTAATTAATAAAAAATTGGAATGATAAAATAGACCAAAAATGTCTTTTTAAGTTCCTACCATTTAATATCATATAGATATAGATTGTGAAATTGATTGTGAAAATTGGTTTATACTTTTAGGCTTTAATGAATTGACCATTATTCAAGGAAGCAATTATTCAGAGGTCGTAGGATTTCTTCTCGAGGTAAATGATTTACCATATCGTTTCTAAAAATTTTATAAATAGTTTTCAAATCATTTCTAAAAGTTAGGTAAGTAATTTCTCCCTAGCTTTTTATGAAAGTTTTGTAAATAGTTTCCAAGGTTTATCATGGTTTTGATAAATAATTTTGAAATAGATATTTTTTATTGTGAAACATTTGAAAGTAGGTTTTGTACGGTTTGATAAGATTTTGTTTGAAATAATTTAAGTTCTTTGGACCGATTTGTTATTAAAAGTATGTGTTTTATTTTCCTTTTTTGTAAGTATTTAGATTGGTTCGATGGGGCTATCCCGATATGCCATTTTTGTTTTGGAAATTATTATTTGCTTATTTGGGGTAGTAGTCTAACTTAGAATTGATGGATTCATGTTATGACTTAATTGTGGAAAGCACTTTTGTTGTTTGAGAAGATTTATGTGCGTTTTTCACTCACGTGACCGTGACCTCATTGTTTAAGTCAATATTTATTCGACGACTCTTATTGATTGATAGATGTTACTGACGGGTAACCACATATGTTATGTAGGCTACCCAAATAATGCATCTTCCCCCTCTAATATTGAAAGTATTTATTCAATGAAAGTTTGTTTTGAATTATTGAAAGTTATGATTAAATAAAAGTTTGTTTTGAATGATGGAAAGTATTCATTGATTGAAAGTTTTGTCTTATTTAAAGATTTTAGTTTCAAATATCTAGTTTGTTTGAAATTTTTGATAGTTGTATTAAATGTTTTATGAGTTTTTTAAAGATTCGACCCGTTTGTATTTGTTTGTTTATGAATTTTTTGAAAGGAAAATTGGTGTACAACCAATATGAAGTAAAACTAATGAACTGGATTCAATCCAAAATAGAATACAGGGATGGCTTTAAATAAGAAGCCATTTAACTAACTAACTGTTTAACCACAAGCTATCTAATGGCTACTAATCTAACGGCTAGATTAATAGAATAGTTTGGTTATAAGCTACATCAAATTCCTCCTGCCAAAAAAGAGAACTTGTCCTCGAGTTTATTTGGCTAGAACAAATTTATCTGCTATGTTGTATTCGTAAATATTGGCTACATTGAAAACTGGGTTGATTGTTAAGTCAGTAGCTAAGTTAATCTGATATTCAGTGTCACCATATTTTTGAATTACTTCAAAAGGTCCAATCTTCTTGTCATGTAGCTTGTGATAAGTTCCTTTAGGGAAACGGGACTTCTTGAGGTAGACCATGACAAAGTCTTCGAGGTTAAATTGTTTTGCCTGTCTATGAGCATCTGCGGCTGTTTTAAATGAAGTTGTAGCTTGTATGAAATTTTCTGTCACTTCCTTGTGTAGCTCAATGATTCTTTCAACCATATGTTCTGCTTCCTGGTTAGAATCCATAGTATATGGAAGATTAGTAAGATCTACGGTTAGCCTAGGAAGCCGAGTATAAACAATCTCGAAGGGGGACTTCCTTGTGGATCAGTTTTTCATATGATTGTAGGCAAACTCAGCTTGTGTAAGAGTAAGATCTCACTGCTTCGGTTTGTTGCCTCCTAACACCTTATGAGATTCCCCAATGTTCTATTAGTGACCTCTATTTTTCCGTCTGTTTGTGGGTGGCTAGTTGTGCTAAACTTCAAACCTGTATCAAACTTTTTCCACAAGATTTTCCAAAAATGACTTAAAAACTTTACATCTCGATCTGAAACTATAGTCCTTGGAATACCATGCAAATGTACAATTTCTCGGAAAAACAAGTTAGCAATGTAAATGGCATCTGAATTCTTCTTACAAGGTAAAAGATGAGACATTTTACTAAAACGATCTACAACAACTAAAACTGAATCATAGCCTCTTTGGGTTTTGGGGAGAGCAAGTATAAAATCCATCGATAGATCTTTCCAAATAGATTTATGAATTGGTAGGGAGAGTATAAACCTGTGTTTTAGGATTGTCCTTTAGCCGTTTGACAAATGAGGCAACAGTTCACCAAGTTGTACACGTCCCGACGAAGTTGAGGCCAAAAGAAACGTGTTGGGACAAGATCAAGGGTCTTATCACACCATAAATGTCCTGCCAAACCGCCACTTTGTAGGTCCCTTATCAAGATCTCACGAAGGGATGTGTGGGGAATACACAAACGATCACCTTTAAAGAGAAACCCACCGACAATGTGAAAGTCTTTACAATTGATGTGTTGGTTACATTGGATACAAATGCTGTGAAAATCGCAATCATGTTCATAAGTTCTTGGTAGGTGGTCAAAAGCTCTTATTTGTCCTGCAAGAAGAGAGGAGGCTAGCTTTTCTACTCAAAGCATCAGCCACTTTATTAGTAATACCAGCTTGATGTTTGATTACAAATTAAAATTTTTGTATAAAAGAGATCCAAAAAGCATGCATACAATTAATATTTTTTTAGGTTTGTATGTATTTAAGAGAAAAGTGATCAGTGTATTGGAAAAATTATTTTCCAATTAAATAGTGCTCTCATTGCTTGAGGGCCCTAATTAAAGCATACAACTCTTCTTCATATGTACATCATTTTTGTCTCAGAGGGGTAAGTTTTTCACTAATATATTCTATAGGGTGTCCTTTTTGAGACAAGACAGTTCATATTCCTATTCATGATGCTACTTCAAATGGTTGTGAAAGATCAGAGAGTCCTAGAACGGGGTGGAGCTAAGTTTATCCTTAAGATCCCTAAGAAAATTTATTTTTCTTTAAACATTCTGTGAGAGAGGGGCTGCTATAATGCTGAAATGACGGATAAACTTTCGATAAAATAAAGCTAACCCTAGAAAACATTGAACATCACGAATAGATGTGGGGGTAGGTCGTTGTTGAATTGTAGATATTTTGGAGGAATCAACTGAAATACCAAACTTATTGATAAAAAAGCCAAGGAATGCTATCTCTGGAGTCATAAATGAATATTTAGCCAAATTTATATGTGTTATGGATGAGAAAATCCTTATTTTCTACAATTTGAATTCTTCTTATTTCAGGAATTCAAAAGGGAAGTTATATCTGGATGCCATATGATTCAAGAGAAGATATCTTATATTCAAAAGGAGAAGATATCCTGATTGCCTCAAGATTTTCCTCAGATTCAGATAACCAAATTTCCTAGATGTATCAGGATTCGAATACTACAATCCCTGGAGGGATCAGGATTCAACTCCAATAAATAGGAAGTAAGTCAAACCCTAAGGAAGGCGACAAATCTCTACTCTTTGCTATGCTCACAACACCCTACACTTTACACTCAACTACTCCAATTCTGACTTAAGCATCGGAGCCTGTGTGGTAAGAGCCACACCGGTCTTTAGTGCTATTTTGTTTTACAAGTCTTGTCGATCCCTTTTATTCTAGAAGATTGGTGAGAATTTGGCGAAAATCCCAGAATGCCAAATTTCTGCATCAACAATTTGCGCCGTCTGTGGGGACGACTAAGATCTAAAAGTCAGGACGATTGACGACGAAATGATCAAGAACTACTTAACGATGAATGTCATATATTCTAGAGGTAGACCACAACTTTTTAACGACAAATGTCATACGACTCGGGGGCTTCCCTTACCTGAGGTAGCCGAGAAAAAAAACAAATCAATGAGTTTTGAGATAGGACCCAGAACGAACGAATCAACAAATCCCAGGACAGATTTTGGATGAGATAAATCGACGAATTCCAAAACAGGCTCTGAGATAAACAGGTCTACAAATCCCATAAAAGAAAAAGTAACTGATTAACATACGGAGTTTCTACTTCAGACGATGGTAAGTTTGCTATGTAATTCTGGTTGTTTATGATTACAAGAATTTAGGTTTAATTTTATGGTAACCGTATATTTAGTAGATCGCATAATTTAGGACTGATTTTTTGGTAACTACATGTTGATATTATGTTTCCAAAGATAGTTACTCGTTTGTGATTTAAAAAAGTTCCTAGCATCTGAAATTTAATTAATTACTTATTACTTGAGCAATTATCTCTTTATATATTATGAATAAGACTTTTGACATCTAAAATGTAATTACATCTTTATTACTTGAGCGTTTATCTTTTACTCTAAATGAAAATCTCTTATGTGGGGGCATGGGTAAGTAAATCAACAGCTGGTCAAGGAACTCGAACAGGGACAAACCTAGAAGCAGGTCGATAAGCTAAAAGTCAATCAGTGAAATCAGGGAAAAGAATCCTGAGGTACTGAAAAGGGCATGCGTTCAGGCCCAGTAAAGTTAAAACAGAAAGCAAGCAAGCCTAACCAATCAATGAAACCCACGGGTAAAAAACCATGTGGCAAAAGCCAAAATAGGTTAGAAATCCATGGGTGTTGATTTAACTTGGGATAAAAAACCGACAGAAGCCAAATATGTTAGAAACCCAAGGGTGTCGACTAAACTCAGGGTATAAGAACCATTATCAAAAGCCAAATGGGTTAGAAACTCAACAGTAAACCCTGAGGTATAAAACATGGGCAAAAGCCAAAGAGGTTAGAAACCCAAAGGAAGTACCACTGGCCTTGTTGAAAGTTAGATCCTAAGGTCAACATCTAACGGTTAAAACTAACCGTATAGCAGTGCCTAAAAGACTTGATTGCAGCCAACTACAACAAAAAATAATGGGGGCTATGACAGTCAGCCCATAAAATGACAACCGACAACAACAAAAGGGTATCGACTGGACTCAGGGTATAAAACCATTGGCAAAAGCCAAGTAGGTTGGAAACCCAAGAGTAATCCAAGAGACTTGATTACAGCCAACTATGACAAAAGGGTATGAGGGCTATAACAGGCCAGCCCATAAAAACGACAACTGGTAACGACAAATACTCTCAACACTAAGGGGCTCGGTTACAGCCAACTACAACAAAAGAAAATGGCAGCTATGGCAATCAGCCCATAAAAAGTGACAACTGACAACGACAAGTACTCTCAATGTTAAGAGACTTGATGGTAACCAACTACAACAAAAGAGAATGAGGGTTAGGAAAGTCAACATAATTAAGACGTTAATCAACAGCGACCAAAAAAAGGCTATTCCACAAAAATAGTCAAGCCATGAACGACAATACTCTCAAAGCAGAACTTTGACAATCTTCAACTTTCAGAGTGAGGGCTATTGTTATGGATGAGAAGATCCCTATTTTCTACGATTCAAATTCCCCTTATTTAAGGAATTCAAAAGGGAAGATATATCTGGATGCCATATGATTCAAGAGAAGATATCTGATTACGCTTGTTTACATGCATAAAAAGAAGGTTTTAGATGCTGTTTTTACTATGTTTTAACTTTGTTTCGGACTTTTTCTCGGTCGTTTGAGTTCCAATTCATGCAAAATTCATATATGATGGTTTGTGGCTGGCTTATATTGTATTTTTGACATTTTAGAACCATTTGGGAGTGCAAATTAATCGAAAGAAGCAAAAAGACGGAAAAACCTTCATTGGAGGCGCCAGGCGCCTGGTAGGCTGCAGAAATCCTGGTTTTCTTCCAACTTTACCCTTAATGAAACGCGTCTTCCAATGTATTTTGGTGGTTCCAACCGATGCATACGTGTAGAAGAAGTGTTCCACTATCAGTTTGAGCATGATTTGGTCAGTCAAAGGAGTTGGAAATGGGTGATCCACCAGCGTTTTAGGACCTACCTAACCAATTCTGCACAACTATAAATTCCAGCAGCTTCTCCACCAAATTCATCAAGCCTTGCTTCCTTCTCTTGATCATTCTTAGTGTTTCTTTGTTGCTTTCTAAGTACTTTTGAGTTGCTTTCATTAGTTGCTTTTAGTTTTTAAATCCCGAGCACTTTACATTTCTTTATTGAGCTTTGTTTTGTTTCCGTTGTTACTTAGTTATTTTCTACCTATTCAAATTTATAAAAATCCAGCACTTAGTTTATCTTTACTTTGCCTTTACTTTATTTTTAGTTAAGAGAATTGTGTTTTTGGAGGAAAGAGCATGTGACACTCCCCCTTGCTTGAAAGAGAAGGGCGAAGCTCTCAATCCCGAGCAAAACTCTTCGTTAGTTAACTTTTGTTTTTCACACATGCATTTCAATTTCAACCATTTTACTTGTTGTATTTTCTTCAATATGTCTTTCTAAATTCCCGTCTCTAGCCCGGTTATGGATAGTTAGCCTTTTATTTCTAAAAAGGGTTGCTAAGAAGTAGTGTTTTTGCTTTCCACTCATTGCTCAACATGTTTTCCCAAAAAGTTAGGATTTAGAGAAGGCCACTGTAAGTCTTAACAAGTCAATACTGAAAAGGTTGCTTATCTGCATTGTTGAGTGGTTAAACCGAGGAGAGGAGCGCCTTAAACATAAGGGTTCCGGTTAAGTAGCCTAGACATAGGACCTTAACCCGAGGTTGCGACTATTTCCATCCTAAAACTAAGATATCTCTCATAATAGACATATTAGGGAATGTCTTAGGACTTTGAACTTGCTTAGACATAAGTCAAGTGAAAAGCGTAGTCGTTGGTTCCTAAAGTAAAATGCATATCGCCCTTAGCGTATCCTTGATTCTTTGTTGGCTAACTTGAAGTAATTCGGGCTAGGTTTTACCATTATAAGACCAAATCCCAAATCCAAAACCATTATTTGTGACCACTTCCCATTTTACAAGAATCACTCATTTCAACGTTCATTATTCATTAAAACTTTAGAGTTTGGAAATTATTTAGAAGTCCTTGAGGATCGATACTTGGATACTCCATCCATTTTATATTACTCTGACAGGTGTGCGCTTGCATCTATAGAATTGTTACCACGCTTAGTGCGTGCGTTCAGCATAACCTCAGTCAATATCCTATATTCAAAAGGAGAAGATATCTTGATTGCCTTAAGATTCTCCCCAGATTCAGATAACCAGATTTCCTGGATGTATCAGGATTCAAATTCCACAATCCCTAGAGGGATCAGGATTCAACTCTTATAAATAGGAAGTAAGTCAAACCTTAATGAGGGCGACAAATCTCTACTCTTTGCTATGCTCATAACACCCTACACTTTACACTCAACTACTCTGATTCTGACTTAAGTATCAGAACCTGTGTGGCAAGAGCCACACCGGTCTTTAGTACTATTCTGTTTTGCAGGTCTTGTCGATTCCTTTTATTCTAGAAGATTGGTGAGAATCCTAGGAGGCCAGATTTCTGCATCAACAATGTGTAATTGGTTCTGTTCTAGTGTTTCAAAAAGAGAGGGAGGTTTTGTAAGTGTTCATGCTCTGATTTACTACAGACAAGTATATCATCAAAATAAACCACAATAAAATTATTGAGGAAATGATGCAAAACCTAGTTCATTAGTCTCATGAATGTACTTGGCACGTTGGGTAATCCAAATGGACCAGCCACCTAAAGAGTCTCTCATCGATTTTGAACACCATTTTCCACTTGTCCCCAGGTCTGATCCTTATCTGATGATAACCACTCTTAAGGTCCACCTTGGAAAATATTTGCTCTCCACTAAGTTGATCTAAAACTCGGATAACCTGGGTATGGGAAAGTGATATTTAATGGTTATTTTGTTGATAGCATGGCTATCAACACACATTCTCCGAGATCCGTCTTTTTTAGGGGCTAGTAAGACAGGGACAACACAAAGGCTAAGGCTTGGCTGAATGTGCCCCTTACGAAGGAGATCCTTGATCTGATCATTTAAAATTTGGTATTCATTTCGACTCATTCTATAATGGGGTAAATGAGGTAAGGAGGCTCCCGGTACAAAGTCTATGCAATGTTAAATATTTCTTAAAGGTGGCAATCCAGAAAGGTCTTGGGTAAGGGAAGAAAATTCAGAGAGCAATTGCTGGACATCAGGGTGAATAATCTGTGTAGATGGGTAAGCCATATTCCCTTTATTTACTAGAGCCAACACCATAGGATCATCCTTTTGCAAGAAGGATTTACCACTAATAAGTGTAAATAATTGGCTGGCCGATGTTGAAGGTTCCTTTCATAGTTTAGGATCCAATGAAGATGGTAGTAAAACAATTTTTCGCCCCATCCAATGAAATTCGTATGTATTTTCATGTCCCTTCATGTATAGCTTGGAAATCAAATTGCCATGGGCATCCTAGATGGATATGACAAGCATCCATATCCAAGACGTCACAAACAATTTGATCTTTATAATGATTCCCAATTCTTAAAGGGACTGTACATATTGAATTGATAGGCGTTTCACCGCCTTTTCGAATCCAAGAAACCTTATAAGGCTGAGGATGGGCATCCATTTTTAGACTGAGAGCCAAAACCAACTTTTGTGACATCATATTTTCGCTATTGCCGCCGTCTATTATTACATTGCATATTTTTCCATTAACAGTGCAGTGTGTGCGAAATAGAGCATGGCGTTGAGTAGGTGTCTCTACCTTAGGTGCCAAGAAAATCTTTTGGATGACACAATTAACCAAGTCTCATTCGTCGGGTTCTAAATAAGTGTTGTCTTCATCCAAAATAGGATCTACATCAAGACTCGACAAGTCGTCCTCCTCCATCATAGCCGGTGTACAGTGGTGAGGACACTCATTGGATAAATGTCCCTGTTGTCCACAGCAGAAACATTTTCCTAAATTTGGTCGAGCATACGTAGCAGCACCCTTTCGAATGGTAGTGTCAGTAGGCTTAACTGGTTTGGAGCCAGAAGAATAGAAGCACTGCCAGTGCTAGTTGAAGAAGAAGTATCAGAGGAAGAAAATTTAATACCTTGAGTTTTATCCCAGATCGAGCGTCGTTGTGTCGTGCTACCACGTTTATGATTAAGATTTTCCTCGACCTTGGTTGCCATGGAAATGGCCTCTGTAAGCAATCCGATTAGCTGAGTATCCATTTGGTCTTGGATTTCTTCACGCAAACCATCCAAGAAATAGGCCATTTTGTAATCTTCTAATTCTGAGAGATTATTACATGCCCCCAAACGATGGAACTCTTTGGTGTAATTTGCAATAAACTTATTCCCTTGGCGACAACATTGATATTGCTGGTAGAGGAGTTGCTCAAAATTGGAAGGTAGAAACTCCCGCAACAGTCGGAGTATTCGAGGCTAGTTCCGGATGGGATGCTTACCCAGATACTGTCGGTTAATCTCCAATTGATCCCACCAAGTCGACACACCGGACTGGAGCTCGAAGGCAACCAATCTAAGATTTTTGTCTTCTGGTGTGTTGGTGTAATCAAACAAATTCTCGACATTCTTGATCCAGTCCAAGAATGCCTCCACTCTCATCTTCCCATTCAAGGTTGGAAGATTCGTCTTCATTTTATAATCAGTTCGCACACCTCCTCTGTCGGAAAATCAAATCGGTCAAAATGAGGATTCCTGTGAAAAAAATCATCTTCCTCACCTGAAGGGTCTGAACCTTGAATTCTCAGTTGAAGTTTTTGATTTCTTCGACCACGTCCATCTGCATTTCGGGCCATTACTGGAGTTGGTGACCAGTTTCTTGGTGGATTTAGCCTTTCTTGTTTGAGCTGGTCGCCGTGATTACACAGGTCTTCACGCAGTCGCTCTTGCTTGATCGTGATGTTCCCCAGGTGCTTAGAAATATTTTCCCTGAGGCTGTGAATTGTTTGCACACTAGAACGTACATCGCCCAACGAATCATCCACCAACAGCAAGCATTTGATGGTCGATTTTAGAGACAGAGGTTGAGTTGTTGAAGTATCCACCATGGGTCCTCTACCGGAAGTCGCCGCATTTTTCCCTGCCATGAGGTCCTAATTTCAAATAGGGCTCTGATACGAATTTGGTGTAAAACCAAGGATTTAAATAAGAAGCCATTTAACTAACTAACTGTTTAACCACAAGCGATCTAACGACTAGATTAACAGAATAGTTTGGTTATAAGCTACATCAAAATGAATTTCGAAAATTAATATGGAAATTGCTTGTTGAGAATTTTTGTACTCAAAATATTTTCAGATGAAAGATTGAATGACCATTCTGATAGAGGGTCAAGTTTAGCGTTATAGCATGAGATTGAAAGTCGTTTTCCTAATTAGTTAAGTTGATTTAGAAAATTTATGTAAGAAATTGCTTCCGCTAAAAACTTTTACTTTGTTAAAGTTTCTTTGAAACTTACCCTTACGCATTATTGATAGGTAGCTCTATTAGAAAATACGAGTTATTACATTGTATCTATTTAGTCACTGTGCTTTAAAATGATCCCTTGAACTTTTATTGTTGTGTTTTTTTTTAGTTTCTATACTTGTAATTTTTTTTAATTGAACCCTAGACTTGATTTTGTTAATGATCCTTGTTTGGTCGAAGATAGGTGCCTTAATCTGTTGAGCTAATACTTAGATTGACAAGAAGTAGTAAGGATTTAATACTTTATTTCCAAATTTGCGACGATTAATCACTAGACTATGAAAATCAATAATTTAATGAACATCAAGTCTTGCACAAAATTAAGTTTGATTAATATACTTTATCTAAAAAAAAGTTGATTAATGTACAAAATCATCATTAACAACGTCAAAACTTATAAATTTCAACAAAAAGAATCTCTAACATTGTTATTGATTTAATCCTATCAATTCATAAATACATGTTTAAAATTCATTTGACACCTATGAAATGTCTTTTTCAACAAATTTTCCAACAAAAACCTATTAGAGTAAAAATTGTAATACATTTTATTTTTAGTTTAAGCTGAAGATGGCTAACAGTTATCCAAGTTGTGCAATTTAAAGGATTTTAAAATTTAGGAAAAACATATAAAATGCTTGGCTCTTTAAACTAATCTTGTTATCACCACCCTTTATTTGACCAGTAAAATATAGAAATGCAAAAACTTATACATTTTTTAAAAAACAATGAGATGCCAATTTTTTTAATGGCATTGAGGACAGGATTAGGAGCCAAATATTTGCTTAGAATTTGACCTTTTCACTTTATATAATAAAAACTAATACTTCACCCTAATGAAAATTTTAACCATTTTTAAATTATATTTACTAAATATTTACCTACTTAAAAATAAGAGAAAGTCTGTCATTTATTTCAAATAGCTTTAAGTTTTCAAATTTTTACACATTTAGATTCTCATATTTTAAATATTCATTAATCTGAAGATTGTCTTCAATTATTGACATTTTATTTTATTAAATTTATTTTTTATTTATACGATTAGATTTGATTTTTATCACTTTTTTTCATATTTGGATTTCAAATCTTCCACCCTACCTAAAAATTTCATATTTTTCTCATATCACAATTAATACAAAATCCTTCCTTTTGTAATCAAAATTTAAAAAATCTCTCACCGAATTTTTTTGCTTCTTTTTTTCACGCTTTTTTTTTCCAATAGTATGACATATACTCTTCTAAATAGTTATATAATATATACCATTGTTATATACTATTATGTTAAAAGAATATATTCCAACTACCACTAAATATATAATACTTCAAAAGGTTATATAATGTATATCTTTTAGTGGTATATACTCAGATATTTTAAGTTATAATATAACTTTTGGTGGTACATACTCAAATATTAGGTTATATAATATATACTTGTGTCACCTATTTAAAATCTAATAAACTCCCTAACACAATTTTTATGATTTGGAAAAAAAAAATCAATGAAACTATAGTCTTCTATGTGGTTGTGATGGTTTTTGAGGGATTTTAGTTTTCAAATTAGAAATTTTAGGGATTTTAAGGATTTGAAAACAAAAATTAAGAAACCGCCCCCATTCTAAATTTATTCCATATTTGATTTGATTTTTTCAATCTTTATTTAACATATATTAGAAAGGTAATTTACCTAATGGTTCCACCTATAATGTGTCAATCTTTAGACAATAATGTAAATTGTTAAAAAATTAAGCTCGCTGTGTAATTTAAATCTTAAAATTGGCTAGTTGTTGTGTACTAATCCCAAAAATAAAAGAGCCGGTCCAAATTTGTTTCCTATTTTCAGATTCACCTAATGAAATGAATTCAATGAATATGCATTTGACAGCTTTAGACATATTTGTTTTTTAAAACTGTTTTTGGATGATGTGATGCAAACCTTGAAAATTTTGAAAACAATATTTTTTATATTTTTAGTGTTTTCAGATTTTGAATTTGAAACTTTAAAATGTACAATATATTAAAAAAACTTTGATAAATATATATTATTTAATGTACAAACTTATTTTATCTTTGTTGAAATTAAAATATTTAAAATATAATATATTATAGATTATATAACATTGTAAAATAATAATTATACAAATTTTATAACAAAAACATTAATAAATTAAATTGATATTATCGTAGGTTAAACTAAATATTTAGTTGGTAAATATGATTAGTTTACAAATATATTTATAAATACACATCGAACAATTTTTTAACTTGAAATTAAATTTTTAAATTTGCTATCACAAACACATATTTGAAAAAAGAATCATTTTAATTGAATCATTGCTTACAAATTTTTGTTTTATGACCACCCACCAAATATGTCTCAATCTTTACAAATAAAAAATAAGGACGGTTGTAAATATGTCAAAAATATTTAATAAAATAACAACCACGTTTAGTTTTTTTTATGATATACTACTGAGTGTCCGTGCAATATGTTGTCCGTATAAATGTGATATTTCCGAAAAAATACATGCTAAAGTTACAATTTCCTTCGCCCTATAGATGTTTTACCCAAAAAAAAAAAAATGGTTTCAAGTGTTTCGTTGAACACATTTGAAATATATTCGGACGCATTGGGATAAAAATTGTTTGTGCAGAAAGGAGCAGGAGAAGAGCCGCCGATTTGAAATTGAGTTAGTGAAAGGCAGACGGCAGAGTGAGGGTTGTACGGACGGAGCTCGGGAGAATGAAAGAGGCCGAGGAGACGCAGTTCGTGACTCCCGGAGAAGTGCTCGGAAAGCCTTCGGACTTGAAATCTGGGAAAGGAGCTTATGTTGCCAATAACACTGTTTATGCTTCTCTTTCTGGTTTCCGCCGCATTCTTCCTCCTCCACCCAACTCTTCCGACTCGGTACTCCCTTTTTACTTCTGTTCACACTTTCTTTTTGATTTTTGAGATTTGGGTTCACCCCCTATGAGGTTTCTTTTGGAATTTGAAAGAATTTTGATGTGAACTTTGGAGGATGAGAACTTAGATTGTGGAGGGGGAGAGTAACAACACTTGTGTTATTTCCTTCGGATCATGTAGTAGTTTCTTGGTTAGATAGGTTCTATTTTGACGCCTACTAACTAAGACTTCTCCAGAAAGACAAGATTGAACTATGGGGAGATTGAAAAAAGTATTACCTTGGGTAGTTGTGGTGTTTGGTGAAAAAATTATTATCTTGGAATTATTGTATTATATTAGGGTCAGGACAAGAAGCAAATATTTCTCTTGTTTTCTCTTAGACTACAGTGAATACGACATTTTGGGAAGAGTTTTGAACCGGTTTATTTGGTTTCCTTCCTCTTTCTTTCAAGCATGGTTGATGCTGTATGAGATAGTAACCTCTACTTAATAGTAATACTGGTCACATAAGCACGTTATAGAGGATACTTTATTTTCGTTATTTAGTTCTTTCCAATCTGTATCTTCAAATTTTATATCTAACTGGCCGCTGATGTTGATTATGTTATGGCTGATTTGTATTGTTAGAGACCAACTGTGGAAGTGACCGGTCATAAGGCCCATGGTGCTGTTCCAGCTCCTGGATCTGTCGTCATTGCTCGAGTAAGTTGCTTACAGCCTATTTTATCTGTTTGTGTGTGATATTTAAAATGTCACCGATCTTTCACTCTAGCGCCTGCTGATGTAGGGCCTAATTGTAGGCTATGGCTTGCTTCCTTCCTTTTTTCCATTTCCTCATCCTCCTCTTTTAATTTTGCTAAGGTAATCCTGTTGGCGAAAGTAATTTTGCATCTTTGATATGCTAAGCCCTTCCTTAGTCAAGTCATAAGTCATAGGTACAAAAGGAATTTGATGTAGGGTTGGTTTTTGGAATTCTTTTCCTATTGTTTACCGTAGTCTACTACTGCTTCTTAAGGTTGCTCGTTTCGGTTAGTGTGGTTTTTAGATTGAAGTTAATTGGAGGTAGTTAGACCTGAGTTGGGAGGGCTCTATGGCCTTGAAAGTTTTGTTTCTTGCAACCTCCCCACTCCACACAAATAAAGAACTCTACTGAATTTTATTTACTATGATTTTTCTTTGACTCTTAAGTTATTTCTAGTATTTTTTTTTTCACCCTCTTGGTATCTGTTTTGGTTGATGATTGGATTATCATTCTATGAATGTCTTAACCAGTATATCTTATTATTCTTTCCATTAATTGTAGGTTACAAATGTAATGTCCAGAATGGCATCAGCTGATATTATGTGTGTTGGTCCAAAGTCTGTGAAGGAAAAGTTCACCGGAATTATCAGGTCTGAAATATTTTTTTATGTAAAGCTTTTAATTATCCTTTTTTTTTTGTATATATTATTTTCTTTGGTGTTAAAAGGTCTTCTACCATGTTCTGATTTTTGATATATTTTGCATTTTCTTGAAAACTTTTATGCTGTCTTTATTATTTATGTTGCATGGAAATCAAACATTTAAAGCTGATCTAAATTAGGAAAAAAGTTATTTAAATTTCGTGTAAAAAAAATGTAAATTAGGACAGCAGTTATTTAAATTTTGTGTAAACAAAAGTTAAATTATGACAAAAATTATGTTGATGTAAACATTGTTTAGTAAACCTAAATAATATGCATCTGTTTTGCTCCTAGACTAGGTCAGGGACCTCACCTTGATGAGCATGCGCTTCTTGCTCAAGTGCAACATTTATTTTAGTAAAGTATGATCAAATTATGTTCAAGAAATCATAAACAAGAACATATTGGTTCATTTCATTCATTTGACCTCTCTTAAAGCACAAGTTCTCTTTTTCCCGTAGGTGTGGAGGAAGATGGAAGTAATAGTGAACTAAATAGGAAAATATGGAGGGCTATAAGTCAATTGATCGGAACCATGGAGATGAAAACTTATTTAGTTATGATGGTCGATGGACCTTAAGAATTAGGTCTTTCCAATGTGATTTTGTAGTTGATTTTAGGAATTTGTGGACTTTTTGCAGTTTTACTTTATTCATCTTTAATAGTTGATCCTTCGAGCATTGTCTAATGTTTCTGTAGTAGCTCTGACTTTTCTCCTTTGCCTCCCATCATAAGCAGCGAACAACTTGCAATTTTTGAACACAGTTGCCTAAAGCCCTGCATTACCCGAAATCTTTTCTTCTAAAGGATATTGTTAAGGAAAGTTCAATGTTCTTGATCATAGATGTTTTCAAAGTCAGTCTTGAAGGTAATGCATGTGTTACAAGTTCTGAAACCATCGTATCGGGATTAGCAACCACAGCTCCATCAGCTCCTTTCCTACATTTAGCGAACAACCCTAGGCCTATAGTTATTGATTTTACAAACATCACCCTTCCTGCACACAAGGAAGCCTTAGATTTCATTTGAACATATCACATATCAATTACCTCTCTCTTGGTTCAACCTTCGGATGAACTTAATACAAAAATCATTAGATGTCTTCCGGCTCCGGGCCTTGAGCGGGTGTGGGTGCCCTCAGGTATAGCGTAGCAAAAAAAAAAAAAAAAAGTACCTCCCTCTTGAGTCTTGTAAAAATCTTGATCTTTTGTTTAAAAAATTATTGCCTCCTTGATATCCTGCCCTGGAGGTGATAGACCACCTCAATTATTAATGTGTATAGTATGAAATGTGTTGGGGGACTTTCTCTGTGCAAGTCATGTGATGTACCTGTGGGGCCCATTGTTATTAAGTTAGTTGTGAATTGTGATTAGGAGAGCACATCTAGAGAGTATTATAGGAAACTTTCATATAGGTGAGAGGTACGTTTCTGGCTGTTGTAAGTTTGAAGTAGGTAGGGAGACAGAGACTCTTGAAATTTCCATAAGGTTGTACTTTCTAAAACTCTTTGAATTTAGTGGATTCTGTCAAAAGTGGTATTTTGGAATGATAGCTAATAAAAAGGTGGAATCAAGACTTAATGTATTGGAAGAGAAGAATGAGGAGTTGGGGTAGATTAAAAAAGAATTCCACCTATACTTGGTGGTAAAGAAGTTGGAAAATATTTGGCATGGAGAAGAGGGATTGATTACAATAGAAACAGCTAAGGTGGAGCGTGGGAAGAGTAAAAGGAGTGGTCTTCATCAGGGTAGTTAGAGAAAAGATAGTGGAGATATGTAGAGTGGAGAAAATTGAGTGATATCAATATGTGTTTGAGAAAACTAGAGATCCTCATCTTTAATGGTTTAATGGTAAGAATTTAGATAGGTAGCTGCATAGAGTGGAACAATACTTTGTAGTGAATCACGTAATGAGGGCTGAGAATTTGGAAGTTGTTGTGTTATGTTTAAATGGAGAACCTCTCTTGGCATCAATGCACAAATGGCCAAAGATTGATAGAGAGCCTGGAGGAGTTTTGTTGCTTGTTCTTTAAAAGATTTTGGACCACCTAAGAAGGGACATTATGTGAGAAATTCTTAGCACTGGGTCAGGCCACCACTGTTGAAGAACATTATTATAAGTTCAAACAGTATATAGCACCATTACTAAAGATACTGGAATTAGTCTTGGAAAGTCCATTTGTCACAGGTTGAAACAAGTGAAAGTTTTTTTTTTTTTTTTTTCCTTTTCTTTTTTCATGGGAAACAATATTTCATTGATAAGATGAAATATATAAAAAGGGAAGATACCGTGTAGGAAAATTACAAAAGAGCCTCCAATTCATCAAAAGATCATTTAAACTAAAACTTGAGGAAAGAGGCAAAATAAGATCTCCAGTAACTCATCACGCATCCTATCACTCAAAACTTTTCTTTGTAGTCAATTCTATACTAAGGATTTGGGAGTGTTGAAATACTTCTTAGGAATTGAAGTAACGAGGAGCAAGAAGGAGATTCTATTATCACAGAGAAAATATGTACTTGACCTGTTAACTGAAACAAGAAAGTTAGCTACCAAGCCACGTAGTACCCCAACAAAAGCTGATTTACAACTTACAGAGGGAGGGGAGTTGTTGAAAGATCCTGAGAAGTATTAGAGGTTAGTAGGGAAGCTGAATTATCTCACAGTTACGAGGCCAGACATAGCTTATCCAGTCAGTATTATGAGTCAGTTTATGAGTTCTCCTTCGACTGACCATTGGGCCGCATTGGAACATATTCTATGTTATTTGAAAGGTGCTCCTGGACGTTGTTTGTTATATAAAGGTCATGGTCATCTTAATATTGAATGTTTTTTAGATTCTGATTGGACAGATTCTAAGGAAAATAGAAGATCAACCTCAGGATATTATGTATTTGTTGGATGTAATTTAGTTTCTTGGAAAAGTAAGAAACAAAATGTGGTGTTGCGTTCAAGTGCTGAATCAGAATATCGAACTATGACACAGTCGGTATGTGAATTTATATGGATATATCAGCTTTTGACTGAATTGGGATTTGGCATCACCACTCCAATGAAACTTTGGTGTGATAATCAAGCAGCTCTTCATATTGCATCTAATCTAGTATTTCATGAACGAACCAAACACATTGAAGTTGATTGTCATTATGTACGTAAGAATGTACAGCAAGGATTGGTGGCTACAGGATATGTGAAGGCTGGAGAGTAGTTAAGAGATATCTTCACTGAAGCATTGAATGAAGCACATATAGATTATCTCTCTAACAAGTTGAGCATGATTAACATATATGCACCAACTTAAGGGGGAGTGTTACAGTATATATATTAGTATATTTTATACTCTTGTAATATATGTATTAATTAGTCCTTTACCTTTCCTTTCTAGGATTAGATTAACCTTGTATATTTGTCTATATATATATAGACTTGAGAATAATCTTATCTGGTTCTCTCAAACCTTAGTTTCTATGTGGACCACAAACATTAGAATGAACTAATTCAAAAAGTGCATTAGCTCGTGTATTGACTCTAGGATACGCAGACTTATGGAATTGATTATTTTGATACTTTTTCTCCAGTTGCTAAATTGGCTTCTGTCAGGTTATTTATTCTCTTGGCATCCATTCACCATTGGCCCTTACATCAGCTTGATATTAAAAATGTCTTCCTTCATGGTGATCTTCAAGAAGAAGTGTATATGGAGCAACCACCAGGTTTTGTTGCTCAGGGGGAGAATGGAAAGATATGTCGTCTTCGCAAATCCTTATATAGGTTGAAACAAAGTCCACGAGCATGGTTTGGAAAATTCAGTCAGGTGATTGAGGACTTTGGAATGAAGAAGAGTAAGTCCGACCATTTTGTCTTCTATAAACAATTTGAGTTGGTGTTATCTTACTAGTTGTATATGTTGATGATATTGTGATTACTGGTAATGATTCATCAATCCTCGTGTGTTGATACTTCGTCTCAAAATGGAGTTGCAGAAAGAAAAAATTGACATCTTCTCCAAACAGTAAGGGTCTTAATGTTTCAAATGCATGTTCCAAAATACTTTTGGGCTGATGCTATTTCGACGGCTTGCTTCTTGATTAATTGCATGCCTTCATCCATTCTTAAGGGTGAAATACCTTATCGTATTCTATGTCCTAGTTCTACATAACCTTTATCTCCTATTAAACCTAAAATATTTTGTTGCACCTGTTTTGTTCGGGATGTTCGCTCTAGCTCACCAAATTTGACCCTAAGTCATTAAAATGCATTTTCCTTGGTTATTCTCGTGTTCAAAAAGGGTATCGATGTTATTGTCCTGATCTCAATAGATATCTTGTCTCTCCTGATGTTACATTCTTTGAAGATACTCCTTTTTCATCATCCTTGAGTACCAGTCAGGGGGAGCATTCACAGGAAGATATGACTTTCTTGTCTATTCCTTTTTCTATACTTCTACTGACATGCCCCCTATTTCTGTGTCTGATCCTTCTCTTCCACCTATTACTCAAGTTTATTCTCGATGGCAACCTCCTTTAGTCTCATGCCCTATACTAGCATCTTCTTCGTCTGTGGATCCAGGAACGAGTGACGATCTTTCTATTGTTCTTCGAAAAGGTAAGCGTAAGTGTACTTACCCTGTTTCTTCTTTTGTTTCATATAACCATTTGTCCTCACCTACTTGTTCATTTATTGCATCCCTTAAGTCTGTATCTGTTCTTAAAACTGTTCACGAAGCTTTATCTCATCCTGGTTGGCAGGCTGCTATGTTGGAGGAGATGACTACCTTAGATGACAATAATACTTGGGATTTAGTATCTTTTTTTGCAAGAAATAAACCTATCAGTTGTAAATGGGTGTTTTCTATCAAAGTTCATCTTGATGGGTCAATTGTCCGTTTGAAAGCTGGTCTTGTTGCTAAAGGATATGCGCAGACTTGTGGAATTGTGGACGGAGACTCTTTAGCACGGAGAGAGATGGATGACCCAAACGACAATGTTCTTCGAAAGGAGTTGGCACTCGAGTGCAAACGGTGGTTGTAGGTATTTGTGTATCAAATGTGTAGAGGCCATTGGATTCACACCCTTTACCAATAGTCTTTTTCGTTGTTAGATCCTCAAAAAAGCAATAACCAGGAAAGAATAAGACACAACAATTGAGATCACGAGTAAGTTTACTGATAGAGATCGAATTAAAGGAAAATTGTGGCAAATTTAAAACAGAGATCAATGAAAGAGTTTTGGAAAGATGAACGGTGCCAAAGCGAAGAACAGGAGAAGTGGTGCCATTTGCTATGGTAACATTAGGTTAAAGATGTGGATGGTGAAAAGGTAGCAAATAAATTGGGGTTACCTGACATATGATTTGTAGCACCAGAGTTAATGACCCATTTTGACGCGGAGGAAATAAGATAAGACATTTATTGGTATTACCTGACTCAGCGATGACAGTAATTTGATTAGAGGATGATGCCATCAATGACTCTTGATATTGTTGGAATTTAGCAAACTCTTTCGCAGAAATTGAGTATGTAGAGATTGATTTCTTCTTAGCCATATCAAATGACAACTGATTCGAACTAAACAACAAAACAAGGCCAAAACAGAGTAATTGAACCGGCTGAACCGAGCCGATTGAACCGAACCGGTTAAATCGAGCCAAATGAACCGAACCGATTGAACCGAGCCAAATGAACAGAATCAGTTGAACCAAGCCAAATGAACCGAATCGATTGAACCGAGCCAATTGAACCGAACCGTATGAACCAGGCCGAACCGACCCAAGCAAGTGTTTCACCCTACACAACACACACGGTGGCTGACAAAGACACCACGGTGCTTAACTGCAACGACTAGCGGCAGTGGAGGCAGGTGACGGCGGCGGCGGCGGGTGAGGATACTAATGAACACTTGCAAGAAAGTGTTCCAAACTTCAAACCCTACAAAACCCTAATGGGCACAAAATCCTAATGTTAAAAAATTTAGAGAAAACCTAGAGTTCTCATACCATGTAGAAACTAAGGTTTGAGAGAACCAGATAAGATTATTCTCAAGTCTATATATATAGGCAAATATACAAGGTTGACCTAATCCTAGAAAGGGAAGGTAAAGGACTAATTAATACATATATTACAAGAGTATAAAATATATTAATATATATACTCTAACAAAGTCAAAACCAAAACCCTATTGCAGATGACATTGAACAACTGGAATTTGTCATTGAATATTTTGTTGTTTCTTTCCCTCCAAAGACTCCAAATGAAGGCTCAAATGAGGAAACAAGTGAAAGTTAAGTGTATTTGAACCCAATGGGCTTCTAAAGGTGGAAATGGCAAAGCAAGTTGAGGATAAGAATCAGATCCTAATAGCAAAGCTTGTAGTGCCCCTCATTCCAAACACCAGACCTGTGAGTTATGTTGTAGGTCCATTACCATCACCATGAATCTGACCTGATCTACTACTACTCAAGGTGAGATAGTAAACGGGTAACAAACACCACGTTTCCAAATCTACTACTACTCAAGATGTGATAAGTAAAGGGGGTAACAAACACCATGTTGCTAGATAAGAAGCTCAAAGAGAGTTAATCAGTTGGGAGAATGCGTCTATGAAGGATGCCATGTGGGAGACGGCCTCTTGTAATTGCTTCTCAATTTTCAGATTTCCACCTTAAGGACAAGGTGGCTTTTTGGGGACAGGTAGTGGTAGACCCTAAATTACTAGAGTATACGAGCATAAGCGTACAAGAAGGAAAGAGTCCGTGTGAGATAGAATTTTGCGTGTAGTGGTAGTGGGCCCATGGGAATTTTGTTAGTTACATGTGCCCAAGTGGTTAGGAGAATATAGGGAACGTTAGTGGGAACGAGGGAATTATCTTATGGGAAACATTTTACTTGTGTGGTTCTCCGTAGAGAATTGGGAGAGAAGGGGAGCTCTCTAATCTCCCTTTTGTTGATAAATAAAATTGGGGCTAGGCCTATCAGTTAGTAAGTGTGAATCTATGATTGAGTCATGCATTAATGCTTTCTCTAGTCTAAAGCTGTTGGTTAGAAAAAGGATAGGAGTTAATGTTTTTGCATGGATTGTAGGGCATTGAATAGGATAATGATGCCCGATAGACATTCAATTCTAGTGGTGGATGAGCTTTTGGATAAATTATTTGGTGTGACAAATATTGCAAATTGATCTAGAGTCTAGGTACCATCAAATTTATGTACAGGATGATACTCATAATATCATTTCCTGAACATAATGAGGGATGCTATAAGTTCCTTGCAATGCCATTTGGATTGCAAGGTTCCAGTTGTTATTGAATAATGCTCTGGATCCATTTGTTCTCAAGTTTTTCTCTTATTTTCTTTGACGATACCTTTTAGTTACTATGTTGAGGGCCTTTGGAGAGTGATCACGAGTTAATTAGGGAAGCCATTAAAATTGCAATGTTCCAGTTGTTAATGCATGATGTTATGTGTCCATTCCCTATTAAGTTCGCTCTGGCGATATCTTAATCTACTGTTCCTCAAGTGAAGAACATGTTGAGCATTAGCTACTATTATGAGGGCCTTTTTGATAACAAGAGGTAGTTGTGAATGCCAATAAATTTCAACACTATTTCCTAGGATTGTATTCTCAATTGGTTAGAGCACTGCTTTGCCTAGGCGGAAGTTCGCTCTTAAGCAAATTGAATCATTTGGGTACATTATGTCTGAGGAAGGAGTGGCAGTAGATCATTCCTAGAAATAGTAAGAACTAAGGAGCCACGTGGGTTCAGGCTATTATAGGAGGTTTGTAGCCAATTATGAGTCAGCTTTCTTTTTCTATTCAAGCAACAACTTGATAGAACCCGAAATATATTGAAAGATAAAAGATAAACGAACTACAATAGCTACCAAGTATTAGAGGTACTTAGACCCTCCCCTCTTGAGATATCACTCAAGCCAAAACCATACTCACTCATTGGATACCTTCATCCTTACATCTCCATTCTATTTATAACAGCACTCCCTAACAACTTCCCTATCTAATTACTAAGCTACCCTCGATACTCTAATAATATCCCTTTATTACCCTATGGGCGATTCCTATCACAACTAATCAAAGATACATGTTTAAGATTTTATTGAAGGCTTGCCTAAATTAGAAATGTATGACTCGATCTCGGTGGTGGTGGTTAGTTTGCTTAAATATGGAATTTCATTCCTATGCAACATCCTTTCACAGCCCTAATTTGGTTATGATTCTTCTTCTGCTATAACTATGACTAACAGTAACAACTTTTAGGAAAAGATGGAAGATACATGTTAAGGAAATCATTCATATTAAATGGTTTTCAGAGTCGTAAAATTTGCTTATAATGATGGAAGTGGCGAACAGATAGTTTCTTCGAATGTTTTTGGTTTTGTTTTTTCATCGTGTGACAAGGCTGTAACTAGTTAGATTGAATCGAAGTCCTAACTTATCAAAAGGAGGTAGACCATGCATATCCAACCCACTTTTGTGCCCTTGTTTCTGTCTGTCATTGGTATAAATGAATGTTATATAATCTCTCGTATATTTGAAATGCCTTTTAATCTACTATGTTTTGGGAGATATTTTACATTGGAAGATCATTCATGCTTTCTGTAGGCAACAAGACGTCCGAGCAACTGAGATAGATAAAGTAGATATGCATTTGTCGTTTCGTCCGGGTGACATCGTCAAAGCTCTTGTTGTATCCTTTCTGCCTCATTTCCTCTTGCATGTCCATAAAGGATGCAAAAGGCCTAGTAGATTTTTAGTGCGCAATTCTTCTTCACTGGTCATAATCTATCAGCTGTTTGTCAAATTATAACAACGCTCGAGTATATGTTTAGTCCTTAATGTTTGAGTGTACAACCTATCCTAATGGCAATCCTTTTAGTACCATGACATGCTGATAAGCTTATAATGGATCAATTTTAATATTCACCGACGAAAAGGGTATAATTGTGAAAAATATTAAAATATAAAGGATTAAGTTGAAACTTTTTAAATAATAGGGACCCAATTGAAAAAGCAATCTAACGTTAGGAACTAAAACATTTACTTTTCATCTTACAATAATTATTCCTACGTGTGTCGTAGTTGGCTAAAAATAGAAAATCTTATAGGAAATAAGAACTAGCAAATAACAAAGTCTGTTTGCTGGATCATAGACAATTATTTTCCATCTTTCTGCTGTTGGGTCTTATTTTCATTTCTCACGTCAAAAAGTTCTTGGAGATTTTAAATTGATTGTTTTTATTACCACAAACTTTCTTGACAAAAGTTCTCTCTAAAAGCTTTCTCTTGGAGATGCAAGGGCTTATCATCTATCAACTGCAAAAAACGAACTTGGTGTCGTCTCTGCAGAAAGTACAGCAGGTAAAGAGTATTGGTAATATTGTGAAAGCCTAAAGAGCAGTTGTTTCCTTTTATAACATTTAAAGACGTCAATATTGTTGTATGAAATATACTGAGGGTTTTTTTCTCTTCATTTTTTTCTTTGTAATTTTATCCTTCAATTGTGTAGGGTAGCTAATTGATTGTTAAGCGGAGTTTGGTTTGGTCATGAAAGATCTTGACATTTTGTCTTACTATATTCTCCCTCTGTTTTCTGTAATCACAGAGGTTAAACTGGATCTTAAGTTAATAACAGTGAAGGGAGAAATAGTTGTACTAGTGTAATGTAATGTCTAGATGGTTGAAATTTAATACCACATTAAAACTAAATTTGAAATTTATTTAAAACACACGAGATTCAACCAGCATAACCCTTAAAATCAAGTAAAAAAAGCCTAAATTGTGCCATGAAAATATTCAATCCTAGCCATGAGATGATAAAAAAAAGTCCTAAACTCAACCATAAAATATTGAAATCCAGCCAAAAGGTGTTTAACATGACCAAGAACCAGTACCTGTCCAACCACCAAAATGCTCACAGTAAGCCACAAATATTCAAAAGAAATTTGAAACTTAATTAATTGAGGGTGTTAATTTCACTATTTATTCAAGTTCAGGGTTTACTGTTTAATTGTTGAGATTAACTCTTGAACCCAGTATCGGATTGAAAAATTGAAAAAAATTCATCTTTTATCTTTGTACTTGGGAAAGTAAATTAATTTCAATCTTAAAGTTCTAGCTTCATTAAATTGGATCTTGCATTTGGTAGGAAAATTAATATCTATCTCAAAACCAAGTGAAAAAAATGCTTAAAGTACATTGGACAAGTCACCTAAAGTTCAGCCCGCAAAACAGACAAAATAAGTTGCAAAAATAGCTAAAACCAGCCACATAATGCACCTAAATCTAGCTACAAAATCAAGCACTACAAGGATGTCAAATACCCACATTAAACACCCAAACTAAACTTAAAAAATATCCAATATAGAAGTTACTAGACTAATCTTGTCCAACTATTAGAACATATGAATGTGGCCATAGATGTTTAAAAAAAAAAAGTGTCACATTTACTTAAAGGTTTAATTTGATAAAATCAAGTGTAGGAACAAAATGTGAATTCTTTCTGGTATTTTAATTAGTTTACTTCCGAATGATTATTGTAATTATCAATTAGGTGTTATTCTTTTGGATTGAACCCCTTATTATAGGCCGGTCTTCTTTTGTCACACTTATTTTTTGTATGCTCTTTGTATATCTTTCATTTTATCTCAATGAAAGTTTAGTTTCATATAAAAAATAAATAAATAAATAAATAAAAGTTTACTTTGGAAGTTCTGTTACCTGATTATGAATGATGAATGTTGATGTCTATAAAGCTGCCCCTCTGACTCAAAGTGCCAATTTTGTTAACAACTAATTGCCTGTTCGATAATCCTTTTGTTTTTATTTTTCTGTTTACAAAATATGTTTGTTTTGCACAGTTTCATTGGTAAATTTTTCACTTCTCGAAAACATATTTGAATGTTATTTTAGGTGCAGTAATGGTTCCCATAAGTTGGACAGAAATGCAGTGTCCACTAACAGGCCAAATTCAGCAAAGAAAAGTTGCCAAAGTTGGAGGAGGATGACTTGCTTATCTTATGTGGGACAACGCCATTCCTTGTTCTTTTCTTTTCTTTCTTTTTTTTTTTTTCCTGCCCTTTCATTTTGTTTTCTCTTTTAGTTTTTAATAATAATTTGTTACTCATAGTGTCGAGTACTGAAGATAAAAATCGCACATTGGATTATGATAGAGTTGCTTGTTTTAGGATTGGGTCCTTAATTCTCAGATGGGACTGTTGATTTAGAATAGGAGGAAGATAGAGTATTCTTACTGTAACATTTTTCTTGTATGAATGAGATGAAATGGTCAGTTTGCTATCTGTATCATGTAGAAAACAAGCTTTTGTTCCTAAAGATTGTTTTACAGTCTTAATTAGTAATCCATCTCTATTGATTTTCCTATGTGTAACATCTTTTTTTATGTGTGCTGTGCCAATTTCTATGAACTGTTGAAAGGATTGACTTGGCGGCTATATATATATATATATATATATATATATTCAATCATGGATTTTAGCTTTCAAGGTTGCGTTAGGGTTAGTCCGATTGGCAAAGACCTGGTGTTTCTTGGTCATATTAGCTTAGAGGTCGCAAGTTCAAATCTTCTTGTCAGTTTAATACCAAAAATTTTTCATGGTCTCTTGGGTCCGGGCCTTGGGGTAGGTGTGGGTGTCCTTGGGTATATGGAAGTAAAGCTTTAGCTTACGGTTATTAAAATAAAATAAAAAATCTTTATGAATTTTAGTTGAAGAACTTAAAGTGGGGTGTAGGAGGAAGCTTTTTGAACCAACCTGAATATTACGATGGAACTGCTAGGCAATCCAACTCCACCCAACCCATTTTTGAGTTGGATTGGGTTAGGTCATTGAGTTGTTAAAGTTTTGGTGAGGGGACAGTCGCAAATATAGCAAAAACATTTAGTAAAATAACAATCACATTTTACTTTTTTAAATATAGAACTTTTTTTTTAATCAAAAAAGGTATTAGTATATTGATAGATTCTTTTTTCCTTTTTTTTTTTTTTTAGAATTCATTGATAGACCATTTATGTATACTTTTGTCTGAAAATAAACTCTTTTAAATGGAACCCATCGACAATTTATCAATATATCATTTTTTTATATATGTAAATATTATTAAATTGTGAAAATTCAAAATGGTTGATTTCGTTAAACTTCTAAATTCCTGATTTTATGCAAGTTTTAACTTTCACAAACAAAAAAAAAAACTATCCAAATTTAGTCACTTGGCAACATTGTCTCTGTCTTCTTTATTCAAAAAGAAACCTCTTACTTCTCACCATTTCTTCTCTGTTTGTGGATTTACCAACACCAGCAGCCTGTCTCCTTCATCCCACTTTAGATTCGCTCATCTCCCCACTCGGTTTTCAACAAAACTTCAAGTTTGTTTCTTATTTCAGATTTCGGGGGTTCGAGTTTGGTGTATTTAGAAAGGTTTCGATTTTGGGTGTTCGTGTATGTGGTATTTTGCAAAGTATTCGAGTTTGTGTGATTGATTTCCAACTTCAAAATGCTTTGTAGTTTATATAGATTCTCGTATTTAAATAGTTCTCTATTTTTTGCCATATATAGGTTCTGTAGTTGATTTTGGATTTTGTGAGTTTGCACTATGAAGACTTTTACTTTTCAATATTTTCCGGTGTATACTTTATACTACACTCGATTATTGAAATTTGGTTTTCTATTATTGTTGTGGGTTTGCGTATTTTGGTCATCGATTTTATATGCTCGGTACTAATATGGGTAGTATTTTTTGGGACATTTTTTGTTCATATAAGTTTTAAAATTTCTTTCAATGTGGTTTTTAATATAGGGTATTATCATTTCCTTCTTCTTGAATCCAAGGGAGACTTCTCATATTTTGAATCTTTCTACAGTGTGCTATGTTTACTATTCTTTCGTGATAAGATTGATTATATATGGCAATAAAGTTTTTTTGAGTGGGATAGTCTTGTTGTTTATATATAAAAGTTATCCAATAATCTTATCTGAGCTTGATTTTGATGAATTGATTCTTCAAACTTTATTGTTCATATATAAAAGTTATCAAAATTCTTTCAATGTGGTTTATTTGAGTGAGATATAGCTGTATATACTTTATTGTTCATATATAAGTTTATCTGAGCTTGATTTTGGTTAATCGATTCTTCATCATGCACTCAACACTTATAGTTTATAGCTAGATATAATTTATATCTGCAAATAATATATGTTATAATGGTTGCGGTTATAATCCCCTTCCACTATGAAGCTTGCGCACGGGAACAGAAGTGCTGCCTACACAACATTTCTAAAAGTACATTTATTAACATAATAGTTTTTAAAATACAAATCATTGACATTTATAACAAATTCTTGTATATAAGTTCTAATAATAGGTATATATAACCTAGGATAAATAGGTATATATATTATATTCATTGTAATATATAATAATATTTGATTTCAAAAGTAGACAAGACATATGTGTTATATCCTATAATAAGCATTTGTATACATCATTAATATAAAATGAAATTATTGAAAATGATTGATAGGTATACTAAGAAACATAAAATATATATATATATAAACTAAATATATATAAACTAAAATAAAAATATTGAACATATTCCTATGATTACATAATCATTGTTTATATTGTATAATAATACATGATAGGCAAGTTATATCCTAGTTTAAAAACGTATATACAGTATGTTAATTATATCATAATAATAGTTGACTTCAAAAATATCCATAGCATATATGTATGTTATAAATTATATACAACATTAACATAAAATGAATTAACAAAAAAACATGGATAAAATGGAATGCTTAATATAGAAATATATATATATATATAGATAAACTATTTTTTAAAAACAATAACATTCAATCATACTAATGTTTCTTCATTAAAAAAAAATCATAATCATGTTTCAAGCATTGTAATGAAATTGATGCCGTAGGAACTTGAGAAGCTGAATTTGTAGTGTATCGTTTCCATTTTTAAATGAAATAACAAGCTTTTTTTTATCTTCTTTTATTTGAATGAAATGATGTTTTATGAATAATTATCTCATTTTAAGACTATTAAATACATATAGAAAATTGGGGTCATTTCAAGTACAGAAATCCTTTTTTTTGAAAAGCTCCTACCAACCCAACAAGAAATGTTCCAAAAAAGACAATTTGGACAATTTTTGTCATCGAAAGTTAGGAGATGCCCTTTACAATTATTAGTGCATTTTATTCAAAGGATTTCTGATAAAATCCTTAGAAATGCACTAGTATTTAACTTTGAGAGGAAGTTTTTAAATTTTAGGTTGAAGGAGTTTTCTTTGATTACAAATTTAAATTACTATAGTGAATACCCTACCATTGATGAGATCAATATCAACAAATAAAAAATGCCCACGAGCTTAGGAACACCTTCTTTAAGCTTAGGGACTCCATAGACAAAATGGATATACAAGCTGCTTTCTATGTCGGGTTTGAAAATGATGTTATAACAATGAAGATTTCATCCTTGTATATCTTTGAATGTTTATTATTTTCCAAACAAAATCACACTAAGATAGAATGAAAATATGTTGATGTGATTGATAGTCAAGACTTGTTTGGAAAGTATCCATGGGGTAGATCCACATACGATCTCACCATATAATATATTAAGAAAACTATGTGAGAGAAATCATCAAATTTTACTTTGCATAGCTTCCCCCTTGCACTAATCTGTTGAGCATGCGAGGTAATTCCAAAACTTTTTGACCTAACATTTGGAATTGCATTAAAAGAGGTGAAGATCAAATCCCATGGATGTTGAAGTGGATATCATTACACGGCCTGATTGACACTACTATCAAGAAAATGTTCTCTTCAATCGATGTAAGTTTCTTATCTTTGATTCACTGATTTTATCTATTTTTGTTCTTACTTTTACTAATTTTACTAACTTTGATATATGCAATTTTAAGTAATCACTATGATGCCTATTGTCGATGAATTATCTTCTTGCATTTTCTCGAATTTGGTGATTGAAGAAGAAAGAGAAGACATGTTGCTAGAAGATGAACTCTCCACAATCAGAATGAGATCGAAGGAGAAGGGAAATAGATATTGAAGCAAAGACTTGACTTCTTTAAATAAGGAAAATGATCAAGAAGTGAAAAAGGTGTAGAAACATATTTTAGAGATGTTGGTTTCTCTAATAGAAATAATCAATGAAAGACGTCCACTGAAGTCAAACGTAGTTGAAAAACAATCTCAAAAATCACTTCAAAAGAATCAACCTTCAACGGCAAGTTTATAGCTTCTTGTTGAAAATATAGATGTTGACAGGATTGTTGAATGTATACAATCACTTTTCAAAAATCAAAATGAGAAAGATGGTAAAAATGAGAAGGAGAAAGAAAAAAGGATAAATCTAAATTGTTTTACTTTTCTTAACATTGATATACTTGCTATTGGAAGGATGATAACATCGAAGAAGAAGCAATAGAAGAAGAAGGAACAAAAGAAGAAATAGAGAAAAATGCCAATGAAGATGCATTGTAAGTAAAATGATCGAATAAGTAGTTTTATTAATTACTTACTCGTTATTCACTCATTAAAACTTATCAATAATTTTTATTATAGGGAAACACAAAAAAATGTCAAAAAAAAGTTCACGATATAGTGATCAAACAGGTAGATTAGTGCTTTACTATTGATTGATACCCATTTAATACTATACCATTGATATATAACTGATATATGTGTAATATATACTTAATATACGTTTGCCACAAATATACAATTGATTTAATTATGATATAACTATGATATCTACTAATATAACTTTTAATATGATTTACCATTGATTTACTACTGATATATGTGTGATATATACTTGATATGCCTTTGATTTACCATGATAGCTACTAATGAACACATATTCCTTTGTTCGTTCTCAGGTGAAAAGAAATGTATATACAAACAAGGAAAATGAAATCCAAGGTCATTGTAGAAACGGTTGATGTGTGTTGGATCGGTATGGCAACCTTAGGGGGGTGAATATGGTTTAATTAACAAAATGTAGACTTTTTAATAAATGGGTCCAATTTAAATAAAGATATAAATTTTTTGAGATATGCAATTATAACAAAGTAAGATAAAATAAATTCTAAGGCAAACAAGAAAATTCTAAAATTAATTGCAAAAATAAATAAGAGATAGTGTTAGAGAAATTTGACACTGCGAATTTTTATAGTGGTTCGGCACAACTGTCCTACCCCACTTCCCAAGAACCTTTTGGGTTGTAAATTGAAATTCTGACTCTTTCAACGGTAGGAGTCAAACCAGTACACTGTTCTTCTCAAGAGCAAAGACGATCCTCTCCACTGTGAGGATCACACTGTTACAAAGAATTTGAATTTTTGAAACACACACATACAAACTCTCAAATAGAGTGAATGTACAAATTTGAGCGCACAAAAATTCAACCTTCACAACAATAAATTTCTCTCACAAATAAGATGAAAAGAAAAATTGAGAACTTGGAGAGAATAAAAATTAGAAATTTTGAGGTTATGGAAGATTGAAAATAAGAGAATTGTGTATAATTTTGAAGTACAAGTTGGGTTTAAATAAAAAAGAGAAAATGGTAGAAAAAATCAAGTTTAATTTTGAACTATTAGATCTTAATTATTGAAAATGAAGGGTTGAAATAATTTAGAAGAAAGAATTAAGAATTATATATATACTTACGTGAGAGATAGACCACATCATCTTCATCAAGACCATTCTCACCTTCGGAGTCAACTTCCAAGGTGATGGTCTTCAATGCTATGCTCTTCTCTTTTTTTTTCTTCTCATCCTCCATGTTTTTCTTGATCTTTATCTCATGCATCATCAACTAACCAATGAGTTCGTTGTTGCGTCCACATAACCGTGTTGACAACACATGCAAGTATACACGAAAATTGCCGATTGTAGCACGAAACGACGTTGAATGGACAATATTCTAACTATATTTGCAGATACCAAAATGTAAAAGCAAAGAAATATATGTGTTGGTGTCGTAACTAAATGCAATATAATAAACAAAGCAATAAAATATATCAGTAGCAGACACACTTCGCAAATCTGATAACAGGAAGAGAGGATAACACAGAATATGGAAATGAGGAGTTAACAGATATGGAAAAGTGGGGGGAATTCAACATGCTTTCATAGACTTCTCGACGTACCCTGTAGCTTACAAATATTCATTAGTGCCTAACTCGACTTGGTTCCCTCCCGAGACACCCAAATATTGGATACCCACAACTCCCATTACTAAGTTCCAAGCAATAAAAACAAGTTTTAGGCATGATTAGGGGACCCAATTCTTCAGCACCACAAATTACTATAGAAAAATACTAATCACAAATAAAACAAGTCGGTAATCTGTAAGCCGTTCCGGGTCAATACAGAAGCTAGTAGACAAGACAAAGTAGCCAACAATATCAGGTAAGATTAAGAAATAAAAACAGCTTTATTTAAAAAAAAATGAAGTAGCTAGAGGTTCAGTTGTTCGTCAGTTAGAACATATGAATGTCTCCCAAAATGGGGTTTAGCTGATGGATAAAAAGAAGAAAATACAGTGGGTGAAGGAAGAAGACAACCCATTCAAGGAAACAGCAGAAAACCAAGGAAGAAGATGACAGGTTGATGCAGTAGTCGAATATCCCCACTATCGTCAGCTTTCTACCCTCGATAATGGAGAGATTCCTCCTCCTTGTCGTTTCAGCTCTAAAAAACGTGTCTCTATTGGGATCTGTGTGTGGCAGCTAGGGTGGGATGATACGAAATAGAGCAGTTGCCAATTGGCATGCGAAACACCTGCTCGTTTTCGGGTTGGGTTCAGGGCTCCCATTTCGAGTCAAGATCTCGATAAACTCCCCTGCAATTAAGCAGGGGAGTGTTAATATTAATATTAATATTAATAATTAATATATATAATATATATAATTAATTAATTAATCATAGTAATTAATAAATGTTAATTAATTATTAATCTAATTAATAATTAATTAATATGTATATATATCAAATAAATAATTCACCCTTAATTATTTATCACATAAATAGAATCATATTCTATTGCATTTCTCTCGTATAACCTATAGTTCTAATGTACATCTTATGCACATTATTTTTAACCTATAGTCTTAATATGAATCTTATTCATATTAATTTTATTTGAATCTCATTCAAATAATTTCTCTCATAATATGTAGTTTTAATTTAGAATTAACTATATATTATAGTGTATCAATATACATATAATCCCTTAAGAAATTTGACCAGTTCAAATTCTTCCAAAAACTTGATCTTTGTTTTACCCGTTATGAGCTAGCAAGGGGATCTAATGGACCTACAGATCCGAAGCTCCAATGATATGAGATTAATTGGTCAAACTCATTGACCGAGTTAATCAACATTCGTTAACTACGGGTCACTCCACTAAAGACCTGCAGTTGCACTCTTCTCACTGCAGAATGTTTTCGTGTCCATGGATATACGACCATTAATGACGAGTCAATCCTTCACAAGTGCTCGTAACTCAAGTTGGGTTAAATTACCGTTTTACCCCTGAGTTACATCTTACTCCTTAAATACCACTGCTCCTCTAATGAACAACCCGGTTATGGTCCGACCAATAACCGGAAGTCTCTCTCGGGCCAATGAGAGGGTGGGGCCCCTTGTTCAAGTCTTGGAGTCAGCATTTAAGGGAACACTCATCTACTCCCCTAAAGTCGGAGAGGAGTGAATTTCATCTTGTGAAGTTATGTTCCCAACTCCTCACTCAGTCTCGTCCCCAAAATGGTAGGAATATTGAGTCAGCATCTCGGGCCACTCTCACCCATACAGATCAAAGGACAAGCCCTCACGGGCAGGAGTCCATAACTCACTCAGGATTGAGAATGAGCTGTCTGGTCATCCTAAGAAACAGCAATCTATTAGTTAACGGTGTTACATCTAAAGATTGGCTATTTCGTGGTCCGGTCTTATACAAACTCATTGTATAGGATACCCCCACTCGCATGTGTCCACACGAACGACCTGGATCGAGTCGTCTGTAACCTTCACAGAGTGGGCCGTACCCATAGTGCTGCCAGGATAAGGTACCCAGCCTTATCCATATACTATAGACCTTTTAGGTTATTCACGGGACATTATCCACTTGTATATCAGGGTATATCAAATATATACCCAATACATATACTGTCCTGGTTACACTAAAACAACCTCGGATGTTTAGTTTATTGCATTTTGGACAATGCAATGCTATGAATTCAACAACAAATTTATTGAATAAAACTTTATTGAATATAGATTTGTTTTTACAGAAAATACAAACTACGAGTTTAGGGCAACACACCCAACAAACTCCCACTTGAACTAAACTCGAGTGGGGTGTACATTATCATAAAGCAAAGGCATTACAATAAACTAGGGCATACACTATACCCATTACATTTCTCCCACTTGCCCTAGACTAATCGTACAAAGCTCGTAGACCTAGACTTTCTAGACGGCCCTCAAACACTTTAGCCGTGAGTGCCTTTGTAAAAGGATCAGCAAAATTGTGCTCCGAAGCAATCTTTGTGACGATCACATCTTCTCGTTGCACTATCTCCCATATAAGGTGGTACTTCCTTTCGATATGTTTGTCTCTCTTGTGGCTTCGAGGTTCTTTAGAATTTGCCACAGCACCACTGTTATCACAATAAAGTGTGATGGGCAAGTTCATGTTTGGAACGACTTCCAAATCTGTCAAGAACTTTCTAAGCCAAACCGCCTCTTTTGCTGCTTCACAAGCTGCAACGTACTCAGCCTCCATGGTGGAGTCTGCGATGCATCCTTGTTTGATGCTTTGCCAAACTACCGCTCCTCCATTAAGAGTGAATACTGACCCCGACGTGGATTTCCTTGGATTCTTGTCTGTTTGGAAGTCAGAGTTAGTGTATCCTGTAAGGATCAAATCCTTAGCGCCATACACGAGCTTGTAGTCCCTCGTTCTCCTAAGATACTTGAGGATTCCCTTAACAGCAGTTCAGTGATCATATACTGGGTTGGATTGGTACCTACTGACCATCCCTACCGCATATCAAATGTCAGGCCTCATGCACAGCATAGCGTACATCAGGCTGCCCACTGCTGAAGCATAGGGTATACGTCTCATATCCTCAACTTCTTGAGGTGTCTTAGGACATTGTTCCTTAGACAGATGAATTCCATGCCTGAAGGGTACAAAACTTTCTTGAAATTCTGCATCGAATATCGAACAAGCATCTTGTCGATATAAGTTGCTTGAGACAGGGCTAACGTTCTGTTCTTGCGATCCCTTAGAATTTGGATGCCAAGAACATACCGAGCTTCTCCCAAATCTTTCATTTGGAACTTAGTCGCTAGCCACTTCTTTATGTCAGTCAGGTATCCTACATCATTCCCAATGAGTAGGATATCATCCACGTACAACACTAAGAAGGCTACAGTTTTGTTGACGACCTTCTTGTATACACAAGGCTCATCAACGTTTTGGTCAAAACCATAAGATTTGATCACAGTATCGAACCTTATGTTCCAAGATCGAGATGCTTGTTTCAGTCCATATATAGACCGTTTAAGCTTGGAAACCTTTTGCTTTTGACCTTGAGCTATGAACCCTTCGGGTTGAGACCTATAAATACTTTCTTCAAGATTGTCATTCAGAAAAGCAGTCTTGATGACATTTGCCATATCTCATAGTCATAATATGTGGCAATGGACAAAAGTATTCTAATGGACTTAAGCATAGCTACAGGGGATAAGGTTTCTTCATAGTCCACCTCTTCCCTTTGTGTGTAGCCTTTTGCCACAAGTCTCGCCTTATAGGTCTGTACCTTTCCTTCGGGGTCTCGTTTTCGCTTATAGATCCATTTGCACTCTATGGGTTTTACCCCGTCAGGTTATCTACAAGTTCCCAAACGGAATTGAAGTACATCGACTCCATTTCCAGGTTCATTGCTTTGACCCATTTGTCCTTTTCAGTATCTTCCATTGCCTTTTTGTAGGTCAATGGATCCTCAACCCCGTCATCAGGTATGACAACTTGGGTTTCAGTTAAACCCACATAGCGGTCAGGTTGTGACACAATCCTCCCACTACGTCGAGGCACCCTCAACACTTGAGGTGGATGTGACTGACGTGATGTACTGACTTCATCAATAACTCTTGTTGTAGTGCCAGTTTGATCAACAACCCTTGTTGACGTGTTTGTAGCCTCTTCAAAAATCTCGTTAATCACTACCTTACTTCGTGGTTTATGATCTCGAACATGGTCTTCTTCCAAGAAAGTAGCAGTTGTTGATACAAACACTCTGTTTTCTTGAGGATCGAAGAATAGACCACCTCTCGTCTCTTTAGGGTAACCTACGAATAGACATACTTTTGAACGAGGTTCCAGTTTCTTTGGGTTAGTCATGAGCACGTGTGTCGGGCATCCCCAAATACGGAAGTGACATAAACTAGCTTTACGACCCTTCCATATTTCAAAAGGTGTTTCAGAAACACTTTTTGATGGAACTACGTTCAAAATATAAACTGCAGTCTCCACTGCGTAACCCCAAAACTAGTTACGCAACTGAGCATGGCTCATCATTGATCGAACCATGTCCAACAGGGTTCTGTTTCTCCTTTCTGATACACCGTTTTGTTGAGGTGTACCAGGGGCTGAGAGTTGGGACGTAATTCCATGTTCTATCATATAGTCCTGAAATCTCAAGTCCATATACTCTCCACCTGATCGAAGTGTTTTAATGATTTTACCTAATTGATTTTCAATTTCAGTCTTGTACTCCTTGAACTTTTCAAGGGCTTCAGACTTATGTTGCATTAGGTATAAATAACCATACCTTGAATAATCATCTATAAAAGAGATGAAGTATTCATACCCTCCTCGAGCTTTAACATTCATCGGACCACAAAGGTCTGAATGTATAAGTTCTAAGGGCTCTTTGGCTTTATAACCTTTTCCAGTAAAAGGTCTTTTAGTCATATTGCCTTCAAGACAAGACTCACATGGTGGTAAATAATCGTCTTCTAACTCACTTAGAATGTCATTTTTAACCAGCTCACAATCCTATTGAGATTAATATGACATAATCTTAAGTGCCAAAGATAGGTATTTTCTTTTTGAGAAACTTTTTGCCTTTTATTTTGAGTTCTAGCATTTTTAAACAACTCGGTATTTAAAACTGCTTTAGTTATGGTTGGTCTTAGCACATACAAGTTGTTTTCAAGCAAAGCAGAACAAATATTAACACCATTTCTCGAAATGAACGCTTCATTCAATTGAAATGAAATGGAATACATATGTTCTAACAAACAAGAAACTGAAATTAAATTCTTTTTAATTTTAGGAACCACGTACACATTATCTAATAATATATACATATTCTTGTTTGTAAACAACTTGAGCTCCCCTACCGCCAGAGCTGAGACGACCTCTTCCGTTCCGACCTTGAGAGTCATCTCTTCGGCGTCAAGCTGCCTCCAGAAACTAATTCCTTGAAATGAAGAACAAATGTGATTAGTGGCTCCTGAATCCAGTATCCAGGCAAAGTCATCGTTCTCCACTAAACATGTTTCCAAAACAAGTAAATCATATTTACTATCTTCGTTGGCTTTCTTCTTTTCGGCCAAGTACTTTGGGCAGTTGCGCTTCCAATGCCCGTCGATATTGCAGTGGAAACACTTTCCTTTCTTTACAACCTTCGCCTTGCCTTTCTTGGTAGCGGTAGCAGCGGAGTCAGGTGTAGACACCTTACCAGCAGCCTTCTTCTTCTTAAAGTCTTACTTCCAGAAGAAGAGGGCGCAGACTTGGTTCCAGAGGACGAACCTCGGTTGAACCTTTTTGAGGTGGCAACATTTGCCTCCCCTTCTTGTCCCTTACTCTTCATAAGAGACTGGTAGGTCTGTAGCTCGTTTAAGAGCATGGTAAGAGTGTACTCCAGCTTATTCATAACCGCATTGTTGCGGAATGGAAGGAAACTCTTCGGAAGAGATTCCAGAATAAAGCTGACCTGACTCTGCTCGTCTATGACAGCCTCGTTCGACTCAGCCATGTTGAAGTGGACCATGAAGAGATATGAATCTCGGAGCGGAAGCGGACCGTTGTTCATGAAATTTGGGAAACAAAATCAAAATGTGTAAAGATGAAAATACAGAAGAAAACCATACCTTTGAAGAACTTTTCTTCAACGGTTTCCACCCGAACACCACCACCGTGTCTTCCTCGCTATCCTCTTGGGTCTCGAGAGCGTGCTTGTGGGAGCACCGATTTGAAATGTTAGGGAGAGTTGAGAGAGTTGGGTGGGAGTTCTTTTTTGTTCTTCTGTTCTCTTCTTTGCAGAACAGTTCTGCAAATCAAAAAAGAGAAGAAGAATGACGTGGGGTAACTCCCCATGTTATATTAACTCCCCACTCCCCTGCAAATTTGCAGGGGAGTTTAATAATATTATTAATATTAATAATACATGACAAATAAATATATATAATATATATAATAATTAATATATATATAAATAATTAATACATTAATTAATATATATATATCAAATAAATAATTCACCCTTAATTATTTATCACATGAATAGAATCATATTCTATAACATTTCTCTCGTATAACTTATAGTTCTAATGTACATCTTATGCACATTATTTTTAACCTATAGTTTTAATATGAATCTTATTCATATTAATTTTATTTGAATCTCATTCAAATAATTTCTCTCATAATATATAGTTTTAGTTTAGAATTAATTATATATTATAACGTATCAATATACATATAATCCCTTAAGAAATTTGAACAGTTCAAATTCTTCCAAAAACTTGATCCTCGTTTTACCCGTTATGAGCTAGCAAGGGGACCTAATGGACCTACAGATCCGAAGCTTCAACGATACGAGATTAATTGGTTAAACTCATTGACCGAGTTAATCAACATTCGTTAACTACGGGTCACTTCACTAAAGACCCCCAGTTGCACTCTTCTCACTGCAGAATGTTTTCGTGTCCATGGATATACGACCATTAATGACGAGTCAATCCTTCACGAGTGCTCGTAACTCAAGTTGGGTCAAATTACCGTTTTACCCCTGAGTTACATCTTACTCCTTAAATACGAACAACTCGGTTATGATCCGACCAATAACCGGAAGTCCCTCTCGGGCCAATGAGAGGGTGGGGCCCCTTGTTCAAGTCTTGGAGTCAGCATTTAAGGGAACACTCATCTACTCCCCTAAAGTCGGAGAGGAGTGAATTTCATCTTGTGAAGTTATGTTCCCAACTCCTCACTCAGTCTCGTCCCCAAAATGGTAGGAATATTGAGTCAGCATCTCGGGCTACTCTCACCCATACAGATCAAAGGACAAGCCCTCACGGGCAGGCGTCCATAACTCACTCAGGATTGAGAATGAGCTGTCTGGTCATCCTAAGAAACAGCAATCTATTAGTTAACGGTCTTACATCTAAAGATTGGCTATTTCGTGGTCCGGTCTTATACAAACTCATTGTATAAGATACCTCCACTCGCATGTCTCCACACGAACGACCTGGATCGAGTCGTCTGTAACCTTCACAGAGTGGGCCGTACCCATAGTGTTGCCAAGATAAGGTACCCAGCCTTATCCATATACTATAGACCTTTTAGGTTATTCACGGGACATTATCCACTTGTATATCAGGGTATATCAAATATATACTTCGTATATCAGGGGTATATCAAATATATACCCAGTATATCAAATATATACCCAGTACATATACTATCCCGGTTACACTAAAATAACCTCGGATGTTTAGTTTATTGAATTTTGGACAATGCAATGCTATGAATTCAACAACAAATTTATTGAATAAAACTTTATTGAATGTAGATTTGTTTTTACACAAAATACAAACTACGAGTTTAGGGCAACACACCCAACAAAATGGAGCATCATTCATGACATTGGGGCAATACACATTTGTAGATGCACCCATCCATCATAAGATAGTTGCACTAGAGGTCACGCAACAGCTTCCCGTGGAGCCTCATGCGAATCTCTTTAGCTTTTCCTTGGCCTTTACAGTTAAAGCTAGTTGATAGGTTTCACTCAACTGTCAGCGACAGGGTTCCCGATCTTCATTAGCTATTTCTGGCAGGAGCTCATTCGTTTACAAGGGACGCAATTTAATATAAGTATAGCTTTCCATCGCCTCCATCTCTTTCCCATTCTTTATGATTCCTGGGTGTTCAGTTCGTTAACTCCTCACGCCGCTACGGCCGTTTCTAGGATCGACCAATGCCTCACCTGCATAGGTACCTGCGTAGTGTAGTGTTGTTTGCCAGGATGAATTAGTTTGGTCTGACCTCTCGCTCGGATGTCAGACTTCCGCTATGATAAGTACTCCACACTGCTATTGGAAGTTCGCATTTGCATGAACACATGATTTTTTTTTAGTTTTATCGTCATGCGTCAAGTGCATATCTCATGCACTTAGCAAGTTTAAAAGAATCTCTAAATCCTACACTTAGGTGGCACATCCTTACTAGAAGAGACAAGTTTTATCACCTCGGTATTTCGACTGTCTACCCCAACCGACGCCTGTTATGGCCAAGTCGACCAAGATCTCATTTGGTCTCGTTCCCATTCTTTATTTGAGCCGACCTAGATGTGTCTTGCTTAGCCACATATTTCAACAAACTCCACGACAACACATCGTGATTCACGCTTACCTTAAGGAGTCATTGAGGCCCCTCGGGAATCCTATCAGAGACCTTGCCTGTATATAGAAATCATTTGCCTCTATCTTAGGTAAGCAAACACTATATTCTCTCTCGAATACTGCTCCGATCCTTCCAGACTTGAGCATCAGAGTGTTTTCTCTTGCAGGTCTCCTGCTCAACACATTTCAGCTTATCCTCAAGGTCATCCTTCCATCTGAGCCAAGCTCGCAAGCTTGGTCATTTTTGTGATCAAACATTTATCTTCGGTTAAATTGAACCCGATCAAAGTCGAGGTCGAAGGCTATGTTATAGCCAGGTCCATTGCACTATCTTCGGTTAAATCGACCCAATCCAAGTCGAGGTCGAAGCATGTGTTAAGGCTAGGTTCATTGCATTTTATCTTTCGGTTAAATCAAACCCGATCCAAGTCGAGGTCGAAGCTTGTGTTAAAGCCAGGTCCGTTGCATTATATCATTCGGTTAAATCGAACCTGATCCAAGTCGAGGTCGAAGCCTGTTGTTAAAGCCAGGTCCGTTGCATTATATCATTCGGTTAAATCGAACCTGATCCAAGTCGAGGTCGAAACCTGTTGTTAAAGTCAGGTCCGTTGCATTTTATCATTCGGTTAAATCGAATCTGATCCAAGTTGAGGTCGAAGCCTGTGTTATAGCCAGGTCCATTGCATTATCATTCGGTTAAATCGAACCTGATCCAAGTCAAGGTCGAAGCCTGTGTTATAGCCAGGTCCATTGCATTATCATTCGGTTAAATCGAACCCGATCCAAGTCAAGGTTGAAGCATGTATTATAGCTAAGTCCATTGCATTATCATTCGGTTAAATCGAACCCGATCCACGTCGAGGTCGAAGCCTGTGTTAAAGCCAGGTCCGTTGCATTTTATCATTCGGTTAAATCGAACCCGATCCAAGTCGAGGTCGAAACCTATGTTATAGCCAGGTCCATCGCATTATCATTCGATTAAATCGAACCCGATCCAATTCGAGGTCGAAGCCTGTGTTAAAGCCAGGTCGGTTGCATTTTATCATTCGGTTAAATCGAACCCGATCTAAGTCGAGGTCGAAGCCTGTGTTAAAGTCAGGTCTATTGCATCTTATTCGGTTAAATCGAACCCGATCCAAGATCGAGGTCGAAGCCTGTTGTTAAAGCCAAATCCGTTGCATTTTATCATTCGGTTAAATCGAACTCGATCCAAGTCGAGGTCGAAGCCTGTTGTTAAAGCCAATCTATTGCATTTTATCATTCGGTTAAATCGAACCTGATCCAAGTCGAGGTCGAAGCCTGTGTTATAGTCAGGTCTGTTGCATTTCATCTTTGATTAAATCGAACACGATCCAAGTCGAGGTTGAAGCCTGTGTTATAGCCAGGTCCATTACATTATCATTCGGTTAAATCGAACCCGATCCAAGTTGAGGTCGAAGCCTGTTGTTAAAGCTAGGTCCATTGCATTATCTTCAGTTAAATCGAACCTGATCCAAGTCGAGGTTGAAGCCTGTGTTATAGCCAGGTCCATTGCATTATCATTCGGTTAAATCGAACCCGATCCAAGTTGAGGTCGAAGCTGTGTTATAGCCAGGTCCATTGCATTATCATTCGATTAAATCGAACCCGATCCAAGTCGAGGTCGAAGCTATGTTATAGTCAGGTCTATTGCATTATCATTCGGTTAAATCGAACCCGATCCAAGTCGAGGTCGAAGTCTGTGTTATAGCAAGTCCATTACATCTTATTTTCGGTTAAATCGAACCCGATCCAAGATTTTTGCCTAGTGTCAAGCGAGTCCATCTATATCATACCTTCTTTGAACAAAATTTTCGCCTTCCCAATACTTTGTGTTTTGCCTTTATCTACCCTTTTAGTTCTACAAGGATACACAAGGGGGGCAAGCTGGAGACACCGTTATTGTTCCAGCTAATTTTTTTAATTATTTATTATTTAAGAAAAGTATTACTTTATTATTAGTTATAAGCTAAAGTTTAAATTAAATTAAAAATATAGATTTTGTTTTAAAGATTTTGATTTTATTAATAATAAGAATTAAAAAAATAAAGATTTTATGTTAAACAAATGGTTTGATTTTTAACAGAATTGATATTTTCCTTGTCAAAGTTCCAGTCACATGGTGTATCCTAGCTTTCCTTTCTTTCTTTTTTTTCTCTATGGTTTTACTCGACGCACACATGTTACTGTTATTTTTTTGTGTATTTAAGGGCACACAACACACAGAGGGGAGGACAGGGCAGAGAGTTAGAAACCCATCACCGCATCTTCTTCTCTCCATCTCTAAAACTCATATTTTTCCTCAATAACAACCAATTCATCTCTTCTCCTTTCTTATCCCACCATCACCACCTTTTCTCCTTCATACCCACGACCTCCGACGACGCAAGGGAGCGACGCGAACAACACAGCAGCAACAACCTTCTTCACAGCTTCTTCCAAGCCCGCTGGCACTCTGACGATCTCCCTCCCGGTAGTGCGTTTTAGTAAGCATAAAATACGTTGGAAAGAATCTTTTTTTTTAAATAAGGTAAAATTGGCTTTGGAAATCATGCTTTTAATTTGAAACAGATTGTTTTGTTTCTATAAAAAGAATTTTTTTTTTTAGAAAAAAAGTTTTTTTTTAAGAAAAAAGTTTTTTTTTTACTTTTTTGGAAAGAAAATGCTTTTAATAAGAAACCATTTTTTTTAAGATACAAAAGAATCTTCTAAATTAATTTTAAATAAGTTTTTGAAAATAAAATAAGGATTTTGATATTTTAAAATTTGTTTTAAAATAAAAAGGTTTTTCTTTTTCTAATAAAGAAGAGTTTTTTTAAGGAAATAAATATAAACTTAATTTTATTTTAATAAAAGATTTTACTTTAAAATTTTGGTTAAAATACGTTGAAAGAATAGAAGTTTTATAAAATAATTCTTGTTTAAAAAAATTTGGATTCTTTTAAATTTGGATTCAAAGTTTAAGAAATATTTTTTATTTAAAAGCAATTTTTTTTAACAAGATTTACTTTTTTTGTGTCAACTTTGTTTTATTTTTTAATTAAAAAAGAATCTTCTCCTGAATTTTAAAAACAAAGGAGATAAAACTGAGTCTTTTAGAATAAAATCTCATTTTTTAAAAAATTTCTTTTAATGGTTTGGTGGGTATGAGTTTGAAAAGAATCTTAACAAAAAATCCGTTTTTTAGCAAATAAGTTTTGTTAAAGTAAATTTGACTTTATTTTTAAATAAAAGATTTTTTTCTTTTAAATAATCTTGTTAATTTCGAAATAAATAAATAAAAAAGTTATTTATTTTTTGTTTTAATTTAACAAAATTCGTAGGTTTTTTTAGTTTAAAAAAAATAAATTAAAACTTTTGTTTATTTAAAAGAATACAATGTTTATATTTTAGGATGTTGGAATAGTGGTTAGAGGTTTGTTTTTTTAATGTACATAACCCAAGTTCAAGTCTTTGCATGCCTCATTCTATCATTGTTTTTACTAAATAATTATTTTAAATAAAAAATTTCCTTTAGAGTTTTTTTTTTAACAAAATTCAAAAATTCAAAATTTGTATTTTAAAAATGAACATAACTTATATTCCAAGGTTGTGGCACGTAAGATGTTGGAGAGTCATCTTGACAAAATGTGGTACCGTTTCCGAACGGGTGTCGTAGGGTGCTAACACCTTCCTACACTCAATCGACTCCCGAACCAACAATTTGTTTTCGCATACATTGTCTTTATTTTTAGGTGACCAATCACACTTTGTAGATGATTGGTGGCGACTCCAAACCCTTATCTTGAAAGAGACCTTTCAGGGGATGATGTCGGTCGCTCCGCGTCGCGATGACGTTGAATATATATTGATGGATAAAAATTACCCTCTTCATGCCTAATTACCTTTCTTGACTATTGGATTATAAATATGTAAATTATATTTCTATTTTACTCATTCATAATATGCATATACATTTTTACAAAAATATATAATACACTCATTTTCAATTATGGGGTGTTTAATAAACATAAATTTATATAATATATTCATTTTCTCTCGTTGTTTAAGTCACGTGCAACGCACGTATAAAGACTCGTGTATATAAAAGTACCCATGTGGAAGAAACTTTTTATAGATGATATTAACCTTGATTTTTTTAGTAATACCCAAGTTATCCTTCTTTTGTCTCTCTCCCACCCCATCTCTCCCATTATTAATTATTTTAGTCTTTTATGTTGGTAGCTTCCATCTCTCATTTAGTTTAACTTTTCATAATAGATATGCCATATAAACCTTCAAAAAATTACACCAAATGTAAAAAATTGAAATATGAAAAAAGTTGTTATCAATAAGAGAAATTAATAATTTTCCCTAAATAATGATTAATCTATATCTATAATCTATGATCTGTAGTATATAAAAGTTTGCATTAGGAGGAATTTTTATTTTTATTTTTTTGCTATTTTTGCCTTTCATTTTTAACCCTTTTCAATATAGATTTGGAGATAAAATAGCCCTCTTACATGCTAGTGTTGAATTTCTTATAATTATCATGATTAAATATTTATTTGATATGCCCCATTTTGTCCCTTTTATTTTTTGTTAATTTTCTTTGGTACTTTTTATAAGGAGTTAATGTTTTTTATTTTAAACTCCAAGTAAAATCGTGCTTAATATTCTAATAATAGCCTGTTGTAGTTACACGTGGATGTTTGGAAGTTGAAAGGGTAAATTAATCGCACATAATTACAAATTTGAACATAGGTCATATTCCCCAATCCTTTTATCTTCCTCTATACTTCCCTATATAAATATTTTTCCTCTCTTTTCTCATGGCAGCAAAAGAATTAAGAGGTTGTGGATGAAACAAAGAAGGAAAACTTTTCCAGTTGGTGTGAAAGCGTAGAGATTATTTTTCTTCTTTGGCAAGGACAACTACAATGTACGTATGGGTGATCGAGAGAAGAATTGATAGTGAAGAGAGATGAACTAAATAAATTAATCCCGAATTGCATCAATGTGAGATTAGTGGAAAGTTGATGGTAACAGTTAGCTTTCTTGGAATTTATCATTATTCAAATTGAAACAAATTGTAGACTGCATTGTGTTGAGATGATAATACAATAGAACCAAGATAAGGCAAATTTCGATCGTTCTCATGATTGAATAATGAGGATAATTATGAGTTTTATTTTTATTTATTTATTTTTAGAAAGTAAAATTTTTGATTTACGTGTTATGTTCGAAACTTTTTGTATAGAATTATGGCAAAAAATAAATTTTTGATCCCCATCAACTTTATCAAATTGAACTAGAGAGAGTTTTTTTAGGGTTTCCTTCTTCTTCTCATTATTGCCTTTCTTCTTCACCAACGAATAAATAAATTTAGGGATTTAACGTTAAAAAATTAACAAACTTAAAAGGTAATATAATGATAATAATTAAGAAAAACGAATAGCAAATTAAGAACATTATATGTTGATAATATAAAATGTGATCAAGAACTTTGGAGAAAGAAGAGAAAAAAGGCGCAAAAGAGAACTTTTAGGTCAATTTTATCTTTCTATTTTAAAAATTTTCACTATTATTAGGATAATTGATCTCTAAATACAAATATCTCTCTAATCCATCGTCTCCATCTCATTCAAGTTCCTCCAACTAATTAATTAAAAAAATTATAATTGTCTTTATTTTCAAATATATTAATTAAAAAAATTATAATTGTTTTTAATTATAACTAATAATAAAATTTCATAAAGCTAGAATGTAAAGAATTAAAGTGTGTAGAGTTTTGTTTCTTTAAATTAATTAAGAAAAAGTTATGTTTCCAGGAAAAACATTAAAAAAAAGTTATGGTTTATTTATAATTATAATTAATAAGTTGATAAGTTTCGGTAATTCTTTCTCCTACAATTATATAAATAATCATTATTATATTTTATTTCTTTCAATGTTTTGTCCAAAACTTTGAGTTTTTCTTTTCTCATTTGTATGGTGGTTTTTCTTTTTTCATTCGCACGGTTTCTTATATATTGCATTTTTTTTTTTAAATTTTAGTTAGATTGTTTTTCAATTTTTAGTTTTTCTTTTAATTATAATGCAACATGAATAATTCTACTTTTACAGAAGATTTGATTACATACGACAGATAATTTATTCAAAAAATTTAAAAATGACATACTTATTTTTTTTCTTTTTAATTTCTCTTTTTTAATATCTTTATTTTCTTTTAGAAATTGTTATTTTTAGGAAAAAAAAAATTATGAAAATTTAAGGATGTGTGTTAAATTGTTTATTCTTGCTTGTTTTATTTCACTCATGGAAAATTTTGAAGCAACAAGCTTCTCAATTTTTTAGTCACCATTTGCCAACCTACGAGTTGTCCACTTTGTCTTCTCAGGTATTTTTCATTCCGACTTATTTCGATCATTATCCTTCCGACTTATTTCGATTATAATTTCTCCGTTTGAGCTAGGGGTGTAATCAAATGAACCGAACCGACGAACCGAATTGAACCGCGTCGGTTCGGTTCGGTTTTGACCCGACAACCAATAACCCTAAATCTTATATTCTCTCTTGCTCTCTGCTCTCTCTTGATAAGCCACCGCTACCTGAAGGAAGGAAGGAACGAAGAAACGAAGGAATGAAGGAATGACGATTCAGGCGACACGAGACGGCATCATGCGGCGGCGATCTCCACGGCAGCAGACGACGATGACTTCCACGGCAGCTGTTGATAGCGACCTGAATAGCAGAAAAGCGGTGCGGTAGAAATTAAGTAAACAGCAGCAGAATCCCAAGCGGTGGCCCCAAACAGCAACAAGCGGCACCGTCCCAACGGCAGCACACGGTGGCGACCACAAACGGCAGCAACCGACGATGCGGCAGCAACATTAAATGGCAGTAATCGACACCGGCAGCACGATGATAACGTACAACTAAATCTTCTCTCTCTCACAAAGGGAATTTCAATTCTCTCCCCATTTGAAAAAGGAAATTTCAATTATCCCCCAATCAGAATAAGGAATTCTCAAATTTCCTCTCAATTCAATTTAATTTGATTGGAAGAAGGAAAGATCTATGGGTTGAAGATGAGAAATTTCTAGGTTCAATTAAAATTTCAAGATCAAAGATCTTTTAATTTTCTATTCAACTTTAAGACGGAAACTAGAAAATTTCGTGGGTCTCTCTCCAATTTCAAATCTCTCCTCTCCAATAATTCCTCCAATTTTGAAGAAAATATCTGGAAAATTACAAATAAATTCGCAGACTCCCTCTCTCTAAAAAAAAATCGAAACCCGACTCGACTCGATCTGGACCCGATCCGGATGAAACCAAAAAATTTCGAGTTGATTTCAGTTTTACCGGAAACCGAGCCGACCTGATGAAACTACACCTATAGTTTGAGCTCCGATGATCCAATAATCGTTTATTATTGTTATATAAAAGCTTATTCATAGCTAAGAGCATCATGAATAATCCATATCTGAATGTAGGTCCCACTTATTGAAATGAGAAGAATCCAAAACATGATCTAAATTTATTATTGTTATAGAATCGATAACTTGCAATAAAATAAATACAAATAGAGATAAATGTCAAAGGAAAAGATCTACAATACAACCCCTCCCTCTTTCGCGCTTCAGCACTCATGCATTAAAGAAAAGAAAAACCCCCTCCATCCCATCGATTTTGTACTATTCCAAGAAAAAAAAAACTCCAAAAGAACAAAGGAAGAGAGAATAATATAGAATAAATTTCTCAAATTAAATTAACAAGTACAGAAAGAAGAATAGAAGAAGAGAAATTAAAAAAATAACAAAAAATAGCAGTGTGAATGTGAAAATGATAATGGAAGTGACGAGAGAATTGGAAAGTTACGTAAATAGGAGAGAGAAATATGATTTCATGAGTGAGTTGAAAACCCAATCTTTTCCACGAGATTTTTTGTCTTTCCATTTAGCCTATTTCCATCTTGACATCTTGAACCAAACGGCTCTGGAGATTAAAAACAAAAATAAACCAAAAAAATAATAATATCAGCTTCTTCTATCTAATCCAGTGGCTGACACTGAACACGCCAAATTCTCACTCCAATGGCTTCTCTTCATCTTCTTCTTCTTCGACCTCTCACATCTCTCTCTCCCCATTCTTCTGCCCCTTTCTTTTCCCAATTTTCTCACCCCATTAGTTTCAGATCCTCCATTACCAACAAGCCCCTTCCATGCAAACCCCTCAATCTTTCATTTGCCCTCGCCGAATCGGACTCCCCCAAGTCCTTGGACCCCGAACCCCAGCTCCTCCTTCAACAACTAGCCGTAAGTATGGCCTTCTACTCGATTTCGCCCGCTGAAATTCCTGAAACTCTCTGTCTATTGTTTATGTGTGGTGTGATTTTGATTTTGTGTGCAGGACTGTTTTGATCTCGCGCGAGATTACTTCGAGAAGCTTCCCCGTGATCTTCGTCTTGATGTGAGAAGAACTTTTGATTTCAATGTGTTTTCTTTTACTGTTGTTGTGTGATTTGGGTGCTCTGTTTTTGATGTTCTTACTTCGTTTTCGGGATTGAGAGTGAATTTCGATAATGTTATTTGATGTGTGAAGCTCAACGATGCTGCTTTTGATCTTTCGAATGGACCCGTTGTTGATGAGGTACTTTTTCTGTGCTGCTCGCTTGTATCTTGCTCGTTGAGGCCTGTTCTTAACCATGTTGTTTTCCTTATCTGATTTTAACAAATGATGTTTATTAATGATTTCTTTACTTTGTATTTAGAGCTCTAACCAAATTTTGAGAACTAAGCTGCTCGTAAACTACAAAACTTGTCCGAATTCAGTCGGTCACAATTCTTAAATAATATTATTGTGTGTGATGTAAGCACTAAACTGACGAAGTTAATGACAGTAATCTATTAGACACGAAAATTTAGAAACATATAAAAACTTTTTAAGGCATAGTGATTTTATACACAAAAGCTTGAAAGTTGCAACAAAGGATGAATCCTTTTTCCTTCTCGCAAACTGCGGGAGCGCACAGGAGCGAAGCCGCTTTACGAGTTTACAAAGGACTTTTTTTTTCTGCTGAGCCATATCTTGCTTTGTGGGACCAAGTGTGGCTGCCCTTGCTCCCATCAAGTTGCTGGTCGGAATCTATTAGAAAATTTTTAAAATACAAATTCTAATTACACAACCTTGAACGTTTATGGACGAAACTTGTAATTGAACCGAACAAAAAAAAATTATTAGGGGAAAAGGCCATTGTTAACTAATTAACAGCCATAATTAGTTGGCACTCTCTCTGGTGCACATGCTTATTTTGAGTGTTGATTTCTCAACTATTTCTTGTTGTAGAACTTTCATGTTAGGATGAACTTTTTGATTTTCGAATAGGAATAAATGTGAATTATCTGCTATAAACAGAACTTGTGTTGTACTGAAAATGTTGGATTTCTGATTCAGTGTGGCCAAGAGATGGGAGAAATATTGTTAAATCTTTCTCGGGCATGGGAAGTAGCCGACACCTCTACTTCACATGCCTTAGTAAGCAAGTTCCCGTCGTTGGTGCAATCTTTGACAGACAGCAACAAGTCAGGCAAGAATAGGACTCAAGGAAATTGATGCTCTAAGTATTTAGTGGAGAAATAAAATGTGACTTTTGTTTGGTGTTTTTATTTAGGATTTGGCAAGCGTTTGATATCTGCAGGAAGAAGGTTCCAGTCGATGGGACAGTACGGTCAGGGCGAAGTACAGAAGGTAATTTATAGATTAGAAAGTATCTTTGCATGATCAAAGTTTTTTTTGGTTGTAAGAAGTTTTAAGGGGTTGATGAGGTAGCCCTGAAGAACAGCCTTGAGATTGCATAGAGATTGTGCTCACTATCTATTTATGGTTTTGTTAGTCTAGGAAACACGGTTAGTATAGGTTGCATTGAATAACGAGTGCGTGTCCAACACGTGTCGATACTCTGATACTCTTATACTTTTCGAAAACTTGTGATCATTGTGGTGTGGAAGAGCCTCATGGAGGTGGATTTGGGGTCTTGAAACGGCGTGGGAGAGCGGCGTTTCATGGGTGCGGCGGCACTGGTGGCGGAGCGAGGTTGACGGAAGCCGCAGGAAGCACAGTGATGTTGGCCTCCGCCGCTGGAGTTGAGGCACAGCATCGAGAAATGGGGTTCCAACACAATTCTTTAACCAGATTGCTCCTCATAATGATGGAACTGGAAGGGAACAGAGAAAAATGGCGGCCACAGAGGAGAAGGCAGAGAGGGAGAGCTACGAACGTTTGAGGAGACATTTTCTAAATTTTCTTCTTTTATAGAAAATGTGTATTTAGTAAATGTGTCTTTGCCATGTCCGTCTCTTAGATTTTTAGAAAATAATGTGTCGCCATGTCTATGTCATGTCGTATCAATATCTCGTGTTCATATGTTGACACTTTTATGCTATATCTTCCTTCTCGATCTTTTAGTTTTGTTTTGGGAAGGGGACTCCTCAACCTATTCTTAGGCTGTTCTTTTGTTTCCTTGATCAATGAAAATATCTTCCTTCTCGATAGAAATATCAAGACTTTGATGAATAATTTACACTATGCTCTACACTACACTAGGTTCTACCCTGAAATTGACTTCCACACAAATTTTATAGTTCACCTCAATACAATAAAAATTTTATCATTCAAGTTTTTTCCAATTTTCTTGAGAGTTTTCACAATTATAGATTGCCAAAGTAATGATTACAACTGGAAAGCTTCTGTCTGCAACCTCTGCTCCTAACGTAGCTGAGCAGCTGAAGAATGAAGCCAGAATGTTTAAGGTAGGTAGGAACTCTACATTAGATTGAAGGTATCTTTTTCAGATTTGAACCTTATTTAAAGTAATATCACATTACCACTCCATTCTTCAGTTTGGAGAGCTTCAAGTTGAACTGACCGCAGATAAGGCGAATATCGGTGCAGCAATCGGTTTTGTTTTTGGGTAAACATCCCCGTTTAACTAGTTTCTTCAATTTTTTTTATTCATTGATGAAAAGGCAAAAATATACCTATTTATGTTTCTAATGTGTAAAATGCAGAGTAATTTCATGGCAACTGGGTCAGGGTGTCCAGAGCATTCCTGAGAGCTCTCTGCAGTATGCAAATGACAATGCTTTACTTCTTGCAAAGGTACTTTGAACCATTAATTTGAATGCTATGATTTTGACTTCTTAAGTTCAATGCTTCCTTGGCAATTTTTAATTTGACAATTTATATATTACAGTCTTTGAGAGGCGCTCTACTTGCGGTTTCGTACTCATCGGCGGTCTTATCTGCCTTCACCACTGTGGGGTTAATATTACTTGGAAGACAGCTTAAATCAAAGGAAGAGTAAGCCTGTCCTCTTTATTTTTCTCTTAACTCTGTAAATGTACTCAAGAAAATGATTACTGAAAATGGTGTGAGTTTTTGTGTACATGACAATAATCTTACTCAATTTTTGAACAAGAGTGGCTGATATTCTCTTGTTTTACCTGGTATATAACAAATTTAAGTTGTGCAACTACTTGATTGTAAATACTTTCTACCATGTTCATTGTAACAACCTCTGTTTCATTACAATTGGAAATATGTGTATTTAGAGAACATACTGTACAGTTGAGAAGTTAAGAGTGCCATTTGGTTTGTTATGAAATTTTTTTGATAATAGACAAGAACAATCTGATAAAGGAAGTAAGATTACAAACTGGACAAAATAAAGGAGCATTAGTTTATGAAAAGAATTTGATATATTAAGGTAGGTTGAATGTGTCATTTTATTTTGTTTAGTTGTCCAGTTTATGCTGCCATCTGTCTGCTACATTGTATTAAATCTGCCAACATTTGTCCAATGTATATATCGTAACATCATTTAATTAAACTACATAGAAATCTAAAGTTCAAGGACGGAATTAGAGTCTTTTATAATGACTTAGAACTATATAGATGCAACCATCAAATTTCGAGATTAAATACTTCTCGTTGTTCTTATGTCTGCTTGATTCTGCAAGGTCTTGTATGGTACTTTGTCAATTTGCACCGTGATAGTGATTTTTTTTTTGGTAGATAATTTCTTTGTTTAAGCTCTTGTACAAGGTTAAACTTTGAAGTTTGAATAGTAGTGGTAGTATGTTGGTGGCTTTTTTTCTTTTTTTTTTTGGTGAAAGAAACAATTTCATTGATGTATGAAATTACAAAAGCCCATGAAGGGGATTACATGAAGCACTTCCAATTGGATAAAAGGGGAGTGTAGCTATAGTTGTGAAATAAAGGAGAACATTTACACCATGTAACAACTAGAAAGACTATAGCCTCAAAAATTCTATCAAAAGAGGAAGAAAGGTCGTTGAAGGTGCGCTGATTCCTTTCTCTCCGAAGGATCCAAAAGAATGCTCTAATGAAGTTTAGCCAGAGAAGCTTCTTTTCCTTTCTAAACGGGTGACCTGCAAGGGTAGCTTCTAAGAGGAGGGGTGGATCGATTGGTAAAGCAGTGAACCATGCAAAGTTGTTTAGGATGTAGTTCCAAAAAGCACCTGCAAATTGGCAGTCAACGAATAGGTGTTGTTGCGTCTCTAGGTTAGTTTTGCAGATCACACACCATCGGGGAGAGAGAGCCATGTATGACATTCTCCTTTGGAGTTTGTCACAAGTGTTGATTGTTTGGTGGCTAAGCTCCCAAAGAAAAATTTTTACCCTTTTACGGTAAGAGTCTTTCCAGATGCTATCATAAAGGCTTGTAGTATGGGTCGGAGCTGGATGAGTCATGTCTTTGATAAGAGAGCTGGTTGAGAAGATGCCGTTTGTTTCTAATTTCCATAACAGAGTGTCAGGCTCCATAGTCAACTGAGTTGTAGAGAGTTTATGGGAGAGAGTTGCCCATTCCACAATTTCTGCATCCTTTAGGTTCCTTGTTAAGCGCAAATTCCAGCCACCGCCATCAGCCAACCGAAGGTCACGGATGGAGGCCTCTTTTTTCAAGGACAAGGCATATAGAAGAGGTGAATGGTGTTCCAAAGGTTCATTGGTCAGCCAAGGTACTGTCCAGAAGGGAATATTGCTGCCATTACCTATTTTATATGTCAATCGATCAAAAACTAGCTTTTGTGTTTTGAGAATCTCTTTCCAATGCCCTTTTCCAGATGGGTGGGTAGTTGTAATAGGTTTGAGGGACCATGATGAGCGACCATACTTGGCTTCAATCACCCTATGCCATAGAGCCGACCTCTCTTTAATGTACCTCCAAATCCAGTTGGCAAGGAGGGCCTTGTTTTTCTGCATCATATTGGCAAGGCCCAATTCCCCCTTGAGGAGCGGCTGCTGTGTAATATCCCTTTTGACCAAGTGTAAACTTGGGGCTTCCTTAGTACCTTTCCAGAGAAAACTTCTAGAGAGGTTGTCTATTGTGTCTGCTACTTTTGTGGGCATAGTGGAAAGTGAAAGGTAGCAGGGTTTTCAAGGCGCAAGGCGCACCTCAAGGTGACAAGCCTCCTTATCGCCTTCAAGCGAGAGGCGACAAAAAGGCGTTGCCTGAGTGAAGTGAGACACACTTATAAAATAATAAAATAAATATTATCTATAGCAATTTTATATATTAAAAAATACTTTAGGTGAAAATATTTGGTGTAAATAAATTTTAACTTAAATAATTAAGAAAAATTATAAATTATAAATTTAAAAAGAAATTAATAAAATTAGTGATTAAGTAGAATACTAAAATTAAATAAAAAATTAACTTAAATAAAAAAAAAATTATTGCCATCTTTGCCTTTTGCTGGATAAAATTGCATGCAATTAGTGTTTAGGATAAAATTGCATGCAATTAGTGTTGCATGCCTTGAAAACGTAAAAGGGAATAGGAAAAGTCTCGACCAAGCATCAAATCCCCATATCTTTTATTCTATTTTTTAATTCTTCTTCTACTTCTGCTTTTCCAATTCTTCTTTCCTGATTCTTCTTATTCATCTCTAATTCTTCCTTTCCGAGCATCTACGTCGCCTTGAATACACGTTTATAGGTGAAATTAAATATTTTGATTGTCTACGAAGAAGGAGAAGGAAGGCTTGATGGCTTCATATCGTGCAATGAGTGGGGGCAAAGGTGGCAGCAATGGCAGCAAAGGATGAAGTGACGGTGAAGGAGGAAGACTTTCGGGTGTGGGTATTTCGATTTTTGGGTGTGGGTTTTCATCTTTTTGGGGCTTCTTTTGTGGGTTTTTTAAAATTATAACGAAAAAAAAAGAAAAAAAGGAGTCGCCTCGCTTCAAAGAGGCGCTCGCCTCACCTTATGGTGATGGTGCCAAGGCGCACAAAGGCGCTCGCCTTGACGCCGTTCAAGACGCGCCCAGGCCAAAGTGCCTCGCCCCTCGCCTTAGGCGAGTGCCTGGGCGTGCCTTGAAAACACTGAAGGTAGTAAGTAGGGAGGTTTGTTAAGGTAGCTTGGATAAGTGTGTGCCGACCACCTTTTGAAATGAAGGAATTTTTCCATGAGTGCAACCTTTTCTTCACTTTCTCATAGGGTCCCAAAAAGAGAGAGTTCTAGTCCTGCCATGAAGGGGAAGACCAAGGTAGGAAGTAGGCCCAGATCATTTTTTGCAAGAAAACTTAGCTGCTATGGTAGAGAGCTCACTGTCAGCTAGGTCAACTCCCAATATTTCAGACTTCTGTTTGTTGGCATTAAGCCCTGATGCTTCTCTAAATGACCGAATGACATTGAATAAGTTGTTGAGGGAGATATCGTCACAAGAAAAGGATGGTGTCATCAGCAAATTATAGGTGGTGTATGTTCAAAGAGTTGTCTCCAAGATCAAAGCCGCTAATGAGATTGTTCCTAGCTGATAGAGACATGAGGCCGTTAAAGACATCAAGCACTATGATAAAAAGAAAAGGTGACAAGGGGGTCACCTTGTCGGAGGTCTCTGAAAGCAATGATTTTCCCCCTTGGACGACCGTTTATAATGATGGAGAAGTTTGCTGAAGATACACAACCCCGGATCCATCTTCTCCATGTATGACCAGATCCTTTAGCTTCGAGGACAACATCTAGAAAATCCCTGTCAACCTTATCAAAGGCCTTCTCAATATCCAGCTTAATGACCACTCCCTTCTTTTGCTGTCTATCCCAAGCCTCAATAAGCTCATTGGCGATTAGTGATGCATCAAGAATTTGTCTTTCAGCCACAAAGGCTGTTTGTTCATTTGATATGGTGCGAGGCAGCAAGTGTTTTAATCTTTCGGAGAGAACTTTTGCTAGAATCATGTATAAGCAAGAGATGAGGCTAATAGGGCGGTAATCCCCTACTTGTCTAGCATCGATCTTCTTTGGGATGAGACAAACATAGGTTTCATTGAGGCTTGCATTGATGATCCCGTTTCGAAAAAAAAAAAAATCTTGGAACACTCTCAATATGTCATCCTTGAGAATGTTCCAAAACTTTTTGTAGAATTCAGCAGTGAAGCCGTCCAGTCCAGGAGATTTATTTGTCCCTAATCTCTGACAGCTCTCCAGATTTCCTCCTCTATGAAGGGTTTCTCAATGTCGAAACTTTGTTGAGGGGTGATCGGGCTCCAGTCTAGGTTCGGTGGGAGAGTTCTTTGGCCAACCTTCTTGGTGTATAATCTGTCAAAAAAAGAAAGAAATTCTTTTTCAATATCATTTTCTTGTAGGAGGCTCACTGTTAGAGGAGAGGATTTCTATAATGGTATTTTTCCGCCTCTTTGATGCTACTATTCGGTGGAAAAAGGAAGTGTTAATGCCCCCCTTATTTAGCCAATTGGATTTGCACCGTTGTCTCTAAAGGGTCTCCCCCTTTGCCACCATCTCAAAGATCTGCGCTATAATGGATTTTCGTTGAATATGCTGCACTTTGTTCATACGACCTTCCTCTTCTAAGTCATCTAAGATAGCTAGCTCAGAGATGAGCGGGCTTTTTTGCTTTTTTGTTGTGTGATGCTACCAAAGGTTGATTTAGTCCAAGTTTTGATCACCATCTTCAGACCTTTAAGCTTCTGGATGAAACCATGGCCTGGCCAGTTTTTCCACCATTACTCGATTATAGGAGAGAACGAATGATGTTGCATTCATGCATTTTCAAACCTGAAAGGAATGGGGCCCCATTTTGTCATGCCAAAAGACGGGTGTATGGGATAGTGATCTGATGTAGGGCGGTTTAATCGCTTGACAGATGCATTCTGAAATTTCAAGAGGAAATTAGCCAAAAATCTATCAATTAGAGTGAGGGTGGGGGGTCCCTAAAATCAGACCACGTGTACAGGCCGTTTGATAGAGGTAAGTTTTGTAGACCAGCGAGATCAATGAAAGATACCCCTGATGAGCCCGAAGTGTCTAGAGAAGTCCAACCAATGTCTTGGGAGCTCCAAAGAGATTTGGTGATAATACGGTCTATTCTCTGGAGTTTTGTTTCTTGAAGGATGACGATGGTGGGATTGTGTTTGTTGATGAGGTTTTTTATCAAGACTAGCTTATCCCATGAGCCAAGACCCCTCACATTCCAAGAGAGAATAATTATCTGATAGAGGAGGTCCCACCAGGAGGCTGCCTTGTATGGTGCTTGTCATAGTTGATGGAGGAGGTGGGCCAGCAAGTTCCTGCTTTCCCCTATTTTCTTTCCGGATAGAGATAGCTTTCTTGGCGATTTTGGTGGGTAGAGGGAAATGCCCATGCCCATGGTGCACAACCAAGGGACGACTACCTGTAGGTAAGTCGATGAGTGTATGGAGGGATCAAACAGGTGGGGGGAGGAGGCGTGATGTTCGGATCAGAGGGTAGAGGAGCAAAGCCTTCATTATAGTGGGAAGAGAAAGCGGGGGATGGGGGCTTGGTGGAGAGAGGGTAAGGGCTAGAGATACACTTATCGGAATCAGATAGAAGTTCCAAGGGGCTTGTGTTTGAAAACTGCTCATTTTTCAAACCTGCATGGTTGACATGATAAAATTGGTTCTTATCATCTCAAATCTTGATCTGTTTAATTTGGAATGTTCTTGTGTTTATGTCGATCCCATGATCGAGATATTATTGGAGAAGGCTGGAGCACTGTTGGAGGTATGATGAAGAAATTAGAGGATTTAGATGTATTAGAGAGAAATTACATGTATTTCGAACGATTTTTAGGAGGCATGTCTAATGGTTATCAGAGAGCAATCACATTGTGACGGTTAGATTCAATAATTTTTTCTCGTGACCTGAAATTAAAGTAATTTATCCGTTAGTTTTTAGGTAAATTTTCAAGGGGGGTTATTATTAGTTTAACTCATTATATTTGGGAGAATAGAACTTGTAACATTATTCTATTTGGGTTTAATATCTAATACTATATTGCAGTTTCTGTACTGTTATGAATTCCAAACTGCTAATGGAGCCTACAAAAGAGAAAGGGGTGAGTAGATATTCATCTTCAATGTGTTTATGCTATTAAGTATGGGCACTTTAGTTTGAATAGTTTGTCCGCATCTAGCACACGTCAAATGTTATGACATTGCAGTTTTTTTTTGGACACGAGTCGAATACATGTTAGTACAATAGATAAGTTGTACAAATTGATACGAGTTTAACATTTTGACACTTATTACTAAGACTTTTTTCGAATAAGCCAATTCATTTGGGATCCTGTAGATCCACTCTTTCCTATTCAAAGATCAGCAGGGAGATGGATACAGAAAGGAAATAGCGATGGCTGATATATCCATTTCGTTAAGACTAAGATAATACATTTTGAGGGTGAGATGTATTTATTTTTTAAAGCATATAAACGCAAACTTATTAACTTCAAATGTTCGTTCAAAAATAACATGTAATTTATAAAGAAATGTGTCCTAGTCTTGCTTATTTGTGCCTCGAACTTGAATTCTATAATGATAGTCAACACGACCATAGTTCAACAGTAAATAAC